>NC_090934.1:199787096-201207596 GCF_040938575.1 Ambystoma mexicanum | reverse complement strand
TCCTCTCCTGACTATCCAGTTCCCTCTTGACACTCTTATCTACTCCTATTCAGCTAGAAATCTTTGTGTCATCTACAGCCCTTCACACACATTGTCTACCTTCATCTCTAAAAATGTACAATGGCTGCTCACCTCAACCTCCTAAATATCAGGAAAATCAGGCACTCCCTTCAATTTCAAAATGGACAAATATTTCCTAACCACTCTTGTCTTCTCTAAACTGGACTACTGTGCCAGAATCATCTTTGGTCGTACAAACTATGCATTCTGTCCCATTGATAGGACTATTAAAGTTGCAACCAGGACCCTCTTTGAACTTCTCGCTTCCCCCCTACTTCCTCCTATTGCCAGCAGGCTGGCTGGCTAGCGATGCAAAACAGGTCAAATTAAAATTTCTCCTACCACTGCATAAATCCATCAACACTAATGCAGCACTGTATCTATCCTCTTATACCAATCCATACAAACCCTCTTGCAGTCTTTGCTCTTCCTCCTCCACCCCTGTGGCACCTAGTGTACCCTGTTCTTCCTCTGGCTTCCCCTCTTTCAATCTTCGTGCTCCACTTGGAAAGGCCACCTGCTCACTTCTGAACTAGCCTCTTGACTCACCTCTCCAGCCTTACTACTTAAACCTTCCATCACTGCTAACCAGACCCTTCCCTCTTTTGCCCACCACACTAGCACTTAATAGTTTGAGGTCACAGCTCATCCTTTGCTGACTTTACTCCCTACCCACAGACACTTGCTTGTCCTAGGTTTGTCTACCGTATTGTTTCCGGTATCTGTCAAATATATCCTTTCTGAAACCCAGTCATTGTGCTACCCAAACTCTACCCATTATAAGAGGCTCAGTGACTCCTGTTTATCTGCTATATTACCGTTTGTACTCTCTTTTTTTATCAAAAGTGCGTGCTTCTTTATACAGCCACTTCTCTTGATGTATTATTGCTCACATTCAATGGGGGTGAAAAGGAATGTTTATAGATTTCCCATTCTAATGGAAGGCAATATGGATCAATCACAAGAGTGGGGATCCAGTGCCTAATTTGTAAATAAATAAGTGTCAGGGCTCAATATTATTCTTTGACAGCACCAGTACATTATACAGCCCCTCAGGAAAGAAGTCAGGAAGGTACTGAAGATCTTTTGGCTTGGAATCTTGTCAGTATTTGACAACATTATCACCCTTTTTATGACAGTAAAAGCAGTGACAAATGGTCAACTTGAAAAAAGATGGATGTGTAAATCGCAAGAGCAAGTGAAGTGAACAAGCAAGATTCATTTCTTCCCGAAGGTTTTCAAGGGTTTTACAGCCATGAACATCTATGTAAATATGGGCATAATGGTTCAGGTTATACTATAATTATAGTACATAGTATAGTTATAGTATAATTCTCCAAAAATTGGCTAAGTGGGCATAGGTTTTATGGACACTTATGAAAGGAACATAAAACTGATACAGAACGAGAAAGAAAAATCCAGGTTTGCCACATATGCAGAACTCTTCCAGAAGCCATGCAAGCTTTTGAATGACTCGCTCACACAGAAAAGGTCAGCCTGACCTGTGGTGTTCTTCTGCCTCCACAATCACTTTGATAGCTAATGTGATGCGCCTACATCCTGCCTGACATGTGTGTGACTGGGGTGGTGGAGGCTGTGGCAATGGACTTTTGAAGGGGTGGTGGGCATGGCTGTCTAATTCACACGTGAAACAGTTTTGCACATTTGTTCAAGGTATGTTTCTGTGACTTCAGTGGGGATGGTAGGGCATCAGGGCAAGCTTCTCTCTCACGCATGGAACAGGCTCATTGTGTGCAACAACAATGTAAGCTTTGAATATGCAGAATAACTGCAGCATTTCAGATTTTCACAAACACAGACTGGGTCAATGTAACCTTCCCTCTCAGAGTACGTCAAGATAGGCCTCAGTAGAAGGGAATTTCCTCAGACAGATGAGGTAAAGTATGGGCCACAGCAGTGCATGGCATTTCAAATCGAGTAGGTCAACTTGAGCTTCAGAAGTGAATGTTTTCCTGGGACCCCGCTACGTCCAAATCGCTCTCCCAAAATACCTCCCTACTAGAGCACTTCAGTCTTCTAGCTCCAACTCTCTGCAGATCAGATGCTTTTCCAAGCAGAGAGTGGGGGGTAGATCTCTCTCTTCGGCAGGAGCCTCAGTTTGGGACAGCTTCCCTGCCCCTCTCTGACTCGAGCCGGATCTCCTTAAGTTGCAGAAGGACCTCAAAACCTTAATTTTCTCTTCCTCCTTCCCTCTCCCCTGCCCTGCTAATCTCCTACTACCGCTGCAACTGGCTCCCTTATGGGTTTTACTGGGGCCAGACCCTCCTTCAACCAGCCCTCCCCAGCACTCCTCCCTACCGGCACTTGCCCATGGGCACCCTTCCCTGACTAGCCTTCTGAGGCCGGTACACCCCTTTCTTTGCACTTGACCCTCCCTCCTGGTTTCCCACCAGGCACTTTCCCTCCTGGGTACCTTTAGTCTTGCCCAGTGCTGGACCCTCCCTCCAGCACTTCTCCCTCTTTGCCCCCTCCCTATCCCATCCCCTTCGCCGTGATCCCCCCCTGCACTTTTATACTGCATCTGCAGAAACCCTATGTTACAAGGCCTAGTAGGACCAGTAGTGCTGTCTCTATGCTCTATCCCCTGTGCCCCTCTTTTGTCTCGTGGCACCTGCAAACACTTTTTGCTGTATAGGCGCCATACAAATGTTCAATAAATTCAAATTCAAATTCCCTCACAAACAAGTAACCCTGAAAATCAGTAGTGCAAGCTTTTTTTGCACAGAGGAAATCGACCACAGCTTCAGCAGTGAAACCTTCCTTCAAAAAGAAAAGAGCATTGCCCTTTCGGGCTGCCCTGGTGCAGCACTGAACTGAAAAGCAGCAGTGCAAGCTTCCATCATAGAAAATAGGTACTGCATAGGGCTCAGCAGTGCAAGCTTCCCTCACATACAATTGTCTTAGCATTGTCCTTATCAGTAGCCTCAGTAATGCAAGCTCTCCTTATGTAAAACAGCATGTGTCCAAAGTGTACGTTCCCTGCAGGTAAAACAGGCACAGTAAGGGCCTCGGCAGTAAAATCTCACCCACATATATTTGTCACAGTATGGGCCTGTGTAGTCCATGCTCTGCTCACATAGAACAGACATAGTGGTCTCAGCAGTGGCAGTTCAAGCTCTGCTTATATAGAACATGCATAGCCTGGGCATCCACAGTGCAGTTGACCCTCTATAATGTAACAGATTTAGCAGGTGGCTCAGCAGCACATTCACTCTTCATGTAGAAAAGGTACAGCAAGGATTTTACCAGTTCAAGTTTTCTGCATCATAAAATATCAACAGCAGGGGCCTCTGCATTGCTCCCCTTGTGCATTTATATGCTATGCAAACTTCCCCACATCATTATGTATTGCTACCAGACAGCCACATACAGCGGTCACAATATGGGCCTTCCATGCGTCTCACCTAGAGGAGTCGCATGCTCACTTCATACATCCAGGTGCTCTGCAAACTTCCCCACATCATGTTGTGCTCCGAGATTATCGCAGATAATGGTCACAATATGGGCCTTTGTAATACTGCTTCCTCACATAAAATATCCACAGCATGTACTTCTGCAGTGCTCCCTTCATACATCCAGATCCTCTTCAACCTTCCACACATCATGTTGTGCCCACAGACTACCACATATAATAGTCACAATATGGGCCTTCGTAGTGCTCTTACCTCATATACAATAGCCACAGCATGCGCCTCTGCAGTGCTCCCTTAATGCATCTAGGTCCTCTGCAACCTTCCGCACTTCATGTTGTGGCCACAGACTACCACAGACAATAGTCACAATATGGGCCTTCGTAGTGCTGTTACCTCATATACAAAAGCCACAGCATGCACCTCTGCAGTGCTCCCTTAGTGCAATTAGGTCCTCTGCAACCTTCGGCACATCATGTTTTGCCCACATACTACCACATATAATAGTGACAATGTGGCCTTTGAAGTGCTGTTACCTCATATACAATATCCACAACATGTACTTCTGCAGAGCTCCCTTCATACATCCAGATCCACTTCAACCTTCCGCACATCATGTTGTGCCCACAGACTACCACATGTAATAGTCACAATATGGGCCTTCGTAGTGCTGTTACCTCATATACAATAGCCACAGCATGCGCCTCTGCAGTGCTCCCTTCATACATCCAGATCCTCTTCAACCTTCCGCACATCATGTTGTGCCAACATACTACAACATATAATAGTCACAATATGGGCCGTGGTGGAGTTGTTACCTCATATACAAAAGCCACAGCATGCACCTCTGCAGTGCTCCCTTAATGCCTCTAGGTCCTCTGCAATCTTCTGCACATCATGTTGTGCCCACATACTACCACATATAATTGTCACAATATGGGCCTTGGTAGTGCTGTTACCTCATATAAAATAGCCACAGCATGCACCTCTGCAGTGCTCCTTAATGCATCTAGGTCCTCTGCAACCTTCCGCACATCATGTTGTGCCCACAGACTACCACATATAATAGTCAGAATATGAGCCTTGTTAATGCTGTTACCTCATATACAATAGCCACATCATGTGCCTCTGCAGTGCTCTAGGTCCTCTGCAACCATCCATACATCATGTTGTGCCCACAGACTACCACATATGATGTACCTTTGCAGTGCTCCCTTCATACAGCCCGATCCTCTTCAACCTTCCGCACATCATGTTGTGCCCACACACTACCACATATAATAGTCACAATATGGGCCTTGTTAATGCTGTTCCCTCATGTACAATAGCCCAAACATGCAGTGCTCCCTAAATGCATCTAGGTCCTCTGCAACCTTCCGCACATCATGTTGTGCCCACAGACTACCACATATAATAGTCAGAATATGAGCCTTGTTAATGCTGTTACCTCATATACAATAGCCACATCATGTGCCTCTGCAGTGCTCTAGGTCCTCTGCAACCATCCATACATCATGTTGTGCCCACAGACTACCACATATGATGTACCTTTGCAGTGCTCCCTTCATACAGCCCGATCCTCTTCAACCTTCCGCACATCATGTTGTGCCCACACACTACCACATATAATAGTCACAATATGGGCCTTCGTAGTGCTGTTACCTCATATACAATAGCCACAGCATGCGCATCTGCAGTGCTCCCTTAATGCATCTAGGTCCTCTGCAACCTTCCACACTTCATGTTGTGCCCGCAGACTACCACATATAATAGTCACAATATTGGCCTTGGTAGTGCTGTTACCTCATATAGAAAAGCCACAGCATGCACCTCTGCAGTGCTGCCTTAGTGCATCTAGGTCCTCTGCAACCTTCGGCACATCATGTTGTGCCCACATACTACCACATATAATAATGAAAATGTGGGCCTTGAAAGTGCTGTTACCTCATATACAAAAGCCACAGCATGCACCTCTGCAGTGCTCCCTTAGTGCATCTAGGTCCTCTGCAACCTTCTGCACATCATGTTGTGCCCACAGACTACTACATATAATAATGACAATGTGGGCCTTGGAAGTGCTGTTACCTCATATACAAAAGCCACAGCATGCACCTCTGCAGTGCTCCCTTAGTGCATCTAGGTCCTCTGCAACTTTCGGCACATCATGTTGTGCCCACATACTACCACATATAATAATGACAATGTGGGCCTTGGAAGTGCTGTTACCTCATATACAAAAGCCACAGCATGCACCTCTGCAGTGCTCCCCTAGTGCATCTGGGTCCTCTGCAACCTCTTGCGCAACCTTCCGCACATCATGTTGTGCCCACAGACTGCCACATATAATAGTCACAATATGGGCCTTGGTAGTGCTGTTACCTCATATACAAAAGCCACAGCATGCACCTCTGCAGTGCTCCCTTAGTGCATCTAGGTCCTCTGCAACCTTCGGCACATCATGTTGTGCCCACAGACTACCACATATAATAATGACAATGTGGGCCTTGGAAGTGCTGTTACCTCATATACAAAAGCCACAGCATGCACCTCTGCAGTGCTCCCTTAGTGCATCTAGGTCCTCTGCAACTTTCGGCACATCATGTTGTGCCCACATACTACCACATATAATAATGACAATGTGGGCCTTGGAAGTGCTGTTACCTCATATATAATACAATGACTGGAAGTCAGCAGGAGACAGGCCCGCATGTGTAGAGGCAGATGCAGCTCATTCAATGCAAACCTTGGAAGTGGTGGTGCTCAGCCCGGCTATACATTATGTGCCGGGTCTGGAAACTGGCAAACACTGGCACAAATGAAGCACTGGGGACCTCACTTTATCCTGTGATAGACTTCCATGACTGTGTGCCTTCTGGCATTATTTCAGTCTACAAATACCCCTGATGATCACAAAGATGGCAGGCGCCTCACAAAACCATCTATCAAAATGATGGGTGCTAATGATGAAATCTGGGGGTCATGCCTACCTCGGGATATCCTTATCTCTTTGTTTTTTTACATTTTTTAAGTAAACAGGTTTTATTTCTGACAGTGCAAACAGTCTATCAACGATTCACTAAATGTGGTGATTAAACTATATCAACTTTTCATTTCACAATGTTTGACAAATAGTCTGGATCCAAAACATCGTTATAGTGTAACCAACATTCCCCCAAAGATAGTATTCTGGCTTAAGTTTCCAGAGAGCCTCCCACCCAAGAGGCCCTTCCCCACCTTTATCACAAAACTGTCTCGGACCTAATGGAACATATTTCCTGGTCTCTCAGTCACATTGAGATCTTTCCCAATTGTTCTATCCACGTCACCACTTTCGAGTGTCTCGCAGATTTCCAATGCCCGAAGACCATTCAGCCTCACTGAATGTGACCTTGTAGTCCATAAAACACCAGCAGGGGATATGATATGTTGTTGCTTTGCTAACACATAGAAGATTAAGAGCATGGTATTTGTAGTGAATGTGAAGTTTTGAACTAGAACACTCCCTTCTAGGACATTGTTCCAGAACTGCATTATTTTATCGCACCTACACACCAGGTGGAGGTATGTGTACCCTTGAGTTTTTTTCACCTTGCCACTTAACAGTTTCCTGTCATTTCAGCGTGTTCATATTCACCGGGATCCAGTGAATGCATACCGTAGTTTCCGTTGACTCAGAAGATGTTCTAAGTTGTTATAAATTCTGGGAATATCCATATGCCAGTTGAGGAAGTTTTGTATGATATTCGGACCAGCCACCCTACACTTCTCAAAGAGCTTCATGTTGTCTTCTGATATTTCTCACCTTTCTCTGGCTGTTGACAACCCACCTCCTCCACCAGAGACAATCTTATTATTATAATAATATTATAATTGTTATAATAATTATTATAATTGTTCTTTTATAACACGCTTAATACCAGCGAGTGGTTTCTAAGTGTGGGTTCAGGATTCAAACCTGTGTTGTGCTGCGTTGTCTTGCTTCCAAGACAAACGTGTTGCCCCTGAGCTATCCATCCTGTTGGATTCCATTGAAAGGTGAAAAGTTGTTCTCGGTTCACAAAATGACAACAGACTCCAATTTGGTCTCACAATGTCACCTATTATTTACATGTGTCAGCCAATCCATATTGGCTTACCGAGATACCACTGTTGGTGTTCCTGCTCAGCCCCACCCCTTCAGCTTCAATGGCCGAAACTTCTTCTCTCCTGGTGCCACAACACATCGACATCCACCAATACTCAGGTTCCACGCAGCTCTAACTCAAGATATCCTCTATCAAAGAGATCCACTGGCTGAGGCCTGACACACATTGATAGTCCTGGATGCCCAGTACTTCCAACAGCAGTCTAACAAAAGATTTGCCAAAGACTTTGCAGTACAGACTTTTTTAACTAAACCTCAGAGGCCATGTTATCTAAAGCATTCTCAGCGTCAACATTGAGATGTCCTGCGTACTTTTCTCCCACCGCTGCGATGTATCAAGGTTTCTTTTCCTGAAACAGTGAGTCAATGGGGGATCACACGTCCCCACTGTCCCCATAGTTCTGTTACGGGAAGAAAAGATTCTTTCCAGTTTGTTGATTCTTTACAGTTCAACTGTTTTTCTCGAGTGCCCAAATGACAGAAAACAGTTTAATGTGCGAATAGTATATTGATATAATTAATTCATATTGCACCTGACATTTTCTGTGAGGCTCGAAATTAGTCATGAGTGAGGACACCTATAAGGCATGAGCTGCAGATTAAACTGTCCCGAGAAGCTGGAAATTGGAAGGATTTGAGACCTGCATGGTCCTGCACAGAACCACAAAATGGAACCCCAATGGGACCATTGACTTGGCAGGTTGGCTGGACCATGAGCATCATCTCAGGTGAAAGCCCAAGATATCTAAATTGCGTGGGACACTGCAAGGACACTCTCTGAGCTGGGGTACAAAATAATACCTCTGATATCCTCTTAGTTACAGCACAGGTAAGCAGGAGGTAAGTAGTAAGCAGTAGATAGTGTTGGGATAGGGAGGTATATTCGCAGTAGAAGTCGTCAAATTCAAATTCTTCTAATTTTATTCTCTGAATTTAGCCGCAAATATATGTCCGGGGTGGGTAAAGGTAATAATTACAGTGAGGGGAAGTCGGGGGGGGGTGTCACAGCGGGTGGTCTCTGCTGCATATATTTGCAGCCAAATTGAATGAAAGAAAATTATACGAAAGCGAATTCAACAAAATAAACTCGACGAAATCACATAGAACTGATAGTGGCCCATGGACTACAACACTGGCACGACACAACACACCCACACACAAACACAGAACAATAACAGCATTTTACTCTGAGGCCCGCACCCAGCACAGCACACAGAATAGATAGAGAGACGAAACCAGCAGCATCACATAGGCCGATGCCCATTAAGGCTGTAATAATGGCAAATGTCATAAGGCTTAGGCCTAGGTTTAGGAGAAAAGAAAGTGTTTCTGCTCTCAACTGAAGGTGTTACGGTTCCGCTTTGAACAGCGACTTAGCAATAGCTTATTACAAAGTGTGGGGTTTTGGATATGAAAGATTTGGACCCTGATCTAGCTCTTCTGATCGATGTAACAATAAGGAGTTGCAATGCCTGTGATTGTAGGGTTAGGGAATATCTATATATTGTGGTAATCAAATACTTTGTGGCCAGCCTACGGATGGCTTTGAGGATTAGGGAGCTGATTCTGAGCTTAATTCTGGCTTCAAACATAAATCAGCAGAACAAATGAGAGACGTGAAACATGATCTCCATCGCAAGCCCTGATAATGAGCAGGATTTTGCAATACTTGCAGACTCGTGAGAAGCTTGATCGAAGACTTGCATAGAAAGTCTTGCAATAGTGAATTATCGTGTTGGTGAGACCTCTTATGGGTATAGCCTGGTCGAACACAGGCAGAAAGTTTAGGAGTGGCTTGAGCCAGCCGATCTGGAGTAAGAAAGAACCAACTGCCTGCTATGATGGAGTCAGTGATCTGACCCCCTTCCATAAGCTTGAGAGGAGTCTGCTGACCGGGAATGCTGGGCAACAAGGAACCTCCGGCTAGTATCAGGAGTTACCTGGAAGCTTGCAGAGTAGGGCTTTGCATAGTCCTCTTACCAGTCCATACCCACCTTATCCCCAGGGTACAGACCACGGGTTGGCTCAGAAATTAAGGATTCTTGCACACTCTCCAAGAGCCTGGTTTCTCCTTTATGCAAGAGGCCAGTAAAAGAGGTCCTAATTGGAAGACCCAACACTAGAGTTTAAGGTATACAGGCATGATCATAGATATAATCCGGTTTCACCCCGGCAGAGCCTGGATACCAGATGAATACATATGCGCCAAGAGAGTAGAGTGAGAGCAAAAACTACATTTCTGTGTTCTTGCTGGGAATATTTCGCTGTAGCGGGAAGAGAGAGCACAAGAGCCACCTGAGATGCCAGTGCACCACAAGTAGGAGGCACAGTGTCGCCATCAGAAGGTGGTATTACTGTCTGGCCCTATGACGACTGCACAGACACTTGAAACCTCTGAAAGTCACACCAAACCAGCAGGTGATTCGAATGGTATCCCACCAAAATCTTGTAAATAAAAAAACAAATCTGCTGCAAAGGAAGATCCAAAAACCCCTACCAGAAGCTCTGCCCCCATGTTGCTTATATGTTGGGAACCGGAAATTACCAGAGGTGCAGTACCAGGGCAGATGCGTGTACTGCAAAGAATTCTTGAAACAAGGTATCCATTGAGACAACCCTATATGCATTCACGAAGAAATGATGGTCTTCTGGATAGAATCCCAGAAGAAGTGTGAAAATGGATGGAGAAAGAGGACTGGTGATATCATGAAAAGCAGCACTGACGCACCCAGAAAAGACAAATGACAAAAAGAACATAGACATTCTATAAGATCTGAAGAGGAGGTGTCAAAGATGAGCAACATTTCGGGCTAGAAATGAAGATGCTCATGCAAAGGAACACTGAAGAAAAAAAGTCATTTTATAATTGTACAGATGCTGTAACGCAAGTAGACAAAGTCATCTTGAGGCTGGCTATGTAGTGAATAGATTGCAGCGATGCGCCAATGTATATACCTAGGAATGTATAGAACCTGGATGTCCCACGATGCACTTTATCAAAGCTTAAATCCCGTGAATGGAAAGGGTTTCATTGTTGCGCAGTTGGAAAATAGCTAATGGCAAGAAAGGCTGGCCCAGCACCAACAGTTGAGGCCACTGTGAGCCTGGTTGTCTGTCAAGTAGCTACATGAACGTAAGAAAGAAAAAACTTCTGTTTGAGGTGGAATAAAAAAACACTGAAGGCATCATGAGTTCATCATTTAATAGTATTATATGCTGCAAAGAGCTAAAAAACGTGGTCTCCAGTCACATGGTCAGATAAAAAGACTATTTGGTTGAGCTACACCGAAACCAGAAGATGAAACCATGCCCCACTCCCTTTTATTCTCAGGCACAGAGAGCTTCTGCAAGGCCAAGTTCAAATCCTTAATTGAATGGCAGACCGCAAGAGTGATGATAGCAGTCTGGCTAATTGGATGGGAAGCTATGGTCAAGACCAGCCCACAGGCAACAGGGGTACCAGCCCGCGCGCTGCTAGCGTGTGGAATATTCCAGAAGGGTACAAGTGTGCCAACCAATTATAGAGGGCAATGTAACAGAGAATCCTATTGTTTGTGTAACCAATGAAGCGTTGTGTGTTTTGTAACAATGAAGATGACCTGCATTAGTGGAGGTCTTAGTTGTCCACCTGATGTTTGAAACCCAATCACAACCCCCGTCAGTATGGAACGTATACCTAGATGTTCCCTCTAAACCATGTCACTGATGCATTTTGACTATAAAAGTTTTGTTTTTTATGAAATTCACCAAGATCGTGCTGTGGGATGTTTTTACCCATGCATCCGAGCCCTACCTCAAAAACTTTGCAATACTGGCATTGAAAACATCATGATGGCCAGAGCTTCCCAGAAAATGCCCAGGGAAATGCATGAAGAATAGGCTGCCACCCATTTTTGCCGATGTTATGGGCACAGAAGGGCACTGAGTAAAACCACCATTGGACTACCCACACAGTAGCCTGAAACCATCGGGAATGGCAATGCTGATTGCCAAAAGCAACCTAGAACTGTGGGGAATTCATTTCTTAAATCCCAAAAATGGTTGCATTACCAGTACTCACCAGTATCAGAAAGCCGGCGTTTTAAAACCACCAGACTTTGGTGTAAAACTGAATAAATGAACCCAAAGCAGGCCAAAGAAAGACTTACTAAGAGGTGGATACAATGTAAAGTTATATTCTGAAGTGACTTGAAGATTTATAACAAGACTGGCTGAGCTCTGCAAGTCTGCAGCGGCTTAAACTGAAACTGGATTTAAAATTACCAAAAATCGAAATGTGTAAATAAACTGAGGGACAGACTTGTGACTGCCACATAGTTTGTCACTGTTAAAATGTCATAGTTTTGAACTTAGAATCAGCATTCTAGCTGCTTATGTAAAAATTGTCTTGACTTAAACTGGGGAACAAAAAGCGACATTTTATCTGAAACCTGGCTTAATGAAACTGAATTCTGCCCACCAGCTACCCCCGACAGGAGTTGAGACTTGCACAACAGCTGTGTTCCCAGGCCTAGCTGCCTTTTGCTGTTCCCACCAAAAGGGATTTGACACTTCTCTGATTGAATTACGTGGGCTCTGCAGGAAAGTGAACAAAGCCCTGTCCTGACTCAGGCAAATGTTTTATTATGCGGGTCGTAAAAGTGGCTTCCTCCTGGAAGGAAAGGGGAGGAGCACTGCCTGTGAGAGCAAGCTGGCTTGGCAGAACTGGAAAAAACAGAAATTCAACCTTGTGCTGGGGGAAACCACACCCCTTTGGGGCCAGAACATAAATCTAAAAAGATGGATCATTCATACAGCGGACTTGTGAAAATGTTATAAGTGATATCATTATTCTTGTGATTTTTCTGTGCACATTTGAAGACGTGGTAGGACCCGGTGGTATGTTCAGGGGGGTTTTAGCGGAAAAGAGGATATTACTCTAAATGTATGTATGTTAAAAATCTGACACTCCACCACCTAATGCCCACACACCCTGGGCACATCTGTGTAAATGCGGGGAAAAATCCAATATTGGTAACCCGACTAAAAAGTGAAATATGTTGCCATTTTTGAACCCAAGCTCCTAGGAAGAGCAGATTTGGGACAGAGACTACCTCATGTGATAGGTAATATGTACATGCAATGACAAACCACTATGTATTTGAGAAATGTGCATTTTGAATCAAATATAGATTTGTGGGCAAACTGACCAGGGGAGGATCCTCTGACCCATAAAACCTACAGCATCACTCTGACTCACAGTTCCTTCCCCAATCATGGGAGAGGGGAGAATTGGGCCAATGTCAAGTTGAAAGAGGGGCTGGCTAGTGATGCTGCACACACACCCACTTTCAAAACACATAAAAGCAGACAGTCAGGACAGATAGAGACATTCAATTCCATTTGCTGCGGAGCATGCTGATCGACGACTTCACATCCAGAGATCCAGACTTCAAATCCATCAATCTCCAGAACCTGTAGCAGTACCTAGAAAGCAGAGCAGTATCCAGAATCCAGAGAGGCTAGACCAGCAAAGCAGAGCTGACCCAGACCGCTGTTAGCAGAACCAGAGAGCTGACCCAGATCACTGTGAAGAGACCCAGACCAGACCGGAGTCCAGTCCAAAACCTGACCAGATCCGTGGCGAGGCCTAATTCAAAAATATATTGTGAGTACCTAGCAGAACTGTGCAGAACCAATCTCTTAGTTAAAATATTATAATTCAATCTATTTTAATCTAACCAGAACTGCCTCCTAACTGTCACCTGTCATTTGCAAAGCTGTCACCTGTCATTTTCTATCTGCAAGCTGTAACCTGTCGCTTTGAACTTTTAAAATTTCAAATCCAAAAAACTACCTTTATTTAATCGTCCGTATCTCTGGAACCGTTTGGGTTAGGAACTTGGTTCAACTTTCCTCCGAAAGCTTAGAATCCTACCTTTCCAACAAGCCTAGAACCGACTCCTTATACTTTCTCCGTAATCACGATTCTCGCACTCGCGAATTTTACCGCAATTTGCGATTTGGTTAAAAATCCAGCCACGTGTGAAAACAGCAGCTTCCTTGCTTTCCTTGCTAAAAATTTGTTTGCCTCTTAAGAACCATCCCTGAATCATTGCTAGAGTGAGCCTGGACTAATATTAACTAGATACCACTCACCCTGAACCTCTAGAGGGAATTAAAAGCATTTTAGCATATTTTTCACTTCATTGCCAGCACATATAAAAGCATTTTAGCATATTTTTCACTTCATTGCCAGCACATATAAAAGCATTTTGGGCCTGTGTTTCAAACTTCTGTAGTCTAAGCTTGCTGGGGTGAACTGAATTACATTTGATTGCATTTCTGAGAACTGTGTGCTTTCCTTCCATTTCCTTGCATTGCATAAAGGGGGGAGTGGATTGCCAGAGAAAAGTGATTACATTGTTTTGTTGAAATCATATTGAGTATTTCTGTACTGCAATTTCATTCCACCCTGCATCCATTTGAAACCATAAAAGTATTATTGCTATCTTATCCATCCTATAACCACTCATCATTGATTATAAAGAAGTGTGCTAGTGCCGGACTATCCATTATTGATTACTGGTCAGATTAAGTGTGATATTCAATTATTAATTTATTATAAAGTGTGATATATATATCTATTGTTTAAATTATCAAATAAACCCTTTAAACTTGCAAAACAGAACTACTTCTTGGCTCAGTGGGTCAGGGGGATTCCAAGAGAGGGGTGTTATATAGGGGTAGTCATCCAGAACGCATGAACTGGACGTAAAGATATATCAATAAGGGTTTCCATTCAGTATCCCAGACAAGGCATTGACTTAGCTGTAGTGTTGAATTGAATCCTCTTACAGTGCGATGTTCGTTGATGTCCATTGTAAGTCCCTGTTTTAGATAATTGCAAATAATACAGTACTAAGTTTTGCCAACTGCCTGAGTCAGTTTGATTATTGATGTATGAGTACGTTCGGCATCCCCATCCATCTCTAAGTGTAGCTCCCTTGTCTTAAAGGATCCAGGTCTATGGGTTCATCGATTTTAGTGCGCATTCTGATCAGTAAAAACAAATCCTAGCCCATAATGCCGAACATTATGGGCTAGAACGAAAGGTTATCTCAAACCACAGCAATGCTGGTATTTGCCGAAAGTAGCCAAAAAGACTGATAGCTGGACTGCCCCTGGCAGATTGAAGTACTATATACCCTAAACTGCCTCCAGGATTCAAGTCGAGGGTGCACGCGGGTTGACGGAGGCCCCCACTTTTTTCAGGAGTCCCCCACCTTTTTCAGAGGACCCCTTGATATGCTAATTTCTGGAGACTCCACATTCAATTGGTATGTTCATGAGTCCCCCCACTTTTCTTTTTTAGGTATTGACCCCTGGCTGCCTCCCCACTTTGTGGAAGGGTTTTACTTTGACAAGGGACATCACTTTTTACTTGGAATAGAAATGTCTCATTTTGAAGTTGACAGGTGATATTTCTATGCATCGTGTGGATATCACGAGTAAACAATGAGCCGTTCTTCAGGCCTGGTTGGCATCACAGCAGGTTTTTCCTTGCTTCCGTTTGTTGTAGTCATCTGGCAAATTGCCACTTGCAAGAGTGACAAGTTTAGAAGTGAAGCACAATTCACTGAGGCCATGCCAACGCTCTTTCTTGTGAACCGTGATTTTCCGGGAACAATGGTGAGTTTACAATCAGTGATAAGAATCAACGCTGTGTATATTTTCAAGTGCCCTTGCTAAATACCATTTACATTCAAGTGAACAAAAGCATTCTTATGGCATATTGTGCCTTTTGTCACTTCTAATGTGAACGTGAACTGTTTTGAATATGTGTATTTACTTTTTGCTTTGAATTCCAATTGTATAAACCAACAACGTTCTGAATCGATAGCATAGGATGACCCCATAGTAATGAGCACAATCGTTTGTTTATTAAATCAGCTTCACCAGCAAGAAAATGGAGAGTATCATTGCCTCGGTGTAAGGACTTAATACATTGCTCTTCATTGTCTTTTTGCCAGTGGTGTTCTCCAACACAGGTTTCATAATTGGGTGTGTTTTTGTGTTTGGCTTATCGGGTGATTCAATACATTTCCCTTAAGTCTCTGGCATTGATTCTCTTCACTGTTGAAGAGATATTCTAGCAGGTGGTCACTAATGGATGTATTGTACTTTGTGATTTAATATGGATTTGATTGGCTCTTGGCACTCAGCGATCTGTGCCAAAACAATCATGCTTTGATTCTCCTTTGTAAATTGAGCAATTACAGACATGTTTGGACCTTGATGTTCAACTTTGTCTGGAATGTTTAATTTTGAAATTATCTCAACATTTATTTGTTCCCATCCTTAACTAAATTGTCCCGGTTTACTTCCCCTTTCATCTGGCTTAATCCCTAAATAAAAAATTAAAGGTAAATGTATTCTTTGGAAGCCATGGCTCTCTAGAAATATTACATTTTGTGATCAATTTTTCTTGCAGAATGTTACCTTTTCCTTTAATGACTTTGCTATCAAGTAACATGTACCCGCCTCTTTCTTGAAACAATATTTGGACATTATTGCTGCTCTTTTTGAAAATTATGAATTACTCATACCGGTGGTGATAGTACAAATATCCTTTAACATTAACATTAACATAATTCCAATATTCCTGATGCGCAAATGTTATTATAAATGCTGAACTCCACTATTACGGCCTCTGCCTATTATAAAATATTGATGTCATCATCTCCCACTCCAACGGCTGACCTGGCTAGACACTGCCTGCCACTCTGCACCCCACCACCTGATACAGCTGTTCCCCTCCACTGTCCCCCACGTATCCTACCCCGCTGTATATCTGTTCTGTTACCTCTGTAAAGCGCTTTGTTATGCATCTGTATTGGTGTACACCTGTGTAAAGTGCTCTGTTGCTTCTCGAAACTAGGTCAGCGCGGAATAAATTCCATATTAATAATAATAATATTAATAATAATAATAATAATAAGAAGAAGAAGCTCTGCTGTGCTCTTGTGTGCACCTCCTCCTAACATGCACATTAGAAATAATTGTTCAGATGTGTTACGGAAGCAATATGTGATTGGCTGATCACCTGGATACCCTGTTATCCACAAAGGAGGATTTTAGCTGCCTTCATCTTGTTTATAATGAAGCATACATATCCTCACCCATCAGAGTCAATCAGTGAAACAAATAAGAGGGTCAGCAAAAGATGTGTGATCATTTTAGACCCACAAGCTCAAGGACAAAGATAAAAAGCATCCCTCAAAACAAAAAATAATCACCTCACTACTGCAGAGCTCAGCAAAAAGAACAGCATCTCAAGTTCTACTCCTTTGCAATGACTCCGACAGTGGCATGGTGCAGAAAGTGCTGTCTCTGAAATAGATCTGTATGTTTCTTTAGAGGGAGTCGAACATTCTTGATCTGTACATTGGCTGTTCAATGCATCATGTACCCTGCATCTGGTGCTGTGTGGCAGCAGGAATGCAGTTTTTAGGGCATCAAGGGACAGATTCTCAACTGGTGCAAGTGAAAGGATATGCACGCTCATCCCTTTCACTTGGGCCCTCTGCACAATTCCCATAAGGCATCCGAATGGGTTCATCATAAAAGTACAGATTCCGATGCCCCTTTGCACCCCCTTTGCGTAATTGCACAAACAGGCATTTCTGCGCATTTCATTCACAAATAGGATGCACTTTAAAATGTTCAATAAACAAGTAATTTGTTCTCTGCCTGTTCTAAACAGGCACAGGGGGGTGGGTACTGTACGGAAGGACCATTTCTGATCCTTTCCTACATGTATCTACAGGTATAGCAGTACTATGAACCGCTACTGGCCCATTTGTATTTTTATCCCGCAAACAGGTATTAAATGCCTTTTTTTTGTTTTTAACAATAAACAATATCAGGCCCTCTAAGAGATGCCAATGTGTAAAGTGCATCCAACCCCAACTCGGGTCCTGAGAGCCTTCCATACATTAGTGGGTCCTGACAGATGTATTGCCAGGCAGGTAGGTGATAGTCTGCTAAACCTGTGCACTCTGCCTCCAGTGGCCACTGGAGGAGCTGCAGAAGTAAGGGTGCTGAAATAGTCATAGGTGCTGCTGGGAGATGCAGTCCTTTCCATTATGACCGAGCCTTGGCTGTAGAGGCTGATACAGAGCAGCCATCCCTGCGACGAATACCAAGATGCAGTGTCGGCACCCCAGCAAGGGCACCAGGAGTGGGGTGCGGGGGCAGAGGGCCCCATTCAGGCTCTGTCCTGGGTTATGTTTCTACCCGCAGTGACTGGATCAAGCAAGATTTCCCGGGATCACCCAGTTCAAGGCGTTCTACTGTCGTGGATAGCAACCACAGGTTCACAGTACAACGCATTCTACTGTCTCAGACGGTAACCGCAGGCACGCAGTTCAAGAGTGTTGTCAGAGAAACCACAAGCCACAAGCTGTGTTGATTGCCAGAGCATTAGGAGTTTGGTGCTTCTGCTTCTTCGTGCCAGGTCGGCATAGGTTCAAGGCAGACAGAGTTTCCTGGGAATGCGAGATTCACACGAACATTTGAGTCAGCTGGTCTTTCTGGCTCAAGCTAAGCTGGTCAATAGCAATCCATTGCCTGCTAATACCGGGCAGAAGATTGCCATAGAACTGTTTCTTGGAATCGTGCACGGACCAGCACAGCTTTCGAATGATTCTTCTTAGGTTAGGCAACTGATCTTGTTTTGGGGCTTAATCCCGGAGATCTTAAGCATGCTAATGTTTGGGTTAACATGAAATGAGGGGAGGATTGCAACAGAGCCTCCAGTTGCATGAATCAATGTATGCAAAGTTATGGCAGCCCCAGAACCTCATGGGGCTGCACATTCAATATCCTTTGGCTTCTTACTGGACTTTCTCTCAGGCATGGATTCATACAGTGAATCTAGATGCCATTCATCAACAGTGTTGGGCGCAGGCAACATCGATCAGCATATACGGCAACACCAATATCCAACTCACTCACTGATAGGGAGAACTTCTGGCCATTGGATTCTGTACTGGCTTTACACAGGGGTTACAGGTTGGGACGCCACCTGGGTACAGCAGGCTCACCACCAGGCTACAGCAGGCTATCAACTACTGCAGCGGTCTGAAACCTTCCGCTCGCCACACGTTTTGGACTACAGGTCCCATGATCTCTCACCATTGACTTGGTTGGCTAGGGCTGATGGGAGTTTTAGTGCAAAGCATCTGGGAAGCCAAAAGATGCAGACACCTGCCTAAAATAATCAATCATGGCTTGCCGCCAATCAGTGGAGCTCATATAGTCAGCACTGCAAGCAGTTCCACACAGGAAAACAGGAGGCCCTTAATCAGAAAGACATAGAGTCTCTCAGGGGCACAATCAGTATTCCTGTTCATAATCAGGCCTTTGATGATGACTAATCTGTGAAGGGCCAGGCGAACTAGGTCAGATACAATCAAAAATACTAAAGGACCTCTGCTGGGGGGTTGGATGAAACGTTTGGTCTGAAACCAATCACTATATCCCCAACAATGCTGCTTGGGAGTGTTGAAAAAAGGAAGTGAATTACAAACATATGATCTAACCGTACTAGTGCAGGTTACAGTTTCCCACAAAGTCTTTTTTTTAACCAAAATAATATTGGGAAAGAATATGATACTGAAATTAGAAAAACACACACAAAGGCAGTGACTGTGACAGCACAGCAAAGGACATGGTTTAACTGTACTAGTACAGTTTACAGTTTCTGAAAAAGGATTTTCTTGACCAAAATGGTATTAGGAAAGAATATGATACTGAAGGTAGAACAACATGCACAAAGATAGTGACTGTGATAGCACAGCAAATGTCATAACTTAACTGTACTAGTGTAGTTTACAGTTTCCCCAAAAATATTTTATTACCAAAATGGTATTGAGAAAGAATATGATACTGAAGGTAGAACAACATGAACAAAGACAGTGACTGTGATAGCACAGTGAAATACACGGATTAACTGTACTAGTGCAGTTAACAGTTTCCAAAAAAGGATTTTTTTTACCAAAATGGTATTGGAAAAGAATATGATACTGAAGGTAGAACAACATGCACAAAGACAGTGACTGTGATAGCACAGCAAAGGACACGGTTTAACTATACTAGTGCAGTTTACAGTTTCCAAGAATGGATTTTCTATATCAAAATGGTATTGGGAAAGAATATGACACTAAAGGTAGAACACCATGAAAAAAGACAATGACTCTGATAGCACAGCAAAGGCTATGGCTTAACTGTACTATTGCAGTTTACAGTTTCCCAAAAATAATTTTCTTTACCAGAACGGTATTGGGAAATATGATACTGAAATCAGAACAACATGCACAAAGAAAGTGACTCTGATAGCATAGCAAAATACATGGTTTAACTGTACTAGTGCGTTTTACATTTTCCAATAATAGTTTTTCTTTTCCAAAATGGTATTTGTTAGGCGGAAACCTGTACAGTTCCCTCTGGGACCACTGCAAAAGATTTAGGACTACAGGTGTTTGGCAGTAAACCCACTTGGTAGCAGTCTGTACCACACAGATTCACTTGGTAGCTGTGGCTGAGCAGTCAGACTTCCCTCAAGAAGAGTTAAGCAGTATGTGGAGTATACAAAATAGGGCAATTCTTCACAGTAAGACAAGCAAATACGGAACAAGGCTTCAGTGTAAAGATATAAAGGTATTTATCTATACCGGCACATCTATAGAAAACACTTTGGCACTATCACGGCAAATACTCCAATTACAATTACTCTACGAAGAGAACAGATCAATCCCCCTAACAATAGTTCGACAAGTCTAGGTTCTACCAGCATCACTTATTTGCAGACAGAGGTGTATGCCTCAACCTAGATGGCACTCTAATATTTGTTAGGATGGGAGAGAAAATATGCAGGTTACGAAATCAACACGGTCCCAATACTGAACGGACGAATGCAAGGCAAGAAGACAAAAACCACGATAGATTATGAAGTTCAGAGGCCAGGCCCACTCGGAGAGAGGCGAGGCGATTTGTCCCAAAAGTATCTTAGTGGAAATGCGTTTGAGTCTTTGAAGCAAATTGTTATCGTCAGATTGGACCAGTTCAGAACAACACGCTAGAGAAAGCTTGGAGGCGACCCTATGGAGAGGCGAGGATTAAGACACCTCACTCTATCCGGCAACAAGGGGAGCCAGGCGGACACAGTACCTTGATTGTGGAGAGGCAGCTCCGGCGGGGGCAGTTGTTCCTGGTGGTGGATGCACGTCCGGTCTTTGCCAAGAGAAGAGAGGATCTCATCGTCGAAGGAAAGTTGAAGATCGTTGCACCACGAGGGAAGAGACCAGCCGCGGAGTGCTCCGTCACAAGGCACCACCTTTTGGTAGTGGCTATCCGGTTGCCGAGGTGCTCTGCACGGGCAATTCAACAACTGCGTCCTGAGGCGAAGAAAAAGCAAAAGGGACTGGTTGTTCTCACCAGTCAGGGGAAGAGACTCTCCGGCAGGGAGATCTCCTCTGTCGTCGGGAAGTGGTGAGTCGGTTCAGCAGGGCTCCACCGGAGGTGTGGTAATTGCAGGTCAGCTCAGCTTTACCCTCATCGGATTCTTAGGTCCTGTGGCGACATCTGAAGATCCAGTCCCAAAAGCCCTGCTTTTATGCAGAAAACCCCCATTCATTCAGCCTAGCTGTCAATCAACACATGCTAAGTGGTGAGCGGGGAGGCTCACCACTTGGGCCAATCACACCAGAGTGCGACCGGAGTTGGCAAGGCAACTCGGTCCAGGGTGCCTAAACCCCCTCCCACACTCCTGTGGTAACCTAGACAGAATGGCACCACTTTGGAGGGTCTCTGTACAGAAGCCCGCCAAAAGTGGAACAAAGGGCTCGACCTTTGGTTTAGGAGTCACAGAGATGAACACAAACGCCATTTTAAAAACCGAGTTCTGGCAGAAAATACCATCCGATAGACTTATTTAAGATAAGTAGACCGGTGGTACATTAGAGGTTAACGAAAAACAGTATCAATCTCTAACAATGGGAAGAATCCCATAGGGTTATATTCGGGGTTGAATATGACAAGTAGTTTCCACTGCCACTAGCCAAATCTCGACGAGGGGGTACGGGACAGTGCCCCCTCGAATAACAGACCCAGGAGTAATCGAATTACCCCTACTAGTACGTCCACAATAGGATGGTTTGTACTAGTTCTGTTAGTAAATTTAGGTCTAGTAAAGCCAATGGTGACTTTACATGCCCGGGGAGACAGTAGTCAGTCCCCAGGTATGGAGTCTATGATGGAGGTCCGCTAGGACGCCCCAGTGTTACGGCATGTAGGGTGCGGTGTAACACACATAGAAAAACATATGAGACTCTATGGAGTAAAAGACCCCATAGCCCATAGAACACATTGACATTCAAAGGAATTACACACATTCATGTCCAAGAGTGGGAGAAAAAGAGTCTCACTCTTGGCAGGATGGAAAAAAACAAACTCCAGACATCCAGCAAAGCTGCTGGGGAACTCACTAGGTTAGGAAATTCAGCCTGAACAGAGAATTCTCCCCAACACTCGCCCCCCCCCCCCAGACTAAGGGACAGGAGGATTTAATCCACTCCTGGATGAATCTCATACCTCTAGTCGATGACATACATCCTAGAGAGACCATCAGCATTTTGGTGGTGACACCCTGACCTGTGCTCAATGGTGAAATCAAACCCTTGCAGGCAGATCGACCATCTCAATAGTTTTGGGTTTTCCCCTTTCATTTGCATTGCATTAACCATCTCAAGGGTTGGTGGTCAGTCTGAATGACAAAAGTAGAACCATACAAGTACGGCCTAAACTTCTTCAGAGCCCACACGATAGCAAAGCACTCTCTTTCGATTGTTGCTCACCTTGTTTCAGGATCCTTCAGCTTGCGGCTGATGAAGCAAACGGGGTGCTCCCTACCTTTCCCATCCAGTTGACTGACTACGGCACCTATTCCTACATTTGAAGCATCTGTCTGCACAATGAAGCGTTGGTGCTAATCAGGAGCTCTGAGTACTGGGGCTTGGCAAAGAGCCTTTTTCAGGTTTTCAAAAGCCTGATTGCACTCCTTGTTCCATTTAACCTTTTTAGGGAATTTGGGCGAGGAGATGACATTCAGTGGAGAAGCTATAGTCCCATAGTTCTCTATGAAATTCCTGTAGTACCCAGTGAGGCCTAGGAAGGATCTCACTTGGGTTTGAGTAGTAGGTGTTGTCCAATTTTGCACAGATTCAATCTTACTGAGCAAAGGCCTTATTTCTCCACCTCCTACCTCATGTCCAAGATAGACTACCTTACTCTGTCCAATTTGGCATTTACTTGCCTTTATGGTCAGATTGGCTCGTCCAAGAGCCTGCAAAACATCTCTCAGGTGGGTTACATGTTCTTCCCAGGAATTGCTGAACACTGCGATGTCATCCAAGTATGCCATGGAGAAGTCCTCCATCCCATCCAGAACCTGGTTTACCATCCGTTGAAACGTAGCGGTGCCAAGTTTATCCACCAACTCATCTGTTCTTGGCAAAGGGTGGGCATCAGTCTTGGTGACTGCATTAAGAGCTCTATAATCCACGCAGAATCTAAGCTCTTTAGATCCGGCCTTTGGTACTAACACAACTGGGCTAGACCATGGACTAGTAGGGGGCTCTATTACCCCGAGATCAAGCATCTTGCGGACCTCACCTTTGATATGGGTTCGTACGTGCTCTGACATTCGGTATCCTCTGCTTTTGACTGGCAGACAGTCAGCAGTGAGTATGTCATGCTGGCCCCTAGGGGTCAAGCCTGGTGAAAGCGAGAACAGAGAGGCAAACTGATTCAACTTGTATTTGCACTCTTCTTGTTGCTCGAGTGTCAGATTGGAAGAGAGATTTACTCCTTCAATTTTTTCGTCTAAAGGTAAGCCTCTGAGGAGATCCGGAAGAGCTTCACTCTCTTCTTCTTCCTCGGATGATGCTAGAAGCAACGCTCCTACATCAGGTCGTGAGACATAAGCTTTGAGTCGGTTGGTGTGGAAGACTGTCGGAGCCTCCTTGGGATTGCCCAAGTCCACCAGATAGTTAACCTCTCAGAGTTTAGCCACAACTCTGAAGGGTCCCATCCACTTGTCTTGGAAGGCCCTCTGCCTTGTTGGGATCATAACGAGAACGAGCTGGTCTTGAGCGAACTCAACCATGTTAGCCTTTTGATCGTGCCAGTACTTGACCAATGCTTGTCCAGCTTTCAAGTTACCGTTTGCTTCCGTCATCATGTGCGACATTCTCCTCCGGAGACCTATCACGTAGTCAGTCACTCTGACTGGCTTGGGGGAAGGAGCACTCTCCAACCCCTCCTTAATCAGGGCCAATGGACCTCTGACGGGATGACCATAGAGAAGTTCGAAGGGAGAGTAACCTACTCCCTCCTGAGGGACTTCTCTATAAGCAAAGAGAAGGCATGGCAGTAGAAGTTCCCACTTACGCTTAAGGGGGTCTTCTAAAGCACCTATCATGCTCTTCATGGTTCGGTTGAAGCGTTCTACCAATCCATTGGTTTGTGGGTGGTAAGCTGTTGAGAACTTGTAAGTAACTCCACTGGTTTTCCACATGCCTTACATGTAGTGGGACATAAAGTTTGACCCCCGGTCAGAGATTACTTCCTTAGGAAACCCGACCCTAGTAAAAATACCAAGGAGGGCCTTAGCCACAGCCGGTGCTGTAACAGTCCTCATAGGAATTGCCTCAGGATACCTAGTAGCATGGTCTACTACAACAAGTTTGTTAGGACGGGAAAGAAAATAAGCAGGTTACGAAATCAACACGGTCCCAATACTGAACGGACGAATGCAAGGCAAGAAGACAAAAACCACGATAGATTATAAAGTTCAGAGGCCAGGCCCACTCGGAGAGAGGCAAGGCGATTTGTCCCAAAAGTATCTTAGTGGAAATGTGTCTGAAGCAAATTGTTATCGTCAGATTGGACCAGTTCAGAACAACACGCTAGAGAAAGCGTGGAGGCGACCCTATGGAGAGGCGAGGATTAAGACATCTCACTCTATCCGGCAACAAGGAAAGCCAGGCGGACACAGTACCTTGATTGTGGAGAGTCAGCTGCGGCGGGGGCAGTTGTTCCTGGTGGTGGATGCACATCCGGTCTTTGCCAAGAGAAGAGAGGATCTCATCGTCGAAGGAAAGTTGAAGATCGTTGCACCACCAGGGAAGATACCAGCCGCAGAGTGCTCCGTCACAAGGCACCACCTTTTGGTAGTGGCTATCCGGTTGCCGAGGTGCTCTGCACGGGCAATTCAACCACTGCGTCCTGAGGCGAAGAAAAAGCAAAAGGGACTGGTTGTTCCCACCAGTCAGGGGAAGAGAGACTCTGGCAGGGAGATCTCCTCTGTCGTCGGGAAGTGGTGAGTCGGTTCAGCAGGGCTCCACCGTAGGTGTCGTCGTTGCAGGTCGGCTCAGCTTTACCCTGGTCGGATTCTTAGGTCTTGTGGCCACTTCTGAAGATCGAGTCCCAAAAGCCCTGCTTTTATGCAGAAAACCCCCATTCATTCAGCCTAGCTGTCAATCAACACATGCTAAGTGGTGAGCGGGGAGGCTCACCACTTGGGCCAATCACACCAGAGTGCGACCGGAGTTGGCAAGGCAACTCGGTCCAGGGTGCCTAAACCCCCTCCCACATCCCTGTGGTAACCCAGACAGAATGGCACCACTTTGGAGGGTCTCTGTACAGAAGCCCGCCAAAAGTGGAACGAAGGGCTCGACCTTTGGTTTAGAAGTCACAGAGATGAACACAGACGCCATTTTAAAAACCGAGTTCTGGCAGAAAATACCATCCGATAGACTTATTTAAGATAAGTAGACCGGTGGTACGTTAGAGGTTAACGAAAAACAGTATCAATCTCTAATAATGGGAAGAATCCCATAGGGTTATATTCGGGGTCCAATATAACAAGTAGTTTCCACTGCCACCAGCCAAAACTCGACGAGGGGGGACGGGACAGTGCCCCCTCGAATAACAGATCCAGGAGTAATCGAATTACCCCTATTAGTACGTCCACAATAGGATGGTTTGTACTAGTTCTGTTAGTAAATTTAGGTCTAGTAAAGCCAATGGTGACTTTACATGCCCGGGGAGACAGTAGTCAGTCCCCGGGTATGGAGTCTATGATGGAGGTCCGCTAGGACGCCCCAGTGTTACGGCACGTAGGGTGCGGTGTAACACACATAGAAAAACATATGAGACTCTATGGAGTAAAAGACCCCATAGCCCATAGAACACATTGACATTCAAAGGAATTACACACATTCATGTCCAAGAGTGGGAGAAAAAGAGTCTCACTCTTGGCAGGATGGAAAAAACAAACTCCAGAAATCCAGCAAAGCTGCTGGGGGACTCACTAAGTTAGGAAATTCAGCCTAAATAGAGAATTCTCCCTAACAGTATTGGGAAAGAATATGATACTGAAGATAGAACAACATGCACACGACAGTGACTTTGATAGCACAGCAAAGGACATGATTTAATTGTACTAGTGCAGTTTACAGTTTCTAAAAAAGGATTTGCTTTACCAAAATGGTATGAGGAAGAAATATGATACTGAAGGTAGAACAACATTCATAAAGACAGTGGCCCTCATTACGACCCTGGCGGAAAGCAACTGACCTGACCGCCATAGAGTAAATAGCGTTTCCGCCATTGCACGACGGAGTAAAGTGCGGCTAATTCTGACCCATCGGGCACGAGCACTACGCCTTGGCGGAAGTGCAAAGTCCGCGATGGCGGAAATGTCCCGAAAACGCCCCTCACCGCCGTCGTACGGCGACCTAGGTGCAATTCCGCCACCGAACATAGCGGTCACCGTAATGAGCGGCAATCGGAAAATACGGTGACCGTAAATATACGGAAACGGAAGCAAAAACATGGTCCCGGAACGGGAAACAGCACGCCGTACACCTATAAAATCTGAATTTCCACACAACCATTAAAAATACTACCCTGAGAGACATCCCAACCCGTCATCCACCCTAGTGAAACCAAAACAATGGGAAAAGTAGCGAAAAAAGCGTGCGACTGCAAGCGGCAGGTCCACTTCTCCCGTGAGGAACTCACGGTGCTCACAGAGACCCTCCAGGAGAATGCTGCCGTCGTCTTCTCGACGCAAATGACCAGGACGGCACTTGCGAACAAGAAGGCCATATGGGCCCTGGTGGCACAGCGGGTAAGTGCGGTGGGGACCGCACCCCGCAACCCACAGCAATGGGACGACTTGCGGATACGCGTACGGAGCATACTATCCGCCAACCGTGACATTGCCACAGCTACCGGGGGAGGATCGGAATCACCCATCAAGTTGACCCCCTGGGAAGAAATCTGTGCCTCCACCATTGGAATGGAGACCATAGAGGGAGTCGGAGGGATGGAGAAAGGAGTGCAGACATCCGAAGAATCAGGTAGGTGTCCCAAATAAAACAATGCTAAAACCACAATGTCCAATCATGTGAAGTACCATGTGTCCAGATAGTGCAACAGAAACACATGTCCAGGAGAACGTCCACTTACATTGGCCTGATAGCACACATTAAAAGTCAAATTAAATAAATAAATATTAAAATTCCTAAAAACACCCTCTACACGTGCCGCACGCACCCCCTAACTGCAGGCTGCAATACAACTGCACCCTCAATCCACACAAAAATGAAACCACCTCCAAGGCCCTGACCCAAATCACCCTCAGGTACCACCCCAATGCATGTGATACATTGCCATTCCAATTTCCACAGACCCATAAATAACGCTCGCCCTCCTTTACTCCACCACAGGGTCCGATTCAAACGACGAGCTCCAGGACACCCCTACCAGCACACCTGCAAAGAGGGCCAAGACCAACGGCCAAAGATCCTCCACCTCAGCTGCACGGATCAAGACACGGCAGCAGCACAAATCAAGTGGCAGCACACAGGAGGGGACTTCAACAGGCACCCCAGCAGCCAGCATGGCCACAACAACACCACCACAGGCCCCCCCCAATGGATGCCACAGAAGGCACTGCTTCTAGTGGCAGCAGCACCATAGGTGACACTGCATTAATGGCAGCATGCTCCGACACAGAAAGCGGTGATGTCGATGTACGATCCATCCATGACCTGTCTCAATCCCCCTGTTTGTTTCATCCCGTACACCATGAGGATACCACGCAGGGGCACTCACAAGACGACTGGCCATCCCCCACAAGCCCTGTGTCAAGGCAACATGAGGTGATCAGCCCCTCTGTGACACCACCGCAAATGTCCATGGCCCAGCAGAGGCAACAGTCCCTCGACCAGGTGATCGTGCAACAGCAGCAACTGGCCACGCTCCTCAAGGACCATGCTGATGAATGTGGGGGTACCAAGGCAGCCATAGAAACATGTACAGAGACACTAAGGGCAGAAATGGAGAGAAGCACCGAGAGCCTGAGAGTACAAATGGAGAGAAGCACCGAGAGCCTGAGAGTACAAATGGAGAGAATCACCGAGAGCCTGAGGGGGGAACTGCATGCGACGTCCAAAGACGTATGTGCTGAACTTGCCGCTGTGCGCCGTGTGCTCACTGAGCTCTCACAAAGCCTTAGGGACATGCATGGACGTGAGCAGGCAGAGACATCATCCGTTGCAAGTTCCGTCCAGGGCAGCCCCCAACGTAGATCTGGGAGGAACCTGCGCTCCACAGGCAGGGGTGCCCCTGATACCCGGAGAGGGGGCTTGCAATAGCGTCTGCCCACTGACAATGAGCATCCTTGGACACTGGTGTTCGGGGGGGAGGTAGGAGGGTGGAGGGGGTGTGTTGGGCTTACTTGGGTGGCGGGTCGATGGGGTGTGTAACACAATTTCACATATGCTATAAACATTTCACAATCATCCAATGAGATGTGTGGACATTGATCTTTGTGTACGAGGCCATTATAGGCGTACAGTCCATATTGTGCATGTTCCAGACACACACAGTGCCACAAGTCCCGTGTCCATGTATCAGCCACCAGGCGTGAGTGCTAGAAGCATGAATCTATGATAATCTGACGAATTTCACGGCCCTCCTGTGCCTTGCGGACTCCTTGAGGTGCTGCCACATCCCCATCCACATCATGACCATATTCAGGTGCTTGCAGTTCTGCGTCAGGGGGCATGGGCACATTTCTACGTATGCACATGTTGTGTAGCATGACACATGCCATGACCATCTTTGCAACCTTCTCATGGCGGTACAGGAGTGCCCCGCCAGACCTGCTGAGGCAGCGGAAACGACCCTTCAGTAGGCCGAATGCCTGTTTTATGACTACACGGGTACGTGAGTGGGCATGGTTGTAGTCCTCCTCATGCTGGTTCTGTGGGTTCCGGAGTGGTGTAAGGAGCCATCTCTTCAGTGGATACCCGGCATCACCTGTATGTGGACAATAAAGGATGTTTGAGGAATGACAATGCTACGTAAGCACCCCCCCCCCTTCCTGCCAGGTCATTGCCGCATCACATACCCCACATTATCATGCATGAAATGAGACTCACCGAGTAGCCAGGATCTGTTCCCTGCATGTCGCTCCATGTAGCGTGGTATTGTAGAGTTCCGTAAGACCATGGAATCATGGGTTGATCGAGGAAATCGGGCACAACAATGTGTAATGATCCTGTTTGAGTCACACACCATTTGTACATTAAGAGAATGATATTGTTTTCGGTTGCGGTACTGGGCCTCCATGGCATGTGGGACAACCAATTCCACATGGGTGCAGTCGATGGCACCAATGCAACCCGGTATGCCGGCAAGTGCATGGAATCCCACTTTTGTGTTCGTAATTTAATGCTCCGAGCGTGGTAGAGAGATGTAGTCGTCTGCCTGCTTCAGGAGGGCATCGAGCACTTGCAATAGTGTCCGTGACAACAGTGGCTGTGAAATGCCATGCAACTGTCCGACTGTGTGCTGGTAGGTGCCTGTGGCCAGGAAGTGGAGTACAGACACCACCTTCAGTAGGGGTGGGATGGCGGTTGGGCTATCTATCATGCTGACAAGGTCAGCGTGTGTCATGTCCACAATGGCGGTTATGGTGTCCCGGTCCAAACGGTAGAGGGTGTGGATCTGCTCATCAGTGAGGTTGAACGGATGTGCTCGGAGGCGTGGGATTGCGGGCTGCCTGCGTGGTGGTAGTGGCTGTGCTGGTGGGCCTTGCTGGCCCTGCCTTGCCCTCCTCCTCCTCCTGCGTCTCCTCTGTGCGGCCGGTTGTTGTAGTAGTTGGTGTTCGTCTTCTTCTTGAAGTTGGAGTACTTGCGGTGCTATCAGGTCCCCCAGGGCCAACATCGCTAGTCCTGCCGGTAGCATTTTGGAGTGGGTGTGGTTGTGGGAGGGGGTTGGGTGTGCAATTTATGTGTTTTCAAGCTGTATAGCCTCCACCTGTGGTGATTCATTCCACCTGTGCAAGCTGCAATCCCCTTTGGGCGAGCACGTCCCACACACAACGCTGCAATTCGACGCATGGCATCTTGCTATTACAATCATGTATTTCATCCCGATGGCAGTGAGATATTGCTTCATATGTTAATTCTGCTATGGTCCCATTGTTTCACATACTATCTTTGCAGTCGGGAACAAACTTGTGAAGGGTCAGTGGAATGTAGTACTCGATTAACGGTGGACCCGTTGCAGCACTGTACCGCGGTTCACCGACGGGCGGGGCGTCCCATTTGTGAGTGAAGCCAGTTGCCATTTTCACACACTGCCGCACTAAATGGATGGATTTGTGATTTCAAGCGGTCACAGATGCCTTTTCGACGTGATGTTGCAAATGAGGAATTCGAAGGACAGCGCTTTCGGTTTCCAGCTAGCGGCGAGGAGACGCCCACAGGTCTGACTGCAGATATAAAGTTCTATTGTTTAATGTCCTTGGGACAGGGGCCATGGCGAGAATGCAATGATTGATATGAATAGTATGGGATGCGCAATAGCGTAGTGGAGGATAAGGCAGGACGTTCTCAAATACATGTTACTTCACAACACTAGAATTCCGGCCTGGAGCACAGTGGATTTTGCAGACTGCATTAAGCACAGACTCAATGGAAATTTCAAATGTTATGTGAGTAAATAATCAGGCGTTTTTATACCAGGATGAGGGAATGCTGTATGGATGCATGGACAGATGATTTAATAGAGAGTCTGCCATGTACATGGCTTTTTGGAATCTATCAACTTCCCCTGCGCTATGTGATGCAGGGCTGCCATAGTGGGACCATCGTCTATCTGCCCTTGTTGAACCCTCCCTGTCTCGACGCGCCTTCAAACACTTGTGTCTATGCACGTTACTAATCCCATCTAATGGATTCTGTTTTAACAGACGCATGCACACAAACACTCGTTTGTAATAGTGTTTTCACCTCGATTTATATAGTTATGATTCGCAAGTGATTTTTGGGTGCGAATAATCCTTTTGAGTGGGCTAGCATGCATATGGGTGTGGATTTAGTGTGATCTTTGAAGTGAGTAATTCAAATGGAGTTCAGATGCCCATACTATTCTTTTTCGTTTCATTTGGGTGACAGGTATCTCCTCCCCTTTTGCCGCTGCCATCTGTATGCCACTCCTGCAGATGGCTTTTACTCCCGACACCTGCTGCTTCGTGTTAATCAGTGGAGCACCATTACGATCTTATGGGACGATCGCCAATGGCCCACATGCCCTTACGCAGTACTAGTGGCTAGGAGCAACATCTCGACCTTTCAGCTGGACTAGTGCCTACCTAATGGGACGGCCCTGCGGTTCTAGGCGCTTCCATGTTGCCTTTTTGAACGTGAATGTAGCCCCTGTGTACCATGGAGGAACAGGGCGTCACACAAGAAGAAGCTGGTCATTTATTGCGGATGCAGCCCACAGTAATGAAAAAGTATTTTGGAGTTCATGGCCTAATAGCTGTATGGCCCGGGTGGTTTTGTTGTGCATTAAATTTTGATTATGATATTGACCGTGTAGCGTTATTCTTTGCAAGTAATGTAGCATATTCCTATTTGTGGAGCGATGTATTGTGAGGAGATCTGCTTTGGGTTCCGGCTTCTGAGTATAGTTGAGTGGTACTGTACTGGGCGCGTTTGCCTACGAAGGCCAGTAAGGTCAGGGATAGGGGCTGCAATTATGTCTGTTTTGATGATGTCATGCTCATGGGAGGGGGATTAGCTTTTGTGTAACAGATGCCGGTCAGCCAGGTGGATTGGTGGAATGATGTGATTATCAGAATATGGCTGGTCACAGGTGCCTGTGTTTGCGTGCGTTTCTTGGAGGGAGACTGAGGTCATGTCCATTGGAATAGCTTCTGTATTCGTGCCATCTGTGCCCTGCTGCTCCCATTGGCCCCTCTTGAGATGTGCCTGGCTGCTCAGTCACTCTGCCAACTTGTGTGGTACATGCTTATGCTGATGGTTGGTTTGTTTACTGGCAGGAGTACAGGGCTGGTGCAGTCTCACTCAGGATACTGCTTTGTATGTTGCCTTACACTGGTGTCAAGCGATGGGGGTGTTTCTCTGAAAGACACAGGGGACCCCACACTTTGGATGGGAGTATTACTTTAAATTTGGATAACGGAAAGACATCCAAAGGAAACGATTCAAGAAGTATGGTATCAAGGATTTTATTAAACCTGATATTAATTTAATATATCAACCAAATCGTGATTAAATCTGCACTTGTGAAAACAATTTACATAGCAGGAAACAACTTTTATTAAAAAGAACACATCTATATAATAAAATACATCGTATTCACTCATCCAAACATACAACCTCATCCATCCATTAGACAAACCACTCATACTAAACACCAATCAATATACAATGTAAAATCTATAGGAAATTCATCACAATTAATTCATCTGAAATATTTATAAAAAAGAGTATGAAATCAGAGCCACAACAGGTAACATCAGTGGCATAAGTAATTGAGATGGGTCCCAGAATTTTTTGACCACGACCTCATCTTAGTCCAAACTCAACCGGTTTCGACGTGTATACTTTAGTGTAGTGACGTCTTCATCAGGAGTAACAAAAGTATATTCTAACATCAAGAAAAGAGAGAAACACAGATGGGACACATCAATATATGAAACCCCTAAACTTGGAAAGAGAACATATAACATCAATAATAGAATTGATATATATAATGGAAAAATTTAAAAAATTTTAAATAAAACAATGGGTAATCATGTGCAAGAGCCTGCTCCCACCCCGTGGTAACTCTGGGATGGGCCTGAGGTGTCTGGTAGAAAGTAGTGCTACCCTCTTATATTGGTGTCTCTGGAAAGCAGATACGATGTAAAACCAGGTCATGAGCAGAGTCACAGATGTACACACAAATGACAAGGCCAATGTGTAAAACCTTTCCTATTGCGGCCCGTGAATAGAACACAAAACTCACATACTTAAGATTGTACCAGTGGTGTAAGGGCATGACCGCAAAGAATATAAATATAAACTAACCTTCATTCATATAGTAAAAGGCTGTACGTCTCTGCCTTTAATTAAACATTGGGTCCACTTGTATACACTAGATAACAACGTCCCAGTCGAAGTTCCTGCAGTTATTTTTAGTGCCTGAACACCAAAGTGCTTCTCTGCAAAGTGTAAACAAACATTTACACAATTGGCTCCCACTGTACAGATCATAAATTAAAATTTAAAATGTACAAGGGTGAGCTAACAGGTCTTACCAGGAATGTCCAAACACTCGTTGAGCCCGCCGCCATAGGTGTGAAGATGAATCCCCGGATCCAGGGAGGGCTGCGCCTGATATTATATGGGCCTAAACACGACACAAACATTTAAGTGTGTGAAAAAGTGCCCGATTGTTCTTACAATTATATCATTCACTAGACTCGAACGGAAGCTACCGCAAATTAATCAATTAAGTGCATAAACCAAAACCAGCTAATATGTGCAATATCTAATTATTTCCACAAATGCGGTTACTCGAATTAAGCTTACTGAAAAGATTACTTTTTTAAAAAACTAAAATTGCTCAATCTATCTGATTTCACACGAATTTACTTTGCTGGGGTATCGCCTATAGAAGACCCAAAGATATGGGGCTCCTTTCTGTAGTGAAGGCAAAAAACGATTCGAAAGAACACCCATGCAGCTGAGTATTTACCTTAAGCGAAAGAACTCTCCGGTTCTCGCAGTAGCTAGTCAGCCGTATAGCAGCTGAGTCCAATTGAAAGTAGCGTGCAACAGAGTATCACCGTTTCAAAGATGTTAATATACGCGTGGAAAGCATCATGTGATCACGTAGTAAACCACGTGACCACAAACTGAACTGGCCTACGTGCTGCGTGGCCATACGATCTAGGAGGAAAGACACGCAAAATTGAGCAACAAATTGGTATACTACACGACGTGTCCACACGATCGTGAGGAAAAGACCGTAATTAGAGCATGACAGGTATGGAAATAACGCACACTGTGGAAAAGCATTTGGAAAAAGACGATCTCTGTTATGTATGGGCAAGATTTTAGTCTATGCACATTATAATGAGTGCTGAAAATATTGTAAAAACAACATTTAATGCCTTTCTTAAGGTTAGAAAGGTCCAAATATGTCAGATATTGTGGCGAGTAGTGTTTAGTTACTCGAGTTCCATGGTTCCAGGGTATTAAGGCCCAATGTTAATGTTTTTAGATTAAATATCCACATTTGTTCTTTGTAATCTAAGTTTTTTAATAGTTGGGATTGATTTTGTGCATATACTTTTTCTATGCAAAACCATTCCACCTGGTCAGCCGTATGACCCATCTCAATAAAATGGATTACCATTGGAGCATTGAGGTTTCGAGTTCTAATCTTAGAACGGTGTTCGTTAATGCGGGTACTCACTTCTCTAGTTGTTTTGCCTACATAAAACAACTGACATGGGCAGCGAATGGCATAAATGACATTCTTACTTTTACAAGTGGTAAAAGTGCAGAGGGTCCACTTTCTAGTCTGTGTTTCAAATGACATAGTTTTTTTAGAAAACTTACATGCGACACATGAAGTACAAGGGTAGTGTCCCACCACTGGGTTGGAATTAGTATCGCGAATTGTATGCACTTTAGGAAAAGTTCTACTGGCACGAGTAATCTTTTGCTTCACATTTTTACCTTTTTTGAAAGCAAATAGAGGTCTGGGTATGGATGTTCCTGAAGTATTAAGGATTCGCCAGTTTTTTAGAATAATACCTCTAATAGCATTGCTATGTTGGCAAAAGGTTGAGACACATACTAGTTCATCTTTCTTTTCAATGTCTCGCTTAGGTGTCAATAGAAGATCTCGGTTGGTATATCGAGCTCTCTTTTTGGAATTTTTTATAAGTTTCTTTGGATATTCCCGTTCTAATAGTCTTTTTTCCAAAATCGCTGCATGTTTAGCAAAATCTGCGATATCTGTGCAATTACGGCGCAGTCGTAAGAACATCCCATATGGTAAGTTACAAAGTAAACTAGCTGGATGTTGGCTCTCGTATTTCAACGTAGTATTTCTCTCTGTGGGTTTTCTATGTAATTCTGTGCAGAGGTGCCCTTCTTTGACAAAGATAAATAAATCCAAGAAAGGAATTCTGTATGCTGAATATTCAAAAGTAAAATGAATATCTAAGTCTATCTCATTAAGCCATTGAACAAATGAAATCAATGATGTTGATGAGCCTTCCCAAATCATAAATATGTCGTCGATATATCGACGGTATAGCTTGATTTGACCCCTAAATGGGTTGAATGTTGAGAGAATTTTTTCTTCCTCCAAAAGTGCCATGAAAATAATGGCAAGGTTGGGTGCAAAAGTACACCCCATTGCTGTCCCTTTACATTGCAAGAAGAATTCCTCCTTAAATTTAAAGAAACTGTTCTTAAGAACTAACTCTGCTGCTTTACATAGGAATTCTGTAGGAACCAAGTGTGGTTGCACGCGCCGGTCTAGCATTATGCACAAGCTCTCCACCGCTCTATCCTGAGGGATATTTGTATAAAGCGCTTCAATATCAAGCGTGACTAGAATTTGAGTGCTGGGATCAAATGTTTTTGTTTCCACCAGATTAATAACATCTCTTGAGTCAAGGAGAAAAGTGGGCGTGGCCATCGCCAGTGGTTTAATGAAGAAATCAATATATTTCGACAGGGGTTCAAGTAATGAACCACATCCCGAGACTATAGGTCGTCCTGGGGGGTTCTCAATGTCTTTATGTATTTTAGGCATAATGTAAAATAAAGGTATGCGATCTTCCGAGAGGTTGATGAATTCAACCTCTTTAGTGGAAAGGAACCCCAATTGGTTTCCTTCCTCGGTGAGTTTAAGTACCTTTAATTTAATCATTTCTGATGGATCTTTCATCAAATTAGAATAGTGCCCAGGGATGTGTAGAAGTCTCAGGGCTTCTTGATCATAGCGATCAGCATCCCAGACAACTATCCCACCACCCTTATCTGCAGCCTTGATGACTATGGACTGATCCGAGGCTAATCTCTCAATAGCTTCAAACTCGGAAAGCCTCAAATTGGGTCCTTGTCGGTTTCTTGGGTGGCGGATAACTTTTTCTATTTCTTTGAGAACTAATTTTTCAAAGATCAAAACCTCTGAGGGCAGATCATTAGAGTTGGGAGTAAAGGTGGAAGGTCTTGAAAAGCCTGAGATATTAGGTTCTCTAGGAATCATATTATTCGAAAAGAAGAACTTTAATCTCACTTTACGCAAAAAACCTTTCACTTCACTTATGATTGACATTGCGCTTGGATTTTGAGTAGGAACAAAAGATAGACCACATTTGAGAATTGATGTTTCCGCAGGTGTTAATGTACGGGAGGATAAATTAAAGATTGGCATTGTTTCATTTACCACCTGTACGCTCGATTCCGGGTCTGGAAATCCCGGTGCATCATCCCTTGTCCCGGAGTGCTCTGCATCGGCATGTTGTGTGTCATTTGACCTTGGGAGATATTTCTGCGGCCTCTTCGGCCGCCCCTTCCTCGAAAAGGGTGGTTACCCGAGGCTTGATTGCTCGATTCCTCATTGCCTGAATTACTGGAAGAAGTATCTGAAAATGTCACCCATCTTTTTTTATTTGTATTATTGGGTCCCATATTCCAATTAGTATTAGTTTTCCAAGCCGTCTGGGGATTAAAATCTTCTGCTAAATAGGGATACACCAATTCTTTCTTAAATAATGAAATATCCTTTTTAAGTTTATTAGTCTTTTTTCAATAGTAAGCTTCTTGAATTCCTGAAAAGATTTCTCAATCTGTTCAAACTTTTGTTTAGATTCCACAATCAGAGTATTTGTCAAAAAAGATTTTTCTTGTTCGGCCAACGTTTCTTGTATCTTCCCACTAACTCTTTGGGCTGTGGTTATGGTTAATACTAGTAAACCACGGCTACATTTGGTCGCAACTTGACTGAAAGCCACTTTATAGTCATTATCATCCAGAAAAAGGCATGGGATAATTTTAACCTGTAGACCTTGTGGAATAATACTGGATCTCAAATATTCCTTAAGTATATGGCCATGCATTTCTGTGCGGAATTGCTTCTTCTTTAAATTCAAAAGGGCATCTCCTGTGGCGCCTTGATTTGATATTGGTAATTGTAAATTTTCAAAGAATGATGGACCTTGAATAAGTTCTGTTATTTGTGCCTCCGAAAAGGAGATGGTATCTGTTTCTGCCATGACCTGGGGAAATCCACCAGTCCGGAGTACACCAAAATGACACACCCAGTGCAATAAATGTGAAAAAAGTAAAACTATCCTAAATAGGAAAAAAACATTACAGTGTTAAAGAATATATATATAACCTGTACAGCCGAGGGCTGGAAATATATGTTTCTCTGAAAGACACAGGGGACCCCACACTTTGGATGGGAGTATTACTTTAAATTTGGATAACGGAAAGACATCCAAAGGAAACGATTCAAGAAGCATGGTATCAAGGATTTTATTAAACCTGATATTAATTTAATATATCAACCAAATCGTGATTAAATCTGCACTTGTGAAAACAATTTACATAGCAGGAAACAACTTTTATTAAAAAGAACACATCTATATAATAAAATACATCGTATTCACTCATCCAAGCATACAACCTCATCCATCCATTAGACAAACCACTCATACTAAACACCAATCAATATACAATGTAAAATCTATAGGAAATTCATCACAATTAATTCATCTGAAATATTTATAAAAAAGAGTATGAAATCAGAGCCACAACAGGTAACATCAGTGGCATAAGTAATTGAGATGGGTCCCAGAATTTTTTGACCACGACCTCATCTTAGTCCAAACTCAACCGGTTTCGACGTGTATACTTTAGTGTAGTGACGTCTTCATCAGGAGTAACAAAAGTATATTCTAACATCAAGAAAAGAGAGAAACACAGATGGGACACATCAATATATGAAACCCCTAAACTTGGAAAGAGAACATATAACATCAATAATAGAATTGATATATATAATGGAAAAATTTAAAATTTTTTAAATAAAACAATGGGTAATCATGTGCAAGAGCCTGCTCCCACCCCGTGGTAACTCTGGGATGGGCCTGAGGTGTCTGGTAGAAAGTAGTGCTACCCTCTTATATTGGTGTCTCTGGAAAGCAGATACGATGTAAAACCAGGTCATGAGCAGAGTCACAGATGTACACACAAATGACAAGGCCAATGTGTAAAACCTTTCCTATTGCGGCCCGTGAATAGAACACAAAACTCACATACTTAAGATTGTACCAGTGGTGTAAGGGCATGACCGCAAAGAATATAAATATAAACTAACCTTCATTCATATAGTAAAAGGCTGTACGTCTCTGCCTTTAATTAAACATTGGGTCCACTTGTATACACTAGATAACAACGTCCCAGTCAAAGTTCCTGCAGTTATTTTTAGTGCGTGAACACCAAAGTGCTTCTCTGCAAAGTGTAAACAAACATTTACACAATTGGCTCCCACTGTACAGATCATAAATTAAAATTTAAAATGTACAAGGGTGAGCTAACAGGTCTTACCAGGAATGTCCAAACACTCGTTGAGCCCGCCGCCATAGGTGTGAAGATGAATCCCCGGATCCAGGGAGGGCTGCGTCTGATATTATATGGGCCTAAACACGACACAAACATTTAAGTGTGTGAAAAAGTGCCCGATTGTTCTTACAATTATATCATTCACTAGACTCGAACGGAAGCTACCGCAAATTAATCAATTAAGTGCATAAACCAAAACCAGCTAATATGTGCAATATCTAATTATTTCCACAAATGCGGTTACTCGAATTAAGCTTACTGAAAAGATTACTTTTTTAAAAAACTAAAATTGCTCAATCTATCTGATTTCACACGAATTTACTTTGCTGGGGTATCGCCTATAGAAGACCCAAAGATATGGGGCTCCTTTCTGTAGTGAAGGCAAAAAACGATTCGAAAGAACACCCATGCAGCTGAGTATTTACCTTAAGCGAAAGAACTCTCCGGTTCTCGCAGTAGCTAGTCAGCCGTATAGCAGCTGAGTCCAATTGAAAGTAGCGTGCAACAGAGTATCACCGTTTCAAAGATGTTAATATACGCGTGGAAAGCATCATGTGATCACGTAGTAAACCACGTGACCACAAACTGAACTGGCCTACGTGCTGCGTGGCCATACGATCTAGGAGGAAAGACACGCAAAATTGAGCAACAAATTGGTATACTACACGACGTGTCCACACGATCGTGAGGAAAAGACCGTAATTAGAGCATGACAGGTATGGAAATAACGCACACTGTGGAAAAGCATTTGGAAAAAGACGATCTCTGTTATGTATGGGCAAGATTTTAGTCTATGCACATTATAATGAGTGCTGAAAATATTGTAAAAACAACATTTAATGCCTTTCTTAAGATTAGAACGGTCCAAATATGTCAGATATTGTGGCGAGTAGTGTTTAGTTACTCGAGTTCCATGGTTCCAGGGTATTAAGGCCCAATGTTAATGTTTTTAGATTAAATATCCACATTTGTTCTTTGTAATCTAAGTTTTTTAATAGTTGGGATTGATTTTGTGCATATACTTTTTCTATGCAAAACCATTCCACCTGGTCAGCCGTATGACCCATCTCAATAAAATGGATTACCATTGGAGCATTGAGGTTTCGAGTTCTAATCTTAGAACGGTGTTCGTTAATGCGATGGGGGGCCTGTTTTTGTTTGTCTCAGTTTTCAGTTCATGTTGCTGTACTTGAAGCTTCACATGCCTGTGCTGCATCAGTACGGCAATGGTGCCATGGCTAATATGGATGGCCACTCACAAAGCACTTGGAGCCCCTACATTCATTTGTTCGTTGGCATGAATGGGTGACTTGTACATTTCACTGGTTGCATTGTGTGACTTCATTGCACCTACGAGGAGTTGTGCAATGTGGCCAGGGAGTGGTGTACAGGCACTCAGTAGGGCCTTTTACGGTTGGTTTGCGATGCCGTACTTCTCACCATGGCGGAATGGTACTTTCCGCCATGCTTGATGGCGTTAGGTACATGTCCGCTAGGGTCAGAATTCCCTTACCGTTGCGCATTGGTGGTGATTACGGTTTCGCATGGCGCGCGTGCGCGTACTTGGTGCAGTTAGCGTTGGCGTTCACTACGGTGTCGCTAATGGCATCGTACTTTACGGTGACGGGTCATAATCGCACTGAGCGGTATTCGATGGCTGTATTGCATTTCCGCCATCGTTTTTCGATTTCCGCCAGGGTCGTAATGAGGGCCAGTGACTGTGATAGCACAGCAACAACATGGTTTACCTGTACTAGTGCACTTTTGATAGAGAGCTGACTTATTGAATTATATTAAAACTCGATTTGGGCTGGGGTTGTTTACTGTTGATTTGCACACTTGGTAAAGTTTCTAAAAAATGATTTTGTTTACAAAATGGTATTGGGAAGGAATACGATACTGAAGGTAGAACAACATGCACAATGACAGTGACTGTGATAGTACAGCAACGGACTGTTGTTGGTTATTGTTTCACCATTGTACATGCTTTACGTGATACAAACGAGATCTGTTTGTCTGTTTTTGACATTGAGGGTGGGGAATGTCCTTATTTTTCACCGACCGACCTTCCTCAGCGGTTACATTCAGAGAAGATAGGGCAGTGGGTTGAGCACTCCTGGGAGAAAGTTTTGAGCAACCTGAGAGAGGATCAAATTTTACAAGTGCCGGCACAGCCTTCCATTGTTCCAAGCGCCTCTGCTGAAGGCCTCCTTTGCCTTTAAGAAGATTGGTTTCAGAATCACATGACTGAAGGAAGGGCTACATCAGTGCTACCCAGGAACCCTTGCGGCATGACACTCTACGGTGTAAAGGGCGAGGAGATACTGTTTAAGCTGTTTGGGCTGTACAGGCGACATATGAGCACTTCTTCACAAAACTGGCGAAAACGTTCCCTAAAGGCAGTTGCCATCTCTGGCCTCAACACACTTTGCTTGAAATACTACGGTATGGATGTGATTTTAATTTAATTTCATCTCAATAGAAGCATATATCAGTGATTAAACTCTTGGAACTTTACAGGGTGGGGGGAGTCGGACTCTGGCAGCTCCTTGAGCTGTCGGGCGTTCCTCGCCCTGTCTTTTACTTTTCCAATAAGAGACTGCTAAATAGCTCCATTGCGCTATCAGATGGCAAGGAAATACATTGTGCCTCATTACGAGGTTGGAGGTAGCCTTGACGGTAAGAGCGGTAGGGCTACCTCTATACCGGCTTGAAAGTCCGGCACCCTCGAATGGGCAATTACCAGGGTATTCCAACCCCGACCGACCCAGTTATTGCCCTTTCGCGGGTGCCAGTGCTGTTAGATCCCCATTCCCATTTCAGCCCCATAGGGCTCAATGGGAATGGGGATGCCTGTAGCACCGGCACCGTTCATAACGGTGCCGGTGCTACAGGCATGCTGTGCTCGCAGGTGCCTTTCATTCCGCCATGTCTGCTCTGGTGAAATGAAAGGCACCCGTTGCACAACTCGGAGTTTGCTGGTCCGGATACAATGGTACCAGTAAGTTTGTGTCTGGACCGTCAACCTTGTAATGAGGCCCATTTACTGCTTGTGATATTATTAAATACAGCAATTCTCCTCTGATATAGAGGGGCTGAGTTTCCCACACTTTTGATAGAGAGCTGACTTATTGAATTATATTAAAACTCGATTTGGGCTGGGGTTGTTTACTGTTGATTTACACACTTGGTAAATTGCTCAGGTTGCATATTGAGTTTTAAATACGGCCTTCTCATGCTCAGTCTTTTGTACTTTATTAAATGACGGCTATCGATTATAATGCACCATGTTATTTTTATTTCGCATAGCACACTGAAAAAACTGATTTTAGGTAGTTTTAAAAATAATTTTGTTGCTCCTTTTTAAATTGTTGTGCAGATGTGTTTTATCTTTCAGGATTTTCTAACAAATTACAAACCTAGAAAATTAGCATTTTAAATTGTATTATAATTTGAATTGCCTTCAAATTTTTCCAATTTTTTTATTGGAAGTATTTGACTGGCCTTTGCCGTCCTTACTAGATATAGATGGCCCCTAAACCTAGATCAAAACGCAAAGGTAAGAAGAAGGAAACAATAAGTGATTCTATCACCATCACTCCTAAGCCAAAAAACCCTACTCTGAAAGAAACTAAGGCTAAAAAGGATATCCTCCTCTTGTAGCAGTCAAAAATCTTGGACTTTCTTACCAAAATAGATTTGGGTAAAGACTTTTCCAGAGGAGATGTTATTCCCATCCCTGGAAACAGTTCTATGATTGACAATAATTCATTATTAAATCTTTGCCACGACTTCCAAAGGCACTCAATGGGTTTGACAATAGGTACTGCTACTCTCCTACTGGAAAAAAGTGTGGAAAATACAAATAGCATGAATAATGTAATAGGGGCAAACCTTTCAATTACTCCTGACCTTGAGAAACTGGCACGGAGAAATATCTCTGACACAGATGCAAATAGTATGGATGGTTCCTGGAATGATTCTGTTCTTGCACATGAAAATACAATAGATATGAGTGGTAAAATGGATTCACTTGTGGTTACAGTGGATATACTATTGGGTATCTATACTAAACTTAGAGACGAACAACAAATAGTTAAAGACCTAGCTATAATGTTGAATGAAAACATGAAATTGTGGCTGAATGTTAACCCTACAGAGTGGCCTACACTTAAGGACCAGAATGTTAAAAATTGCTCTATTGGAGAGCAAAGTGACGACCTTAGTGATGTGTGTATCTTAGTAAATGAAGAAGTTAATGAGCAGATGATGAGGGATGTAGAAACTAGTGAAACGGTTGGTAATGGGAAAATGGAAGAAAGCAACCTAAGATCAGAGGTAGACATAAACAAAGATTCAAGACAATCCCAAGGACATAGGCGTAGATTACATTGTAAAATAAATTATAAAAAGGAACCAGAAATAAATGTAAAGCAGGGAAATCCAAAAGAAAAGAGAGCATTAAAAAGAACAGCCTGGATTTAGCACAGACCTCACTAAATAACATAGAATGCATTGAAATTGCAAATAGGTTTGAACTTTACATAAACCAGGTAGAAAAGAGCAGAGGTCCAAATAAATCTAACATCAAAGATAGGGGCATGACAAATTAGCTGACAGGAAATACAAATTCTGGCACTACTGAGCAAGGAGAGACACCTTTGGTTAATGAGAATAGGCCTGATGTTGAAGAAATTGGTGCACCCTCTGATGAGATTAATCTCAAAAGAAAAAAGGAATTAGTAGTTAGGTTCCTAGGCGTGGCTGTAAACTCGGAAAGGGGAGGTCTCACTACCAGAGAAAGAGAGATCTATAATGTAGAAATGGAAAGGCTAGCTATGAGTAAAGCCAGCAGGGATACTGATAATGACAGTATAGATAAGATTGGGGACCGCCAACTTTTGGTAAGGAATAGAGGTAAGAGTATAAAAATCATAGAAAAATCCCCCAGGGAAGACAGCCCCTTCTTAAATAGAAATTGGCTATTGGAGTGTCAGGATAAAATACCTCAGTTACAATGTATAAAGTTCTGAGACATTGAAAGAGTAATCCTCCCAGATGTAGGAAGCAGGAAAAATTGGGCAATTTTTCAATTTAGCACAGCTGTAATAGTTGAACTTCTTAGAGAACACTCTGGGGAGGTCTGGAATAATGACGTCGAAATAATTGTTTGTATCAACATTGGGAATGTTTTGGAGGAAAAACCAAGATTGATAAGCTTGGTAAAATTAAATCTAGACCAAGTAACACAAAGAAAGCCTGAAATATGGATACCAGATGAGAATTATCTGACTGAAAATTGCGATGAGGATTTAAGTACATCGCTTACCATAGTTTCATGGAACAGCAGAGGCTTCCGATCTTTTTTTCAAAAAGAAGGTACGCTTATAGTTAAAAACAGTGATATATTCGCTCTACAAGAAACTTGAGCCTTTAGAAATATAGTCATGGACGGGTATAATATCCTCACAAAACCGGCTATTGCTGGTGATAAGGGATGACCCGTGGGGGGACTTTGTATTGGTGCGAAGTCCCCTCTGATTATCAGAGAATACGTACCATTTGGACAGTCAAACTCAGTAATGTGTGTTATTATAGAAAACATTTCCTCCTTAAAGGACCTGTTGTTGATAAATGTGTATTCTGGACCAGGTGGCCCTGACTTAGAGGAGATAATGCAGCTCATTAGGGTTACTATTGATGGTTGGCTTATGGAATCCCCAAATACATATGTTATATTGGTAGGAGACTTAAACTGTTATTGTGATGAAGCTTTGAAAAGAATTGAGGATTGGAATGGAAGGTGTGGGTATTATGAGGTTGCCCCCCCTGATTTATTTGTTTCGGGTTTAAACATTCCTCTCAGATTAGAAATGGAATAGTATGGCTTAACATAATGCAGAGTTGGGGATTCAGTTTCCTAGAACCAGATAAGATAGGAGAAAAACATCCTACTTGGAGTAATGGTAAAGTGAGTTATAGACTTGATTACATGTTTATAGATAATGATTGGTTAGTAAAGTGAAGAAATGTGAACATATACCTTCTTCTCTGAGTGATCATACCATTTTAAAATGTCTATTGCAGGGACATATAGTTAGAGAGGATAGAAATGGGGAAAGCCTGAACATTCAATGTAACGGCGCGGCCAACAGACTATGTTGGACAGAGAAAAATCTAATCAAATTTGATGATGAGCTGTTCAATACTCTATCTATAGAAGGAAATGAGATTGCCCTTTATGGTTTGAAGGCGATTGGGGATTTATTGGTAATGATGATGAGTACAAGTGGCAGAATCTCAGTGACTCAAACGATGGGTAAAAAACAAATAAAACGGAATATACATATTCTGTGAAATCCCAAAGTATTAGTAGCCTTCGCACTAAATATAAAAATTGGCTGAGGGCACATAAGAATTATAAACATAATGCAAATTGGAAAATGATCTTGTCCTTATGTCATATACATGATTCAAGGAAATTCTGGTACTTGTACAGACAATATCTAACTGAGCAAGGGGGCTCTGACATAAATACTATCAGGGTAATTCATGGAATAAATGTGCGGCAAAATTTGTGTTGCAAGCTGGCGCAAGCATGAAAAAGCTGGCGCACGCGTGCGAATCACACACGTGCAATTCATGGAAGGCACTGCCCGTGTTTTTTCCAGGATGTGCGCCAAATCTGCGCTTACCTTACACGTCACTGCAGCTTTCCAAACGCGTGCGTAACAGGAACGAGTAAAGCGCACAACTTCTCGCGCACACCCTTAAAAAGGGGGCGGAACACGGGGAATGGGAACAACACGTGAAAATGTAGGCGTAACGTGGGAAGTACCGCTGAGAAACACACGCAACGCCCACATGCTAGTGAACATCACATATTCATGGAATCGAATAGGGAAAACCCGCAAACGTCAAAACACACGCACACGCACAATTACATCCACCACATGAAAGCAGGCAGAAGCGCCCCTGCGCAGCATAAAAGTGCACACAAACAACAAATAAATAATGTCCCATTCCTCGCAGCAGTGATCGTGGGACACCTCAGGAGGAGGAGAATAGCCAGACCCCGCATTTTTTGCCCAGGACCAGCCTTTTTGGGATGCCAGATGACCAGGTCTATGGCAGTTATAGGTTTCCACCTATTATCACCCTAGACCTGGTCAGGGAGTGGGAGAATGAACACACATCACCCACCCTGTGCTCCCAAGCATTGAGCCCCTTGGAAAGGGTGCTCAATGTACTGCATTTCTTTGCCACTGGGTCATTTCATCGGACCACTGCCATAATGGGGGGGGTCTCACAGCCCACACAGTCACACTACCTACACCAGGTGTTGGCAGTCATGACTGCGCAACCCTCAGTCCGCAGGCACATATACATGGCCAGAACACCCTCAGAAAGGCAGGCCATGGTCCAAGACTTTTACAGGGTGGCACACTTCCCCAAAGTGCTGAGTGCCCTAGATTGTACCCATGGGGCCCTACGTCGACCTAGGGCCATGGAGAATATCCACCGCAACCGCAAGCACTGGCATACCATCAATGTGCAGGTTGTATGTGATGCACAGGGGATCATCACCTCTGTCTATGCTAACTATCCTTGGTCCACCCATGGCAGTTTCATATACAGAATGTTCGCCCGGAGCTGGGACCTGGAAGCTGTGAAGCATGGCGACACATGGCTCATTGGTGAGCACAAATGCCTGTGCACATGCATGCATGTCACACACAGACAAATACACAAACCAAACCTATGACAACCATTATCACCTCCCCATGGGACAGTGCCTACCCTCTGAGCACCCACATGATGATGCCAATACGGAACCCCATCACCCCACCCCAGATAAGATACAACGCAGCCCATATTGCAACCTGGGCTATAGTGGAGTGCACATTTGGAGTGCTCAAGTCACGCTTCTGCTCCCTTGACCGCTCTGGCGGGCAGCTACTCTATGCACCCCCATTAGTGTGCAGGATCATTGTGGCAGCATGTGTCCTGCACAATGTTGCAACACGGCGGGGCATACCGGTGGACATGGTAGTGCCCCTGAATCCCCAACCACACGCACAGGCGCTGTGCATGGGAGGGGAAAGGGCACGTGGAGGCTGCCCAACTGAGGTGCCCCTCAGCTTTTGTGGCCTCCCAACCATGGCACAGATGTACTAGTACCAATGGGAGGTGCACACAACAATTGTCCTGGGCAACTTGGGTGAGGGGGGCAAGGTACGTGATGCAAACAGCACCCCTGTGCTCCTGCAAGGCTACCTGTGGCCCCTTAGGAAAAATGATGGGTCACGCAATGCTCAGGCATACAAAAAAATCAAGAAAAAGAGATACGCGACCCCTGTAGCCCATGTGCGTGTAAAAAAACACACGCAGTCCGCTGTGCCAGCCAGGAACACAAGATGTATGTGATCAACACGCGGGCTATTATGCCCGAAAAAAAGGGGTACGCGACAAACAGGGACACCTGCAGTGGGAAAAATAGTGTGTGCGACTCACCATCTGCCTTGCGTGTAGAAGAAGAACGCATGGCAACACCCCCGCCAAAAGAAGAAGTACACACTGTAGCCACTGTGAAGTAATCATGTGTGAACCCCAATGTCTGGAAAACACACGCCCTGCTCTCCACGGAAAGCACCTGCAGAGCGATGGAAACCAAGCCCAGCCCCAGGGCCCAGTTGCCCACCCACACCTGCCTCAGGGCTTGCCATGTCCGAACCAACACCATCTGGCACCAGTGGCAACCCCCAGCAGAGAGGCAGAGGGTTGCCAGCTTCACATCCAATGAAGTTGGCATCCTGGTGGAGCAAGTCCTGGCGAATTATGATGCCCCGCAGGCAGCCCATCCACCCTGACAATGGACTGCAAGGAGCCCATCACCCCAGTCCATGCCCCGCAGGCAGCCCATCTCCCCAGTCCGTGCCCCACAGCCAGCCCATCAACCCCTAGGCATGCCCCACGGGCAGCCCATCCACCATCCCTATGCCCCACAAGCAGCCCACACCACAGGGGGACTTTTCCCATATGATTTCACTGGCGCGAGTGGGGTAAGCATATTCCTAGGGCTGCGTAGGGAGTTTTATACGTGATTTCGCTGGTGCGAGCGGGGTATGTGTATTCCAAGGAGTGCGTGGGGAGTTTTACATGTGATTTCACTGGCACGAGCGGGGTACGCGTATTCCAAGGGGTGCGCGGGGAGTTTTACATGCGATTTTGATGGCGCGAGCAGGGTACGCGTATTCCGAAGGGTGCGCAGGGAGTTTTACACGTGATTTCACTGGCGCGAGCGGGGTACGCGTATTCCAAGGGGTGCGCAGAGAGTTATACACGCAATTTCACTGGCGCGAGTGGGGTACGCGCATTCCAAGGAGTGGGCAGGGAGTTTTACACGTGATTTCGCTGGCGCGAGTTGTTTACGCATATTACGAGGGGTGCGTGGGGAGTTTTACACATGATTTATGGACTTTGGCGATGGACCACTTTTCAGTTTTCATGTCATGGATTTTTGTTTTTCATTGGATTTTACTTTATTTTTGGTATTGCTTTAATTATTTCTTCATTTGAATGTGTGATTTTCATCATGTCATTTTTTATGTTTTTTAATACATTTCATATATCTTCATTAGTGTTGTGTACTCTCATTGGTTTTGTGCATGTCTCTATGAGCATTGCCTCAGTCATGTGTTGCCACTGTGTGGCCCTGTTGTACATTTATTCATGGCCATGCTGGTTCTTTTCAGACTCTCATGGCATGGCTAATTTGGGAGTGGGTGCAGTGTATGGTTGCCTGCTTGTACTGGGGGGTGGGAGTGATTTGGGTTGGCATTAGGGTCATGGGTCTGTTTTGCTATGACATGGTGTTTGGTGGCCATGTGTCGGGGCCTGCCGGCAGGTGCCCGTCGCTGGGGGTGGGGGACATGGGTCGGGGCCTGCTGGCAGGTTCCCGTTACTGGGGGTAGGGGACATGAGTCGTGCCTGCTGGCAGGTGCCTGTCACTACGGGTGGGGTGGGGGACATGTGTCAGGGCTCCTAAGTGCATGGCGCCATGTGGGCTGGCGCGAGCGGGGTACGCGTATTCTGAGGGGTGCACAGGGGGTTTTACACGTGATTTTGCTGGCTCGTGAGGGCTGTGTGGCACTTTTAGTGCCTTTTCATGGTTGGGGGTATGTATACTGATCCACTGGCCTTTGTGTAATGTTTTTGGTGCACGGGGTTGGGTTGGGGGCATAACTGGCGCTGCTGCAGGGTCGCTGCGCCACTCTGCACCACGGCTGGTTTTGGATGTAAGTATCCATGAATACGCTGTGCGGGAAAATGGGATTTGCAGCATGCGCACTTTGTGCGTCAGCTGCGTGTGCCACTTCTGCGCTTCATTCCATGAATTACCCCCTATATCTTTAGATGTATGGACGGAGTTTATGTCCGATCTGTACTTTGTAGAAAATTAGTCAGATGTCACCCTGGAATGCAGATTGGCTGGTGAGGACCGATTCTTTCCTTTTGGTATACATGATATTTTGAATATTATAAAAAATATGAAAGCGTCAAGAGCTCCAGGCCCAGATAAATGAGCAAATATTGTGATTAAGCGAAATCCGGATAAACGGTCCAGGGTACTGTTGGAGCTATTCTCACATGTTTGGAAAAGTGATAATATTCCGCAGAGCTGGCGGAAAGCAATTTTTATACCTATATACAAAAAGGGAAATAGAAACTGTCCAAAATATTTACGACTCAAGCTGCAAAATGTTCTGCTCGCTTTTACTCCAAATTTGAAATACTTGGAGTAAAGATCTTAAGCTTCTCTCTCCATTCCAAACAGGCTTAAAGCTGCGTACAGCACACTTGATAACATGGTTGCACTAAATTGTATTATTGCTGACACGCAAAAAAGGAAGGATTCCTTTGTCTATGTATGTTTCATAGACTACTCCAGAGCCTCTGATTGCGTTGTCTGCGATAAATTGTGGAGCAAGTTAGCTAATTGGAAAATAAACCCACTGGTATTACATCTCTTAAGAGAGAGGTATAAGAATATTACAGTTACCATCTGCCTAAACAAAGGAATTATTAGATCTCCTTCTATATTAACACACCTAGGCCTTAAACAGGGATGCGTCACCTCACCTGTGTTATACAACATATTTGTGGCAGATATGGGGGAGAGGTTTGTTGGTATTAATAATTTTCCGCCCAAGATTGGTGGGGCTCCCATTGGTTGGTTGTCTTATGCAGATGATACCGTTTTAATGGATAAAACACTGATTGGCCTGCACAGGTCATTGGACGAACTACAACAGTATGCTGCAGAAAATAACTTGAGTATTAATGTGGAGAAAACAAAAATTATCATCTTTGGGGGAAGTAAAAGGAAGGGGAATAAACAAAAGTTTAAATGGCAAATTGATTCCAAATCAATCTAGGTCGTAGAAGTATACCGATATTTAGGTATGTCAATATGTGTCAATCCACCTCGCAAACATTTTCACGAGATGATAGAAAACAAGGTATCAAAAAAATTGAATGTTATCAGGGCATATATGGCAAAAAATGGTTGGCATTCAGTGAAAGGTCTGATTGAGATTTATAAGTGTTGCATAGTCCCTGGTGCCTTATATGCTTTGGAGTCTTTGGATTCGAGATTTGTGGTATATTTGGTAGAATTGAAGGAAAATTGTGGGGACCTGCATTGAGACTACCCAGCTCTTCCTCAATTGAAGCAATTAGATGTGAATTGGGACTCATTTCCTTAAATATGTTATGGAAAATAAATTGTTGTAAGTTGCCTATTAAGATCTTATCCCAGAATTGTAGCGATGATAGTTTGCTAAAATTGGTAGGAAGATGCATGTTGGAGAAAGAAAAAAAAAGAAGAAAAGGCATATCTGAAATATTTATTGAACACGCTCTCCTTTTTAAAAGAAATCAATTTAAGCTTACCTCTTGAACTCACAGATACGAGATATTTGATTAAAACTTTGAAAAGAAAAGCAATACAGTGTGATGTTTGTAAAATCCTAGAGCTGCTTGGAAGTAAGAAACAGTATGTAGAATACTGTAGACAAGGTATAGCTTCTAAGCCTCATAGTTACCTTTTAAAAGTAAATGATGGAGAGTTATCTCGATGTATTATCTTATTGAGATTTAACATTTTACCTTGCTATGAATATGTGGGTGGCTGGATAGGTATACCCAGAGAAGAAAAGAGAATGCAGATTGTGTAACAGGGAGGTGTAAACGGCTAGACATCTCCTAACAAATTGTGACAAACTACTAGAAATATATCATAAAGAGTATAGCGATCTGACTAACGATATTAGAATGGTTGCAACAGATGAATTTAGGTCTAGTATTTTCATGGCAGATCCTCTTATGTATGTGGCTGCGGCCTATTATAGATGGAAAAATATTTCAAAAAGATTGGAGGTAATATCTGTAAAAGCAAGGTTGTAATACATGTTAAAAAGTTTACAAAATTTTAAAATGCTTGTAAATATCTCACTATATTAAAATTTCTGAAAGATTGCTTAGACTTTTCATTGGATGGTTTTAAACTGAGTTTTAAGTGGACTTGTATGATGGAGCTTTTATATCTGTATTTTATTTAGGCTTCTCAGTGTTTTTGCTATGGAATTGTGATGGATTGAAAAAAATTTAAGGAAAAATGTAATGCTTGTTTATGTTAACAAATTTGATGTAATGTTTTAATGAATTTTATGTTGATGAATTTTATAAGTGTTTAAGGTTTTAATTTACCAATTACACTATAAATAAATACATTAAAAAAAGATAGTAGAGCAACAGACATGGTTTAACTGCACTAGTACAGTTTACTGTTTCCAAAAAAGGACTTTCTTTACCAAAATGGTATTGGGAAAGAAAATGATATTGAAGATAGAAAGACGTGCACAAAGACAGTGGGCCTCATTACGAGCATGGCGGTAGCCGTGGCTGTATGGCAGGCACAGCTACCGCCATGCTTGCTACTGCTGTGTCTCATAAACACTGTATGCATTCCCTTTTATCTTTCCAACCCCCTAGCATCAATGCCCCCTAAGATACAGGCCATGTTATCAGTGCCCCACATTTGTTTAAATGGGAGTGGTGTCCTATACAAATTCATACAACATAACACAGCGTTGAACAGTGCGCCAATGTTTAGGACTTGAGCGCTGAAGCTACTGCTGATATTCGTAGGAAGATTGAGGTAACCCCAGCATCTCCACTGAAGGTACATATAGAGTGCACATGTCAAAGTGGACAAGGTTGATTTTGAATATGCAGAAAACACTGTTTAATATCTTAACCCATCCATCTCTCCACCAGCCCAATGTGCGCCAAACGCTGTGTTCAAACAGAAATGTAAGATCCTCTGCTGACCCCCTTAATGAACACTTCACTTTCAAATGGGCGCATATCTAGGTCCTTTAATTTGGCCCCTTCACCTCTTTTGATGAAGTGCATCTTGGGTAAATTAGTGCCCCGTACGCTTTCTCTTAATGGCCACTTTCCAACGACAACCTTCAGCGGACAACAATTCAACAATGGATTGTTCTGGCTTCTATCTTTCCTTTGGGATACAGAAACCTCTGATAAATGTCAGTGGAGTGATGAAGCTTTGTTTGAGTCACATCAGGTTCTTCTGTTCTTGTCCTCTATCACATGGTGACAGGCTATTTCATCCCCCACACTGACACCCTGATCAGCTGTTTGGATTCTGTGGTGGATCTAGCCCAGGCCTCTCTTTTCTTGCTGCTACTCTGTTTTGGATTTGATATAATTGCAAATTATAGACAACCATTGGATTGTGGGGCTAGCCCGAGGGGATTGAGGGAGCTGGGGGGTGTCAGCTGCCTTTTCATTCTCAGTTATTGTTTATTTTTGGCAAGCGTGTTCATGTGACCTGCGGAGACCAATAGAGTTGAGATTTGTACCTATACACCTCCACGTTATTCTTGAGGCTGTGCATCATCAAATGGGCTAACACTTGGGGGTTATGGTCAACATTTCCTGCTTAATAGCCAATTGGATGAATGCTGGCATACCTTTACTATAAAAACTTTCAACTGTGTTCTTGGCCATTTTGACACTGAATGCCTGGTCATCATCTTTCTATTGGTTTTGGCGGGTAAGGGTGGTGCAAAAAAGGGTTTGTAATAGCCGGAGGCTCATGGAATGGCTTATCTGAAAGCTGTAGCCTCTGGAGCACTGGTGGGTACTGGAGCACTGACAGCTACATAATGACCTTCAGGGAATATTCTCACTCACTGAGAGGGCCCCAAATCTATTGTGCTATCTTCTCCTGTGGGTTAGTTGACTTTACTTTGGCACTATGGTCGCATGATCTCCAGTTGCATTGAAGAGTGTGTATGCCATCCTCCGCAAGTATCAATGGCAGAGGAGTAACTTTGCTGAAAAGGGATAAGACTAAACTACTACATGACAAGAGTCCATTGCCGACGCGCTCGGTTATAACTTTCATAAGACTGATGGGTATCTTTAAAATTAAATTCTAAAGACACACCAGTCTTCGGAAACTTACATCACGGTTCACAATACCCTAATATTAAAATGTTTGTGACCATGAACAATACATTTGGACAGTTTATGTCTTTGGATGCAAGTATAAAATGGCTGCAACATCAGCCACTCAAATGGGGTAGAAGGGCTTTTTTGCTTATTGTTTCTGAATAATTTTAGAGAGGGGGGACTAGGTCTCAGTGTGGGCATGCCAGCCCTAATACAGAACATCTATATGGAATTATATCTAGATACAGGGCAGGATACTGCACAAGAGAGACCAAATAAACAATGACTAGAAAGGCTTGTTGCTTTTTCAAACTTTAGCCTGACCAGTAATAAGCTGATGACGCGTTTTAAACAAAACTGCCTTCTAATGCATGGTGAAGGGTCCACAGTTTCTCAACCACTACCTCCTCACTATTACACAGACCTCAGGGGTTATTTCGGCAAAAAAGAGAAGGTCCATGCTTTAGCTAACATCTCATTAGCATCTCTCATTAGTGCTGGCCTGCAGCTAGTGAAAATCATGGTGCGGCCGTGTAGAAAGGGTTTTTGGCCCTGTGAATGTACAATTTGAGGCAACTTCTTTGCTTTATGTGTTTAAGTTGTGGGCACAGTATGATATGCTCGTCAGAGTCATATACACAAAACATTCCAGTGTGCTCTTATTTGGACATTGGGCCCATCAGACAAAAACAGGTATATATGTGCTGTTACATAAGGGAGCAACACATAGACGCCATTAACTGGGTGGTGACTTGTGCAGCACACACACCATTACTGCAAACATATCACTGCATTGATTTGCCATTGGCTACTGTCTGCTTGGTGACAGACAATTAACTCTACTTTCCTAATCAAGGTGCCAACTGGCACCTTGATTAGGATCCAGGAACAATCGCAATATAGATCACAATCTTAAGAAAAATTGTACAATTTGGGACAAATCCCCAAGGCAGCGGGCAGTACCAGATGGTAATTGTCATTCACCCAGTTTTTTAAATGGATCAGCTCTACCTGCACTCCTACGTGCACCACCCCACCCACCCATTTTATAGTTATGATCGATAACATGTATATGATCTGTACCATTGGCTAGGTTCATGCTATATTAAAACAAATACATACATGCATACTCTCACCACACACAAATCCCACGATTCCCCCACAAATGCCCTCTGCCCCACCCCCCACACATACACGTATCCCATGTCTGCCAAATGAGAACACTCAAATTCGGGTGTTTTGGGGGTGGGGCAGGGATGGGAGGGTGCCGCAACAGGCGTAATATACTTATGGAAACTCCACCAACTTAAACAGGAACACACAACAAGTATTACTGCTCCCTTTGTCTCGGGCGGGATTATTAAATGCATGACATTTATGAATTTACGGACTCCCTGCTTTTCACCCAGACCCTCCAACATCAGCCTGCATGCCCTTTCTGGTCAGCCCACACCCTCTTACTTCACTTTATGTGCGGTCTCCGACCTTACCACCCCCCTCCCATGCACTGGCATGTTCCTCCTCGCCCTATCATGCAACGCCTTGCCTTACCCTGCGCATGACTCGCCACCAGCTCACTCAGCTGAGCCACCTCACATTTCCTGTGCCGTGCAATTCCCCTGCTCAGCCAACCCCTGCCCCACTACCTCACTAGACCAGGGGCAGGCCTCCTCTGCTAACTCTAGACCCGCCTTATCATCCCCCACTCCTTCAGAATGACCCCTGTGGCGTCACTAGACCCTCACGCACTAGTTTACTCTGTGCTTTCCTGTTCTGCTTATCACAGCCCTTCTCTTATCCCATTACATGCACCATAGACTGTCCCTAATCTTCAAGTATCGATCTGCCCCATCTCAGATTCTCCTATGTGTGTGCCCACTCCCCATAGCAAATCGACCCCCTTATTCCAAATTTGAACTCCACTTCAACCAGCACCTCTCACTCTCAGTACCCCTCATTTCCCTAGCCATGACTCGCTTCTTCCCCCCCAAAACCCCTCTTCCATCACCTCACCTACCTATCTACCCCCAGTCGCCCCTGCGAAGTGACACCTCACATCCCCCTGGACAAGTCTCCCATCACCTCATATTCACCTGTTCACTCCTTTCACATGGCACCACACCTGCCCCCACTAGTCGCTTTGTCACTGTGCTGCTGCCTGTCTCCCATCGCCTCACCTACCCCTGTTATCCCCCCCACGTGGCACCTCACATCCCGTGTCTGCTTCTAACTACGCTGCTGTCGCTACCCCCAGGTATCCCCTCTGACGCTTCTCCTCACACCCCTCGGTGCCTGCTTCTCATTGCGCTGCCTTCCATTACCTCACCTTCACCTCTTCCCTTCCATGTGGCACCTCAAACCCCTCTTCCCGAGCTATCCTTTTCTTCACAGTCTTCAGTGGGTAAAACTGATCGTTTGGAGCAACTTCATGGAGTGCAGCTGTTGCTCAAAGAGAGCCAACAAGCACAGACGTGTTTTTCCCCGATTAGGGTTTATCTCGAGTGGTATGGAAAACGCACTCCCCTCGCTGTTTTTCTCTGCAAGGAAACACCAATTTGTTTCCCGTTTCCCTATTAATCATAAAACTCAGGACCAATGCTTCACCAGTAACATGCACTGAATCAATTACATACAATGAAGGAAAAAAACTGCGATTTATAATCTGCTTTTTAAAGCTTGCTAACAATACATTTATAAAGAACACATTCACATGCACACATCTCAAATTGCACATTCATTATCGGGTAAAATCAAGTATCAGGCAGTCACAATGCGGCACCCCGGCCCTCCTGCCAAAAGATGGGAGGGACAAAAAGGCAGGACACATAAGTTGGGGGGGGGGACAAAACCCCCGTACCCCCTATAATTAAGGCCATGATCAATGGTTTCCATTGGCAAGTAATAGGGAGTGTGGATTTTCACCCATAAAATCTAAATCAATCTACACTGCCCCTTGCTCAACTCCCTGAAATGGATGCCCATATTCAGAGTATTATCCTTCTGCAGCATCGTCATCCTTAAATGTACTGTGCTACAGAGTGAATTTTATAAAATGAGCACTAAATAACAGCAAAAAAACATAAAATGCACAATTCAAAAGAAGTCAAAGCTGCAATTGCTATAAAATGTATTTAGCACAAGAAAACGAGAGATTGTGGATATTGCCTGCAGTCCAAGGAAACATGTCCTGTTCTTGAATGCTGTGTTCTGCTGAGTGAAGGCTGCAGCCGCACCACGATAAATGCCGGTCCTGCAACAAAGCTCCGCTTTCCACAGACGTATTACATGTGCATCGCTCCCACACACAGATATGTTTAATGAAGCATGCTTAAAGACAACCACCTGCAGTCCACCATCATGCGCAGATCCTTTAATTGGTATCGGTACCACAAGGCGGTCACAGAGAAGTGTATAGTCAGGACAAGAGGCAAGGTCAATGTTCTGTAAAAGGTCATAAGCAAGGCTAAGATCTAGCCCCTACCCCCCACGTCGGATGCAAGTTTCGGAGAGCGGTCCCTGAGAGATCGGGCTGCCGTGGATGGGAAAGGAACCTCCTTGGTCAGTTACGTACTCCATTCTGGATCCTGGAGGCTTGAATACAGTCATGCATGTTGACTAGTCATAGTTCCAGGGATGAGTTATAAGAATGTTGCTGTGGACATTCTCGTTCATTTACAGGAGTCTCAGTCCGAGCAGGGAAAGCAGTAGTGAGTTCACCGTCCAGGTCCAGGAGAAGCCTAAAATCCAAACAATGATGATTGAATTAATCTGGTTCATCCATACGCGCATCACATAACGTCTCAGTTATCCAGTAATGAAGATCTCTGCTCTTCTTGGGCTTGAGCAGTCATGCAGTGTTGAGAGCCAGGCTTCACACCTACATGTGAGCATCAATAGATAGAGGAGCCTAAGCCAAGGGCTTGTGAATGTTTTATGCACATTGATATAAAATGTCATTGGTGCCTATGGATATATATGGTGACATGATGAGGAACACCTTCATGCAAGGTTTCCTTGAAGGCTCAGACTACATCTGTTGGGTTCCTGGCAATGGATCAAAGATTCAAGCATGACCAAAAGCTCTCTTTCACTTTCCGTTCCCAAGCAGGGTCCACTCCCTTCCTATAGCCACCACAACTGCCCTCTGAACACCGGATGTCCTAGACACCTCTCTCTCATCACTTACTAGAGACACCTCTACTTCTTGTCTATTAGCAACATGAAAAAAATACAAATCTTCTCTCCAGCCTCTGCAGAGACTACTCTCTCTTCCACGCTAACAGACCCTTTTCAATATTGTCACATGCTAAATACCTCTTATTCAACACTTACTAAACACATATCCTATTTTCCCTGTGAACCCCATGGTTATGTCACTATTAATCATTATCCCCTAATCCACAAACCGCTACCTCCCACACCTGCAACAGACATCCCGCACACTTTTCTGTCATCTACAACATCAACAACCCTAAACATTGGCCTCTACTACAGCAATTCTATCACCCAGAGGATGACCAGTGGAGGCCCTGATACCTCATTTTATTCAAACCCCAAAGGAGGGCTGATAAAGGCCATCACACATGACTGTCAGCCCAAATGATGGTCAAGCAGGGCCATGACTTCTCACAGCCTGCCAGATCGCCATTGGTTCTATGACACATCACTGTTAGTACAGGGGGTGTCCAATGGGACCCCTGACTACCCACCCCACTCAAAAATAACCAAAGGGATCCAAGGCAAATTAGAGCTAACCCAGGGGGAAGGGGGTGCCATGCAACCTCAATCAACTGAAGGATTGATAATAGGGCAATGCAAGTCAAAAGGTGGCCGATGTGGCAATGACACCTTACTGGCAGCCTATAAATGGTGAATGAGGTCCCAAACACTTTAATGACAGTCCATAGAATATGTCCAACTTCATATGGTATCCTTCACTAAGGCTTTCAGTGAGGAGGCAGCTGTGTCTCTTCTCTGCATGAACCTGTGAAATCTTGTACAAGAGCAGCCACTGTATGAAATAAACGGCAAGTGCGACTATTCTTTTGTGCAGTTTCCCTGATTCAAAAGTTAACCTTGGGCTTAGGCTACATCTTGCACTTAATGGTCACTATAAAAAATGAGAAACACAAGTCATACTTATGGTCAGAAGCCCCGGAAGTTGGATCTGACTTCACTAAAAGAAAAAAAGTGGGATGTATTTATTGACATCACACATAGTAAAATACTTTATCTTTCTTTGTTATCCCTGCTTAGCTGTTCTTAATTCATATCAGAGAAATAGCCTATGGTGGCCAATCCCAAACCTGATGTATGTTTGTAGTGGATAAACTGGCCGAACAGGTTCGGATGATCCCCAAAGCCGCAGGATTTCCTCTGTATTCTGGGATTCGCTGCACTTCTCAAACTTTTAAGGGATTTGGAATGAAGGTCAGACATCCAGATTGGACTCTCTATGTATGTAACTTGGATCTGGAAATCTTCTCCAGTTAATTGAGTTTTTCAGAGAGGAAGGAGGGTGATGTTATTTGGTGTTTGAGAGCTCAAGCACTTTACTTAAGTAAAGCTTAATGGCATTGATTTTTTTGGGTGATTTTAGTACCGAACAGAATGTGATTATATTATTTAATTTAAAAAAACCATCTTTCGAGGAAATGATCTGAATTTCATAGATGGGCAGGCTAGACAAGCCTTGCTAGAGCTTTTGGGGTTTGCTTAAGACCGATTACACTTTGCCAGGTGAATCATCTTGTGCTGGTGGCTTGATTGAATGCATGTTCACAAACGATTAGTGGCAGGGTGGTTGGGTGCGTGATGCAACACACCACCTGTCTAGCTGCAGGAGGATATGCACTGGGAAGGCTTGACTGAGTGCATGCCCTCACACATGACCTGGTTTAGGGAAATAGTTTACCTGAGCACATGCATTTCTATCATTATTAGCACACTTTCAGGAAGAGAAAAAATGTTCGGGTGTGCTGGCGATAGGTTATTTGCTGGTCACTCAAATGTTGATCAGCCACACCTCACGTGCCTGCAGCTAATCTCAACACACAAACTAAACAGGAAGTTGCCTGTTTCCCATAGAGGCATCCATTCTCACTTCCCACCTAAAAGCTCACCCGATTCCCACAAAAACATCACCATCTCAGCTGAGATTCTAAAACCTTGGCTCTGAATCTTGGGAATGGCTTCCCTGTCTACCCTAAGATATTTGGATGTCTGGAGTCATGCACAGGCTCTCCTGGATCCAACTAAATCCAGTGGTTGAGTCTGCAGGGATTCATTAATGGGTTTTTGGGAGATTTGCCCAGGAATGGCTACTCTTTGCACATCAACCTTTGTCTCATTCATGTAGCTACACTTCCTTTAGTTTCCTTTTCCTTTTGACATTGGTGATGCTGTCATCTAAATTTAGTAAATGTCCCTTGTATTATAGACCTCCTGGTATCTCTCCAACTGAAAGCATGACTTGGACCAGAATAGGGTCTCAATGTTGCACTGCACGTCATTTACAGTGTCCTAACACAATAACAAGCAGTGATGTTGGAAAACCATAAGATTGTACGTTTTGCCGTCCATGATCAAGTGTTTTGGCAGTTAAAGGATGCAATAAACCATTCTTTGTACCATCTCAAATAAAACAAAATAGAGAAAAGTTAATGCTACTTTCTCTTCTCTCATGCATTTTATCATGCCCCCCTGAATATGCCATCTATCTACCGGCTTCAGTGGGAAAGTGGGCTGGTGCCCTGTTCTGTCAAGGAATCTGACAGAAAGAAATTGTGTTCAGGGAAAACCTTTCTAGTGCTAGATCTCAATGGGTGCAGAGTGGAAGGCAAGACAATTTGGTCACTCACTTCCTTCAAAGGGCCCAGTGCCCACTTGGCCTGTAGACGACTTTCCGATACGATCTGCGATTCAACCATTGCAGTCTACAAAACAAAGAAGTGTGTTACAAAAAAATTACAATGTCTGTAGGTGATGTGTGTCTACCAATCAGTTATCAAGAAAGGACAGGACAGCTGCTAATCAGCGACAGGCAGGGTGGCACACATCTATCAATCAATTGCCCAGTTAGAACAGCAAATCAATTCAGGACACGTGTTTATGCAACGGAAATCAAGCATCAGGGAAGGACATCACATCTATCTATCAGCCATCGATATAGGTCCGCACAAGGATCAATCAGCCAACAGAAACAGACAGTTCATCTGTCAATCAGCTCTCAGTGGAGGACAGCAAGCATCTATCGATCTGCCATCTTTGGAGGGCAGCGTGCATATCAATAAGACATCAATAGAGGACAGCACGCCCATCAATCAGTCATCAAAGGGGGACAGCAAGTATCAATTGGTCATCAATAGAGGACAGCAGGCACGCAAATTAGTCAACAATAAGGGGGCCAGTACGGTGCCTGCCACTCAGCCGTGAATGGATGACATCATTTCTATCAATCACCATCAACAGGGCACAGCTCGTTGATTGGGGCAATGTTCATCGATCGGTTGTCAGCGCAGGGCAGCACATTTAGGCTCTGAGTCACCCCTGGTTCTTTGCCCAGTAAATTTGGGCCTTTCGCCAGCATTAATCTGATGATAGATTTTGGGCTAATTAGGTGGGGAGGCATGACCAAGCCAACCCTCCCAGCTCCTGGGGTACAAGCCTGTGTGCTGCAAGCGTATGGAATATTCCAGAAGCGTACAAGCATGCCAACCAATGATAGAGGGACACACATTAAGGAGCCCTATAGTTTGTGTAACCAATGAATCATCGTGTATTTTGTGACAATGAAGATGACTTGCACTTGGGATGGGCTTAGTTGTCCACTTGATGTTAGAGACCCAATCACAATCCCTGTTAGTATGGATGGTATACTTAGATGTTCCCTGTAAGGCTACCACTTTCCCTAGTAGGTATTTGTAGTTTTCCATGTAGTCTGATGTCAATTATGACGGGTTTTTACTATAAAAGTTATGTTTTTCATGAAATGCATCGACAGATAGCTGTGCGATGTCAGATGATGCCCGTTGTACTCCCTGTTTCAGATAATTGTTGATAAAACAGATCAAAGTTTTGCCAACTTCCTGAGTCATTTGGATTATTGATGTATGAGCAAATTCTGCATCCTCATCCATCTCTAAGTACTGCTGCCTAGTCTTAAAGAACCAAGGTCTATGGGTCCACGTGGTATCAGAGGTAGGATGGTTTAACGACCCATCAACCCAGACGGCTTTTAAGAGTCTCTAACTATCGTGTGTCCTCTGCCGTTTAGCTGGAGGACCGCAAGGCTTCCTGTGGATAGCAGCCGAAAGTAAGCTCTTGCAAGACATAACGAGACAGGTGGGACAGGCCCCTCTTTCATGGAATTCCTCTCCCGGTTTCTACAGGCAGCTGAGCGCACCAAAGGCTACAGTGGCCGATTGAGGAGGAGACGATCCCAAGGGCCAGGAGCTGAAAAGCGAATGTTGACTAGATTGAGAAAAGTGGCAAAAATAATTGTGTGTTAAAATGGGGGAAATAATAATGGGAAGAAAGTAATGGAGGGTTGGTTGGGTATTTAAGTTAATAATGAAGAGCGTCAAGTAAGGTATATGGACGAGGAGCGATTCATATGATAAGCCCATAATCCTATGTTCAGGAACGTAGAAGAAGTTATCCCAAAATCCAAGTGGATATTTAGGCTACAAGCGAAGAAGGTTCTGCTAATGGGGATAACTTACATTCCAATCGGAGTAATTATTAGTGGCGAGAGTAGCCACGAGGAGCGTTGGCAGAGATATATGTTGAGCCGGCCAGTTCGTCTGTGTGTTTGTGTATTGTATTTTTTTAACAGAGAAAAGAATGAGATGTCGAAGAGCGACAACTAATCGATTGTGTCAAGAGGATTGAGAGTATATTATTTATTTATTAAGTCATTGAGAGCATTGACTGAACCTGTAGATTGAAGTAAAGTGAGACATAGAGGTTTGGAGCGGCGACCATTGGTGCACGCTCATATTGTATTGTTTTTCTGAAAAGTATTTTCTGTGTAAAATAATGGTAAGTATTGACAGTCGATTGTGACTTGTCATAATGGAGGATGTTACTCCGCTCATGCACCTGTGTAAACAGCTGCCAAAACACGCCCCTAATCTTAAGAATTATAGTGCAGAATGTGTTAAGGGTACAGCAAATAAATTGTGCATGCCGTAGCCACAAGGGGGATACTGTCAAAAGCAGTTTTGCAACACATGACCACACACTTGCATGGTGCGTACATGGGAAAGAAATGGGAAAAAAGAGCTAGCTTAAAGCTTTGGAAGATGTACCAGGAGGAACAGGAAGACCCGCCTCCTAAAGACTTGTTGCGTAACCATTATAAAGAAGGGAGTGCTGAGCCTTCTGCTCCCCCTACCGCGCCTGAAGTAAACAGCGATAGTGCAAAAGATGAAGGAGTGTATCCATTAAGGGAGTTTAAAGCAGCGGCAGGAAATAGTAATCCGACACATGAGCCATTTGCTTATAGCAGTGATGAGAGCCCAGAAAGGACTCCAGAAAGGGATGTGATCGCTAAAGTCTTGTGGGACAAAGAGAAAAGTGAACTACCAGGTGTGACCCTAGATATAGAAAGGTAAATTAAGAGATGGAAGGAAGAAAAAGCCAAAGCTGATGAGATAGTGCTCATTCAGAACGAATGGATGGGTGGTCAGATATTGCTCAAACTTGATGTGAAAAACATAGAGAAAGTAAGGCAAGAAAAAGATAAAGACGAGCAAGATAAAAAGGCCAGGGAACAAGAGAAACGATAGATAGAAAGAAGATGAACATAAGAGAAAGAGTAGACAAAGCCGAGAACAAATGTATCAGGAAGAGCAGTTAAGAAAGGAAGAGAGAGCAGAGGAGCAATGAAAATCTGACAATAGGCAGAAAGCAATCGAAGAACGAGACAGGCTAGAGAAGAAAAGAGATGAGGAAGAACAGAAATTAAGAGATAAAAGAATGCAAAGATGCAGAGACAAAGAGGTGCATAGGACAAATGACAGAAGAGAAGCGAAAAGGCAGGAAGAAGAAGGCTAAGAGAGGAAGCAAAGAAACAAAGAGAATTTGAAGAGGACAGGGGGCACGCGACATTGATCACATTGAGAAATAGCTAATGGAACCAAATCCAGTAGTAGCTTGGGAGGACATAGAATTTCTTCCAGCGCAAAAACCAATGCCAGGACCCCTAGAGATAACCTAGAGGAGAATTTCGAGATAGGAAATATTGGAGACAGAATTGAAAAAGCGTGTCAAGAGATGAGGACAAAAAGTGAATTGAGAAATAAAGGGAAAGATGGTTGTTTTGAAACTACCCAGTCACAGGGCAAGGAGGGAAGTCTGTTTAGTCTTGAGAACCGAGCTTTGTCTTTGTACAGGCTGACTCTAAACATGGACGAGAAAGAGGACAGCCATATGAGTTGGGGTCAAGATATGTCAGACGAAGATACAGAAACCTTCTGTCGGGAAGAGAGAGCTAGTGCATGTGGTCCTGAGCATGTTTTCAGACAGACAAGGAAGTTAGATGGTCAGATTTGGATCTTCCCAAAGAAAGGATGCTCAGTCTATGGCATACCGAGAGCGACCTAAAGGGCGATCTCGTAGGAAGCAGACTGAGGTCAATGCCTTGAAGATGATCAGGAACCATTGTCCCTACTATGGATAGGCAGACAATGGGAGCCAATTGCGATTTTGGGATTTCACAATTCCCCTTATTAGAGAAAGTAGGGGCCAGACTGCAGTATATTCCCTGGGCCCAGATGGATAAAGACAATTTAAGATGCAAGTTGCCCATCTTAACATTGGGTGCAGGAAAATGGATTTATGAGCTAGAGAAGATGACTGGAGGAGATACTCTTGCCATAGGGGACATTAAGGGTCTCCTAGCAGCTATCCTTGCGGAAAGAGCTGATGATATTTGGACGAGAGTAGGATACTCAAGTGTCACTGCACAGAACACAGTGCACAATGGCACGCCATTTAATAATTGCAGAGCAGCAGTCTGGAAAGCGCTTAGAGTGCAATATCCTGATATGTCAGATATGGGTGCAATTATGGCACATAACATGCAAGAAGGTGAAAATCTGCTTGCTTAAATTCAAAATGTTCAAGAGTAGTGGTCTTTGGAAACTCAAGAGCCTGTATTCTATCATATTCTGTGTTAGGGACAACCAGAACAAGTATAGAGACAACTTAAGACGCTGGTGGGTATGGAAGCAAAACCATGGCCAGAGATACAGCAGACCATTGTGCACCATTGCCGATTGTTGCAAGAGAAGAATCGAAAAAGAGAAGGTGCTAGGGAGCTTGAAGAAGCCAAACTAGTACAGAAGAAGCTGTCGACATATGCTATAGAAGAGGCTATGTTGACTAGCAGAGAAGGGCCAGGATCACAACAGACAGTAGGTATGCGGCAGGTAAATAACCAACGGCAGTCAGATCAAGGAGGAAACGGATATGTACCGAAAGCTAGGGGAGGCTTCCGAGGCAGACAAGGCTTTCAGAATAATCAGGGAAACTTTCAGAATAACCGGGGTGGTTTTCAGAATGTGCAAAATGATAATCAAGGCATGCAGGGAGGGCAGATTGGGAGATTCCCTCCTGTGTGTTGGACATGTGAAATGACAGGACATATTGCGTGAACATGTTGGAGCCAAATATATGTACAAAATGGGCAATTCTCAAGAAGGGGGACAGCTTATCCTCTAGCATATAGCCCACAAAGTAGGGATGGGTTTTCCCAAGATCATCAGTATATCAGACACAAGCACCACAAACGCAACAGGCTTTGCAACCACAACAAGCACCATTGAATCCACAACAAGGGCAGTCACAGTCACAGCACACGCCCGTGCAGATACAGCAGAACACGAATACAGGACAGTTACTGACTCCTAGAATAGGGGGTGTCACTGTTGAGGGAGGGAATCCTTTCATGGGTACGGGAATAAGTATTTACCCACAATAGGACATCTCACAGGGTGACTTGATGTGTTCAGTACTATCTGTAATGCCAAATCCACAAGAGGAACCAAGAGTTGACATTACCATAGGAGGCAAATCATTTCCTTTTTTAGTAGACATTGGGGCAACTCGCTCATGTATACTAGAGGGAACATTTTAATTGTCTGGAAATGCCATGAATGCTCAAGGGTTAACTGGAGCTATAAGTAGAGTTCCTTTTACCAAGAAATTACCAGTCTCTATAGGAGAATGTGATATGTCTGTCCCAATATTATACCCGAGACAGGCTCCAGTTAATAAACTCGGCCGAGATTTAATGACAAAGCTAAATTTGACGATTTTCTTCACTGAGGAAGGCATAATGTGTTTGATGCCAGGAATACATTATTTAAATGTAAGCAAATTCATCATGGCATTTACAGGACAAATAGCTCTGCGAGGAACGCTGTTTGAATCTGACTTTTTCACTATGGGGTACACAATTTGTTAACATGGCTACCTGGTTTAATGGGCAAGATTATGAGAGTACCTGATGAATTTCTGTTCATGCCACAGATACCTATGGATGAAACGGGGGGGACAGATATTCTCCTTGGAATTACAGGCAGCCATAGTATGAGGGGAATTGGCAATGCTTGAAGGATTTGATGATGAGGGCAGGTAATGGAGAACAGTGATTGCCATCAGGGAAGGGCACTGATTGACTAATGTCACTGATGAGGATATGTTTAAAGACAAGCTGTCAGGTAACAAAGCGGTGTTTGAAATGTGCATTACGTATTGGATCAGGACAAAAAGACGAGAGGTCCCACAGAAGACGATGATAGTGCGGTAGCTTTCTGCATTTTTCGAAGAGGATATGGATGAAAATACCATTTTCTTTATGGACTACGGGCCCTTATGATGTAAGCCTGTTAAAAGGAGTGGGAGAAGTTAAGATTAAGTTTAAGCCAGGAGCAATTGTACCTCGAGCAAGGCAGTATCCCATGTCTCGAGAGGCAGATGAGGGTATTTTTAAGACTATAACGGCTATGATGGAACAAGCTACCTTAGTGACGTCAGAGTCACCATGTAATACTGCAGTGTATCCTATAAAAAAAATCAAAGGGTTGGTCATGGTGTTTAATCCAGGACATGAGACAAATAAACCAGATTGTAGAGGCAGAGTTTACTCTAGTCCCGAATCCTGTGACGATTCTATGCAGTATTCCCCGAGAGGCACCATATTTCATAGTGAATGACTTGAAAAAAACATTATTCTCAATACCGTTGCATAAAGATTTGCAAAATCTTACGCCATTTACGGACCCAGTAATGAGGGCTCACTTCCCTTGGGAACAATCACTGGCAGCAGCCATGTTCGCTATCCAGAAATCTGAAAGCATAGTGGTGTGGTGTTCCTTGACTTTATTTGTTGAGGATGCTTTGTTTGCTATTTTGGAGAAACCTAAGGGTACACTGACATCTCAAAGATCCTCTGCCTATGAGGTGGTCATATCGAATTCAGCAATCAAAATAGTCAGGTGTAAAATAGTGAATCCTGCCATGTTTGTAGCTGAACCACTGGCAGTGGATGAGCATATACATAATTGCTCTAACTATGAGGAATTTTATGATGGGATTGCAAAAGTAAAGGAGAATGCTCTAGCAGCGGGGAAGGTTCCTTTTATCTATGGCTCTTCGAAAAATTGATCTAACTGATGGTGAAAGGCATTCAGGTGCTGACGTAGTAAGGCACAGAGCTAATGCGGAATTCGAAGTAATGACAAGTGCAAGACTACCGTCTCAGTTTTCAGCAGAGGCTGTAGAAGTAGTGGTGCTCATTGTTGCGCTCGAGAATCATGCAGAGCAAGAAGTAACAGTGTACAGTGACTCCGCCTGCGTGACGTCAACCATGCTCACAGGGTTATCATGTTGGAAAAGGAGGGGTTACCTCCGAGAGGACAGCACTCCAGTGCAACATACTGCATTATTGGATAGGCTTATTAAAGCACTACAACTCCCAGAAGCCATTGCAATAGTTAAGTGTGCAACACACAGTAAGATAACTTACTTTATTTCACGTGGAAACCAAGCCACAGATGAAGAGGCAAAATGGGCTGCATATTCACCTGACATAATGAGTTGTGATACTTCTGATGTAAAAGTGAAAATGGTTGTAGTAAGGGTTGTGAATGAAAGCTTTAATCATTTGTCATGAACGCAGTTAATGGTAGTTCTAGGTGGAGCTCCACAGAAGAGAAATAACTATGGCCACGGGGGGGGCTGCTTTAACACCTTCTGAAGCACTGTGGTAACAAGATAGCATTGGTATACCGGTGATGCCTGTAGCCTTATTAAGGGTGGCATTAGAACAGCTACACTACCATGCATATGTCACTAGGGAGAGCCTCGCAGCAACCATTGTGGAGGACTGGTTTGTACCAAACCGGTTAGAAAATGTCACTTTTTATGTGGTAAACTGCATAGTATGTCAAAAATGTACTGCTGGGCACACACTCCGAACAGTCAGAGGAGTAATTCCTCGACCAAATGGTCCTTGTCAGCATTTACATATTGACTATGTTGATATGCTGCAGGTCTGTAATGGATATAGGTATATGATAGTGGTAGTGTGTCCCTACTCAAGGTGGATTGAAGCTGGTCCATGCACACATCCTGATGCCACTTGCGCTGCAAAGTCTTTAGTTCGAGAAGTATTTCCTAGATGGGGAGTATGTGAGGTACTGAGGTCTGATAATGGATCCCATTTTGTGAATGAGGTATTTGAGCAAATTATCTTATTGCTTAGCATTAAATAAACATTTTCTTTTGCTTATCACCTGCAAGCAAACAGAGTATGTGAGAGACTCAACGGTGTGCACAAAGAGAGAATAGAAAAGTTGAAATTAACATCGAAGATGGCGTGGCTGCATTGCCTGCCCTTGCATTATATGCATTGAGATATCAGCTCGGCTCTGACCACCACCTCACACCTCAAGAAGGGCGCAAAGTCTATCCAGTAGATATACAAAAGAGTACATGTGGACTGTGGATCCCCGAAAGACTCTTTGTAGTTTCTACAGCAAGGAGTGAGAAAGCTACTGTTCTTGAGCGAGAGGAAATGTTGATGTACACAGATTACTTCTTGCTGACTTCATTTTTTATACTCAGAGCTTACCCTGCTCTTGTTGGGAGGAGCACTGATGTGTGTTATTTCATCCAAGATCCTAAAAATGACCCAGTGATTAGACGTTTATTGGCAGTGATTATAGACCAAATAAGACAATTACCTGAACATCTCTTTGAGCGTACGAATGGTCCTATCTAACGATGATGCCCACAGACTACTTGCCATGATCTTTTACTATTTGCTCCAAGTTCATCCTTATCTTGTTTGGCTGAACACTAACACTTTTGTGTTTATGTGAGATCCTATGAAACGTCCTGCAATCAGCCAATTACTTGTGGAGATCATAGAGAAAATTCAACAACTACCAGAGCATTTAACGAGATTGCCTGAATAAAAAGAGTTTTTGCTTTCTTAAAAGTAATTACAGGCAATCATGTGGTCTTTTAACCAAGTTGTAGTTCCAGAAAGTGAGCAAAGTCAACGATGTGTGGAGAGACTTTGATGGTGGAGCTTAATGTATTGGTGCATAATATATGCCTATTCAGCATTTATTGTTGTTTTTCTGATTTTGCTCATTTACACTGTGTATTTCATTGGTCCTAAAAAAGAGAGAGTCCCTCTGATTCTTCCTAATTCAATGACTTAGGCAGAGCCAAATATTGAAAGAAGGCCAAGGCCTTTTGTGATTGTTCCCACATCAGTGGTGCATGAGAAGGCACCTATTTCTGTGACAAGTAGCCCTAGACTTCCTTTTGGAGGGAGGTCTGTTTTTGACTTACTCCATGATCATTGGGTGCATACTCACTATACAGGAAAGAGGCCCAACAAAAGTGCAAGAGAGGATGATTACAAATTAAATGATTATCTAGAAAGTACAGCACATTTGGGGAACATGTATTATCAGCACATGAGAAATGTGGGAAAGAGACTTTCTGAGGAGGATTGCTATGTATGTGCACTCCTGCCTTATGCTATGGGAAAGTCTAAAGGTATTCATAGCTATTGAGATTAATGTCCAAAAAGCTCATTGCCTGACTCACCTTGCACTCTGTCATACAAGAGGTCAGTTCCAGGGCTGAACAGCATCCTTGGTATGAGTAGCATAATGGTCAGCCTCAGATGAAGATGATTATGTTCAAGATTTGAAGACAAGAGCAAGGACATTTACCAGGAATCGTCTGATAAGATATGATTGGCCTGGAGTGAAAGGAGCTGGACTCAGATGGGAATTAAACAGAAGACTCAATTGTCTGATGAAGAGTTTTGAAGCTGCAAAGAGAAAGGCCAGATGCAGATCTGGGGAACAGTACTTTGGCCAGATGGTTGAGAAGAAGTTGTACTGATATCCAGAGCTGTGGCAATAACTGGTTGGCTCAAGCTAACTATCGACAAAGTGGAAAATGCAGGCAAACCTCTATTTGGGAGGCTTGCAAAACTTCTGACGTAGGTCGAAGACAAAGGAGGTTCATTACAGATAGTGCTTTTGGATAGTGCAGAACTATGTTTCAGAAACAATGGCACGAGAAAAGTTGGAAAGAATCCAAAGTGTGGTTGAACCTTTGACGTGCCAGGAATTAAGGATGGGACAATGGTGACAATGAATCCCTACTGGGCCTGTGGATCCAGAGCATACATGAAGCTGCCAAGAAATTGGGGAGGACTATGTTCTCTAGTGATTGTTCATTTTCCAGCATTGGTGATTCCAAAAAGTGACCTGAACATTGGTGAATTTCCAAAAGCAGATGCTCACCCGAGGAAGAAGAGATCTGCTGAACTCCTAAATCGAATGAAGAGGGAACATGATTTCTCAGCCAAATCAATAGAGGCCTTTGATGCTATTCCATATGAACACAGATTGTTCAGCCAAACTTCAGCAGTTTTTCTGTTATCTCTATGCCTGGAGTCCAGATGATGGCAAATAACAAATGGTTACAGAAACCCAGATCGGAGCTTCTCCAGACGATCAACCCCACTATTAAGGGATTCAATGCTATCAAGGAAGAGCTGAAAGCCATACGACTGATGACTCTCCAGAACAGATTTGTCTTAGATATGATCACATCTATGGATGGAGGTGTTTGTGAGAAAATTGCAGAATCATGTTGCACATTCATACCTTCTCACAATGACGAGAATGGCACATTGACAGATGCCATAACGATGCTGACAAACCTACACGTCAAGATGGTAGACAGAGTGGAAGACACTGCTGATGACTGTGTTGGTTGCATCAATCTTCTAATGGGTTCCACAATGGACGGCAAACATTTTCAAGTTCCTTTGAGCCCTGTTAGTGATGATCATCTTTGGGTTCTGTGTGATCAGGATAATAATCACACAATGCAAGAAGAATGCGAACAATGCAGTAGGAATGAAGATAGTGATCAATGTTGAATCTGGGTTTGAACCTAAAGAGCTGACAGATGAAGAAATCAGAGACTACGTGAAAGCTAGTATTCATGCACCTGAGGGAACAAAGTTCCTGTATCCAAAGAACCACAAGAAGTATGTGGGAACAGAAATTTACTGCAGTCCCTATGGTCAATGCAGTCTTATGACCTGGAGTGTTGATGAGCATGTAAAATAAGCCAGATGCCTGAAAGGAGTCATAAAGATTTAGGCCCAAAGAAGCATTTCTTCAGACGAGGATGTCTTGATGTGAACATTGATGAGAGAGTGGTTGATGAATCGCCCAGAGGAGGGAGTGTAGAGGAGGAGCCAAGTACCCCTACCAAAAGCTCTGCCCCATGTTGCCTATATGTTGGGGACCGGAAATGGCAACACAGGCAGTTCCAGTGACAATGTCTGTTCTGCAAAGAATCCTCAAGACAAGGTAACCATTGAGAAAACCCTATATGCATGCACAAAGAAATAAGTTCTTCTGGAAGGGGTTCCAGAAGAAGTGTGAAAATGAATGGGAAAGAAGACGGGTGACATCATGCGAAGCAGAACTGACGGACCTGGAAGAGACACAAAAGACGTAAAATATAGATATTCTATAAGATCTGAAGAGGAGGTGTCAAAGATAAGCAACATTTCGGGATCATAATGGAGATGCTTTTGTGAAGAATCACTGAAGAAAATGCAAAGTAATTTTTCCACTTGTACAGATGCAACAACGCAAGTAGACAAAGTGATCTTGGGGCTGGCTATTTAGTGAATAGATTGCGGCAATGAGCCAATGTATATACATAGGAATTTATAAAACCTAGATATTCCACGATGCACTGTAGCAAGGCTTGAAACCCCATGATTGGAAAGGTTTTCAGTGTGACACCGTTGCAAAATAACTAATGGCGAACGAGAAATTCAAGAAAGGCTGCTGTAGTGTAAAGCATCATGGTGATGGCATGGGTGCATAGACCCACTGAGCTAACTGCATTGCATATTAGGCCTAAGGCTTGCTGCACTGCCAGTTAAGATACATACACATACCTTATTCGAAGAGTGTAACAAGATGCTGAAAAGCAGAGCTTCATAGATGGCTTAGTAATGCAGTAGCAGCACTTAGACAGCAAGCCTAGTGAGCTATGTTAACATGAACCCTCCGCACCCCCGGAGGAAGATGTGTTGAAGCCCAAAGTGCAGCCAAAAGTTTATCCAGATTTGTCAAAGGAGAAATGGGAAGTCCCTGACCCCATTTTTGATTGAAGGGCTGGCTCCGTCTCTGAGGTGCGGTTAATAAAGAGAACTATTCCCTGAGATACATGCCCTTTTGTGCCACTTACATTGTATTTAAATGAAAAAGTGAAATAGGTTTTGGCTCTATTAAACACAGAAGCTGAAGTGGCAATTCCGAACTGCATCCAAATTAATGATCTGGCCCCAGAGTTCTGGTTAACAGTTATGTGGGGGCAGAAACTGTTGCAAAAGCCTTTAATGTAAAGATGTCAATTGGCGAGGGGTTGCCTTTCACTGCAATGTTTTGATTGCTGACATACCTGATTATATGCTGGGGATGGATGTATTGCTGGGGAAAAGATTGACTACATATTTAGGTAAATTCGTTTTTGGCAACCGAAAGGTCCATGTGAGAGTTGTGAATCCTATTCTGGTTGGGCATGCTAAATGGACTCCATTGCATTTACCTCCTGCCGTAGAGCCAGTGTGCATGAAACAGTACAGGCTGCCGGGAGGGCGTGAAGAGATTGGCGAAACTATTGATTCACTAGTGAAAGCTGGCATAGTGAGGCCAGCAGTCAGTCTATTTAACTCCCTCTTATGGCCTTTGCGCCGGCCAGATGGTGCATGGAGGAATGTTGTTGATAAAGGTGCCACCTTTGGCTGTGGCTGTGCAAGTCATTGTTACTTTGATTGAGAAACTCACGAAAGAAGTGGGTGAATGGCATGTGGTAATTTATTTGGCTAATGCATTTTTCTCCATTGATATTGATGCTGAATCACAAGATCAATTTGCTGTAACTTGGGGGGACAGACAATTTACATTTACTAATTTGCCCAAGGGGTACTTGCACAGCCCCACTCTGTGTCATGGATCGATTGCCAGAGACTTCAATATGGTACAGTTGGATTATGTATGTAGCACACTGCATTGATGATATAATGTTAGCCAGTACTGAAGAAATCCATGTTGAGAATGCTGCTGAAAAGCTAGTCACACAACTGCAGAACCGTGGGAGGGCTATCAATCCCAAGAAAGTACAGGGGCCCGCTCAAGTGGTGAAGTTTTTAGGTGCAATCTGGTCAGGCTCAGTAAAGAAAATCCCTGAGCGTGTGGTTGAAATGGTACAACAAATTATGCAGACCCTGAATCAGAAAGAGGCACAGAGATTTATTGGGTTAATGGGATTTTGGAGAAATCACATACCTCATTTGAGCTTGATTTTGAAACCAATCTACAAAGTTACCAGGAAGAAATATAACTTTGAATGGGGCATTGACCAGCAGACTGCTTTTCAACAGGCTAAAGACGCTTTGCAGAATTACATTACGCTGGGTCCCATGAAACAAAGGAACTGGAAGCGATGTTGCTGTGTGGAGTTTGTGGCAATAGCAAGGACAAAAAAGAGTGCCACAGGGATTTTGGTCGAGAAAGCTCACAGACCCTATGACAAGATACACTCCGCTTGAGAAGCAAATTTTTGCAGTGTATTGGGCTCTAGTTGAGACTGAAAGCATCACAGACGAGCAACCAGTGACAATCTGCACACACATTCTGATCATGAGCAGGGTGCATGAAGCTGCTGTGGGCGAAAAGTGTGACAGAGCGCAAGATGCCACTCATGTCAAGTGGAAGTAGTATTTGCAGCAACGTGCAAAAGCTGGCCGTACAGAGGTTTTAGGGAGAATTCTCTGTTAAGGCTAATTTCCCAAACCTAGTGAGTCCCCCAGCTGCTTTGCTGGATTTTTGGGGTTTATTTTGTTTCTCCTGCTAAGAGTGACACTCTTTTTCTCCCACTCTTAGTCATGATTTGAGATATCCTTTGACTTTGTAATGTTTTTTATGGGCTATGGGGTCTTTTACTCCATAAGGTTTCATGTGGTTTTTGGTAAGTGTGTTACACAGCACCCTCAGTGCAGTAACACAGAGGTGTCATAGTGACCCCCAAACATAGACTTCATACCCTGGGACTGACTACTGTCTCCCAGGGCATGTAATGTCACCATTGACTTTACTAGTCTTAAATTGTGAACAGAACCAGTACAAACCACCATATTGTAGAAGTACTGGTAGGGGTAATTAGATTACCCCTGGGTCTGTTTTTTGAGGGGGCACTGTGCAGTCCCCCCTCGTCGAGTTTCTGGCTGGTGGCAGTGGTTACCACACAAAATATTCCACCAGAATATTTCCTATGGGATTTTCCCATTCATTTTAAACGCACCACTTTTTTTGGGTGCAATGTTAAAGATACCGCCGGGTTATTTATTTAATATTTATTCCCCGGTTGGATCTTTTTGCCAGGACTTGGTTTTAAAATGGCGTTTGTGTTCGCCTCTGTAACTCCAACCCAATTCGAGCCCTTTGTTCCACTTTTTGCGGGCTTCTGCACAGAAGCCTCAAAAATTGGTGCCACTCTGTCTGGGTCTACAGGATGTGTGGGAGGGGGTTTAGGCACCCTGGACTGAGTTGCCTCGGCAACTCAAGTCGCACTCTTGTGTGATTGGCCCAGTGGTGAGCCGTCCGGCTCACCACTTAGCATGTTTGAGTGACAGCTAGGACTGACGAATGGGGGTTTTCTGCATAAAAGCAGGGCTTTGGGGACTGGAACTTCAGAAGTCGCCACAGGACCAAAGAATCCGAAGAGGGAGAAGCTGAGCCGACCTGCAATGATGGCACCACTGGTGGAGCCCTGCTGAACCGTCTCACCACTTCCCAGCGACAGAGAAGATCTGCACCCCGGCAGCTGGATAGCCACGCTTCACCACTACCGCGAATAAAATGGTAGTACCTTTTAACCGGGAAACTCCGCGGCTGGTTTCTTCCCTGGCAGTGCAACGACCCCCAGCTTTCCTCCACGTCGAGATCTTCTCTTCCCCTGGATGAAGCACTGACCTGCACCCGCTGCCAGGAACATCTGCCCCTGCTGGAGCTTTCTCACCATGTCAGGTACTGTGTCCCGCCTGGTCTCCATTGCAACAGACTGTTCAAGGTGTCCCGTAAATCCTTGACTTTCTATCCTGGGGTGACTTGGGACCTGCTAACTAACTTTTCCTGACTGGATCCAACCCTGTTTGAACTATCTGCAAAGACTCTTTAAAGTACTATTCAACTGTGTGATCTTGGACACATTCACCTTGCCCTCTCCAAGAGTGGGCTTGGCCTAGGACTTTCTCTGACTTGTTCTGGTTCTCTGAAAGTGTTGGTATTGTGTATTTTCCTAATTCTGCCTTTTTCCCTCCATTTTTATTGGAGTGCCATCTTAGGTTAAGCACTCACCTCTGTCTGCAAATAAGTGGTGTTTTAACTAAGACTTGTTTAATAAGTAATCAGGGATGTATATATATTAATAGTGACTGTGTTTGAACTTGCTTGCCATATTAGTGTTAGTGTATTTTACAAAGTGTGTTTTTAAATAAATAATGATATACTTTTATACCCAGGCTCTGGTCAGTGTTTGCTTGTGCCACTGTATTTTGGTACCTATCTTGTATACTCTATATACTGTCTAACTCTTCTTGAGAGAAGTCTGGCTGCTCAGCCACAGCTACCAGGTAAATCTGGGTGGTACAGACTGCTACCAATTGGGTTTAATGCCAACACCTGTAGTCCTAAGACTTTTGCAGTGGTCCCTAAGAGAACTGCACAGGTTTCTGCCTAACACTAAGCTGCAGGAACAAATGCTGGAGGCAGTGGATCTGGAAGAAATGCCTGCACTGAGTGCCCCTGTTACCTTGCCAGGATCTCCCTTAAAAGTCACACCGGCCTATGATACATTGACGGAAGAAGCACAAAATTCTGCCTGGTTTACAGATGTCACTACAAAGTATGATAAAGGACAAAGACGCTGTCAAGCTGTTGCATTCCAACCCCATCGAGAAACACTGCTAATGAGAGAAGGGGTGGGGGGTTCAAGCCATTATGCTGAATTGCAAGCGGTGGCCTCCGTGATTGAACAGATGATAGATACAGAGACTGCATACATATATATGGACAGTTGGGCTACATATCAAGGCCTGACTCATTGGAGAAGAGATGGCTGGCAGATTTAATAGCACTCTGATATGGGGAGGGCCAGAGATCTGGGAAGAGATGTGGCGCAAAGGTGAAAAAAGCAAAATCTACATTGGGCAAATCAGTGCACACATGCCTCCTGACACTTCATTGGCTGCACTATTGAACAATGAGGCTGACCAAATGGCAAAGATTCGCCCAGTGACAACGCCGTAAGAAAAAGAAGTGCTGCAACCAGTGGCAGACTGGGCACATCAAACATCGGGCCATTTAGGGCAACAGGGAACCTATGAATGGGCTAAGAGCAGACACCTGCCCATCACAATGGACAATGCCAAGCAAGCTGCATCCCAGTGCCCCGTATGCTGTGAAGTAAAGCGCTATCCACTGGAAATAAAGTCTCAAGGCGCTCTGAAGAGATATGAAAAAGCAGCCAGCATTTGGCAGGTTGACTATATTGGACCTTTGCCACCAGAAAACAGAAAGCATTATGTGTTGACAATGATAGACACATATTCTGGATTGCTGTTGGCCCATCCAGTCGCCCATGCAGATCAACGGGCTACCCTACAAGGAATGGAATATCTCATAAAACACTATGGCGTCCCAGATGAAATCCAATCAGGCCAAGTTAGCCACTTTGCAGGACACAATGCGTAAAACTGGGTTTTGGAACAAGGCATAAAATGGACGCTGCACACAAGTCAGTAGCCAGAAGCTTCTGGCCTTATTGAACAAATGATTGGCTTATGGAATCAACAAATAAATAAGCTACCTCAGACTCACACTCTCAACGGATGGTCCAAGCTTCTAACACAAGCTTTGTTTAAACTGAATATTTGTTTTTGGGAAACCAACTGCCAAGTGAAAAGGTAGGAGCAACCAAGAATCTTAGTGTTTGGAAAACTGAAAAAGAAGCAAAGCTGTCTGTACAAGCTACAGCAGGCAGTATTGGACTTGATCTGTCTACCTATGAAGATGATGCAATCCCAGCTGGGCAAACCAAAGCAATATCACTGGCATTGGTATCAAGCTGCCAGCTGGCCCCAACGGGCGCATTGCTGCATGATCCAGTCTGGCAAAGAAAGGCATTGACATTTTGGGAGGTGTGATTGACCCTCATTACCGGGAAACTGTTTCTGTGCTTTTGCCCAACACTGGCTCATCTAAGTTACCGTTTTTTTTTTTAAAATATATTTTTATTTTATATATAAACCACACGACATTACAACTTGAACATAAATAAACACATTTGACAACAAACAGCACTGCAATCCCCATCCCTCCCCCCTATGAGCCTGTATGGTGTTCGCCATTGGTATCCGCTGTGAACGGGGGGGCGTCATCGCTCTCACATTCAATTGGAGCCGACCCCGTTCCAAACAGTTCAGCTATCAACAATTTCCATGCCGCGAGAGAGCACATTTCCTCCTCCTCCCCTGCAATACTGGTATCCCGCCACACAGCCGTCTCGGCCTCCGCCCATTTTTGGAGATCCCTCCACCAGACCTCCGTTCGTGGCTTATGACACTCCTTCCATCCCATGGCAATCCTACGTTTAGCAAGCACATAAGCCAAATCTTTCAATTTCTCGACATGTCTAAGTTTACGCGCTCTGGGATATCCCCCCAGTAAGCAGGCCCAGGCTGAATCCACTTTGAGCGTGACACCCTTTCCTGCCAGCTTCTGCGCCACTTCACCCCAATAGCCTGCAATTACTGGGCACGCCCAGAACATGTGTATCATGTCTGCATTCTCCTCGTCACACTTGGGGCAAGCCTGGCGTCCAACATCCCGAAATTTGGATATTCTCAAGGGGGTCAGGTATGCCCTGTGCGTTATATAAAGCTGTATTTGCTTAAACCTGGCGTTTCTCGATACTTTTTTATGATACCCGAGGGCTCGCTCCCACAACCCATCTGCCATCGGGGCCCCCATCTCCGTTTCCCATTCCAGTCTCAAGTGCCCTAAATCGCTGCCAACCTTCGTCATCAACATCTCGTACAACCTAGAGACCTCATGCCCGCCCTCCGATGTGTCATATAGTATCTCCACCGTGGCATCCGGTTCATCGGCCAGGGTAGTTTCGGGCCACCTATTCCAGATCTCCTGCACTATCCTGTGATATGTCATATATTGACCCCTGTGCAATCCCGACCCTGCCTCTAATTCTTCGAACTCCAAGATGGTCCCATCCTGCCAAATATCTCCCATGGTGACCAACCCCACTGACTCCCAGTATATCCGGATGGTTGCTCTGAGCTGCCCATCTCCCTTAACCAGTGCGACCAATGGGAACTGCAACACACACGGCAAAGGGTTACCCATCATCCGGCAGGCCCGTTTCCACATGTTTCGTCCCAAAGCTAGCATTCTAGACCGCTCCCTCATGCATGCATTAGCCACCCAGATCACCTCTCGCAGATAAAAAGGGGAGCAATCCCTCCCAAACAGCCTGTGTTCAGGGGTCTCGTCATCAGAGAGCCACCTGGACACATATTGTAGCTGCGCTGCCACATAATATGCCTCAAAATTCGGCAGTTTGACTCCGCCCTTCTCGTAGAAGTTCTGCAGCTTCCACAGTGCGAGACTGTTGCGCGTGCCGTGCCACAGGAATTCTCTGCAGACGCTATGTAGCCTCACAAAAAACTTCTTAGGAATCATGTAGGGGATGTTGTTAAAATAATGCAGAAGCCTGGGCAGTACTACCATTTTAAGCATAGCTCCCCGGCCCATCATCGCTAGTGGCAATCTTTCCCAGAACCTCATACATTTCTCGATCTTCCCCACAGCAAGTTCAGTGTTATGCTTGTGCTCTTCCACAGTCGTGTGATACACGTCAATTACCAAGTATCTAAAGCATCTCGTCGCCCACGGGATCTGCAGCACTGGCAACCTCTCTACCGGAGTCCCCACATAGCCTCCTAGTGGAAATAGAGTGGATTTCTGGGGGTTTACCGCTATACCGGACAACCAGGCATACCTCTCCATCACCTCTAAGACATACTGCAAATTTTCTTCTGGGTATCTTAGGTATAGCAGCATATCATCTGCATACAGGGATATAAGGTGACACTCTCCTCTCACATCAATGCCGACCGGGTCATATTGCTGCCGGAGGTAAATCGCTAAGGGTTCTAGGGCCAGGATGTACAACATTGGGGACCAGGGACACCCCTGCGTAGTGCCTCTGCCCAACTGCCATCTCTCTGACACCACTGCACCCGTACGGACCCTGGCTAGTGGTGCACTGTATAACATCTCGGCCCACCTAACATAACCTGGTTCCATCCCGTACCATCTCAGAGCCGCCAGCAGCCAAGGCCACCGAACAGAGTCGAACGCCTTAACCGCGTCCAATGCCACTATTGCCATTTCGCCGTCATCACTACAACCCCACGCGAGCACCCTGTGGAGGCGCCTGTGGTTGTGAGTAATGTTCCTATTAGGGACATAGCCCGTCTGGTCAGGGTGGATCAACTTGCCGATCACTCTACGCATTCTAGTAGCCAGGACAGCTGTCAGGATCTTGCTATCTTGGTCATCTAAGTTACCGTTGACCAAATATGACCGCATTGCACAATTAATTTGTGAGCAGGCAGTTGTTCCCCAGGTGCTTGAAGGTAAACAAGCCCAAGACACCACACAGAGAGGTGAAGGTGGTTTTGGTAGCATTGGAAAAAGGTGTGGGTTCATCATCCAAACTAAAAACCTGAAGCTGGGGAAGTATTGAGTCAAGGGGTGGGAAGTACTTATGTTGTGCTATTGCAACATTCTGACATTCCTGTTTATATCCCTGCTACTAGGCTCACACCACAAACGTAACGCTACGTGATGGGGATAGGTGTAATCTTCCTGTGGGTGCACCTGGCCTGCCAAGCAGATGCTTTCTCTGTAAAGAATGGGTTGATGCAAGACGCTACATGGACTTTGAGAATCGCATGTACTACACCCGATGCTCCAGTCCTGCATGATGAAAACAATCGCACTGCAACCTGTGAGAAAAGTACCAAAAATGAATATCCATATGGAATGCTAAAGTACTGACTTGGCATATTGTCAGACACCTTTTGCCACTGATACATATTTCTGGCGTTTATGAGATTTTGGCCACAAATGTTTCTGTGAATGGTCCAACAATTTGTTTGATGTTTGATGTTTCATGTTTTTTTTGTCCAAAGGTTTGTGGCAAATGTGACTGCAAAGCTTTTGTGGACTATAACTTGACAAAATGTGATCACTATGATTGTGCAAAGAGGCATCCACGACCGGGTGGTAGTATGATATTTGTAGCCAAAACTAATATTGTGTGTGGCAGACATGCCACCTGATGAATGGTGTTCCTTAAGTCACTGAAAACTGAAACAGTATGTATGCTAGATTTGCCAGTAGTGAGACATTTGAATTGTAGGAATGTTATGCATGCTTGTATCATCAGCAAAGTTCAATTAGAAATAGATTTATCAAGAGGTAATGTTTCACTGTTTCAACCAAGCTGCTACAAATGGAGTCAATTTTTGTCACCAATTGCTAAATTGCACATAGTTAGGGGGCTAGACTCTTTGATCCCGGGGCAGCCGGAGTGGGATCGGGAGCTTTAAATGCTTTTGACATAGAAATGTTGTGCAACAAATTATCCACTATGGGTTCAGATGCTAGTGCTTCGATAAAACTGCTGGCGCTGTGGGGCCCATTGATAAATCCTGCCTTGAGAAATGCTGCCAAGAGTATAGCAACAACTGGAGATGGCAGAACTTTATCTATGAAGACTTCTTCATCATGTGTGACAAGTGTAAGGTGTTGAGGTTGAGAGGAGACTTGCATTACCGTTTGAGTTGCTGCCTCGTAATTCAACTTGACCTTTATTGACATTTATGGACTCCTGTATGGACAAGAGGAAAAACTAGCTTCAGGAAGTGGCGAAACGCTGAAAAGAGGACTTCATTGACCAAAATTCATTGCAACTGTATTCCCCTCCCTCTTATCTCACAGAAAGCCTTATCACTCCCTGTGCATGCACATCGGCGCGCGCATCAAGTGTGACAAGTGTAAGGTGTTGAGGTTGAGAGGAGACTTGCATCGTCGTTGGAGTTGCTTCCTCGTAATTCAACTTGACCTTTATTGGCATTTATGGACTCGTGTATGGACAAGAGGAAGAACTAGCTTGAGGAAGTGGCGAAACGCCGTAAAGAGGACTTCATTGACCAAAGTAATTATTTTGTACTTTCACCATTTACTCGAGTACTTTTACAAGTACCTTTCCAGCCGTGAGCTGTGGGTTGTGGGCTGGATCCTTGCAGTGGGCTGGGCTGAGCTGTGGGCTGGCTAACTGAATGGGCGTGCTCATACTTCCCTTGATGCTCGCAAATCACATTAGCAAAATGTAATGTAACATTAGTGTCTTTTTTCCCTTTTTCCTTTAGATTCACTGCGACTGTATGCCCCTCCCTCTTATCTCCTAGAAAGCCTTATCATCCCCTGTGCATGTGCATCAGCGCGCGCATCAAGTGTGACAAGTGTAAGGTGTTGAGCTGTTTGGGTGTGCGGGCGTGCGGTGAGTAAGGCCTTAAGTACCTAACATTGTAAAATTAATCAGTGTTTAAATACCAGCTACATTACATTTTGATGTTTGTATCTGTGTTCTTGGGACCTTGCTCTGCCACGCGAAAACTGCCCGGCTACTGTTATCCGTTGTGCCTGCTATCTATAACATATAGTGAGTTATACGCTGTATAACTGTGTGTAAAGACCTAGGCTTTTGTTGCTGGCTGCCCTTCCCAGCGCCTTGTTTGTCAGCTAGTAAGGGGTTGATTATCACTCTGTAGTCGATGCATTTGTAGACTATTCCTAAATGACTGTTTTGGTTGATACCTATCTGATAAAGTTTTCAACGATCTTAAGTTATTTTGAATCATGGACATATAGACAGTTTAATTTATTTATAAATTGGTGAAAATAAAGAGAGGGAAAAAAAAAATATATATATATATATATATCCCCGTTCTCCACTCCTGGAGTTGTGTGCCAAAATTCGAATAAGTGTTAGTGTTCTCCCAAAACTGGCTGCAACATCTTGCGATTAAAATTTCTTCTTTATTAGTTACAAAAATGAAAATTCCATGTGGAAACCTCCAGCCCTCCCCCAGCAACAAAGGGAAAAACCCCGGCGATGACGTGTTTCGCTACGGCTTGTAGCTTGATCACATAAATTCTACTCGATTAGACACAGCTTTTGAATCTTTTCCCACTAAGAAGCTGTTAAAACCAATATATATATATATATATATATATGGATTACTATCTGAGTTTTCTGTTTCTTTATCTATACTATCGAAAAATGATGAGACTTACTGCTGGCATGCCTTCATGCCACCCTTACCGCATGCCTGTAACTTTAAGACGGGGCCTACACATCGCTGGTGCCATGGAATTTTCATCCCGTCTGCCGGCGCCGGGTATGCCTTGCATGTGGAATCAACGGTTTCCTAATACTCTCTCTTCGGTTACCTCTAATGAAGTCTTGCAAGCTCATTTTCTCTCTGATTTTACTATGCACCAGTATGCCTCTAGTGTTATGCCAGGTCTGCCAGACTCTGGAGTCCGTTCCCCGGATGTTGCGCCTTTACATACTTTTGAAACTGAGCCTGGGCTTCCTCAAACGATGATTCCATCGACTTTTGAACCTCTATATTCTCAGGTTTTGTCTGGCAGCGGCCGGCGAGCACTCAGGGGCTTGTGTCTGCTGTGCCCGTATCTCAACAACAAAGAGATCCTCTAAATTCTAATTTTCCGTTAGCTCACTCGACTCAAAAGTCGGGCACTCCATCAGTTCTTATGGTTGAGGATTCCTGTCTGCCTCTTAATGACCCCAGCCTCTCTATTTCACCGGGGCTGTACCCTACTGATGGCCCCAACGATATAATATCTCCTACCGCTTCAAATGGCTCTTCTATATCCTCATGTGCCAAACCTGTGACCCGCCCTTTTGGCTTTCCTGAAGTTAAAAATATTGCGCTGGATTCAGCGCTTACTGCAATTAATACTTCTATTTTCACACTCACAAAACTATTTGAAATAATTGAAACTAGAGTCTCTGCCCAGGGAAAAGCAACCGCTTTATTGGCGAATAAAATGGATTGGCTAGCACAGAATCTTCCGCATATGTTGGACAATGTAAATCATTGCGCATGTCACGCTGTCGCATTAAACATGTCCCCAGTGGCCTCTCCTCAGGCTGAGCAAATTATTATGATCTCACCAGCTACAACGGCTAAAGTGTCGAATGTACTTGAGGTTAATGTCCTTGAACATTTTGAGGTGTCATCTAATAATCCCCCTACCAAAGACATCTCCCCTGATTTATCTGGCCCTGAGATCCAATTATACAATGTCTTCTGTCGCCCCTCTCAAAGAAATTGGAGAAGAAGAAAAAGAAACAGGAAAAGAACTTCCGACAGAGGATTGGATTATAATTCCTCCTCTGAGCACGTAAAAAGGAAAAAAACAAAACATCTCCCGATCCCTAAAAAAAAAAATAATAATAAATCAAAAACTAAAGCAGTTGTAGCTAATCTCTCTGATTTAAATTCTCCTCTTGATTCGAGCCAAAATTGTGTTTCAGATAAGAATTTGCTTCCTACTAGCCATGAGGAGTTTTGCTTGTCTTCAAAACCACCTCAGTAGGAAGAGAGGTCACTGGATAAGACTGGATAAGGAGAGCCGTTTTCCGGCAAAGGTAAATCTTGCAATTGTTGTGCCAGACCCAGTAGATGCTTCTGTTTCTAAAGATGAGCTGATGAACCTATCAGTTTATTCTCACAATAATTCAAATTTGCAAGAAGCTATTCACCAAAGTTTACATGAAAACAATGGTAACCTCCAACCTTCAAGTCCTAAATTCTGTGTCAACTTGGATTCTGATGGGTTGGCCTTCAGAGCCCTTGAACAAAAATGAAATTACCTAATCACTAGATTACCGTTCATAAAATCCCCTGTTTCTAAGTCTGTTGGTAGCAGTTCGACTGAGCCTTCGCAGCCTACTACTGCCTTGTTTGCCTCGAGTGCGCCCATGTCTGAACCCCCTGCTTGTCCAGACAAGGGCGCACCTTCGGTCTGGAAAATTTGCAGGATGAAGTAATAAGAATTACTATGATAGACAGAGTCTACTCTGACCCATTCCTATGTTGATCTACCCTTTTGTCAGTTTTCCTTCTTATTCCAGCTTTACAACACATTAACTCTAAAGAAATATGCAGGATATCCTATCCTAAGCCTGCTTATGAAGACATTGTCGACATAACTATACCATCGGTAATAATTAAGAACTATGTATGGCAGCAGAGACATCTTCTTTTAGAGAAAGGTTTAGCTTTAGACATTATCGAACCTCAATTTATTCCTCGTACTATAAATCCACAGATGGTGATGGCGGACGGCAATATCCCCTCTGACTCTGGTAGGGGTGAGTCACAAAAAAAATTGCACTTGTAATTCTGCTCCGCCCATACCTTCTCAATTGGTCCCCTCAAAATTGGCTTGGCTAACCAAGAGCGTGGTGGGTGTTGCTACCAATCACTAGCTCACTGCCCCTGTATTATCTCGTAAATGCTCTATGGTGTCTTGGAATACTCATGGATTTTCCCACTTACTGTCATCCAAATCAAAGCTACTTAATAAGTATGATTTAGTACTGTTACAAGAAACCTGGATGCTACAGACCCCAGTTTGGCCTGAACATTTGGTTCCCCTTGTTCCAGCCTCAAAGGCAGCCAGAGGTAGACCGGCGGCGGGCCTTCTAATGGCAGTCCGTATATATTCCCAGTTATCCATGGACCAATTGGTGTCTCCTGATCATGGGATTCAACCAGTCATCATTCGTACCTTAAATAGAAATCATCCTTTTTTCCCAATGGTGACGGTTCTGAATACATATTGGAATCCGTTGTCACTGATGGAACCATTGTTTATAAGTAAAATTGAGTCCCTTTTGGACCAAACACTGGTAGATCTCAACAATGCATTTACCATTATTGCTGGGGACTTCAATATGTATTTGTTAAATACTGCTCTCAAATCAGGTACTAGAGCTGACAAGTGGTTTCTTCTAATGAAAATGAGACAATTTACATATTTGAATGGCTCATACACAAAAGATATTCCACCCCATCCAACCTAATCTAGAGCCAACTCTCAATCAGTCTTAGACTACGTGTACATTTCAAAACATGCTAATAACCTTGTTTCTGCGTTTGAAGTTATTCCTACTCAAGTTAGTGATCACAAGTTGCTTGAGGTATTATAGTTTCCCCATTTGGTCGATCCGGTTTCAAACTTTATTGGTGACTTCGAAACAAACAATGCTCAAAATCGAATTAGATGGAATATGAACAAAATCTCTTGCTTACAACAAAACGTTGAACATCTGGCTGGAGATAAACTAATGAAATCTCATACAATTTACAATGACTGCATTCAGATCATTGCTCAGTCATGTAAAGGTATAAAACCAACTTGTATTCATAAATATGAATGGAATCCAACCATCTTTGATCTAAAAAAAGATTTACGTATGGCCCTCCGAAAGCTGCCTAAAAATGCAAGCAGTATACAAAAAATATCCCTGAAAACGGGTTATCAAAATAAAATTAAACAGATTGTTCATATTGTGAAACAGAGAGAATGCTGAAACAATGCTTAAAGCCTTGCTTCTAAAATCTGTCTCTGAGATCTGGAGGATTATTAACTCTGTCTCTCGGAATGTTTATAAATCTACACAACTAAATGGTATTGTTTAAACAAGATACAAATCCCTTATCTATTGACTGTGAGCTTTCTGAACTTGCTCAATTCAAGTTCGATTCCATCGATATCTTATTAATAATCAAAAAGCTCAGTTTGTCAAGGGCTCCGGGGCCAGACATGCTCACAAATTACATTTTTAAAGCGCATCCGGAGGCCTGGGCGGAGGTTTTAAATCACATTTTTCAAATTATAATTAAGACCAAGAAAATCCCACCCTCCTAAACAGGGTGACAGAACAAATCCTTGTAATTACTGCCCCATCGATTTTAGCTGCTCCTGGCAAAATCCTAGCAAGACTTTTAATCATTGATTTTACTAAATGGCTTATTAAGGAAAGGAAAATCTATTGGACCCTTACCAATCGGGATTTGTCTCGGGCATCGGTACAGCATTAAATGTGATACTAATTTTAGCAATTAAAGCGCAAGCAATTAAATCCAGACAACCGGTTTATGTTGCGTTTGTGGATTTTAAACAAGCTTTTGACTCAGTACAGTGAAATATTTTATGGAGTAAACTTTTATCTGCCAATTGTCTGTCGTATATTATATTTTTAATTCATCAATTCTATTGTAATACTTTGATTAAAATTAAACTTTCAACTGAAGGTTTTTTTATCAGAATCTATTGAGAAAAACGTAGGTCTGAAACAAGGGTGCCCGTTTGCTGCGATTTTATTTAACTTTTATATTAGTGACTTTTATAATGCTCTTAAGAATATCCAGACCTTCTCTTCTAAAATGGGCTCCTATCACATTCAGTACTTACTCTACGCAGATGATTTGGTTCTTTTTGACATTACTCTAATAGGGCTACAAAGAAAGTTAACAGCACTGTCTACATTTGCTGAACAAAATAATCTAGAGATAAATGCTAAAAACTCAAATGTCTTAATATTTTATCATGTGAACAAAAGATCCAAAAATAAATGTACTTGGTTCCTTGCTAATCACCCACTGGTATATGTAGGTTCGGATAAATACCTTGGAGTGAATGTCAACGTTTGAGAAACCATACAAAGAGGAACTGTCTCTCAGAATTCAAATGGTTGCAATCCAAGCTACGGCACTACAGAGAAAGTATGGAAAATTCTCCTTGCTCCCTGCTCGAACATAATTTTTACAAAAAGCCGTCCCCATTATCACCTATGGTGCCCAGACTAAATTATTGGATAAAGCTATCCATGGGGTTTATTAGAAGGAAACTACTGGAAAATGATTTTACCTGTTCCTGTAAGTACGCCAATTGCTCATATCCGCTACGAAATGGGATTGATATCCTTAGAGGCAGCCGTGCAGTGGGCAATGTTAGCCCTTTATAGGAAAATTCAGTTATCCTCTGACCTTTCCAAAAATCTGTTCCCAGTTTTAAAAAATCTGTTGAAAAACACTGTTAATACTCCTTTGACAAAATGGGAACTGCACTGCGAGGCACTTCTAACAGCGGCTGATATTAAACTAGAGTTTTTAATTAAATTTCCAGACAAAGCAAAACTAAAACTTTATAGGATTGACTGGATTACTACTGGAAAAAGATGCTTAAATTATAAGGCATATAAGGCCGGTTCTTTTGTATGTAAAGCACTGAACATGATTCCTTTGTATATTCGAAAATTTCCTGACAGATTTTACGCAGATACATTCCTACGTTTTCATTTTAATCTTTTAGCAAATAAATCCCAAAAGACACTTTACGCTAATGATCAGGTTTTGTCAACTGAATGGAGATACTGTAAACTAGATAACCAACCTGAGACTATTGCCCATTTAATTTCGGAATGTATTGGTTTGGTTGACCTGAGAAAGGACTATTTTTTTAATATTTTAAGGAAAGACCTGTGCTAACGAAAGAACAGCTGTGGCATGAGATCTTTAATGCTTCTTCGGTCTCATTGGTAATTTCAACTGTAAATTTTAGTTTAAAACTGAATTTATGGCAATTAGTGAGGTTTGGTGGTATACAACTGAATTTTAATTTAATTGATGTTTTATATTTCACTCTTTATGTATTATTTAGTGTTCTTACACTACTAATGTGTTTTATAAATCTTATTATGCTGCTGAGGAATTGTTTTTGATGCTGAAATGGTTGTGTTAATGTAAGATAATATTGAAAAAGTTGATTTATCAACTTAACAATGTTTCAATAAAAAAAAAAAACTTCTTTTCAGCCATATGGCAAGTAAATAAAACCACCAAAGACACCAGATGCATTTTATGGCAAACCTTATTAAATCAACAAGTGTTGGCCTTTCTTTTGTTCTGAGTGGGAAGACTGTCCTCAACCCACTGGCACACAGAATTGCATTTACATGCAGACATGTGATTTAAACCGCTTGCTTTTGATTGCATGAACAATACCTGTCACACTTTAATGCAAGTTAGTAGGGCTGCTTATGCTTTAGAAATATGGTGCCTTTTCATAATTTTGCCTATGAAAATAAATGGTTCCTGGTGGATTCCACAAATACAAGGGGAGTGGTTGGATAGTCACAATTACATAACCCATAATCACACATGTGTCCCCTGGGTCCAGGGGTGGGTGTGCCCTCAAACTGGAAGGATACCGGGCCCATGCATGCATCCCATAGCGGGGGGTGCACCTGGATGCAGTACCATATTAACGGAACTTACATTTTCCAAATTGATCAGCATAAAGCATGCATAGTTACTAACCATACATTGCTTATTAACAATTATAGATTGCAGGGAAACACTCAAGTATTTTGTGTAGATCAGGTTGTGACTATCTTGAATATCGCTACTCACACTTTATTCTCACTGACCCAGTGGTCTCATACCACCTTGGATGCAGAGCTCACGAATATGCTTAACTGGATCCTACCTTATGGAATTATTACTTCAAGGCTTCAGGCAATAAGACAATTTGCTCAAGCTGCTTGGAAAGCTTTTCAAACTTAAGCTACCTCAGTTATTTCTGCAGAGTGTAAAATGACAATAGATAAAAATAAGCTAATTAAGACAGCTGACCATTTGCAATCAGTCACTGCTCATCATTGGTGGGACATAGTTACTGGGTGGTATCCCACTTCTACAAAGCTACTAAACATAATGCTGCATCCTTTACTATGGCTGACTATAGCCCTGATATTAATTGCTATAATTTCCATTGGGTTTTTGTGCAGAATGACATACCTTTACAATAAAATGACAAAGATGAAGAAACATTTGACAGGCCTGCAACATACCATATATGCTTCTAAGTCATGGAATTAAGCCGGCATTTTGCCCACACTTCGAAAAAGGGGTGGACTGTAGTGTAAAGCATCATGGTGCTGGCGTAGGTGCTTTGACCCACTGAGCTAACTGCATTGCATATTAGGCCTAAGGCTTGCTGCACTGCCAGTTAAGACACATACACGGCTTATTCGAAGATTGTAACAAGATGCTGATAAGCAGAGCTTCTTAGATGGCTTAGTAATGTAGTAGCAGCGACTAGATGGCAAGCCAAGTGAGCTATGTTAACATGAGCCCTCCTGTGCTTACAAGGGGTAAACTGCAAAAGCCTTTCAGCTTGTTTCTTCTTCACAAGAAGCTCCACAGTGAGCAGACACTAAATCAGACCCACTTTCCACAGGCACAGCCTCACCTCGTAGGTGCTGATAAAGCCGCATTCCAGAGAAAACTTCCCAGAGACAAGATGGGAGGGGGAAGAGTGCAGAAATTGAGGTTTCCATCAGACATGTTTTGCGCAGGGCTGTGATCCTTCTAGGAAGCCAAACACATCACACTGATTGACAGAGAGGCCCTAATAAGAAGGCATATTTGCATTCATGATTAGGACTCATCCTGGGCTGTTTGAGACGTGCACGCAAAGCAGCGCCCGGAAACCAGCCATCACTTCAGGGCAGAGGTTCTTAGCTGTCATATCCCACCTCCGTACCAGTTGCAGAGCGGGTCTAGGCCAGTCCCGTGGCCATTGGCACCAGGCCCAAGGGTGGTTTGGGTCCTAGATGTGACAGAACGTGCCAAAATCAACGATACCTAGAAACGTAAGATTTTAATGTATTTCAACTGGAAATGTGAGGCTTAACTTGTGCACTGTCTCATTCTGCTAAATATATTGCTTAGATAAATAATTGGCTTGTTATCAAATAAATGCAAGTTTAGTACATTTTAATGTTGGTGAGTTTCTTCCAGAGTGACTTCATTGTGTCTCGCGTAGTATTCGAACCTGAGGGCGGAGGGTGTTTTAGTACAAAAAGGGCTGGTCCCTGAGTGAGCAAACCCCCTTCACACCACAGCTGGCTGGCCCAGCACCAAGAGTCGAGGCAACAGAGTGCCTGGTTGTCTGTCAAGAAGCTACAATGAACGTGAGAAAGAAACAAACTTCTGTTTGAAGTGGAATGAAAACACACTGAAGGCATCAAGAGTTCATCATTTAATAGTATTATATGCAGCAGAGAGCTCTGTAACGTGGTCTCCAGTCACATGTTCAAATCAAAATAGACTGTGGGTCAGGCTAATCCGAAACCAGAAGATAAAACCATGCCATACTCCCTTTAATTCTCAGGAACAGAGAGCTTCTGCAAGGCCAAGTTCAAAGCCTAACTGAATGGCAGACCGCAAGATTGATGATAGATGTTGGGCTAATTGGGTGAGGAGGCATGACAGAGCCAACCCTCCAGGCAACTGTGGTACCAGCCTGTGTGCTGATAGCGTGTGGAATATTCCAGAAGGGTACAAGCATGGCAACCAATTGTAGAGGGCCACATATTAAGGAGCCCTATAGTTTGTGTAACCAATGAATCGTTGTGTATTTTGTGACGATGAAGATGACTTGACCTTGGGATGGGCTAAATTGCCCACCTGATGTTAGAGACCTAATCACAATCCCCATTAGTATGGAACATATACTTAGATGTTCCCTGTAAGCCTATCACTGTCACTGGTAGGTTTTTGTAGTTTGCCATGTAGTGTGCCGTCAATGATGATGAGATTTGACTACAAAAGTTATGTTTTTCATGAAATGCATTGAGAGATTGCTGTGCGACATCGGATGATGTCCGTTGTACTCCCTGTTTTAGATAACTGTTAATATAACAGAACCAAGTTTTGCCAACTTGCTGAGTCCTAAGGATTATTGATGTATGAGTACATTCTGCATCCCCATTCATCTATAGGTATTGCTGCCTCGTCTTAAAGGACTCAGGTCTATGGGTCCAATCCTTTCCATGCTCCAATGACCACCTTTGGAATTCTATTCCCCGTGCTTTACGTGCTGCTGAGAACTATCTCTGATGATGAAAACTTATATTTTCTAGCTCTTTCCATCCTCATTCCGCTAGCTAGCAACAAGATGCCGTTGGATGTACGCTGCAGTTTACAAGTATTGGTAACATAACCTAACTCATGGAATAATACAATTAAACCTTGTGAGCCTCTGTTCACAGGCTTAGGCAGAAGGAATAGGTTGTCAGGAATTGCAGGGTTGAATGGACGGAAGCAACCAGACTTTGTGAATGCCTTTTACCCATACCTGAGCAATACCCTTGTGACTGACTCCAGTCTTTCAGGTTCAGAAGCCTAATGCGGCAATAGCTCAGAGGAACAGGCACACCATATACATTGACTACCACTCTGAGCAATCTGACATTGAAGGCATTCTACACCATCTGGCAGGTCATCACTGCGTGTTGATCTACACTGACAACACAACAACTCAGTTTTATGTCAGCATGAGGTCTGAAACTATCTGCATGTTTGCAATCAAGTTGTGGGGCTGGTGCCTGCAATGTTTTTCCAATAGCGTCCCACGTGGAGAAAGAGGAGAATGTATGAGCAGATGTTCTGAGTTGAGTCATAAGCATCATGTGAAAACCTTACAGACAAACTTCTGAGCTTGGGGTATGCTAACTCGGAAGAAAAACGTGTACTCGGTATTCATCTTGGGAGGGGAAAGGGGAGAACCCTCACAGGGATGCCTTTCTCCTCACTTGAGATGGCCAGACTTTTTCCACCAGTCCCTCGGGTGCCCTGCACAAATTGAAGCACAGCAGCAACTACCGCCTAATCCTGATTTCACCAAACTGTCTCAAGAGATTGCGGTAAACCAACCAGAAAGTGCTGAGTTCAGAAGCCCTGTGGAGCTTATTATTGAGGTTGGATCTTCTCAAACAATAAAGGGGGGGTGGTCTTGTACCCAAGCACACGTCTTCTCTTGATGGCCTCGTCCTGGAAGACTGTAGTGACCTAGAATGAACAGTCTGACCAAAAGCAGGCATGGTTTTCGTTATAAACATTATTTATGGATAAATGTATGCAAAATCTATCTTGCCCCTAACTAGAGGTGGTTCCCTACCTCAAAAAAACTAAAACTTGTGCCGGAAAATCTGTTGTGTCAAAAAGAAAGTATTCCATCCTAGTCAAACTCCAAAACTATCCCTGTCACTACAACACAAACATCTAAGCTAACCAAAGCGTTCTTATCACAGCCCAGTAGAGTAGAAGTCTCACAACGTTCTGTGTTCACAAAGTTGGAGAATGGCTCCCTTCTATCTAATGTCCACCTTACGCAGATTCCTCGTAAGTATATTTCAGCATTAAATCCTTCCAATGCTTTGGTTTTCTCTTTACTTGAACACTGTCTTTCAACTTGGCCCCACTTGGATGAGGGAGAGGCTCCTCAAGTCTTTCTCAACTACTCAATACCACAGTCTTATGGAACTAACCAGGGAATTGCATCACAAAATGGTTTACTTCTTTTTTCTCTCTTTCTAGTTCATAAGTTGCCCCAGCCCCTACTGGACTTTTCACTGTTCCATTTTACCTTCTCTCAGGGAATTCTTCACCAATTTTGCCAGGGGTCATGGGTTGAATCATCAACTTTTTTCTTACATTCTCCTTTGTCTGGCTAAACTTTGCGGTGTGTCACTCTCTTCATCTGTCCGCTCGACTGTGTGGTCTGACACTCCCTTCTTTTTCCCGCTCAACTTTGCCATCTGTTGCTCTCTTGTATTACTCTTCTTTGGCCCGCTTGACTTTGTGGTCCGTTATGATTGGTGATCAGGGCGCATGTTTTCAGACAAACAGTCCACCCATTACAGGTCTTGCAACCACCAATTTCTCATACTTCCCATTTGGCTCTGCTGTAGGCTAGTTCTAATGGTCAGGGTGTCGTTCTTGGATCGTATGATCCACCAGCTAGATGTAACACCACAACCTCACTGACTTTGCTGGCTCTCCACTGATGAATGAGATGGTTACTTTGCGTCCCTTAGTTCAACTCCAGCACTTCAGATGGCTGTCTCGCTACAGCCTCAGAACATGGGCTTGTTGTCAGCATATTTGTTTGATGGACTCTCCTCCCAGAGGTAGCGCTCTCTTCAGAGGTGGCTTTCTTCATCCTTCTTTACTGTTTGTCTTAAGTAGCTGGGACTGCCCTAGAATAACATCAGTCCGATTGAGAGCAGCTAATTGAAAACCTCTTGCTTGACTGTAGTGTTCTTGGTTTCTTCTTCATCCTATTCTTTCCTTTCTCCCAAGGAGACGGTCTGACACATCACAGTAATACATTGTCTCTGATTTTATCATGTGTAATGAAAAGTTGGGTGTCATTACCCTTTGTGTTTGGAGTTACAGGCACCATATCCCAAACTCTCATCCTTATCCCTAGGCAGGAAATTCCTCCCTAAGAGGTGCTCCCTCATGTTACCACCGTTAGGGGGACTATCAATTAGCAGCCTCACCTCCCTACAGGACTTAGGTTGCAGTCATCTGGGACCCTCTAAAAGAACATGGGGAGCATTAGGGCCATTAGGAAGGATTCCACCAGGTCATAGCACGCACTGACTTTGCTGGCTCTCCACTGATGAATGAGATGGTTACTTTGCGTCCCTTAGTTCAACTCCAGCACTTCAGATGGCTGTCTCGCTCGTTGCCACTGGTGTTTAGGGAGTGACAAAAACCCACTGCAGGCAAGCCTGAATGATATCTCCTTCATCACACAATAAATGGAAAGTGGTGTGTCTGTGGTCTCTTATATGGCAGCGATAGGGGCATATTAGAACAGCTTACTGTGGATGCTGTCATTTTCAAATCAAATAATTTGGAGCCATGTGAACAATCTTCATAGACTACCTGCCAAGCAGAATACCGAACAACCAGTGGGACCTCAATGTGGTTCTGTCAGCGCTCATGTGAAAACAGTTTGAACCACCATTTGTCTATGGTCACCGTTAAAGGTGGACTTTTTGGTTGCTGTCACTCAGGCCTGCCAGATAAGTGAGCTTCAAGCGCTCTGTGCAGCACAACCTTCTATTATCTTCTGCAGGGAAAATTTACGACCAAAGGTTCATTTCACCTTCTACATCAATGAAGAAATGGCGCTACCAATTTCTGCAAAATCTGACAGTCTGCTGTGCAGCAACAAATCTCAATACACAAAGAAATTCATGGGTATAGACTCACTAATTGCCTAAATAAACATTACTAGCTTTATAGAAATCAGCAATAAGTGTTGCTAAACAATACATTGATATACTTTGAGTAATTTTGCTCAATACGTCAGACACAGCGTGGAGCATAAATAAGTGAATTGTTTGTGAACAAAAATAAAACCGTAATGCATATCATACACTTAATGGCAGCAAAATATATGCAGGTGCATGTTAATGTAGAAATACGTACCACTCAGTTTGTCCTGCTCACAATAAATTATTGCAACACAAAAAAACGATATATATCCAAACACATATGTTAATTACTGACAAAACTGCCTTGTACATACAAATCCATTATACAACCATATAAAAGTGCTGAGTTCATAATGTGTCATAAAGTTAGTGCATATTACTTCACCAAGGCAAAAAGATAAAAGATATAAAAAGTGCGAGGTGCGCTTCAGAAAAGTGTCAAGTGTTTCTGAGTTCTGTCCACTCTAATCACATTTTTAATCTTAGACAGTGTGAGTTGCTTTTCCTGTTATTTTAACTGACTGGGCCACATTATGAGTGTGCGGGTCTGGTAACAACAGTGCTGGTAAGCCTACCGGCACCACTGTTAGCGGACAGGCAAACTCCGAGTCTGCGGGTGGCTGCCATCCCGCCCGCCAGGTCAGACCTGACGGGCGGGATGGCACCTACCCGCAGACTTTGACGGAAGCACCAGCACTGGTACTTCCATCCTCCCCATTCCCATTGAGTCCTCCGGGACTCACTGGGAATGGGGAGTAACATTTTCAGATGCCTGACTTCAGGGACCGCCGGGGCTGTAATGCATCAGTGATTCCGTGAAGCCAGGCGCCAGAAAAAATCGCTACTCTGGCAGCAGCCTGCCCGTTTTACCAGCGCGGCTACCGCCGGATTTGTAATGAGGCCTACTGTCATATAAATCCATATTTCGAGTGAAATTCTTAACTTGGAAATGTTCTTTCTGAGATCTTTAGTTGTCTATAGTCTATCCGTACTTGTTCACACTACAGCACCCTTATTCAAAGCAAATCATTTATAGATCGATAATTGCATCACAAACCTCTGGCACTGTGTATCAGCGTGCCCCTGCTGAAGTTGTGAAGTTGTGATATCTGTTGATACCTTACAGGAAATATTATGACAAAGGATTGTGAACATTTGCAATAATGAAGTTTACGTTTTCCGTTATCAAATTCTTGCAGCTTTTCATGTGCAGTTATGAGAACCATTTTTCCACAAATGTTTCACTAGTAGACTTCTTTTTCTTCCAAGCCCCCCAGGTAAAGCAGGTTCAGTCCATATGGTTCCATCAATTCGATCTTTGGTTTTAAAAAGGTAATTGCCAACTATACTGTTTAATGCAAAGTATGTATCCAGTCTATACATGTATATGTACTATTTGTTGCTTTACAGTGTAAGCACTTGTCATAATAAAAACACTTCCATTACCCAATTGTCTATATATTTCTTTGAGCTAATATTTGCTATTCTTTTTTGAAGTTGTGCAGATTTTTATTAAGAATATTAGTGAACATAACACCAGTTAACAGTATAATTATAGGTTTATGTATTTTGGTCGGCCCTCTCCCTCAATTTCCGTACATTTTTTATACCACCAAAGGTAGATGGTGGGTTGGGGTTAGGCCATATTGGATTGTGTAAGGGGTGGGGAGGATGGTGGGAGGTGGAGGGGCGATCTACCCCACATTCTGACATTAATATAATTGGGTACAAAACATTTGGAAAAAATGCAACTAGCTCGGGTTCAATTAGAACACATAGATCCGCAATTATGCCGATGGATAAGATATCTTACACTTTGGTCCAATTAAATGGTTATAATAAATCTCGAATATAATAAATATGGAAGAACCATGAACTGATAACTCGAGTATTATAATAAATGAAAATAAGGCCTACTTTAACAATATAAATACTCTTATGGAATATACATCACTGAAAATATGAAAGCTTCAATGAACAGAATTACATATGGAGTACAGCAATGCACTGAGTGAAAGTATAAAAAAGGAGAGAACTGTGACTATGTTTCTAGGTGGACACATGGGAATGGAGCTACGAGACCCTGGGGGGCAGTGTACCTTCAGAAAGATAATAGCCCGTATATAAGGTATTCTCAAGGCTTTACCCTATCCACTTTATCCTTTGCCAGGTACCGTCTGTAATTCAAGACCTAGTAGAGTTTTGAAGAATGAACAACCCTGCATTAGCAGGTCAAAAGGACTGTGAGTATCGTCTTTGATCCAACTAAAAGTACATTTGAATACACAGTCTTCAGGATGGACTGTGAAAAAGACCTGCTTGAGCTTGAGGGTATGCAATGAAGTTGGCAGATGAGGAGGTTCAAGGTTGGCAGAGTTATTGTGTAGCTGCCTGCAGGAGGCACCATGGTGAGGTCAGACAGCTACCATGACAGCGCTGCTTGTCTTCAAGTTGGCAGCTGACAATTTATAACTGATACAAACCACTAAATCAGAAGATTATGAGTTACTCAGAAAGCCAATCCCTTTGCCACGTACACACAAGGATTGGGTACATTCATTAACACCCTTCCTTTTTCAATTTCCAAAGGGGAAGGTCTATACAGGGAGACTTGGGTCGAAGGCCTAGTATGGGAGTTTGGAAAGAAGCGTTGCACTAAAGGGCGGAGTAAAAGAGGAAGAAGGAAGGCGTAGTGAGTGGAAGAAGAGTAAGGAGAGTAAGACTTCAAGAGAGGTGGATGGTAGATAGGTGATGGGAGAGGAAGGTGAAGATGGGTGAAAAGAAGGGAAAGGGGAAGACCAGCGTGAAGAGGGGAAAACTAGCAAGGGTGAAAAGGAGAGAGATGAAGGTGAGACACAAGAGAAAGAAGGAAATTACTTGGAGAACAGTTTAACAGGTACAGACAAACTCGGTGTAGGAAGATGAGGGCCACCGATGGAGGAACATTTTGGGAGAGGTACTGAAGAAGAAAAGGGAGGTGGAGGAAGGAAGAAGTGCAGAAGGTGGACCCTGCAAATAAGGTAAATACTGTGGAAGAAGGCCTATGTCCATTAAGAAGCATGCAAGCTGGCACCTGGTTCTATACCTTAACCTAATAACTAGCCCATCAAAAGTAGAGTGGGGTAGTGGAAAGGCAAGGAGGAGTGCAGCACCCTGGGTAAACCAACTTGACCGTGGTTTAGCTCTCAACACCAAGGTGAGTGGTGCCTCTCTTCGGTTTCTGGCCCTGCCGATGCATCACATCATCAGTTTCTGAGCCCTGAAAGGGCCTATCTTTGTCTTCAAGCCCAGGAGTGCTAGCGCGACTTCAAGCCCAGGTCAGAAAAATGGGCTTTCTGGCCAGGAGAGCAAACAAATCTTCATGACTAATAGGGCCAATGCATCGTCTATCCTAGGAGGGTACACCCATGCTCATATAGAGCACTAGAGGGGGACTAACTGAACCATTCACTTGGCAATACAACTCGTATTAGAATACGGAAAGTAGACAAAGGAATAAAGTCCTCTAGAATAAAGGGAGCCTCCTCACAGTGTTAAAAATGTCAGCAGAGGGAATGTTATGGTTGTGGAATGTGAACAGAGAACACTAGAAGCGAATGCAAGGCAAGTACTACAGTGGTGAGGACAGAGAGAGTTGTTACCGCATAAAGATGAACTAACAAGAAATGAAGTCACACATACTAGCTGTGTCCTGGTTCACTTCCTTAACTGGTGATGAGTTGCGGCAATGACAAAGAGCCTGATTGTGGTTTCCCTGGCTGAGCAGGTACAAGGTGCAACTACACTGTCGAATGGTGGCTCATTGGGACTCTCCAGGCTTGTATTGGGCAGTAACTGGGCTGTGTGTGAGCCTATGAGGTCACAGGAAGCCCCCTAGCAGCATAGCCAGGCATTCATGCATCAGAACACGTGAACCAAGGACACATCGTCCAGTGTTGCCAGTTGTTACCTGGCAATTTGAGACATGATAAGGAGTTGACATGTCTGTTGCTTAGCTGTGTAACAAGCTGAAGGCATTCACTGCGGGCACTGCACTCCGTGCTGTGCCCTTCCCACATGCAATATAGTGCCTGAAAGAAACACTTTCACACATAAAGAAGGCGTGCCCCACAAGTGTGCATGGAAGTGTAACGGCTGTTTGGCTGAAAACGTTGCCTGCGTTTTCTCTCCTGCTTCACCCGTGCTGTATGCGCAAGAAGAAGGCTCTTTTCCTGCTATGAGGCGAAACTTCTGCTTACACATCATTCATGTTCCAACTGGTTGCCGCTCCTGGCCCTGCCCACCCGCTCCCGGCAGCCAAACTTTTACACGGTCCCCACGCACCTGTGTGCACGCACCTGAAGTGTGCATGGAAGTGTAACGGCTGTTTGGCTGAAGACGCTGCCTGTGTATTCTCTCCTGCTTCGCCCGCGCTGTATGCCCAAGGAGAAGGCATGATTCCAGCTAGGAGGCGAAACTTCTGCTTACATAGCGGTGTCACCCCCGATAGGCTCCCCCCCTTGTCGTGTGAGATGACATCCCTTGAAAGCAACCTGATCACCCAGTGAATAATAGTCCAACAACCTTTTACATTTTGGAAACACAGATCACAGTTTATTGGAGCATACAACAACATTGGGGGGCAGTCCCAGCCCTAAAGCACCATGGTACATGACTATCTATACCACAAAAGGTCCTAGCCCTCAAAAAGTGTGGGGCATCCTCTGACTGTTCCGGTGTCCCCTTGCTGCCTCCCGGCATGTCGCAAGGCACCGGACATCCGCGCCAGATTGCACAAAGTGCTTCTCCCTCGGGCCACTGCACATGAAGGTGAGGAATCTCCAGTGTCCATAGGGATCCAATGCCCGTTATCCGACTTTGGCTCGGGTACGGCCATTGGGAAACCGCCCACGGTTCAAGCCGCGGCGAACTCCTTCCCGGCTAGGACTGCCCCTAACTCCGCCTGTGACAAGAAAGGAACAATTAGTAAAAGATAAAGCGAATAAATTCCTCCAGATCCATTCACCCACTTACACCTCGAAATCCGCTGAAAATGAAAAGAAATTAATACAAACTGAAGAATATTACACATTTAAAAACCTTTTTTTTCGACACACCCCTAGTCAATGCACAAAATTCAATAGAAACTTGGACCCAATGTCCCTCCTGCCACCCGCACAATAAAACCTGTCCTTTGCACCACTTACACCTCGATGTCCACTGAAAATGAAACGCAATTACCACTCGAAACCTGCAGGCCTTCCTTAACCCCTGTCGCTACTCCCACGCTACAGTCCTTTGAAATCTTTTGCTTTGTCCCGTGCACAGGAGCAAATTATACTACCTCCGTTTGAACTTACACCTTGCTGTAATCTGAACCTGTAATATTAGAAAACCACAGCCGCTCCCCAAACCTCTTCTTACCTACCGGTCCTTTGACCCCCCTGCCCCACTTCCTACCTCCCTGCCCCTAGCCCCCCTAGATCTTCTTATCCCAGTTCCATCCCCTTGTGCTGTATAACCTATCGTTGGGTGAGGGTGGGTGGGTAATTCGATGGATGAAAACTGGAACAGAGGCCGCCTGTGCAGTCCTCATCCCTATTTGTAGGCCGTCCCAGAGCCCCGCCGGAAATGCCCACCCCTGGGGATGCCCTCCCCCACCGTGACAAAGCAGAAGGGGTGGGAACCTCCCTGCGGGCGGGGGGGCCTGCCAGAGGGGCTCCCTGCTATGTGGGACGTCCCTCGAGCACTCCCTGCAGGGGCTAGTACGTCCCCTTAGCAGTGTCAGCCCCAATTGGCTCCCCCCCCGTCGTGTGAGATGACATCCCTTGAAACCAACCTGATCACCCAGTGAATAATAGTCCAACAACCTTTTACATTTTGGAAACACAGATCACAGTTTATTGGAGCATACAACAACATTGGGGGGTAGTCCCAGCCCTAAAGCACCATGATACATGACCATTTATACCACAAAAAGTCCTAGCCTCCAAAAAGTGTGGGGAATCCTCTGGCTGTTCCGGTGTCCCCTTGCCGCCTCCCGGCATGTCGCAAGGCACCAGACATCCGCGCCAGATTGCACAAAGTGCTTCTCCCTCGGGCCACTGCACATGAAGGAGAGGAGTCTCCAGTGTCCATAGGGATCCAATGCCCGTCATCCGACTTTGGCTCAGGTACGGCCATCGGGAAACCGCCCACGGTTCAAGCCGTGGCAAACTCCTCCCCGGCTAGGACTGCCCCTAACTCTGCCATGCTTTGGGGGTGGCACCCCGCTACCTCCAATGCCTAAAATCTTTGGACTGACACGGCGGCCATTAGATGTCCCAGCTTTGCAATTTCTCAATAGAACAAAATTAAAACTGCTGCCCTCCTCGGGCATATAACTCGGGTCTGAACATGCCACTTCGCCACCGTGACACTGCTTGCTCTACAAGTTTGCATTGCACCTAGCTCCCGTACAGTGCTGCGGCGGCCAAATGGCATGCTGAAATTGTAATACCATGCAGCGCGCAGGTCTATTTGCGGTTAAAGCATTTTGACACGTGGCACGCGGCCTCTTAGTATATGTGTGTAGCAGAATACTGCAATCTTGTAAATTAAAGGAAACACGTTTTCACTGCGATGCGTAAAACTATAACCAGCATTTTAACATGTGGCGCGGCGGCCACAACGATCTTATGATAAGGAAAGTACAACCGGCATTTTAACACGTGGCACGGCGGCCACCACGATCGCATGATCTGGAAACTACAAATGGCATTTTATTACACATGGCGCAGTGGCCACCACGATCGTATGATAAGGAAAGTACAACCAGTATTTTAACACGTGGCACGGCGGCCACCACGATCGTAAGACCTTCAAACTACAACTGGCATTTTATTACACATGGTGCAGCGGACACAACGATCGTATGATCTGGAAAGTACAACCGGCATTTTAACTACAACCGGCCTATTCTAACACACGTGGCGGCATCTTAAGCATTAATATATTAGAGTTCCAGAATACTGCAATCATGTAAATGAAAAGACACAGGTTTTTAACGCGATGCGCTATGCTCTGTGCGGCGGCCACGCAGCTCTCATACCATAAGAAAAATATAACCATCATGTATCAGACGTGGCGCTGCATCCCGTGAACAGTTTAAAATACATACATGCCAAAAATCTGCCGTTCTACCAATACTGTACCATGGCCTAAGAAACCACAGAGTCAAGAAACGGCGGGAACGGGGGCCAGTGGGCGACACTCATATTTCAGTAAGGCCTGTGTACCCCAAACGAGACTCGGAGGATCTCATCATGAAACGGCGGGAGCTGCTGGACCACATTCGATGGATGAGAACTGGAACAGAGAGGCCGCCTGTGCAGTCCTCATCCCTATTTGTAGGCCGTCCCAGGGCCCCGCCGGAAATGCCCACCCCTGGGGACGCCCTCCCCCACCGTGACAAAGCTGAAGGGGTGGGAACCTCCCTGCGGGTGGGGGGGGCTGCCAGAGGGGTGCCCCGCTATATGGGACGTCCCTCGAGTGCCCCCTGCAGGGGCTAGTACGTCCCCTCATCATTCCGTAATGACTTTTTTGACATGACAATCTCACTGGATTTATTGGATTTACTTTTAGTCTCGAAGTAACTGAAGCCTCTTTTCTTTTTGTGTTTCCAGCATTCCAGCTGGTTGCCGCCTCCTGGCCCCACCCACCCGCTCCCAGCATCCCTACTTCTGCATGGAGCCCGCGCACCTGTGTGCGCGCACCCGAAGTGTGCATGGAAGTGTAACGGCTGTTTGGCTGTTTGGGTGAGCGGCGGAGGAGGCACAGGGCATAAATTAATTACATTTTTCTCTTTCGGATTTTTGGGTTGTCAGCGGCTTACAGCTTGCTCGTCTGCTTTATGGGAGGTAATCTTCCAGACAGCACACTAAACTGTTAGATTGATGTAAGATGGCTGTGGTGTTTAAGGGCGAATGGTGGAAGTGGCTGCTCACCCGTCACGCTATTTAGGTTGCTTCCCAGCCTACTCAATGCCGAATTTTATGTTTTTGAAGCCATCCAGTATACAGTTTATCGCTGGTCTATTAAGCGACAATTGAGAGTCTCCTGCTCTCGCATTCCTTAAGGTGGTATGTGGAAGTAATTGCATTGGTTACAGGTACTACATTGTGCAGACTGTGTTGAATTTTGCAGAAACCTGTGCTTTGCGCTGTTCATACGCTTGTCAAACATGATGCCACCTTCAAAAAACTGGCCTGTGGGTCGTGGGCCTTTGCTAACTGTCTTTTTCTCTCAAATACTTATTGATGATGGTTTCCATCTGTTCTCTTAGCTTGCATACACAGAAATATAAATCTTTGAGCTTTTTAGCGCCTAAACTTGATAATTAACGCTCAAATTTGAGAGACATGTTAAGCAGCTGATTTCTCAAGTAGGCTGGGGAAAAGATTATCAGCGGTTTCTGAAGGGCTGTCCGAATTGGAAATCCAACTGAGTAATTTCGGTAGGGAAGTATACACTTCTTATCTTCTTTTTTCCTTTCTGTTCCTTATTCATCTTCTTCTCCTTCTTTTGAACTGTGGGAAGATCTGAAAAGCAACAAATAATGCTTCCGATCCAATGCATGAGGTTTCTTCTCAGGTTGGAAGCTCAATGCCCAAGGATAGCAGCGATGCTAAGCCAGTGCTCCCACTCCAATGTTCCATTCTCATAAATCATAACACATCAGCACAGCGATATAAAGATGCAGATATTGGCAAAGATGTGGCTTTTTCGTTCATGCACGCCCAAATACATGCCGCCACTGATAATGCTAATGAAATGTCCTCCTTTCCTCTCAATGAAATGTATGACTGAACTTTCGGTGCAAAAAAGTTTTCTTAGTATGCTCAACCCCGCCTCTAGCACTCACCCATTGCCGGACGCACCAGAGACACAAACCTATAGTCTCTCCGACGTCTCTGTCATGGCTCCAGCCTTGATGGCAGAGTTGGGGAAGCGCACACGCTTTATCTCTTGGACCCTCCACGCCTGCTAATGGGAAGAGTGGCGGAATTGACAAAGTCCATCTTTATAACATGAAGCCAGCTGAAAGGAGCTACCCTTACGGCAATCCTCTCATTAGCATTAGTCCATCGCAGGAACCACTGCCCACTAGCTACCAATGAACCTCTAGAGAGCAATCCCAATCTGGATTTCGAACAAACATCACACATTTGTTCCAGTCCAGTGGACCCTAAACAACCCCCATTAGCTACTCATGAAGCTTCTCACATTGCCTTTTTAGGCACGTCTTACTCTCTTCATGAGATGGAAGCTGCTGAGCAATCATACCATGCATTAACAAGAATCATTAACTTGTTAGATAAAGAACATGAACTGACCCACTTATAGATTAGGGCCCTGAAATTGATTTCACAGGAATTACTCTCAATGGTCATTAAGATGGAAGTTCTCTTATGTGGTCTAACACTCCCCAAGGATGACTCAAACTCACATAGTGCAGTGGAACACTTACACAAAACCTTACGAACACATTCACAAACTCATGATATTTCCCTGTGTGCCAAATACTCAGACAAACCTGTCAGGGGATCCAGTGACATATCGTGGTCGAACGTATGTCCAGGCTTTAATTTCCCCTGCTCAAACAGAATCGGAGAAGATTGCCAATATGCTTACCAATTATGTCCCAAAAAATGACATGGCATGTTTAAAAATGGATAGGCTGTAAAATATGGTCTCCCATCTCTCTTTTAAATTAACTCAACTTATCAACCATATCGGACTATATTATAGTGATATGGATGGCGTAGGACCTAACGACCCCCCTGATAATCCATCCATTCTAACAAACTTGATTGAACAGGAGGAATTGGGTTTGAGACCCGAAGAAATGGTGAACATTGTCCCAGGTACAAATGAAACTGCAGATGCTGACCCTGATGGGGCTGTGGTAGGTGCATATGTATCACGCAGACAAAAACGTCTACATCTCCGGGCAATGAAAATAAGAGTTCAGAGGAAACCGCAATTAAAAGCTGAAGGTAAAAAAATCACCTGATCTATCCCTTCTCAATCTAAAGCTCTTATTTCCAACCCCAGTAACATTAGCAACCTCTCAAATGAGGAGGGGGTATTGTATTTGGAGCAGTTGGATGTGGAAAGCAGGAAAGCCCTCAAAAGGCAGGATCTTCCTTCTAAAGTGATCTCAGATGTCTCCAATACAGACCTAACTTTAAAAAAAACAGAAAAAATAAAAAAGGACTCCTCTAAAGGCATAACTAAAGGAGCTATTGAGGCAAAATCACCAAGTGGTATTGCATCAGGCTGCATATTCATGAGGCAAGTAAAGCAGCTGTCGACGAATACTGATCCTAAAGATTGTAAACAATCTCAACTTTCAACTTATTACCCTCATCTTAAAACTGTTAAGAAATCTGCAATCAATGTTCCCTCAAATTAACCTATCAAGAGTGCCACTGAGATTACTAGCATTTTATCTACTCTAACACCTATCATTGACGACAAATCACAAAATGGTCCTTTTCCATTGACATCAGGAACGATTATTGAGAATAAGGAACCACAAAACACCATGGGACAAAGTTGTTATGACCAAATTGAACCCTTAGCATCTAAAATATCGAAAAATCAGAGCTTTCTGCAGTGTCCATGAATGATATTGAGGCTGAGTCTTCTAATATACTGGGATGGATAAGTGACCCTGTCCGAAATGGTAAAACCAGACTCAACTGTTCCTATATCTTGTGCACCTTTAATCTCATGCCTCCTCTTAGACTGCTTTGCTCAGAGGATATTGATTGGGTCAGACTGAATATTACAAACAACAATCGTATGGTCTGTCAATTACATACACCCATCATTACAACTATGCTATGGGAACATTGTGCTGATTTTGAACATCTGTGGTTAGACTTGCAGCGTTTTATGCCGTTGGATGATGTAAACAGTTTCATTGAATTTGTAGAACCGCACAAACGAATAATGTAGTACCGACCACACCTAATCCTCTTCTAAACTTCACAGATGTCACAGTAATCTCTCAATCAGCCTTGCTAACCTCGGCTATTAAGGACTGTTCTTGGCTAATTCCATTGGTCAACAGTGTAAACGCATTAAAGACCTCTAATTCCACCACGTAGTAGCCAAACTTTATCCTGTGCATCCTGGAACTCATGTGGCTTTAAAAACCAATGTACATGGGTGGATACTTGGTCCGATGTTGATCAGATATCTGTTCTCATGGTACAAGAAACCATGAAACTGAACAAACTGGAAATAAATGGACTTACGTCTGATTATCCTGAGGCAAAGGGTGGTGGTCATGCCAGATCTTTGGGGGGTCTGGCCATCTGTCTGAACAACAGACTAAACATAACCTCAAAGGTCAAAGTTAAAAAGCAAGACATCCTGGTAGTTGAAGTTCATTTTATCAAGGTGAATTGTGACTCTTAGATAATCATATCCTTATATAGGAACTCGCTAAAAAAATCCCTGGAGTGTTTCCTGGATCAACCTAATTCCATCGTCGAAGATGCTTATTTTTATTTTTTTTATTATTTTTATTGTAATTTTAAGTTTTAAATCAAACTTTTATCACAACATTTTTCCTTAATTTTATCAGAACGTTTTTAAGAAAATCAACATCTTCCAATTCAGATTATTATCCCAGACTTAAGTTACGTTGTCCAAACAGCCGTCTAGAAAGTTTATTGTTGAACATGTCAAATGGATAGAGCTTCCACCTAAGATTCTTTGCCACCATTCGTCCATGTTGTCATTTTTTGGCGCGAATTGCCCTAGGTGGATTGATCTTAAAGTCTTGAGTTCTGGGCATTCTGTTATTAGATGTTTCGATGATTCTGTATGTGACTTACAGAATCTGCAACTATCTTGGCCTGTTTTTTCGATATGACGTGCCACTAGCATTTGTTTTGTCTTTATAGCGTTTAGTCGCAGTTTCAGGAACGCCTTTCGGTGGTATCTGGAAGGAAATTTCTGTAGATATTGGGGTAGATTGTTTACTTTGTTCATAACTTGACTATGGTTTAGTGTGGATGAAAGAACTTTTAATTTAGCCATATTTGTTATCCAAAACCATTGTTGTAGTTTTTTTTTGCAGTTTCCGGCTGATCTAATAGTATTTCAAGTTTGATGTCGTTCGCATTTAGTACATCTTTGAGCTTTTGTACCCAATTCTTGAGCAGTCCTGTATGTTCTGAGTTGTCTGTACGCGCTAGTATTTTGTACGCCGGTGCAGGATTTTCAATCAGCATTTTTCTTAACATTGCAAGTGATTTCCATACTACACAGCCATACAGTTCTTCTAGTGCAAGTTTGTGTCTTATTGCGACAATTGAGATGTAATTAGGCAAGCTTAACACTTTTCACCAAAAAATGCCCTCTAATTTTGCCCAGATTTTGTGGTCCAGGTTCCACGCTGTTTCTGACCCATAAGTGATTCCTGGGATCACCTTTTGCACGTAGAATTGCTGCACTGGAATTAGGCTGAATTTTCCATACAAGTTGTGGATTCTTGTTCCTTGTAGAGAGAGCGTGTTCATTTTTTGCAATAAGTGTAATGCCCAATTATTTTCGCGGATTGACGTGTTTATTTGCACTCCTAGATATCTTATTTCATTGACAACTTCGATTTCATCTTTGTCGATCCTCCAAACGAAGTCTCAATTTCTTTTTCCCTTTACTGGCCCAAATTTCATTATTTTGGTCTTGTTTACATTAATTATTAATTCATTTTCCTTCATGTATTGATGCAGACCCTGTAGTAGCCGCTGTAGCCCTATTTGTGTTCGATCAAGCAAAACTAAATCGTCTGCATAAGACATGTACCAGATTTGATGTCCATTTATTTTTGGTGAGAAACGATGTATTCTGGTTAGTGTGTCTGGGATGTCAGCAATGAATAATTTAAACAAGACTGCAGCTAGCGGGCAGCCTTGTTTCACACCTCTATTCGTGCTTATTGCATAGGTTAGTTCTCCTTTTCCGTTTATCCTTACACATATTGCAGTATTGGCGTGAAAGGCCATTATGGGGAGTAAGATGTTTGTTGGACATTGTTTGTTGGACATCCCCAGTTTTTAAGTTTTCTCCACAGAAAATCTCGATTTACTGTGTCAAACGCCTGTTGCATGTCTACGAAGGCCAGATTTAAGTTTGTTCTTTTTGATATAGTTTCTAGTTTTAATAGATTTACTATTGTCAGGTTGATCTCTGTTCCCACTCCTTAAGTAAACCCAGTTTGACGACTGTCCATGATTCCATGATTCCTTGCTAAGTGGCCCACGATGTTAGCTTCTGTTGTAGAAAGGTTGCCATTACTTTCCCAATTGTATCAAGAAGGGCGATGGGTCGGTAATTAGCTGGATCAGTCCGATCACCCTTCTTGAAAACTGGTACAACAATTGCATTTGTCCATGAGTCTGGGAGCAGTTTCTGTTTTTCAATTCTGTTCAAACAGCATGGTAATGAAGATGGCCCATTCAGCTTTATGTGTCTTTAGTTGTGCATTGGATATGCCGTCGGGCCCTACGACTCTTGAGTTGTTTAACTTAGAGATGGCGTTTTGAATGTCTTCCACAGTTTCTGCTACATTCCAGTGAGTTAGTTCCTGGTTCATGTCCAATGCTGAGACTTGTTGGGATTGATTGAAAACGCCCGTAAGTGTTGTTGCCACGCTTCCTCAGACACTCCATTAGCAAGCGTATCTGTTTGATTTGCGTTGTTATTATTTAGAATGCGCAGGGTCTCACGCGTGTTGTTAGATTGATTCAAGTTCAACATCAGTTCTCCACGTTCTTGGTCTCTTATACAGGCAAATGACTTGTGCCAATTTCGATATTTTTGTCGTCGCAATTTGATTTGTTGGGCAGTGTGCGCTCCCATATTTCGCTTCAGTTTTCGTATGTCTTTGTTTAGCAGTTTCTTTTGACTTTTGTCTAAATTGCTCCATTCATGCTTGTGTGTGGACTGGTTGTTTAGAAATCTGTGACTGCTCCTTTGTTGGTACGGCAGTAGCAAATCATAATTTATTGAATTTCTATCTTTATTGGCGATAAATCGAAATTTCTCGGTGAGGCCTTTTATATGTTGTTCGTTTAGGCGTAGCCGATTTCGCCCTTGGTTTATTTCAACTGAATATTTGTACAGAGATACTTCTATTTTTTGAAGTAAAGGCCATGACATTTCCAAGATGTCATGGTCACTTCGGTCTGTCTGGATGATGCGTAACTTTGAGATTTTGGTCCAAACATTTCTTGATGTCCAGATGTAGTCTAGAATTTTTTTGTGGCCGAAATTTCTCCAAGTGTACATCGGAGGCGTATCTCCCGGTATATGTCCATTAACCAGATCACAATCTCTTGCGTCCATTTTATAGTCCCAGCACGCTCTCCTTTCACTGCTAGTCCGTTTTTCTTTTATTTCTGCTGAGATAAGTTTTCTCTCGTCATTGAACCATGATAGGTTCATATCGCCACATATGATTATTGATAAGTCTTGGTACTTCTTTTGATGTTTATCGATTATTTGTGTTACTGATTGGATACATTTTTCGGTTGATATCTTGACCGGATTCCAATACAGATTAATTAGGAGAATGTATTTTCCCGCTATTTCTTGACTTGTTGACTTTCGAATGAGTGTGGTCTGTACAAGGCTGTTTGGGTTTTCAGTTTCACAGACTTCCCACGCGGTTCCATGTTTGACCATGGTTATCAGACATGACTGCGGGCGAGCATTTTTTTCAGCCGGATTGAGCAGCGTCACGTACCCATCCTTTACAGGTGGACTGCGTAGCCATGTCTCTTGTAGACAAATTAGAAAATTATCAGACAAATCGCCTGGAAAGTCTTCGAAGAGGTGCTGGAAGCCCCGTGTGTTCCATGAGATTAATGTGACCAGCCCTTCTTGTTCTTTTCTTTCTACCTATTGATTTCTTATCCTTGATTCCACTTTGTTTTTTTTTGCGAGTTCACAGACTGCGTAATTTTCATCTGGTTTCTCAAGATGTCGCGGCGCTGTTCCATGGAGTCAGTTGCCATTTTTCTATAGTTGGTACGTTTGGAGCTATTAGAAATGGATAAATCTTCATCTGAGATCTCAAAACCCATGAACAGCAGTCGTCTTTTGCTCCCAAGAGTGTTTTTCGTACAGTTTTCGAGTTTATATGTAGCAGAACTTGGTCTCCGCGTTCTTCTGAAATGTATTCTACTATTCCTATGTCGTTTGTTGTGACTGTTCTCAGTATCGGCACTGAGTGCAATAATCTCATGACGTTGCCTCTATTCAGGTTTACGTCATTTTCCTCATGGAAGATGTTTTCAATTGTATTCTGCCAGACATGTCGTTTAGTTCGATTTGTTTAAGTTTATCAGCTGCAAGAGATTTAATCTGCTATTGTGCACGTGTTAATTTTGGATTTAGTGAGCCATGATGTTTTGTCCCTTTTTCTTCCTCTTTGCTAATCTCCGACTCATGTTGATTATTTGATTTTTTCGTGTTGATCCATTTTTCTCTGGCTTCATTTTTATTTGTTGGACGTTCATTTGTTTTCCTCGCCAGACGTTTTCCAGCTCTTTTCGTTGATTCTTTCATAATTGACCGACAGGTTTCATCCAGCTCCTGTATATCTGCCGTTGATTCATCTACAAAGTCGTCGGTATAGGTTGAAAGGTCGCAGAGATCCACCGAAGATTGTATCGAATGTACTGAAGCATTGTCTGAATCCAATCTCAATCTTTTTTTCGGGTTAGTCGCAACCGGTTTGTCTGTTATTCCTGCTATTTTTATTAATGCTTTTGCTTTTTCTAACCCTTTATTTGGTATCAGTTTTTCTCTTACAAATAAACTTTGTTTCTCTGGTGTGGGTAGGTTGCGAATAAACTTTCTTGATCCACTGAAATGTTTTTTTATCACCGCGGATTTTGTTTTGCCAAGTCTTGTTGGTCTTGTTTGGCATCACATATGATGATTTTTGCTGTTCCTCCAAATATGCCATAGGTTGTTTTTTCAATCGAGATGTGAGAGGAGCCCGCGGATGGTTCGGGTTGTGCTCTTCCTGTTTGCCCGGTTTGTGTTTTGCTGAAAGGCGGTTTCACTGTTAACTTAATCTATGCCGCCTTTGGGAGGGCGCTACCGCCCACCTTTTTGTTTTGTTGGTCTTCGAACGATGAGTGTTCATTATTTTGGCTTTTTTGGCATTGTTCCTCTGTCTCTTGATTTTGCAGTGCTTTTGTAACATTTTTGTTGTTATGTGTATTGTGTTTATTGGGGCTCCTTCTATCATTCGGCGGCTGATTTGTCGTGTTCTGTTCGAGATCTATCATGCACGCCACGGGTTGCTTCTCTTTTTCGGTATGCCACGGTCCTAGCATCAGGCTTCCCTTTAAAGCGTTCAGTAAAGAGCTTTTTTCTACACAATCATTCCTGATCTGTGTACTCAGCTCAGTGTACCGTGACCAATTTTTGGATGCTTTGTTTCCCATTTGTTGTCTTAGCTCATTGTTTGTATTTTCCATTTTGTTCACTTTCTCATTTAGATGATTGAGTAATGTATTGTTGTTTTGTAGTTCGTCATGAAGGGAATCATATAGTTTTATGAAAGGGATTAAAGCCAACGAGGTGGCAGCAAGTACATTGTTGTGAATTTGTATGGCCGCCGCCGTAGATATGTTAGATTTCAATACTGACTCGTTATCGGAGTCATGATGTGTAGGCTCTGTCCTCTCTGTTTCCTTTTCAGTTTTTTCTTGGTTAAAAGCTGCTTTTGCCGGCATTGACTCTGAACTTGTGTTGGCGGCTGGCTGCGTTGTTGCAGGCGTTGAACAACTTAACAGATGAGAGGAGTTGGTTTGACAACCTCTTTTCCTCTGAAGACCATGTAGCTTGATCATAGAATTAGTTGTGGGAGTTTCCAGAAATTGGCTTTTTGGCGTTTGCCTATCAATGATCAAAGTACTAGGTCCTATTTGACCATGTTTTTCAGATGATATTTGAGTGTTTGTATAGTCTTTATTCTTTGCAATTTTTTGAGGAGACTCTGTTATTACTTGTCTGTCTTTGCCTTTGTGTTTTTCTATGAAGCTTTCGGCTAATTTGTGCTTCATCACTTCAAAGTCTGCTTTGAGACGCTCCGTTAAGCGTGCTTCCCGACCTGCAAAGTCAAATCCACTGCTCTGCTTGTGGCCATTTTTCTGTATGCATTTGTTGTTTGAGTGGCCGTTGGTTTGTTTATTCACGATGACTTGTCCTTTTGGAAAACTTGCCTCCATATTTGTCCCCATTTCGTTTGCTCTTTCTGTTTTGTCTTTTTTTGCTGTGCCTTTATTGTTCTGGTTTGGTATATTATGTCCTGATTGCCTTGAATTTTCTTTAAGTTTGTTTTGCGACCTCCTCTCTTCCGCATAGTTTAACTTGCGGTCTGTGGGTGGATATACGAACCGCATTAGGCTCTCTTCGCCTGATCTTTCAGGGATAGCCAGTTGTAATAGTTTGTGATCCGTTACATCAAAAGGTGAGTCAAACAGCACTGTGTTGATTTCAATTGTATTTTCAATTGATCCATCTTCTAAAATTTCGATTGGAATAACTTTCGCATAGCTCACGTTGGTTATTTCTGCGCATTGATTTAATTCGACAATAGGCACGATCTTAATCATCTCTGTTTCTGTGCTTTTCAAAATTTTTTCACAAGAGTTGGAATCAGAATTTGACTTGTTATCCGGCTTGTCACCCTCAGCTCGCCCTGATGCAGAATTCCCATTTTCCTCAAGACACCTTGTTTGGGTGTTTGTTATTGGAATTTTAGCCAGGTATTTGCTGGTTAATTGAGCAAGAGAGTGGAACTCAGAGACATAGCTAGTTTGCTTTTGTGGGATTGGTGCTATTTGTGGACCGTGTGTTGTCATTTCAGAAGTGTCTGTGTTTAACTTTTGTTGTTTTTGGTTTGACCAATTGTACCCCTCCAGTTCACAATTTTTATTGTTAGTTAGTTTTTCATCCAACGATATTGATTTATCTATAACTTGTGCACTGGACTTTAGTTTTGAACGAGTCTGCAGCCCCGCCTCTGCCATTTCGTTATTTCTTACCTTTTTGTTACAGGAATCGGCAGCCGTCTTCTGTGCAGTGTTTTCCTCGACCGCCGAATGCCAAAGCCGCCGAACAGCCAAACAGTGAGAAGATCACAGCCCTTCTGTCGCAGGGCTTACGCCGCAAGGGCGGCGCTGAGCAGCTGATGTCTCCGGCTGGTGGTCACGTGACAGCCGCATCACGGAAAGGGGGAATCCTCGGTCTTTCAGCTTAAAGCGGCGGCGTCCTTTTCACCGCTCGCTTCGCTGCCCGGGCTTGTAAACAATTGTAGGAGATGCAGGAGATGCCGATCCAATATTCAGTTCGCTATAGAACTGTTAAAGTTGCGCCGCCACAGCCAAACAGTGAGAAGATCACAGCCCTTCTGTCGCAGACGCTTATCTTGATGATCCCTTGTCTCACATCATCATAGGAGGCAATTTTAATGCATGCTGTATTCCAAATTCCTTTGCTAGGATGGGTAGGACTTGTTAATCACACCTAACAACTGCAAATCATCAGGGCGAAAGATGGAAAGTTTTCCTCGAACATTGGGATATTCAATGCCTAGAATTTGACTCCACTGCACTCCCCTTTACATGGCATAGCGGAAACAAATCTTTCCGCATTGACTACTTGGAGGTTTCCAAGCATCTGCTTCCCATGTGTACCCCTGTGGTGACATTTGATCCCCACTTAGGGGATCATACCATCATTATAACTCATATCCATGTCAAAGGCTCCTCATTCAACCTAGAACCTTGCCTGAATTTAGTAGAGGTAGATTGCCCTCTATTATCAATCAGATGGAGTGCACATTTGTGTCATAAATTAATTGACATGATCTCTCAAGAGATGGAAAATTCCCAATTATATTCAATTGAAGACCCATGCCCCGTTTTGGTTGAAGCCACCTATAACCAAATAATAGTGCAAATGTTGGTCAAACTAGGTAAGAGTTACTCCCAAATAAGTTCCAGTAAATCTTCTTCCTATAACCCTGAGATCAGGGCTTCTAAACTATTAAAAATAAAGCCCTATGAGAATTACAAAAATCACTGCTCACAATGAAAGAATAATTGAAGAAAAAGAAGGCTATTGTGAATCATCACACAAATAAAAGTCGCAATATTAAACATCACATGCAACTTGCTTCCAATCAGAAGATTGTAGCTACTTTTGCCTGTTTAAAGAATATTTGTGATCTCATGTTTGTTCTAATAAACTTTCTTTTGACACTCTCAAAGCCTCCTCTGAAAGAAACAGTAATATATTAATGTCCACAGTATTCCAGTTATTTGAGTCACCAGAGGGTGTAGGAATTGTCTGTGTGCCATCCCCAATGGGTCTTTACTGATTCTGAGAAACACAAGAGTGAATATTTCCGAAGTGTATTTGAGTGTTGCTTTTATATTGTTCCTCCTGAAGAAGGCTTGTTTAAATGACTGGTAAATATATTAATAACTGTTTTATCAAGAAACCTTGAATATCAGTGTTTATTTGAATACTTGTCACTGTGAATCTTTGTGTAACTCCACTACTGCGCACATTGAACCCTCTTGAGAGAGGCCTAGCTGCTAGGCCACACTACCAACCTGTGTAGTTCAGACTTATACCGAAGATTGGGTCCCTATTGCCAGGAGGCAAAGGTTGTTGTAGTGCAATCTAAGGGTACTACCCCAAATTTTTACCTAACATAAAATAAATCAAACTGATAATAGTATTGTTGGCAAACGAGCCCAAGGGGCAGGTTGTACGAAGGAGCTGACCAATATAAATTGCAATATAGGTATTGCTTGTGGGTGACGAGTAAGTGACTGAGGTTTCTCCCATTCTACCTCTTGAACTGCCAGTGGCAGAGTCCAGGTAGTTCTGCCAGAGTGTGCACAGGCTAAGCAGAACAAGATCACTGCCTTTGGGAAGATCACTAAAACCACGCACACTTGTGTTTCCTTAGGTTCTCATTATACAGTGAACTTGTTGGACAATGTGGGTGGAAGAGGATCTCAGGAAAATCAAGAGGTCAATCAGATTGCCACTGATATGGGTCTACAAACTATAGACAAGGACCATCTAAACTACAAGATTTGTTGGGGAGTCATGTGCAGCCTACAGGCGGGTTGGTGGGTCAGGACATAGCTATGTTCCCCACCTATTTCCCCCACAAACATCAGCAGAGGAGCCTTTACAACTTACTTCCAAAATTGTAGGACGGGCCATCACAAATCCATCTGGAAAACAGTCTAAGCTGAACACATCTAGTGTTCTGTCCATCTTCCAAAAGATCCCTTTTTTGAGATCTATTACATCAGAGGTTATTGATGCCATTTCTTTGCCAGTCATGCATAATCACTGTATGGTGAGCTACTTCATTTGGAAATAGTGGCCAAAATGATGTGGAGGCAGAGGGAAAATCTGGAGTTTTTGGGGTACGATTGGGTGGGATTGAAAAGCAGTATGGAGGCTAAGACCTTCCTGGCTCATAAAATAATTGTTCTAACATCCAAAGAGGTTTTGAGGGCATCTATATATCAGGCTCCTTTGGGATAAGGGAAACGTGCTGTCTTTGATCTCTAATCTCTTTGGAAATGGCCAGGATTGGTCATGGTTACAACCGGCCCTGAAAACATTGGATAGCATTAGGCAAGGGTCGGGGCAAGCATGACAATAGCAAGATGGAGGTTTTATCTTGGAACATTGCAGAGGTGTGAATCTTACTAAATGTATGGCTAACCATGAGGCAGGGGGGTTTATAATGCATTTTTCTGTTTCAGGAGACAATGCTCCAATCGCATTTCTCACTCAGAGGTTTTCATGTCATTACTAGCCCGGCCATTATAAGCATAGCGGGTCAACCTAGAGGGGGGCTTGCTATTTCCATTGACTGTAATCTGGGGATTAAATGGGAACTGGTCTTTAACAATGAATGGCTTTGGCAATTAAAGTAGACCTAGGTATAGGACACTCACCAGTCTTACTAGTTAACCTATATTGGCACCCTCTGAGTGTTGAAGTAGAGAATATCCAGAACTGTTTGTCCGAGACATTTAGAGCTAGGTTAATGATGGTTTGGGGGGAATGAATAATCGTTGGAGGAGCTTTTAACTCCTACTGTGAGGAGGGTGCCCAGTGGAATGAAGCAAAGGTTACACGTACCTATTTGCAGCATTATGCGTTAAGGAGCATGGGGTGGGCTATTTTTGTCTCCAAATGGGATACGTCTTTGTTGGATTGTTGCCCATTTACTCTCAACCTGGTTATATATGGAAACGAGGCCTTCTATCATCTAGGAATGATTATTTCTACATCTCTAATGGCCTTAGGTCCTATTGTTCTTACTTGAACCATACTAAAAACGGTTTGGGTGACTACTTACTTCTCTCTTTTACCCTGGCCCTTCCTTTTTCCACCTTTTGTATTAGATCTGACTTGATAGAACTCTTAGTAAATTAGAGGGGCAGTGTTCTCAAGTGGAATCGAAAGTTGCTAGTCAAGCTGAATCAAATGTTGACTTCATCTCTGTCCTCTTGCATCTTGTTCCCTGAGGACCATGGTGTGGCAGATGGCCAATCTAACTTGTATTACAATGCTCTTTTGGCCGGTATCAACAAAGTCACTCGTGAATGTCCACCTATTACTATTAAAACATATTTGGGTGATGACAGAATCTTTAAGTAAAAGATCAGCAAAAGCAGCTAACTGGCTGTGTTAAGAAGGCAGTCTCTTGGAGATTCTGTCTATTTGGCCTTTAAAACTAAAATCTGCCATACTCACAAAAATCTTGTGAAATCTCTTAAGAATGAGTTTAGTCTTCAGAGACATCAATCCACTTTGGAATCGCTCTGTAAGTGCAGAGACACTATATTTTGGTCAATTATAAATTGGACCCTGGGTACTGGTGAGAAGGATATGGATTGCCTGATTCGGAAACAAACTTGGGTTGAGTTCTATGAGCGGAAATATTCTTTACTGGATAATTTAAGCATCAGTGCTGGTGACATATTAGGACCCATGGAGGAGGGTTCTTGTCCGTGGGACAGGGAGGACATTTTGTGGGCAATTAGTAAACTTAAACCCTCCCGTCTCCCGGGCCCCTATGGTATGCCTGCTTTCGTCCTGAAAGAATGTCTGCAGACCTGGGCAGCCATATTGAAACTGATGTTTGATCATATATTTATAACACATTCCATCCCAGATTCTTGGACCGAATCTATTATCCTACCCATTTTAAAGAAAGGGGATGTAATGAATCCAAATAACTACAGGCCGATCGCATTGATTGATGCGATTAGCAATGTTTTTGCTATCCTTCTTTTGAGGGACCCACACTTAGTAGTTAGAAAGCACAGTCTTCTGAGTCTATTCCAGGTTGGCTTTAGGGCCGAGTTGGGGACTCTCCTTAATACTACGATTCTAGCCCATTTGAGACATCAAGTGCATCATACACAGAATTGAGATGTTTTTATGGCATCCCTCGATGTGACCAGTGTTTTTGATGGAGTAATTAGATCCAGACTGTGGCAGAAATTGCTAGAAATGAAAGTACCTAGAAAGCTGGTTCAACTTCTTACCCTTTTACACACTAACACCTCTATTCATATTCACTTGACTAAGGAAGGCTCCCTGCCACGGGTTATAATAACGTTTGTGGGGGGTAAACATGGATGCACCCTAGTTCCTATTCTCTTTAATATGTATGTGAGTGATGTAGAATCTATCTGGCGAGGATCATCCATTGCTCCAGCAAGGCTCTGTAACATCAAGCTGGACTGGATGGCCTTTGCTGATGATTTTATTTTGTTTGACAGAATCCCTGGGGGCTTGAGATGCAAGTTGAATCTGTTTCATGACTATGCTATGGCTAATAACTTGCTACCCAATGCCTCAAAATCTAATGTTTTTGTGTTCTCTAGGGGAAACACAACCAAAATTAGAACTCGGGCCATGGGTTCTAGAGGTGACCTATTTGGGGTATAAGCTGACAAACAAGATTTCCATAGAATCCTGGAAAACTAGCCTCTGTAAGAAGGCTTCTAACATGGTCACTCAATTCATATTTTTACAAAATACAATGTGTAAATTGTCTTTGCTCCATCTACGGTGATACTATCTTGCCAAGTTTGAAACAGTAATTCTATATGGCCTCGACATGTCATTATACGAGTTGGGTTCTTTACTCAACTGTATCCAAGGTAAGCTTTGAAACGAGGCCCTGTGTCTGTCTATGGCAGTCCCTAATTCCGTAATAAGACATGACCTGTGCCTCATTTCATTGAAGGCCATGTATTTATGGAGACACTTATCCATTTTAGGAAAATCCTTGTCCCTCCTGTTTACTCGCTATATGAGGAACTGCATACAGTGATGGAGGCAGAGTCTGTCATCTCCCTGAAACCCTTCCAAAATGGGATGTGTGGTGTACTGAACTCAATGGGGTCCTCAGTGCTTTATTTGATAGAGTGGCCAGGGGTGGTTAAGACTAACCTCTTCAAAGATGATTGGGGCAAGACATTGGACAGCGTATCTTCTTACGCAACGTACGTTGAATACTCGAAGTTTACACACTCGTCTACCCCTTTGTATTCAACGCTTTCGATATGAGAAAATTTGCACAACTTATATGCGTTTCAGACTCAACCAGTTTCATACTGCCAAGAGGATCAAACACTAGAAAGTTTACTCTATATACCGATGTACACATTTCTATTGAAGATCCTCTGGTAGAAAAGATACTCATGAACCTCTGAACACTTGATTACTGTATGTCCATACTTTGCAAATATGCAGATCTTATGCTTCAAAGAGCAAGGTGGTGGCTTGACAGAGCTGTTTGCGAATTTGCTCTGGTGTGGATTTATGTGGGGTACCAATGTTTCACTAATTTTGGCATCAAGTAACTTTTTTAATTTTGTATCAAATTAATTAGATATAAAGAATGGAATAAGTAATGTATGATTTTGTGACATGTACAGAGTGTGTAAAGTGATATGTTTGCTTTGTAAACTGTTCTATTTTTGTTTGTTTTAGCTTCTTTTTAATGTTTTTAGTTCTTAATATGTGTGATTTTTGTTCTTTTCTTCTAGGTTTTTAACGTTGTGTATGGTTTACTGTAAACGAAAAAATGCAACAATAAAAAAATAAACAACATTCGGGACAAGTTGATGATCAACAGGAGAGCAAGAGGTCCCCTTGTCGAATAGGAAAAAGCCTAATCACACTGAAGCATCTATTTCCCATTAGAGAAACGGACCTCCAGCCTGGAGAGGTAGAAAGGTCCTCTCGTCTAATGGGAACTAGCCAACTCACACTGAAGCATCTATTTCCCATTAGAGAAAGGGCCTGCCAACCTGGAGAGGCAGAAAAGTCCTCTTGTCTAATGGGAACTAGCCTACTCACACTGAAGCATCTATTTCCCGTTAGAGAAAAGGCTCTCCAACCTGGAGAGGCAGAAAGGTCCTCTCGTCTAATGAGAACTAGTCAACTCACACTGAAGCATCTATTTCCCATTAGAGAAGGGGCCTTCCAACCTGGAGAGGCAGAAAGGTCCTCTCGTATAATGGGAACTAGCCTACTCACACTGAAGCAGCTATTTCCCATTAGAAAAACAGAATACTAACCCAAGGAGACACAAGGGTCCTCTCGTCTAATGGGAGCTTGCCTATTCACAATGAAACATCTATTTCCCATTAGAGAAACAGATCCCTAAACCAAGGAGACACAAAAGTCCTCTCGGCTAATGGTAACTAGCCATCTCAGTCAGAATAATCTAAAACCCATTGTTATGCAGGACTTGATCACCAGTGGCAAAAGGGGTCATTTCTCTAATCGGAACTAGCGTGCTCAGCGAGAGTAATCTAAAACCCATTATTATGCAGGAACTGACCACTAGGGGAGCTAAAAGGGACCTTTCTATAATGGGAACAAGCCACTCACAATGAAGCATCTATTTCTCATCTGTGAAATGGCCCTAGGAAACCAAAGTTCCGTTTCTCAGATGGGAACTAGTATCAACCTTTCGGGAATGGAGGAGGCCATCCAGGGATTCTGCTCGGGGCCTGCTTTATTGAGGGCTGATGCATTGCTGGGGTCACCGGTAAATTGACACTTCAAAAAAATGACCTATTTTATCTCCAAAACGACTGTGTGTAAATTATTTAATGTACCCTATTCAAGGGGCCTTTGTGGGGTATAGCGCCGTTCTGTCTTTTTTGGAGATTTTAACTGGCCTTTTCTCAATAGGTTGGGAGGGTGGGAAACAGTGGGAATCGACAAGAATGGCGCAGGCCCTTTACACAGCGTTGCACGCACAGCGGAACTCAGAGCCTGTGGTACTTACCGGGATACACTGACCCCGACAGATGGTAACGTCGGCGAACAGGTAGAGGTAGTTGGAGTTGGTGATCTTGAACACTTTAATCTCAAACCGAGCCTCGTTGGAGTTTCGTTGTTACGAATGGTCAATAACTCACCCAGGCCAGCAGAGGGGCACCTGCAGAGGAGGACGAGGAGAGAGCCGAATTTACATGCAGACATTCAGTGCCCATGACTAGGTGCAGCAGAACCCTGGTGCCCGGCAGTCTCCAGGCAACCGATGCCCATACATAGACACCACGAGACCCTGGGGGTTCGCTGAGCTCTGATACATATAATGTCTCCAGACACAGGCGTGCGTTTTCCATCTTCGACGCCCTCAGACATGTGCTACCCATCCCTGAACATACTGCCCACCCACCAGAAGTGCAGTGCCCATCCCATTACAAAATTGCACCTGATGCCCACTCTCCAGACATCCAGTGCCCATCACAAGGCACCCTAATGCCATCTGGCTATTCGGTGTCCAGCTCTAGACACAACACTGCTCCTGCCGCCCACGTCCAGATATGCAGTGCCCACCCCTAGAGCATGCAGTGCACCTGGTGCCCACCCTGCAGACATGAGATACCTCTCCCTGATTACAGGTGGGGTGAGCTTGCTGCCCACCCACCGGACGTTCAGTGCCCATCCCACCCACGACACAGCATTGCTCCTGGTGCCTACTCTCCAGGCATCCTGGGCCCATCAGAAGACACTGTAGTGCCACCTGGCCATTAGATATGCAATGCCCATCCCCAAACACCGCACTGCTCCTGGTGGCCACCCTTATGCTATACAGTGCCCATCCCTGGAGACCATGCAGCTCCCAGTGCCCACTCACGAGACATGCAGTGCAACCACAAAACACTTCACATACACGGGCACCCAGCTCTCGGACAAGTAGTGTCAATCTCTAGTGACAACACCCTCCACCCCCTGCTGCTCACCCTCCCGACATGTAGTGTCTATCCCTGGGCACGGTGATTCCACTGGTGCCCACCCCCAGACATGCAGTGCCCATGCCTAGGCCTAGAACTACTCCTGTTGATCACTCTCCAGGCATGCAGTGCCGTGTCCATACCTTGACATAGCACTGCACCTGGTGTCCACCCTTATGATATCTAGTGCCCATCCCTAGAGTCTGCAGCGCCCAGTGGCAACCACAAAACATCGCACAGACACTGGTGCCAAGCTCTCAGACAAGCAGTGCCAATCTCTAGAGATATCACCCCCCTGCTGCTCACTCTCCACTCATGCAGTGTCCAGCCCTGGGCACGGAGATGCTCCTGGTGCCCACCCTCCACACATGCATTGTCCACCCCTGGGCACGGAGATGCCCCTGGTGCCCACCATCCGGACATGCAGTGCCCATCCCTAAAAACTGCACTGCTCCTGGTGCCCACCCTTACGATATACAATGCCCATCCCTAGAGACCGTGCAGCTCCCAGCGCCCACTCACGAGACATGCAGTGGCAACCACAAAACACTGCACATGCACTGGTGTCCAGCTCTCAGACATGCAGTGCCAATATCTAAAGGCAACATTCCCCCTGCTGCTCACCCTCCAGACAACTGCAGTGTGAGTGGGCGTTTCTTCTAAGAGGTCTCCTGCACTGACAGATGCAGAGTGAGTGGGTGTTTCTTCCAGTAGGTCTCCTGCATTGACAGCTGCAGTGTGAGTTGTGGTCTAGTCTACTGTTGTCACATCAGCAGTGTGAGTGTGTGTTTCCTCCAGTAGGTCTGCAGCAGTGACTGCTGAAGTGTGATTGGTGGGTGTCCTCTGTTAGGACTTGTGCAATGACTGCTGTAGTGTGAGTGGGTGTTTCTTCCAGTAGGTCTCCTGCATTGACAGCTGTAGTGTGAGTGGGTGTTTCTTCCAGTACGTCACCTGCAGTGACCGCTGTAATGTGAGTGGGTGTTTCTTCCAGTAGGTCTCCTGCAGTGACAGCTGCAGTATGAGTTGTGGTCAGGTCTACTGTGGTGACATCTGCAGTCCTAACAGAGGAAACCCCCCACTCACACTTCAGCTGTCACTGCTGCAGACCTACTGGAAAAAACACCCCCTAACACTGCAGATGTCACCACAGCAGACCAGACCACAACTCACACTGCAGCTGTCAATGCAGAAGAGCTACTGGAAGAAACACCCACTCACACTGCAGCAGTCACTGCAGGAGCCCAGACTTCCACTCACACTTAAACTGCCATTGCAGGGGCCCCACCAGAAGAAACACCCACTCACTCTGCATCTGTCAGTGCAGGAGACCTACTGGAAGAAACGCCCACTCACACTGCAGCTGTCACCGCAGCAGACCAGACCACAGCTCACACTGCAGCAGTCACTGCAGGAGACCTACTGGAAGAAACACACACTCACACTACAGCGGTCACTGCAGGAGACCTACTGGAAGAAACCCTCACCCACACTGCAGCTGTCAGTGCAGGAGACCTACTGGAAGAAACACCCACTCACACTACAGCGGGCACTGCAGGAGCCCAGACTTCCACTCACATTTCAACTGCAGGGGCCCCACCAGAAGAAACAATCACTCACATGGTAGCCATGAGTAAGGGAGCCCAAATTGTGGAGATATCCACTCACACTGATGGAACCACTGCAAAGGTCCTTATAGGAGAAGCCCACTTTCACAGCGCAGTATTGGCTGCAAGGCCCCTAATGGTGGAAATCTGGTACACGCTGCAGAGATCACTGCAGGGATATTAACATTGGAGGCTATAAGCAGACGCCAGGATCAGAGAGGATGGCTAGCACTGCGCTCACTGCAGGGACACTGACAATCCAGTGTGAAATGTGCAAGTCGGCGATTTCTTGATAACTCAAAGGCTGCCCTCCCTGTAGTTTGCAATAACTAAGCTCTGCACTGCAACACGATATATGATATTGTTTCAGTGCGCGACGAGGCAACGGAAGGGAAAAGGGAGGACAAAACCACGATCTTACTAGGCCCAGTGGCATTGAGAACCCACACGTGCAGGGAGGAAGGAAGGGGTAAAGTGCAAGGGGGAGGGGAGGAGTGGAAAGTGCAGAACACGGGATAAAAACAACAGCAGGTAGTGCAACGAGCAGGTGGCAAGTGCAAGGTTAAAGCGCAGACAAGTGGTGTCTAATAAGTGCAGATACGGGGACTGCTGTCAGTATATGTGTATATATATATATATGTGTATATATATATATATTAACCTTTTTCTGCTGTCTGTTCTTATTACATTGTAATTAGTGCTGACGCTAGTAATGGTAATAATAGTATTTTTACACAAACTCGCCATAACACCTCTTGGGAACCCAGAGTGTGGATGACAGAATGTACACACTGTTTAAAGACATTCTCTGCGCTGTTGCGGATAGCCCTTCACACAGCACCGGGCAACCTGAACTCCCAAGAGTCTCCCTGATTGGGTGGGAATGCCCCTGAACCAGACTGAACCCCACCCCCTGAAATGGATAATAATGGTACCAAGACTTCCTGAAAATGTTTGCATTGGCTCCAGATAAGACTAATAACATGCCATATGGGATATTTATTTATGTATATATTTTTTTGCATATTATGGCCATTATAGTGTACATATTTGCTAATACCACACTTGCACCACTGTCTTGACTTTACACCTTTATGAAACAAACCTTTGAAACAATCTGCAGTACTGGCTGTACTTTGGTCAGTTTTGTAATGTCTGAAGTGTGGGTGGTCTGCCCATGGAGGGAATGGCACTTGGACCTAAGGTCAGAAGGGCCCTCTGCTTTGGGATATGGCGGGACCTGTTCTGGGACTTACCCATTGTTGATGATGTCGTATTGCGGTGTTGCATTGGGATCGTTGACGCCGGTGGCGTACAGGCGCGTGACTGCCATAGAGAATGACACAGCATCAAGGTCCGGTATGATGGCGCTAACGTAGAGGGTGTCCTCGACATACAAGGTCAGGGAAGACTCGGTGTAAGGGACAGCGAAGGCAGGATCTGTGTAGGCCGCCATCATAGCGATCATTGTGCCGACCCCTCCTGGAAGAGCGATATTGCTGAAGCTGGAAAAGAAATAGACAAATTGGCTGTCATGTGCTGAAGCAACAACAGGACGCATGATCATAACTGTGACTGTTACGACCTTACAGGCTACCAAAATAAGGACGCACACCAGGGAATAGAATGCACGTCTATCTTCATTAATGTTCAACAGAATACTGAACTCTGCTCCTCCTTTGAGCCTCCTCCCTCCTCCCACATCAAGGCCCACGTGACCCTGTCCACGTGAGCACATCTCTGTCTTAAAGAGACATAGGCACGCTAACAACACCCCCAGACAAATGACCTTGCTTCCCTTCAACATTCTTCGACAAGGCGAAGTGGCTTCCTGATGGTTCGTTGCGGACGGACAATGGGGGCACCACTTAGACCTGCCTCAGGACTGTCGGTCAGCTCTGCCAAGTGGCGATCGTCCCTGGATTCCCAAGGCTCTGGGTCCGGATCAGGAGGTGGAGGCATCTCATGCTCTCTCTTAATAACATGTTTAAACAACAACCTGTTCCGTGTTACCTCTTTCTCAGAGTTCACGGCGGTCACCATAGTCCCTTTGATGGCGGTGACCTGTAGGGGGTTCGGGCAAATCAAGAGTCCGTCTTTCTGGCTGTGGATTGCTGAACCAGCACCTCATCCCCTACATGGAATTCCTTTGGTCGTGCTCCTCTTCTTTCATCTGCCTCCACCCGAGCTTTTTCCTTCCGCTCAGTGTCTCTTCTTATGACCTCTTGATCTGCTTATAGCTGGCTCAGCGGGTGTCTCACAATGCGTGTGCGAACCTGATACTTCATCATCAACTCTGCAGGGGTCTTATTGGTGGCCTCGTGAAGCGTGTTGCAGTAATCCCGCAGCGGTTTACAGAGCGCTTGGTGGGGGGTCAGCTCCCTCAATGCGGGCCCTTGTAGGGTTTTCTTAATTTAGGACATGGACCTCTCAGCCATCCCATACGCTTGTGGCCAGCGGGGTGTAATCTTCAGATGGGCGAAGCCTATATGTTTTGCAAAGGTTTCAAATTCATGTCCACTAAACGGTGGGCCATTATCCAACTTGATGGTGTCCGGAATGCCCCACTCATTTATGACCTCATCAAAAATCACTGCCACCTGAGTAAAAGCTGTGGATGTTGGAAATCTTGAGTGTTCACCTCGGAAGAGTAGCAGATACTCTCCCGATTCGAGAGGACCATAGAAGTCCACGGCCACCTTTTCCCAGGGGTGTTCAAGGATCTGCATTGCTTGGAGTGGGATCGAGGCCTCAGCCCTGGCTGTGCATTGGCACGCTATGCAGTTTCTCACCCACTCCTCCACCAAAGCTTCCAGAAATGGGAACAACACATGACACCTAAGCTGCCTCTTTGTGTTGTCTGCGCCTCGGTGTCCCTCGTGGGCTGTCTTGATAACTTCAGACCTAAGGGTCACTGGGATGACAAGTCTGCACCCTGTCAGGAGTATCGTTTTGTCCTTTACAGCCAGCTCCGTGTGCACCTTGGCCAATCTTTCCAGTTATTCTCTGCACAGACCTGGATGGTTTAACACTGCACAGTGGTAGTGCCGCCACCTGTTGTTCTCTGTAAGGCTGATCGGCAGGCCCATGGAGGGTCGCAGCTGATGCTGAAGTGACAGCCTCGAGTGAGACAGCCGGTGGGAGTGCGTTCGAGGTGACATAGTTAATGTACTCTGTGTCGCCGGGTCTAGGCATAGGCTTGCCCCCTGGGTGTCTCGATAGGTAGTCAGCCGGGTTGTTCTCACCCCCGGGCCTGTGGATGATTTCGAAGTCACATTCTTGGTGCCTGATGCCCAACTGCTCAATCCTGGGGGACATCTTGATCCTGGGGTTCCCGAATAGTGACAGCAGTGCTTGGTGATCTGTTATGAGTGTGATCCTTTTCCCTATCACAAAGTTGTGGAAGTGCTTGCACGCCCACACGGCTGCCAAGCTCTCCTTCTCGGCCTGCGAGTAGGCATACTCAGGCTGGGCCAGCGCCCTGCTGGCATAGGCCACAGTGTGTCTGGGGTGAGCATCTGTCCCATTTGTCTGAGCTACTATAGCTCCTAGTCCCACTGGGCTTGCATCCACTACAATTTTGGTGTGCCAGTCCGGGTCAAAGTATGCAAGTTTCTAGGCTTCTGCCAGAGCTTGTTTATTGGTGTCAAACGCTGATTGGCACTCAGCTGACCATGCGAAAGGGACATCCTTCTGTTGTAGTCGCTGTAGCGGCTCAGTGATGGTGGCATAGTGTGGGATATACCTGGCACAGTGGCCTGCCATCCCCAGAAACAATATCACATCTGCTACCTGGCCTGGCTCTTGGAAGTTGAAGATGGTGAAGACCTTGTCGAGATCGGGCGTCATGCCATCTGCTGAGAAAATATGGCCAAAGAACTACAGCTTGGTTTTGCTGAATCGGCATGTGTCGATATTGAGTGTCAGACCCGCTCCCTGGACGACGGCACAGGTTGCACGCAGGGCTCCTCACGCGACTTTCCAAACACAAGGATATCGTCAATGTAGTTTAGTGATTCCCGCACTGGCCTGATGATCTGTCTGATGGCCTCTTGGAAGATCTTGGCTGCCGATGAGATGCCAAAATTCAGGCATTTGTAACAGAAGAGGTCATCATGGGTTGCAAAGATGGTGATGCCCCTTGATTCAGGATGAATCTCCACCTGATGGTACCGCAGATTGAGGTCAAGCTTGGAAAAGAGAACAGCCTTGTTTAGCCGGCCGATCAGGTCCTCTATGCATGGTCCTGGGTGTTGTTCTCTCTAGATGACGGTGTTGGCCATCCTCATGTCCACGCAGAGTCTCAGGCGTCCCCCTTCCTTTGGCACAGTCACCTGGGGTGAGTCCCACAGAGTTGGGCCTGTGGCTGGTTCGATGATGCCGTCCTCCAATAGCTGATTGAGCTCGTTCAACACAGCAGATTGTAGGTGAAAACCAACTCTCCTCGGGTGTTGGGGGACAGGCCAGACTGATGTGTCTATGTGCAATTTGACTGGGGCACCTTTCATCTTGCCTAGTCCTTTGCTAAGGAGCAGGAATTCATTCAGAATCATGTACTTCGTGATGGGGCAACCCGGCGAATGACCATTCCAAATGGTGCAGACTTGATCCTTTGAGTCACTTGTAGGAGCAGTCGACGGATGGTGTCACCTTATTGGATGTGAATGTCAATGAGCACTAAGCAGGACACTGTGAGGTAACTAAGTAGACACCTTCCTTTGGTCGGGCTTCGGATCACATGGATGAATGTGGTGGTGGATCATTCTCTGTGAATGAGCCGGCACCTGAAGTATCCGATGGAGTGTATAGGGAGGTCAGCTCACCATTGGAACATCTTGGACACTGTTTGGGCCAGTGTCGGCTTGTCGGGTATTTGATGAAATTCTTTCTCCCCCATAATGTTTGCGTTGGCTCCTGAGTCAACCGGGAAGCAGAACTGTCTGCTGCATATCTCCACTGGTATTCTGGGTGCCTCTCTTTCTTCTCCGTCATCCATGATGAGGTTTACGTATATGTCTTGGGTGTACTGGTCGTACTGGTCACTCTCCTACTCCAGCCAGTGGGGTGCTGCCACGTAATGGATTTGGCATGGCTGTGGTGGCCCATCGTATTCATCTCAAATTTGCAGGTTTTGTTCGTATGCCTCGGATTCTTGGGAGTCATCATCAGGGTAGTGGACTTCCACCACCGTCACGTACCATCTCAGCCCTTGCTGGAATGGACGCATCTGGTATGCCTGGTTCATCGGGGCCTGATTGTACGTCTGGTACTGTGGTGGTGGTGGCATGCGCGGAGTGGGGAAGGGCCTGCACTCTCTACAGACTGATTGGAAGTGGCGTTCTCTGCCGCAGTTCCCACACCTTTAGGTGAGTGCAGGGCATGCCCCTGAGTGGGGGAGCACCACCCCACAGTGGTAACACTGCCTCTGCATTCTGGGGGCTGTCTGGTATCACCCTCCAGTACTCCTGTCCCCGGGTCTTGGCGTGCTATGTTGGAACACTGCAATAAGCTTGCCCTTGTCTTGGTTGGATGTGGTGCTTCCTGACATCTGGGTCGCTTGTACATCCACTCTCTAGAAGATTCTAGCCATTTCACTGACTTCATCAATGGAAAGAGGTTTCTTGAGCAGTTGTTTCTTGAGTGTCTGTGATAGGCACCCTTCAATCACCCTGAGGCGAATGGCTTCATCCAACGAGAAGACATGGAACAGGCAGTGCGCCCCTTTAATCCTCAGGCAAGTGATGAATTTGTCTACTGTCTCTTCAACTCTCTGGGTACACTGATTGAACATGTACCTTTCGTGGTCTCTATTGGGCTCATTTACAAGTCTCTTGTTCAGGGCTGTGACCAGTGCCGCAAAATCAGGCTGCTCCGCCGTGGGGATGGTTTTAATGAGTCTCTTGATTTCATTGCCAGCTACGTTAAAGAACATACTGCATAGTTTCTGAGAGTTTTCCTCACCCGCCGCCGCAATAGCGTTATTGAAGTCGTCCAGCCATTCCACCCACCGTTGGCCTTTGTCTACCTTCGGAGTCATGGAAAATGGGGGCTGCATGCACCATGCGGTGGCTGTGGATCTCATAGGAGGGACTAGTATGGCCTGGGGTTGTAGGGCAGGACCAGGTGGTGAGCTCATGGTTGTAATCTGTGAAATCAGGCAGTTGTGTCACTTATTTTGAGTACTTGGTTGCACCACTGGTTGTGTAATCCTTTATGGGCTGTTGGAAGCAGCACTGCCCTCCTAGAGGCAGCTGATGGGTGGTGGATTGTAGGTGTCCAACCATGTGGTGGTGGATGCTCAGGTAGGGTTGCCAGTGGGGCAGGTTCCAATAATGAGGCTTTGGGAGGAGGGGCTGGCTGGGCCCAGCTCAGAGGGACCGGCCGGAGGTGAGCGGCGTGGGTCCCTGGAGCCACTTTATGGATGTCAGGCGTCACAGATTAAACAGTTAAAGGGGCCACCCACCAGGAGTTCCACGTGCCTCTGTATGCGTGGATGCCCCGGCCGCTGGTGGACTGCCACGCAGCAAGGAGATGGCGCTCTTCTCCTTCTGCGCCGCCTGGATGAGGAGCATGTATCATCAGCAGGAGGAGGAGGAAGGTGTTGGCCCCGGATCGGGTCCCGCCATGTCATCGGATTACTGAGACGGTGTCAGATGACAGATGTGGACACAGCCCGTTGGTGGCCGCAGGAGCAGGCACAGCACAGTGGGATTGCTTGCGTGCCTAAGAAGGAGGATCCTGGTGTGGAACTGAAATTAGCCTTGTCGCCAGTTGTTATGGCCTTACGGCCTACCAAAAGAAGGACGCACACCAGAGAATAGAATGCACGTTTATCTTTATTAACGTTCAACAGCATACTGAACTCTGCCCCTCTTTTGAGCCTCCGCCCTCCTCCCACATCATGGCCCACGTGACCCTGTCCACGTGAGCCCCTCTCTGTCTTAAAGAGACATAGGCACGCTAACAGTGACGGAGGCCTCAGTGATGCTGGCTGACAGTGCATATGGTATGCGCTATATAAATAACACATCATAATTATCATCATGTGTTTTTCCATAAGGACCTTTATTTCATCTCACTCTAGTCCACTAGAATATGTCATGCTCTGGAAGGATCTCCTTATCAGACCCCTTCCTCCATCTAGAGCTAACCCGGGTGGTAACCATTATCATCGCCTAAGCATTGCCTTTTCAGATTGCTTGGGCTGCAAGGCACGGTCTTAGAACTGGCGGTGCGTGTTTGGGGGAAGTGGTGGTGTGCTTCCACTTATTTTAGGAGATGAAACCTCCTTTGTAATGTTTCAGCCCTAGCAGCCCCTCTGCTATACCCACCTGTTCCAGCTATTTGTATTATTCAGTGAGGAGGTGAAACACCCAGAGGTTCCTTATTAATTAGCCCAGAGGGAACCGCTCTTCTTCTCTAAGTCTCGACCACTACTTCTAAAAGGTTGTGTTTTGCACTTGCCAAATGCCTTTTTGGCCATGGTCCTTGCCCTATATAAATTGTTTTTACATTACATTGTCTTTAAACTTTCTTGCATGGTATTCTTGAAAGAAGGGTGCAAGATTGGGGCAGCAAAGAATTAAAGTGGAAGGATGAATGAGAATGAGGCAGTAGATGGTTAAGAGGGAATGAGCTTTTGGGTAGGTAGGCTAACCTAACCAACCAACCAAAACCCAAGCAGGTGAGGCTGTTCCTCCGGACCCAGGCACCCCTGCATCCCACCTAGTGCCTGAATCCCTGTTGCCTGATAGTCTGTTGCACCGTATTAGATGAATAGACAGTGTTTTAATACCACAGGCTGAAAAGTCACACGCCAGCATTCCCAGTCTCCACACTTCACAAGGAAGATAGTGGAGAAGAGTGGGGAAGAGCAGTCTGTGCCGTCGACTGCAGCCCGTGCTTGTGTTTTTCTTAGTCTTTTTTCAGTGGAATTGAGCTAAGGAGGAGCTATTCACATAAGAACTCCTAGGACTGTGGAGTGGAGAAGAGCGGGGAAGAGCAGTCTGTGCAGTCGACTGCAGCCCATGGTTGTGACTTTCTTACAGTCTTTTTTCAGTTGAATTGAACATTATGGCGGAGCTATTCACATAAGAACTCCTAGGACCGCAGAGCAGAGCAGAGTGGAGAAGAGTGGGGAAGAAAAGTCTGTGCAGTCGACTGCAGCCCATGCTTGTGTGTTTCTTACAGTCCTTTTTCAGTGGAAATGAACTAAGGAGGAGCTATTCACATAAGAACTCCTAGGACTGCGTAGCGGAGTGGAGAAGAGTGGGGAAGAGCAGTCTGTGCAGTCGACTGCAGCCCGTGCTTGTCTGTTTCTTACAGTCTTTTTCCAGTGGAAATGAACTAAGGAGGAGCTATTCACATAAGAAATCCTAGGACCGCGGAGCTGAGCGGAGTGGAGAAGAGTGGGGAAGAGCAGACTGTGCAGTCCGGGCACGCCTGCAGCAGTTGGCGGTGCCTTCAAAGGTGAAAACGCTATGCTTCCGTCTCCGCCTCCGTTCTTGTCCTACTTGGAATGTTGACATTAACACAACACTAGTGCACGACTTCTCTGGCGGTTTCCTATCATACTATGGTACTATAAATCACTATCTGTGAGTGATTTTGGTGTGTTTTCAAACCTTTTCTATCTCGAGGAGGGGTGTTGATTGTCGATTGGAGACCCAGAGAGTGGTTCTTTTCATGCAGTTTTTTTGTCTTGTAGCTGATCTCAGAGTGCCATACTTTGAAGTGCGGCGTCTGTGGGCCTAGTGCCTTTGAGCCGTGCTGACCATCAGAACTATTAAAGTTGCATTCTGTGCTGAGTTCTATAGTTTGAAGTATGGCGACTGCAGGCATACTGCCTGTGAGCCATGTTGACATTGGGGACTAGCTGAATTGTATTTTGTGTTAAAGTGGATTTCTGACCTTTAATCTTTGCATTTTGTCATGTGGCAACTGAGGGCGAAGTCCCTTTGAGCCGTACTATTTTTACGGAACTGGCTAAAAGGAACTCTGCACTGCATTCTGGATAAGGAAGTGCACTCGCAGCTGTAATTTGTGTTTCGTGTGGAACCAAATCGTTTCTGTGTAAAGTTACTGTGGGTTTTGCTTCAGAGCAATCCAAGGAAGTTGATCTATCATGGACAAAGGGGAACTGAAAGTTGGTATTGCTCTTATCCAGGATTATCCTTCACTAACAACAATAAGGTCAACGTCTCAAATCCACTGCTATTGTTATATTCTCTTGTGTGTTTCACATTTGCTATTCCTTTTTGCCTCTGTCCTGTTTGTATTGGAATTATGCTGGCCCTGAGGAGTGGTTTCGGTGTAAGCGAGGAACACAGTGTGAAGGGGCAGGAACATATTTTTGACAAATTACCCAATACAAGGGCACAAGCAGCTTCTACCCCAGAGCTACTGCTGGTGCTTTTGCCTTTGACTTTAAGCCACATTGGTTTGCCAAATAAATCTGTGTCTGTGGAGGGGGACAGAAGGGGTTAGAGGCTGGGCAGCTGGTAGCAGTGATTGCGTTGGTTAATGGGGTGTTGCTGGAAAATATGTACAGGTGGGGTTGTGTACTGTTATTTTGACTACAGATAATGTGGATTTAGAAATGTCTGCGCATGCTCCCACTATACAGGGTATACTGGAGCTGAGTGATGCCGAGTGCCTACTAGCATGCCATGCGGTATCATTCGCTCCACAATTAAGGAAAGTAGTTAGATTTCATGCGTCCACACCTGAGCAAGCTGTGCGATTAAGAGACAAGAAAGAAGCTGGAGGATCTACATGCCTTAAAAATGTGTCTGATGTTGGAGGCACTGGTGGTTCCTTCAATGACTTAGGAGTTCCCAAAGTGGCTTCTCTACCCGAACTTTCTAATGTTTTATTTTTTGGTTTGTCTAGTGAAGACTCCACGCCCAGGTCTAGACCCCCTTGTTTGTTTGAATCAGAGGGCATTATGGACCAATATGGCCCTTGCCTTGGGAACAAAATAAAAGATATTCACAAACTATTTCACCGGAGTAGTCTCAGGAATGTTGTGGTTTAGAGTAACTGATGAACCCATATGCAGTAGCCACACCATCGCTGAGCCCGCTGTAGGAGCAGCCCGCGCTGCCCCTGAGATGCAGAGAGGAAGAGGTAAGCTCCAAGCATAATATCAGCTGCCTCAGAGCGCTCGTTATCCTTACAGCACATCTTCGCCTCATCTGCTCTAAAATCGCTTTTATTGAAGAGCACCTGTCTGCTATACTCTACAAAGGCTGCTCACCTTACTTACCTGCAGCCTTCAAGCACATATTGCCCATGTGTTTGCATTCCACTCGAAATTCGTTTGTCAGGCAATTAAAAGATGGGCGGCGTAATTTAAAGATGGCCGCCGTGCTTTGGTCCCCCCGCGCCTGACCTTGTCCTGAATGCCTGCCTGACCTGCACCCTGCATCCTGCCTCCGGATTGGTGCTGACTGGCAACACATCGTGCCTCCAATCACTGGCAGGCGAGAGCCGGCCAATGAGGTAAGGCCCAGAGAGAAGGCCATCCCCCTGACTGAGCTGACCGAGCGCAGCCACGCAGCCAGGCGACGTCCTTATGCCCAAAAACCTCTGCAGTTCATCTTGCCTCTAGTGCCCCACCGGCTAACTCAACCATCAGTGCTTGACCACCTGCAATGGAAGGTAATCCAGGCTACCTGCACCACCTTTAATGTACTTTATTGACTCTGAGATACAGCGCTCTCGTTACCGTCTATAGTGCTCGCCCCCAGTTTGCTACCAACGTGCTCACCTGCAGCACCCCTGTTTAACAACTGCCATACTGCCTATGCTTTAATTGCTATGCTCCCTTATTGCGCCTGCCTCAGACTAATGTGCACGATTCTTGAGTTAGTCTGCCTACCTCCTGCATTATCCAAACCTGCTGCGCACATATTCTGATCTGCTCCACATGTATGCTACATCGCTCTTCTGCCTGATAATGCTCGAGGTGCAATGCCTGTTTGACGTGCCACACTTTTGAATGGTGCCTTGTGTACTTTGCACTTCTCCTTACTTGATGTAAGTGTAGGGTACTTGCATAACCTAACCTGCTGTGCCTCACTACTGATTGGTGCCCCATGTATGTTGCATTGCTCTTTGCGTTATATGCCCACTTTTGTTGCAAGCCTGGTATCTGCTTTGCCTTTTGTACCTCTGCTATGAATGTGCCCACTAATTCACCCAGTACTGCCTAGACTGCCGCATTGCTACAACTGTAGCCTGTGACCTTTTTGAGACCCTTTTGGTCGCCTACCATGGCTCCCTGTGACCTATCCGAGACCCTTTTGGTCACCTACCATTGCACCCTGTGACCTATCCGAGACCCTTTTGGTCGCCTACCATTGCACCCTGTGACCTATCCGAGACCCCTTGGTAGCCTGCCACTGCATCCTGTTACCTATTTAAGACCCTTGGGTCGCCTGCCTTGCACGTTGCTAACTACTCTAAGTCATGCATTTTAGTTCATATTGTGATTCTTGAATATCATGATCCATATCACTAAATGAACCCCTGGCTATAACTTGCCACCTGCAATCTATATTGCGACACCCTAGCCAGACATACTAGCGAAGAAAGGTAAGTAACTTGAACCATTTAACTACTCTAACTACCATGTGTAGAAACCTGACATCCCTGATCCTCCTAACTACAATCATGGCCTTTGCTACCTACAGCACTAGCCCCCCCACAGACAGAACCCTGAGACTTACGGCAAGACTACCTTGCATTTATGAACCCAAAAGAAATAGCACAAACAATACTGTTAGATGTACAGACGCACTTGGATAAGCAAATTCAAGCCACGAAACCCTCAACTCCGACCCCGAATCCCACTCACTTTCATAAAAAGAAACACCCGAGTCGAAACAAGCACACAGATAAATCTTCAAGCTATCCTATTCCTAAGAATACTTTATCACTTACTGGATCCCTTATCAACGCCAGATCCATGGTAGCCCATGCAACTGAATTTGCTGACATACTAAACAACAGCAGCATCGACCTCCTTGCCGTAACAGAAACTTGGCTCCACGAGGCAGCAGGACCCTCCCTGATGCTAGCCATACCTGACAATTACCAGATCCACAGAGTAGATAGATCCAATGCTAAAGGCGGTGGCCTAGCCATCATCGCTAAAACTACTTTGCCTATCAGACTCACCACCTCGCCTCCCTGTGCATCCTGCGAAGCACTCTCAGCAAAATTGCAACTCTAATAACAGCACGCTAACTATTCACTTGATCTATAGGCCCCCAGGTCCTTTGGGAACCTTCGAAGATGACCTTACCACCCTCATAGCTAACAAAACCCAAAATCACTCGCAAACGCTGTTGCTGGGCGACTTTAACGTTGGCTTCAATGAGCCAGATAATAAAAATGCCCTCTCTATAACAGCTATCCTAAACGACCACGGCCTTACCCAAAAAAGTCCTCACCCCCACACATGTTAAAGGTAGAACCCTTGACTGGGTATCTGAACTTAACTGCAACATAGTCATTATGACATCATCGCTCAACCATGAACCGACCACTATCTAATAAATTTCACTGCCATACTTGACCTCCTCAGCCCTAAAATTATCAAAATGATGCCACCACTCCCCACCAGAAGTAAAAAAGACATTACTACAGAAAAACTCACCCCCCTCCTCCTGCCTACTATCAATGGCCTGGAGAACAAAATTGACCCAGCCACCCTAGTAGACACCTTTAATAAAGCTATGTCTCATGCACTAGATACTATTGCACCACCCAAACTACGCAAAGCTAAACAAGAAGCCCACCTTAATGCTTGGTTCACACCCCAACTTAAGGACCTTAGAAAGCAGAAACGAAAACTCCAAACTATCTGGCGCAATTCGCCTACTGACGACAACAAAGTTAACTTAACCCAATTCACCAAATATTACAAGACAGAAATTATCAGTACAAAAAAAAAATGTATTCAATGACAGAATTACTAATGCCAAATCTAATACCAAGGAACTTTTTGCCATCCTCCGGGAAATGGAATCCCCCATCCAACCAACTGACGCGGTCCCCAAGGACAAGATATGGTGCACTAACATACAGAACACCCTATCGAATAAAATGTCCACCCTCCAGCTTAAAATAACTAATAAAAAGGATACCCTCTCTCCTACTGATCAACAAGCACCTCTAGTGACTGAACCTAATACTATCCCCCCTTTTAGCTTCAAACCTATCTCCATCATCGACACTGAAAAGGTTATCCTCTCACTGAAGCCTTCCAACTGTAATGGTGACAGTTGCCCAGCTCAAATAATAAAGGACGCAGCCAGAGATTTAGCCCCGTTTATCTCGAAGCTCATTAACTCCTCTTTCAAATCCAACACAGTGCCAGCTAACCTAAAGGAATCCTGGGTCCTCCCCCTTCTTAAGAAACAAACCCTTGATCCATCCATCCCAACTAATTATAGGCCTATCACCACTGTACCTTTCCTACTAAAAATCATCGATAGAGTTGCCTATCTCCAAATTCAAGATTACTTAGAAGCTAACCATCTACTAGGCTTGCGCCAATCGGGCTTCTGCCCTCTCCATGGCACTGAAACAGCCTTGATAGATCTTAAAACTAAAATTGAAGAATTCAAGGATAGTGGGAAAACAGCGCTGCTACTCCTACTGGACTTGTCAGCAGCTTTTGATTTGGTGGATCATGCAGTTTTATGCAACCACCTCAAGCTCGCTGCCAATTTCACAGGGGATAGAATGGGTCCAATCCTTTCTAGCCAACCGGACCATGAGAGTCTTTTCCACCTCTACCTGTGCCGATCCCATCCAAATTACACGTGGAGTCCCACAGGGCTCCTGTGTCTCACCCACTATGTACAACATTTTCACCAAGCCATTGTTCGACAAGTTGGACAGACTGGGTGTCACCTACACAAATTATGCAGATGACACCCAGATCCTCATACCCCTTTCGGGCAACTATGAAGTGGACCAGGCTTTGGTGAATAAAATATACATCCTCATTCAGGCATGGATGGCCACCCATGGCCTCTGCCTGAACGACGATAAAACTGAAATCCTGCTCCTCGGATCAGACCATAACCTAACTAAACTCACCCCAGACTATGCCTCATTTAACATCGACAATAATACTATTAAGGTTATGCGAGAGGTTAAAACTCTAGGTTTTTACCTCGACTCAGCTCTCACCCTTAAATAGCAAGTGAACTCCCTCGCCTACACAACCACTTACACGTGTAAACTCATCCATGCTGCCAGACCATTCCTGTCCAGTGCCAGCTGCCTCACCTTGGCCAATGCCCTTGTCATGTCCAGACTGGACTATTGCAACGCCCTATACTCAGGTGCAAATAAGTCGGTCATTGACCCTCAAACCGACTGGCGAGATCTGCCAACACCTTCTTACTTGAAGTCCCGAGATTCAAACATACCACAGCGGGTGGGTCTAGCTTCCCTGTTAGAGCTGCGCAATCATGGAACATACTCCCACCTGACCTCAGACGCCCATTACCCTACACTAGATTTAGATGTAACGCTCTCAAATGGCTGCACAACAATGATATGTAACGATATTCACCCTTATCTAGCTGATCATGCTATACATATGTTAAGACGGTTTTCTTCTACGCTTACCCATCTTGATCCTATATGTACTGTATCACTTGTATCATTTGTTGTAAGTTACCTCTGTTTTGTAATAGCCTATGTCAGGCACTGTAACTAAGTTTTGAGTCTACTTGTATTGTTGCGCCCAGCTGCCCAAGGGCTTGGAGCGCATTATCAAATAAACAAACAAACAAACAAACAAAGCATGCATACTATTGGCTGAACCCCTACACTCACCCGAAATGATTTGTCTCACAACATTTTGTCAAGTTTGGCAATAAAAGGCCGTAGGATTTTATTGTACAGATATGGTTATGCAGACACACAAATAATCACATATCATAATAATATTATACTTTTGGGCACCGGGTCCCGAGGTTACCCCCTCTGGCCCGTGCTGCCTTCTCATGTCCCACGACTCGTTGTGGACACCGTACAGTGCCCTGTACTTCTTTTCCTTTGTTCTTCTCCCTTATTTGTAGGGTGGGAGGGTTTTGTGGTAAAGAAGCAAAGTGTGGAAGACACTGAGTGAACAGTGAACCTCCTGTCAGTTTGGGTCCCCGTTCAGGATCCACAAACAGATTGTGTTTTCTTAGAGCATTCTGCTCTTATTTATAAGACCCAGGGACGCCCTGGGTCTTTAATGTGTATAGTAGTGCGGGCTGTGCGCCAGCCCCCGGCCGGATAGCGGACATATCTGGGTCCCTGAGAAGGGGCAGATCTTTGAACCTGGGCTTTGGGTGCCTGTTGGTTTTCGGTAGGTGCTTAGCACCTTGTTGTTTGGAGGAAGGGCGAGGCGCATGTTCGCACCTCACCCTTCCTCGGCATTTTGTGACAGAGACAGCATGTCTCTGCGCTTGTGGGGGAGAGGAGCAGGCATGGGGGCGGGAGCTGCCCCTCTCCTAGCCTGCCGAATGATAACATCATTTACTCTGCCTCGACTTGGGCGGCCCTGCGTCATTGCCCATAACTGATGAACCCATATGCATGCATACTGTAGGCCGAACCCCGACCCTCACCCGAAATGATTTGTCTCACAACATTTTGTCAAGTGTTGGCAATAAAAGGCCGTAGGATTTTATTGTACAGATATGCTTATGCAGATACACAAATAATCACATATAATAATAACTTACTTTTGGGCACCGGGTCCCGAGGTTACCCCCTCTGGCCCCTGCCGCCACACAAGGGCAGGTTACTGGCTGGCTGTGTTCCCCCGAAAGTATCTCCTAATAACAGCCTCTGGATGCGAGAGTTGCCGTGATTTCTCGAAAGAAATGTTCCATGCCTTGGATTGGTAGGTGGGTGCCGTCCTTGTGAAAAAGATCTGGGTCACCCAGGGTAATGGCCGGGTGTTTTATGAACCCCAGCCCTCTCGCTGTACAGAATTTCTTTAATCCCCTGTTTCGTTTTCTTCTAGCAATGTCTACGGCTTTGTAACAGTGGGCCCCCAGCCATTTCTTTCTGGGAAGAATGGCCGAAAAATATATTTCCGTTTCCCTCCAGTTGTGGGAAATGCCCGCCAATGAGGAGCAGATTTCCTCAAATAGGTTTCTCCTTCCTGAGTTCACCAGGTCATTACCCCCTAAATGTATTATGAGAAATTCGGGCGGGTCTCTGTATGTGACCAGCTCTGCTAATGTTTCGTGGATGTCGGTCCACCGTAGGCCCCTGTAGCCCCACCATGAAGCGATGGTGTTTCTAAAAGGCGGACCATCTTTGGTTTCTTCCGCCCATCGGCCTGTTCTTAAAACAAATGAGTGGCCGACAATTCATGCTGAGTCGAGCGAGGTCTTCCCGGCGCCTGTAGGTTCTGCAGGGGGGGTGGGAAAAGAAGAGAAAAAGTAGGGATGGCTATATTAGCTGTGGTCTGATGTATCTTTTGTAGCAATCTGACTTCTAATCCCCTATGTTTTTTAGTTGTGATGGAGCCAGGCCTCCTTGCCATGCTGAGGTGGCTGCACCTATTCTGAAGGAATGGGTGCCAAAGTCCTTGGGGTCCCACCCTGCGATGCTGATTGCTTTCATCAGTACCCCTTTAAATTGGTAGCGGTTTAGTGCCGAGGCATCCCTGTGGATCAGGAACCTCCCCCCAACCTTGGGCCTTTGTGCGTAATAGAGGTTGGTCATGCATACGGGGCAGTTTGTTGCATCGTCGATACAACAAATGTAAATGGTTCTTTTGGCCCCAGTTTTTCACTGTTGGATTTCTATGTTGACGCTGTCTTGTCTGACCCTGACCTCCATAACACCTAAACCGTTTGTGGCCGTGGTGCTGGAGGCGATAAGCTCTCCCACCCAAAAAGCCCCAAAATAGGCCAGAAAAAAATGCTGTTTTGAATAATATGATCTCATAAGTGTGCCAGCATATGCTTTCTAACTGGTCTGCTATTTTTACCTGTTTGTTGAAATCAAGGGGGTGGCGGGTGTCTACCTGAGGCCCCTTTGCTCTGGCCCGTCCTTTCATGGTGTAGGAAATGAGGGCGTTCTGGGTGGGGTCTGAGTCACCCCGAAATTTTGAGAAATATGAGATTGCCACTAGGTGTCTTTTAGCCCAGTCTCTTTTAAAGCCCTGCTTGTGGGCTCATTTTAAGAATGTTTCTATGTCTTTAATCGTTATTAACTCAACATGGTTTAAACCTGTGGCTCTAAATACTGTTTGCAAACACTTACTGTACTGAGCTGTTGTAGTGCTTGCCAGGGCTTTCTCTGCCATCTCTATTAAGAAACCTGTGCCAGGGTTCTTATTTTCTATTGGCAGGGGGTTGTTGGCACCCGTCTTAAAGGTGCCTGTATCACGTTGGACATCCCGACCTAGGCTCTCTGGCTCTGGCGTTGATGTTGGTATTTTGTTGGTACCCGTTTTTGAGGTGCCTGTTTTTTGAGCACCCCGGCCATTGCTCTTTGGCACCAGCGCTGATGCCCAACTTTTTGAGGCCCCCATTTTTGAGGTACCTGCTTTTTGTTGAGCACCCCAGCCATTGTTCTTCGGCGCTGGCGTTGGTGCCATTATTTTTGGGTTCCCATTATTGCCCAGCATTCTGCTGGTATTGGCGTCATCTGTTCCTGGGCGTGCAGCGCTAGCTCCCGGAATCTTGGCCACTGAAAGCGAGATAAAGCATCTGCAATATTATTGTCTGCTCCTGCAATGTGCTTTGCTTTCACCACAATGTTTTCTTGTAGTGTGACCGCTGTAATGGCTCGTAGGACTTTCAGCACTAAAGGGCATTTAGTGGATCTTGTGTTTATGGAGCCTACCACGGCCATGTTGTTGCACCAGACCAAACGTTCCGAGTTCGCTAGCTGCCCGCCACAGATGTGTAAAGTAAGCCAGATGGGAAATATTTCTAGGAGGGTGATGTTTCTTGTCCACCCTGCAGCTTGCCATGTTATGGGCCAGTGTCCTGCCACCCATTCTGCTTCTAGTATGGCTCCAAAACCCCTGCTCCCGGCTGCATCGGTGAAAAGGACCCTTTTTGTCGAAGTGTTCAATGGCGTACGCCAAAGTGTTGTCCCATTAAAATCTTTAAGGAAATTTCCCCAAATTCCTAGATCTTGTTTTACCTCTGCACCTGGTCGGATGTGTAGGTGGGGTTTGGTGTAAGATTTGATTTTTAGTTCCAGACTTCTGGAGAATACCCTCCCTTGAGGGATAACTCGGGCTGCGAATTTAAATCTTCCCGCTAGTGACTGGATTTCTTTCATGGTGCCTTTGTCTTTTGTTGTCAAGCTTTGCATTTTTTCCAGGAGTTCTGCTATTTTTGTTTCTGGAATTTTGCATAGGCTTTTCGCTGAGTCTATTTCAATGCCTAGAAAAATTATGTTGGTGGCTAGTTTGGTTGTTTTTCGGCTGCCAGGGGGATGCCCCATTGCGCGGCCATTTCTTCTAACGTTGTCAGGGCTCTGCTGCATTCTTCAGAGTTTGCCGGCCCAATTACCATGAAATCGTTTAGGTAGTGTACTACCCTGGACCCTGGTCTCTGTCTTTGAAAGGACCATTGAAAAAAGGAACTGAATTGATCAAATAGGGCGCAAGATACTGCGCATCCCATGGGGAGGCACCTGTCTACATAGAATTTATTATTGAAAGTGAAACCTAGCCATTGCTGTGAGTCTGGGTGGACGGCAGCAATCTGAAAGCAGATTTGATGTCCAGTTTGGCAGTCAGGGCGTTCGTGCCGCATTCCTTTATGAGTCTTACCGCTTCTTGAAAGTGTGTGTACGATACCGCTGATTCCGTGTGCGGAATGCCATTGTTTAGTGATCGGCCTTTGGGATAGGATAGATGATGAATTAGCCTCATTTTCCCAGTTTCTTTTTTAGGGACCAGACCTAGAGGTGATATTATGTAATCTTTGAGGGGCATGCGGTCCCAATGTCCCGTGATTCTGTCTAGTAGTAATTCCTCCTCAATTTTGCTTTCAACCATTTGTGGGTTGTCCCTGGCTGACTTTAGTTTGTTTGGGACATTCAGGGACCCACTGCCCTTGAAGGGGATGACAAAACCCTGGGTGAAACCTTGCCAGATTGTTTCACTGGTTTCTTTGTCTGTGTAATTCATGAGAGCCTCTCTAAAATTGTCTGGATTGATGGGTGAGCAGCCCGGGGTTAGACAAAGGGTTGGCGAGATGCATTTGAAGTTATTCTTTTGTATTTTTGGCTGGTAGTTTGGTGCAGTTAGTCGCTGCGTGGTCACTGCTGCAGTTTGTGCACGTGTGCTTGTACCAGCATTCTTTTCCCCATGTGCCCTGGTTTTTCTCAAAGTTTTTACAAGGGGTGTTGGCTTTCTGAGAATGGTTTTTGTTCTGCCTGTGGGTATTAGATTTAGCCCCCCATGGCTGGTTCTTCCAAAAGGGCTGCTCCCCTTTTTTGTGGTTTTCATTGTCGGGGGGCCTGGGGCCCTGTGAGTTTTTGTTATTTTTGTGGGTTAACTGTGCGGTCTCTTCTTCTGAAGGAGGCTCTGCGTTTAGCATGTATAAGTCATTCTGTACCTCGTCCCATTCTATTGATGGCCTCTCTGACATGCTTCTCCTGAATCTAATGTCATATGCTAGCCAGGTTTTCGCTTCTTTGATTTTGTCCACTTATGCCCATATTTTCTGCCATCATGGGGGAATTTTTCTTCATAGATAGTTGCCAAAATGGCGAAAGCTGTAGCCAGTTGTCCCAATTCTGTTCTACCTGGGTGTTTCAGCTATGGCTTTCTCTTCTATCGTTTTGGGATCCCTAAAAAAATCTTTCCCTTTGCGTTGGGCTTCTATCAGTGAAAACATCTCGATGAACTCTTTCGTCCATATGGCTTCTTTGTTTGGTTAATGTTCCATGCTAAACACCTTTTGTATCTGTTCAATATTTCTGCTTGAAAAGATTTTTGATCCAATTGGGAACTACTAATCATTACCGTATGCGATGTGTTGTTGTTGCTTGCTCCTGACAGTCCTGGGGTATTTGTATTGGGGACTGACCATGCTTTTAAAGCACCCGTTGTGTCAGGAGCTGTCATTGGCGTAGTTACAACTATGACGGCTGATGTTGGTGTTGTTGGCACCTGTGCTATTGGTGTTGCTGGCAATGGTGGTGCTGTAGCTGTTGTTGGTGGGAGGCTGGTAACTGTGATGTCTGGTACTAGTGGTAAGATGGGGTCTGCCTGCCTGGACTCGGCTGTGGGAGGTGTTTGTTTACCCCTAATTTCTAGCAATAATTGCTGCATCTTACTCATGTTCTCATACAATTTAGACCGTTTTTTGTTACCTTTTCCCATGCCTTCTGCAGACTTCCTTTTCTTTGCCGATGTCGTCTCGTCCTCATGCCTGGTTGTTATGGGGACACCTTCTTTTGGTAAGCCGTACATATTTTCTCTGAGCCAGGGCCAGCCATAGTGCTCCGCTGCTTCCATGGCTGCAAGCAAGTGGGGTGATTTCGGTTTCTGTGCCGGTGCTGGAGGTTCCTGTGATTTTCGCTTGGGACCCATGTCTTTTAGGTCTGCAAAGCTGAAAAAGACACGGATGTCTGCGTCTGTGCGCTTTGTCTGTTTTTCCTCCGCGCTCGTTCGTGCCGGCCCTGGATCCTGCTTCTACCGCCTTCTCCCCGGGGTGTCCTCTGTTTCAGCGTGATTTCTCGCTGCTCGCCTGTAGTTGAGAGTTTCTGAACAGGACAATGTTCAAAGGGGGGAGAAAAGATGCTGCGTAAGCAGTGAACTTTTAAAGATTGCTAAAGAAGCAAAGTGTGGAAGACACTGAGTGAACAGTGAACCTCTTGTCAGTTTGGGTCCCCATTCAGGGTCCACAAACAGATTGTGTTTTCTTAGAGCATTCTGCTCTTATTTATAAGACCCAGGGAAGCCCTGGGTCTTAGATGTGTATAGTAGTGGGGGTTGTGCGCCAGCCCCCGGCCGGATAGCCGACATTTCTGGCTCCCTGAAAGGTGGCAGGTCTTTGAACCTGGGCCCTGCGTGCCTTTTGGTTTTTCGGTAGGTGCTTAGCACCTTGTTGTTTGGAGAAAGGGCGAGGCGCATGTTCGCACCTCACCCTTCCTCGGCATTGTGTGACAGAGACAGCGTGTCTCTGTGCTTGTGGGGGAGAGGAGCAGGTGTGGGGGCGGGAGCTGCCCCTCTTCTAGCCTGCCAAATGGTAACATCATTTACTCTGCCTCGACTTGGGCAGCCCTGCGTCATTGCCCAGACTCATTCCATCAAGCTGTGAATACCAGAAGGGACCTGCTTGGAGACACTATAGACCTAGACATGCCTTCTACTCTTGATGCACCTATTTTCATTAGGGAAGAAAAGGAGTTCACAGGAGGGGGGTGTGAATGAGGGTACCTTTAATGGTACAATGAGAGGTGGGTGACACTATGGTGATCGGGCTAAAATTAACTTACAACAAACAGCAACTTGAGGCAGACAGAGAAGTATGGGCAAGGCATGTCTGACGAATGTATTGGTCCAATGAGGGATCATGGAATGAAAGACCAATGTAATGGGGCAGGTTGGACGTGTGTGTTAGGCATAATCACCTGCAGTACCGTTTGGGAACACTACAGGCAATTGGGACTACAAGTGTAAGCACAATTTCACCTTTGGTACAAGCCTGTACTACACAGTAAAGTGGTAGCAATGGCTGAGCAGCCAGACTTATCTCAAGAGTTTAAGTGAGCAGTAGAACAAGTTACACAAAGGACCGACCAATACAGTGATTCAAGAAAACACTTAATGAAGGTTTGTTAGTAAAAGAATATACATGTATTTATTCAATCATGTATAAAACATTACACTAGCATAAGCAGCTCAATATCACACACTAATACACCACAAAAATCCAACCGGTAAGTAACTGAACAAGTTTAGCTCAAAATGAAGTGTGAGCAAAATGGCACTTCAGATACTTGATAAAGGAGGGAAAAAACAGGGTTATAAGAATTGCCAGCCCAAATACATTCATAGGCAGGGCAAAGGGTTTCAGTTAAATACAACCAGCAATTATTCTCAATAGGCCTGGCCCAAAGTCAATGGTTCAGAGTCTTTTGTATAGGATAGCACAGTTCTGGTATGTAACCGTTAAGTCTTTGCCACAGATTTTTAAAGGATTTGGCTAGGCGAAAAGTTTGATGAATGTTTAGGGAAGGACAAGCCTTCGTAGTTGAGGAAAGTTTCACGCACTTTCTCGATGGCCGAAAAGATTTCCCGACCGCGTTTGCACAGTACCTTGTCAATGAAGAAAGCTGTAGCTGAGGCAGTTGTTCCTGGTAGTTGCAGCAGATCTCGCTGTTCCTGAGCTTCAGTCGTGCGGACAAGAAGGAGGATGTCGGGAGGTTCCTGCACTGGCCAGGGAACAGGCCAAAAGCTGTAGCAAGACGTTGGTTTGAGGTGTGAGTGCCTTAAAGTCCACGAGCTGGTTTCCTTCCCTCTGACTATCCGGTTTTCAACAGCACTCTGATGAAAATTCGACCAGAATAGGACGGTGTCCAGGTAGCTTGCGAGTTGGTTGTTCCCACCAAACTCAAGTGAAGAAGTGAACTTGAAGGGCTTCTCTGCCGTCAGAGCTTCAGGCAATTCGGACCTGCAGCAGGGCTTCACCGGTCGTCCAGGAGTTGCAGCAGTCCTCTTCCTTCCTCTCCTCTTCAGTTCTTTCGTTCCAGTGGTCGACTCTGCTTTCCAAGTCCCAGAGACCTGCTTTTAAACAATTTTCCCCCATTCACTCCAGCCTGGCTGTCACTCACACAGCAGGGTGGCTGTCCTTGCTGGACAGCCAGCCGGCCCATCACACCAGAGTGCATTCAGGTCTCCTAGGAGACTAAGCACAGGGAGATTCGGGCACCTCCCTCACATCCTGTCCAACCCAGACACCCTGGCACCCAGAGGAGGGCTTCAGCACTGAAGCCCGCCAAAGGCCAACGAACAAAGGGACCAAACCTGGTTTGGCTCGCAGACACAAACACAAGAAGGACCTTTCCTAAAGGAAATGGTGAAAAAAAATGACCAGAGTCTGTTTTTACAGATAGGTCTTGAGTGCCATATTGAAAAACATGGCTGCCCCGATTTTTAGCTACCGTTGTTAGCGGTAGGGAAAAATCATGGTAGTTGGATCTAAACCACTGCCACCAGCCATTTAAAGTAGGAAAGGGTAACATTTTACTATTACATGAGTGTTTTAACTCAGGGGAAGCTAGGTAGAGGGAATTAAGCACTTGTGTGAGAAATCTCCCTAACAGTGTGAAATGCGAGATGGTATAATGCCTCCCCAGATGGGCCAGATGACCAAGTTGAGCATCCCTGTTGCCCTTAAAGCAGCTGTGGCTTCCAATTCTGGGGTGGGATCTGACACCCAGATTTTGGTTGAAAGCACAAAAGAGAATAATGCGATGGGGGTCTGCGAGTTAATTTCTCTCCTTTTATCAAACCTGCATATTAGCCTGAATTTGGCTCTAAAGACTCTTGGTGATCTGCAGGAGAATTTGGGGGGGATCCTGGCGGGCCAACAGACGGCATTTAATTATTGGTACGCATGGCATTTCTGGAGGGCTTTGCAAAGGTAATGATTCCAGCCAATCAAAGTCACTTATGGAAAAGCATATGTTAGATGAACACAACCAGAGACTCTTGAATCTGGATGCCCAAATCTCAATGATGTTGGATGTCCTCTTTTCTAAGGATACTGCCACTCCCAACATCATTGGGGAACCTAGAGGGGACCAGGAAAATAATTCAGAGACTACCCAGGAACAGTTATCCGGGAGTCAGGTTGTTATTGCTCCTGATAGTCCATCGGCTCTGGTGGAGGCCATGGGGCAGTTGGACGAACAGGAAGCTCAACGCGAGGCAGAATTGGCAGTTGATGCTCCACCAATTGATAATGTTGTTGAACTAGATACATTAAGGAATTTACCACAGAGAGGGAAGAAATGCAAGAAGAAGACTAAACATGTCAAAGAAACTAAGAACATGCCTTCAGTTAAGGTTAAGGGGACAAATTCAAATCTAAACCTCTTCGACAACTACCAGAACGTGATAGACATACTAAAACTAACAGTCTCTGTGAATCATTGCGTGATGGTAGAGGTGGTGAAGTGGTGATGGCATCACAGGCTGTGCCACAAAGGGGGGCAGGTGTGTGTAGAGAGGTGATTATGGAGGGTCCTAGTACTTTGTCAGGAGTATACATGGGGATAATAAGGGAAAGTTTGTTCAAACGTCCACAAACAAAGCAGACCAAGATGATTGCTTTTGGTAAGATCATCAGCACAACACATGCTCGTATATCAACAGGTTTACAGCGGATTAGTAATCCACCATTAACGTAGTGACAATTTTGCCTTTGGAGATTGAGCAGAGCTGCCCTCATGATCAACCCAAGACCCTTAATCCTTCGAACAATAGAACAACAGTGGAGGTTACTCTTCCTACTGAGGGGGCTACCAAGCACAACACAAGATTAGTGAACCCTGGGCTGGGGAAATTGCTTGCACCGGTAGGAACATTATTGGTTGGGTGAATAACAGTAAATTTGCTAAAGGGACTAGGCTGAACAGGACAGATCTACTGACCACTTTCAAAAAGATTCTGCTGTGGAGAACAATAACTTCAGATGATATTGATGCAATATCTCTGCCTATTTTTGATAACTGCTGTAAGGTTAGTTATTACCATTCCGAAACGGCTGCAAGTAGGTCTGGGGTCAAAGGAAACATTTAGATACTCTGGGACTTGAGCTGGTGGTATTGCAAAATTCAGCTGAAGTAAAAAAAGTCCTTGCATATAAAGAACCTGCTATCGAAACAGCAGAGGTAGCAGTGACGTTCACATCAGCACCACAGAGTGATACAAGTACTGCTCTGACCTTTATTACAAATCTCTTGGGTAATGGTCAGGATTGGTCCTGGATTCAGCCTGCCCTTAAGACTCTAGAGAGCATTGGGCAAGGTCCGGGACATGCATGACAGTATTGAGATTGAAGTGATTTCTTGGAACATATGAGTTAATATGTTTAAGTTCATAGCCAATCCATCTGATAACAGACTTTCAAAATAGGCTTTCATACTATTTCATATCCTGCAGTTAGGGGGCAACGGGGGAGACCTACAGGGAGACTTATAATAGTTCTATAATGTATATACATTTGTTGGAGTCAAACAGGGTTGCACATTGGCCCCTATACTTTTCAACTTATATTTGTGCGATGTGGACAGGCAGGGTCCCTCCATTGCGCCTGCTAGGTTAGGGAGTATTAGGTTGGAGTGGATGGCCTTTGCAGATGATTTTATCCTGCTTGACAGAACTCTGCAAGGCCTGAGAAGAAAAATGCAGTTGTTCTTCAGATATGCTTTGGACAACAACCTCTTGCCTAATGCATCCAAATCTAAGGTCTTGGTCTTTTCTAGGAGAATCAACATGCAGCTTTGTGTATGGACAATAGGGCCGGAAAAAGTGGAACAGATCAAGGCTGTAATTTATTTGTGCTATCACCTCACTAATAGGGTCAGCATTGACTTTTGGAAAAGTATTCTACTCGATAAAGCAAAAAAACGAACTGTACAACATTTTCACTGCTTCTACTGAGGCGTTACTATCTAGCCAAATTTGAACCAATCATCGTATATGGCCTCGACCTATCTATACACAATAAGGGACATAGGTCCTCATTACACGGTAGGCGCTAAGGGATTACCGGCACCAGTAAGGTCACCGGTGCCGGTAATCCCTTAGCGCCCTAGTACGAGGTCCCTCAGCGGGTCCCGTCCTTAACGCCTGGTCTGACCAGGCGTTATGGACGAGACCCGCTGAGGGACCTCAGAGCTAATAACGGTACCTCAAAATGCGGTACCGTTATTAGCTCCTTCCCCATTCCCATTGAGCCCTATCGGGACTCAAATGGGAATTGGGAATGGTATTCGGCATGGGGACTTACCGGGTCCTCCAGGGTCGGAATGACCCGGTAAGTCCCCATACCGCCTACCAGGACCCGGTATGCGGTAAGGGGATAGCCAAGCTGCTAATAGCGGCATGGTTACCTCCTACCGTGTAATGAGGCCCATGCGCTAAACATCATACAAGGGAAGGTATGGAAGGAGGTGTTGGGCCTCTCAGTGGCTATCCTGAACGCGGTCATAAAACACAAGCTGTGTCTTGTTTCTCTAAAGACCAGGTATGTTTGGAATCTGCATTCTGTCTACAGAAAAATAATTGATCCACCAAATAATTTAGAGAACAGATGAGTTCAGTACTGGTACACAATGGGGTTACCGAGGAAGACCTTGTAAAGTGACAAGAGATCGTTAAGAAGATTCTGTTTAGGACTGATTGGGTGGAGACAGCGGATTGCATTGCTTCCTATTTTACCTATGAGGAGTATTCCCAATTCTTTCATGCAAGAGAGTGTTTACCATTGTATCTCTAGAGTTTTCCTTGTCCTAACATTCACATGACTTATATGCATTTTAGGCTAAACCAACTTCCTATTTTCGAGAGGATTAATCACTGTAAGAACTCCTCACTGCTGCTTATTAACAACTTCCCCTACTCAGGGACATCTTAAGAACTTTTGGGGCCCTAGGCACAGACATCTCCGGGGCCCCCCTCCACCAAACCAAAGCAATTAAGGGATCAAGAATACTGGTTGTGCCCCCCCCCACCAGTCGTGCTCACAGCCTATAGGTTGATATGCTGTCTTGCAGCATAATAAGCACGTTTACTCCCTTTAAGTGCCCTTGCCCTCTTCATTCTTGCACTAATCAGAATGATGAACAAGTAGCATTTGAAGACCAACATTAGCAGTCTACAAAGGGTTACTGTTCTAGTACGTACAGAACACTTTTTAATCAATAATAACATTAGCTACCTCACAGAATGCAAAAGTGCTCATGAATGGACAGAGGACACCAATTGGAAGGAAGGAGAACGCCACACATACCGTAGCATAGATAGTGGAGGCAGATTAGAAGCTACCAGGAAGGTGTCTTTATCCAGACAGAATGAGATTAGAAGTGGGATATGGTTTTCAAATAGAGTTGCCATTAGATATCAAAGGAACAAATGCCTGTGGTGTGTGATAAAAATATGCTCACCATTAACACAGTGAAACCATGAATAAGGCTTTTATGAAGATCATACCATGAGAAGGCAATCACTAGGAAGGGCTGACAATTTTGAAAGGTTTAGCGACTGGCAATATTGAGAGGTTAGGCAATACAAGATTAAATGAGATGCCCAGGATTAAGGGGTGAAGCTGGGATTTGTGCCAAATCTGCAATTTCTGCATTTAAAAAACGGACTTGGAAAGTACACAAATCACATTACCAAACGATCATTTTTAAACTAAATATTATAGAAGGTTGTTATGCAAAATGGGAATGATTCTAGCTTCATTTTCTCCATCATCAAAAGAAGAATATAAGAACCAGCATACCAATCGATGTGATTTAACACATTTACAGGCCGATTCATGGAATAATTAGCGCGGCGCAAGTGGGCAAAAACGTGCGAATCGCAGTGGAATAGCGAAAATCGCAGTGCAAGTGCGAAAATCGCACGAAAAGCAGCGCACGTCGATTCATGGAAGGCCGTGCGCGAGAAAACCAGCGGATGTGCGATAAAAAAGTGCGCGGCGCACGTTGGCGCACAGGCCATCTAACAGCGTGCGCCAGGTCACAGTGAAAATCGCACAGGCCACAGCGAAATTCGCACAAAGCGCGGCGCATGCAACAAAAGTAGGCGGAACACGGGCGTAACACTCGGAATGGGGAACAACTTGCCAAAACGTGGGCGTCACGGGGGAAGTACAGGGCACAAGTGCGCGGAACGCCCACACGCTCGCCTACAACATGTATTCATGGAATAGAATAGGGGAAAAAAGCACACGCTCAAACCAGCGCACAGGCACAAACACGACCGCCACAAGAAAGCAGGCGGTAGCGTCTCTGCGGCTGTAAGAAATGTGCGCCAAAAAGTGCGCCAAAAAATAGCACCTATATACTGCCATGATGAATGTCCCATACTGTGGCCCTCCAGGAAAAATGACGTGCAAAGGGGTACCCACAAACACGGACACCCGCTGACAAAAAATACGTGTGCGTGTATACTGGGGTGCGCGGGAAGTCCCACACGCGATTTCAGCAGGGTACGTGCATCACAGGGCTTCGCGTGAAGTCATTCACGCAATCGGGCCTGGGGGAGCGTGCTACGTGTATTTCAGGGGTTCGCGTGAAGTTTCACACGCGATCGGGCCTGGGGGAGCGGGCTACGTGTATTACAGGGGTTCGCGTGAAGTTCATCACGCGATCGGGCCTGGGGGAGCGGGCTACGTGTATTCCAGGGGTGCGTGAGAAGTTCCACACGCGAATAGCCTGGGCGCGTGTATTTCAGGGGTGCGCGGGAAGTTCCACACGCGAATAGCCTGGGCGCCTGTATTTGAGGGGTGCGCGGGAAGTTCCACACGCAAATAGCCTGGGCGCGTGTATTTCAGGGGTGCGCGGGAAGTTCCACACGCGAATAGCCTGGGCGCGTGTATTTCAGGGGTGCGCGTGAAGTCATTCACGCGATCGGGCCTGGGGGAGCGGGCTACGTGTATTTCAGGGGTTCGCATGAAGTTTCTCACACGATCGGGCCTGAGGGAGCGTGCTACGTGTATTTCAGGGGTTCGCGTGAAGTTTCACACGCGATCGGGCCTGGGGGAGCGGGCTACGTGTATTACAGGGGTTCGCGTGAAGTTCCTCACGCGATCGGGCCTGGGGGAGCGGGCTACGTGTATTCCAGGGATGCGTGAGAAGTTCCACACGCGAATAGCCTGGGCGCGTGTATTTCAGGGGTGCGCGGGAAGTTCCACACGCGAATAGCCTGGGCGCGTGTATTTCAGGGGTGCGCGGGAAGTTCCACACGCGAATAGCCTGGGCGCCTGTATTTCAGGGGTGCGCGGGAAGTTCCACACGCGAATAGCCTGGGCGCCTGTATTTGAGGGGTGCGCGGGAAGTTCCACACGCGAATAGCCTGGGCGCGTGTATTTCAGGGGTGCGCGGGAAGTTCCACACGCGAATAGCCTGGGCGCGTGTATTTCATGGGTGCGCGGGAAGTTCCACACGCGAATAGCCTGGGCGCGTGTATTTCAGGGGTGCACGGGAAGTTCCACACGCGAATAGCCTGGGCGCGTGTATTTCAGGGGTGCGCGGGAAGTTCCACACGCGAATAGCCTGTGCGCGTGTATTTCAGGGGTGCGCGGGAAGTTTTACACGCGAATAGCTTGGGCGCGTGTATTTCAGGGGTGCCGGGGAGTCCCACATGTGATTTGACAGTGTGGGTCCTCCCAGGTGTACCCTGTACACCCTCCACGGCCCCTGGAGGCAGCCCACACCACAGGGGACTACCCTGCATCCCTGGTCATGTCCCGCAGGCAGCCCACCCAACATGGGCATGCCCCCCAGAAAAGGCACATGTCTCCTTGAACTAATGAACACCAACTCATGTCCCCTTGCACCCCCACCCCCCAGCACTGTGGGGCACCTGCCAGCAGGCCCCCACCCATGTCCAACTCATGTCCCCCACCACCCCCACCCCCCAGCACTGTGGGGCACCTGCCAGCAGGCCCCCACCCATGTCCAACTCATGTCTCCCACCACCCCCCAGCCACCAGGGTCACCCTCCACCAGGCCCCCACTCATGTCTCCCACCACCCCCACCCCCCAGCCACCAGGGTCACCCTCCACCAGGCCCCCACTCATGTCTCCCACCACCCTCACACCCCAGCAGTGCAGGGGCAGTCTCCACCAGGCCCCCACTCATGTCTCCCACCACCCCCACACCCCAGCAGTGCAGGGGCAGCCTCCACCAGGAACCCACTCATGTCTCCCACCACCCCCACACCTCAGCAGTGCAGGGGCAGCCTCCACCAGGCCCCCACTCATGTCACCCACCACCCCCACCCCCCAGCCACCAGGGTCACCCTCCACCAGGCCCCCACTCATGTCTCCCACCACCCCCACACCCCAGCAGTGCAGGGGCAGCCTCCACCAGGCCCCCACTCATGTCTCCCACCACCCCCACACCCCAGCAGTGCAGGGGCAGCCTCCACCAGGCCCCCACTCATGTCTCCCACAACCCCCACACCCCAGCAGTGCAGGGGCAGCCTCCACCAGGCCCCCACTCATGTCTCCCACCACCCCCACCCCCCAGCAGTGCAGGGGCAGCCTCCACCAGGCCCCCACTCATGTCACCCACCACCCCCACCCCCCAGCCACCAGGGTCACCCTCCACCAGGCCCCCACTCATGTCTCCCACCACCCCCACACCCCAGCAGTGCAGGGGCAGCCTCCACCAGGCCCCCACTCATGTCTCCCACCACCCCCACACCCCAGCAGTGCAGGGGCAGCCTCCACCAGGCCCCCACCCATGTCCCCTATCACCCCCACCCCCCCGCCACCAGGGGCACCCTCCACCAGGCCCCCACTCATGTCTCCCACCACCCCCACCCCCCAGCAGTGCAGGGGCAGCCTCCACCAGGCCCCCACTCATGTCTCCCACCACCCCCATCCCCCAGCAGTGCAGGGTCAACATCCACCAGGCCCCCACTCATGTCGCCCTGCACCCCCACCCCCCGGCAGTGCAGGGGCAGCCTCCACCAGGCCCCCACTCATGTCTCCCACCACCCCCACACCCCAGCAGTGCAGGGTCACCCTCCACCAGGCCCCCACTCATGTCTCCCACCACCCCCACACCCCAGCAGTGCAGGGGCAGCCTCCACCAGGCCCCCACTCATGTCTCCCACCACCCCCACACCCCAGCAGTGCAGGGGCAGCCTCCACCAGGCCCCCACTCATGTCTCCCACCACCCCCACACCCCAGCAGTGCAGGGGCAGCCCCCACCAGGCCCCCACTCATGTCTCCCACCACCCCCACCCCCCAGCAGTGCAGGGTCACCCTCCACCAGGCCCCCACTCATGTCTCCCACCACCCCCACCCCCCAGCCACCAGGGTCACCCTCCACCAGGCCCCACTCATGTCTCCCACCACCCCCACCCCCCAGCAGTGCAGGGTCAACCTCCACCAGGCCCCCCACTCATGTCCCCCTGCACCCCCACCCCCCGGCAGTGCAGGGGCAGCCTCCACCAGGCCCCCACTCATGTCACCCACCACCCCCACCCCCCAGCCACCAGGGTCACCCTCCACCAGGCCCCCACTCATGTCTCCCACCACCCCCACACCCCAGCAGTGCAGGGGCAGCCTCCACCAGGCCCCCACTCATGTCTCCCACCACCCCCACACCCCAGCAGTGCAGGGGCAGCCTCCACCAGGCCCCCACACATGTCTCCCACCACCCCCACCCCCCTGCCACCATGGGCAGCCCCCACCAGGCCCCCACTCATGTCTCCCACCACCCCCACCCCCCAGCAGTGCAGGGTCACCCTCCACCAGGCCCCCACTCATGTCTCCCACCACCCCCACCCCCCAGCCACCAGGGTCACCCTCCACCAGGCCCCCACTCATGTCTCCCACCACCCCCACCCCCCTGCCACCATGTGCAGCCCCCACCAGGTCCTCACAATCCCCAATCATGTGCGTAATGGTCAGCCTCCACAGCCAAAAAGCCCTACCAAGTAACCCATTCACCCACATGGAAATGGAAATCACATGTTACACCCCCAATGTACATGAAGCAAATGAACCCATGTCCGTCACACACATATTTTCGAATTGAATGGGAAAACACACAACATGACATGCATGAAACCAATGAGATGAAACCACACAGTGAACAATGGAAAAAAAAATGTATTGAAAAAAATACGAATGCTAAAGAAAGAAAACTAACTACAATGTAAATGTGAAAAAATAAGCTGCATGTCCGCATAAAAACACAAAACTAGAAAATCAAATCCAAAAAATGTTGTCCAAAGTGAAATGTAAAAACTCTCCATGCAACAAAGAACTATGTACAAAAATAACAAGGGTCCATCATCACAACTGAACTAAGGAAACCTCCTAAAAAACCTACCTAAATATCAACTATATACAAAAAGTGGAGCAGTGTCCGTCGACTCCAAATCATAATAAGAACGAAAGGAAACCTAAAACTAAATAACTATATACAAAGGCGGCGGGCAAGTCCAGCGGCTCACTCTGTGGTGTCCCGGGCCAGGGCATCATCGAACTCCTGTTCGATGTCCCGGAGGCGGTCCAGTTCCATGGCCCCGAGGGTCCGCAGGGACGACGCTGTGTCCTCCTCCAACCCCCTGCGGATTGCCTCGAGGCACTCGGCCCGCCTCAGGGCCCTCCGCATGGAGTTCTCCGCCCTGACCATTGTGAGCCGCGCCTCTTCCGCCCGCCGCCGCTCCGCACCTATGGCGTGGCCCAACCGCTGTCACACGGAAGACACTCTCTGTCCTGGGTCCCCCTGCCCTCCGGCCGATGCTTGCCCCTCCGATGTTGAAAGCCCCGAGCCTTCATGTCTCCCACCATCTTGCTGCTGCTGCTGCTCTGCCTCTGCCCGTGCACTGCCTCCTGCTGCCTGCACATCCTCTGCCGGCTGGGGTGCACCTGTTGATGTGGCCACCCCTGCTGGACCTCCGACTCCCGACTGTGGCAGGGATGCCTCCTCCACCAGCCTGGCCGCACTGTCAGAGGCAGCTCCACAGGGCACCCAGGTGACTGATGGGTGGGAAGATGGCACAGAGGACGACTGGCGCGTAGGGGGTCCAGTTGAGGAGGGGGTCGGAGCAAGCCCCATCAGACAGCGGAATCCGGCCTGGGTGACCTGTCCCAGCAGGCTGACGTGGTCAACGAGCCAATCGAGATGACGTGCAGTCTCTCCATGAAAAGACTGCAGGTCACCTCGCATGGCCCGTTGACGCAATGCCACACCAGCCAGGACAGGCTCAACCCGGACCTGGATGGCCACGTCCGCAGGCAGAGGAAGGCCAGTTGACGTCAGCTCATCCCCTGCCTGAAAACGGGTCTGGACGTAGGCATCCCTGCTGGTGCAAGATGATGCAGGGACAGGATCGGGGACAGGATTGCACACAGGCACCTCCGCGGCCGCCTGTGCTGCCTCCTGTCCCTGGTCCTGCACTGCACCACTAGCACCAGTGGGATCCCCCCCTCCAGACCCTGTCTCTGGTGCTTGCGCGGCCCCCTCCTCCACCAAACCCCCCACCAACCTGGATGACTCTGTGCCATCTTCCCCTGTTGGGCCCTGTGGGGTCCCAGCTGCCCCTTCTGCTGCCGAGGAGTCCAACTGCAACCTCCGCCTCTTGGACCTCCCCCCAGCAGCTGCGGCCTGGGACGCGGCACCGGACTCCTCACTCCCCGACGAGATGACAACACGGGAGGGGAGCCGGGCCTTGCGTCTCCGGCTGGCGGTCGGATCCCCGCCGCTGTGCTCCACAGCACCTTCTCCGCCCTCTTCATCAGTTGACGCTGCAGACAGGGAGAAACAAAACACAGGCATCAGGGCACTGTACAATGGACACATACACGCATGACAGTTGCACATGAGTGGCATTGGCAAACCTCAGACATGTCATCACAATCCCCAACACACATGTCTTTGCAACTGGCACACATGAGCCATACCACAGCCATTTTGCAACTGCCACCACCATCCCTACACATACAACAGCATCAGCAGCCAAAGGGGAGCCAGACATCACATGCAACACAGGAAGTGCACCACACATGTACACACATCACCACACTTGCATGCATGTCTACACCTCTGCCAAGTGTCGCACTGTTCAGACGGGCATCCATGTCACATCTGCCAATCAGGCTTCCACATACCGCTGTCACATGCATCCATGTAGCATCACTGTTGCACCCTTGACAAATACACACACATGCACATGTACACAGTGCTCATACATGCAGCCGAAAACAACATACATGCCTGACATCACGGACATGTCTACTTACATACACATTCATCCAAACATGTGTGCACGCACAACTGCATTTGCCATGCAAGCCCACACACACAAGCACCATCCATGTCTCACACATTACAGCCCTCGCATGTGTCAGCCCCACGGCCCTGTACACCCCCACCCATACTCCACCCCATACAAACAGATGTGCAACCGGCACAATGGGGAATGATCACCACACGCCCTGCTCACAACCAGGATGCATGTACACTCACCGCTGGACTCCAGACGGCTCTGCTTCTCTAGGACCTGGACGTGGAGCGCTGGGGATATGCGTTCCAGGACCCCCATCTGTTCTTCCGACAAGTGGCCCCGGCGCCCCTTGGCATCCGCTGCCTTCAAGAGGCGCCGGGCCTTGTTCAGGGTCCTGGACCTGAAGTCCTCCCAGCGCTTCCTGACATGTTGTAAGTCCCGGACTGCCACCCCCTCCGCGTTGATGGCAGTCACGATGTCAGTCCAGATCCGAGTCCGTCCTTCCTTGTCGGCGCGGGAACTTCCAAAGAGGGCATCATACTGCCCCAGGACTTGCTCCACCAGGACACCAACTTCGGTGGCACTGAAGCTGGTGCCCCTCTGCCTCTCTGGCCAGGGGTTGTCAGTGGTCACAGATGGTGTTAGCCCCGACATGACAACCCCAGAGGCAGGAGTGGGTGGGCAACTGGGTCCTGGGGCTGGGCTGTGGAGCGATGGAATTCCAGTCGGGAGTCTTCAGTGCCCACCCAGGGGTGGTCACAGCAACAGCACCCCTGGCTGATGTGCAGGCAGCAAATGGCAGTGCACGTGGGCAGCAGGCAGTCAGGCAGCAGCAGATAGCAGGTGGGAGCGTGCTCGGGGCTCTGGGGGCAGTAATTCGGCCTTCTGGGCAGGAGCGTGGTCTTCCGTGTGCTCACGCGTGGCCAGCTTGGTACGGAGTGAATTGGCACGTGAAAATCCTGCACGTCAGCGTGAAAACCGAGGAAAGGCCCTTAGCGCGTAAGCGCGTCAGCACGCATACGCGATTCCATTGGACCAAAGGCCCTCAGCGCGTAAGCGCGTCTGTGACGTGACCCGCACGGGTGTTTCCCACACAGCACGTGATGACAGAGCACACGTGGAAAGACTGCACGTCAGAGTCTCATTGCGTGTGATTGGTGGAAATGGCCGTACACCGGGATACAGGTGCGCTGACGTACTTGCGTGTGTAAGTGTCCGCGCACACCTCATATACACGTACATAGGCCAATCGCGTGTACACGCACTTTTGTCCAATTACACGCGATGAGACTCTGACGTGCAGTCTTTCCACGTGTGCTCTGTCATCACGTGCTGTGTGGGAAACAACCGTGCGGGTCACGTCACAGACGCGCTTACGCGCTGAGGGCCTTTGGTCCAATGGAATCGCGTATGCGTGCTGACGCGCTTACGCGCTAAGGGCCTTTCCTCGGTTTTCACGCTGACGTGCAGGATTTTCACGTGCCAATTCACTCCGTACCAAGCTGGCCACGCGTGAGCACACGGAAGACCACGCTCCTGCCCAGAAGGCCGAATTACTGCCCCCCAGAGCCCCGAGCACACTCCCACCTGCTATCTGCTGCTGCCTGACTGCCTGCTGCCCACGTGCACTGCCATTTGCTGCCTGCACATCAGCCAGGGGTGCTGTTGCTGTGACCACCCCTGCTGGAACAGAAGACTCCCGACTGGAATTCCATCGCTCCACAGCCCAGCCCCAGGACCCAGTTGCCCACCCACTCCTGCCTCTGGGGTTGTCATGTCGGGGCTAACACCATCTGTGACCACTGACAACCCCCGGCCAGAGAGGCAGAGGGGCACCAGCTTCAGTGCCACCGAAGTTGGTGTCCTGGTGGAGCAAGTCCTGGGGCAGTATGATGCCCTCTTTGGAAGTTCCTGCGCCGACAAGGAAGGACGGACTTGGATCTGGACTGACATCGTGACTGCCATCAACGCGGAGGGGGTGGCAGTCCGGGACTTACAACATGTCAGGAAGCGCTGGGAGGACTTCAGGTCCAGGACCCTGAACAAGGCCCGGCGCCTCTTGAAGGCAGCGGATGCCAAGGGGCGCCGGGGCCACTTGTCGGAAGAACAGATGGGGGTCCTGGAACGCATATCCCCAGCGCTCCACGTCCAGGTCCTAGAGAAGCAGAGCCGTCTGGAGTCGAGCGGTGAGTGTACATGCATCCTGGTTGTGAGCAGGGCGTGTGGTGATCATTCCCCATTGTGCCGGTTGCACATCTGTTTGTATGGGGTGGAGTATGGGTGGGGGTGTACAGGGCCGTGGGGCTGACACATGCGAGGGCTGTAATGTGTGAGACATGGATGGTGCTTGTGTGTGTGGGCTTGCATGGCAAATGCAGTTGTGCGTGCACACATGTTTGGATGAATGTGTATGTAAGTAGACATGTCCGTGATGTCAGGCATGTATGTTGTTTTCGGCTGCATGTATGAGCACTGTGTACATGTGCATGTGTGTGTATTTGTCAAGGGTGCAACAGTGATGCTACATGGATGCATGTGACAGCGGTATGTGGAAGCCTGATTGGCAGATGTGACATGGATGCCCGTCTGAACAGTGCGACACTTGGCAGAGGTGTAGACATGCATGCAAGTGTGGTGGTGTGTGTACATGTGTGGTGCACTTCCTGTGTTGCATGTGATGTCTGGCTCCCCTTTGGCTGCTGATGCTGTTGTATGTGTAGGGATGGTGGTGGCAGTTGCGAAATGGCTGTGGTATGGCTCATGTGTGCCAGTTGCAAAGACATGTGTGTTGGGGATTGTGATGACATGTCTGAGGTTTGCCAATGCCACTCATGTGCAACTGTCATGCGTGTATGTGTCCATTGTACAGTGCCCTGATGCCTGTGTTTTGTTTCTCCCTGTCTGCAGCGTCAACTGATGAAGAGGGCGGAGAAGGTGCTGTGGAGCACAGCGGCGGGGATCCGACCGCCAGCCGGAGACGCAAGGCCCGGCTCCCCTCCCGTGTTGTCATCTCGTCGGGGAGTGAGGAGTCCGGTGCCGCGTCCCAGGCCGCAGCTGCCGGGGGGAGGTCCAAGAGGCGGAGGTTGGAGTTGGACTCCTCGGCAGCAGAAGGGGCAGCTGGGACCCCACAGGGCCCAACAGGGGAAGATGGCACGGAGTCATCCAGGTTGGTGGGGGGTCTGGTGGAGGAGGAGGCTGTGCAAGCACCAGAGACGGGGTCTGGAGGTCGGGATCCCACTGGTGCTAGTGGTGCAGTCCAGGACCAGGGACAGGAGGCAGCACAGGCCGCCGCGGAGGTGCCTGTGTGCAATCCTGTCCCCGATCCTGTCCCTGCATTATCTTGCACCAGCAGGGATGCCTACGTCCAGACCCGTTTCCAGGCAGGGGATGAGCTGACGTCAACTGGCCTTCCTCTGCCTACGGACGTGGCTATCCAGGTCCGGGTTGAGCCTGTCCTGGCTGGTGTGGCGTTGCGTCAACGGGCCATGCGGGGTGACCTGCAGTCTTTTCATGGAGAGACTGCACGTCATCTCGAATGGCTCGTTGACCACGTCAGCCTGCTGGGACAGGTCACCCAGACCGGATTTCTCCGTCTGATGGGGCTTGTTCCGACCCCCTCCTCAACTGGACCCCCTACGTGCCAGTCGTCCTCTGTGCCATCTTCCCACCCATCAGTCACCTGGGTGCCCTGTGGAGCTGCCTCTGACAGTGCGGCCAGGCTGATGGAGGAGGCATCCCTGCCACAGTCGGGAGTCGGACGTCCAGCAGGGATGGCCACATCAACAACTGCACCCCAGCCGGCGGAGTATGTGCAGGCAGCAGGAGGCAGTGCACGGGCAGAGGCAGAGCAGCAGCAGCAACATGGTGGGAGCCATGAAGGCTCGGGGCCTTCGACATCGGAGGGGCAGGCATCGGCCGGAGGGCAGGAGGACCCAGGACAGAGAGTGTCTTCCGTGTGGCAGCGGTTGGGCCACGCCATAGGTGCGGAGCGGCGGCGGGCGGAAGAGGCGCGGCTCACAATGGTCAGGGCGGAGAACTCCATGCGGAGGGCCCTGAGGCGGGCCGAGTGCCTCGAGGCAATCCGCAGGGGGTTGGAGGAGGACACGGCGTCGTCCCTGCGGACCCTCGGGGCCATGGAACTGGACCGCCTCCGGGACATCGAACAGGAGTTCGATGATGCCCTGGCCCGGAACACCACGGAGTGAGCCGCTGGACTTGCCCGCCGCCTTTGTATATAGTTCTTTAGTTTTAGGTTTCCTTTGTTTTTTCTTATGATTTGGAGTCGACGGACACTGCTCCACTTTTTGTATATAGTTGATATTTAGGTAGGTTTTTTAGGAGGTTTCCTTAGTTCAGTTGTGATGATGGACCCTTGTTATTTTTGTACATAGTTCTTTGTTGCATGGAGAGTTTTTACATTTCACTTTGGACAAAATTTTTTGGATTTGATTTTCTAGTTTTGTGTTTTTATGCGGACATGCAGCTTCTTTTTTCACATTTACATTGTAGTTAGTTTTCTTTCTTTAGCATTCGTATTTTTTTCCAATACATTTTTTTTTCCATTGTTCACTGTGTGGTTTCATCTCATTGGTTTCATGCATGTCATGTTGTGTGTTTTCCCATTCAATTGGAAAATATGTGTGTGACGGACATGGGTTCATTTGCTTCATGAACATTGGGGGTGTAACATGTGATTTCCATTTCCATGTGGGTGAATGGGTTACTTGGTAGGGCTTTTTGGCTGTGGAGGCTGACCATTACGCACATGATTGGGGATTGTGAGGACCTGGTGGGGGCTGCACATGGTGGCAGGGGGGTGGGGGTGGTGGGAGACATGAGTGAGGGCCTGGTGGAGGCTGCCCCTGCACTGCCGGGGGGTGGGGGTGGTGGGAGACATGAGTGGGGGCCTGGTGGAGGCTGCCCCTGCACTGCTGGGGGGTGGGGGTGGTGGGAGACATGAGTGGGGGCCTGGTGGAGGGTGACCCTGGTGGCTGGGGGGTGGGGGTGGTGGGTGACATGAGTGGGGGCCTGGTGGAGGCTGCCCCTGCACTGCTGGGGGGTGGGGGTGGTGGGAGACATGAGTGGGGGCCTGGTGGAGGCTGCCCCTGCACTGCTGGGGTGTGGGGGTGGTGGGAGACATGAGTGGGGGCCTGGTGGAGGCTGCCCCTGCACTGCTGGGGTGTGGGGGTGGTGGGAGACATGAGTGGGGGCCTGGTGGAGGCTGCCCCTGCACTGCCGGGGGGTGGGGGTGCAGGGGGACATGAGTGGGGGCCTGGTGGAGGTTGACCCTGCACTGCTGGGGGGTGGGGGTGGTGGGAGACATGAGTGGGGGCCTGGTGGAGGCTGCCCCTGCACTGCTGGGGTGTGGGGGTGGTGGGAGACATGAGTGGGGGCCTGGTGGATGCTGCCCCTGCACTGCTGGGGTGTGGGGGTGGTGGGAGACATGAGTGGGGGCCTGGTGGAGGCTGCCCCTGCACTGCTGGGGTGTGGGGGTGGTGGGAGACATGAGTGGGGGCCTGGTGGAGGGTGACCCTGGTGGCTGGGGTGTGGGGGTGGTGGGAGACATGAGTGGGGGCCTGGTGGAGGCTGCCCCTGCACTGCCGGGGGGTGGGGGTGCAGGGGGACATGAGTGGGGGCCTGGTGGAGGTTGACCCTGCACTGCTGGGGGGTGGGGGTGGTGGGAGACATGAGCGGGGGCCTGGTGGAGGGTGACCCTGGTGGCTGGGGGGTGGGGGTGGTGGGAGACATGAGTGGGGGCCTGGTGGAGGGTGACCCTGCACTGCTGGGGGGTGGGGGTGGTGGGAGACATGAGTGGGGGCCTGGTGGAGGCTGCCCCTGCACTACTGGGGTGTGGGGGTGGTGGGAGACATGAGTGGGGGCCTGGTGGAGGTTGACCCTGCACTGCTGGGGGTGGGGGTGGTGGGAGACATGAGTGGGGGCCTGGTGGAGGCTGCCCCTGCACTGCTGGGGTGTGGGGGTGGTGGGAGACATGAGTGGGGCCTGGTGGATGCTGCCCCTGCACTGCTGGGGTGTGGGGGTGGTGGGAGACATGAGTGGGGGCCTGGTGGAGGCTGCCCCTGCACTGCTGGGGTGTGGGGGTGGTGGGAGACATGAGTGGGGGCCTGGTGGAGGGTGACCCTGGTGGCTGGGGTGTGGGGGTGGTGGGAGACATGAGTGGGGGCCTGGTGGAGGCTGCCCCTGCACTGCCGGGGGGTGGGGGTGCAGGGGGACATGAGTGGGGGCCTTTTGGAGGTTGACCCTGCACTGCTGGGGGGTGGGGGTGGTGGGAGACATGAGTGGGGGCCTGGTGGAGGGTGACCCTGGTGGCTGGGGGGTGGGGGTGGTGGGAGACATGAGTGGGGGCCTGGTGGAGGGTGACCCTGCACTGCTGGGGGGTGGGGGTGGTGGGAGACATGAGTGGGGGCCTGGTGGGGGCTGCCCATGGTGGCAGGGGGGTGGGGGTGGTGGGAGACATGAGTGGGGGCCTGGTGGAGGCTGACCCTGCACTGCTGGGGTGTGGTGGGAGACATGAGTGGGGGCCTGGTGGAGGGTGACCCTGGTGGCTGGGGGGTGGGGGTGGTGGGTGACATGAGTGGGGGCCTGGTGGAGGCTGCCCCTGCACTGCTGGGGGGTGGGGGTGGTGGGAGACATGAGTGGGGGCCTGGTGGAGGCTGCCCCTGCACTGCTGGGGTGTGGGGGTGGTGGGAGACATGAGTGGGGGCCTGGTGGAGGCTGCCCCTGCACTGCTGGGGTGTGGGGGTGGTGGGAGACATGAGTGGGGGCCTGGTGGAGGCTGCCCCTGCACTGCCGGGGGGTGGGGGTGCAGGGGGACATGAGTGGGGGCCTGGTGGAGGTTGACCCTGCACTGCTGGGGGGTGGGGGTGGTGGGAGACATGAGTGGGGGCCTGGTGGGGGCTGCCCATGGTGGCAGGGGGGTGGGGGTGGTGGGAGACATGAGTGGGGGCCTGGTGGAGGCTGCCCCTGCACTGCTGGGGGTTGGGGGTGGTGGGAGACATGGGTGGGGGCCTGGTGGAGGGTGCCCCTGCACTGCTGGGGGGTGGGGGTGGTGGGAGACATGGGTGGGTGCCTGGTGGAGGGTGCCCCTGCACTGCTGGGGGGTGGGGGTGGTGGGAGACATGGATGGGGGCCTGGTGGAGGGTGCCCCTGGTGGCTGGGGGGTGGGGGTGGTGGGAGACATGAGTGGGGGCCTGGTGGAGGGTGCCCCTGGTGGCGGGGGGGTGGGGGTGATAGGGGACATGAGTGGGGGCCTGGTGGAGGCTGCCCCTGCACTGCTGGGGGGTGGGGGTGGTGGGAGACATGGATGGGGGCCTGGTGGAGGGTGCCCCTGGTGGCGGGGGGGTGGGGGTGATAGGGGACATGAGTGGGGGCCTGGTGGAGGCTGCCCCTGCACTGCTGGGGGGTGGGGGTGCAGGGGGACATGAGCAGGTGTGCAGGGTAGTCCCCTGTTTTGTGGGCTGCCTGCAGGGGCCGTGGAGGGTGTACAGGGAACACCTGTGAGGACCCACCCAGCCTAATTGCGTGTGATAATTCCCGCACACCCCTGTAATACACGTACCTGGCCAAATCGCATGTGAGAATTCCCGCGCACCCCTGTAATACACGTACCCAGCCGAATCGCGTGTAGAACTTCCCGTGTACCCCTGTAATACACGTACCCAGCCAAATCGCGTGTGATAATTCCCACGTACCCCTGTAATACACGTACCCTGGCCAATCGCGTGTAGAACTTCCCACGCACCCCTGTAATACACGTACTAAGCCAAATCGCGTGTGATAATTCCCACGCACCCCTGTAATACACGTACCTGGCCAAATCGCATGTGAGAATTCCCGCGCACCCCTGTAATACACGTACCCAGCCGAATCGCGTGTAGAACTTCCCGTGTACCCCTGTAATACACCTACCCAGCCAAATCGCGTGTGATAATTCCCGCGCACCCCTGGAATACACGTACCCAGCCAAATCGCGTGTGATAATTCCCGCGCACCCCTGGAATACACGTACCCAGCCAAATTGTGTGTGCTAATTCCCGCGCACCCCTGTAATACACGTACCCAGCCAAATCGCGTGTGATAATTCCTGCGTACCCCTGTGATACACGTGCCCTGGCTAATCGCGTGTAAAACTTCACGCGTACCCCTGTAATACACGTACCCTGGCTAATCGCGTGTATAACTTCACGCGTACCCCTGATATGCACGTTACCCGCTTTGCGTTCCTTGTTTGGCAGCCCTGTGGACTGGTCCAGGGTTAGCGCTGCCCTTTGCGATGATTTAGCGATTTTGATGGCTTTTCCTTGCGCGAGGGCGTTCTTGGGGGCGTTACTGGCGCTGCTGCAGGGTCGCTGCGATACTCTGCGCCACGGCTGGTTTGGGAGCCTAAAATCCATGAATACGCTGTGCGCGGAAATCGGTTTTAGCGCACGTGCCTGGCGCAGACAATCGCACGCGGACACTCTGCGCCAGCCGCTTGCGACACTTTTCTGCGAAATTCTATGAATTATAGTGTAAATCTGGGGTTGTTTTTTGTATTTTAAAGCTTTAAATACTTCCATATAAACGTGCATAAAAACCTTTGACTTTTACCAAAAAGCAAACCGTTTTTTGTGTCAAACAAGCAGACCTTAAAATATGCTTGCCTGATGCCTGCAACATATGGTTCACTCCCTTCTGTCTACCAACTCTTCCACCCAAATGGCCTACATAAGAAGAAAGATCAAGTAATGGGCTAAACTATACCAGCAGCATGCAAGAAGGCAAACCTCACAGAAAACAGCACAGTGATGTAAGATATATTAAATAATTTGACCAGGATCACTGTATCATCTGCTGGCAAATCCAGGATATAAACATGAACGCTGTCATTCCATAGTCTTGAATTTGGATACTTATTCACCTCTTGGACTAACAGTGTATGCCACCATTGGAGGCGATTGCCTAGGTTTTAGAACACCCCATCTGAACAAACCAATTTCTAGACCTTCACCATACGGATGATATGTTAGTTTTTATAGCAACCCCTATCTGCTACAGGTACATTGCTGATAGTAGCAGATGTTGCTCTGCAAAACCAAGTACACATTCAGGCAGGTTTATAAACTTGAGACGTAGGAAAGGCTCAGCCAGCCTTGTTGGAATGTGATATTCTAATTTTGCATATGAACACATATCTCTGCAATGGGTGCTTCACCCACTGAGCTAACTTCTGAACCATTGTTGCCCTCACTTTATCAACATGCATTTCACCATTGCTTATTGAACATGATGAACCTAATTCCCACAGGAAGGAAAGAATGCTACAGAGTGGTGCCATAAGGAACACACAAACTATGTATACCACAATGAACACCGAAAGCAATACATGATGAATTGATCAAGGCAGAATGTACTTGCCAAAACAGAGGCAATGGGTTTCGAGCCTCAGCAGCACCCCATAAAATATCCTGACGTGTGCTATTTTAGACCTGTGAACAATGGAATCTTACTTCATCAGATCAGCTAGCCTTGTGAGGCCCCCTCCAAGGTGGGGGCCCTGGGCAAGTGCCCCTTTTGCCCTCCCATAAAAACGTCTCTGCTCTGACTATAACTGTAGGTTTTGTGAAGTTCATGTCTCTCTTGAAACCCTGAGACATTGGGTTACTGTGTGTCCTTACTTTGAGGAAAAACGTTTAATATGTTTTAAGGATAACATCGTCAGTAATTTGAAAGTATCTAAGAATCTACATTGGCGCAGATGCTTGTGGCGCACTAGTATTTCTTTGGTTTTAGCTTTAAATGTCTTCCTAACTTTCGTTACATCAGAACTGGATAAGATAAATCTGAAAAGTGTATAATGATTATGTTGTGACATGTAGATTCTTAGAAATTGAATTGAATTTCTTTTCTTTTTCGTTCTACATTTTTTATTAATTTGATTTTCTTTTTTTATATATTGTTTTTATGTGAGATAAATGTGTTTATGTTTCTTGTTTACCTATGTTGCGTAAGGTTTCTTGTAAACTATGTATGCAACAATAAAAAATAAAATAAAAAAGTGGCAGAGGTTTAGATGATCGATGGAAGGAGGAGCCACTGTAGTGTAGGGGTGTGCTCGCCTACCCAAATGCCCCCAAACATGGAATTGATATCACAGGCGTTAAGGGCCGGCAGCATTAAAAGATTGCATTATGACATGGAACCAGTTTCACAGATTGGGCATATAGGCAAACATTTGCCACAACACAATTACGAACGTAGAAAACAAGAAAGAACTGAGAATCTGGACAACATAACCAATATAGCCTTGAGGAAGGCCGTTTTGGTCGAAACATGTGTTGGCTTTTACTTTTAGGCACTCACAGAACAATTAAAACACTATTTGGACAGAAAAGGACTATCTTTTGTGAAAGCTCGTATGAATTGGTGAATATTGACATCATGGGACACGTGCACTTAGATGCACAATTGCAAGCAACTTTAACTGTGGTACTGGGCATAGCCAGATTATATGTGTTCATGTGATGTCATCCCAATATCACAAAGTAGTCATAACCTAGCACAGGAAAGAGGAGTCTGTGCACTCACACACATTAATACCGTTGCACAGTGTAGCCAGACTGTCAGGTTGAGCTCCCTGTGCTCTCTTTCTACTTGCTCTCATTATAATATCACACTGTCAACCCTTATGTCGCCCTCCACCCAACTTCATGGTAACCTATAACAGTCGTATCATGTGAATGCTTCCCCATGAGTGTCTCCGCAGACCCTTTGGCAGGTTGAGAGATCCCCACTTCCCATAATTGGGACAGTTTTCAGTGCCATTTTACTGGTGTGGTGTGATGAGTGATGGATTGCCAGGTTGGTGGGGGTGTCAGGTGGGATACTGCATAGACAACCACATTTACAGATGTGTCATGTGGTACTAACTGGCAGACAGCATGGTAAATCCTATTTCTGATGCTGTAGGGGCCAAGCAGATGAGGCTGAGTTGGTGTCTGCATTGTCCACTACAAAATGCCTTCATGAAGAATCTATTTTTTGATGAGTATATCACCTTCTAAAACCCTTAACACTTAGGCCTTCTCTTGAGGAGATGAAAGCAACCCCATACTGCACATTAATGTCTGCAGGGTTATCGCTGAGGCCTAGGCTAAAAGCATTGAGACCACAGCAATCGCCTTGCCAAAGGATACCCCCGAGCTCTGGGATACCACTGTCCCTGGGGCTATGATTGAGCCCAGTTCTACCATCGAGGCAGGTCCTGCTGCTGAACCTGGGGTAATGACTGAGCCAAAGGATACCTTGAGCTCAGGGATACCACTGTGCCTGGGGCTATCACCGAGCCCAGGTTTACCAGCGAGGCAGGTCCTGCTGCTGAACCCAGGGTAATCACTGAACCAAAGGATACCCCTGAGCTCGGGCATATCACTGTGCGTGGGGCTGTCACTGAGCCCAGGTCCACCACTGAGGAAGGTCCTGCTGCTAAACCCAGGGTAATCATTGAGCCAAAGGATATCCCTGAGTTTATGGATACCACTATGCCTGGGGCTATCACCGAGCCCAGGTCTACCACTGAGGCAGGACCTGCTGCTGAACCGAGGGTAATCACCTCACCAGAGGATACCGCTGAGCTTTGTGAGCCATTGTACCTGGGGCTATCACTGAGCCCAGGTCTACCATCGAGGCACGTCTTGCTGCTGACCCTGGGGTAATCACTGAACAAAAGGATACCCCTGAACTTGGGCATACCACTGTGCGTGGGGCTGTCACTGAACCCAGGTCCACCACTGAGGCAGGTCCTGCTGCTGAACCCAAGGTAATCACTGAGTCATAGGATACCACCAAGCTCAGGGATGCTACTGCGCCTGGAGCTATGACTGAGCCCAGGTCTACCATCGAGGCAGGTCTTGCTGCTGACCCTGGGGTAATCACTGAACAAAAGGATACCCCTGAACTTGGGCATACCACTGTGCGTGGGGCTGTCACTGAACCCAGGTTCACCACTGAGGCAGGTCCTGCTGCTGAACCCAGGGTAACTGTAGTGACAAAGGTGATCACCATTAATTAACTCTGAGAACCACTCACTGGGTGTCCGCCCAGAGAGCTACTCACCCCAAGATTGGTTTCAATGCCGTTGCGAGGGCCACTGACATATTGAGAGGGTAGGAGCAGGACACGTTGTAGGTGTAGTTTTGTCTTAATACGAGTCCACTTTGAGAAACCCTCGCTGGTATGAGGAGCTGATTGCTGTAGGTCGCATGAGTGCCATTCACCTGGAAAGGAGCAAGAGAGAGCCAGAGTGAGTATGGAGCGTCCCAGACAAAGTGCACAATGTCAGTCTTCAACGCTTCGTCCAATGGGTGCTACGGAGGCGGGGCTTGGATGCCTTCAGCCACGGAGGGGACAGGCAGATCCAAGAGGGGACTGGGCACAGAGGATGCTCAATGGTCGTCATGGTGAAGAGTGATGTCCCTGGGATGGAAGCAAGATCAAGCCCACAGTAAAGCAATGGTCACTTATCATGGAAGGCTGGCGAAGGGAGGAGGGGCTATCGAATGCAGGGGCTCATGTCCTGAACATATTATGTTTAGTTTAATCTTATCAATATTTAAAACTCCCAGAACGATTTAAACAACAAGCACTTTAAAAATAAATAAAGAACAATACAACAACAATATGTACTGAAAGCACCTTACCCCTGACCTGCGATGTCTCAGAGAAGAGGTAGAAGTGCAGTGGAGCCTTCAGTGCAAGCCTGGTCATCCATGTGGGTCTGCCTAGCAATGCACCATCGCTGCACTCACACCTAAAGTACAGAATGCACCTTATCTTTGCCCTGTGATGTCTCAGAGAAGAGGTAGAAGTGCAGTGGAGCCTTCAGTGCAAGCCTGGTCATCCATGTGGGTCTGCCTAGCAATGCACCATCGCTGCACTCACACCTAGAGTACTGAACGCACCTTATCTCTGCCCTGCAATGTCTCAGAGAAGAGGTAGAGGTGCAGTTGAGCCTTCATTGCAAGCCTGGTCATCCATTTGGGCCTGCCTAGCAATTACCACTGCTGCACTCACACCTAAAGTACAGAATGCACCTTATCTCCTCCCTGCAATGCCTCAGAGAAGAGGTAGAAGGCAGTGGAGCCTTCAATGCAAGCCTGGGCATCCATTTGGGTCGGCCTATCAAGGCACCACTGCTGCACTCACAGCGAAAGTACTGAAGGCATCGTATCTCTGCCCTGTGATGTCTCAGAGGAGAGGTAGAAGTGCAGTGGAGTCTTCAGTGCAAGCCTGGTCATCCATTTGGGTCTGCCTAGCAATCACCACCCACCCAGGCTCCCATGCAGAGAACCTGCTGTGTGTGGATTAGGGATCCAGTGCCAACCCTCACCGTCAGGGTGTTCCCACAGAGGGTGGAGGTGGTATTGGTTGCGACGACGACCGTAGCATTGGCATTGACATCAATCACGTTGTTGTTCCCCATGCAGGTGGGGTCCCTCAGATGCAGGTTTTCCGAGTTGTACCCACTCCTCTCCAGCTGGCATTTGCCCTCAGAAATCTTCATCTGGCCTGAGAGGCACTGCACGATGGGGGTTGGAGGTGATGCTGTAGGGGGACAAGGGCAGACATTTAGAAAATCGATACAAATAATGAGAGAGCAGCTCGAGGCCGGGAAATACAGGAAAAAACAGAGAACGAAAGAAAGAAAAACCATCAAAGAATCTCCGATTATTGTTCACTCTCCCATCATCTTGACATCAAGGCTGGACTCAGGGAATCGTGTGCACTGTCTGAGCCCATGTGGATGCGGTGGCAGGAAATACCATTTACCCGGATTAGATACTTGGAATACTCGGGCACCGAGAGTCTTCCACCTGCTGCTGCCACTTATTGTCTTGTGCCAAATCTGGTGTGCTGTGGAATTTCATTCTGCAGTTGTTGGCAAACCAACATAGTTGGACGGCGTCCAATCACATTGTAGCACTAGTAGAAATAATGTTTACGAGCACATTCACTGTTACATTGCATAACCACACTACTAATTCCTTCCCCTGTATGACGTCGGAGAAGATCACGGTCACAACTTCCTTCCAGAACATACTCCTGTGAATAATGTAGGCAATGGGCAAGGTCAAACAGTGCCTCCGGATCATGCTCCAGAAGGAATTGAGGCAAGGTTCAAGGTCATGTGGTCAGGGGCGTAGGAAACACATAAAATCTGGGGGGGACAGGCGACAACTTGGGGACTTTGCTTTATTCATTCATTTATTTATTTATTTATTTATTGTGTTTTAGTAAAAGAACTCAACTTTTCACAAAATTAGAATTAAAATAGCAGTATGTATTAAATTGCAAATATCACTGTATAAAACAAGAGAAAAGAAGAAAAGAAAACAGAAGAAAATTAACGGATGCAGCAGCAAAGAACATATCTTTTTATGTTGCATTTCTGGATTGTTCATCTGACTATGAGCTCATGGCAAAAGAGAGGAAATACCAATTACTTCCAGGGGGCCAGAGCTACGACGCCAGCTCGTTAAGAGGCAGATCACCTGTGAGTGGACTCCTGCCAAATAAAGGAGGTGAAGCCTTTTCTACCAACTGCAAGTTGCTACTTTTTTGTGTAGGGCAAGGAGACGTGTGTGTCTCTTGGTATGGAAAGATGGGAGTTTCAAAGAAAGAAGAAATCTTGTTTGTACCTCTGAGTAAGCCCTGCTATGGGAGTAGAGGGACCAGGTGTGTGATGTTGCTGCTTTGACTGTCCTCTGGGGCTGGGGCGGTTCATCAAACAAGGAGGATGAGCGATCACAAGCCCACCCCCTTATATGCACTCCCCAGGTACGTGGCCGGATGTGTCGGACCCAGGGGATGTAGGTGGGGTGTATGTGAACCCAGGGGGGTGGCCAGAGGGGCAGCCCGCTATGTGGGCTCCCCCAATAGTGCCCCTGCGAGGGCCGGGCCAGCCTCTCACGATGAGTCTGGTCCCTCTTATTCCATTTCATGCTGGCTTTCTTTGCCTTTGTTATTCTGAATGCAGAGCTGGACTCTGTTCCTTTCACGTTTAATATTTGCTGCAAAGCCTGATCTATTTGATTCTCTCATATGTTACTAGGATGGCAAAGCATGGGTCCTCTGCCCTGTTACATTATTCAAGAGCCCCTCTGGCCTTTCTTTGCCTCTCCCTTGTCTCGCTACTTGCTTGCTTAATACATACTTGCTTAATACATACCACCCTGCTTGAACACTGAACATACTCTCCCTAACACAGCAATGGCAGATGCAGTCTTTCTTAACTTCTATTAGTCCCGTGCCTTGAATTGGCCTCTTATTTCCGCTTTTCTGTCTGCAGGGGAAAGGCATTTGCCAGTCAGTGCCATGATGGTTCTACCTGGCCATAAGAGGGCAAGAGTTAGCCAATATTGGAAGAACATGGCATATTATGCCAGAGGCTGGCAACTGCCTTCCTAATGCCTACACAAGAGACACATCTCTTGCCTTTGTTTCTAACAGTAATTCAGTGGATGAAGAAACACGAGAACACACATATTGCGTATAAATGAAGGAGATGATGTCACACTTGGTTAAAACATTTTGATCACGCCAGGAGCTCATTTCCAGCTGCAATTAAGCGATTACCTTTTAGACTTCTGGCTTTAAATAATGTTAGTATCACCTGGAAAGCACAGAGGTTGCTCAACAGGGTTCCTGGAGCATGGGGGTACCCTACTCGTGGGCATGGATGATTGGAGGGCATTCTTGCCCTGGTTTGGATCCTGGCCCCTACAGCTATGATGGGGGGAGGGTCCTATTACTTTTAGTTTTACATACCCTTTGAGGGTGGGCAAACATTGCCTACTGCTTTAGCCCACTAACAGCTCTGCTTTGCAACTTTATCACACATACCTGTCAGGTGGCATGCAACTCAATGCTACTAATGTTATCAGCCTCAGAAGTCTGGAATCCTTTGCCACATCAACTAGGGTACAGGCTTGCCACCTGAGAATTACCCATGTCTGAGTCGGCATCTGTCGCCCTGTGGACACACACAGAAAGAGCAGGGAACAGTGCCGTTGTGGGTTTTTCACACTTCTTCCTCGGGGTGGGCACAATTCACTCCGCAGAGAAAGTGGCACATGCTGGGCAACATTCTCCCACTTTGACAATGTCACCAAAAGAGCGAAATTGGCCATTTGAAATACCTCTGTCGACTTATTATTGCACAATCCACACTGATGGATTTAAGCACCTGCTTAACGCGAGATGGCAATTAAGGGCATTTGCCAACGCACTCAAGAGGCACAGGACACCCTCTTACCAGTTACATGCCATGCTCACTCATTCTGATCACGAATTGGCATTTATCTGGGGTCATGTTAAATGTATTTATTTATTTATTACATGTGTAGCATCACGCAAAACTCCCAAGCATCAAGGCACAAAGTAAACTGCATGGAGTGGACCACTTCCATTGGCGCACGTTTTTACTTTTCCGCCACAAAATTGAAGATTTTAGCGTAAAGGCAGGTGAAATCACATTGCTTTTCCACTTTGGAAGAGTGTAAATACCTTGTGCAATTAGCGATTGCTGGTGGAATTGACACTGGCTTCCTCTGGACTCCAACCCGCTTTTACCAGGTTTCATTTCCAAGAAGATCCCAGAGGAATCCCTTTCCTTATGTCCAGCTTGAGAATCCATGCTGGCAGTAAGGCCGCATTTGTCTGGTGGAGCCTGGTGTGTCCACTCGGCTCCCGAACTCCACCCAGAAAAATGCACGAAAATCTGGCCAGTTAGAAAAAGCAACAGTAATAGTGTTTTCCATCACTTTTTCTGACCCAATTCACCTGGAAAATGCTGTGTTGCATCGGAAGCTGAATGCATTCACTCTGACTATTATCCCACCGGAAGATTAAGCCAGGTGCTGAACACAGCTGTTACATATTCCTGTGCACAATCTGCATTTGGAGAATTAACTAACTGAGCTTGTTACTCACCGGCCGGCGAGTGATCCAGGCAAGCGACCAGGAAGGTTGTACTGGGTGGTGCTTGAAGAGCTCGAGATGGAGCCTCCACCTGAGCCTCCTCTCTGTTGAGGGAAATAAGCTCTTTTTGATGATATGACTCTTAGCTGAACTAAATTGCAGACTGAGAGACCGATCACCCAAAAGAGCGAGGAGAACACACCGCCACGGACCCAGCTAAAAAGAAAAAAGACAATTGGTAAATACTTGGGGAGAGCAAAAATCACCACAAGAAAAGCCTCACAAAAGCAGAAAGTACCTGGGTCACCCACTCCCATTGTAATTGAAAAGAAACAGAAATGTAATTTCCCCTGTAAGTATAGAAAATATATTAGCTACTATTTTGATGGTTCAGATAGGAATTAATAAAGAAAAGTTAAGGAAGTCTTACCAGAACAGGAATTGAAATAACCTATCAATCCAGATTAGAAACAACGGAGGTACAAAACAATAAACAGGAAGATTAGTAGGGATACTATAGCCGGGCGGCACGAGGAGCGCACTAGATACGGCTAGGTGCACTTCTCAGCAAGGCGTCCCTGTGTGCACTTTCAGAAATGAGTCTTGGAGTACAATCAGCAAAGCGTCCTTGCGTACACTTGAGAGAATAAATCCAAAACAACAGGATGGAGTCGGAATCCACAAAAGGACACTGGAATTGAAGAAGGAAACAGTACCCAGTACGTGGGGTCAGCTGGGAAGGTGAGGAAAACCAGGTGAAGGCGGTGGTAGGTAAATCAGGACAGAAGTTTCTGTACAGTAAGAATTAGCGAAAGGCAATCCAGTGAACAGGCAGCGAGATCTGATACACAGGCGGGCTAAGGACAGTACAGAATCAGGAAGCAAGCAATCCGTAGGACAGGCAAAGGTCCTATACACAGGTAGGCAGAAGACAGTACAAAATCAGGAAGCAAGCAAACCGTAGAGCAGGCAAAGGTCCGGTACACAGGTAGGCAGAAGAATTGAGAAGTCTCAAGGCAGTCCGTAATTGGAAAAACAGGAGTTGGTATATGGGAAGGCAATGATTGGGAAGGCACAGAAGACAAAACTTCGGATGCCGGTTGCAACTTTAATCAGAAGCAGCGTCCTTCCCGATGCAGTGCCTTATTTACCCAGGAGGTGGAGCGCCGTAAGCCCGTCAGAGCTCACGTTCCGAATAGTCGGAACTTCACGCAAAAGGTAGGTTTCCTGGGAGTTGTAGGCAAAGGCTGGGTTGTCGATACCTTTGATGTTGTCGAGCCCAATCTCCAGGGTAACCGCCACCGAGAGAAGTAAGGGGCTGAGAAACGTCGGATACTGTGGCGAAGCGTCACGACTTTGGTAGGTACCTTGAAAGTGGTCTCTTTCACCTGGCGTGATGAGGAGGAACGTGGGTCATTCAGACCCCGATGTCTGACAGAGCTACCTTACAAATGATATCTCCTCTGGGGCTTTACTGTCTTAACCCCTTAACTGCCATAGGTATTTCCCCCAGTGCCAAGGCCTTGTTTGGTGATTTCGGTATGTCGCCATTCAATCCCTTGTAACTTCTTTGTTACATGAGATATCTCGGCCAAATTTGGCCCCTTTTCTCCCACATATAGGCGGTCGTAACGCCACCCAGGAATCCTAGTTTGCTGTAGGTGGGTGAGAGAAAATAACCAAACAGGAGAGATTTTTTTTTTCCAGAAAATTCCAATACAATGTTGTACAAAGAAGCCTGTGGTGTTTTCCTTGTAAGAGCTAGGAACAAATGGTTTTCTGTGCTGGATTCGCCATTTTACAGGCTTTCAAGACAAGATTGAGTGGAAACCAAAATAACATATTTTGATATGCTAATCAGCCATTTTGTGAGAGGTAGGCAATTTAGGTGTTTTGTTGTCCAATAGGTCATGCGTGGACGGAATGGAAGAAAAGGGTAGGAAAGCTGAATGGGAAACCAGAAATGCATACATTTCTGAAAAGTAGACAATATTCCAAGTTTAGGAAGGGGTGATTTGCGTAGGTCAGGCACCAACTATGTAGGGAAAGATTCCATAGTTTGGGGGGAAATCGGGAAAATGACAGAAAAAAACCCACAATTTCCACACATATCACTCGGGTCACCCACCGAAATACGCAGCCAACACCACATGGCCTACCTTCCCACATTCCCACAGGTTTCCTGATGAAAACGGTACCTCAGATGTGTAGGTGCACTTACCAGGGTGCAAAGGAAAAGGCCTAAAACACTGGTAACCCCAAGTCTTTTCGCACAGCAGATTTTCAGGAATTTTGCTCATGTGGACAACCTACATATTTGGCCGTACGGTGGCGAAGCCAAGAAGGAAAACAGGCAACCCCATGCATTTCCAAAAAAGAGGACACCCGTGGGAATCCACAGTGGTCTGACTTGCACGAATCGTCCCATAATTTATGACCCACAATCCCTGACAAAGTCTGAAATTTAGTGGAAAAAACACAATTTTCACTTTGTCTGGGATTGCGGTTAATAAATTCTGGGGCGATTGGCGAAGGCTTGGGGTTACCAATGGGTTAACCTTTTCCCTTTGTGCCCAGGTAGGTGCACCCACATATGTGAGGTGCCATTTTCGTCGGGACACCTGTGATAACGCAGGATGGTAGGACATGTGTTGTTGGTGGCGTGTTTCAGTGGGTGGCCAGAGTGAAATGTCTGAAAATTGTGTTTTTTTTCCACCAAATTTCGGAGACATTTCCCTCTGCCCACCCACCGAAACACGCTGTCAATAACAGATGTCCTACCTTCCCACGTTCCCACAGGTGTCCCAACGTAAACGGTACCTCACATGTGTGGATGCATCTAACTTTGCGCAAAGAGTAAAGGCTAACCTACTGGTAACCCCAAGCCTTTCGGCAGAGCAGATTTTGCTCATGTGGACAACATACAGATTTGGGCCTAGGGTGTTGAAGCCACAAAGGAAAACACAGAAGCCCATGTATTTCCGAAAAGAAGACACCCGTGGGCACCCCATTTTCACTAAAAACATCCATGGTGGTTTAGTGGCCCCCACACCCACCCAAAACAAGTTATCATTTTTTTTATTTTTATTTTTGTTTTGCACAATCTGCCCCCAGGGAGGGCTACATGAGATGCCCCCCATCCATTTGGGGTGGGAGGGAGAGGGCCAGCCCCCTTCCACTAAAAACATCCATGGTGGTTCAGTTGCCCCCCACACCCACCCAAAAGAAGTTATAATTGTTTTTTTTTATTTTTGTTGGCCCCTTTCCTAGGGGCAGATGGGCACATGTTTGTGGCCCTCTGCCCCCTGGGGGGGGCAAAACGTACTGCCCTTTGCTTGGGGGTGGCTCTGGCAATATTTGCAGTGGCCTACCCCCGCCACAAATGTATGGGGGCATATCATGTACCCCTTCCTAGGAGCAGAAATCTGCCCCCAGGGAAGGCTACATAAGGTGCCCCCATCCACTTAGGGTGGGGGAGAGGGCCACCCCCCCTTTCAAACACAAAAATCCTGGTTGTGTAGTCGGCCCCCCACCCCCACCCAAAACAAGTTATAATATATATCTTTTTGTTTTGCCCTTCTCTAGGGGCAGATGGGCACATGTGTGTGGCCATCTGCCCCCGGGGGGTCAAAACATACAGTGGCCTCTCCCCCACCCCAAATGGATGGACAGTACCTCATGTACCCCTTCCTAGAGGCAGAAGTCTGCCCCCAGGGAGGGCTACATAAGGTGCCCCCATCCACTTAGGGTGGGAGGGGAGAGGGCCACCCCCTTGCAAAAATCCCTGGTGGCTAGTGGTCTCACCCGCACCCAACCCACCCAAAACTACGCTTTTAAAAAAAAATAATAATAATTTGTCCCCCTTTCCTGGGGGCAGATGATCACCCATCTGCCCCAGCGTATTGCCCCCATGCTTTGGGGGCCAGAGGGGAGAGGGCATCTTACATAGTAACACACCAAACACATATTCTGGGGGGGATAAATGACATTACATCCCCCCACTTAAAATTGTGGGGGGATTTGTCCCCCCTCTCCCCTCCATGTCCTATGCCCATGCAGGTGGTGCAACAAGATCCAGGTCACATTGGTTCCAGGTCATGCTCCTGCAGGTGATGTAGGTCTAATTCATAGACACATTGCACTTCTAGACTATGCCCCTGGAAGTGACGGGAGTAGAATACAACGCCAAGCATTACTTCTAGGCGTTATTATCAGAACGGACTGTGAACGGATGTTCTGCTTTTTGCCCCTACTCCTGGCAGTGGCCTAGGTAAAGATCAAAGTCAAGAATGACTTCCAGGTGATGTCCTCACACATGACCAAAGCAAAGATCAACGTGAAGCATTGCTTCAAGAAGATAGGTTTGGAACTTATATAGCAGAGATCAAGGTACAATATTGCTTCCAGGTCATGCCCTAGAAGTGACAGAGGAGAATACTCTGCAGCCCAAAAGTTGCCAGAGAAGAGACTGTGTGCCCTGAAACCGTGTGGGGGCGTGGGGTAAATGTTGTGTTACCTTGAGAAGTGTACAGGGCCAGGTTGCAGCTGCATGTGTTCGAGGTTGTGTCCAAAGTCTCATCTGCCGCACACGGTGGGGCGTGGGTAGACGCCGCTGAGAGAGAAAAAGAGGGAGAACAAGTCAGTACAGTGATCCAGGCCCTTCGCTCCCATCGCCTCCCTTCACTCCTATCACCTCCCTTCACTCCCATCACTTCCCTTCACTCCCATCACCTCCCTTCACTTCCATCACCTCCCTTCACTCCCATCACCCCCTCCTCCCTGGCAGACTCTGTTAGCGCTCAAGGTCCCAGAGGACGCTGTAAGGTCCCCACATAATAATACAGTGACCCCCTCAGGGTGGTAGAGGGCAATGCTTCATCTCTCTATGTTCATGAATTCAGCTGAATAACAGAGACACAGGACGAATAGGAGAATGATTATGAGCAGTCCTTCCTCAGGGACAAGTAGGAGCTATGTGCCCTCAGCCTCACTTCATGTTTCATTAAATTATATCATTACTCTTCCCCCACTCACTGCTGGGGGGACGGAACACATTCCACAACGCATATTGAAGGGAATCCAAAGCATCAATATTTCAAATAAAAAAAACACAAGAGAAAGAGGATGGTCTGAGTAGCAAGATGTAGCACGCACAGCTCATCTACCCCTACCCCAGCCAGAGCGATTCATCAACAGTACAGAGAGGATTATGCCAACCCGGACCATGTGACACAGAGCGGGAGATGAAAGCAATAGCTAATCAGAGCGCTCGGCAGCTCACCTGTGCTCAATATGCAGAGAACGATAGCCAGTCCCAGCCGGGGAGTCATCTTTCAATTTTCTGTTTGATGGAGAGCCTAGAAGAGACACATTCATGCTTAGATTCTTTGCAGCCAATGACGTCAGAGTCAAGCGGAAGACGCAGTGGGGGGGCGCTCCTTATCATGGTCGTGTTCCAACGCCACAGCATGTAGTCATCATTCATAAAAAGATGTTGGCATGGTTTTCATGAACAGTGCTTATTTATAATGATTTTTCATGCGGAGCGGTGGCACAGATCGAAATTAATATGTTATCCCCATTTTCTGTGCCTCACATCTGACAAAATGTAGTGGGGTTTCCGTGTGAATCCATGTAACTGGCATCGACCATACATGGGCACGGCGGGTGGCATTTACACCCATTTGTTAATGGTCTGTACATTTCACTATAACACGGAAATGCCGGATTTCCCAAATTTCATGATATGCTTCTGAGAATTGACAAAATGGATCAAAATAGCAAAGAAGGGATTTAGGGGACAAAAGTGCACTCGTGCGTTAGAAATTCCTGACTCTTGGGAGGTCCAGATATCAGCACAGCCAGCTCCTAACTATGGTTGCTAGGATGACACAGGGAAGTTAAGAATCCATAGATTAGAAACTCCTGAATCTTGGAAGCTCAAGATATCAGGAAGAAAAGGGGGCAGAAACCCTTTCTTGTAAGGGGGCCTGACACTAGAGGTTTAGGTAGTAATAGCAGATTCGTGAACAGAGTCAAAAGCTAACCTTTTCTTTAACGGACGGGAGGTCACCCCGTGTTGGCAGTAAAGCTAGATTAGTATATACTAGCTCATAAAGATCACAAGGATTAGAGATGTCTTAAAACAAAGTTTAATTTCTTACATAGACATACATTTAAGAATACATATGTGCCTTAAGTGGCACGTGGGGTATGCGTAACACAAAAACAATATGCATATCCGTGGGTTAGTAAGCAAGTACAAAGTGACTGTCATTTCATGTACTACTGCATCAACTAGCAATACACAATCATTGTCCACACACAGGATTTATGGTGTTTCTGGTTTGGTGAGAAAATGGAACTATAGCAGGGGCTGTGTAGATTAAACAGCACTGTTAATGACACCGAACTGTCATCAGGACATTGATTCTGATGTAGAAGATGTTGAACAAAGTATGACAGGCACCTAGAGAGAGTTAGAGAGGGATAATTTTAAAAGGTGATTAAGGAGTGGAAATTCAAAGGGCGGGTACTGTGCAAAGGGAACCTACCTAAATTAGTATGGAGGCGTCATGGCATGGAGTTGTTTGTGGTTGGCCAGCTGTCGTTGTGCAGGTGACGTTGTTTCAGTCTGTGACATCAGACTCTGGCATCTGAATAATAAAAATATCTAGGTATAAATGCAGGCTTGTAATAAGTCACCGAAACATATTGATTGGTAGTGAGAACAGAGAGCGGTACCTGGGACTTGATGGATGGAGTCCAGAGGTGAGGTAAGTATCCAGGAATAACCTGGCTGAGTCTTCAGAGGTTGTTCATTCAGTAAGCCAGTGGAGGCTTGGCACTGCCTGGAAGAAGGAGTGCAAGGTTGTAAATAGCTGTGAAATGCGGCTTAGATATTGAGTTTGTGATGGTGAGGTTGTTTTTAGCCGTGCAGTGAAATGGGAAACTAATACTAGCGGTGCAAAAATGTGGCTCCAGGTAGCGAGAGGAGGTGACACAGAGCCAGTGAATGGCAAGGGTCCTTTCTGTTAGATGCAGGCACGAGAGTGTTTAGGCAATCCTTGATAGGTCGCATGCGTGCTCTTAAAAGGGATCAAAAGGTCGGTGCTTATTCAAAGTTGGAGAGGCACAGGGCATCAGTAGATAACGAGGATGCTCTGTGCCCATGAATGGCTGCGGTTTGTTGCAAAGAAATGAAGCGCAAGATGATTTGGTGTCAGTGGCGTGTGTGCTCTTAAAAAGGGGGGACTGGTTTGCCACGTCTGGGGCGAAGGTAGCCCCCATGGAAAACTACTTCATCTATAGAAAAAACTTCTACCAACAATGTCACAGCACCAGCAGTGTTTACACCGTGACGTCAGACGCTTCAGACGCACGCTGCCAACATATTGCGGCTTTCTAGCCATTTCTTCACCCTAGCAGGTTTCGTTCCATTATTGTCATTACAGTGCGCATGCGCAGATGACTTCATGATGTTTTCACCATGACGTCAGACGCTTCAGATGCACAACGCCGCCATTTAGCGGCTATTTAAAGGACAGTCTTTTCTACTAGGTAGAAAGTGGATCCTGGTGTAAGACAGCATCGCCTCTCATACAACGCATCTAACTTAGATCTTTCTTGAGGTAAATTAATCTGGGTACTTGGGCTTTCCAGTTCCTTGGTACTTACTCCTATTACAAACACACTTTTTCTTTGGGATTTCTTTAAGATTTCCCTGGGCATTCAGTGGTGAATAGCTCTGTTGTTCCAATATCAACTGGACGCTATGACTATGAATATCCTTCTTCATAGGGAGGGATCCTCTTACACCTGTCCTCAACTAATATATGTTTATTAGTTGGTAAGTGTCCGCCTATATTCACTTTTTTTGACCATTTATTCGGGTGATGTACTCTGATTTAATATCTTCTTTTAGGTTCAGGTCCTCTCCACAAATTCAGTTTAGGTGTGCTTTAAGCCGGTGGCCCCCTACTTCTAGGACGCACCGTAGATGACTCTTGACTGACTGATTGAAATAAGGCCATAGGTAAATCCTTCTTCTTATGCAGAAACGTCTCCATATTACATTAACCGCATTGACAACATGGGTCAACACAAAACAAAATTATTGATATTGAGATGTTTAGTTCAAATGTTGAATTTTTCATATCTACAAATGAGATTATGATCTTGGTTGATTTTTGAGGAATTAATTCTGATGTTAATTTATTCAACGCTAAATAACTTGTTTTCTTTATGTCCACAAATCAAGTGGTTGAATCTTTTTGAAAAAGACTTATGTGATTGTTACTTTTGATGACTATATAGTATGTACTTTATGAAATATATTGGGCCTCATTACACGGACGGCGGCAACCATGGCGCTATTAGCGCCATGGTTGCCGCCGGTATTTTACCTAGTCCGCCATGGTGAATGGCGGAATTACCGCCCTATTCCAAGGTGTGTGGGGGAGGTAATTCCCCATTCACCATGGCCCTTCCCCATTCCCATTTTTGCCCCCATAGGGCTCAATGAGAATGGGGAAGGCGGTAATTATGGTACCGCAATTTGCAGTACCGTAATTACCTCCAGGGTCCCTTTGCGGGTCCTGTCCTTAACGGCTGGTAAAACCAGCCGTTAAGGTAGGGTCCCACAAAGGGACCTCGTAGTAAGATGGTAAGGGTTTACTGGCACTGGTACCCTTACCGGTACCGGTAAAACCTTACCGCCATCCGTGTAATGAGGCCCATTCAGTGAATTGGGACTAATATGAATTTTTTTAATATTATGTTTTCCAGATGTCTTGTAATGATTATGAAAACTTGCCCCTGAAGAAGTCAATTGTTTTCACGAAATGTGTTGGGCTTCTAATACATTATTTGATTTGTACTTATGAATCATTGTCACTGAGTATTGATATACATATAATTATTTATTTGTTAAATCCTACTTTGAAAAAAGCACCATCTAATTATCTACTCTTAGACTAAAACTAATTACGGGACTCATCATTTGAGCCACTTATAGAGTGCAGAGGACGGGAGTTCCCACAATTTGGGAACTTGATCTTTTTTCTGCATTGTTAGATACTTACCTCACCTCTGGACTCCATACATCAGGTCCCAGGTACCGCTCTCTGTTCTCACTACCAATCAATATGCTTCGGTGACTTATTACAAGCCCGCATTTATACCTTATCTTTATTATTCAGAAACCAGAGTCTGATGTCACAGACTGAAACAACGCCACCTACACAAACGAAAGCCAGCCAACCACAAACAACTCCATGCCATGACGCCTCAATACTAATTTAGGTAGGTCCCCTTTCTGCAGTGCCCTCCCTGTGAATTTCCACTCCTTGATCATCTTTTAAAATTATCCCTCTCTACCTCTCTCTAGGTGCACGTCATACTTTGTTCAGCATCTTCCACATCAGTATCAACGTCCTGACGACAGTTCTGTGTCTTTAACAGTGCTGTTTAATCTGCACAACCCCTGCTATAGTTCAATTTTCTCACCGAACAGAAACACCATAAATCCTATGTGTCAAAAATGTTTGTGTATTGCTAGTTGATGCCGCAGTACATGAAATGAGTCACTGTTTACTTGCCTACTAACCCACGGATATGCATATTGTTTTTGTGTTACGCATAAACCACATGCCATTTATTCTTAAATGTATGTCTATGTAAGAAATTGAACTTTGTTTTAAGACATCTCTACTCCTGGTGATCTTTATTAGCTAGTATATACTAATCTAGCTTTACTGCCAACACAGGGTGACCTCCCGTGCATTAATGACAAGGGTAGCTTTTGACTCTGCTCTCCAATCAGCTCAAGATATCAGCAAAGCCTGCTCCCACCTGTGGCTGCTATGATGACACATGGAAATTAGGAATCCATATGTGAAAACACCTGACACTTTGGAGCTCTAGGTATCAGCAAAGCCTGCTGCCACCTATGGTTGCTGTGATGACACAGGGGACTTAGGAATCCTTATGTTAGAAACTGCTGGCTCTTAAGAGCCCCAGTTATTAGCAAAGCCTTCTCCCACCTATGGTTGCTATGATTTATTTTATTTTGATATGTATATAGCGCACAAAGCCCCGAGGCATCTAGGTGCTTTAACTTAAGAAAATTGTTACAGTAAGTGCTTGAGGAATACAGGTAACAGTAGTTACAGACCAGGAATACATTGGACCTGGATAGTGCAAAAATACATACTTGGAAAAGCTTGCCTCTTGTTGCGTGGAACTACATCAGGAGTATATATGAAGGACCTATTAGGTACATTTGAAACATACTTAGGAAAGCTCACCTCTAGTTACGGGGAACTACTTCAGGAGTACATATGAGGGACATAGTAGCTACATTTAATACATACTTGGGAAAGCTTTCTTCTTGTTGCGAGGAATTACATCATATGAGGGACATAGGGGGTGTATTTCACACAGATGCGAAAGTCCAACAATGGGCAAATACATGGTGCCTACCACCTGTTACAGGGTGGCAACAGCATACAGATGGGAAAGTCCAGCAAGGGGCAAATACATGATGCCTAACACCATGGTACAGGGCGGCAGCAGCACACAGATGCGAATGTCCAGCAATGGGCAAATACATGGTGCCTACCCCATGTTACAGGGCAGCAGCAACATGCAAATGCAGAAGATGACAAATACAGATGATGACACAGGGGAATTAGGAATCCATATATTAGAAACTCCTGACTCTTAAGAGCTCCAAGTATCAGCAAAGCCTGCTTCTACCTATGGTTGATATAATGGCACAGGGATGTTAGGAATCCACAGGCCTCATTACGAGGTAGGTGGTAAGGGATTACCGGCACCGGTAAGGACACCGGTGCTGGTAATCCCTTACCACCTTATTCCGAGGTCCCTTAGCGGGTCCCTTCCTTAACACCTGGGTTTTACCAAGCGTTATGGAAGGGACCCGTTAAGGGACTTCAGAGCTAATAACGGTACCGCAAATTGCGGTACCGTTATTAGCTCCATCCCCATTCCCATTGAGCCCTATGGGGGCTCGAATGGGAATGGGGAATGGTTCCAGGAATGGGGATTTACCGGGTCCTCCAAGGTTGGAATGACCCGGTAAGTCCCTATTTCGGGAATCCGGACCCAGAATGAGGTAAGGGGGTATCCATGGCGCTAATAGAGCCATGGCTACCTCCTACCTCGTAATGAGGCCCCATATGTCAGAAACTCCTGACTCTTGGGAGCACCAGTTATCAGTAAAGCCTTCTCCCACCTATGGTTGCTATGATGACACAGGGTAGTTAGGAACCCATATATTACAAACTCTTGGCTTTTAGGAGCTCCAGATATCAGCAAAACCCGCCCCACCTATGGGTGCTTTGATGACACAGGGAAGTTAAGAATCCATAGATTAGAAACCCCTGACTCTTGGAAGCTCCCGATACCAGCAAAGCCAGCTCCCAACAATGGTTGCTATGATGACACAAGGGAGGTTAGGAATCCATATATTAGAAACTCCTGACTCTTGGGAGCTCCAGGCATCAGCAAAGCCTTCCCCCACCTATGGTTGCTATGATGACACAGGGGAGTTAGGAATCCATATGTTAAAAACTCCTGACTCTTAGGAGTTCCAGTTATCAGGAAATAATAGGGGGTCATTACGAGGTTGGAGGTAAGGGATTACTTGCACCGGTAATGACACCGGTGCCGGTAATCCCTTTGCGCCCCATTTCGAGGTCCCTTTGCGGGTCCCTCCCTTAACGCCTGGTTTTACCAGGCTTTAAGTACGGGACCCGCAAAGGGATACCGGGGTCAATAACGGTACCGCAATTTGCGGTAGCGTTATTGCCGCCTTACCCCTTCCCATTGAGCCCTATGGGGGCTCAAATGGGAATGGGGAATGGCTCTGGTGAATGGGGAATTACCGGTTCCCCGACCTCGGACTGGACCGGTAATTACTCCCTTCACCAGACCGGAGTCGGACCGATTTTGGAGGCAGGTATCCCTTTGCGCCCAGCTTGGAATGAGGGCCAATGGGTTACTAAGAGTCCCTGTTAGGAGACGTATTCTATACAAACATAACTTGTAGGATGAGATGGTACACAGCCTTCCATCGACAATGATCAATATCTTTGGGAGGTCTGGGTGAGGATTCATTTTATGAATCGTCTCATGGAATCTTCTATGTCCAAAGAACAGTACAGATAGTTCAGCATTCCAAAAAGCAATGAATGGGTCACTTCACCTCAAGTTTCTGCACACTCTTTCCTCTACTGTATGTTTCAAACACACATTAGCTGTATATTTGCACGCAGACACCTTCCCCCAGCAATGGTAATAACAACATTAGCGCCCACCAGATGCCTGCGGCCCACCTCAAATAAGCTCCTCTCAACTCCTCGCTTTAGCCACAGAGCACAGTCCAGGCCTTTATCATTTCTTCCCCCAAGCTCTGGGACTGCCTATGAAGCAGATCAGCAGCTTCCTGATCTGATGCTCCCTGAGGGATGAGTGCATCCAACAACTCTAACCACATGACATGCTCACCTCTCCCACACCCTCTTCCTGCATACAGCGCCGAGAGACAGACCTCTGGCGACATTCCTGCACACTAACTTTTCAACCACGGTGAGGTGGCGTGAGTGTATCTGCTAAGCAGGTGTTCAATATATTGCACTGTCGGTGTATTCCTGCAAAACCTGTTTTAATAACACACTAGCTGTACCTGGAATGCCATACCGAGATCCAGTTCGTTCTCGTTCTCTCTCTGTCTCTCTTTCTCTATAACTCACTCTCTCTTTATCTCTCTACCCAGCCTTTGCTGCCAATTACACATCCAGATAAATAAGAGTAGATATCTTGTAAGGGCACAGACTATTTTTTTCTGCAAAGGCAGACAGTAAAAGAAATTATTTGATTGTACTAACATTCTACCTTTCCCGCTCTGTCTGTCTCTCTCTGCACTCTATCTCTGTCTTTCTCGCTATGCCACTGTCTCTCTATGTGGATGAAGGCTGCGTTGTCTGGACATCTGCTAGAGCCACCCCGGGCATTGCTGATAGCTCTGCGACCAGAGGGATAAAAGAGAACTCTCGGGAGGTGGGTGGGCTGTGCGTTTTGCAAAAGCATCTGGTACAAATATATGTAAAAAAGGGGAGGGCGAGGCGCGCACTCCAGTTCCCAGTCAATCATGCCTGATGCAAGAAGTAACTGGGTTGAATCCCAAAAATGAACAAGTATTAACAGGGTTAAATCCCAAAAATGAACAAGTATTAACAGGGTTGAATCCCATCTGCTGCAGTTCAGTTGCTCCGTTGTTCTCCTCCCAAGCGCTTTCTTGCCTTGTTATATTTGTTTTCTGTTACAAAAATATACTTGTTATTCAATTGTACCAACATTGGATCCTGCCACTTTTTTAAATGTTAGATCGTCTATCTTCAATACATGCTTTCAGCATGTACTGTAGCGATAATTACAAAGTTATATTTGTCTTATTATCTTACTGAGCAAATGTCATTATCAAAATATAGAATAAACATATAAGTTAGTTTCTGATATAGGGGTATCATTACAATATGAACAGTCTGGTGCACTCCTATTGTAACCTTTCAACATGCCCTATGGGAAAAGGGAAAGGGATGAATAGCACCAATGTGGATTTGTTGCTGCTTGATAATCAAAGAGCAGTGTAGGAACACAAGTCTGACCACATATCTTTGTTTGATAAAATGTGTCTGCCATAAAAGGGTTCAATGCTTGTATCACTAACTACATAATGCGCACTGGACTTGGTGTTCATTTTATTTTTCACAACACTCACCCTGTTAATGACTGTTACTGTTAACTCTGAACGTACAGACAAAGTCTGAACTAATTAACAATATCACATAGGAGTAATTTCAAGTATTCTCTCACCTGGACAGACAGAAAAAGTATCCAGTGGGAAAAGCAGATGCAGTAGTGAAGGACCTCCCGGACCACCCTGCCCCTCCTCACCCAGAAATGTACAAACCAGAGAGAAAAGGGCATGACAGCCAGGGAAACCCTCTGGGGAAGAAAACCCTGCGTTGAGGCAGGTAATGGAACTTCTGAATCAGGTCTTGAGGATGGCTGCCGCAGGCTGGATAATGCAATGCTTGCAGCTGGGAAACTTCCTCTATAAGTGAATAGACAAAGAATAGTAAATGCACTCCCCAAGAGAGATAGTGAGAAAGGACAGAATACACGAAAGCTAGAAAGGTCAGCCCTCACCTACTGATAGTAATCGGCCCTAATTATGTTGCAGGGGAAGGTTCCAATCCCAGTAACTGATCTGTCCGGAGCCAAACGTCCTTGGAAGAAAGGGGTCCCACAATTAGACAGAGAGGTTCAACTCTAGAGTAAAAGGCGCTGAAAGGGAATGGAGGAGGAAGACTACCTAAAGATCGGAAGGTGAGAACTCACTTTGGGAAGGACGCGGAGAGGGTTATACAATGCTAATTGGGAGCGAGGTTGAGCAGCAAAGCTTGGCTGAATGCTGGCCGATGAGAGGGGCCACAGAGAGATATTAGCAAAGGGAGAACGCCGCTGAGAAAATCTAAACAGGGGGAAAACACAGAAATAAAGTTACGGACAGGGGGAAAGTCCAAGGGAAAAAGCGGATAATAGAAGTACCCTAGAAGCGAACTCACGGAGCGCCAGTGAAAACAGTAGCGACGCATTGGAGAGCCGCTCCTCGTTCAGTATATGTAATCACGTGAGCAATCGCCGACGTCTCTTGCAGACGTGAAGGGGCTGTACTGCTGCATTCTGAACAGTCCTCCAGGCCGCCTGCTATTTTAGAAGTGTTCCTCATAGTCAATCCACATAGGCGACTGCGTTGCCAAAGTGACCAGCGTCCAAAATGTGTAACACACCCTAACATTAACATTTGTTCAGCATGGAAGCATATACAGCTATTTCAGCAGCATCCAGATTTGGATTTGAGCATAAATATCTATCACATAAAAATCCCTGGTGTGCAAGTGCCATCCAGAGACAATCATTCCTTTCATGTGCTTGGTTTTAGGGTAAGGATGTTTGTGCACAGGCTCAGTTCCCAATGCAACGACATCCTAAAATACTTATATATGTATGTAGAGGACAAGGGGTGCACATGCTGAAGCTGTCACACACCTACTAAACACTGGGCCTCCTTACACGGACGGCGGTAACCATGGCGCTAGTAGCGCCATGGTTGCCGCCGGTATTTTACCGATTCAGCCTTGGTGAATGGGGGAATTACCGCCCCATTCCAAGGTTGGCGGGGTGGTAATTCCCCATTCACCAAGGCCCTCCCCATTCCCATTTGAGCCCCCATAGGGCTCAATGGGAATGGGGAAGGAGCAAATAACGGTACCGCTATTAGCGGTACCTTCTTTTGCGCTCAAGTCCCTCAGCGGGTCCCTTCCTTAACATGTGGTCTGGCCACACGTTAAGGACGGGACCCACTGAGGGACCTCGTAGTATGGCGCTAAGGGATTACCGGCACCGGTGCCCTTACCGGTGCCGGTAGCCTTAGCGCCATCCGTGTAATGAGTCCCACTGTCATTTAGACACCTGTCCAGTATCCACTTGGGCTGGTACTCCCTTTACTGGTGCCCAGTACAGCTGATTCATTAACTGCATTTACAAGGATTCGGGTGGGCACTGAACTGAAGACATCTTAGTGGCCATGTATAAGTAGATGCCAGGGTTCTAGTGCTGTGTGTCATTGCTTGTAGATGTAGTCACATGGGCTAGTGAGCAACCTACTGTACTTGAAATAAGGACTCATTTTCACAAGACACAAATAGACCCACAAACTATTTCTCGGAAATCAAGTGAGAGTGATTTCGGAAGTACCCCGATTTGTATATGGCTCCAATACACCTGTTTATCTTTCCTCTACGGCTTTAGAAAATAGGTTCTGCCCCAGACAATGGGCCTCATTAGGACCCAGGCGGTAAGGGGTTTACGGCGGCGTAAACAGCGCCGACCCTTACCGCCTGATTCCGAGGTCCCTTAGCGCCATGGAGGATTTAAAACCTGCTTTTAGCAGGTGTTAAAATCCATGGCGCTAAGGGACCTTGTTGTTAATTACGCCACCGTAATTTACGGTGGCGTAATTAACGCCTTCCCCACTCCCATTATGCCCTATGGGGCAAAAATGGGAATGGGGAAGGGTAAATGGGTTAATGGGGACTTACCGCCCCGCCAACCTCAGAATGGGGCGGTAAGTCCGCCAACCACCATGGCATAAACGTAGTTTACGCCATGGTGGTAAAGGTACGACCCAGGCGGTAACTTACCGCCTGGGTCGTAATGAGGCCCAATGTAACACAAACCAGAAGCGCGCTACTTTGTAAGTGTTAGAGCAGTGTGCTGTGTAGAAAATGAAGTCTAGCGTATCACACATCAGATGACATAGAGGATAACATAATCCTAATTTAAAGGTCCTGGAAGGACAGGCCTGGGTGCTTCCCATTGACATATTGAGAGCAAAGGAAATGGGACATCCTGGGATGAACAGGTGTGTGTGTGTTGAGGCCAGGAAGCAAGACTGTACAAAACAACTCCTTATATGGGCATGTCCAGCTCCAGCACCAGGCCCTCTGAGCATCTCTTCATACAGTGCATGGAGAACCATGGTCTGGACCTTGGGGCTACCTAGGTGTGAAGTGGGCTGACCTGTAGTTAGCACCCCTATATACCACTATACGGCTGGACCCCAACCTAAAAACTAGACAGTCAGGTGGCGGTACTCATTTGCAACCAAGGGAGTACTCAGTCCAACTGAAGGCAAGAGTATCTGGGGTGCCGATTAGAATTGCTACACTGTGTGTGGTTAATGGTTTGATTCAGCGCCAGTTAACTCAGAAGGGTCATTTTGAAGACATTGGGGGTCATTCCGAGTTGGGCGGCAAGGGTTAACGGGCACCGGTAAGGATGCCAGTGCCGGTAAACCCTTACCGCCCTATTCCGAGGTCCCTTAGTGGGTCCCAGCAGGAACGGTTGGTCTGCCCACCCGTTCTCTGCGGTTCCCGTTAAGGGACCTTGGAGCTAAAGCGGTACTGCAATTTGCGGTACCGTTATTAGCGCCTTCCCCATTCCCATTGATCCCTATGGGGGCTCAAATGGGATTGGGGAATGGTTTACTGAATGGGGACTTACCGGGTCCTCCAGGGTCAGAATGACCCGGTAAATCCCCATTCAGCCAGACTGGACCCGGACTTGGAGGCAGCCATGGTGCTAATAGCACCATGGCTACCTCCAAACTCGGAATGACCCCCCTAAATATCCCATTAAATGTGCACACAATCCTAAATGATACCCCATCACATAATACAATGGGGCTAACCATGACCAGAGCACACACCCTACTAGATGGTACCCCACCATCAGATAATACATCCAAATGGAAAAGGTACCCCATCAGATAATCAGTAAGACAAAGGGGGCCATTACAAGTTGGGTGTTAAGGGATACCAGGCACCGGTAAGGAGACCGGTGCCGGTAATCCCTTACCGCCCAATTCCGAGGTCCCTTAGCGGGAACCGTAAATGACGTGTGGTCTGACCACACGTCCTTTACGGGTCCCGCTAAGGGACCAGGGCGCTAATAACGGGCCTGCTATTCGCGAGCCTGTTATTAGCACCCTCCCCATTCCCATTGAGCCCTATGGGGCTCAATGGGAGTGGGGAATGGTTGGTTCAATGGGGATTTACCAGTCCCTCCAGGGTCGGAATGCACCGGTAAATCCCCATTGAACCAGACCGGTGCCGGACCCGGTATTGGAGGCAGCCATGGCGCAAATAGCACCATGGCTACCTCCAATCTCGGAATGAGGCCCAAAGAACATAAAAGAACAAAGCACCCTTATATTTAATCAACAATGCATCTGAACATGTGATAAATAGAAAATACACAAGATTAGATAACAGCAAATTAAATCAAATATGTAATGATCAGAAAATGCATCTTAACAGATATCTCCTATCCTCCCCCAAGATGATATATTCCATCTAATAAGGCACAATTAGGCAAGGATAGACCAGTGGCACAATGCAAAATGTGGGGGCCCCCCCTGCGAGCCATGCTGAGGGCTCCCCACCCCAATCGGCAACAAATCACGGGTCGTGCCACACTCTAAGCCGGCCTAGATTATCACGCTTGAGCAGTACGCACGAACGTGCTGCTGAAGGGGTATGCGGCACACAGCACTAGGAGAAAGATATAAATATTTGTTTTAATGCAATATACAGCACACTTTCTGAGAAAAATTGGGTATAAAGCCACATTGTTTGCAATTGTTTTGTAGAGTAACAACAATCCAATACATGCAAGTCACCAACAGTGCACAGGAACATTAATGCTTTGCTATTAAAAATGCCATGCCACAATGAAAACATGTCCAACTGGCTGCACAATGTAGACCAGTGTAGGCACGTAATAACATTACAGTAAAGCATGCCAGGCCACATTTACATATACCTAGACTGGTTGCACCAAAATGCCAGTCAAAGCAATAACACATTAAAGCCTGCGTCTCCGTGGCCTCTAACAACATGGCTGCACTCTTTAAAATCTCCAAGGAACTGGTCAATCCTGTGGCAGTCTCTACCTCTCCTGTTCCCTCCCAGGCCCTCTGTACGGCTCTGGCCTCTCACTTCTCCACTAAATCTCAGAACATCCTGTCCTCGATTCTCCTCTTTCTCTCTCGGCCCCCTTTGGCCATCTTTACCTCTCCTCCTCCTTTGTCCTCTTTCTCTCTGACAGCACCTGACAAGGTTTCTAGACAAGTCCGATCTATAAAAGTGTCATCCAAAGAGGTGCTCCCTTGCTCCTCCAGAACCATTAAGGACTATATTGACACCCTCGCTCCAGCCTTGGCCGATTTCTGTAATCACTCTTTCACCACTGGAATGTTCCACTCCCTTGTGCAACCATTCCTCAAGAAGCCATCTGCTGATCCTTCCTGCCTGGAAATCTATCGCCCAATTTCCATCACCCCTTTCCTGGGCAATCTCTTGGAAATGCTTGCCGTCTCCCAGTTTACTCTCCACACTGAATCTGTTGGTTGTCTCCATGACAATCAGTCTGGCTTCAGAGCTGCCAGAGGCAATGAAACTTCTCTCCTGAACACCTGTGAAGATATACTCCCTAACCTTGATTCCAGCATTGCTTCTGCCCTCATCCTCCTTCTTTCCTCTGCTTTTGACACGGTCAACCACGCCATCTTAATCATCAACTACGTGAGAACCTGGGTATCACGGATCAGACCCTGGAGTGACTGACATCCTTCCTCTTGGACCACCTCTCCCCTCCCAGGTCTATCTTGGTCCCTTTCTCTCTGCCACTTCTCTCTACCTGTGGTGTTCCCCAGGGCTCTATCTTCTCACCCTGGTTTTTTAACCTCTTCTTGGTACCTTTGACCCACCTGATCTCTACCTTCTCATCTAACTTTCAGTGATATGCAGATGACTCAGCTTTCCTTCATGCTCCACTCAGCCTCCTTTCCTCTCTCTCTTATTCCTTACTGTCTATCTGTGATTCAGGATTGGTGCACCTCCAACGATCTCTGCCTTAATGCCAGAAAGACAGAGATCCTTCTCATTGGGGCCCCTGCCCCTGCTTTCCCCCTCTCTCTCTGGCCGCCTGCCTTGGGCCCTCTTCCTTCGACTTCCTGCGAGGCAAAAAACCTTGGTGTCATCTTCAACGCCACTCTCTCTTTCTCTCCTCACATCTCAGACATTGCCAAGGAGTCCCACTACCAGCTGCTCCTCCTCAAAGGGACTTTTCCCTTTCTCACTTTCCATCAGAAGCTCACTGTCTCCAGAACCCTGGTTCTCTCTAGGCTGGACTACTGCAACAGCCCCTGTCTCAATCTGCCTTCCTCTACTCTCCGTCATCTGCAACTAATCCAGAACAGGACTGTAAGACTTATCCTTGGCCTCAAGCCCAGGGATCGTATCTCTCCAGCCCTGAAATATCTCCATTGGCTCCCATTGGCTGCAAGGATCAAGTTCAAGACCCTTTGCATTGTCCACAAATGTTTCTGCGGCCGGGGCCTGCACTACATCCAATGCTCTCCTCTAAAATACCTTAATTGTCGAGTCCTTCGCTCAGCTACCTCCAACTCTCTAAGGGTTAGACGCTTCTCCAGGCAGAGAGTAGGGTTAGATCTCTATCCTCTGCTGGTGCCTCCCTCTGGAGTGACCTCCCTGCCCCTCTCAAACTTGAGCCGGACCACCTGAAGTTTCGGAAGTAGCTCAAAACTTTCCTCTTCTCCTGCTTTCTCTCTCTCCCTCTCCCTACCTGTCTGCTGTACCGACTAGTTGCTTGACTACCCTCAGAGTCTCTCTGAGTCCAGGCTCTTTCTTGATCAGTCACCCATGCACTGCCTCCGGGCCTACCATGCACTTAGGGACTGTAACTGTAAGCATGCAGTCCCTTGTTCTCCTTGCACTACCCATAGCCGCGCTGCCCTGGCTGCACTCACTCAGAGCATTGCTGCCCTGTTTTCCCCTCCCCTCTCTCTTGCACTTTCCACCTCCCTTTCCGCTTGCACTTCTCGTTCTCGCACTTGCACAATCTGAATGACAATAGGCCTAGTAAGATCGTTTGTCTTGTCCTCCCCCTATCTTCCCTCCCTTGTCTTGTCGTGTCTAGAAACACTTGTGTACAGGCACGTTATAAATGACTTATATCATATCATTTCATTTTATCACAGAAAAAATACAATTCCGCAGTAAGAAATGGCCAGACTGGCAGCACCCAAATACCAATCTAGCCAGGTAATTACACTTAGCAGGACTGCTTTATCAGAAATACCCAGTTAAAGAAAGTCATACCAAACTGAGGAATGACTAGACTGGCTGCATCAAAATGCCTCTCTAGCCACTAATACCGCATATCATGCCTGCTTAGCCTGGACATGGACAACCATTATGATTTATGGCACAATCCTGCCCCTCACACATCCACTCTCCCTCCCACCCCTACCCCAACCTCCAAGATCAGCTGCTAGCCCCAGAATTACCTCCACATACCTCTTCCTTGTCCCAGAGCTTACGTATGAGGCTCCTTGCCTCATAGGTAAGTACTAGGAAGAGGAAAAGTGGGACTGGGAGTAATGAAGATCACAGGTAGCTAAGTCAGGCATTACCTCCATGTACCACTACCTCATCCCAGTACTTGTGTATGAGGTAGACTGCCTCATACACAAGTACTGCCTTATACATAAGTACTCGGATGAGGAAGCATAGGGCTAAGAGTAATGAAGATTGCCAATAAGTAATCCAGGCATTAAACACAAGCAATGGCGCAACACCATTGAGTTGATTTGGCTACAGCACTCCCCCGTGAAATTTTGGGCTATGTTGACTCGACCTGGCTGACCTTTAGAGCAATTGTTGGACAGAACAGGACGCAGACGTTAAATGGCAGCTGGGTTTCGCTGTTAACAAGGGCCCAGCAATTACCAACATAAAGCATTTCACTGTTAGTGCCTGCATGCAAACGCCACATTTTTTAGGCAATTGAAATCGTGATGTGGGTTTAGTACTTCCATGCCAGGGTAGTGATTGGAAGGGTAGAGATGGGACAGGAGACCGCTCATTCTCACAGCAGTCCATAAGTGGGTGTATTCAGACTTAAAGGAGAAGATTTAACTGCTTGTAACATCGAAGCATCACTAGAATAATCTCATTAAAATGCTTAAAGAAGTTAGATGCCCCCAAACAAATACATTTGCCCCTTCCCAACTCCCGTGAAGTTATCACCTCTCTGAACATTTGAAGGGTTAGCCCCCCCGAAATGTAGGTTTTGTTGCGCCCCTGAACACAAGCATACACACCATTCCCCATATACACACATGCACACTCAGCCATCCATACATTTAAATGTGCACTCTTTCACTATACAGGCACACCCAGGCAGCCATCCATATATTTAAGTGTGGGACACTCAGGCAGCCACCATACATTTAAGTGTGCACCCTTTCACCATATAGGCGCACACACCCAGACACCCACCCATACATTTAAGTGTGCACCCTTTCACCATACACTCACAGAGGCAGTCAGCTATACATTTAAGTCTGCACCCCTTCACCATAAAGGCACACCCAGGCAGCCACCCATAAATTTAAGTGTGCACCCTTTCACCATACACTCAGACACGCAAACATCATGGGGTTGAGGGGAGCCCTATTACTTCAAAAAGAAATTGGGGCTCATTACGGGTCCGGCGGTAACCGTGCCGGTGCTACCGGCGGGTTGCCACCGGACCCGTAAAAAATTACCGGCACCTGACTTCCCGGTGCCACCGGGGAATTCCAAGTCCGGCGGCCGGGAAGTGAGGCCGGGGTAATTTCGTTAATCCCCATAGGGACACGGAAGCACCAGCACCGTTGGTAACAGTGCTGGTGCTTCCGTGACGGGTGTGCCTACCATGGCCGCTGTGCCCGGCAGGGTCAGACCTGTCGGGCATGGCTGCCCCGTCAGGCGGACCTGTAACATGCAGGTCCGGAGACAACGGTGCTGATAAGCTTACAGGCACCTTTTGTTTCCGGACCGGCATGGTCAGAATGAGCCCCATTGTTTCTTTTTGAAGTCACTCTGACTTCATTAAGAAATAATTTCCGTTAAGGACCAAACCATAACAGAAACTATTTATTTTTGAAGACATAGGGCTCCCCTCCACCCCATGACATGGAGGCCTCCATCCTAGGGTCTTACATGTCATGGGGTGGGGGGAGCCCTCGAACTTCAAAAAGAAAGTTTCTTTTTGTAGTCACTCTATATTCATGAAGAAATTATTTCTGTTACAGAAATAATTTCTTTATGAATGCAGAGTGAATTCAAAATGCACATTTTTTAAAAAAAAAATGCATTTTCTTTTCTTCAAGTGGGAACGCCTTCCAGGACATGGGCTGGCGGGGCCACCTGCCCCACAGGGGCTGCGGGGGCCCCTGTTACGCCAGCGGGTTAGATTGAGTCCAATTGCGCTGGGTTCTAAGGTGTATAGTCTACCTACAGAGAGGCGAGTGATAAATGGTAACCATTGTACCAATTGAAACTAAGTAAAGAAAGAAGAAAACCCTTCGCGCTTGGTAAATGCAGCTCTACAACATTTTTGACAAAAGATTATTCGGTTTTAGTAATGCTTGAGATAAAATTCATAGGGCCTCATTACGAGTTTGGAGGTAGCCATGGTGCTATTAGTGCCATGGCTGCCTCCAAACTTGTGTCCGGGTTCCTTGAATGGGGACTTACCGGGTCATTCCAACCTTGGAGGACCCGGCAAGTCCCCATTCAAAAAACCCATCCCCATTCTCATTCAAGCCCCCATAGGGCTCAATGGGAATGGGGAGGTAGCTCCCTAGTCCCTTAGCGGCTCCCGCTAAGGGCAGCTGGTAAAACCAACCGTCCTTAGCGGGACCCACTAAGGGACCTCGTAATGCGGCAGTAAGGGGTTAACGGCACCAGCATCCTTACCGGCGCCGTTAACCCCTTACCGTCGCACTCGTAATGAGGCCCATATAGTCTTAAGTGGGCTTGTTAAGTACAGTTTATTTTCTTGTGCAAAAGACCAGCCAACACGTGTTTCGACACAAGGCTATTACATTCTTGATGCGTTACCAGATTTGATAGTTGAAGCGTCCTGCAAGGAATCACCTCCAAAACTGCCATCTACGTAAGTCAGGTCCCTCTCATGGGAATATTACATATGGACATAGGTGCTCAGTAAGGAATCACATCCAAACGCTATCCTCTGCTGGTATGCAGTGATAAAATCACGGCAAAAATGTGGCCGGTACAAAAAATTTCCGCAAAAATGCTGTGGTTTGACCCGGTAAAGGTGTACCCCATGATACCATCCTTTACATGGATTGCGGCAGCAAAACCACAGCCTTATTGCCGTGATATTTTGTGTCAACTGCCATTTTTGCCGCGATTTTAACACATGGAACCCCTCTGTTGTGTTCAGTCAGGTCCCTCTCATGTGGTTATTGTTTGCAAAAACAGGTGTCCTGTAAGGAATCCCCTCCCCAGCGTTACTGCGTGTTGTCCATCTGTAATATTTCCATGAGCAGGACTTGACATACGTAGATGTTAGTTATGGAGGTGATTCCTTACAGGGTGCTACAAATATCAAATCTGGTAACACATCAAGAATTTAATAGCTTTGAAAAAGACACGTGCTGGCTGGTCTTTTGCACAAGAAAATAAACTGGACTTAACAAGCCCACTTAAGACTATAGGGCCTCATTACGAGTTTGGAGGTAGCCATGGTGCTATTAGCACCATGGCTGCCTCCAAACCGGGCTCCATTACCGGGTTCCTGCAATGGAACTTACTGGGTCATTCTGACATTGGAGGGCCCAGTAAATCCTCCTTGCAGGAACCATTCCCCATTCCCATTTGAGCCCCCATAGGGTCCCGCGAGGGGAAGAGGGAGCTAATAACAGGCCATTTGTAATGTGCCCGTTATTACCACTCTCCCCATTCCCATTGAGCCCTACAGGGGCTCAAATGGGAATGGGGATGGGTTCCTGCAAGGAGGAATTACCGGGTCCTCCAATGTCGGAATGACACGGTAATTCCTTATTTCAGGAACCCGGTATTGGAACCCGGTATGGAGGCTTATAGCTTATAGCACCATGGCTTCCTCCATACTCGTAATGAGGCCCCGTGACTTTTAACTCAAGCATTACTAAAACTGAATAATCTTTTGTCACACATGTTCTAGAGCTGCATTTACCAAGCGCGAAGTGCAAGGTGTTTTCTTCTTACTCCATCTAGTATGGCAATCCATCGCATAATATTCAGAATACTTACTGTATCAGAACACTAAGCACATTCCAATTCATCACACCTCCCATAAGGTGATGGATCGGACCATGTGATACATACATTGGCAGTGTATTTACATACCTGCTTTTGCATCTTGTATCACACAGGCAACAACAGATCAATAATAAGAATACCTCATATCAGATATTCAATCATGTCTGGCAATACATTCCATCAAGTGATACATCCCATCAGATAATATGCCCCATCCGATAATAGCACCAATCAGGTTATACACCCCAAAACATGATACATAGAATACATCCAATACATCTCATTGGATAACACATCTTATCAGATAGCACTGTTCATCAGATATGTTCTATTTAATAATATATTGGCGTTTAGAAAACGTCATGCTAAATAAATCACTACATCGCATAGTGCAGTCCATATGGATTAAATACTCTATCAGATATTATATACCATTGGATCATGCGTCATGTTCAATAACACCTCCTCATATAAAACAGACCTGACTGCACAGCAAAGCCCCCTCCCCTCTCGGTCAGGAGTGAGTGAGGCCGCCACTCACCGGAGAATGGATTGGAGCCGTCTCTGTATGGGCCTCTCTTGGGGTTTCTGCAGGAGTCTCTCTTCAGTTCTTTCCAGGAGACTCCCCTTCTGAATTGTACTCCCCAGTCAAACCGGTGCCTTTTTATAAGCCCCTGGTAGGTCCTGACCCTGAGCATTGCGCAGGTGAAGGGTGTGTCGAAGAACTTCACCATGAAGGCATAGACAGTGGAATGTGACATTTACCTTGAATTTCAGTCAGTGCCTATCCCCGAAGGCGACAGCAGACGCCAGCAGGACGGGCCGGTTGGTGGCTTACGCCTGGGAGTGTTGCAGGCCCCCAGGCCACAGTGGGCAGTGGCGCCCTGTTTCCGAGGTGGGGACCTGCAGGTCCGGGTTATTTTCTTATTGTCATGAGACCCTAAGAACTGTTCAAATGCATAGACTGACAGGCAGCCTTCACAGCTCTATCAGTGCACCTCAATGCTGACCTGCCGACCTTGGGCCTCATTACGACCCTGGCGGTAATCGCCCGTCATTACCGCCATGGCGTAATGAGCGTTTACGCCGTGGGACGATGGCGTAAAGAGCGCCACATCACGACCCATCGCGCACGAGCATTACGCCATGGCGGTAATGCAATTAACGCCATGGCGGAAAAGGCCCCTACCGGCATCGCTAAGCGAGCAAGGTGCCCTTCCGCCAGCGTAAGTAGCGGCCACCGTAATTTACGGCCACCGTAATTAGCGGCGGCCGTAAAAGGCCAAACCGGAAATAGCGTCATCGCGCCGGAACCGGAAGCAGCCCGTCGGCCATCTTTAAAAACACAATCCATCGCCATCCTACCAAACAACACCAGACCCAACCCTGACACCTGTCCCAACCAAACACCCACCCATCCAAGTTCCCGAAAATGCCAAAATCTGTGAAAAAGGCATGTGACCGCCAGCGCCAGGAGCGATTCAGCCGGGAGGAACTCTGCATGCTAGCAGAGACCCTGCAGGACAACGCAGGTGTTGTTTTCTCCCCTGAAATGACCAGGACAGCAATCGGGAAGAAGAAGGCCATCTGGGCCCTGGTGGCTGAGCGCGTCAGCGCGGTGGGGACCGTACCCCGCACCCCACAGCAGTGCCGGAAGCGCTGAGATGACCTGCGCATACGGGTCAGAGCCGTCATCTCGGCAAACCGCAACCTTGCCCAGGGAACCGGTGGAGGGTCGGAATCCCCCCTGAAACTCCAACCGTGGGAGGAGATCTGTGCTACCACCATCGGCATGGAATCGATCGAAGGCGTTGGAGGGATGGAAAGGGGAGCCCCGACATCAGGCGATGAAGGTAGGTGCTTCATACAAGACATGCCATAGTCACAGCAGTCCAATCATGTGTAGCACAAGGTTGCCCTAGAGTGTAAATGCAACACAAATCAATACTGCCCATAGCCACATGCGAGCACCACCCTGCATACACTGCTGGCACCCGCATACCTGCATCCACATACCACACTAAAAGGAGACAACCTGCATGGCACTGCCTGAAATCTGCCTCATCCACTGGCCAAAATAATGTCAACCATTGTCATTCAAAAGTCCGTAGACCCATCAATAACGCCCTCCCACCTTTGCTCCACCACAGGCACAGAATCACACCCAGAGGACCAGGACACCCCTGCGCCGAAGAGAGCGAAGTCCAACAACAACCTCCCTGCACCCTCAACCTCAGCTGCAGTGAGGCAGACCCCACGACAAGCAGGTCCCACTGCAGGCATACCGGAGGTCCCACCGGCAAGCACCCCTGTTGGCAGCAGGCCAGCAGCAGCTGCTCCACCTCCACCGACATTGCCTGCCACAGAAGGCAGGGGGTCAGCGGCCAGCAGCAACATCGGGGAGACAGCTGCAACAGCTGCATGTTCTGACTCGGACATGGAGCAGGAGGTCAGAAGCCCCACTGACCAACTACATTCCCCCTGTTTCTCAGACGCCAGCCCCCATGAGGGCGACACACAGGGGCACACTGAGGCAGAGGAGTGGCCTTCCACCCCATGCCCTGTCCACACTCCACAGGAGGGGACCAGCCCCTCCATCACTCCACCTGCACTGGCCATGGGCCAGCACGGCCAGCAGTCCCTCGAGGACATCACTCAACGGCAGCATCAACTGTCCGCAATGCTGGATGAGCATGCCGCGGAATGTGTGGGGGCTAGGTTTAGCATTGAACAGGCCACGGAGACACTAAGGGCGGAAGTGGCGCAGAGCACTGCCACCCTGAGGGATGCCATGCAGGCCATGTCCAGGGACATCGGTGCCGAACTTGCGGGCTTGCGTCGTGCGGTCACTGACCTCACCCACACAGTACAGGAGCTGCATGCACAGGGGCAGCCAGGGACATCCTCCACTGCCAGTTCTGCGCAGAGCAGCCCCGTGCGACGTTCCGGACGCAACCTGCGCTCCACAGCCAGGGGTGCCCCGGGGGGCGGGAGAGGGGGCTTGTGACGGCCTGTGGACACTGTCACAGGCATCTGTTGACAGCTACATGGGGTGTGTTGGGGTGTGCAGGGGGGAGGTGGGAGGTGGGAGGGGGTGTGTTGGGGTGTGCAGGGGGGAGGTGGGAGGTGGGAGGGGGTGTGTTGGGGTGTGCAGGGGGAGGTGGGAGGTGGGAGGGGGTGTGTTGAGGTGTGCAGGGGGGAGGTGGGAGGTGGGAGGGGGTGTGTTGGGGTGTGCAGGGGGGAGGTGGGAGGTGGGAGGGGGTGTGTTGGGGTGTGCAGGGGGGAGGTGGGAGGGGGTGTGACACGACAGTTCATAGTTCCAATACACTTTTTTCTTTCAAAAAAAGAAATGTGTGGACATTTTCATTGCGTATGTGTGCTTTATTGGTGTACAGTCCACAGTGTGCATGTCCCAGAGACACACAGTGCCCCAAGTGCAGTCTCCATGCGATAAACACCAGCCGTGTGTGCTAGAAGCAGTGGTCGATGATACTTTGGCGCATGGCACGCCCCTCCTGTGCATCGCCTCCTCCATGTGGTGGCGCCCCATCTGCACCCTCCTCATCCTCATCGTCAGGTGGTTGCAGTTCTGCGTCAGGGGGCAGGGGCACATTCCGTCCGACGCACATATTGTGCAGCATGACACATGCCATGACGATCTTTGCCACCTTCTCATGGCCATACAGGAGTGCCCCACCAGACCTGCTGAGGCTTCGGAACCGTGCCTTCAGGAGGCCGAATGTCTGCTCTATGACCACACGAGTACGTGTATGTGCACGGTTGAAGTCCTCCTCGTGCTGGTTCTGCGGGTTCCGGACTGGCGTGAGGAGCCACCTCTTCAGGGGATAGGCTGCATCACCTGTATGTAGGCGAGAATGTATGTGTCAGTCATGTTGTCTGATCAGGAACATGATGTTCCACCATGGCTGGCATGGAACTGTTACCTTGGCTCACTTCTACATGCACTAATTGATTCACACTATGCAACCAGTATATGCTCATTGCTGCCATGGCCTGTTTTGCATGCCATCACCCTATGTATGCAGAGGGGTTGTGTGCATTGTGAGTGCCCTTCCTCTGTATCCGTTCTCTGTGTTACTCACAGCCAGGTGGAGTATGCTTCATCCCCCCCCACTTTCTGCCAGGTGGAGTATGCATCATCCCCCCCCCCTTTCTGCCAGGTGGAGTATGCATCATCCCCCCCCCCTTTCTGCCAGGTGGAGTATGCATCATCCCCCCCCCTTTCTGCCAGGTGGAGTATGCACTGGTACGTCATTCCCATGCCCACTTCCATGACATTGCACTCACCGAGTAGCCAGGATCTTGGGCCTGCATGTCGCTCCATGTAGCGTGGTATTGTGGAGTTCCTCAGGACCAGTGAATCATGGGTTGATCCGGGGAATCGGGCACAACAATGTGTGATGATCTTGTTGGAGTCACAGACCATTTGCACGTTGATAGAGTGGAACTGTTTCCGGTTGCGGTACGGTACCTCCATGGCACGTGGAACCACCAATTCCACATGGGTGCAGTCGATGGCACCAATGCAACCGGGTATGCTGGCTAGTGCATGGAAACCCACTTTGGTGTTTGCAATCTCCTGGGCAGTCCGTGGTAATGAGATGTGGTCGTCTGTGTGCTTGAGGAGGGCATCGAGCACTTGGATGAGTGTTCGTGAGAATAATGGTTGTGAAATGCCATGCAGGTGCCCCACTGTGTGCTGGTAGGTGCCTCTGGCCAGGAAGTGGAGTACAGCCACTACCTTCAGTAGGGGGGGGATGGCGGTTGGACTTTCTATCATGCTGACGATGTCGTTGTGTGTCATGTCTACGATGGCGGTGATGGTGTCCCGGTCCAAACGGTACAGGGTGTGGATCTGCTCAGCAGTGAGGTTGTTTGGATTGGCTCTGATGCGTGGGATTGGGGGCTGCCTGCGTGGTGGCACTGGCTGTGCTGGTGGGGCTTGCTGGGCCTGCCTTGCCCTCCTTCTCCTCCTGCGTCTCCTCTGTGCTGCCTGTTGTTGTTGTTGTTGCTGTTGTAGTAGAACATGCATTGCTATCAGGTCCTCCAGCCCCAACATTGCTATTCGTATTGGCATCATTGTGGAGTGTGACTGGGTGTGGGTAGGGGTGGGGTGTGCTCTTTTTGTACTTCCCTGAGTCTGTATTGCCTTCACCTGTGCTGTTTCTGTGCACCTGTGGCAGCTGCATTCACTTGAATTGGCCCTTTACGGTTGGTTCGCGATGCCGTTATTTGCACCATGGCGGTAAGGTACTTAGCGGCCTCGGTGATGGCGTTAGGTGCATGTCCGCTTGGGTCGGCATTTGCGTACCTTTCCGCCATGGCGCTAAGTACGGTGTGGGCGGTCGCGTGCGCGCACCCTTGGCGCAGTTAGCGGCAGCGTTAACTACGATGCCGCTATTGGCATCGTAGTTTACGGTCAGGAGTCATGATCGGACCTGGCGGAAAACGATGGCGGTAACCATTTACCGCCATCGTTTTTCACTTACCGCCAGGGTCGTAATGAGGCCCCTTGTCTTTTCATAACAGTGACCACGCACAGCTCTGCCAATGTACCTCCATTCTGACCAAATGCACCTGTTATTTCAGAATGGTGCCCAGATACAGCTCTACCCCTATCCCTCAATCCTGACCTGCTGCCCCCCTGATTTCAGAACTCTGATCACATGTACACAGCTCTTTGATGCACCTCAATCCTGACCTCTGTCCTTTCGGTTCAGGAATTAAGTCACATTCTCCGAGGTAGCACATGATGTTCTGCGAGTCCTGTCTTTTATCTGCTGCCATTTTGAATTCTTGGGATATAGGAGCAGGGCTATTTTACTTGCTTTTCACTGAAGCCTGGAAGGGCCATAATGTGGCAATAAGCCCTGAGCCGGCGTGCTATTAGCATCTAGGGTAATGCCCCCTGGGCCCATAGTTAGGCGGTAATGGCCCCCCGGCGAGAGGCTTATTGCCATTAGTTTTCCGGGGTTTCTAGCCCCAGGATACTAATGGTGATGTTAAATATTTCAATCAGAATTTGTTTCGCCGCTTGAAAAGCCGGCCGCTGCAGTACGTGTTAGTTCTAGAGAGACTAGAACGTGCATACTGATTTATTACTACGGATCAACAGAGCACGATTTTGGGCCAAGTTTATCCATATTAGGGAATGGGTAGGTAATGTGCAACAAAAAAGTAAAAGCAGAATAATGTTTGGAATGTAATGTGAAAGCACTTTTCAGTGATAGCGCAAGCGATTTTGGAAACCGCAGCGCGTTGTGGCGGCCTTGCAGGTTCTGCAAGTTTGTTCACAGAAATGGCGGTGTACAGCGGTGAGTGAGGAGGCTTTCAGACCCGGCGCGAGATGCACGCTAATGTGAAAATGGGATTACACTGTGGTAAGCCTCGCAATTGAGCCAATCCACGTTCAGTGTTTGTTGTGGCATCGGCGCGCTGGGTACTAATTCAAAGTAACTTAAGCTTCATAGTAGGACGACCTGAAGAACTTTACATCTCTGTAAACTCCGCTTCTGCTTTGAGAGGACAAGTATGCTCGTCCTATTTGAGGAGAGATGCATAATAGCCCAGCAGTTAAGGGGTTCAAGACAGAGGATCCTGTGTGCTAGCCCAGGCTTGCACTTCTCATTTGATATCTCCATGCTGCTTGTTGCCCTGCATGTTTTGCCACTATTCAGGTCTTCGTGTGTACACCATGCAGTCGTCATGGAAATGGAAGAGACAGAGGTGAACAGCGTATTCATTAGTTTGAGCTACTAGGTGGCACTTAAGCACCACCTTTAAGTCCAAACTATTGCATTAGAGTATAAACAAGGAGAATGGCATATGAGGAGGGACACACCGCTTGCAGGTGTTTGGTTATTTGCCCACCTATGGCTATGTTAATCCCTATAGCCATTCCCACCCAGTGGTAGTTCCTGCTCCTTCCTACCCAAAATGCCTCCTCTTGGTAACTGTTTGAGCTCGCTTTAATAATGCCATACCATCAAACTTAGCCTGCCAGTGTTTTTTCAAAGATGTCTTCTGAGAGTTAATGACCTAATTGGAGCATTAACAGTGCTACTGGTGTTATAAAAATGCCTTAACCATGTCTGACTTCAGCCACTCTATTTATCAGCACTCTGCATGTGCTTCACTGAAGTCCTGTTAAAAATAAGCATTGGCAAAGCCAACAGTTATTGTTTGTGTATAAGTATTGGGCATTTGCCAGGCACTGCTGCCCAGGTACTTGCACCATGTTCTGCCTGATACCAACAATGGGCAGTTAATACCACTATGGCAATGCCTGGCAAGTGCGTTTCTATGCCTACACAAAAGCTCTTAACTATTGTCATTGCAATGCTTGTTTGATTTTGTGATGGCTCATTTAATGGAGGCTGATATTGAGCAGCCAGCAGGGGGCACTGTGGGGTTTTTCCTCTGATCTTCACAAGCGCAGACACCAAAGTCCAGGGGACCAAAATAACCAAAACAGGGTGACAACAAGCAGTGGTGGAAATGGAAAATAATTGGTGGGGATCCCACAAGTGCTGGGGTAGGGGCAGAGTTGGGGCGGGGGCGGGGCGGTACCCAGGGAGGCGTGGTTTAAGCGGGGGCTGGCAATTGACCTCTTATCAAAGGAAAAGTCCAAAATAATAGTTTAAAACAGCATTATTTCCTTCATGCTTCTTTTCCAAACTATATATCAATTCCACTTTAAACCACTTACACGGCGACATGCTTTGGGGGTGTGCTGTTGCGCGGACAGCGGGATGTTCCTTTCCGAGTGAGCTCCTGCGGTGGACCGGGCCGTTAGATCTGTATTTACATTAAAACTCTCGGAACGGTGTAAAACCCGGAACAGGCCGGAACGGGCCGGAACGGTACCCTAATATATAAAATGGCAGCAAAACTCACCTGAAAATGATGCAAACACACATGAAGAACATTTTGGAAATGGGATAGGTTGAACAATAATTTGGCATTTATATAGCGCTACGAACCCTCAGGTATCTGAGCGCTGCTTATTATTACCCACGGTGTGTGGTGCTCATTTATCGACCTCGGAAGGATGAAACGCTGAGTTTGGCGCTGCCGGGATTCGAACCTTCGTGGGCAGGCTCTGCACTGATGTCAAAGCGAGCGCTCTACTCGCTTGTGCTGTCATTAACCCATTACTGCCCAAAATCTAAATTTTCAGACGAAAAAGTACCCGGAACGGCCCGGAACGGTACCCTAATATATAAAACGGCAGCAAAACTCACATGAAAATGATGCAAACACACATGAAGAACATTTTGAAATGGCAAAGGATGAACAATGTGCTGTCATTAACCCATTACTGCCCAAAATCTAAATTTTCAGACGAAAAAGTACCCGGAACGGCCCGGAACGGTACCCTAATATATAAAACGGCAGCAAAACTCACATGAAAATGATGCAAACACACATGAAGAACATTTTGAAATGGCAAAGGATGAACAATGTGCTGTCATTAACCCATTACTGCCCAAAATCTACATTTTAACACGAAAAAGTACCCGGAACGGGCCGGAACGCTACCCTAATATATAAAACGGCAGCAAAACTCACCTGAAAATGATGCAAACACACATGAAGAACATGTTGAAATGAGAAAGGTGCACCAATATGCTGTCATTAACCCATTATTGCCCAAAATTTACATTTTATCACGAAAAAGTACCCGGAACGGGCCGGAACGGTACCCTAACATATAAAATGGCAGCAAAAATCACCTGAAAATGATGCAAACACACATGAAGAACATTTTGAAATGAGAAAGGTGCACCAATATGCTGTCATTAACCCATTACTGCCCAAAATCTACATTTTATCACGAAAAAGTACCCGCAACGGGCCGGAACGCTACCCTAACATATAAAAAGGCAGCCAAAATCACCTCAAAATGATGCAAACACACATGAAGAACATTTTGAAATGAGAAAGGTGCACCAATATGCTGTCATTAACCCATTACAGCCCAAAATCTACATTTTCACATGAAAAAGTACCCGGAACGGGCCGGAACGGTACCCTAATATATAAAACGGCAGCAAAACTCACCTGAAAATGATGCAAACACACATGAAGAACATTTTGAAATGGCAAAGGATGAACAATGTGCTGTCATTAACCCATTACTGCCCAAAATCTACATTTTAACACGAAAAAGTACCCGGAACGGGCCGGAACGCTACCCTAATATATAAAACGGCAGCAAAACTCACCTGAAAATGATGCAAACACACATGAAGAACATGTTGAAATGAGAAAGGTGCATCAATATGCTGTCATTAACCCATTACTGCCCAAAATCTACGTTTTATCATGAAAAAGTACCCGCAACGGGCCGGAACGCTACCCTAACATATAAAATGGCAGCAAAAATCACCTGAAAATTATGCAAACACACATGAAGTACATTTTGAAATGAGAAAGGTGCTCCAATATGCTGTCATTAACCCATTACTGCCCAAAATCTAAATTTTCAGACGAAAAAGTACCCGGAACGGCCCGGAACGGTACCCTAATATATAAAACGGCAGCAAAACTCACATGAAAATGATGCAAACACACATGAAGAACATTTTGAAATGGCAAAGGATGAACAATGTGCTGTCATTAACCCATTACTGCCCAAAATCTAAATTTTCAGACGAAAAAGTACCCGGAACGGCCCGGAACGGTACCCTAATATATAAAACGGCAGCAAAACTCACATGAAAATGATGCAAACACACATGAAGAACATTTTGAAATGGCAAAGGATGAACAATGTGCTGTCATTAACCCATTACTGCCCAAAATCTATATTTTCACACGAAAAAAAACCCGGAACGGGCCGGAACGGTACCTAACATATAAAATGGCAGCAAAAAGCACCTGAAAATGATGCAAACACACATGAAGAACATTTTGAAATGGCAAAGGATGAACAATGTGCTGTCATTAACCCATTACTGCCCAAAATCTACATTTTAACACGAAAAAGTACCCGGAACGGGCCGGAACGCTACCCTAATATATAAAACGGCAGCAAAACTCACCTGAAAATGATGCAAACACACATGAAGAGCATGTTGAAATGAGAAAGTTGCACCAATATGCTGTCATTAACCCATTACTGCCCAAAATCTACATTTTATCACGAAAAAGTACCCGCAACGGGCCGGAACGCTACCCTAACATATAAAATGGCAGCAAAAATCACCTGAAAATTATGCAAACACACATGAAGTACATTTTGAAATGAGAAAGGTGCTCCAATATGCTGTCATTAACCCATTACTGCCCAAAATCTACATTTTATCACGAAAAAGTACCCGGAACGGGCCGGAACGCTACCCTAACATATAAAAAGGCAGCCAAAATCACCTCAAAATGAGGCAAACACACATGAAGAACATTTTGAAATGAGAAAGGTGCACCAATATGCTGTCATTAACCCATTACAGCCCAAAATCTACATTTTCACATGAAAAAGTACCCGGAACGGGCCGGAACGGTACCCTAATATATAAAACGGCAGCAAAACTCACCTGAAAATGATGCAAACACACATGAAGAACATTTTGAAATGGCAAAGGATGAACAATGTGTTGTCATTAACCCATTACTGCCCAAAATCTACATTTTAACACGAAAAAGTACCCAGAACGGGCCGGAACGCTACCCTAATATATAAAACGGCAGTAAAACTCACCTGAAAATGATGCAAACACACATGAAGAACATGTTAAAATCAGAAAGGTGCACCAATATGCTGTCATTAACCCATTACTGCCCAAAATCTACATTTTATCACGAAAAAGTAACCGCAACGGGCCGGAACGCTACCCTAACATATAAAATGGCAGCAAAAATCACCTGAAAATTATGCAAACACACATGAAGTACATTTTGAAATGAGCAAGGTGCTCCAATATGCTGTCATTAACCCATTACTGCCCAAAATCTACATTTTATCACGAAAAAGTACCCGGAACGGGCCGGAACGGTACCCTAACATATAAAAAGGCAGCCAAAATCACCTCAAAATGATGCAAACACACATGAAGAACATTTTGAAATGAGAAAGGTGCACCAATATGCTGTCATTAACCCATTATAGCCCAAAATCTACATTTTCACATGAAAAAGTACCCAGAACGGGCCGGAACGGTACTCTAATATATAAAACGGCAGCAAAACTCACCTGAAAATGATGCAAACACACATGAAGAACATTTTGAAATGGCAAAGGATGAACAATGTGCTGTCATTAACCCATTACTGCCCAAAATCTACATTTTAACACGAAAAAGTACCCGAAACGGGCCGGAACGCTACCCTAATATATAAAACGGCAGCAAAACTCACCTGAAAATAATGCAAACACACATGAAGAACATGTTGAAATGAGAAAAGTGCACCAATATGCTGTCATTAACCCATTATTGCCCAAAATTTACATTTTATCACGAAAAAGTACGCGGAACGGGCCAGAACGGTACCCTAACATATAAAATGACAGCAAAAATCACCTGAAAATGATGCAAACACACATGAAGAACATTTTGAAATGAGAAAGTTACACCAATATGCTGTCATTAACCCATTACTGCCCAAAATCTACATTTTATCACGAAAAAGTACCCGCAACGGGCCGGAACGCTACCCTAACATATAAAATGGCAGCAAAAATCACCTGAAAATTATGCAAACACACATGAAGTACATTTTGAAATGAGAAAGGTGCCCCAATATGCTGTCATTAACCCATTACTGCCCAAAATCTACATTTTATCACGAAAAAGTACCCGGAACGGGCCGGAACGGTACCCTAACATATAAAAAGGCAGCCAAAATCACCTCAAAATGATGCAAACACACATGAAGAACATTTTGAAATGAGAAAGGTGCACCAATATGCTGTCATTAACCCATTACAGCCCAAAATCTACATTTTCACATGAAAAAGTACCCGGAACGGCCCGGAACGGTACCCTAATATATAAAACAGCAGCAAAACTCACCTGAAAATGATGCAAACTCACATGAAGAACATTTTGAAATGGCAAAGGATGAACAATGTGCTGTCATTAACCCATTACTGCCCAAAATCTACATTTTAACAGGAAAAAGTACCCGGAACAGGCCGGAACGCTACCCTAATATATAAAACGGCAGCAAAACTCACCTGAAAATTATGCAAACACACATGAAGAACATGTTGAAATCAGAAAGGTGCACCAATATGCTGTCATTAAGCCATTATTGCCCAAAATTTACATTTTATCACGAAAAAGTACCCGGAACGGGCCGGAACGGTACCCTAACATATAAAATGGCAGCAAAAATTACCTGAAAATGATGCAAACACACATGAAGAACATTTTGAAATGAGAAAGGTGCACCAATATGCTGTCATTAACCCATTACTGCCCAAAATCTACATTTTATCACGAAAAAGTACCCGCAACGGGCCGGAACGCTACCCTAACATATAAAATGGCAGCAAAAATCACCTGAAAATTATGCAAACACACATGAAGTACATTTTGAAATGTGAAAGGTGCTCCAATATGCTGTCATTAACCCATTACTGCCCAAAATCTACATTTTATCACGAAAAAGTACCCGGAACGGGCCGGTACCGTACCCTAACATATAAAAAGGCAGCCAAAATCACCTGAAAATTATGCAAACACACGTGAAGAACATTTTGGAAATGGGGAAGGTTGAACAATGTGCTTTCATTAACCCATTACTGCCCAAAATTCAGTAAAAAGGCAGCTAATAAGTAAACTCAAAGAGGGACTTTGTGATGACATCTATATTGTACTAGAAAATCCTCATCTACCTAAATATACTCTAGTCACATAAAGGTAGAATTGTAACACTTTTGATTTGATTGACATGAAGGGAAATTATATATTTCAAAATATTACTGGAGGGTGACTACACCTTACTGAACACTAGAGGGAGCAGTAACTGTTTAGTTGTGTTCATAGTCAGGTTTTCCTTTATCACTTCCATATCCTTGTTTCAGGAAGTGGTAACATTTCACATGTTTCTTCTTCACTTAAATGTTGCAGCTTCATCTTGTCTGTGCTGATCACCTTGAGTTTAGATACAGGTCAGATTTATGTTTTTTTTCTCTCTGCAAGCCTTGAGCATAAGAGTGCAACAATGGATTGCTTCATGCTGACCAGATCATTTCTTATAGAAAAGCTCTGCTGCAGCAACTTTGACAAATGTAGGACCACCCTGCCTTTTCACTACTTGGTTGGAAAGAGGTCTTCAAGTGGACAGGGCCCAGCCTCGTATGTGACACAGCAAGGATCATAAAAGGTCTTCAAGGTGGCTCAGCAGCTTATAAACACATTTCATGCAAACAAGGAAGCTTGAATCCCTAAGAAGGGGCCCTTAAAAATCAGACACATCATCTCTTCCTAGGAGAAACCTAGATGTGCATCATGAAGAAAGCTGTTTCATTGTTTTCTCTGTCTAATGTGTTATGTCTTGCTTTCTCCCCTGTTCCTGTGTTGTGAGCCTGGGTGCTGTGGAATGCTTGTAGAATGCCTGTCTCTGGAATGTTGAGAGAGTGTTTGAGAGCTCCTTGCAGTTTGGAGGCTGGGGCTTGAATGATGGCATTGAGGCTTCAGCGGCCAATCTGAGAGGATGTTGTGACGTGGCTAGTGGCTGAGGATGTCGAATGATGTGCCATTGAAGGGGATGGACAGCATCACACACTGTACAACGGTTTGCCGCTGCACGCCTCTAAGGGTTTGAACTGAGTCTCAGAGGAGGAGATGTGTCCTGATGGTAATGCTGCTGAAAAGAAAAAGCGGCAGGTAACATCTAGTGCGGCGCCCAGCATGGAATGCTATCCGAGCCGGAGCTGGGAGTTGTTTCAGGAGAGCCGTGTGTGTGCTGTCAGCATAGTGAACAGCTGGGTGCTGTGTTTGGAGACCCATGTGGGCACAGTCAGCTCAGTGAACAGCTGGTACCTGAAACAGTCAAGTTGGCAGTGATGGAGGTTGGGCCCAACGTGTGTTGGGGTCGGGGTCACAGGTACCAGCTTGACAGCTGCTCCGGGTATGGTGTGGATGGAACTATGCTGTATCCTGACTGTGTCTCTGGGAAGCAGGAATTGACTGTTCGCTGGGAAGAGCTCTGGGGTTTTTGCCTTGGTTGTGGGGCGGACCTGGGTGATTCAAGAAGTCAATATATGGCAGTTTTCCACAAGCTAGATCAGGGCTTTGTCATTTTTCAGGGAGCTGTCCATGCTGAACCGTGAATATTGATCAACAGTGTTATATGAAGTGAAGCCTGTTTGGGTGTAAGTTGTCCATTGGTACGTTGTGGATTGTGGTGGATCTGGGACGTGTCTGGTGTATTTTGGTAAAGACATGTCCTCTGTTAGTTGAAGGAAGTAGAAATTTGGTTTGTTCTTGCATGTTGATTTAACTTTTGCCTCCACAGGTCTGTCAGAATATGGACGGGAGAATAGGGCATGGACTTACTGGGGGTTACTTGTCTATGTGGTGTGTGTTGTGCTCACTGGGTGGCCTGGCAAACCACCTTGTGGGGTTGGACAGTTTTGTTTGTGTTTTGTGTGGCAGGGTAGTGCCAGCCACCTGCTAGCTGCCAGCACATGGCACACCACAGCACTTTGGGGAGATATTATGTGCCCGTGCCATTTGCGTTCATGGTTGTGGCTGGAGAAATGTTGTTGAGTGTAGTTTACCTCATTAGTTTGTTTCTGTGGAGGTGGACCCCGCACTCACATGTTTTTTTGCCGTTTGGTCAAGTGTGCTTTGCCATTGTGTGTTGGGGGGACCCCAGTACCCTTTGTGGGGGTGCCGCTCCCACACCTTGAATGTGGTGGTCTCAACCTATGTGTTGTTCTTGTGGTTGGGGTGCTCCTTGTTGGGGCACCGGTGGTGCATTTTCATGCGCCATCTATTTGCGGTGGTGTAGTGTTGCTTGTCTGTCGAGCAGCCTCAGTGTTGGTTTGGTTAGGTGATAAAGTGGTTTTGTTTGGTTGAGATGGGTAGTCAGCAGTCGTTCCGTGGGGTTTGAGGCCAGTCCCTTGTGTGAATTCCTGCTGTTTGGTCAACGGTGTGGATGGTGACGTGTTTTCAGTTGTGATGTTTTTCTAGCATTTCATTGGTAGGACGGTTGAGGGGATTTTATGTATTTAAAGTTTATTTATTTATTTAAATATGGTGGCGAAGGCCCGCAGGCATTGATTGGGGCTCCAGGTCTGGGGTACGAAGGGGTCTGTGGGCGCACAGGAAGGGTTGGCAGAGCAGAGGATGGGAAGTGTAGAAAAAATCTGAGTGAATGGGGGATAGTGGAGAGAAGGTACTGAGGGGTGGGAGGGAAGAAAAAATCTGAGTGAATGGGGGATAGTGGAGAGAAGGTACTGAGGGGTGGGAGGGAAAGGAGGCTAGTGAGATCACAGATCTTTAAGCCTTTTGCAGTGAGAGACGAAAGAATGAAGAGAGGTCGGGGGAAGAAGGATAAAAACTGATGGTCCTGGATAGTTTGTGACGGTAAAAATGGAGAGCAGAGATGAGGTTGGTGTAGCAGTGTGATGTGACAGAGTGCAGGATGTAACAGAGTATTGGGAGTGATTCCTTGTAGGCGACAAAAAGAACCTGGGAAAGGATTTTACAGCAGCGATGGATGTCCATATAGTATGATGAATCAGTAGTGATTCCCCCCAGAATCTTGACCTGGGACCCTTCTCGTGTGGCCAGGGGAAGGCAGATGCTTCCTGATCCCAACCCTGGGGGTGGTGTTCTGTGGGAGGATCACATGGGGTGGGAACAGGCCAGGAGGAAGGAGAAACTCCCTTGTTTAATTTTCTCTGAACCCCCAATCTTGGAATGGCTTATTGTAAGGTAGAAGAAGTTAGGAAAACTAACTTGGTTGGCAGGGACTTCAAGTCCCATAATTCTTCAGTACTGGGACGAGGAAAAGGGATGCAGAGGAATATTGCTGTGGGAGCAATCAGCTAATTAGTGTAAACGACCTACACCTGAGGGAGACTGAGAGGCATAAAAAGCCCCCTCAGGTGCAGGAAGAGGGAGAACATGAACAGCAGGAGCAGCAGGAGAGGAGAAAGCAGTGCAGGCTGCAGAGGAAAGTGAAGCTGGCACGAGAGAAGACGCCGGGACCATTGTGCAGCCAAGAGCGGTGTCAAGTCCTGTGAGGGTCTTTGCCTCAAGCTATTCCTGTTGCAGAGGTTGCGCAGTGGGAAGCGGAAGAACGGGACGCTTGCCCATTGAAGGCTTGTTGTGCAGAGGTTGCGCAGCAGGAAGAGGAAGTAGCAAGGGAAGTGTACCCTCGTTAGAGGCTTTAGGTGGCTGGGTTGCACCTGAGCCTCTGCCGAGTGGAGGAAGCTCCAATTTCGAGTGGCATGAGCGGAGGTGGACCAGACGAGGCTGTTTGCCTGACCGCGAGGAGCCACAATGACAGAAGACCTGCGAACACCAAGCGGAGCTAGATTGAGCGACTTACCTTGTGAGTTCACAGCTTGCAAGTGACTCCGGATCGCTCTGACACTATCCACGGCAGGCAGTTTCACTCGCATGTGAGTGAGAGAAGCAGTGATTACAATTCTGAATACTGAACCGTACAAAACCAACAAATGTTTTACTTATTAAACCAAACTGACTGTGCAAGCAAGCATGTGAGTTGGTGGAAGGGCCAAAATCCCTGTGGTGAAGCTTTAGTCCAAACAAAAGCATACAAACAATACCAAGCAAAAGAGTATTTAAAAACCCGGCAATACCAATATAACAACCATTGCTCAAGATTTCGGGAGGATAGCTCAGGGGCAACGTGCTCGCCTTACAAGCAAGACGACATGGAGCACCACAGGTTTGTCACAATTGTCACATTGTCAATTGTCACAATTGTCACAAGCTTTGACACTCTCCTCCCGATGACTGTAAGATCCTCTCCGTGCCCAGATCCAACCGTTCTGGAGGGGGTGTAGCCTTGATCTTCCCAGAGTGGATTCCTGCCTCTGTCATTCCTATGCAGGCCTACTCCTCTTTCAAATGCCTTGTCTGAGGCTTTCTCTCTCTCCTTGCCACTCACTTACCATGGCTACTATCTATCAGCCACCTGGTCAAATCACCTCCTTCCTCTCTGAGTGGGCGGACCTCACTTCCTCCCTCCTGGCCTCGGCCTCAACTACTCAACTCCTCATTCTTGGAGACTTCAACATCCATCTGGATGCTTTCGCGACCTCTGTGACTCTCTCTCTCTTTCTATTCTCCCCTCTGGCCCAACTCACTCTGCTGGGCCCACTCTGGATGCTCTGATCTCTTCAGACCTCCCCCTCTCTATCCCTCTGACCACTCCTCTCTCCTAGAGTGATCACTCTCTCATTTCCTCCCATCTCTCCCTCTCTACCCATCAGGCCAAGCCAACTCCAACAATGCCATGTACCTTCTCGGTCATCTGACCCATGAAGCGTGTCAGTTGAGGCTTCCACTTCCACTTTCTCTCCCCCTCCTCCTCCTCTGGCTGACTCACATCCTGACACAGCCCTTTCCATGCTCTACTCTTCTATCTCTGATACTCTTGATGTTCTTGCCCCTGTCATGAACATCCGCTTGAAGCCCAAAACCAAGTGCAACTCTTGGTATGACTCTGACCTAGTTACCCTTAAACGCAAGTGTATGGTGGCTGAGAGGAAATGGCGGGTGTAACGCTCACCTGATTCTCGCAGAGGCGCCGGTCTTGGCTGGGCGACTACCGTATCTTCAAAGGTGATGTGTAGCACCCGGTTGGCTCTTTGGGCTGGACCTCTGTGCACTGTATGCCTGACGTGTAGAGTAAGATGTCTGCAGATAGAAAATATGGGGTTAATGAACTGGGGTTATTGGGGTGTCCCTATCTCTTTCCTCTTCTCCTCTCCTGTAGACCCCAAAGGTTAACGCTCTCACCTTAGGTAAGTGAATGCCGAGCTCTCCATCTGCCTCGGGGCAGGGTGCTGTAGCCAGTTTCTTCACTGGATAGGTAGCGCAGGCCTCTTGACTTCAGAGGACTGCTGTCCGTCGTTTACTGCACGAACGGTAAGTTTCGAGTCATCCAAATGTCTTTTTAAAGTCTTAGTATTGATGTCTCTTGTTTTGCAGGTTTCCGGCGATGGCGGATGACGGGCTGAAGTGAGTTGAAGATGGAGCCCGTGTGATGAATAGAAGCGCCTGGAGGCACGTGAGTAAGCGCTTGTTGCCTGCTTCACGATGCACTCTAACTGTCTTTTTATTTTGCAGGTACGAGTTCGGAGCGGCTGCAGGGTGCCGGAATACCCACTGGATTAGATGTGGAAAGGAGTAATGGCACGTGAGTATTAAAGTTCCCCAATGTCTTTAAACGCACCTTGTTTTGTCTTTCAGATGCGGATGCAGCGCCGAAGGCCTCCGGAGCGTGCAAAGAGTTGGTAAGCATTTGCCTTTCCGATGCCGGAATGCTAACCTGTTCTTTCTTGTCTTTATAGGTGTTGCTGAAGACTGGATTCTGGATGGTAAGCCTTTGCCTTTCAGATGCCGGAATGCTAACCTGTTCTTTCTTGTCTTTATAGGTGTTGCTGAAGACTGGATTCAGGATGGTAAGCCTTTTTCCTTAGGCCCAGGACTGGATGCAGAAGACACGATGAGCGTTCTGCTGCAGAGAGTGCAGAATAACGCAAAGCAAGATTCATCCACCGGGTGTGGTTTAAATAGCCTCCTGTAGTGCTTAGGTGTCTCCTTCCACAGCCACGCCTAAGTAAGAAAAGAGTTCCTGGTAAGAAAAGAGTTCCTGCCTTCCAGAAGAGTTCCAGTGTTCTAAATCTAGGGAGTGGCTCCAGCCCCACCCAACAGGAAAAGTAGTTCCAAACAGAAGAGGATCAGAGGCTCAACTGGCAGGCAAGTAAGCAGCATGGTCTGCTGCAGGTAAGTCCACCCAAGCATTATGAGCCCGGCGCTTCCAGCGCTGGGACTGGGCATATTTATGAGCCTGGTGCCACTTGCGCCAGGACTGGGTCCAAAAGGTCCCAATTGGGACTGGTTGGCACTCGGAACCTGGGTTATGGATCTGCTTCCAAGGGAGTTGGGAAAACCCTGACCTTTTGGAAGCAGAGATCATGACAGTACCCCCCCTCAAGGCCCCTCCCAAACCGCGCTTCTCCGGGGGTTTTGGCTTGTCAGGAAATGTTCGGTGAAATCTTTTGATTAGGCGAGGAGCGTGGACATATTCAGCAGGTTCCCAGGATCTCTCTTGGGGGCCGTAGCCTTTCCAGTCAATTAGGTAGAATAGTTTAGATTTGGAGATCTTGGAGTCCAGAATGCTTTTGACTTCAAACTTGAGTTCTCCATCCACAGGGATAGGTTTTGGAGATTTGGTTAGTAGGGTTTGAGGTTGCACGGGTTTTAATAGAGAGACGTGGAAGACCGGATGTATCTTCATGTGCGGGGGCAAGTCCAACTTGACCGCTACTGGGTTTACTATGGTAGTGATGGAATAGGGACCAAGGTATCTTGGGTTGAATGTGCGTGGCCCTTTTAGAGATAGATATTTGGTGGATAACCAGACTTGATCCCCTACTTGATAGTGAGGGGCTTCCTTCCGATGTTGATCTGCTCCTTTCTTGTATTGTTCTTTAGCCCTTTGAAGGTGAGAAACAGCTTCCTTAAAGGCTTGGGTGATTGTAGAATGCAGGTAGTCTACTGCTGGTGTTTCAAGATCTTGGAGGGGATCCAACTCCGAGGTTCGAGGGTGACTGCCGTACAAAAGAAAAAACGGGGTTTTCCCAGTTCCCGAGTGGACAGAGTTATTGTAGGCATACTCGGCTATCCAAAGGATATCTTTCCAAGTTTTTTCAGTTTGTTGCAGCATGCAGCGTAAATACTGTTCCAGAGTTTGATTGGTCCTCTCGGTTTGTCCGTCGGTCTGAGGGTGGTGACTGGTCGATAGTCTCACATCAATTTGAGCCGACCGACAGCAACTTCGCCAAAAATGAGAAATAAATTGACTACCTCGATCCGAAATTAGAACCGAAGGAAAACCGTGCAGTCGGACGATGTTTTCGAGAAATTCTCGGGCCAGAGTTGCTGCTGTTGGCAAGCCTTTGAGCGGAATGAAATGCGCCATCTTGGAGAATAAGTCCACGATTACTAGAATCGTATTGTATCCGGAGCATGGAGGTAGATCGGTGATGAAGTCCATAGAAAGCGTATGCCAAGGGCGAGGTGGGATGTCAATAGGGCGTAAGAGGCCTGCTGGTCTTTCCTTTTGACTCTTGTTTTGGGCGCATACTCCACAGGACATTATAAAGTCTCTGATATCTTTTTTCCAAGACGGCCACCAGAAGTAGCGCTTGATCTTTTCTGAGGTCTTGGCTATACCGGGATGACCTTCCATTAAAGAGTCGTGATAACAAGAGATTACTTTTTTCTGTAAATCTGTGCTGGGTAGGTATAATCGTTCTTGGAAATACAATAAGTTGTCCTTTACTGCAAAGTCCTTTCCCTGCAGATGCCAATTCTGTGTATCTGCTGGAGTTACAAGTTGCCTGGCTTTATCCTTAACTTCCTCTATGGATTCTGTGGCGATTACACCCAGAATTCTTTGTTCGGGAATGATTGGTACAGGTTTAGGGTTGATCAAGTGTTCTTCCACTCCCATCCGAGAAAGGGCATCAGCTTTACCGTTCTTTGTACCTGGTCGATAGGTAATTATGAAGTCAAACTCGGCAAAGAATAATGCCCAACGGAGTTGTCTAGAGGATTGGGCTTTTGCGGTTTTCAAATATTGCAGGTTTCGGTGATCCGTAATCACAGTAACGGTGTGTCGGGCCCCCAGCAGATAATGCCGCCAAGCCTTAAAGGCAGACTTGATAGCCAGAAGTTCCTTGTCAGTAATCGTGTAATTGACTTCAGGAGGCGAGAATTTGCGGGACCAAAATGCCACGGGATGCAACTGATTGGTTACCGGGTCCTTTTGTGATAGAACTGCCCCCATGGCAAGGCTTGAAGCATCAGTTTCCACGATGTAGGGGAGTTCGGGGCGAGGGTGTTTTAAGATTGGTGCAGAGATAAATTTAGTCTTCAAATCCTGGAAAGCTTGTTCCGCCTCGGTAGACCATTCAAAACGTTTGTTTTTCTTTAACAAGGCAGTGATGGGCTGGACTATTCGAGAGAACTCGGGGATAAACCTGCGGTAAAAGTTAGCGAAGCCTAACATGCTTTGCACACCTTTTACGGAGGATGGTGATGGCCATTTGAGAATTGCATCGACCTTCTTTGAATCCATACGCACCCCGCCAGGTGATAATATGAATCCCAAGAATTCAACTTCAGTCACGTTGAAAACACATTTTTCCAACTTAGCGAAAAGTTTGTGTTGACGCAATCTTTCGAGGACCATTTTCACGTGTTTCCGATGTTCAGATTCCGATGAAGAATAAACGAGGATGTCGTCAATGTAAACAACAACACATACATCTATGAGCTCTCTGAGGACATCGTTCATAAAATATTGAAAGGCGGCCGGGGCATTGCAAAGTCCGAAGGGCATGACCTGATATTCAAATAGCCCATACTTGGTGCGGAAGGCCGTCTTCCATTCATCGCCCTCTTTTACTCGTACCAAGTGGTAAGCTCCTCTAAGATCCAGCTTTGTATATATGCATGCTTTTCTGACTTGGTCCAGGAGTTCAGGGATCAAAGGTAACGGATATCTATTCTTAACGGTGATCTGGTTCAGGGAGCGATAATCGATACAAGTTCTAAGGTCTCCTTCCTTTTTTGGAACGAAGAACAAAGCTGAAGAAGCAGGGGACTTGGAAGGACGAATAAACCCATTTGCCAGGTATTGATCCAGGTATTGTCGAAGGTGAAGGTTCTCAGGCTCGGTGAGGGCATAAATTCTACTACAAGGAGGAGTAGATCCAGGTATCAGGTCTATCTGGCAGTCATAAGACCTATGAGGAGGTAGAGAGTTAGCCTGATCCTTCCGGAAAACATCTTGGTATTCTAGGTATTCGGGAGGTAACTGGGGAGTCTCTGAAGAAATTGCGGCCAGTGCAACACCAGGTGGAGGGTGACAAGTAGAGACACATTCTGGAAACTGGACCGTTCTTGCTCGCCAATCGATCAGAGGATTGTGTTTCTCTAACCAAGGTATTCCTAGAATAATCTGAAACTGAGGGGCCTTGATCACATCGAACACGATCTTCTCATGGTGTCCATCTTGACTTACTAGCGTCACTTCTTGAGTGGTATGCGTTACTGGCCCGGAGGCTATCTCCGTACCATCCACCGTAGTAATGACGTCCTTTACAGCCTTGGGACAAAGAGTCAGATTCATCCTCAAAACCATTTCATGATCCACATAATTGCCGATGGCACCGCTGTCGACGTAAGCTTCAATTGCATGTAATCGATCCGGATTATCAGGGCTAATGAGGACCATAGGTATCACGAAATGCGAGGTCACGGAACTGGTTTTTACGCTCGGCAAGAGGACCTCTATTCTTGTCCGGCGAGGTCGTTTCCCTGCTCAGAGTTTGTAACTTTGGTAACTGCAGCTCCTACTGCCTTCTTGGCAGGTTTCACCGGACAGTCTCGAAGAAAGTGCCCTGAGTTTCCGCAATATAGGCATAATTGCAACTGTTTCCTCCTTTCCCGCTCCCGTTGTGTTAGAGGACCTTTCAGACCCCCTATTTGCATGGATTCCCCGGAGTCTACTCCTTTGGAAGGAGTTGGCGGTTTGGAAAATACTCGAGCATCAAACTTGGAACGATCGGCCTTCCTGTTCTGCAGCCTGTGATCTATTTGAACGACCAAGTCTATGTAATCCGAACAGTCTTGTGGGGGATTCACTACTTGGGCTAAAACGTCTTTGAGCTCTCCACGTAGACCTCTATTAAACAGCGTAATCCTTTTGTCCTCAGGCCATTGAGTTTCCACTATTAGTCTATTGAAAGATGCAATATAAGCCAAAAGGTCTTGATTACCCTGTCGCAACGAAAGAAGCTCATTGTCCAAGGCCTGTCCCTGTGAATGTCTTGCGAACAGTTTTTCCATACTAAGCTGAAAGGCTTGAAAATCATGGAGAACCGGATCATCTTGATGAACTAGAGGGATCGACCAGTCTGCCGCATTGCCACTAAGGTACGAAAGTACAAAAGCTACTTTAGCTTGATCAGTTGGAAAGGCTGCTGGCCGGCATAAGAAGTGCAACCGGCACTGATTGATGAATACTGCAAACCTCTTTGGGTCACCAGAAAATCGCTCGGGCGGAGCCAGAGGTACATTCCCAGGTAGGTTGATCTGCACTGGATTCATAGAGGATGTTGAAGGAAGATTTGCCCCTGATGTGGGTAACGGGGTCTGTCCGGCTTGTGACTGTAGCACTTGTCTAGCAAGATTGTCTGTTCTCTCCTTGGAAATAATTAGTTCCCTTCTTAGAGCATTCGTTTCCTGACGAGTTGCATGCACTTCTGCCCTTAGTTCCCCAAGTAATCGGGCTAGGGGGTCAGTATCCGAGGTTTCCATAGTGCCTGGGCGAGAGTTTTGCGGTAGGCTTTGCGTTCTGTAACGCTCACCTGATTCTCGCAGAGGCGCCGGTCTTGACTGGGCGACTACCGTATCTTCAAAGGTGATGTGTAGCACCCGGTTGGCTCTTTGGGCTGGACCTCTGTGCACTGTATGCCTGACGTGTAGAGTAAGATGTCTGCAGATAGAAAATATGGGGTTAATGAACTGGGGTTATTGGGGTGTCCCTATCTCTTTCCTCTTCTCCTCTCCTGTAGACCCCAAAGGTTAACGCTCTCACCTTAGGTAAGTGAATGCCGAGCTCTCCATCTGCCTCGGGGCAGGGTGCTGTAGCCAGTTTCTTCACTGGATAGGTAGCGCAGGCCTCTTGGCTTCAGAGGAATGCTGTCCGTCGTTTACTGCACGAACGGTAAGTTTCGAGTCATCCAAATGTCTTTTTAAAGTCTTTAGTATTGATGTCTCTTGTTTTGCAGGTTTCCGGCGATGGCGGATGACGGGCTGAAGTGAGTTGAAGATGGAGCCCGTGTGATGAATAGAAGCGCCTGGAAGCACGTGAGTAAGCGCTTGTTGCCTGCTTCACGATGCACTCTAACTGTCTTTTTATTTTGCAGGTACGAGTTCGGAGCGGCTGCAGGGTGCCGGAATACCCACTGGATTAGATGTGGAAAGGAGTAATGGCACGTGAGTATTAAAGTTCCCCAATGTCTTTAAACGCACCTTGTTTTGTCTTTCAGATGCGGATGCAGCGCCGAAGGCCTCCGGAGCGTGCAAAGAGTTGGTAAGCCTTTGCCTTTCCGATGCCGGAATGCTAACCTGTTCTTTCTTGTCTTTATAGGTGTTGCTGAAGACTGGATTCTGGATGGTAAGCCTTTGCCTTTCAGATGCCGGAATGCTAACCTGTACTTTCTTGTCTTTATAGGTGTTGCTGAAGACTGGATTCAGGATGGTAAGCCTTTTTCCTTAGGCCCAGGACTGGATGCAGAAGACACGATGAGCGTTCTGCTGCAGAGAGTGCAGAATAACGCAAAGCAAGATTCATCCACCGGGTGTGGTTTAAATAGCCTCCTGTAGTGCTTAGGTGTCTCCTTCCACAGCCACGCCTAAGTAAGAAAAGAGTTCCTGGTAAGAAAAGAGTTCCTGCCTTCCAGAAGAGTTCCAGTGTTCTAAATCTAGGGAGTGGCTCCAGCCCCACCCAACAGGAAAAGTAGTTCCAAACAGAAGAGGATCAGAGGCTCAACTGGCAGGCAAGTAAGCAGCATGGTCTGCTGCAGGTAAGTCCACCCAAGCATTATGAGCCCGGCGCTTCCAGCGCTGGGACTGGGCATATTTATGAGCCTGGTGCCACTTGCGCCAGGACTGGGTCCAAAAGGTCCCAATTGGGACTGGTTGGCACTCGGAACCTGGGTTATGGATCTGCTTCCAAGGGAGTTGGGAAAACCCTGACCTTTTGGAAGCAGAGATCATGACAGCGGGCTTCTTGTGCATCCTCTGACAAACTGGCCTGCGCCTGCTACAAAGGCAATACCAGCTCCTTGTCCGGACTAAGAAGGGAGCCCACATCCAAGCCTGCATCTTTGTGGCATCCAACAACTTGGCCGTACTCTTTAAAATCTGCAAGGCGCTGGCCAACCCTGCAGCAGTCTTTACCTCTCCTGTCGCCTCCGAGGCCATCTGCATGTCCTTTGCCTTTCATTTCATCCCAAACCCAGGACATCCTGTCCACCCTCTCGTCCTCTCCTCCTCCTCCCGCTTCTCTCTCTGCTACCTGTGGCCCCCCTGCAGCCGCCTCTCCTCCTTCTTTCTCATTTTTTCCTCTGTTCTCCGTTGAAGAGATTTCCGGAAAGTCCAATCTATGAAAGTATCATCAAAACAGGTTATTTCCTGTTCATCCAAAACCATCAAGGACCACATCGACACCCTTGCTCCTGCTCTGGCCGACTTCTGCAACCACTCCTTCGCCTCTGTAGCCTTCCCCTCCCCTCTGAAGCACTCTCTTGTGCACCCTCTTCTCAAGAAACCCATAGCCGACCCCTATTACCCGGCTAACTATCACCCGATCTCTATCATCCTTTCCTGGGCAAACTCCTGGAAAAGCTGGCCATCTCCCAGCTTAATCTTCACTCCAATTCTGTTGGTTGTCTCCATGACCATCAGTCTGGCTTCAGGGCTGCCAGAAGCATGGAAAATGCTCTCCTGAACATCCGTGAAGACCTGCTCTCCACCCTTCATTCTAATATCCCATCTGTCCTCATCCTACTCGATCTTTCTTCTGCCTTTCACATGGTCAACCATGTCATCCTGCTCAATCGCCTCCGTGATAAGCTTGGTATCACTGATCAGGCCCTGGCCTGGCTGACACCTTTCTCTCCAACCAACCCTCCTAGGTCCGACTTGGGTCCTTCCTTTCCTCTATCTCACTTTCTACCTGTGGCGTTCCCCAGGGGACTAACCTCTCTCCTTGGCTTTTCAACCAATACCTGGCACCGCTAGCCCACTGCATTTCTGCTCTCTGCTGAAACTTTCAGTGCTATGTGGATGACAACCAACTTGTTTTCAGGCTCCCCTCTGCCACCTCTTCTCCCTCTCTCATCTCTGACTGTGTGTCTGCAATCCAGGTGTGGTGCGCCGCCAACAACCTCTTCCTTAATGCCAGTAAGACAGAGATCCTCCTCATCGGCACACCTGCACCTTTCTTTCCTGTCACTCTCTGGCCGGCCTCCCTTGGCCCTCTCCCTGCTCCCACTTGCGAGGCTAAGAACCTCTGGGTCATCTTCGACTCCACGCTTTCCTTTTCTCCACACATCTCTGACGTCTCAAAAACTACCAACTGCACCTCCTCAGAGGTATTCTTCTTTGCCTCTCCTTCCCCCATTAGCTCACTGTTTCCAGAGCTCTGGTTCTCTCTAGGCTGGACTATTGCAACAGCCTCTTTGTCAATCTGCCTGCAACCACTCTCCGCCCTCTGCAGCTCATCCAGAACAGGACTGTGAGACTTGTCCTTGGCCTCAAGCCCTGCGATCGTATCTCTCCAGCCCTGAAATCCCTTCATTGGCTCCCAGCGTCTGCAAGGATTAAATTCAAGACCCTTTGCATTGTCCACAAGGCTTTCTGATGCCTGGTTACGCAATACCTTGAACTCTCCCTCTGTAAATACCTTCCTACTTGAGCTCTTCGCTCCTTCACCTCCAACTCCCTCAGGATCAGTCGCTTCTCCAAGCAGCAAGTTAGGGGTAGATCCCTTTCCTCTGCTGGGGCATACATCTGGAACAGCCTCCCTGCCTCTCTGAAACTTGAGGAGAACCATCTCCGGTTCCGGAAGCACCTCAAGACCTTCCTCTTTGCTTCTGCCTTCACTCTTCCTCTCCCCTGCTACACTGTCTGCTTTGGCACCGGGCACCTGGTTACCCTCTGATATCGGGCCCAGATCCCTGCCCTCCCAGCCAGACACCCGCACTGCCTCCTGACATCCCTTGCACTTGGGTCTGTATCTGCTACCTTACAGTCCCCTTCGAGCACTTATAATACACCCGTTGTTTACACCTTATTTTCGCACTTACCACCTACTGGGCACACTACCTGTAGTTCTATCACGTGTTCAGCACTTTCCACTCTTCCCCTGCCCCTCGCACTTCCACCTTCCCTCTCCCCTGCACTCGCACATTCTTAATGTCACTGGGCCTAGTAAGATCGTTGTTCTGTCCTCCCTTGTTTCCCCTCCCTTGCCTCGTTGCGCTCTGAAACAATTGTGTATTGGCGCAATACAAATAAAATATCATATCATGTAAACATCAGCCTCAGAAGGAAGGTGAGTAACAGCAATATTCGATTGAATAGAAATGATTTCATCCATAAAACATGTGGACAAGGAATTACAGAGGGCCTGAGAGGAGGGAAGAGGAACCGGTAAGCTAGTAGAGAGATTACGAACCACTTTGAACAACTCCCTGGGGTGATTCACAGAAGTTTCAATAATAGATGCAACCTAGACACGTTTGGCACATGAAATGGCTAGGTGATAATGGGAGGTGACCAGAGACAAGGCAAACTTTTTCCTGGGGGTATAAGAGTGCCTCCACTTTTGCTCCATCTGCCTGCATTGTAGGCGAAGGGCACGCAGCTTGTCCATGTACCACTGCTGAGAGGGGCGTGAAGATAGCCTAGATGTCTTGAGCTGAGCAAGGCTGCCTGCAACTGCGGTCAGAGTACTAGTTAAAGAATTCATGTCCACAGGGGACACCCCTGAAAGTCGGGCAAGTATCAAAGAGGTCATATCAGATTTAGATACTGAGCGCCATCCACGCCGCTGGACTAATTTGGCTAGTGGAGCAGATGGCGGGCCCTTAATGCCCCAGGGGAAGGGAACCAAGAAATGATCAGACCACAGGATTTGAAAGGCCACAAAAAGAGTGATCTCAGCATCTGCTGAGAAAATCAGGTCCGAGGTGTTACCTAAGGAATGGGTCTGTTCATGAACCTGCTGGGGGAGGGAGAGTTCTTTCATAGAGGACAGAAAGCTTTGAATCTTAAAGTTCTCCACCTCATTGACCTTAAGATTAAAGTCACCCACAATTGTAATTGTTTATTTATAACATGCTTAATACCCAGAGATTTCTAAGCGCGGACCCGGGCATCGAACCTGTGTTGCTCCGCGTCGTCTTGCTACCAAGGCGAGCACGTTGCCCCAGAGCTATCCTCCCGACACAATGGCATATCATCCTGACAAAGACAGTGTTTGTTTACTTGAAGAAGATGAATTTAAATCCTGTTCTTACTCCAGGAGAAGTTGGAACCTATCACTTCTTTTCGTACATTGTTGATACAACTGAACTTTTTATTATCAAGTTTTGAATCCGAAAGAACTGTGTTGGAACTTTGTGGCAAAACAGAATTTCCTGATTTCTTTTGAACTGTGGAGCAAATCCTTGCTCAAACCTGGGGAAGGGGAATTAACCCAGGTTATGAGAAGAGGCAGTGGCCACATTGTGATGTGGTTTTATGTTATATATAATTGTTGGATTAAACTGCCATACATTTCCTTATTGATTTATTGAGTATACAAGTGTGAGGGACAGATATCCTTTTGTAAGAGTATTTTCTTTAGTTTATTCTAGGCAGGAAAATCCTTGTCAGGGTAGGGATAGAGTGGCGTTTATCCTACCTTTTTATTTAATAAAATGCTAAAGTTGAAAACTCTTTACAAAGTTGTCGGCCTCACATTTCTTACCCCTCACAATAGGTTCTGAGATGCTGGATGGTTGGGGAAATCCAAGGTTCAATGCACAGGCAAGAGGGATAATGGTACTCAACGAGAGCACTAGTGCTAGGTTAACATCTGGGAAGGCCTTCTCACTGGAGTTGGTAACAGATGGAAAGAGCACCTAAAGGAAGGGCCTGACTTTATTCAGATGAGGAGTTATTTAGTCCAGTGAGTTTCAGAAAAATTGGGCCGACTGATTGTGGAGGGTGACCAGAAAATGGTCAGAGTATGAGGAGTCAAGGTGAAGACAGTGGCTGTAGTCATGTTTACGGCAGGTTGAATTGACAGGTGTTCAGTGTCAGAGATTTGATTAAGAGGTCTAAGTCAATGGAAAAGAGAGATTGAAGACTCAAAGAGGTCAATAGATGAGAATTATGCAAGAGGAGGTGGAGCAAGGAGCTGAATACAAACATACTCAAAAGAAAATGAGATTAAGTAATTGGGGAGAGAGGTGGATGGCGTGTCTTTACTGATCATAAGACCTCCCATCCTGCCATCCTGCTACCCATTCTGCCATCCTTTTAGGATAATCAGTAAGAGTAGGGAAAGTTAGAGGAATCAGTGTGAAGGGCTTCTAGTGAGGCTGATGAAGATATGGGGCCTCATTACGACCATGGTGCTAAGTGTTTAACGGCGCCGTAAAAGGCTGCGGCGCCGTTAAACACTTAGCGCCTAATTACGAGGTCCCTTTGCGGGACCCGACCTTAACGGCTGGTTTTTCCAGCCGTTAAAGTAGGCACCCGCAAAGGGACCTTGGTGCTAATTACGGTACCGCAATTTGCGGTACTGTAATTAGCGCCTTCCCCATTCCCATTGAGCCCTATGGGTCAAAAATGGGAGTGGGGAAGGGCCATAGCAGCATGGGGAATTACCCCCTCACCAACCTCGAAATGGGGTGGTAATTCCCCATTCCGCCATGGCGGACACCGGCATGGACCATGGTGCTAATAGCACCATGGTCCTCCGCCTAGGTCGTAAGAGGCCCATGGTGTTTACCCCATTGATACACACAGGTTACTGGTTATCAGCACATAGAGACCCATTTTATGATATAGTGTGGAATTTACGGCCCAATTCTGCTAGAGGTGTAACACATCCATGGCCCTTAGGGCCATATTCTGCCTGGGTTGTAATTCATGAGTGAATTCCTGATTTGGAATGTACATTTGCTTTTTACACCAGTTTTCTATCTTTATAATGGGACCTATTCTGCTAGAGGTGGAACAACCCCATGGGGATATTACACCTCTAGCAGAATAGGCCCATTATAAAGATAGGAAACAGGTGTAAAAAACAGGTGTACATTCCGAATGGGGAATTCACCCATGAATTACACCTCTAGCATAATTACACCTCCATCAGAATAGGCCACTAAGTCCAGACATGCTTCCTTTATCACTATGTCCCGACATCATCCCTTATCACTGTGTCCCTTCTTGAGTAACAAACCCACTGCCTGCGTATTTGTAATGATCTTAGGGTGTGAGGGAAACAGTGTTCATTTTTAATTTAATTCATATTTTTACTTTATCCTCCAGAATGTGCAGCATAGTTTATATGAACAAACAAACGCCGCTTTCACCACAAGAAGTATTCAACATTTTAAGGCATCACCTAAAAGGCAATATTTCCACACTTCCGGCAACTAATCCATAAAATGGTCAGGTGTTCCTATACAGTTATGAAGGACAAAAGCATAGAAAAGATGATTGGAGATGTGATCAGTATAAATGGATTCAGAAAGGAAGGCATGCTCTGCCGAGGGCCAGTCCTCTGGTGTGGAAGACCTACTTCCAAAGATTAATTGGTAGAGAGGAAGTTACATTTTACAGATATGGCTATGAAGTTCTTGATGGAAGTGTTGAAAAAGTGATTGTCCATTATCTAGGTGAAGACAAAACACCTGAGCCATGCATGCCTCATGGAAATATGAGAAAATACCCCTTAAGAGCTCATGTTCGCACAATGCCATCTGTGCTGATAGAAATTGCTGAAAATAAAGATTTAGGTCCAACTTCAATTTACCAGAAAATAATTGCAGAATGCGATGCTTCCCCTACCCACATAATAGTTACAGTGCCGAAAAATACAGAGCAAATAAAAAATAAACTTAAGTATGGGAAACAGAAATGTAGTATCAGTCATGATGATTCATATAACATCTTCGAGCTTCACTATGCACTGGAAGGGTTTGTATGCCATTACTCTCTGGTTCCCGAACTTATTGTAACTTTGGCTCTTCCAGACATTATCAATATTTTTGAGGAAGTGATGAAGTTGAATTCAAGAACCCTAATTTCATATGACACAACATTTCAATTAGGTGATTTTTACCTCTCTCCACTAATATTTCAATGTTCATTGTTTGAGGAAAATCCTGCAATCCCTGCCTTTGTACTGATTCATGATAAACGCACAACGATTGTCCATGAAACATTTTTTTCTTTTGTAGCAAAGCTTATGCCTCAAATTAACCAGAGTTCCATTACTATAGTAACAGACAGAGAAGCAGCTATTGTGAAATCTGTAGAGAATATTATTTCAAGGTGCAAGCATTTGGTTTGTTGGAACGACATACTGAAAGACGTGGAATTCTGGGTTTCAGGTCATGAAGGAGGAAAAGCAGACAGAAAAGTGTACACCAATAATATTCTACAGCTCTTAGACTGCAAAACGGAAGAAGACTTTCTAACATTGTTGGAAAAACTAAGGGCCACATGGAGTGCTTCTTTTGTGAAATATTTTGAGGAAAAACTGAGCAAAGACATCTTGACAAAGGAAGGCAGATGGGTCTTGGAAACAGTTGGCATTTATAGGAAAACCAGTGGAGTTACGACTAATGTGTCAGAAAGCATGAATGCAGTGATGAAAAGACTGACTAAGCACAAAGAGGTTCACATGGATGAAATGGTATTGGCAATCTACTTTTTGCAAACATTTTATCTAAAGGAAGTGTTGAGAGGACAGTGTGGTATGGGGAATTATCACCTGTCAAACAGGCATGCTGGCAAAAAACTTAATTCTGGTGATATTGAATTCCCATTTGATTACATACCTGTGGAAAAGATAGTGGACTTTATAAAGAAGGGTCACTATGATGAAGAACCTGTAACAATATCAAAAGGTGTTGAGCGCAAATCAAATGCAATGGAAGGCCTAGCAGACTTGTTAGTTAAGCAAAACCGAGTATTTCTTCAGGCACAGTCTGGATGTTTCATAGTTACCGGATTACGAGACAAAAAGTATGTGGTAAAGTTATTCCCAGTTGAAACATGCTCTTGCAACAGTTCGCAAACATGCTACCACATTCTGGCTGCACAGAAGTCAATTGGTAGGAGTTCAAGTAAGAAAAGAATAGTGTATTCTCTGAAAAAGCTCAGGATGAATGTCAGAAAAGGCAAATCTGGAAGGAAAAGAATTAGACAGAAAGATGAGCTGCAGACTGTAGCCGCAATGGACTCTATTCTGATGAGTGAAACGAAATTTGATGACACTCAGGAAGACATTAAAGCAAAAAATAAACATACTAAACAATTGAACCCATATGAGAATGTTCCCAAGAAAGAACATTTTGCCTCTTTTCTGGTAGACGAGTATGATCTGGGTGTACCGCAGCGGTCAAGCTCACCTAAACAAACAAATAAAACGGTGCCCCTTCCATGGGACTTAATATCAGATTATCCACGCATGCAGAGTGTCCTAGTTCAAAATATTTACATCAATGTTGAAGACATGAAATCTCTCTTAGGTGATAACTGGCTGGTTGACACAGTCATTGAAGGCTTCTTGCTTACTAGAGCTTCTCTAAAACATGTCACTGAATGTGATGTACGTGTGAGTGTTTTCAGTCCATTCATAATTCATTCCATTGACTTACGTGATACTCTTCAAGTGTTCACGAGTTTGGCATCAAATCAGATATTATGGCAAAGGACATCTGGATCATCCCCACAAATATGCAAAATACTCACTGGGTACTTATGCTGGTGTTCATGAAGTGGAAGATTATTCTATATTTAGACTCCAATAAAACCCTCTTCACAAAGTACATAAACATACTACAAACATTCATGGACATGCAGGTGGCATCCACAATTGACTGGTCTAAGTGGACAATCCATGCTCCTCCTGATGTACCAGCTCAGCATGATTTATCCAGTTGTGGACTATTTCGCTGCTTATTTGCACATACATTGTGTAGTGGGCCACTTGTACCATTCCCTACAGACATGACTGCTGTGCGGCAGTGGATAGCTATGGAATTAATTAGTGGAAAATCCTTTCTCCCAAAATCACAGTTGAAGAAACAAAAATATTGCAGAGCAAAAAAAGAGATTAAGCAGAATATTAAGAAAGATTTTAATACACCTTTTTCAAGGAATCCTCCAAAAGAGGCAACATCCACTGTTGAATTCTTATCTACAGCATTAGATGACTATTACACAGCAACTTGGTTCCTCTGTTTCATGGGTAAACTCTGTAAAAAACCAACAAAATCAAAAATGATACTCTGCCAGGGACTATGCCAGGACTGGTATCATTTGTCTTGCCTTGACCTAGCTCATTTCCCTAGTGGTCTGTACAAATGTCCGAAGTGCATTTAGGGAAGCACTATGTATTTGAAAAAACAGAATAAATCTCTTCAAATACACACAGATGTCTACCAAAAGACCAATAAAATATGACACTCACACTGCATCAAAGTTTATGGACAACCTTTGAAAGACATTTTATGTTAAGTTTTATGTGACTTGTTAGCACAACATTTGCCAGATGCAGCTGGTTCAGGCAACACAATCTGCTTGTCTCGTGTGCTAGATTAACAGGAATAGAAGGCAGGTTTTACTGACATCCTACAAGTGAGATGATCTCCCAAGGCTCTCAGGTGGCTTGGTCAAGAGTTTGAAGAAAGGGATGGTATATATTGTGAAAGAGAGCTCATCCATACATGTCTTATTGGTAGCTTGAAACCATGTTATAGTATCTCATTTACAATGTTATTTCATGTATTTACATTTGGTTAAATGTTATAAAATATATGCTAACATACAAGTACTAATGTCTCTCGCCTTTGCTGATTTATTACACTGAGGGTGGTAAGTGACACTGGTGAATTGTACTTAGTGCCATTGCTGAATTTGGGTATTCATTGCAGTCATACCCAATGCCCCATCTTACAAACTTGTCACACAAAGTTGCACTCCTCTGCCTGTGCCTTCCACTTGTGCAGTGGAATGTATATAAACATAAGCATATCCACAGCACTAGCCAAGTTATACTGAGCGAGTCACTTGTCCCAACAGGTAGCGAAGAGCAGAGAGTCTTCTCCTTTGCATGTGCTCCCCTCACCCACTTGATTCCACTTGCGCAGCCCTACCAGACACTGCTGGTGAGTGCCCCTGCTCTTGTGTTTCCTCTTACTGTCCCCCATCCCTCCACTTTCATTTCGTCTTAGTGTTTTTTTGCTTGTTTGGTCCTTTCTCAGTCCCTCCCTGACCTTCACCCCTGCACACCCTGGTCGGCCTGCAACTCCTGGATTGGGCCATGAGCGAATCACGTGTCCCTCATCCTGAAGAACTCCAGGACAGCCTTGCCTGAACAGCCATCGGCTAATGCTTCTGTGATAAGACTGTGCTCTTCTACCATACAGCATACCCTCATACCTTTAACTGACAAGTTCTACTCCATATATCCAGGTACTGGCAGACAAATCACTATAGACCATGTTTGTGAGTAATGGGTTAATGACAGCATATTGGTGCACCTTTCTCATTTCAAAATGTTCTTCATGTGTGTTTGCATCATTTTCAGGTGAGTTTCACTGCCACTTTATATTTTAGGTTAGCGTTCCGGCCCGTTCCGGGTACTTTTTCATGATGAAATGTAGATTTTGGGCAGTAATGGGTTAATGACAGCATATTGGTCCACCTTTCTCATTTCAAAATGTTCTCCATGTGTGTTTGCATCATTTTCAGGTGAGTTTCGCTGCCATTTTATATTTTAGAGTAGCGTTCCGGCCCGTTCCGGGTACTTTTTCGTGATAAAATGTAGATTTTGGGCAGTAATGGGTTAATGACAGCATATTGGTCCACCTTTCTCATTTCAAAATGTTCTCCATGTGTGTTTGCATCATTTTCAGGTGAGTTTCGCTGCCATTTTATATTTTAGGGTAGCGTTCCGGCCCGTTCCGGGTACTTTTTCGTGACAAAATGTAGATTTTGGGCAGTAATGGGTTAATCACAGCATATTGGTGCACCTTTCTCATTTCAAAATGTTCTCCATGTGTGTTTGCATCATTTTCAGGTGAGTTTCGCTGCCATTTTATATTTTAGGGTAGCGTTCCGACCCGTTCCGGGTACTTTTTCGTGATAAAATGTAGATTTTGGGCAGTAATGGGTAAATGACAGCATATTGGTCCACCTTTCTCATTTCAAAATGTTCTTCATGTGTGCTTGCATCATTTTCAGGTGAGTTTCGCTGCCGTTTTATATATTAGGGTAGCGTTCCGGCCTGTTGCGGGTACTTTTTCGTGATAAAATGTAGATTTTTGGCAGTAATGGGTTAGTGACAGCATATTGGTGCACCTTTCTCATTTCAAAATGTTCTTCATGTGTGTTTGCATCATTTTCAGGTGAGTTTCGCTGCCATTTTATATTTTAGGGTAGCGTTCCGGCCTGTTCCGGGTACTTTTTCGTGATAAAATGTAGATTTTGGGCAGTAATGGGTTAATGACAGCATATTCGTCCACCTTTCTCATTTCAAAATGTTCTTCATGTGTGCTTGCATCCTTTTCAGGTGAGTTTCGCTGCCGTTTTATATATTAGGGTAGCGTTCCGACCCGTTCCGGGTACTTTTTCATGATAAAATGTAGTTTTTGGGCAGTAATGGGTTAATGACAGCATATTGGTGCACCTTTCTCATTTCAAAATGTTCTCCATGTGTGTTTGCATCATTTTCAGGTGAGTTTCGCTGCCATTTAATATTTTAGGGTAGCGTTCCGGCCCGTTCCCGGTACTTTTTCGTGATAAAATGTAGATTTTGGGCAGTAATGGGTTAATGACAGCATATTGGTGCACCTTTCTCATTTCAAAATGTTCTTCATGTGTGTTTGCATCATTTTCAGGTGAGTTTCGCTGCCATTTTATATTTTAGGGCAGCGTTCCAGCCTGTTGCGGGTACTTTTTCGTGATAAAATGTAGATTGTGGGCAGTATTGGGTTAATGACAGCATATTGGTGCACCTTTCTCATTTCAAAATGTTCTTCATGTGTGCTTGCATCCTTTTCAGGTGAGTTTCGCTGCCGTTTTATATATTAGGGTAGCGTTCCGGCCCGTTCCGGGTACTTTTTTTCGTGATAAAATGTAGATTTTGGGCAGTAATGGGTTAATGACAGCATATTGGTGCACCTTTCTCATTTCCAAATGTTCTTCATGTGTGCTTGCATCATTTTCAGGTGAGTTTCGCTGCCGTTTTATATATTAGGGTAGCGTTCCGGCCCGTTCCGTGTACTTTTTCATGATAAAATGTAGATTTTGGGCAGTAATGGGTTAATGTCAGCATATTGGTGCACCTTTCTCATTTCAAAATGTTCTTCATGTGTGTTTGCATCATTTGCAGGGGAGTTTCGCTGCCACTTTATATTTTAGGTTAGCGTTCCGGCCCGTTCCGGGCACTTTTTCGTGATGAAATGTAGATTTTGGGCAGTAATGGGTTAATGACAGCATATTGGTCCACCTTTCTCATTTCAAAAAGTTCTTCATGTGTGCTTGCATCATTTTCAGGTGAGTTTCGCTGCTGTTTTATATATTAGGGTAGCGTTCCGGCCCGTTCCGGGTACTTTTTCGTGATAAAATGTAGATTTTGGGCAGTAATGGGTTAATGACAGCATATTGGTGCACCTTTCTCATTTCAAAATGTTCTTCATGTGTGCTTGCATCATTTTCAGGTGAGTTTCGCTGCCGTTTTATATATTAGGGTAGCGTTCCGGCCCGTTGCGGGTACTTTTTCGTGATAAAAGGTAGATTTTGGGCAATAATGGGTTAATGACAGCATATTGGTGCACCTTTCTCATTTCAAAATGTTCTTCATGTGTGTTTGCATCATTTTCAGGTGAGTTTCGCTGCCATTTTATATTTTAGGGTAGCGTTCCGGCCCGTTCTGGGTACTTTTTCGTGATAAAATGTAGATTTTGGGCAGTAATGGGTTAATGACAGCATATTCGTCCACCTTTCTCATTTCAAAATGTTCTTCATGTGTGCTTGCATCCTTTTCAGGTGAGTTTCGCTGCCGTTTTATATATTAGGGTAGCGTTCCGACCCGTTCCGGGTACTTTTTCGTGATAAAATGTAGGTTTTGGGCAGTAATGGGTTAATGACAGCATATTGGTGCACCTTTCTCATTTCAAAATGTTCTCCATGTGTGTTTGCATCATTTTCAGATGAGTTTTGCTGCCATTTTATATTTTAGGGTAGCGTTCCGGCCCGTTCCGGGTACTTTTTTGTGATAAAATGTAGATTTTGGCCAGTAATGGGTTAATGACAGCATATTGGTGCACCTTTCTCATTTCAAAATGTTCTTCATGTGTGCTTGCATCCTTTTCAGGTGAGTTTCGCTGCCGTTTTATATATTAGGGTAGCGTTCCGGCCCGTTCCGGGTACTTTTTCGTGATAAAATGTAGATTTTGGGCAGTATTGGGTTAATGACAGCATATTGGTGCACCTTTCTCATTTCAAAATGTTCTTCATGTGTGTTTGCATCATTTTCAGGTGAGTTTCGCTGCCATTTTATATTTTAGGGTAGCGTTCCGGCCCGTTCCGGGTACTTTTTTTCTTGATAAAATGTAGATTTTGGGCAGTAATGGGTTAATGACAGCATATTGGTGCACCTTTCTCATTTCCAAATGTTCTTCATGTGTGCTTGCATCATTTTCAGGTGAGTTTCGCTGCCGTTTTATATATTAGGGTAGCGTTCCGGCCCGTTCTGTGTACTTTTTCGTGATACAATGTTGATTTTGGGCAGTAATCGGTTAATGTCAGCATATTGGTGCACCTTTCTCATTTCAAAATGTTCTTCATGTGTGTTTGCATCATTTTCAGGTGAGTTTCGCTGCCGTTTTATATATTAGGGTAGCGTTCCGGCCCGTTGCGGGTACTTTTTCGTGATAAAAGGTAGATTTTGGGCAGTAATGGGTTAATGACAGCATATTGGTGCACCTTTCTCATTTCAAAATGTTCTTCATGTGTGTTTGCATCATTTTCAGGTGAGTTTCGCTGCCATTTTATATTTTAGGGTAGCGTTCCGGCCCGTTCTGGGTACTTTTTCGTGATAAAATGTAGATTTTGGGCAGTAATGGGTTAATGACAGCATATTCGTCCACCTTTCTCATTTCAAAATCTTCTTCATGTGTGCTTGCATCCTTTTCAGGTGAGTTTCGCTGCCGTTTTATATACTAGGGTAGCGTTCCGGCCCGTTCCGGGTACTTTTTTGTGATAAAATGTAGATTTTGGGCAGTAATGGGTTAATGACAGCATAATGGTGCACCTTTCTCATTTTAAAATGTTCTTCATGTGTGTTTGCATCATTTTCAGGTGAGTTTCGCTGCCATTTTATATTTTAGGGCAGCGTTCCGGCCTGTTGTGGGTACTTTTTCGTGATAAAATGTAGATTTTGGGCAGTATTGGGTTAATGACAGCATATTGGTGCACCTTTCTCATTTCAAAATGTTCTTCATGTGTGCTTGCATCCTTTTCAGGTGAGTTTCGCTGCCGTTTTATATATTAGGGTAGCGTTCCGGCCCGTTCCGGGTACTTTTTCGTGATAAAATGTAGATTTTGGGCAGTATTGGGTTAATGACAGCATATTGGTGCACCTTTCTCATTTCAAAATGTTCTTCATGTGTGTTGGCATCATTTTCAGGTGAGTTTCGCTGCCATTTTATATTTTAGGGTAGCGTTCCGGCCCGTTCCGGGTACTTTTTTTCTTGATAAAATGTAGATTTTGGGCAGTAATGAGTTAATGACAGCATATTGGTGCACCTTTCTCATTTCCAAATGTTCTTCATGTGTGCTTGCATCATTTTCAGGTGAGTTTCGCTGCCGTTTTATATATTAGGGTAGCGTTCCGGCCCGTTCTGTGTACTTTTTCGTGATACAATGTAGATTTTGGGCAGTAATGGGTTAATGACAGCATATTGGTCCACCTTTCTCATTTCAAAATGTTCTTCATGTGTGCTTGCATCATTTTCAGGTGAGTTTTGCTGCCGTTTTATATATTAGGGTAGCGTTCCGGCCCGTTCCGGGTACTTTTTCGTGATAAAATGTAGATTTTGGGCAGTAATGGGTTAATGACAGCATATTGGTGCACCTTTCTCATTTCAAAATGTTCTTCATGTGTGCTTGCATCATTTTCAGGTGAGTTTCGCTGCCGTTTTATATATTAGGGTAGCGTTCCGGCCCGTTCCGGCGCATTCTGGGTTTTACACTCTCTGGTTTGGAATGAGCTTTGGAGAAGATGTGTTAGAAGCTCCCAGCAACATGTTGCGAAAGTTGCAGGAAGATTCGTGGTGGAACTCCGAAGTTATGTCGTGTGTTAGGATTGCCCGTACACAATTCATTATGCGACCGAAACAACAGGGGATCAGTGAACGTCAAAAGAGCAACCCGGCAGACACGATCACAAGTAAAGCACAACCAGCGACCGAAAATGCAGGTTTAATGAGGAGTATCCTGCAGGGAAGCAAGACTCTTTCCCCCCTACACTAGCCGCGGGTGCTCCGGGAGCACCGCCGAGCGCCTGCGGCACCCACCTGATTCATGAACGACTGTGCAGCAACCTCGAGAAGCCCTTTCATCTGCTAAGGCGCAGCAGCGCACTTGCATTATCTTTGACTGCTGGGGCACACAGGGTTCGGACACGCCGCATCCCGGCCCTCCCACGACAGCAAGAAAACGTAGTGGCACAAGACAAAGATTCACTCTGCCTAGGCAGGCTTGCAGTTCTCAGTGGGCCGTGTGCACAAGCTTCTGCGGGGGGAGAGCTGCGCTGAGCGGGTGGGATCCGGAGCCCCCTGTCTGCCTGGCTGCCGTGCTCGAGTACCTTAATGCTGAGATCGTTGAGCTGGCCGGCAACGCCGCCCGGGACAACAAGAAGAACCGCATCATCCCTGGACACCTACAGCCCGCCATCCGCAACGGCAAGGAGCTCAACAAGCTGCGTGACAAAGTCAGCATTGTCCTGCCCAGCATCCGGGCCGTGCTGCTGCCCAAGGAGCCCGAGGGCCACAAAGCAGGGGGCAAAGCCAGCAAGTAACAAGCCCAGACAACATTAAAGCGAGCAGAATGCTTGAAGCCACACGGCGGCCGAATCTAAGAAGTCCGGAACACATACCAAGAACCTTTGGGAAAGGCACATTTCAGGCATAGCACAAAAAAAAGTATTAGTGAACACTACGGTCCCCGAGCCCTGACCACAGTGAACCCAGAGCATTCCGGCTGGACGTTTCAACGCAGTTAATTTCACTCAATGTTCGTAGCATAATATTATCAGTAAAGGGAAGCACTGTTAGACGTTGCAGCAGGTAGGAGACCCCCATACACGGCTAAAGTTTCCAGTGAAAGGGCACAATGGTAAACAATAGTGAAAACTGGGAACGTACGGCCCCCTACAAAGGCTGGCAGACAAGTGGGGCGAATTTTTACAGAGACACCTACAATACGTCAGACTCCCCATCTGAATACTGCGCAGAAGACCTGGGTAATGGACAAGCATGAATTGTGTCCCTGGTGTGCAATACGCAGTATAGACACCGCAAGACCCTTGTAGGAGAGGCGGAGCACAAAGGATATTCACAGACTAACCAAAGTCACAGAGGCGGAGCTCTACCGATGTTATAACAGTGAAACAACAGCGAGACTCTGCATCCAGTTTGAGAACTCCTACCTGGTTATTGGCATATCCCCCCCAACAGTACCATTGCCTAGTCAATCTCCCATAAAATCTAGGGATCAAGACAAGGACGTGACACCTCAACACTACTTAAGGTGCAGCAGGCATGTGGTCGAGTCAACAGCAATAGAGAGCTCCCCGACAATAGGGCTCTATCAACAGCAGCGTAGCCCCACTCCTCACCGCCTCAAGGCTCTATCAAGCAGCACTATAATTGCAAATAATCCAAAAAGTCACGCACAGCATTGAAAGTCCATCGGGAATTGATAGGGGGCAAATGTGGACGATGCCAAAAGGACAAGGCCCAAAAAGAGGCAAAGGAACGATAGATAAATTCACCAGAGTGGCGAGGAGAGAGCTCACGGAAGATATGGCTTCAGGACATGCACCGGAGCCTGCCACCGCTCCAGGCACCATGGACCCACACGCAGTATTCTCAGCAATGCAGCAATGCTTTTCAGCTCTTAACGATAAACTCAGTGGGATTACGGCAAATGTGGCAACTATCAAAAACCAGCTGGAGAAGGCCACCGGTCGCATAACGGAAGCAGAAACCCGTATTAGCACCACTGAAAATGCTTTGGCGGCATTACAAAACAAGGTGAAAACCAAGGCCAAAGACTTAGGGACTGTGTCGTGATATACAAAGTGCCAATTTGCTAATTAGGGCTTTAGATGAAAGCATTAGCCGCTGAAAGCCAATAGTTCATTCAAAGTATGTGCTAAATGCTGAAAGTAATGTTGACAGTAATCTGTGGTAGCGCCTCCATTATGCACTAGTGAGCTACAAGGAATATGCAGGCCTAGTAGGGGTGGTAGGTCACATTATGCATTGTGCATAGACAGGCAGGGCGGAGGCCCCAGTTCAGTAGCTAATAGAGACATTATTGAAGTGTCTGGAGCATTATGGCACCTATATAGCACTTATATAGCCTATCTTAAACGCTATGGACACTAAGCTATGAGTGCATGCCTTTTAGGGCTTGCTCACATGGGGTTAATTGATTTCGGCTTCTCTTAGAATATTCTGCCTTTCTAACTGTAGCCCTGCATGGCTTCGTAAACAAATCCTGTTTCCCTGAGAAGGCCTGGTACGGCCTTGCCCACACGTTGATAAGGACATTCCAGTGCTTTTGCGGAGAGGGCTCCAAGGGAGGGGTAGGAGCGAGCAGGGAGCATCTCAGAGAGAGTTGGATTTTTCCATGAGCAAGCCTGTATTTTGCACAGGGAAAGGTCTGGAAGTGTGCGTCATGCTGATTGACAGCACAAGAGCACAAAAGGTGCACTCAGCCAGAACTGGGTGGGAGATCGATCCGTGGACTTGGTTCTAGCAAGATCGAGTGTCCGGAACCTGATGCTCTGTCGGCACCCTCCAGCGCTGTCATCTGAGCGGGGCTGGCAACAGCTAGCTTATGAGGGCCAGGGTCTCCCAGCGGTGATTGAAGGGGCGTAAGACTGTGTTTCTCTATGTTTCTCTAACTTCTATGTTTCTCTATATTTTGTATTTCTCTAAGTTTTGTGTTTTGTAATCTTCTCTAACTTGAATTCCAAAGTGCTGCTAAATTTTATTGTTTATGCTTTTTGTCTAATAAATGGTAAACATTTTGAAGGTGTCATTTGTCACTAGCATGAGTTCACTGCTCAACATGATAGAAGCTGTATTTTGGGCTGAATTGGGTAATTTTTGCTCTCAAGGGCTGGTCCCGAGGAAGATTTTCCCCTTTTCAAGACAGACTGTTAAACTAAAATGTGAGGATTTGGAAGCCAGATCATGTCGTAATAATATACGAATAATCAGAGTCCCGGAGGCAGCTCTCAAGGGTCCCATGGAACTCACCGTGGAAATATTGTTAAAAGACTTGCTTAAAGACCCAGGATGGTCGCCCATGTTTACAGTGGAACGGGCTCATAGAACTTTAGTACCATGGCCGAAATCAAGGCCCATCGTAGCACGATGAGGAATTACAGAGATAGAGATCTCGTATTAAGAACGGCCCGAGAGAAACAGGTCCTATGCTGGGAAGCCTACATTATCTGAATATTCCCAGACTACAGAATGGCGGTACAGCAAGAAACATGCTCATTCACCGGCATAAAGAAACTCCTGCGAGATCACCATATCCACTATGCAATGCTATATCTAGCGAAGCTGCGGCTACAACACAACATTAAAACATACTTTTTCATGTTCCCAGAGGATTCAACAGGCGAGGGCACCAGCAGTTAGTATGAAAGAAAAAGGAGATGATAAATATCCTGCGCAAGAGTGAACTCGAAACGAGAAACGACAACAAGCTTCAAACAGTCCGACCCTGCTTAGATTTTGCTGTGTTAATATGCCTAGATGTTTAGAGATTTGACTCAATTATCTGGGAATTAAGGGTAATTCTAAGGTTCAATATGAGGAACTTAGCATTAGACGGATAAGAAACTGAACCGAAGTGAAAACTAATGTCAGGCCTGGATCACCGCAGCAGACACCCCCCAGTTGTGGACGCATGTTATTGGTTACGGGAGGGGAGGGAGGTTATAAGGAAGACCTAGTTGAAGTTTGGGAACTATGGATGATAATCATCCATGGTAACAGTCACAGGGCACACGTCATGCAGATACCACACGCCAATGGCTAGGGATGACACGGATAACATCATGTTACTGAGCTGGAACGTCCGAGGGTTGGGGTCCCCAATAAAGAGAAGGAAAATCATGGCCTACATAAATAGGCTAGGCCCCAAGATAGTATTTCTGCACATCTGCTTGGATGCCAAGCGGAGACGTTGGCTCCCAGCTGGTGGTCACAGCTTCACTACACATCATACTCCAGCCGACCCAGGGGAGTAGCCACCTTAATACATAAATCCGTCCCGTTCACATATAACGAGGCAGAGGTTGATCAAGAAGGCCGCTATATCTTGGTGCATGGTAACCTTAAAGACAAAGAAGTAGTATTTGTGAACATATACGGCCCCAACGTGGATGACCCCGGTTTTTATACCACTCTGTTTGGGAAACTAGCCAGGTATCCCACAGCACATCTGATTTGGGGTGGTGATATCAACACTATTCTTGATACACACTTAGACCGCACATCTATTCAACCCCGTACACTAACCAAAGCTGCCCAAAGGATACTAACACACATGGCTGACCTTGGCTTGAGGGATGCCTGGTGCACCCTCCATGCACTCCAGGATAAATGTTTCTCTTATATCTCATGAAGCCCTGAGCTGGATCACTGATACACGGATGCATCCTAGAACGTACTCAGATCACTCTCCCATACAAATAACGCGACACATCACAGAGATGAAAATGCATAGACCCCTGTGGAGGTTAAAATCTGCAGCACTTGTGGATCAAGTATACAAAGCAACCCTGAATCAACATATAGGAGAATTCTTTGAACACAATGACAGCTCAGTATCCACCCAGGCAACATTGCGGCAAGCATTTAAAGTATGAATAAGCAGGACCGCGATGTTCACAGAGTTCAGAGTGCTCAAAGATATCTGCAGGGAACTTCAGAGACGTGAAATGAACATCGCCGATATGCAAGAAAGATACGTCCGAGATCCGACCCCCCAGCTAGGATTGGATATTAAAACCCAGATAGAGGAATATAGGAAGGCGGCAGACAGTGAGATCCACTACTTTGACAGGCCCACAGCGGCAAGACGATACGGGGTACAAGAACGCCCTGGTAGACTCTTGGCAAGGATGATAAAAGGAGAGCGGGGGCATACAACTATAGCATGTATAGTGCGCTGAGATGGAATAGTAACCACAAAACAGACAGAGATAGAGGAGATGTTCTATGACTTTTATAAACACCTTTACTCCCCCAGAGTTAACCCTCCAACCATGAAATAGATCAATGACTGGCCAGGATACGGATGACCCTCCTATCCCCCACTGCGAAGGAGGTGCTGGAAAGCCTTGTAGAGGAGGTCCCAACATTGGCCTGCACTCCAGCCACCCATGTCGAAATGCCAAAAGCATACTCGCCAAGGTATGTGACGTATGAGGAGCAAATGAACCAACAGAGAGCTGCGCTGGGACTCTGCCCAGTGTACATCAGAAGAGCTATACCTGTTGAAGCGCCCATAACCAGACAGCCATGGGCTGCACGATACCCTCTTAGACAGCCATACCAGCAGCTGAGACGAAATGAGGAGTACATGCAGACGGTCCAAGAAGAGACCCAAAGAGCCTTAATGGAAGGCCAGTGGAAATGACACAAGGGCCTGAACAGACTTGCAGATGAATGAAAACGACTACCAAGGATAGCACGCCAGTGCAAGCAGCTATGAAGATAGATGTGATGGATACGGGAGAAGAGACAATGTTGAAACGTAAGGAAACATTGCTATGAGGCAAGATGGAAGTAGCCAACCAGTTAACGCATGTAAATAGGCTTGGAATGCAAGAAGCTAAGAAAACAATACTGCTTAGTAGAAGAATAGAGCGGCAAGTGCCAACCATATATCTACCTCAATAAGGCACTCTATACAAGTACGACTCCATTTTGTAATGCAGAAATATGCCCAGGCGGTCAGAGGCCTAACAGGCCAAAGTTTCATATCCAAGCCAAAGCCAGGAGAAAAAGCTGATTCGAAACTCAGTAAGAAGCAGCTCAATGCCTGGGAATTCGAGGTCAACTCCAGGAAGGGAGGAGAGTAGCAAGGCTGGAGAAACGAAACTTCAGAGCATACCAGCCTGCCAATGAAGGTCGTGATAAGGAGGCCCCAGGCAGGTGGCGAGGCTATGGAAGAATCAAATGCACGAATAAGGGGGGCAAAGAAGCAGATTCACGGTGAACAGCCATGTGACCAGCCGAGGGCAAAGAGGTACCAACTTCTGATGTCACCCAGAACCTGAGGATGCCATAACTTTTCTTGATAAGAGCTACAGTTTCAAGGCCATCCTCAGCCAACTAATTGACACATAGCCCTAAAGGTACTGATTAATGGAAGGGAGGTAGGGTGAATTGTGGGGCACTCTGCATCTGGGTGTCCATTCTGCATGCTGCGAATTAAAGTGGAAATGTATGTCTAGGGGTGTAACCCACCAAATCACAATGGACCAAATAATCTAGGGTCCTATAGTTTGTAGAGCCAATCAGACGTCATAGTTATAGTGACGTCTATCACAAGTGATGTAGAGGGATAGGCTTAGACGGCCACCCGATAAGAGTTATCCAATCCGCATGCTCTATTGTCATATACAGATATAGCCGCTATACTTAAGTTACCTTTCCCAACAAATAGAAATGCATGACGACGTTTGAGTGTTACATGTCAACTGATGACAAGAATTCGCTATAAATGTTGTTGTCTGAATGAAGAATTTGGGAGTTGAAGCGAGACAGGCGATCACACCATTGATGATCAGCAATTGTTTCCCCGTTTTTTGTACTTATCATTAAACAGACTTATCTTTGCAAACTATTGAGTCCTCATTATTGAGTCGTGTTGGAGTAAGTGAATCCTGCACCCCCATTTCTCACATGGTGCAGCTATCTTGTCTTACAAGTACTGGAGGGTGAGCCCTGATCTATGGGTCCGTCAGCGGATTCCCCACCCTCCTGTACACTTGGTAGCGTGAGGATGGTTTCGGCCATTGATTATTAATTACATAATTCTAAGACACCTATAGACCGACGACACGAAGTAACTCTAGGCCTTCGGCAATATCACGAGTCCTTTCCCCATTCCGGCTGAGTAGACTGAGAAGCTTGCCATGGACAATGATAGAGTAACTTCGAAAAAATCTGCAGTGGGTCTGAAGGAACCTGCCTTTCCAAGCATAACCCTTCTCATTCCCACAGGCAGCCAATCGGATGAAAAGACCGCAAGAGGCTGAAGAGGAAGGGGCAGTGATCCTGAAGCTCCAGAGAGGAAACGATGTGAGCGGTTGGTGAAACAATAAACTTGTTACTTTGGCAAAAGTTTTGTAGACATTAGAACAAGTAAGGGAAAGGTAACGGAGGGTGGCGGAAATAAAATAGTCAGAAGTAGAGAAGACTGTATATATATAACGGGTTAATGACTCGAGTATAAGAGATAAAAAAGTGATTAACGGGATAGACATCTGAGATAAAAAAGTGATTACCGGGATAGACACCCGAGATAAAAAGTAGTTACCGGGGGGACACCCGAGAGAAAATGAATGGTTACCGGGGGGACACCCGAGAGAAAAATAAATGGTTACTGGGAGGACACCCGAGAGAAAAAGTAAGGATTCGCCTTGTTCCTGCGCTTTAATACAGTGGTCAGAAGAGAAGTGAACCCAGAGCCCACACAATAGGGGACAATTAGACTATGTTGACGTTTAAAGACGGCATCAAAGGGGTTTGTCTAAACCCCATGGCGGGATATTGATTAGAAGGCAGGTATATGTATGACCAGCTGGTGTCCGTCTAGTCTGTCAAGGGTCTGTCATATGTGTTCTGTTGTATGTCGAATGTAAAAAGAACTGTATCATTGATTGTTTGAAGTGAAATTTGGTTTTACGTGATTCTGTAACTGAGAGGGAATCGCCAGTGAATTGATGTTTTTGAGTAAATTGAGAGTATCAAATTGTGGCGGGAAAAGATTGGATTGGAGCTTGTGTACGTGGTGCTCGCTCATGTTGGTGAACGTGGTGACACTGCATAAGTATTGTTGGTAACACTATTGAGGATGGAGGAGGTTACCCCCTTACACATCTGTGTAAGCAGTTACCCAAGCATGCACCTAAGCTTAAAAAGTACAGCACGAGTGGGTTAAGGGTACTGCCCACAAAATGTTTATGCCATGGCCACAGAATGGTCTTTATCTAAATCCGTCTTACAACATATGACAACTTATCTACATGCCACATACACAGGCAAGAAACTAGAGAAACGTCTTGCTTTTCTAGAACTGTGGAAAGTTGAGAACCATGCAGAACAGGAAGTAACTGTGGACAGCCAAAGGAGGAAGAGCCTCCTGCGGATTGGATATTAAACATAGGCACAGAGGGGGGTGAGATGCCTACTGCGCCACCTGCCCCACCTGAGCCAGTAATCGAGGGAAGTAAGTCAGAGGGACTCTACTCGTTAAGAGAACTAAAGTCAGTCATGGGGTATAGCAACCCCGCATACGAGTCACCTACGTACAGTACTGACGAAATCAAAGAGAAAGAGGAGGAAACTAATCTTACTGCCGCAATCCCGAGGGACAAGGAGAGATGCGATGATGAAAGGAAGGGCCAGGCACAAAGTTGTGCACCTCTCATTAAGGAGAGAGAAGGAAAGAAATGGAAAGGAAGTGAAGACAGAACAGATGAGATAGCATTTGCAAGGGACGAATGGATGGGAGGTCAGATATTGCTGAAGCTTGATGGTAAGGGAAGTGATGATGTAAGGCTGAGAGAGAAGTCTGGTGAGGCACAAAGAAGGGAAAAGGAGAAGGAAAAGGAAATGAGGGACAAGAGAATAAGAAAGAAAGATAGGCTGAGGCGAGAACAACTATATCGCGAAGAGCAAGAGAAACAGCTTGATCGCAAACAGAAGGCAGCCTATGACCAGTACAGACAGAATAAGCAAAGGTTGGAAGAAGAGCAAAGGGTATGTGAGAAGAGAGTGAAGAGAAGAGGAAGAAATTAGAAGGGCAAAGGAACGTAGAAACAAAAGGAATAAGGAAGTAGATAAGGCTAGAGAAGAAGCAAGGAAGCGCAAGGAAACAGATGAGGAAATGGAACGTAAGCACAGACAGAGGGCGCAGGATCAAGAATATTTGGAGCGGGAAGTTAAAAAACCCAATCCTATTGTAGAATGGGAAGACATCGAAGAATTCTTCCCAGCGAATGAGTCAGTACCAGGTACGAGAGGGACAAATATTGAAGATGACTTCGACACCAGAAGAATCGGAGAAACGATCGATAAAGTATACGATGAAATAGGGCTGGAACAGATATCCCATGGGGGAAGGGAAGATGAGCGCTTGGAGATATATGACACTGTGGATGTCACCCAAAGTAGTGGGAGCAGGGGACTGTCCCTAGACAGGCTGGAGATCGGTCAGAACGAAGAAGAAGTTGCAAGGAGTTGCGTAAATTGGGAACAATTAGAATCTGACTCCGGTGGGGAGACGGAGGACGAGGCACACGAAGAGGGGAGACGGCTCCCAAGGGACCAAGGGGTACGATTGTCAGATGCTAGCAAGTCCGCAACTAGGACACCAAAGTCCGCCGCACAGTTCAGCCGACATAAGGGATCACTCCACGGTCAGAAGGGGTGTCAACACTCACCTATGTAGACAGATTGAGGACATTGCCAGGTAGACAGTGATGCGGGAATGCTACCCCAGTGATAGATAGGAGAGCTAGGGGGAAAGAGAAGGAAGACTGTGCATTTCGATTCCCGCTGCTAGAAAAGGGGGGAGCAAGACCACAATATATTCCATGGCCACACGTGGACCGAGAGAACCTGAAAAATAAGCTTCCAATGCTGACTTCGGGAGCCGGGAAATGGATACACAAGTTAGAGAAAATGACAGGGGGTGTCACCTTAGCTATAGTGGACATTAAGGGGCTCCTGATCGCCATACTTGGTGAACGGACAGATGATGTATGGAAGTGAGCGGGGTGCCCTAGAGTAACCATAACTAACACTTCCCATGACGGAGCACCATTTAATAATTGTAGAGAGCAGTATGGAAAGCGCTACGAGTGCTGTACCCAGACACTTCCAATATGGGAACTATAATGACTCAGACAATGAAAGAGTCAGAGTTTCCGTTGATTGATATCCAGAATTTTCAAGACGCGTGGGTGCTCGAAACGCATGAATCTTGGACGAAATCTATCCCTGTATTCTACCATATATTGTGCCAAGGGTTGCCAGAACCGGTGCAGAAACAGCTCAAGAAATTGGTAGGAATAGAAGCCAAGCCATGGGCCGAGATACAGTTGACAATCGCACACTACTGTAGATTGTTGCAAGAAAAGAACCGAAAAAAGGAGGCAACTCGTAAAGGTGAGGAAGCGAAGCTAGTGCAAAAGAAACTCTTAAAGTATGCTCTCGAGGGAGCCATGCTGACAAACCCAGCTGAGCCAAGCACGCAACAACTGTTACGCTCACCAGGTTCCCACAGGGGAGTAGATCGAACCCGGACAGCTGCGGCCTCCACCAGCGTGAAGCGTAGGGCAAAGATGACCGTCCGGACGGACCCCCTCAGTCTTGTAAGCTTGACTCGTAGAAATATTCTCCTGTAGATGGAGAAAGGTATTTAGCCCCGTGGGTGTGAATGCAGCCACCCTCCCTGCTTCTGTACTCCCCACTTGCCACCTCCGATATTCCCGGTCAGTGTCCTCACCTTATGTTTTTGATTGGAGAGCTCTCCATCCTGCGTGGCATGCAGGGGCGCGTAGATACCAGTTACTTCACTGGTTTTAGGTGTTGGGGTTCTGGACGATTATTGAGTCTGGCGTTTTCCAAGTTTTTAAAGAGTTCAAAATGTCCAAAGTTCACTCTTGCACTCCCCTGTTGATTTGCGGCGGCAAATTCTGTCTGGAGGTTGCTGGCGGCGTTCAGGTAAGAGTCTGTATTACCCAAACTATTCTGTAAAGGTGCGTGAGATTAGCTCACTGTCTTTTCCTTTTTTCCTCGATGCGGTGTATTGAAGAATAAAGCCTCCGGTGACAATCAGGTAAGTGTTGTAATATAAGTGATTGTCTTTTTAGTCTCTTTAGGCTCACCTTGCTTTTTCTTGTCTTTTCCCCAGGTGTTGATAATCACCGAAAAAGTGACGGAGGTAGCGCCGAGTCGGAGATGCTGTGGGCTGGTGAAAATGGAGCGGCGCTGCAGCTGGGATGCGACGCGTGCCGGAAGAATGTCCCTTCAGGCTCGGAGTGATGCAGGATCCGAAATCAGGTGAGGATTCAGATTAAAGTCTGTAATCTAACCTCTTCTTCTATTTTCCTTTCTCTCCTAGGGGCTCCGTGTTCGAGGTGGGTGTGGCAGAAGGCTAGATGCAGGTATGCAGACACAGTGAGCGTTACGCTGCTAAATGCAGAATAACGCGAAGCGTGTGTTGAAGATCGGGTGTGGTTTAAATAGCTTTGAAAGTAGTCCCAGGTAAGAAGTCCCTAGAACCACACCCGAGTGAAAAGTAGTCCTTGTGGAAAAATAGTCCCTCCAGGTCTCACGTTGGCCTGGATGCATGTGCAGCATGGTCTGCCTGAGGTAAGTGATGACTATGAGCCTGGCGCCTTAGGCGCCAGGACTGATTTCTACTATGAGCCTGGCGCCTAAGGGGCATCTGAGGTTTAAACAGATGTCCGGATGCCTGCTTCCGGGGTGGATGGGCTTGGTCCAGCTGCCCGGGGGTAGGCATCATGACAACAAGTGACTAACCCATTGCAGAGTAACCAGGGTAACGTGGGATCTTACCCGAAGGGTTTAGAGGAAGAGGCTGGCAGAGTAATCAGGGAGGTTTTCAGAACAACCAAGGAGGATTTCAAAATGTGCAGATGGGCAGTCCAGCTATGCCAGATGGACAGATGGCCCGAACACCGCCAGTGTGTTGGCTGTGTGGAATGACTGGACACATGGCGCGCATTTGTCGGTGCCAAGGCATGTGGCAAAATGCACAAGGGATGGGAACAGGCATGGTAAATCACCCTGCCATCCCACAACAAGGTGGTGCACAGAGTCACACAGTACAGCAGCAGGCGCCAGGCTTGCAGCAAGGTACTCCACATGGGGTTCAATCCTCGAATATGGGGAATTTGCCACATGGACAGTCTCAACAGGTACCACCGCAAATGTCGCAGGGCACAAACTCTGGAGGGGGAGTCAACCCTGGTAATGGGGGAAGTCCACAAGTAAACAGTGGACCAAACCTATACATACAATAGGACAGCTCACGGGAAACTCTGATGTGCTCTATCCTATTAGTGACACAAGACCCTAACAGGGAACCTAGGGTAAATGTTGTTATAGGGGGGAAAGAATATTCTTTCTTAGTTGACATGGGTGCAACGTGCTCGTGCATATGAGAAGGCACGTTTTCCTTGTCCGGCCAGGCCATAGACACTCAGAGTTTTACAGGAGCTCACAGTAGATTTCCCTTCACGGACAGTCTCTGTGGGGGAATGTGAGATGAATGTGCCCTTGTTATATTCACGCCAGACCCCAGTGGACATTTTGGGTCGAGATCTAATGACAAAGTTGAATATGACTATATCGTTCACAGAGGAGGGCATAGTATGCTCCTCTCCAGGAATGCATTATTCTAACGTGTGTAAAATGGTCAGAACATACTCCGGATGCATAACCATGAGAGCTATGCCATTAGAACCGGAAGTCTTCGCATACAGGGTGCGTGTGCTTATGGCGGGATTGCCAGGCCTCGCCGATAGAACTATGAGAACCCCCGATGAGTTTCTATTCAGACCAAGAATACCAATAAATGAAGAAGAGGGACAAATATTTCCCTTATCAATACATAGTGTAGCAGTACGAGGAAAAGTAGCATTGGTCGAAGGGTACGATGATGAAGGCAGACAATGGTGCGCGATTATCGCCATTGAAGAAGGGTACTGAGTGACCGATGTCAGCGATGATGATCTGTTCGAAAGAACACCCTGACTCAGAAGAGACTAGGGTGGAAGTAAGTCTCATATTTTGGGTCAAAATGATCAAGCGGGAGGTACCTCAGAGAATGATGTTGGCATTGATAATCCAGAGTACTTTGAAAAGGACATGGCCCAAGTGCCTATCTAAGTATGGACTACAGGGCCCTATGATGTAAACTGAAATCAGGAGCAATTCTACCAAAAGCGTGACAATATCCCATGTCCAGAGAAGCGGATGAAGGGATTGCAAAGACAATTTCCGCCATGATGGAGCAGGGCATCCTAGTAACGTCAGAATCACCCTGTAACACAGTGATTTTTCCTGTCAAGAAAACGAAGGGAGGGTCCTGGCGTTTGATCCAAGATTTAAGAGCATTAAACGATATTGTCAAAGCTGAGTTCCCTATAGTCCCTAATCCATCTATGATCTTATGTAACATACCGATCGAGGCAAAATACTTCACGATGATTGATTTGAAAAATGCTTTTTTCTCAATCCCGCTGCACCGTGACTCACAAGATCTGACGTCCTTCACGTTAAGACAAATGCGCCTTAAAAGTATGAGGTTGCCGCAGGGGTAATGTGAGTCCCCATCCATTTTCAACAGAGTCTTGCAAATCCATTTAGGTAACATTACAGTAGACAGTGTTGTTTTAAAGTATGTGGATGACATTCTGATCTGCAGCACCACTGAAGAACAATGCAGGCGCGATTCCATCCAGCTCCTGACTATATTGACTGATAAAGGATATAAGGTTGACAAAGAAAAGTTACAATATTGTCAACAAGAGGTGCTGTACATAGGCCAGCTAATCTCACATGAGGGGAAAAAGGTAACCCCGGAAAGGACTGCAGCTATCATGAACACAGCTAAGCGGCTCACGATAAAACAAATGCAGAGCTTCCTGGGCCTGTGCAACTATGTTAGAGCATGGGTTTTCCATTACAGCTCATATACGATGCCCTTGCTCCAGGCCCTGAAGATGGCCCGAGCGACAGAAGGAAAAATTTAATGTACTGAAGCGATGGAAGAAGGGTTCACAGAACTCAAGAGAGCAATTTGCGCAGCTCCAGTTCTCGGGATTCCTAATTATGCAGAGGAATTCTACCTGTTCTCGACACAAATGGCAATGTTCTGACAGCAGTACTCGCTCAAAAAACCTCAATGGGGTGCAAATCCCTGGCGTATTATAGTGGGAATCTGGACCCAGTAATGAGAGGCCAGTTCCCATGCGAACAATGCTTAGATGCTGCAGCATTCGCCATAGAGAAGGCGACAACCATTGTAATGGGATGGTCCATGACGTTATACGCCAAGCACTCAATATTTTCCATATTAGAGAAAGCAAAAGGTACACTGACATCTCAAAGAGCCTCTGCCTACGAGGTGATCATATCGAATCCATCGATCAAAATAGTTTGATGTAAAACAGTGAATCCAGCTACGTTGATAGTCACTGAAGGCAAGCCAATAAATGATTGTGCAAACTAAGAAGAATTCTATGATGAGATCCCCAGGGTGAAGGAAAATGCCCTGGTGGGAGGTGAGATCGTTTTCATTGAGGGTTCTTTGAGAATCGACCAAGAAGATGGGCAAAGATATACGGGCGTTGCCGTAATAAAACACATGGCAAACGGAGAATTTAAAGTACTCGTTAGTGCACGAATACCATCTCATTATTCAGCACAGGCTGCAGAATTATTGGCATTGATACTCGCCGTTGAGAAGCATGCAGACCAGGAAGTAACGGTGTACAGTGACTCGGCCTATGTGACGTCTACAGTGCACCCAGGACTAGCACGCTGGAAAAGGAGGGGCTATCTCTGAGCAGACGGCACGCCAGTGCAGCATGCAGCCTTATTGGACAGGCTGATCAAGGCACTACAGCTCCCAGTGGGCATTGCGGTCCTGAAATGCGCCACCCATACTCACAGATTTTGTGTCGCGTGGAAATCATGAAGCAGACATGAAAAACAAGCGTATGGCATCCAAGAGTGAAACAATCATGAACGTGGAGGTGGCACATACCCATGAACGAATGATGGTAGTACAAGCCACACCAGAAGCCTATAGCAATATGGGGCAGACTCAGCTAATGGAGCTGCAAGGGAGGCACCTCAGGAGGAGAAGAATTTGTGGAAACATTGAGGGTGTTCTTTAAACCCCTCTGATGGGTTGTGGAGGCAAGACAGCACTGGTAAACCATTAATGCCTGTCACCCTACTAAAAATAACATTGGAGAAATTACACTACCCTATTCATATGTCAAAAGAAAATCTCGCTACAACGCTCGCAGAAGACTGGTTTACACCGAATTTAGTGGAGCATGTTGTATTCTTCATGGTGAACTGCATTATCTGCCAGCAATTCACTGCTGGGCATACATTAAAAGTAATTAGAGTAGTTATCCCCAGCCCAATGGGCCATTCCAGAACTTGCATATCGATTACGTCGACATGATTCAAGTGTGCAATGGGTACAGGTATTTAATTGTGGTGGTGTGTCCATTCTCCAGATGGATAGAAGCAGGTCCATGTACACACCCAGACTCTACCTGTGCTGCTAAATTTCTGGTGAGGGAAGTGTTCCCTAGAGGGGGGGTGTGCGAAGTATTGAGATCAGATGACAGGGCTCACTTTGTCAACACAGTCTTCGAGCAGATCAGCTTGTTGCTTGGTATAAAGCACAAGTTCTCATCGGCATATCATCCGGAGGGGAATGGCATATGTGAGAGGCTCAACGGCTTGTTAAAGGAGAGAATAGCCAAGCTGAAACTCACATTAAAAAAGGAATGGCTGCGCTGTCTACCACTGGCATTGTATGCACTACAGAACCAACCAGGCTCCGACCATCACCTCACGCCGCACAAGATAGTCACGGGAAGAAGGATGAAGACCCCTTTTACCCCCCAAGATAGAGCTAGATGTGATGCTCAGCCAACTAGAGAGGTCTTGGGGACAGAGATGCAGGATTATTTGAATGGCATGACATCCAGCATCTCTCTCATTACAGGCCAACTGCTGCGAAGGCAAAAAGGGCACAACGCAACACAAAACACAGCAGGAGGTGCTGAAACAGAACCAATTGAAAATGTATGTGTGCCTCTCATCTTCCCTGGTGATGCTGTTTTAATTAAGAATTATACAAGCAAAAGGTGGGACGAACCAAGATTTATTGGCCCTTTCATTGTGGAGGACTGCACTCGTTCTGCTGTCAAAGTCCAGGGCAGAAGGGCATGGCTCTTCCTAAATGACATTAAACCATGTATAGGAGAGAGCCCTCCAGCTGCATCTAACCGCAAAGAAATCACAGACAATGGGGAAGAACCTCAGCACGTGCAGACAAGATCCATGGCGAGGAAGAAGGAAGCATGAGCAGAAAATCAAAGCAAAAGAACTCTGGTTTGAAAGTGAGGCTTCAAAACTGGACATTTAAGCTGGAAAAAGAGAGAAAGGTGATAAAGGATAACAAAACGAACACTCTGTGCATCACAAGTTGCAGGGTAAAGAGAAGTGCATCCAAAGTCACAACAATGTTGATAACACAAACTTTCTAATCAAATCACCCAAGCAGTGAGAAGAACTAAGACTCTTACATACTACAGACAAGGCTTTTCTGAGAACGTAACACAGTATCCTGAAACAACCAGAGTCAAGACTTTGTTTACAGAATTTATGGTATCTCCCAGCAGAAATCTCACGTGGGATGTTCTCACTTATTTCCAGTTACTGGTACTATCATATCCATCCCTTGTAGGGAGAGTAACCAGTTTCAAAGACTTTATTCTAGATCCTGCTAACAAGAAAGTAATCTGGCAACTACTGACTGTCATCGCAGAAGCCTTCGCCGAATTACCCGAGCACAGTGAAGAGGACACAAATGCTTCCACCACCGGTAGACATTGATGAACTCACCTTCACGCTGTTTTTTCAAATAATCGAGAAGTGACGGCACTTGTCGGAAGGACCACAGACACACGCACTTTTAACAGAGACCCAAGAATTTAGCAAAATTGAATCAGCTATGGACTAAACTAAATTACCTAGTGGCAATCCATGCAACAGGAAAGTGCAGAGACTGGTCGAGTCAAAAGAAAGGCCTGTGATCTTGAAAACAGAGAAAAAAAGAGAAGGACAGATGTCGTTGTCACCAGAAGACAGCAGATATGCCTACCATGTCTTCTTTCACCTCATTGAGAACTTTCCAGAGCTAGTGGGAAGACCAACTGACATTAACGTAGTCACATTTCTTGGAGAACCAGTAAAGAATACTCAGCTAAACATGCTCTTGCATGCTATTATAGCACAGATCAAGAACACTAATGTCCATCGACTTCTGATGGGATACCAGTGAGACTTTCCACCGTGGGACAGATCATGGAGACAGAGAGACAGTGTTTTATCTTTCCACCGTGGGACAGATCGAGAGGAGCGGAAACAAGATTTTTTCATGTTTACTTTTATTTTTATTTTTACAACATTTTATTTTTGTGTGATTTTTAGCAGTTCCATCTTTTCATTCCTTTGTATTGAACAGGTTCAGCATGTCCTCAGGACCAAAGCAAATTCGAGGAGTGCACTGGGATTTTACTTATTGTAATTATGCATAATGAATGTGACGGGCCAAAGATGCTAGCCTAACCTTTTTCCATAGTCTAGCGAAAGAACTGTACTTCAAACCCAGAGACTACCGTCATCACCCGCAAGAGGGGGGACACTTGAGAAGCACTCGTCACTTTAGTAATTCACATACTCTTGAGCAGCAAAATCGGAGTAAGAAAAAGCATCAAAACGCTAACAATAGACTTATTTTGAAATGAGGGCCCAGAACAGTAACCTGGTTTTACCGCCAACAGAGGGGCGCCCCTGCTTCCCTGGAAGGAAATGCTGCCAGCTATCTTATAGATCTATTATGTGTGTATGCATAGTAATTATCATTGTATTTCTGTCACCGACCATCAGAACTGCAGTCTTTATTGGTGCAAGAAGCACCCCAATTTCAGTGCATCCACCGGACAATGAACGCCTGGGTCGCACGAAAGCACCCAGACCCTATATAGTTATTACAGTTCCAAGAAAACCTGATGGTTAAGTTAACTAACTAAAATTAAATGTAATTAACAGCGATTCATACACACTAGAGGTAACCAATGAAGAGAAAAGCTAGAGACAGGGTCAGCACGGAATGTATGAAAATGTAGCACTGACCACTGAACGCACGCACACATAGGATGCACACGAACCAGGGCAAGTGTCAATGGGCCTCATTACGACCCTGGTGCTAATGGGTTAACGGCGCCGTAAAAAGCTGCGACGCCGTTAACCCATTAGCGCCTGATTACGAGGTCCCTTTGAGGGACCCGACCTTAACGGCTGGTCTAGACCAGCCGTTAAAGTAGGCACCCGCAAAGGTACCTTGGTGCTAAGTACGGTACCGCAATTTGCGGTACCGTACTTAGCGCCTTCCCCAGTCCCATAGAGCCCTATGGGGCAAAATGGGAATGGGGAAGGGCCATGGTTCAATGGGGAATTACCGCCCCGCCAACCTTGGAATGGGGTGGTAATTCCCCATTGAACCATGGCGGACCCGTTACAACACCGGCACCAACCATGGTGCTAATAGCGCCATGGTTTAGCGCTGGTGTTGTAATGAGGGCCAATGGCTACAGAACCTCATACAAGGGCAACAGAGAACTGCCTGCCGAACAACCATTCCCAGAAAATAGTGGAAGTAACCAAGAATCGCCAAGTGAGAAACCAAAGAGAGAGGGCATAGCAAAATCCCTCAAAAGAACAGAAGTAACCACAAAGGAACTCACAGAGAAAACAAAATTGCTGATAGATTATTTGTTCCCGTTCATAGATAGAGCAAAGAAACTGCACGAGGAGCTGAACAATAGAACTACAGAGACTATAACAACAAGCATGCCAGCTCTGGCGATAGGAACAAGCACCAGGCCCACGACACAGCCACTCGTTGGGGAGTTGGAGAGTCAATGGTGGTTAGAGAACATCTACGAAAGATTGCAAAAGAAAAGGAAAAGAAATGCAAAACCTTCTCCTACAACAGCGATGCAAGTAATGAAGCCTGCTCCTCCAACGAGCATGCTTGAAAATCCTCCAGCAAGAAAAAGTCACATAGATGCATTTAGAGACGTAGTTATAGCTAACTACAAAAAGACATTGAGAATCAAGAGAAACCCACATGAAGACAACAATGAACTAAGCGATTACCTAGACAGTACAGCACATCTAGGAAATAACATTTGGTACCAACACATGAAAGAGGTTGGAAGAAGAAAAGCCGAAGGAGAATGCTACGTCTGTGCACTCCTACCGTACAGCATGGGAAAATCCAAGATCTTCGTGGCTGTAGAAATGTATGTCCCGACAGCACACTGTCTGTCACATGTAGCAATGTGCAACATCAGAGCACAATTCATGAGGAGAGATGCCTCACTGATATGGGCAACAGAAACAGCATACCCTGATGAAGATGACTATGTTGAAGACATCAAGACAAGAAACAGAGCTCACACCAGGAATCTCGTGATTAGGTATGCAAAGCCAGAAGCACAAGGAGCAGGAACAAGATGGGAGATAAATCCGAGACTGAACGTCCAAGGAAAACCCCCAAAAGAAGCGCAAATATGGAAGAACAGAGGCCAATTGCAGATCTGGGGAACGGTGCTATCCCCAGACGGATGGGAAGCAGGAGTAGTGATATGCCGAGCATGGATGGTCCTCGGAGCCTGCAAGGAAGCAATAGAAAACTCACAAAAATTGTGCAAACCTCTATGGCCAAAATTGGTGAAATTTCTAACATGGGTCAAAGATAGAGGGGGGCCCCTACATATAGTGCTGCTGGAAAGCCTGAAATTATGCTTTAGAAATAATGGCACGGGAAAGATGGGAGAGAATCAGAACTGCGGATGGATCTTTGAAGCTCCAGGCATGACTGACGGAACCGCAGTAATTATGGATCATTACTGGGCGTGCGGATCCAGAGCATACATAAGATTGCCGAAAAACTGGGGAGGCATATGCACAATAGTGAACGTCCATGTTCCTGCACTAGTGATTCCGAAAAGTGACCTGAACATTGACAGTTTCCCAAAAGCAGATGCTCACGCAAGAAAGAGGAGATCTGTGAAACTGGTATCCCGAATGAAGAGAGAGAACTATTTTTCTGCCAAATCAGAAGAAGCATTTCATGCAATCCCATACAAGTTCTAGCTGTTTAGCCTCACCTCAACAGTATTCACAACAATGCTCTTGCCACACATCCAAATAGGAGTGAATGCTAAATGGTTGCAGATAACCAGATGGGAGTTATTGTAGACCATCAACACTACCATAAAAGGATTCAACGCAATCAAAGAAGAACTGAGAGCAATCTGATTGATGACCCCCCAGAACAGATATGCACTTGATATGATCACAGCAATGGATTGAGGTGTTTGCACAAAAATCGGAGAATCGTGTTGCACGTTTATACCTTCACATGATGAAGAAAACGGAACCTTGACAGAAGCCATAAGTATGCTGGCAGATCTGCAGAATCAGATGATCAAGGAAACTGACCAAGTCGATGATGACAGCTGGTTTGGAACACTGTTTCTATGGGTCCCACAGTGGATGGCAGACATATTCAAAATTCTGGGAGCACTACTTGTAATGATACTACTAGGATTCTGTGTTATCAAGATAATCATAAAACAATACCAGAAAACTACAAAGAGAGCCATTGGAATGCAAATTATGGTCGAACCAGGATGGAAGCCCAGAGACCTGACTGATGAAGAAATAAGAGACTTTGTGGAAGACAGTGAGTTTGCGCCAGAAGGAGCAAAGTTTGCATACCCCAGAAAACAAAGAAGGTATGAAGGGAAATGGATTTACTGCAGCCCAAATGGGCAATGCCAGCTAATGACTTGGAACAAAGACGAACAAGTGAAAGCAACAGGAAGTTTGAAAGGAGTGATAAAAATATGGACTCCAAAGATGCTCACATTCACACCATCATGTACAAACCCAGATGACGAAGAATTGGATATGGAAGAACCAAGAAAGAATAATTTAAAGGAAGAAGAAAAAGTGGTTGATAAACCGACCAGAGGGGGGTGTGTAGAGGAGGTCCCAAGATTGGCCTGCACTCCAACCACCTATGTCGAAATGCCAGAAGCATACTCGCCAAGGTATGTGACGTATGAGGAGAAAATGAACCAACAGAGAGCTGCGCTGGGACCTTGCCCAGTGTACATCAGAAGAGCTACACCTGTGGAAGCGCCCATAACTAGACAGCCATGTGCTGCACGATACCCTCTTAGACAGCCATACCAGCAGCTGAGACGAAATGAGGAGTACCTGCAGACGGTCCACAAAGAGACCCAATGAGCCTTAATGGAAGGCCAGTGGAAATGACACAAGGGCCTGAACAGACTCGCAGATGAATGAAAACGACTACCAAGGATAGCACGCCAGTGCGAACAGCTATGAAGATAGATGTGATGGATACGGGAGAAGAGACAATGTTGAAACGTAAGGAAACGTTGCTATGAGGCAAGATGGAAGTAGCCAACCATTAAACGCATGTAAATAGGCCTGGAACGCAAGAAGCTAAGAAAATGATACTGCTTGCAGTGCTTAGTAGAAGAATAGAGCGGCAAGAGCCAACCACATATCTACCTCAATAAGGCACTCTATACAAGTGCGACTCCATTTTGTAATGCAGAAATATGCCCAGGCGGTCAGAGGCCTAACAGGCCAAAGTTTCATATCCCAGCCAAAGCCAGGAGAAAGACCGGATTCAAAACTCAGTAAGGAGCAGCTCAATGCCAGGGAATTCAAGGTCAACTCCAGGAAGGGAGGAGAGCTGCAAAGCTGGAGAAACGAAACTTCAGAGCATTCCAGCCAGCCAGTGAAGGTCGTGATAAGGAGGCCCTAGGCAGGTGGCGAGGCTATGGAAGAATCAAATGCACGAGTAAGAGGGAACATGAAGCAGATTCATGGTGAACAGACACATGACCAGCCAAGGGCAAAGAGGTACCAACGTCTGATGTCACCCAGAACCCGAGGATTCCATAACTTTTCCTGATAAGAGCTACAGTTTCGAGCACATCCTCAGCCAACTAATTGACACATAGCCCTAAAGGTACTGATTAATGCAAGGGAGGCAGGGTGAATCGTGGGGCACTCCTCATCTGGGTGTCCATTCTGCATGCTTCTAATTAAAGTGGAGATTTATGTCTAGGGGTGTAACCCACCCAATCACAATGGACCAAATAATCTAGGGTCCTATAGTTTGTAGAGCCAATCAGACATCATAGTTATAGTGATGTCTATCACAAGTGATGTAGAGGGATGGGCTTAGACGCCCACCCGATAAGAGTTATCCAATCCGCATGCTCTATTACCATATACAGATACAGCCCCTATACTTAAGTTACCTTTCCCAACCAATAGAAATGCATGACAAACTTTGAGTGTTACACGTCAATTGATGACGAGAATTCGCTATAAATGTTGTTGTCTGAATGAAGAATTTGGGAGTTGAAGCGAGACAGGCGATCACACCATTGATGATCACCAATTGTTTCCTTGTTTTTTGTAATTGTCATTAAACGGTCTTCCCTTTGCCAAACTATTGAGTCCTCATTATTGAGTCATGTTGGAGTAAGTGAATCCTGCACCCCCATTTCTCACATGGTGCAGCTATCTTGTTTTACAAATACTGGAGGCAGAGCCCTGATCTATGGGCCCGTCAGCGGATTCCCCGCCCTCCTGTAAACTCTGATCATGATAGCCAAGATATCAGACGCCATTAAGACACTACCCGATGGCAAGGCACCAGTCTCAGATGGCCTAAACAAAGAGTTTGCAGTACTCCTTGCACCTAAATTAAACGCCGTATGGATGGAAGCACAAGAAAAAGGGGAATTCCCAGAAACCACTATGAAAGCAATCATCACTCTGCTACTTAAACCAGGAAAACCTCAGAGGAATGTGGGTCCTACAGGCCACTATCATTATAAATACGGACGCCAAGATCTTTGACAAGATCCTGGCCTCCCGGTTGACACCACTCATGCCATACATGGTCCATGAAGACCAGGCAGGCTTTGTAACAGGCAGGTCAACGGCGACAAACATCTGGCACTGTCACAAAATTTTAGCAGCGGTCCCGAATGAACTGCAAGGTGTGGCTATAACTCTAGATATGCAGAAGGCTTTCGATACGCTATATTGACCCTTCTAGTTCGGTGTCCTTAAAAACTATGGGTTCGGCGACAAATTTATAATGTGGATCAAGGTTCTCTATACACGTCCTTATGCTAGAATAACTATTAACGGCACCCTATCAGAGGTCTTAGAACTTCTGGGATGCACACGTCAGGGTTGTTCATTGTCCCCGCTATTATTCGCTCTAGTAATAGAGCCATAGAGCCATTGGCGGACCTACTCAGGACTAGATATGGGAGAATGGGAATACAACTAGAAGGAAAGGTCAAGATAGTCACATTGTATGCTGACAACATTTTGATATACTTGAGTGTTCCTCAATGCAATCTTGGTAAGATCCTGGCGGCGGTCAAAACATTTGGAGAATACTCAGGCTTGAAACTGAATAAATCCAAATCGGAAGTCTTCCCCCTAACAGGCGCAATGATCTTCTATGGAGCCCCGTGAATATTAAATTCTTGGGGGTGCAGGTGGCTAGAATGGCACAGTTGTCCCGAACACTGAATTATGCAGCTATGGCCGATGCCCTTTGTGTCAAGATGGAACGTTGTAAGTCCCTAACAGTATCAATGATGGGTAAGATCGCTCTGGTCAAGATGATTGTTCTGCCTAAACTCTTCTACTTGTTCAGTACCGTCCCGGTATGGCCGGGCAGAACACTTTTTTCAAAACTAAAGAGCGCAAGCACCTCGTTGATTTGGAATGGACATTCAAGATTAAACTGGCGGATATTGACGGATCAATATCCACAAGGAGGATTAGCGGTACCAGACTTCGAGGTTTATTATTTAGCAGCTCAAGCGCACTATGCGTCACAATGGGCAGATGACTACCTCAACGCCAAGTCACCCGCGAACACCATCCTCACCCCAAAGTCTACGGAACAGCTCTATAGACTAGCAGAGGCATGCTCCAAACGCTATAACACGATAGACCCAGCACGGGCAAAATAGCTGAAACACAGGGATCAAAATGCACAATTTGCAATCCATTTAATAAAAAACTCCCCTTGGGCATTATTCAAACAGAGTGATTTCTGTTCGCCACAAGCAACGTGTTCTTTTACTTGAACCACACCCTGCACAGCTCCTGCAGCTCCCCTCTGAAAGCAGTTTGGTGGCTGCATTGTGTGTGATAGTTTCAATGTTAATGGGATATTTATTTATTAATGCAATGCTTGTCGGATACCTGTATATTTATTTACAGATATCCGACAAACAATGCATACATAAATAAATAATCCGATTCCATGTATCTGACAAATATTGCATAAATAAATACCGGGTCGTGGTGGAGGACTGCAATTTCCTCTTTTAACCCCTGGCACGGGGTCACTGTAGGAAGTAACCGGTTGGTGACAGTCCTTTTGCTTCACCAACAATATTGTTTGGGGTCAAGTGCATCTTCAGCTTGTGCCCTATTTTTTCTGTTGAATGCATCTTTAAATTGTCTTCCAAAAGCCAACACTTTTGAAAAGCTACACTTTTAAAATAATATAAGTTTTGTGTTAACAGGACCCTGCTCCTCCTCCTCTTCGTAACTAGATCTTTCCTAAGAAGTGCTTTTTTAAATGTCAATTTTTTACCTGTTCCTAATTCTAACCCCCTATAGGTTATATTCTCTCTTTTATGCTGCTTTGTGATTTTTAGATCATGTTTCCACCTGGGCCCTTGGGGCCTTTTACCGGTCTCACTTGTCCATCTCATTTTTGGAGGTCGACCTTTGAACATACTTACCACCTGGAACCCCCGTGAATCGAGAAGGGAGAGATGCACAGCTGGACAACTCCAGAGGGACCAGGGCCCCAAAAGCTCAAAGATTGGTATTACTATCAGTGAATCATACTTCATCGCAAGAGGAGTGGCAGCAGATTGATCCTACATAAAGGTAAATCTGGCCTCATTTCAAGTGGGGGTGAGCGGCACAATGACACTAGGTCTGTGGCAGTGCTATAGTCTTGCTTCAGATTTACCAATTTCATAATACATGTTTCTTAACTTTTAAGCATGAACCCAATCAATCACTCACACACCCAATAGAAACTGCAATAGCAAACACAATAGAAACTGCCCTTCAAAGAATATAGGAATCTACAGAACAAGCATTGGAAAAGCCAATAGGTTTTGTCTGTCATATGTTATGTTATTTGATATTTGTATAGATCTACTACCATTATTATGGCTTTGAAGCACTGTGAGGGATGAAGGCCCTTTGGAAGACCGTACTCTGTACAAATATCAACATTAAAAGAGCATTACATGCATGCAAATAGTAATTAGAATTTGGTGGCCATTCAATTACTAGCAGAGATGACTACTTAAAAACATTATACAAATCAAGCAGCGCATTGTGTTCAGACGCAAAGCTAAGTGCTATGTCTGTGACTATGCGACAGCTCAACCACATTTTTTGTGGGACTCAGGTCTAGTCTACGGTTTGCAGTTCAAGAGGCGGAATGGACATTAGAAATGGCCGATCAACCCCTAGAGCAACTGTCTACAGTTGAGGGCTTTGCAATACTTTATATGCAGAACATATGCACACTGAATAACATGCAGTCACATGCATATTTCATGCACAATTGTCAGATATGTCAAAGATATATTTAATGTATGTTCACTTGCTTGTACTTTGGGGTTATTGCAGAACACATGTTTTATACTGGAAAAGAAACGTGATGGTAATACATAACCACATATAGAGTAAAATTCCACCTCATCCTCCATGACATCACCAATCTCCAAGACACTCGGTGCTCCAGAGAAAAAAACACTTGCCACCATCCCCCCACCTGAGTCCCTGAATATCCATTTCCCTGCCCGGAGGAGTCCTGTGCCCTGACCTTGGGCTAGTGGGATTCTAGGGAAATATTCTGCTCCTGCTGGGACCCTGCAATTCAGAGACGTCATTTGGGGTGGCCAGGGGTCGCAACTGCAACCCCTCGGCCACAGGTGCAACCCCTGGGACTCCCTTGCGAGCACAACTTTAAATGTAAAAAAAAAATAACGGGTGTTCCTGGTGTAGCGGGACCTCCCGCGGTGCGTGGGGCTACCACACCAGGTTTAGTGGGTCCCCGGCCCAGTCCTCACCCACCCGGGTGAAGGCTGGGCTGGGGAGCCACTCATTAGGGGTTGGAGCTGACCTTGACATGTGGCACATGTCACATGCCACATGCCACATTCAACTCCAACCCCTTCTCCATCTGCTTCCTTACAGTTCACATACAGGAACCAGGAAGCTCTCGGAGCTTCCTAGTTGCTGTTTGTGAGCAGCACACGGATGAGCCGGGCGGGCCTGGAAGGACGGACTGAAGCTGCAGAAAAAAGGTAAGAAGGCTTTTTTTTTTATAATATGATGTGTGTTTTGTATGTGTGAAGTGCGTGTCAGATGTATGTATGTGAATGGTGGGTGAATGAGAAGTGATGTGACGTGAGTTTTTGAATGTTATGGGTGTGTGCCTGTGTAGACAATGTAATGAGTGGATGTAAGAGAATGTGTGTGTGGGTGACTGGTGGGTGAATGAGTATGAATGTGATGTGTGTTTTTGAATGTTCTTGGTGGGTGGAAGGGCGTGTGCCTGGGTAGAGAATGCAATGAGTGGATGTAAGAGAATGTGTGTGTGGGTGACTGGTGGGTGAATGAGTATGAATGTGATGGTGTGTTTTTGAATGTTCTGGGTGGGTGGGCGTGTGCCTGTGTAGAAAATGTGATGGGTGGAGGTAAGAAAAGGTGTATAATTGAGTGATTGGTGGATGAATGAGTATAAATGTGATGTTTTTTTAATGTTCTGGGTGGGTGGGTAGGAGTATGCCGGTGTAGATAATGCAATGAGTGGATGTAAGGGAAGGTGTGAGAGACTGGTGGGTGAATGAGAAGTGATGTGTGTTTTTGAATGTTGTACCGATTGGGGCGTTCTCGCCCCCCTTCCTCCCCGCTCTCCTCACCTGACGAGATGATCTCCAGGTCCTCCGGGACAAAGTTCCTCCGGGTGCGGTAATCTCTCTCCTTCTTTAGCGGTAAAGACCTGCCGCGAAGGGAAGCCACAGTGACCGCTAGATGTACATAGCAGTCCTGGGACCCGCTTCCGCAGACAGGCGGTTAAGAAAGGGAAAAAGCCGGAAGGCGTAAAAAACCCTTTCGTCTGGATCAAAGCCTCGTAGAGGATGTAGTGGAGGTTCCGAGGGCAGGTGTGGTCCGGAGAAGAAAACTTCCGACAGCCAGGCGGGCGGAGATTCCGAGAGGGAGGATGATAGAAGTCAATGCAGGAGATTCCACAAAGAGAAAGGGGCGAGGAAAGGTAGGATTATGCTGGAGCAGGATCCCGGCCAGAGAGAGAGAGAGAGAGAAGATACTACTCGGGAACGGTAGGCAGCGAAGGAAAAAAGCTAAGGAAAAAGTACGAGAGAAAGAGTGAGGGAGCCAACCCAGCAGGGCGAGAAAAGAGTAGAGGCAGGGAGCGGCACAGAAAAAAGGCTGAAGAGGAAAAAACGTAGCGTCTTACCCAAAGGAAAGCAAGGCAATCTAAGGGGGTTGCAACGCAACGGCACGCCGGAAGTACACGGCATATATACTTCCGGGTAGCCGTTGGAAGCAACAAATAGACCTGTAAGGGGAGCTAAAGCCGCCTCCTACCATGGCGCAGACGCCAATGCGGAAGTAAGCCCCATCCGACGCGGCGGATGACAGTATGCCCCCCTCCAGTGCAAAGGCAACCAGGTTTACCAGGGTGAAGCCTATGAAAACAACTCACCAAGCAGGGTGCATAGACATGAAAGGCAGGTTCCCAAGAGTCCTCTGACTCGGAGTACCCCTTCCATGAAACCAAATACTCCAAACATCCCCGGTAATACCGTGAATCTCGGATCTGTGAAACCTCATATTCGTCCTGTCTGCGAGTCTGAGTGGGGGATTGATTGGGAATCCTCCTTCGGAGGTCATCAGGGACATAAGGCTTGAGAAGAGAAGAGTGGAAGACCGGGTGAATGCGTTGGAGGTAAGGAGGAAGGTCAAGCCTGTAAGCAACAGAATTGATCTTAGAGCGAATGGTAAAAGGACCCAAGAAACGAGGTGACAGTTTAGAAGGATGAACCCATCTGGGCAGATATTTGGTAGAAAGCCACACTTTATCGCCTCGCCCCCAAATAGGACAGTCCTTGCGGTGCCTGTCTGCTTGGTTCTTGTTTTGTCTTCTACTTTCCTCCAGGCATATTCTAGCAGAACGATGAGTATCGCGAAGAGATTGAAGAATAGCTTCGGCTGTGGGAGAAATGGTAGGCCCAGGAAGAGAAGGAAGAAAAGATCTGGGGTGAAACCCGTAGGTACAAAAGAATGGAGAGTAACCTGTGGCAGAGTGCCTAGAATTGTTGTAAGTGAATTCAGCAGTAGGTAGTAACGAGTCCCAGTTGTCTTGGTATTTGTTGCTGTAGCATCATAGATACGGTTCTAAAGTGGCGTTTAGCCGTTCAGTCTGGCCGTTTGACTGAGGGTGAAACCCCGAGGATAGTGCTCTTTCGATACCTAACCGAAGACAAAGGGCTTTCCAAAATTAGAGATATATTGACTTCCTCTATCCGAGATGATCTTCGCAGGAAGACCGTGGAGTCGAAATATATCCTTGGCAAAGGTCTCAGCCATCTCGGTAGCAGTGGGAAGTCCGGGTAACGGGGAGAAATTAGCCATCTTGGTGAAAGTATCGACTGCAACCATGATACAGGTGCAACCATTGGACACCGGTAAATCAACTATAAAGTCCATCGATATGAGGCTCCATGGAGGATTGGGTATCTCACTTTGGGTGAGTAGTCCTAATGGTTTACCTGAGGGGTATTTGGCAGTGGCACAAATTGGACAGGCTTTGGGATACTCCTTGACATCTTTTCTGAGACCAGTCCAAAAGAATGATCTAGAAACAAGATCAGTAGTGTTCTGTTCTCCTCTGTGTCCTGCAGTTGGCAGATCGTGACACCAACTGATAACCCTACACCGCCATACTCCGGAGGGAATGTACAATCGAGCTCCATGAAAAAACAGACCCTCCTTCTCGGTGTAGGCACCGTCTTGTTGCCGTAATAATCGAGGTCTTTCGATAGCGAGAGCAGTCCTTATTTCTTGAAAAAAGGTTGCAGTAACCCCCAATATCCTGTTTCTTTGAAATATAGGCTCCCGATGGGAAGTCTCTTCTTCTTTAACCGTCATCTTTCTGGACAAAGCATCGGCAACTTTATTGTTAGCACCAGGGAGGTAAGTAATGAGAAAGTTGTATTGAGCAAAGAAGTACGCCCATCGTACTTGTCTTGAGTTAACACACTCCATATTTTGTAGAACTCGTAAATTCTTATGATCAGTGCGTATGAGAAACTGGTGGCGGCACCCAGAAGCAGATGTCCCCAGTCTTCGCATGCCTGTTTGATGGCAAGTAACTCTTTTTCTAACACTGAATAATTAAGTTGACTGGGTGACAGTGTTTTGGAAAGGTAAGCTACAGGATGTTCCAAACCATCATTCTCTTGAAGCAGAACAGCTCCTATGGCTGAGGCAGATGCATCAGTCTCAACTATAAACTGTAGCTCCTGATCAGGATGTCGAAGAATGGGAGCCGAACAAAACATCTGTTTGAGCAAATTGAAGCTGCATTCTGCCTCCGGTGACCAACAAAAGGCTCCTGCACTCTTCTTTAGAAGACTTGTGATGGGTAATACAATCTCTGAGAAATTTTGAATGAATCTCCTGTAATAATTTGCTAATCCCAGAAACCTTTGAACCTCCTTTATCTTTGTGGGTGAGGCCCATTCTATGATTGCTGATACCTTGCCTGGATCCATGGAGATACCATCCTTGGAGAGGATGTAACCCAAATAGGGTACTGAAGACACAGCAAACCTGCATTTTTCAGGTTTGACAAGGAGCTGGTAGTGACATAGACGTTCCAGAGCTTGCTGAACATGGTGGGTGTGGTCCGCTATGTCAGATGAGAACACCAAAATGTCATCAAGGTATACGATAACGGAAACTGAAAGCAGATCCGAAAAAACCCGGTCCATGAACCGCTGAAAAACCGCTGGAGCGTTGACTAGCCCAAAGGCCATGACTCGATACTCGTACAACCCGAATGGGGTACGGAAAGCTGTCTTCCATTCATCGCCCTTGGCGATGCGTAGCAAGTGATAGGCGTTCTGGAGATCGAGCTTGGTGAACACCTGGGCGCCTTGCACCGCTTCGATAATTTCAGTAATCAAAGGCATGGGATAGCGGTCACGTATGGTGACCTTATTGAGGCCACTATAGTCGATGCAGGGCCATAGTTCGTTGGAATCCCTTTTTTTGATGAAAAATAAGGATGCACCTGCCGGGGATCTCGAAGGTCTGATGAGACCGTTATGTATGTTCCTTTCCAAGTAGTCCTTAAGAACCTGCTTCTCTGCTTGCGTTAATGAAAACATGCGCCCAAAGGGAACCAAAGCGTTTGGCTCTAAATCAATAGTGCAGTCTTCTGGCCTATGAGGAGGCAAAGTAGCAGGAATCTTCTTCAGGAACACTTCTTGATAGGGAGCGCAGAACTGCGGCAAGGCATGTATGCCTACAAGATCGCTGGGGATAGTCTCAATACTAAGGTTGTCTTCTTTAGCTGTGGCTGGGAAACAATACAGTCTGCAGAAGGGAGAGCTGAAACTGAGCTGATTGTTCATCCAGTCTATCTGAGGATTATGTCTTCTAAGCCAGGTGACTCCAAGGATGATGGGGAAATGTGCAACTCGGATTATGTCGAACTTGATGGACTCTGAATGTTGGAAAATGGTGATCGTGAGTACTTCAGTAGTATGTGTGATGAGTCCCGACGACAGGGTGGAGCCGTCCACTCCTTACACCTTTTGATTTTGATTGTGGGCCATTCGGTGAAGACCTATCTCCTCTACCCACAAAGTGTCCACAAAGTTTCCTGCTGCTCCACAGTCCAGGAGGGCTAAGGATTCTATGGATCTAACGGGTAGCTTGATGAGCACAGGAATAACCATCAATCTGGAGTCTTCTTTTGTGTTAGGAGCTGTAACTGAGAGTGAAACATAGGGACTGAGTGAGTCACAAGGTGTACTCCGGTACCAAGTCCCTACTGGTACCGAGGATGACCGTTTCCCTGCCGCTTAGTTGGGACTTTCTGACAGTCCTTGATGAGATGCTGCTCCGATCCACAGTATGCGCACAGTCCCTTCTTCCTCCTTCGTCTCCTCTCAGCTGCCGACAATGGACCTCTGGCGGAACCGATTTGCATTGGTTCGTCATTGGAGTGGGAGGAAGAGGGTGTTGACGTAGGTGCAGCCCTGGACTCGGGAACATTGGTAACGATACAGTGTCTGCGACGTTCCATACGCCGCTCTTGTAACCAGTATTCTATTTGTAGAACTGAGGAAAGCAAATCAGGGAAAGTGGGAGGTCTCGCAGATCTGGCAAGCTCGTCTTTAATCTCTTCCCGCAGACCTCTTCTAAATATGGCATATTGGGCCTGCTCTGGCCAGCCAGCGCCTGCAGCCAAAGTCTTGAAGTGTGTTATGTATGATAGAACGTCAGCAGCCTCTTGCCGTACATCCAGTAGATCTTCACAGGCGGTAAACGTTAATTCTGGCCGCTCAAACGTGTCTGAAACCCCGTGAAGTCAAGCAGGATAGGATTAGCATTGGTGACCAGAGGTGTAGCCCATGACAGCGCGTTACCTGTCATATTAGAGATCAAAAACCCCACCTTGGATTGGTCCGTGGCAAACGACCGGGGTCTAAAGGTAAAGTACACAATGCACGCTTCCAAAAACTCCTTAACTTTTTTGGATGAACCATCGAATTTCCCAGAGGGAAGAGGCATAGCCGGTAATTCCGCCGGATGACCCTCTCGTGCAGTAGCCATCTGTTTAAGGATGGCGTTTTCGGCTTTGACAGTCTGTATTTCTTGTGATAGGCCTTGCACAGCCTTCCACAATTCTTGAATCTGTTCTTCTGCAGACATCTTGTATGGGCGTTGCAATCTGTCCCGATTGGGGCGTTCTCGCCCCCTTCCTCCCCGCTCTCCTCACCTGACGAGATGATCTCCAGGTCCTCCGGGACAAAGTTCCTCCGGGTGTGGTAATCTCTCTCCTTCTTTAGCGGTAAAGACCTGCCGCGAAGGGAAGCCACAGTGACCGCTAGATGTACATAGCAGTCCTGGGACCCCGCTTCCGCAGACAGGCGGTTAAGAAAGGGAAAAAGCCGGAAGGCGTAAAAAACCCTTTCGTCTGGATCGAAGCCTCGTAGAGGATGTAGTGGAGGTTCCGAGGGCAGCTGTGGTCCGGAGAAGAAAACTTCCGACAGCCAGGCGGGCGGAGATTCCGAGAGGGAGGATGATAGAAGTCAATGCAGGAGATTCCACAAAGAGAAAGGGGCGAGGAAAGGTAGGATTACGCTGGAGCAGGATCCCGGCCAGAGAGAGAGAGAGAGAAGAGACTACTCGGGAACGGTAGGCAGCGAAGGAACAAGTACGAGAGAAAGAGTGAGGGAGCCAACCCAGCAGGGCGAGAAAAGAGTAGAGGCAGGGAGCGGCACAGAAAAAAGGCCAAAGAGGAAAAAACGTAGCGTCTTACCCAAAGGAAAGCAAGGCAATCTAAGGGGGTTGCAATGCAACAGCACGCCGGAAGTACACGGCATATATACTTCCGGGTAGCCGTTGGAAGCAACAACTAGACCTGTAAGCGGAGCTAAAGCCGCATCCTACCATGGCGCAGACGCCAATGCGGAAGTAAGCCCCATCCGACGCGGCGGATGACAAATGTTCTGGGTGTGTGGGTGTGTGCCTGTGTAGAGAATGCAATAAGTGGATGGGTGTGTGCCTGTGTAGAGAATGCAATGAGTGCATGTAGGAGAATGTGTGTTTGAGTGACTGGTGGGTGAATGAGTATGAATGTGATGGTGTGTTTTTGAAAGTTCTTTGTGTGCCTGTGTAGAGAATGCAATGAGTGCATGTAAGAGAAGATGTGAGTGACTGGTGGGTGAATGAGCATACATGTGGTAGTGTGTGTTTGAATATTCTGGGTGGGGTTTGGTGTGTACCTGTGTGGTGAATCCAGTGCGAGTAAGTGCAAGAGGAGATGTATGGGTGAGTGACTGGTGGGTGAAAGAGGATGTATGTGTGTCTAAGGCTCTGGAAGACTGGGGATCACTGGAGCATTATTACCACATCCTTTATTGACTTTACATGCTTTACTGGTATTGTTGGGCAAAGGTAAGTTCATGTGTGCCATTCCCTGGCTAGACTGGCATTTTGGTGCAGTCAGTCTAGCCATTGCTTACTGTGGCATGACATTTATTATTCGGCATCTTTAAAAAAGCAAGCATGATAAGTAGTGTTACCTCGATAGACTGATGCTTTAGCGTAGCGACCTGTATATTCTTCACTGTATCATGACCTTTTATTAACTGAGCATCTATGATGAATCAAGCAAGATAAGTGTTCTTATAGGTCTAGACTGGCTTCCATTGGAACCAGTTTGGAAAGGTTTTCCTATTTTGACATTTCACTTTTAATGGCCAAACCAACCGGAGTATGTACTTACAGGAGTACTGGCATATATTGGAAGAGCCAGTTTTGTGCCCAGTGCTGTCTTAAAGCGGACATAAGTATGGTTTTATATGGGAATGCTAGCATATGTTGGTGGAGTCAGCATGGAAATGTATAGGAACCGCCAGCAATATTAATGTCAGAAAATCAGGCTGTGAGATCAAAGCCCAGCTGTAATGTTTTGGATGCATTTATTTGATCTCAAAACCATTTTTGGCACAAAATGTTAAGTGTTTACATTTATTGGATAAGCAAGACAGTAATACAGACAGGTTTAGTGTTCTACAATGGGGGGGGTACATCTGGGTACCAACCTCTTGATTATTGAGGTAAGATTCCCATATAGGTGCACATGTGGTTACAACAATTAGACACATCAATCTGAATTGAGTGCTACCCAGGACTACGCTTGGTCCATGGGTGTTTACAAGACAGTATACACGACAATATACATAAACATAGTAAGAGGGTCAAACGGTTGTGTCACAGATTATCGACAAAGTAGTGTTTCGGCCAACAGTGTCATTTTTTGAGCACGGTAATGTGGTGGCCTTCATCAGGATAGACGTGAAGTATAGTTCTGTCCGTGTGTATTATCGTCAACTGTGAGTTTGGCGGTATGGCTGTGCTTAAGAGTCCCTCGTGACATCATGGAGGAGACTGTGGTGTGTTCAATACACTGGAGAGAGTCGACCTGGGGTTCCTGGATCCAAAAAGTTCAACAGGAGCCAAAATGCCTATTAGTGGCACTTCCTGGTATCATGTTTGGTGGTGCTGTGGACAAGGCGCTCTCGCTGCGATCACGGCGTAGATTGGGAACAGCCAGCATACATATGTTTTTTATAATGCATATATAGCAGGGACCGACATGATAATGCATTGGGAAATGCCCTGTGCACTTTTGATGACTTGCATCTATTGTACTTTTTTCATGATTTACCCTACACCCTACAAAACCAATTGTTGGCCTTTTAGCCACATTGTTGGCCTTCTACCCATATTTTCCCAGAAAGTGTGCTGTGTAATGCAGCATTTTAACCCATTATTCAAAACATTTACTCTGGGGAGGGAGAAGAATTCCCCCAGTGCACCCACAACCCATTTTCATTCGTTTGGGCTCCCTCACTGTGCTCAATCGCAATCACTTACTTGTGGCAAATATTTACACCTTCCAAAAAAATAACTCACCAGCCACCACTGGTGGCCGGTATATATGTGGACCAGCAACCACCCCCTTCTCTCTGTTACATTAAAGACTTACAGGGTAATTCATAGAATTTCGCAGAAAAGTGTCGCAAGCGGCTGGCGCAGAGTGTCCGCGTGCGATTGACTGCGCCAGGCACGTGCGCTAAAACCGATTTCCGCGCACAGCGTATTCATGGATTTTAGGCTCCCAAACCAGCCGTGGCGCAGAGTATCGCAGCGACCCTGCAGCAGCGCCAGTAACGCCCCCAAGAACGCCCTCGCGCAAGGAAAAGCCATCAAAATCGCAAAATCATCGCAAAGGGCTGCGCTAACCCTGGACCAGTTTACAGGGCTGCCAAACAAGGAACGCAAAGCGGGTAACGTGCATATCAGGGGTACGCGTGAAGTTATGCACGCAATTAGCCAGGGTACGTGTATTACAGGGGTACGCGGGAAGTTTAACACGCGATTGGCCAGGGTACGTGTATTACAGGGGTATGCGGGAAGTTTAACATGCGATTAGCCAGGGTACGTGTATTACAGGGGTACGCGGGAAGTTTAACACGCGATTAGCCAGGGTACGTGTATTACAGGGGTACGCGGGAAGTTTAACACGCGATTGGCCAGGGTACGTGTATTACAGGGGTATGCGGGAAGTTTTACATGCGATTAGCCAGGGTACGTGTATTACAGGGGTACGCGGGAAGTTGAACACGAGATTGCCCAGGGTACGTGTATTACAGGGGTAGGCGGGAAGTTTCACACGCGATTAGCCAGGGCACGTGTATCACAGGGGTACGCGGGAATTATCACATGCGATTTGGCTGTGTACGTGTATTACAGGGGTACACGGGAAGTTTTACACGCGATTCGGCTAGGTACGTGTATTACAGGGATGCGATTTGGCCAGGTACGTGTATTACAGGGGTGCGCAGGAATTATCACACGCGATTTGGCTGGGTACGTGTATTACAGGGGTGCGTGGGAATCATCACACGCGATTTGGCTGGGTACGTGTATTACAGGGGTGCGTGGGAAGTCACACGCGATTAGGCTGGGTGGGTCCTCACAGGTGTTCCCTGTACACCCTCCACGGCCCCTGCAGGCAACCTACAAAACAGGGGACTACCCTGCACACCTGCTCATGTCCCCCTGCACCCCCACCCCCCAGCAGTGCAGGGGCAGCCTCCACCAGGCCCCCACCCATGCCTCCCACCACCCCCAACCCCCAGCAGTGCAGGGGCAGCCTCCACCAGGCCCCCACCCATGTCTCCCACCACCCCCACCCCCCCGCCACCAGGGGCACCCTCCACCAGGCCCCCACCCATGTCTCCCACCACCCCCACCCCCCCCGCCACCAGGGGCAGCCTCCACCAGGCCCCCACTCATGTCTCCCACCACCCCCAGCCCCCACCATCCAGGGGCACCCTCCACCAGGCCCCCACTCATGTCTCCCACCACCCCCACCATCCCGCCACCAGGGGCAGCCTCCACCAGGCCCCCACCCATGCCTCCCACCACCCCCACCCCCCTGCCACCAGGGGCAGCCTCCACCAGGCCCCCACTCATGTCTCCCACCACCCCCACCCTCCCGCCACCAGGGGCAGCCTCCACCAGGCCCCCACCCATGTCTCCCACCACCCCCACACCCCCGCCACCAGGGGCAGCCTCCACCAGGCCCCCACCCATGCCTCCCACCACCCCCAACCCCCAGCAGTGCAGGGGCAGCCTCCACCAGGCCCCCACCCATGCCTCCCACCACCCCCAACCCCCAGCAGTGCAGGGGCAGCCTCCACCAGGCCCCCACCCATGTCTCCCACCACCCCCACCCTCCCGCCACCAGGGGCAGCCTCCACCAGGCCCCCACCCATGTCTCCCACCACCCCCACCCCCCCTGCCACCAGGGGCAGCCTCCACCAGGCCCCCACCCATGCCTCCCACCACCCCCAACCCCCAGCAGTGCAGGGGCAGCCTCCACCAGGCCCCCACCCATGTCTCCCACCACCCCCACCCTCCCGCCACCAGGGGCAGCCTCCACCAGGCCCCCACCCATGCCTCCCACCACCCCCAACCCCCAGCAGTGCAGGGGCAGCCTCCACCACGCCCCCACCCATGTCTCCCACCACCCCCACCCTCCCCCCACCAGGGGCAGCCTCCACCAGGCCCCCACCCATGCCTCCCACCACCCCCAAACCCCAGCAGTGCAGGGGCAGCCTCCACCAGGCCCCCACCCATGTCTCCCACCACCCCCACCCCCCCGCCACCAGGGGCACCCTCCACCAGGCCCCCACCCATGTCTCCCACCACCCCCACCCCCCCCCCGCCACCAGGGGCAGCCTCCACCAGGCCCCCACCCATGTCTCCCACCACCCCCACCAGTGCAGGGGCACCCTCCACCAGGCCCCCACCCATGTCTCCCAACACCCCCACCCACCAGCACTGTGGGGCACGTGGCCAGCAGGCAGTCAGGCAGCAGCAGGTGGGAGCGTGCTCAGGGCTCTGGGGGGCAGTAATTTGGCCTCCTGGCCAGGAGCGTGGTCTCTCGTGTGTGAACGCGTGGACAGCCTGATAGGGAGTGAAATCCCACACGTCAGCAAAGGCCCTTAGCGCGTAAACCCGTCAACAGCATATGCGCGCCTATAGTCACCTGCACGTGCAGGATATTGTTGCGTGACACGTCCCAGTGTCAAAGCTTGTGATTGGTGAAAATGGATCTACACGCAGAAGTGACAAAGCGTGTGATTGGTGAAAATGGATCTACACGCAGAAGTGACAAAGCGTGTGATTGGTGAAAATGGATCTACACGCAGAAGTGACAAAGCATGTGATTGGTGAAAATGGATCTACACGCAGGAGTGACAAAGCGTGTGATTGGTGAACGTACACGCCGCGTAAGTGACGCTGTACGTGTGGGCCAGTATATAAGGTACATGTAGAACACCATTTCCTTGTACGTGCTTTTCGTGGAGAGCGAGTGGGTGAATTCTGTACTTCTTGTCGTTTCACACGCGATTTACTTCACGGCGTTTCCAGTTCGTATTCCCTGTTACCTCTGACAGCTTTTTCTCTTTTTTCTCTTTTACTGGCTTACCTGGGCCTGTTCCCTCAAACAGTGTCCCCTTCTACTGTTGTCCTGTCTTCTCAGACAGCGTACACATCTTCTTTTGGCGGGGGTTAGCCAGCCAAACGCGCTCATTTTTCACGCTCTTTTACCTGGCAGACGGTGAGTCACGCACGTATCCAACTTCTGTGCTTGCCCCGTGTGTAGCCTACCCCTTCAGAGGTCATTCTAGGCTGCGTGTGACACGCATACGTTCATTCTTGTGTTACTGGGTGCCACAGCGTAGTGCAGGTTTTTCTTTCTGCACACGTGGTCTAGGAGGGGTTGCGTGCACGTCATCTCCCTTTTTTGGGCCTCCTGTGCGTTGCGTGACCCGTCATCTTTCCCCAGGGGTTACAATCAGCCGTGCTAGAGCACTAGGGTACAATTACCATCTGGTACCCAACCCCTTTGACCCCCAATTGCCCAGGACAATTGTCTACAGCCACTCCCATACGCACGTTAATATCAGTGCCATGGCTGGGAGGCGAGGATTCCGTAAGGGTGGCAAAGGTGGAAGAGCCACAAGTGGTGGCTGTGGTGGATCCGGTAGGGGACGTGGTCGTAACTTGCAGGGTGAGCCTGTCCCCCCATGTGTGGAGGACCAGTCAAGGGCACCCATCACCCCCCCCTCCCCCCCTCCCCCCCTCCCGTTGAGGCTGAAGTGGCTGACACCATCCATGCTCAGCCCTTGTTGGACCAGCCCATTGTGGCACCAGACCTGGCTGACTCCATGGCTGACTTCCAGGTCAGCAGGGCTACGACACGTGCGCTGGTGCACGTTGATGCCATCATGCCACGTGGATCTGGGGCAGCAAGGTCATCTGCTGCACCAAGGAGGCAGGGCGGAGAGGCTGCAGGGGCAGCTGCGGCTCCATCCACCCCAGCCCTCACACACCCAGCCAGGACAGTGTCGGTCCTAGTCCATGCTGCTGACATTCCCCCTGACACCATCACACTAGAGCCAATGCCTGCACCAACTCCCATGCTGAGTGTGCAATCCCACACTCCTGATACAGAGTCCACCAGGGCTCCTGCCCCTAGTGTCCAGAGCGGCGCAGGACACTCAGGATCACCACCACCTTCCAAGCGGAAGAGGAAGAGTGCTCGTCCGGCACAGGCTGATGCCCCAGACACGGCTACACAGTCCGGCCCGTCCAGGAAGCCCAGCTTCACGGATGACGAACTGAATGCACTTGTCGAGTATGTGTCCGGACATGACAACGAGATGGTCATTGTTGCAGGATCCAAGACCACACCTGCACAACGCCAGGCACACTGGCAGACCGTTGCGGACATCGTAAGTGCCCTTGGAATCGTGAGGCGCACAGCCAATGATTGCCATAAGCGCTGGAATGACCTAAAGCGCAGGGCAAAGAGTAAGCTGGCCTCAAGTCATGCCGCAACTCTAGTGACTGGAGGTGGGTCTCCAGTAGTAGACATGGAACTCACTCCACATGAGTCAGTCGCTGGGACCTACGTCACGGAGGAACAGATCCAAGGCGTGGGAGATCTGGCTGATTACGAGGCATTGTCCGGTGAGTGCACATGCATGTGTGTGTCATCCATGTGCATGGTGTGTGTGTGAGGGCTTCTGTTCGGGTGCCAGGTGAGAGTGTGTGCGCCTGAGTCGTATGGGTCAGCCATGTGCTTCATGCAATCCTTCCTGCGCAGCTGCATTTGGCCATAGCAGTATCCCTTCTGCCAACAGTAGACATCTAGCACAACTGCACGCCAGTTGCCCTTGAAGTGTCACCTTGACACAACATATTTGCTTCTTTTTCACTGTTCATTCAGTCAGTTTGTTTGCATTCCACCACTTTCACTAGGCATGTCGCTGTCCACTAGTCACATGTCTGACATGGGTATGGTAAAGTGGAGTGACTTTGTTACCTGGATATCATTTGTACACACATGTCCCTGTGCAATTTGACCATTTCAGACTGGCAGCTCCAGGTGAAAAATCTGACCTGTTAGAATTAGAAAAGCTATTACATGCGGGAACTGGACTGAATGAATAGGTGCTGCCCTCCTCTCCATCTTCACTCAATAGCAATGGTACATGCCATCTGTGTGATGGCATGTGTGTTTCACCTGCCAATCACAGGCCAATGTGTGATGCCACTGCCAGGCAGCATGCAGAAAATGTGTTCATCTTCCATCTTGGTGTCATCAGTGTGTGCCATTTGCCTGCACTTCATACGCAGTGAGGGTGCATGCATGGGAGGGTTTTAGTCATGTGGGACATGTGTCAATCAAGTACTGGTTCTCTTGCTTCTCAGCCCTCAATGTGTGCCATGGTGCTAATGCCTGTTTCCATTTCTTTGTTTACATGTCTTTGCAGGGGAAGACGCACCTGATACTGCTGGGGTTGTGGAGATGGTGCAGACCCAGGAGGTGTCCCAGGGCCGACCAACCACCAGTGAGGGACGTGGTGTGGTGGTGGGGGAGAACCCACAAGTGCTGCAGGTCGTGCTCTCAAGGGGTGTCTCTGGCTGCACCTCCCCCGAGCTGTACTCAGGTGTTGATTCGGATGAGACCTACGTGCCGTCGCAGGTGAGTGTTCCAGGGAGGGATTCTGTTCTGTCTCACCCACCTGCACCAGGGTCAGTACCCTCCATGGGGATGTCAGTGTTGGCAGCTACGCCTTCGGTGGTTACGGATGCAGGGTCACACTCCGCGACATCTGATCCTGTTCCTGGGCCAGCAGATCAGAGGGGGAATGCAGTCCTGCAGCCTCATGCAGTGCCGGCACAGCAAGGCGCAGTTCGCCTTGCCCCAGACAGGTGTGGTGCCCGCCGACGTGGTGGCCGTACGCCACCCGGCAATACCGCATGGGAGCAATCCATTTACGGTATGGCTACCCAACAGGCTGCATCATCCGAGATGATGGCTCAGGCCATGGATAGGGTGGCCACTTCCATTGTCCCCCCAGAAAGGCTGATGGAGCGACTAGAGCAGGCAACCGACTCCATCTGCCAGTCACACAGGGAGGACATGTTGGGGTCCAACAGGGACAGGCGGGCGGCACTGGCGACTCTGCAGGAGGCCATCTCCATTGAGTCCCAGGGCCACAGGGAAGCCCTGAGGCAGGAGCTCCTACACCTCAGGACGACTCTTGTTGAGCTTGAGGCTTCAACACACCAAAGGACAGAACAGCAGCTGGAGCGTCTCACCCGTACGCTCTCAGCTGAGATGCAGGCAACGAGGGCGGAGGTCCGGGCATCCCGTGAGTTGTTGCATGGGGACCTCCGCACACTCATCCTCCAGAACCAGACCTACCACACCCGCATGCTTGCAGCCATGGAGGAGCAGACTAAGGCCTTGCGTGGGCTGCCTCCCATAGTGCAACCACCTCCGGATGCAGCTGCACAGGGTGATAATAGCGACAGCAGTGATACTCCCACAATAGGGTAGCCGTCTGGGCCATGAGCCCATGGAGGTGTTTTATCTTCCCAGGATCCACGCAGGTGGGTTCTGGTGTGCATCCTGTCCTCGGACCTCCTGGGTGGCCTCCCCAACCCCCCCGGGCCCATCAATGGCCATTTTTGATTGTTTCTTATTTTTATTTTTATTTTGATTTCTTTTATTCCCAATTTTTTTGGGACGATCTGTTGGCTTCGATCTGTTGGCTTCGATCTGTTGGCTTCGATCTGTTGGCTTCCGTGGTTCCTGTGGGCATACGCTGCATTGTGGCTGGGCACATGCAGGCTTGTAATGTATTTGGTTCAGATGCTTGGGTTTGAGTCACACACACCCCTCCTGCTTCCCGTTTCCATGGGCTTGCAAAGGGTGTGCCCAAGTGACAGTGAATTACACAGTGACGTTGGACTCCCATGAGCTGTGTGGCCAGTCTGTAGTCAATACTGTGTATACATTCATAGTGCATATTGCTGTTGTGTTGTACACTGCATGTTGCATTGATGTGTAACTCTTCTTCTGTGTCTACCTCCCAATTTGCAGGTCCCTTCCTCATGTCCACACAAGGACCTCTAGTCTGGAGATGGGGACCATGTTGGCAGCAGTGCACCTACAACTCTACATGGCGACAACACTGCACAGTTGGTAGTGGTGGGAGTGCAGGCATTTCCAGGTGGTGAGACTACTAATATGTAACATTTGTGATGTAATGTTAATGGTACTACGTGCTCAAGTATGTTGTTGGTCCGGCATTGCTGTGAGCATTTCAGGTGTTGCAGGTTTCTAATAGTGCCACTGTACATAGTGAGACTGATGTCATGTTGTGGGGATTACTTTGTTTACCTGCAATTAGCATGACATGGCACGGTGTGTCGTGTGGCGGTGCTGGGGTTGGGTTGGCTGACATGGCACTGTCCTCTTGTTGCATTTTGCAAGTGGGTATTCATTTTAGCTGCTTCAATGTGTAACTTCACAAAACTGCATTGGTGGTGTCTGTGTGGGTAGGGATGCACACATTGTGACACTTCCAGGTGAACAATCTCAGGCTGACATGGTATTCCCGGTTCATTCTCCAGACATTCAGGATCAGTGTCAGGTTGAGTCATCATTGATTGTCAGATGGAATGTGCCAGGGCAGTGTGCACTCCACAGGGGTGTGATTTCTATGTGAAGTAATTAGCCACTAGCTGTGTACGGGCTGCCTCCCCCCGTGCCATTTACCCTCCCATGCGCAGCGGCTGTGCATGTGGTTGGGGATGTGGGGCCACCACCATGTCCACGGCCAGGCCCCGGCGTGTTGCAACGTTGTGCAGGACACATGCTGCCACTATGATCCTGCACACTACTGGGGGAGCGTATAACAGCTGCCCGCAAGAACGGTCAAGGGAGCGAAAGCGTGACTTTAGCACTCCGAATGTGCGCTCCACTATGCCCCTGGTTGTAATGTGGGCTGTGTTATATCTTACCTGGGGTGGCGTGGTGGGGTTCCGAATTGGCGTCATCATGTGGGGGCTGAGAGGGTAGGCACTGTCCCCTGTGGAGGTGGTGATTGGTATCATTGGTGGGGTTGTGACCTTGCTCAGTATCCAACATGCATGCATGTGCAGTGGCATACATACTCACCAAGCAGCCATGTATCGCCATGCCGCCCAGCATCTATGTCCCGGCATAGGGTGGACATTCGGTAAATGAAGCTGTCGTGGGTGGACCCGGGATAGTTGGCATATACTGAGGTGATGATTCCCTTGGCATTACATACTACCTGCACGTTGATGGAATGCCAGTGCTTGCGGTTCCTATAGATGTGCTCTGATGCCCTGGGGGGACGTAGAGCCACATGGGTGCAGTCGATGGCACCTAGCACTTTGGGGAATCGTGCCTCTCCGTAAAAATCCAGGGCGGCAGCATGCCTTTCTGCAGGTGTTCTGGGCAGGTATATGTGCCTGCGGACTGATGGGCGTGCAGTCATGATGTTCAAGACCTGGTGTAGGCAGCGTGACTGGGTGGCCTGTGACACCCCACCCACTATGGCACTTGTCCGCTGAAATGATCCAGTGGCTAAGAAGTGCAGTACATTGAGGACCTTCTCCAGGGGGCTGAGTGCTTGGGAGCACAGGGTGGGTGATGTGAGGTCATCCTCCCACTCACTCACCAGGTCCAGTATGATGTGTGGTGGAAACCTGTACCTCCCATACACCTGGTCATCAGGCATCCCGAAAAGGCTGGTTCTGGGTGTGAATATTCTGGCCCTGACTATCCTCCTCCTCCTCCTTTGGTAGCCCACTGCCACTGCTGCTAGGAACGGTATGTTCATCCTGGCGTCTGAGCTTGTTATTGTTAAAGTCCGCAATTTTATGCTTTGCGCGTGTTCTAGGCGAGCGTGTGACCCGCGCACCCCTGGAATCCAGTTCCCAGTCCAATAGCGTGTGGAAATTCACACGCACCACGGGATACAGGTTCGCTGACGTACTTGCGTGTGTAAGTGGCTGCGCACCCATTAAATACACGTACATAGGCCAATCGCGCGATGACACTCTGACGTGCAGTATTTCCACGTGTGTTCCGTCATCACGTGCTGAGTGGGGAACGCCCGTGCGGGTCACGTCAGACGCGCTTACGCGCTGAGGGACTCTGGTCCAATAGAATCGCGTATGCGTGCTGACGCGCTTACGCGCTAAGGGCCTTTCCTCGGATTTCACGCTGACGTGCAGGATTTTCACGTGCCAAATCACTCCGTATCAAGCTGGCCACCCGAAAACACACGGAACACCACGCTCCTGCCCAGAAGGCCGAGTTACTGCCCCCCAGTGCCCCGAGCAGCCTCCCACGTGCTATCTGCTGCTGCCTGCCTGCCTGCCTGCCTGCTGCCACCGTGCCCTGCCATTTGGTGCCTGCACATCAGCCATCTGCAGGGGTCCAGTTGCTGTGTCCACCCCTGCTGGAACTGAAGACTCCCAACTGGGATTACATCGCTCAACAGCCCAGCCCCAGGACCCAGTTGCCCACCCACACCTGCCTCTGGGGTTGCCATGTCGGGCACTTCCACATCTGGCACCAGTGGCAACCCCAGGCCAGAGGGGCAGAGGGGCACCAGCTTCACTGCCACCGAAGTTGGTGTCCTGGTGGAGCATGTCCTGGGGCAGTATGATGCCCTCTTTGGATCGTCCCGCGCCAGCAAGGAAGGACGGGAGAGGATCTGGGCCGACTGTGTGGTTGCCATCAACGCGGAGGGGGTGGCAACCCGCAACGTCCAGAAGATCAAGAAGCGCTGGGAGGACTTGAGGTCCAGGACCCTTGTGAAGGCCCGGCGCCTCGTGGAGGGGGGCCGGGGCCGCATGAGTTCCATCCAGAAGAGGGTCCTGGAACGCGTACGCCCAGCGCTCCACGCCCAGGTCCTTGAGAGGGAGGCCCGTCCGGAGTTGAGCGGTATGTGTCCAAGCATTACTGTGTGAGACAGGGCATGTTGCGGTGTGCTGGTTCTATGATACTTGCCTGTATGTGTGCCATGGGCCATGTATGCATGTATGTGTGCAGGGACATCATGGTAATGCATGTGCGACCAGTGATGTGTGACCCACATGGTTGTTGCATGTGTTGAAATGCGGCATGGGGAGCCCTATGCAGATTTTGGACATGAGAGCATGCCAGTCTCTGTACCTGGACATGGATGGGGGTGAAGGATGGGTGCTGATGCCAGGTACATATATGGTAGCCATGTCTGTGTGCCTGACCTGCGTGTCTGTGACTTGTGCATGCCATGGATGCATGACACATGTGTGTGACAATGCACAGATTCAGTGACGCACCCAACTTACCCTTGTTTCGCCTGTGTTCGGTGTGTTTGGGGCCAGATGGATGTGACTGAGGTGAAGTGTGTGCATGTGATATGCATGAGCCATGATGCATGTGAGTTACATATCATTGAATGTTTCTAGAGTCCATTGGACATGCATGGAAATGTCCATGGCATGCACCGTGCCTGTTACTGTGTGTGTTTTGCCTGGACTGACCCATGTGTTGTGGAGGGACATGATGGAAGTGTACTTTGACAGTGGTGCTCATCTGCTATTGCTTCCTGTCTAGGGGACCATTGTACAGTAGCCTGATGCTTGTGTCCTTTGTCTCCCTCTACGCAGCGGCTAGTGCAGAAGAGGGCAGAGACGGCGCTGTGGAGCAAGGCGGCGGGGATGCCCCCACGGCTGCAGCGGAAGGGGTGGGTGAGCCCCCACAGGGGCCTGCTACGGCGGGAGACGGTGAGGAGCCATCCAGGTTGGTGGTTTGCACAGAGGAGGAGGAGGCCGACACTGGTGCACACATGGGGCCTGGTGGGAGCATCCCTGCTGGTGCAAGTGGTGCAGTCCAGGGCCAGGGGCAGGAGGCAGCACAGGTCACCGTGGAGGGGCCTGTGCATGTCACTGTCCCTGACCCTGTGAGTGCACCACCATGCACCAGCAGGGATGCCCCGTCCCAGGCCCGTCCGCAGGTAGAGGGGATGTCCATGTCACCTGACTCCCCTCCACCTGCGGACGTGGTAACCCCTGGCTGCGTGGAGAAGGTCCTGATTGGGGTCGCGATGCGCACGGCTGTGATTCGTGATGACGTGCGTGCTTCCCGGGAGGAGCACGCACGTCATCACGAAGTGCACCGTGCCGACGTGGCCCAATTGGGATCGGCCATGTTCAGGGGTTTCCTGCATGTGTTGGCCAATCTGACGGCCCTCTCCTCCTCTGTGCAGGCTATCCACCGGTCGTTCTCCTTGCCGTCTTCCGGCCCAGATGCCACCAGGGCCCCCTGTGGACCTGCCCCGACCAATGCAGCCAGCTCGGTGGGGATCCCATCCCTGCCACAGTTGGGAGTCAGAGGTCCAGCAGGGGTGGACAACACAGCAAGTGGACCCCAGCAGATGGAAGATGTGACGGCATCATCGGGCAGGGCACGTGCACGACGGCGTCGGTGGTTTCCATCAGCCTGGATGCCGTCGTGCTGGCAGAGGCAGTGGCGTCGGAGGCAGCAGCGGGCTCGACGTGGGAGGCATCATGGCTCGGGGCCATCAAGATCAGAGGGGCAGGCATCGGCCGGAGGGCAGGGCAACCCTGGGATGGTGGTGTGTTCCGTGTGGGAGGAGTTTGGCCAGCGGATAGGTGCGGAGCGGCAGCGGGCGGAAGAGGAGCGGCTCGCCATGGTCAGGGCGGAGTTCTCCATGCGTCGGGCATTGAGGCGGGCTGAGTGCCTCGAGGAAGCTCGCAGGGAGTTTGAGGTGGACATGGGGTTGTCCCTGCGAGACCTCGGGGCCAGGACAGAGTCCCGCCTCCAGGACATCGACATGGAGTTCGATGATGCCCTGGCCAGCAACATCACCAAGTGAGCCGCAGGACTTGCCCGCTGCCTTTGTATATATTTATTTAGTTAGTTAGTGCTAGGTTTCCTTTATTTATTTTTATTATTTTGGACCGCTCGGACAATGGCCACTTTTTTGTACATATATTTTTCATTAGTTAGTGGTAGGTTTCATTTTTGGTGTTGGGCTCATGGACCCTGGAACATTCCTGTATATAGTTTGTTTTTTTGGGAGATACATTTTTTTAATTTCTTATTGTTTTCACCATGACGTAATGGTTTTTCATTAATTTCCTATGACATGATATTGCTTTGGACAAATTCTTTTTAATTTTTTATTCCTTTGTTTTTTTGTTTATCACTTTTGTTCTCGGACATGGACCATTTATTTACTTAGCCACATCGTTGTATTTTTGAAAAGTTCACTTATTTTTGGTATTTAATACATTTTTTATATTTTCTTACACTTGTGTTATTTTCTCATTGGTTTGTTACATGTCATGATATGGGCTTTGACATTCACTTGCACCCATTGTGTATGTGTGTGTGACGGACATGTGTTCTTTTGCATACTTGGCATTGGGGTTGTGTCATGTGATTGCATTCACTATGTGGGTGGATGCAATCCTTGCCTGGGTGTTTGTGCTGGGTATGCTGGCCATTACTGCCATGATTGTGTATCGTCAGGACCTGGGGCCAGGGGCACATGTGTGGGGGCCTGCTGGCAGGTTCACCACAGTGCTGGGGGGTGGGGGTGGTGGGAGACATGGGTGGGGGCCTGGTGGAGGCTGCCCCTGCAGTGCTGGAGGGTGGGGGTGGTGGGAGACATGAGTGGGGGCCTGGTGGAGGGTGCCCCTGGTGACTGGGGGGGTGGGGGTGGTGGGTGACATGAGTGGGGGCCTGGTGGAGGGTGCCCCTGGTGACTGGGGGGGTGGGGGTGGTGGGTGACATGAGTGGGGGCCTGGTGGAGGGTGCCCCTGATGGCGGGGGGGTGGGGGTGGTGGGTGACATGAGTGGGGGCCTGGTGGAGGGTGCCCCTGGATGGTGGGGGGTGGGGGTGGTGGGAGACATGGTTGGGGGCCTGGTGGAGGGTGCCCCTGGTGACTGGGGGGGTGGGGGTGGTGGGTGACATGAGTGGGGGCCTGGTGGAGGGTGCCCCTGATGGCGGGGGTTGGGGGTGGTGGGTGACATGAGTGGGGGCCTGGTGGAGGGTGCCCCTGGATGGTGGGGGGTGGGGGTGGTGGGAGACATGGTTGGGGGCCTGGTGGAGGGTGCCCCTGGTGGCGGGGGGTGGGGGTGGTGGGAGGCATGGGTGGGGGCCTGGTGGAGGCTGCCCCTGCACTGCTGGGGGGTGGGGGTGGTGGGAGACATGAGTGGGGGCCTGGTGGAGGGTGCCCCTGGTGGCGGGGGGGTGGGGGTGGTGGGTGACATGAGTGGGGGTCTGGTGGAGGGTGCCCCTGGATGGTGGGGGGTGGGGGTGGTGGGAAACATGGTTGGGGGCCTGGTGGAGGGTGCCCCTGGATGGTGGGGGGTGGGGGTGGTGGGAGACATGGTTGGGGGCCTGGTGGAGGGTGCCCCTGGTGACTGGGGGGGTGGGGGTGGTGGGAGACATGAGTGGGGGCCTGGTGGAGGGTACCCCTGGTGACTGGGGGGGTGGGGGTGGTGAGAGACATGAGCAGGTGTGCAGGGTAGTCCCCTGTTTTGTGGGCTGCCTGCAGGGGCCGTCGAGGGTGACAGGACCCAACCAGCCTAATCGCGTGTGTAACTTCGCACGCACCCCTGTAATACACGTACCAAGCCAAATCGCGTGTGATAATTCCCGCGCACCCCTGAAATACACGCGCACAGGCTATTCGCGTGTGGAAATTCCCGCGCACCCCTGAAATACACGTACCCTGCTGTAATCGCGTGTGGGACTTCCCGCGCACCCCTGTAATACACGCGCCCAGCCTATTCGCGTGTGGAAATTCCCGCGCACCCCTGAAATACACGCGCCCAGGCTATTCGCGTGTGGAACTTCCCGCGCACCCCTGAAATACACGCGCCCAGCCTATTCGCGTGTGGAACTTCACGCGCACCCCTGAAATACACGCGGCCAGGCTATTCGCGTGTGGAACTTTCCGTGCACCCCTGAAATACACGTACCCTGCTGTAATCGCGTGTGGGACTTCCCGCGCACCCCTGAAATACACGCGGCCAGGCTATTCGCGTGTGGAACTTCGCGCGCACCCCTGAAATACACGCGGCCAGGCTATTCGCGTGTGGAACTTCCCGCGCACCCCTGAAATACACGTACCCTGCTGTAATCGCGTGTGGGACTTCCCGCGCACCCCTGAAATACACGCGGCCAGGCTGTTCGCGTGTGGAACTTCCCGCGCACCCCTGAAATACACGCGGCCAGGCTATTCGCGTGTGGAACTTCCCGCGCACCCCTGAAATACACGTACCCTGCTGTAATCGCGTGTGGGACTTCCCGCGCACCCCTGAAATACACGCGTCCAGGCTATTCGCGTGTGGAACTTCCCGCGCACCCCTGAAATACACGCGGCCAGGCTATTCGCGTGTGGAACTTCCCGTGCACCCCTGAAATACACGTACCCTGCTGTAATCGCGTGCGGGACTTCCCGCGCACCCCTGAAATACACGCGGCCAGGCTATTCGCGTGTGGAACTTCCCGCGCACCCCTGAAATACACGTACCCTGCTGTAATCGCGTGTGGGACTTCCCGCGCACCCCTGAAATACACGCAGCCAGGCTATTCGCGTGTGGAAATTCCTGCGCACCCCTGAAATGCACGTACCCTGCTGTAATCGCGTGTGGACCTTCCCGCGCACCCCTGAAATCCACATATACGGCCAAATCGCGTGTGAGACTTCCCGCGCACACGTATTTTTTTTCAGCGTGTCCGTGTTTGTGGGTACCCCTTTGCACGTCATTTGTCCTGGAGGGCCACAGTATAGGACATTCATCATGGCAGTATATGGGTGCTATTTGTTGGCGCACCTTTTGGCGCACATTTCTTACAGCCGCTGAGACGCTACCGCCTGCTTTCTTGTGGCGGTCGTGTTTGTGCCTGTGCGCTGGTTTGAGCGTGCGCTTTTTTGACCTATTCTATTCCATGAATACGTGTTGTAGGCGAGCGTGTGGGCGTTCTGCGCACTTTTACCCTGTGCTTCCCCCGTGACGCCCACATTTTGGCCAGTTGTTCCCCATTCCGAGTGTTACGCCCCGTGTTCCGCCTACTTTTGTTGCGTGCGCCGCGCTATGTGCGATTTTCGCTGTGGACTGTGCGATTTTCGCTGTGACCTGGCGCATGCCGTTAGATGGCCTGTGCGCCAACGTGCGCCGCGCACTTTCTTATCGCACGTCCGATGGTTTTCTCGCGCACGGCCTTCCATGAATCGATGTGCGCTGCTTTTCGTGCGATTTTCGCTATTCCACTGCGATTTTCGCTATTCCACTGCGAATCGCACGTTTTTGGCCACTTGCGCCGCGCTAATTATTCCATGAATCGGCCTGCAAAGCTTTGATTGAAAAACATATTTACTTCTTTCGCTTGCAGTAGTGCATGCCCCTACAGCGGCATAAACATCATGGACATTGCGCACACGTGTTGGTCTGGACCTGCCCGTGGTGTGGCATGTCCTGTGCTTTGTTAAGGTGCTTGGGTGGTTGGTTGGGGGCCCACAGCATGGTTCACAGGGGAGTTGCCAAATTTTGTGCTATGCCATTGGCACCACTGGGTCTGACAAAGGGGTAGTGTGCAGTGCATGCCTTAAAGTCTGCCAGTGAGTCCCCGGGTGAGAAGCAATTTGCGGTTGTTATCAATTTTAAATAACTGTGTGGTGCTATGAAGGTATGTGTGCAGCAATGATATTACATTATTTGGTGTTTTTTTTAAAGTCCTCTGGCACCCAGTATTACGCTTAGATAATACAAAACTATGGGGGGTCTTGGGTACATTGAAAGAACCTTTCCCAGGTATTATACTCCAGCAAAGATAACATTATCAGGTGCACTCCTCTCTGTGCACGCAGACCAGACTATTAGGTTTCTTCTATCGTAGTGGTAGCTAAATCATATATACCTTTATAACCAGGGAATTTTGTTGATACTAAATCCTGGTCAATGATTTAATTTTCAGGCCTTGCTCGTGCAGTATTTTTCTCCTGGTTAAACAGCACTGCACGCCTTCCTGGTCAGTGCTTTTGTGGCTTGTTTAACAAAGCAACGGCACAGATAGCATGTACTTCAGTGTCCATTCGCCTATGGATGTTTCATACACTAGCTGTAGCCTACGTTACAGATTTCGGTTACCATGTTCGAAATACTGCATTATGTATGTTTTGCATATAGACCCCACATCGAATCTGGAAAATGGCATTCCCCAAATGTGTAATCATGGACAAATCATGCCTCCCTCTGTGCCTCGGTTCTTATATCTGGCTGAACTGAGAGCACTTGGAAACACAGATGCTAGATGCACCTACAAAATCTGAAGGTCATTTGCCATCACTTCCTGTGATGTCACTTGGGAGGGCGGGGTAAAATTACATTCCTTCCTCTGATGCCATCGGGGGTTCAAGGGTCATGTGATGTCACTTCTGCTACCCCAGGCATTTTGGTGAAATGACGCCCCTGCAGCAATTCCTTTTTCACCACCACAAGCTAACGCTACACCACAAGCACAATGACAATACAAAATCCACATGCACAATTGGGAGTCACATCCGCTGCACATTGCAACGCACGCCCCCACACATTAGGTGGACCCTCAGGTATACTCAGTCGACAAATCACAGTTTCATATGAAGTATGTATAAATGGCAATATGTCAGTGGAAATGACAAGGTAATACACTATCCTGAAATATAATTCTGAAACATATCGTATGAAAACCATCTCTAACCTACAAATCAAAGTCTTACATATAAATGAAGATATATGGGTGAAGAGCTCATCAGTGTAAAGCATAGCGTATAAGATACTAACCTCAATGTTTGTGTTGTATAGGACCTGCCAGTGCTATTTTTCATCAGTCTTCTGGAACTTTAAGCCTACATTTTGCATGTAAATGAGTTCCTGTTGCAGTTAAAGTAAGACAAATACATGCTCTTGCATCTGTTCCTTGCACTTAAGAACAAGTACTAACAAATACTATCATTACACTTTTGTGTAGGTAATAGGTGGCAGTGCTTGGGAAACGTCTGTTCCTTATATCTCAAATAAAGCCTCAGATGCCCCATTCAACCACTCAAGGACATTCATTTACAGGTACACCTCATATGGGGATACAGACCTTCCTGATAAATCCCTGTATCTAATAGGATAGGAAAAGAGAAGAACTATCTTTGTATCTACAATGAGCAATTACAAAACTACTAAAAATAACCTGGGATCCTGTCCCATAGCTAAACGCGAAGTTGAACAGTTCACGTGGGAGTATTCTACAGTTGGTAAATTACCATAGTTTATTCACCCTGTGTGAAGTATGTTCAACCTGGGCAGGAGTTATTCCTCTTAAAAAAGAGTGAGTAATACGACCCTAGAATTTCTTTTGTTCATTCTTTCTTGTAATTTTACTTTTTTTGTGGTCTTACAATAAAAATATAAGCATCATTGTATTTCTACAATAAGTAAAAAACATAACCAACACGTGTCATCTAGACACTATGCATTCACGAGTGTTGTTTGTACTCTGTATCTCAAAGGTAACTCAGAGATATCAGCAAAATTTCTGGTCGACCGGTTTCAATGACGTTTTTATTAGAGTCATCTTCTTCAGAACCAATTTCTTTTCCGCAATGCAGCCATCAGATGCGGTGGGGCATCCAACCCAACCTGGGGAATGAAATCAAAAATGACCAGTTTTTAGCCGAATTTTGTGCTGAAAACTGATTTCAAAAATGCGCTTTATGCTGATGTTGATATAGATGTTCAAAGACATTTGTATGTTTTTGCCCTCCTCCAACATTTGGGCTCACATCAGAAGGATAGACTCCCTCCATAATCTCCTTTCAAAATAACAAAGATGAACTCATTATTATTCTTGCCCAAAGGTACCCAATTTCTACTGTTAAGCCCATCCACTAAACAGAAAAAAGAACAAAATGAAAAAAACAGTACAAAATGAAAAAAGAAAAAAGAAAAAAATCAGGTATGTGCCACTGGATACCACCCTGGCATGGATCCCTTAAAAAAAAAGAAAAAAAAATCTTCTTTAACTATGTCCTCACTTCGTTGATTGAGCTTTGCCTTGTCTCAGGTGCTCTTTGGAAATCCGAGCGATGCACCCAATATCTAACCCCTTCATACGGACGGCGAGAGGAGTACAGAATACCACCTAATTTGGACCTTCAAACCTGGGGCTGATCAGTTCAGCAGCTAATAATGGTCCAGTTGTAATATGGCCAATGCTATGTATAAAATCATGGTTTCTCTTTCTACAGGGGTGGCCACTATTCCCCCCCCCCCCTTTACTGCACGTCACTACTACCCCTGTGTGCCTCTGTCTCGTCCCCTGGTCAATTATTTATGACCCATCAACATATATTATGTCTCTATCCGTCAATGCATGAGCCGTTCATCAGAGTGAGAACATAAATTAAACTCCTGTATATAATCCGGAGTTGCTAAAACATGGGGTGTGCAAATAGCTTCTTTAAGTCCTCAAATTGACTAGTCATTTCTTCAGTCTATTCTAATTTGCTTTTAAGTCCTATGTCCTTCCCTGAGACTTTGTAACAGTGGCCTTGTGTAAACTGCGTAGTCTAGGATCCATGCCCTACAATAATTACAGAAGCCCAAAAAACTGCTACATTTCCTTCACAGTACTGGGTCTAGGGGTTGCACGTACTGCCGCCACCCTATCTGGTAATATTTTCTTTCCGTTTGCAAAAAGATTTTTTTCCTGCTCGCAAAAATGAGTTGTCCCAAGTATAGTACCTCTTGTTTGCAGTATTGTAACTTTTCATCTGCCTTGTACCCTTTGTGAGCCAGCAATTGCAATAATGCAACAGAATCCCTCCTGCACCGTTGTTCTTTTTCCCTACATACCAACCGATCATCCACGCACTGGATGATTTTGCTAGGCACCTGACTTCAATGTAATCTGTACTGGTGTCACATCTATCAGTCACTCAACTTCATATAGATTAACAGTCCATAATTGTGCTGGCACATATAGCATGCCCTCCTCAAAAAATAAAGACTGGGTTGTTAGGCAGAATTATATGCAGTACCCTTTGGGAACACTACACACAATTAAGACTACAAGTGACAGTACAATTTCACCTTTGGAACAAGCCTGTACTACACAGTTATAGTGGTAGCAGTAGCTTGACCCACAAACATAACATTTCCCAAATGTTTTGATGAATGGCGGCTTGTTCTGACCTCCATCTGGTTTGGGTCCAGATGGTACACTAGCCTGATTTGGTTTCCCTTGTGGTTTACCCTTATGTTGTTGTTTGTGGCCCTCTTTTGGAGTGGAGGTATTAGAATTCTCTTCGTTGTCTTTCTTTGGCTTTTTCCCCTCATCCTTTTTCTGTGTAGCCCCAGAATCCTTGTGAGTAGCCCTGTTGGCAACCCACAAGTCAGCAGCCTTAGCTAACTTCTTTGGATCTATCTCTTTAGAATCAGCCAAGCGCAGACTGAGCTCAGGAGATCAGACATCAAAAATAGACTCCAACATTACAAGATTTCTCATTCCTTCATAAGTGTTTACTCTGTAACCCTTAATACAACCATCTAAGTTTTTCAAACACTCATATACCCAGGTAGCCCAAGGTGTACCATCATGCTTTTTGAGTGTCCCTAACCTCTTTAGGTACTGGGAAGGGGTCTTCCCAAATCTAGCAATTAAAGCTAGCTTCACACACTCATAATCCATCCTATCTACCTCCCCCAACTCCATCACAACATCAGATACAACAGTGGGTAGCCTAGAGAAGAGCCAGGAAAGCAATTGATTCCCTGTGAGACCTTGAATACCATTGTTATATTCAAACATTGCCAACCAATCTAAAATATCAAGCTGAACCTCATACATACCCACAATTTCTTTAAGCATACAGGGTCTGTTAGGACTGGAAGACCTAGAAGACTATGGGAGAGAAGCATTTTCAAGAGACAATCTTTTCATTTCAAGTTCATGATTCAACTCCATTTGTCTGAGGTTAAGTTCTTGGTGTTTTTGTTCAGTTTGAGCATTTAAACTTTTGAATTCCAGATCAAGCCTCATTTACTCTAGAGCAATGAATTCAGGACTGAGTGTAGGACCTGTGGGGGTCCCAGTGGATAAGGGCTGAGGTTGTTGAGCATGCAAGGGGCCAGGGAGGCCTACATTAATGGACACATCTTCCGCTTCCAACTCATCATTAATAGACATAGTATCTTCCTCAATACGTTCCACATTTGCTAGAGTCAGGTATTTCATACCCACTCCCTAGACTTTGGTTCGTTAACAATTTTTAAACAAATTCAAACTTTTTGCCTTTGGCAGAGAGTTTCCTTTCTTTACACATGTTTCTTAAACAATCAACAGTGTAATTCAGGAGGGTCTGCTGACTGTGGCTTTCCATATCAGACATGATTAATGTTGCTATTTAGTGATGTTAGCCTTGTGGTTAACTGATCCAAGGTAATAGCAGCACTCTAAGTGTAATTACTATACTTGATCCTCCCCGCTGTACACCAGTGTTAGGCAGAATTATATGCAGTACCCTTCGGGAACACTACACACAATTAAGACTGCAAGTGACAGTACATTTTCACCTTTGGTACAAGCCTGTACCTCACAGTTATAGTGGTAGCAGTAGCAGAGCAGCCAGACTTATCTCAAGAGTAAGTGAGCAGTACCAATAGTTACACAAAGGACAGCAATTACTATGATTCAGGCAAACACTGACTCAAGGTTTCTAAGTAAAAGAATATATATTTATTTACTGAACAGTTGTATAACATTTCACTATTCTAAGCAAGTAAAAATCAACAATCATAAATACACCACACCACTTCCCTTAAATTCCAGAGAAGTTAAGCTCACAAAATGAAGTGGGAGCAAAATGGCACTCCAGCAATTTAAAAGGGAGGGAAAGACAAAGTTATTAGAAATTAGGCAAAACCAACAGGTAAGTACTCAGAGCAATTGAACAAGAGAGACTAAAGTGAGGAGATCAGCTAGAAAAGGCTTAGGGCCAAAGTCAATGGGTCAAAAGTCTTTTGCTCAAGATCACACAGTACAAGGTAGTTTGCGGTAAAGTTCGTGGCACAGATTCCGGATGAGGTTGGTTGGTAGAAAAGTTAGTTCAAAGAGAATAGACGGACAAGCCCTCGGTTTGGAGAAAGATTTCAAAAACGTTCACTGCGGTTGAACGAAACGGACAACCGGATTTGCACAGTATCTTAAAACGGAGAGGGAGCTGTAGCTGAGGTGGGCGTTCCTGGTGGTTCCTGCAGGCTCACGGATCCTGAAGCGACTGTTGGACTGACACGAAGTAGGAAGACTGGAGGGTCCTGTGCCATCCAGGGAAGAAACCACCAGCAGAGCAAAACAACGAATGAAAGGTGCGCTCCTTAAAACCCAAGCAGGGCCCGACCTTCCTGGCTATCCTGCCCACTGTAGCTCTGTACAGCAAATTCGACCAGAGGAGGGGTCCTGGCTTGTAGTTTGGGAGAACTGGTTGGTCCCACCAGCTCAAGGGATGAAGTTTCCTGGAGGATCTTCTCTGTCGTCAGATTCTGGCGATTCAGACCTGTAGCAGGGCTTCACTGGGTGGTTCAGTTGTGGTAGGGGTCCACTTCTACCAGTACCTTGTTGGTTCCTTCGTTCCAGTGGCGACTCTGCTCTTCCAGTCCCAGAGACCTGCTTTTTATGCAGTTTTCCCCCATTCATACAGCCTGGCTGTCAATCACACAGCAGGGTGGCTGGCCTGTCAAGGAGAGTCCCCTTAGTCAATCAGACAAGAGTGTGACTTGGGTTATTAAGGGAACCCATGGCAGAGGTCCGAGGATCCCTCCCTCACATCCTGCCTACCTAGACTATCGGGAGCCTTAAGGAGGGCTTCTGTGCAGAAGCCCGCAAAAAGAAAGCGAACAAAGGAGTCATCCCCGGTTTGGCGCATAGAGAAAAACACAAGAAAGACTTTACCAAAAAGAAATGGCGAATAAACCAAGCAGGAACCAAAATAATATGTATTTGGTCAAGCGGGTTTATGTTTGAGGCTAATATAATAGCCTAAAACATTACCACGTTTATATAAGATAATCGCGATTGCAAAGTTAGGGTAGATACCACTGCCACCACCCAAGTCTTAATGTAAAGGGAGCGAAACAAGGCTCCAAGAGGCAAAGCCAAAAAGGGATAAGAGGTATCCCTTTCCAATACTCCACGTAAGATGGGGTGTGCTGGGTCTGTGGTTGAAAGTGACTATATAAAGTTAATGGCAACTTTACCTGTTTCTGGGGGACAGTAGTCAGCCCCAGAAAAATGGAGTCAGTGGGAAGTCTCAACGAAAACCCTGTGTCACTGCACTGAAGGTGCTGTGTAACTGTAACGCTCACCTGGTATCCACAGGGATGTCACTCAGCCGGTTCTAGGCTCTTACGACCTCGAACCCTTCCCTGGAGGCTTTTCGACTGGCGACTGGGCCTGAAACACAGGATTGGTAGAGTTTAACTCCCTATTGTCTCTGTGTGCTTGAACCCCTTCCTCCCCGGGGTCCAACCCTTCCCTTTGATCCAGAGCTCACCTCGTTTTCTTGGATGGTGTGCTCTCCATCCTGCTTTCAGCGCAGGGGCGCGTTGATTAATGCAGGCTTGTTGGTGCCTAGTTACTTCACTGGCAAGAGTCCGACTGGTAAGTATAATGAGTCTTTGAACAGTTCTCTAACTTCGTTCCTTTCCTTCTTAGAGGATGGCCAGCGTCCGGGCATGGCGGCATGCTGCTGAGATGAGTGGCGCTGAAGGTGAGTGAGAGCGCGATGCGCGATGCACCCTTTTTGTATTTGTATTGAACTGAGTTCTTTTTCTGTGTCTTTTAGGTGCCGTGACGTTGTCAGCGTGGATGCCGGTTATGAAGAACAAATGCGGTGAGTAAGGGCGGTATGCAGCGCCTCTAGATGTTTCCACGCTAACCTGGAGTGTCTTTTCCCCCTGGCAGATGGATGAGAAGTTCCGGAGACACAATTCCCCCAGCGCGGCTGGGATTCAGGTAAGCGTTTGAAGCTCGTTCTGTATTTAAATAAAAATAAGCGAAGAGCTGTAAAATGCTTACTAATGCCTTTTCTTTGTTCTTTTCCTCTTCATTAGGAAGCGGCGTGCCGGGATGGGAATGACACCACCGAAGATGCCCGCAGAACAGAAGGAGCGTTGAATGATGGGCAGAAGGGCTGCAGGGTAAAGCTGTTCCTAATGGTGTTCTTGTTCTTGCAGGAGCTGAGCGCAGACGAAAGATGCAGGCCCACTGGAGACCGATCCGAACACAGTGAGTGGTGAGATGCAGAAAATGCAAAGCATGCTTCTTAGCCTGGGTGTGGCTTAAATAGTCTCTGGGTATCCCAGGTGCCTCTGGGCTGAACCACACCCAAAAGACTAGACCGCACATCCAGTTCTGGGAACCGAAATATGTGGGGGCATCCATCTTGTCCCCATCAATGCATTACAAGTCCAATCCCCGATGCTATCCTATGGGAGTGAGTGAGTCTGGCACCACAAGCGCCAAGTCTGACTCCAAGTGAGTCTTTGGAGGGATGGAGAGGCCCTTGAGGGCCATGTAGGTGATTGTGGCCTGGCTCCAGCCTGACATCTTGGAGGGCTGGGGACAAGAGGGGCAGGAATCATGGCAGTAACACATACAAAAAGTGGTGCACATGGAGTAGGTGAGGCTCCAGTGCCCAAGATCACACAGAAAGTAGAAATACACATATCAAAACACATGTAAGAGTGGGAAAAAAGGCTCACACTCTTACTAGGTGAAATAAATAAATCCTAGACATCCAGCAAAGCTGCTGAGGGACTCATTAGGTAAGGGAAATCAACCATTTATGAGAATTCTCCCTAACATGGGTCACCATTGCCATCAGGGGTACTGTACCTTCCTATACTGCACCATGATATCACAGGCTATGCAGATCTCCCCATTTTGCTTACTGTCCTCAAATAACTCCTCATCAGTCATTTCCTTTAATTATACTGTCGGATCTACACAATACTGTAGCCACACGCATCCAATCTGTTCTGTTCCAATCAGGACTACTCTTTTGTCTGACATTACTAGTCCTTGTAAATCTAATGACAATATTGTCCCTTCCAACATCTCGGGTGGCACCATGGGTGAGAAACTAAAATCTGTGGGCACTCGCCAACATTTTGTCACGATTTGAAGCACTGCTTTTGATAATACCTTGATACCATAGAAACATATCTGGGACCACAGGAACCCAAAGGAATACTGACTCCCTTGCCATTACTTGCCAATGCTCGAGCTACACACATCGCTGGAGTGGAACACACTACCCCTTGATCTGTGAATGATATAATTGTATTTAGTTTACTGAGCAGATTCCTACCCAACAAGTTCACTGGGGAACGCTCTGAATATAACAAGGGGGCTCGTATTACCTTCCCTCCCACTTTTATATCCAGCTCCTCAGTGTATGGAACCGTAGAAATAACCCCAGATAATCCTGCATGTCAAGAGTTTTATCTGATAATGGAAAGTTCCCCTCCATAATGCATGATTTAGTTGCACCTGACTCTATCAAAAATATAAGTTGCCCGTTTCCTATTTCCTCCTCTATCAAGGGTTCCTCTTCGGGGTGTGTAGTTATCAATAGGATTGGACATGCGAGTGCCCTGTGGGCTGTCCTAATCATAATATGTATTTGTCCTGGAGAATGAGAAAGGCTGCCCTCGCCATTGTATCCTGATCCCCCTGCCATTCTGTGTTCCCTCTCCCTGCTGTAGTTGTCGCCCATGTTGCCCTTGCCAGTTAGCCCCATAAGGGAACTGATTTTGACCCCCTCGCCCAAATTGCTGTTGTCCCATTCCTTTAGGCCCTTGGAATCCCTGCCCTGGAGGTGATGACATATAATTAAATCCCATCCCAGATCTGTTCCTGCATTCCCTTGCAAAATGCCCCCATCTCCCGCAATACCAGCACTGTGATGTTCCCAATCCTCCTCCCTGGGCACTATCCCCCAAACCCTCCTGCTTTTGCTCCCATAGTACTGCAATTGTGGCATTCACAGCTTATTGAGAGTCTCCTGTCCTTTCCCCCTGAGCCGGTGCTGTCAATGGTGCTTGGACGCCAACCTTATTTAGTTTCTTTTCTACTAATTTTACCTCGTCCATTTGCCGCTTCTGGGCTGTCTCCCTGTCCCGATCCTTGATTCTCTTACAATGGTGGACTATTATATTTAGTATCTCTGCCCACCCTTTGGCTTTCATTCCCACAATTTTATCTAGTGCCTTCTGGACCTCTTTTGGTAATCCCCTCTTTACGATAAAATAGAAAAATGGTATGAATGGTACCGAATGGTACTGAATGGTCCCATTGCCCTCAAGTCTCAACTCTCCACAATTCCTGTAACTTAAGAATAAACCTAACTGGGTCCTCATCATCAACCATTGTGCACTGCATTAAAGAATGTAAGTCAGGGGCATCTGGGAACATCCTTTGTAGGGCATCCCATACCCTTGTCTCATTAAAAGCTGCTCCATCATGCTCATTATCTGCAAGACTTACCCTAGAGTAACCAGCCCTACCCCATATGTCCCCAGCCTGGCCACCCCCTATAGCGACCAGTAAACTCTTAAAATCTCCTAGTGCTAAGGCTACACCTGCTGTTTGCTTTTCAAATTCATAGATCCATTTACTAGCTCTGGCTAGAAGCTAAGGGGAGAGCTTTAATCAAATAATGTTTGTCCATTTGAGGCCATGGCACATACTGCGTTATCCCTACTCCTTTATGTTTAAGAGGCATCTTCATATCTAGTTTGTTTTCTACTGCTTTTTTCTTCTGATCTTGTACTACCACCATTAAATCTGGTCTATTTCTTGGTCTGCTCCTCCTCACTGCCTCCTATGGCAGGAGCGGGTTTCTCGCACTTCCTCTCCTTGATCTCCTTCTTGCCCTGCCTCTTCATTATTTCTGCCACCTTGATCTTCCCAGTCATTTTCCCTTGCTTGTTCTACTTCTTGTCCCAGGACCGTCTATACCCTCCCCCCATCATCATTTTCAACACAAACATTTCTTATTGCCCCAGGGTTGAATCTAACCAAAACACCTCCTGACTTCAATCCCCTATTTTCTGCACCGGTGCCCTTATTTCTAGTGATGGGTTATATGGAGGTGCAAAAAGTTCTTGAGTCTCCCCCAAACCCTCTAGTTGCTAATCTTGATAATCCTGTCGACACTCTCTCTACCACTGGAGGCTTATAGACTAGGGTTTGTATACCCTACTGCATGTTTAGGCATTACAGGGTTTATCCCCTTACATTGGATCTCTTTTTCACCTTCCTGATTTTCCATATCCTCAGATAATTGCCAGAGATCTAGAATCTCTTTTTGTTTGTTGGGATTTGTTTACATTGCTGCTAAAAAGATGGAAATATTTTCTAGCATGTATCCTTTATGGGACCCCTGCTCTGGCCAGGAGCAGGACACCCCCGTCCTTTGTTTCTGATATCCATTGTTTATTTATTCTGTCACAATCCAGTGGCATAAGCCTATACATGTGTTTTATTGGAGTTTCTTGCTCCATAATGTCGCAGCGTCTCTAATGCTTCACTTACACCTTACTGCTATGCTGCACACACAGCAAATTTTTAGTCAAAATACAGATCAATGCACTTTCCCCCCACCCCCTTTCTACTTTTTCCACTTTGATTTTACACACACACACACACACACACACACACCGACTCATCCACCTTCTTTCCTTTTTTACCACAAAAGACAGCAAGAGAAAATATACAAAAATAATTGATTAAAATCAAGGCCCATTCCTTATACCGATTCACTACTGTTTTTCCTTATATCCTTTGTAATACCACTTTCCCAAAATGTTTTAATATGCTGAGGATCCTATTGCTTTTATCATCATAAAAGAATAATGTGTGGTACTACCTTCTCATCCTATTATGGCTGAGGATCCCTTACTTCCCGGTCCTTATAAAGTGGGGCTCCCTTTCCTCTCAGTCTTTATACGCTGAGGTTCCCTTTCATCTCAGTCTTTTATACGCTGAGGCTCCCTTTCCTCTCAGTCTTTATACTCTGAGGTTCCCTTTCATCTAAGTCTTTTATACGCTGAGGCTAATTCTTTACATTATAAAAAGTAAAAAAACAGAAATATGTGACAATTTCAGTACACAACCCACCACTTATCCAATCTACTCCTTAACACATCACCTGAAATCCTATCCAATCTATTCCTTATCACCAAAAATCGTATTCCATAATACATCACCAAAAGTCCTATTCCCTAATACATCACCACAAGTCCTATTCCATAGTACATCACCAAAAAGTCTGATTCCATTGACCTTGTACATCATTCACATCACCATACTATCATTCACATCACAATACTATCATTCATTCATACATACATACATGTTCCCATGTTGTTATCACTTGCAAGAGTATACTCACATGCGCATTGTTCACCTGAGTTTTCCTCAATTACGAAGTGCCCATGCTGACCTGTCTTTCTGGAGCCACGATCAGCTTCAGTGAGAGGAGAGGATTTCTTTTAAAATGGCTTCGACTAAAACAATCAGGAAACACATGTTTTTTGATTTTGGGGACGGTCACTATAGATGGACGTGGTTGACAGGCCTGGGTCTTTGCAAAGTACGGGGGCAAGAAACTAAGGTCACGTTGGGTCATCACCAGTGAAAGGTAGCCCATTTTACAGGGATACCCCTAATAATGCTCACACCAGAGTAAATGCACCCATCTAGGGAATTAAGGCCAAGAGTCATATATTGCAAGGATAACAAGTTTAATCTCTACAGAAATGAGGATGGGTAAATAACTCTGCTCCCTGAACAGTGTATTCTGTCCCTAACCGTTCCATTCTCCTCCAGACTGGTGCCAGGCAGGGGTCCTTCTGCCCTAGAAGGGATGCTGCAGTCTTCCATCATGGCCGGATTTCCATTTAGGATATACTACTTAACATACTGATAGCCTATGCAAGAATACATTGTACCTTCTGTTTATCATATTTTGCTACATTATGAACATTTATATATAAACACATGTTCCCGTCATGCTCTCCATACTTCACTCATTATATTCATATTTTAATCTGGTCCAGTAATTCCCCTTAAAACCTTATTTTCTCATAATTATGCATTGTGTGCATGAGCCTTAGCCTGCCTGGGCTCTTTGACAGACAGCAAACAGCTGCTGAGTTACATGCTGGCCTGCCAGAGCTAGCGAACACCACAGCAATGCCTGGAGTCTATGTCTAGCACAGGCTGCAATCCTTTTGGCACAGAGCCTACTTCTTTTGTGTGTTGACAAACACTAAATAGAATTAACATGTTTACAAATGTATTCAGCCAATAGTTATTTTCACCTTATATTTAAATAACAATCCCTGTCCATGTCTGTGTGTGTGATTATATTTGCATGAAAAAAAGCTCTTTCAGTGGTCTAGGGCTTAGAAACAGTCAACAGAATTCTTACTTAATTGTAAAGCTCTGAAGAGGCGGGTGGGGGGGTGGGGCAGGAGGGACCCAGATCGTTCCCAACAGGAGAAATGGCATGTGAGGAGCGACACACAGCTTACATGTGTTGTTTGGTTATTTGCCCACGCATTGATTGTCCATGGTCATACTAATCCCTCACCATTCCTGCCCCTCCCCACCCAAAACACCTTCTCATGGGAACTTTTAAAGCTCGCTTTAATCTAGCCTGCCATAAAACTTTGCACTCCAAATGTCTGCCATTGCTTTCTCAAAGTAGTCTTCCGAGAGTTAATGACTTAATTAGGACTGTAAACTCGCTATTGGAGTAATAAATATGTCTTAACCAGGTCTCTCTTCAGCAACTCGATTTAAAAGCACTATGCGTGTCTTTCTCTGAAATCCTGTTTGAAGCAAGCATTGGCAAAGCCAACATTATTGGCTTGTGTATAAGTATTAGGCATTTGCCAGGCACTACTACTAGATGTCAATGTACCCACACCATTTTATGCCTGCTACCATCAATGGCCAGTTAATATCATTGCGGCTGTTCCTGTAACGTGCCTTTCCCATGCCTACACAGAAGCCCAACCTGTTGACATTGCAAATGCTGTTTGATGTTGTGTTTGCCTTCATCAGTGGAGGTAATTTTGTTTTTAAATGATGTTGTTTGCGGTACTATTATACAATGTAACTGTGTGCAATTTCTTGACATTGGAAGAATGCAGGCCTATGGCAGCCTTGTCGGAGACTGAACACATATCTCTGGGGTGAGTAATTAACTGGCTGTGCTAGTTTACTGAGGTAATAGTTGTTTTGTAATAATGCTCTTAATTCTGTACTCTGGCCTCTAAGCATGGGACCAGGCACAGGAATCAAACTCGTGCTGCTCCAAGCTGTTTCAAAGACAAGCACATTGCCCCTGAACAATTCTCCAGAACCAGGAGAGTAAGCAAAAGTACCACGAGTACAGAGTGGCGGCTCGTGCATTAAAGTAGATTACTCCATACCTGATCAAAGCTATGAAAGCTGACATTATTACCTTGATTAAAGGGTTGGTGCTAAGCCCTTTGATTAAGTCAATAACATAACCAGCATGCCCACAATCAGTCAGAAAAAAACTTTATTTTGGCGCAACCATCCAATAAAAATGTGATATAAAAACAAATAACCTTAAAGTTGGATATTCATATTTCATTGTGACAAATATGCATACATGCCATAATACATATAATATAAAAATACCTATACAAGGTGGGTTGTCAGTACTTTTTCCCTAATATAAAGTGTTTAGTGCAACATGTGCAACCTCTTAACATAGTAACAACTATAATAACAGCAAAATGTGCAACCCTTAACATAGTAACAGCCATAATAACAGTAAAATGTGCAACCCCTTCACATAGTAACAGCCATAATAACAGCAAAATGTGCAACCCCTTCACATAGTAACAGCCATAATAGCAGCACATGTGCAACCCCTTAACATAGTAACAGCCATACTAACAGCCATAATAACAGCACATGTGCAACCCCTTAACATAGTAACAGCCAGCTTAAAACACAAAGGTGCAGGCCTACATTCATGCAAGTGAGCTTACCCCAAACTGGGCATTTTTACTCTCTTCTAAATGATTGTATATATGTTTTGTTAAGTTGATGTATACACCATGCACTGCTGCCATTTCCGTGATATCTGGGCACTCTATTTGGAACACAATAATAAAAAGTGCATCATTGTTTACAAATTGGAAGGAAAAATGGACTAACACATTCAGAAAGACTTTTGCCTCCCAATGGACATAAAAAAAGAAGTTCTACCCAAGCAATTTCATTGCATTATGGTAATCAACATCAGTGGCAATATGGTCTCCAAGGGCTTAACAATAGGAAGATAAGGGCAATTAATGTTTTGTTAGAGAGAGATGCAGAGAAATGTAAAAAGAAAATGTATAGCTTTTTTAGAAGTGCAGGCCATGGCATGATTTTCTTGTGCTACATCGCCACTGCCTTTGAAAGTAGGCCCTGGGAATGCATATTTAGTGCATTGCAACATAATATGTGTCAAACCCAATAGTAAAGAATCCACACATGTGTGTGTGTCTGTGTGTTGCAACAGTAAAATGATTGCTTACGTTCAGGCTTAAGTACTAGTTCTTAATTTGTAAAGCAGTCAACACGGGCTTATGCATGTAACACAGAGAATCTTCCCCATGAATGGTGAAACATGGTAAGGAAAGGTATGATTGTCTTGAATCTGTGAAATGTGAGAGCATAGGGAGAAGAGATGAAAATAGACAGCGACTGCTTTGTAGCAACTCAGTTTGGAGATCTACTATCTGCTGCAGATCAAAGCGTGCAAGAATGCCTCTATGCGGAATCCGGGCAGGAGTCTCTCTGTTCAGAATACTAGTAGAAGTATCTCTTGCAAATAAAGATGAACAAAGTAGCTGCTATTAAGTTGGGGGTGAGTAGTACTCATGTTGTGGGCACTGCATTAGTTTAATGTCTAGATGATTGATGAAGATGGTTGCCCTGTCTCAAGCTTCTCAGATACTCATGTTGTGGGCACTGCATCACTTTAATGTCTAGATGATGAAGAGGATTGTCCTGTCTCAAGCTTCTCAGAAACTCATGTTGTGGGCACCGCATCAGTTTAATGTCTACATGATGATTGTCCTGTCTAAAGCTTCTCAGATACTCATGTTGTGGGCACCACATCAGTTTAATGTCTACATTACGATTGTCCTGTCTCAAGCTTCTCGGATACTCATGTTGTGGGCACAGCATCAGTTTAATGATAGATGATGAGGGGGAAGGATTGTCCTGTCTCAAGCTTCTCAGGTACTCATGTTGTGGGCATCGCATCACTTTAATGTCTAGATGATGAAGAGAATTGTCCTGTCTGAAGCTTCTCAGATATTCATGTTGTGGGCACTGCATCAGTTTAATGTCTACATGATGATTGTCCTGTCTCAAGCTTCTCAGATACTCATGTTGTGGGCACCGCATCAGTTTAATGTCTAGATGATGAAGAGGATTGTCCTGTCTCAAGCTTTTCAGATACTCATGTTGTGTGCACCGCATCAGTTTAAAGTCTAGATGATGAAGAGGATTGTCCTGTCTCAAGCTTCTCAGATACTCATGTTGTGGGCACCGGATCAGTTTAATGTCTACATGATGATTGTCCTGTCTCAAGCTTCTCTGATACTCATGTTGTGGGCACCACATTAGTTTAATGTCTACATGATGATTGTCCTGTCTCTAGCTTCTCAGATACTAATGTTGTGGGCACTGCATCAGTTTAATGTCTAGATGATGAAGAGGAAGGATTGTCCTGTCACAAGCTTCTCAGATACTCATGTTGCAGGCACCACACCAGTTTAATGTCTACATGATGATTGTCCTGTCTCAAGCTACTCTGATACTCATGTTGTGGGCACAGCATCAGCTTAATGTCTAGATGATGAAGATGATTGTCCTCTCTCAAACTTCTCAGATACTCATGTTGTGAGCGGCGCATCAGTTTAATGTCTAGATGATGAAGAGGATTGTCCTGTCTCAAGTTTCTCAGATACTCATGTTGTGGGCACTGCATCAGTTTAATGTCTACATGATGATTGTCCTTTCTCAAGTGTCTCAGATACTCATATTGTGGGCACCGCATCACTTTAATGTCTACATGATGATTGTCCTGTCTCAAGCTTCTCAGCTACTTCATTTTGTGGGCACCACATCAGTTTAATGCCTAGATGATGAAGATGATTGTCCTGTCTCAAGCTTCTCAGATACTCATGTTTTGGGCAGCGCATCAGTTTAATGTCTAGATGATGAAGATGATTGTCCTGTCTCAAGCTTCTCAGACACTAAAAATGGTCAAGAGACCTTGTTCAAAATTATGGAGCAGTTCTACATAAAAGGTCGGGTACAGTTCAGCGCACATTCCACTTTGTAGAAATGTGGCTATAATTAGGATTCTATTTGTTAGGAACCAACTGAGGAGGGTCTATAATGGTTGAGCATCCAATATTCCCCCATGTGAGCATGCTGAAGGACTGGCACTATTCTAAATGACTTTGTAAGGTCTATCCTGCTGGCAATCAATGAAAGTGTCAACACAGATGCAAAAACGGTTTACTCTAGAACAATGATTCATTTTCAAAACCCAGGCCTATGTTTTTTTCTGAATGTGACGCATGTTCCCTTCAAAGATACATTTGTGTCAGCACTAATAGTCATTACAGATTCAGAAATCCATCTAACATTACCCACAGCAACATTTACATCTATGTAGATATTACTTACCTCTGTTCCTCACCAGAGACTTCTAACACGTCCTGCTTCCAGCCGTCTGTACCAAAGAAGGCAATTACAGGGATGGTGCCAGGCTCAGAGACAGGTCTCATGGTGCCAGAAGCTCAAACCAAGTGTTTCCGGGGTGAGCCGCTTAAAGACAGACGTGCTGGCTGAAAGCGGCATCCATAGCTCGTACCGGAAGGTTTTGTATGCAAATTCAGCGATCCAACACTGAAGCCCTTCCTTCATCCCCTTCAGTCATCATGAATAAGAAAACATCAGAGATTTATAATCTCATTCCCTTCCTGTATGTTGATACTGCCCTTTTTTATCAAGTCAGTACTTTCGTCATTCCTAGAGAACTTGTGTTTCCTCCTGCCATGTGTGTCTATCGTCACACCCTATGAACCCTCCAAGATAACATCCTTAGGTACAAGGCCTGGTCTTCACAACTATCGAGTAAGTGCCCTTTGGTAAATAGAATTTCAGGGCTTCAACAGAAGAGAGGGTTGTTCTCTCTTATAAATAGATATTACAACCTGTTCCTTATCTTTTCAGATGAAGGGACGATCCAACCGATCGCCATACCAGTTGTACCTCATGATTTCTCTTACGCTGTGGATTTGCCATCCTGCTTCTTGGCTGCAACATCTTGCCATAACTTCTGTGACCTCGTGGAGCTTCATTGATTGTCTCTACAGCCGGCCTTCCACAACATGGCCACCATGCACAAGGCTGTGTGCTGACGCACATCATCTGCTATTATTTGACTACTTGCCTGATTGGTCAGGTTGAGCTACATCTCACTTCCTGGCCCCGGAGCAGGCAGGCGACACCCGCCACCTCAAAGGGCCACCTTTAAGGGCTGAGGCTTTCCCTGTCTGGGCCTGTCTGGGACTGGAAGGTGCCCGCACCCTGTTCACCTCTCTGACACATGACCATAATCCCGCCTCAATGCCTGTATGTACGCTGAACTGGTAAGACCCTCTCTCTCACCCTCCTCGTCCACCCTCCCCGACTCCATTTATCTGAGTGTGTCACAGGGCGCATTTCGACTTCTCCTTCTGAATCCCTGTCTAAGTGCCCCCCCTGGGTGCACCCTCACATGCCCTCCATCTCACAGTCTGCTACTTCTCAACTTTCTGCCTCATTCATTTCTCGTCCTTGCCACAGTGCATATCCTCCCCCTCTGAGGTCCCAAATGCCATTGCATGGATAACATATCATATGTGTCACCACCATCTGTCTTACCTAGCGCTCCCCATCAATGACGATCTTTCATACTGGCCCGCTCATCGCAACAGACAATGCCGCTCACCGCATCGCTGTACATACTGGCTGCAATTGACCATGTTTTGCCTTTTTTCTATGTCTGCACTGCTAGACTTTCTAACGGAACTGTATTCTGGGTTCCTCTGTCTCACTTTGCATTCACCCTTCACTTTCCCTATCTCAGTCTGCACCCTCCATTGAGACCAGAAAATGTGAATCTGTATGTCTCTGCAACTGCTGCCTCTTGGAAACTGGGCTTCTCCCTCTCTTTTGGGAAAGTCATATCTCTATATTTGTGCAAATGCTGATTCTGTTCAATTTGGCTGTACTGCCCCACTCTGCATTAGCCTCTTACCTGCCTAGTCTCAGGCTGCAATCCGTCACTGAGGCCATCAAAATGTAATCTATATGCTTCCTGATAAATGCTTGCTGTGCTTAATTGTTAGGCTTATTTGCCTCCTTTTGAAAGTCGAATCTACATGTTTTGAAACTTCTGGCTGTCCTTAATAGTTAGGCCTTCTACCCTTAATGTTTGATTTCAATTCTATGTGTTTTGAAACTAACTACTGGCTGATCTTAAAAGTTAGGCCTTCTACCCTTAATGTTGAATGTCAAATCTGTGTGCTCTGTGTATTCGGCTGATTCGTGCAATAGCTAGTCTTTTTCCAATTATTGGAAGTTAAATGTGTGTTTTATGAAACTACTGGATGTGCCTCCATATGTGCCTTCTCCCTCTCTTGGAGAGTCATATCTGCGTGTGCTTGTAATTGTAGCTTTATCTTGGTTCTTTTTACCTCTGTCCCCTTATTTCGCTGTCTGCTGTGGTGCTTTCTGATGATTGCTGTAACCTAGACCTTTTCCCTCCTGAATACTTGATTTATTGCTCATTTGATTGCTTCTGTGCCTGTCTGCTGCTAGGCCGCCTGGTGAGTTCCTCGTGCACTGTGAAGTCTCTCTCTATCTGTCTCTCTCTCCCCCGCCCCCATGGTACTTTACATGTCCCCTATCTACACTAACTGCTATTCTGTCACCTATCCCATCTCTCTCTCTAAGCCTGGAAAGAAAATATTTAAGAAAGCATTCCTTGTCTCCAACCCAGGCCTGCCCATCGCTGACACCTATGTCACTGCTTCCTCCAGGCAGACTATCACTGACGTCCTCTTTGTCGTCTCCTCTCTGGACCAATGGAGTCCCCATATGGTCTCAATCCTCTCTCCTTTCTCTTCTTCCCGCTTTAATGGTGGAACCAGATGGGAAGTACTCTTGGCACACTTCTCATCCTCTAGGTGTATCATTAATGTATATCTGAAGGCACTGTCATGGCCCAGGGCTCTCAGCCTAATCGCCTCCTACTTGATTGGCTTACACCGTCTCTCATCAACTTCCTTCCTTCTCCTGCCATTCCTCATTCTGCCACCGCCATGGCCCCTTCGCCTCCACTGACGGTGGTACCTAATCCCTGCACCCATCGTCAGAAAACCTTCAAAGGGGGGGCAACCAGCTTCACTTAGCTACTCTAAATGCTTGTTCTGCCATTAAACACTCTTCTGAAATCTGTCTCTTTTTTGAAGACTTTGCCCTTGACGTTTTTTGGCATCACTGAGATATAGTTCAATGCCAGCTCTGTCATTGCTCTTGACACTCTTCTCCCTGGGGGCTACAAGATCGATCCTCTCCAAGTCCAGACCCAACCGGTCTGGAGGCAGAGTGGCACTGATCTTCACTGAATTGCTCCCTGCTACTATCATACCCACTCAACCCTACTCTTCCTTTGATTGCCTCGTCTGCAGGCTAGATGTTTCTCTGGCCCTCTTGTTTACTCTTGCCACAGTCTACAAGCCCCCTGGCCTGGTCTCCCTCTTCTTTTCTGAATGGGTCAATATCATCTCTTGTAATAAAAAGGTCCCTCGAGACACAACGAGGGGCAAACTAGGGAACACTTTTTCCAATACAATTGTTAGATATCAATATACCTATACCATACGTTATGGTTTTTTTTATCAAAGGTTTATATATTTTCAAACAATAGATATAAGAATGAATATATTATTCCAATTTTCAATATTATAGGTAGTCAGACCCACGCCCTTCATCAGGTAAAGATATCGGGACTTTTCTAAAAATAAACAGATAAAAATAATTCCGTTTAGATAAGTCCACCAATGATTTGTATTACGTTTTCCTATTTTTACTTAGTCAAAGATAAATTAGTTCTTTATACTCACGGGCACTAACCTTGGAATTAGTGGAGAGCCGGGTATGAAGGCTCTTCTCATTTGTCAGAGAAATTCTTATGCCAATTCTTTGGGTAAAACACTACATTACTGTATTGTTTGTTGATAAACAATTAGGTCTCCAGTGGGACATGTCGCGGGTCCTACTGAAAGACCAATGTACTTTAGTACTTATGAGGTGCTTGATCAGTTAGGTCAAATTAACTCACCTAACTGGTTTTCTGCTGTATTTTATATGAGCTGCTAGTTCTATTGGACCAGTCGGGTTGCAGAATACATTGTATCTGTTATGCACGATAGGTCAGTCACACACCCACACAACACCCTGCATGACACTCCGATACAAAATACTGTCAGGCCCCCCGGTTCACAGCCCAACCCTCCTCACGTCCCATCACCTAGGGTGCAGGGGAGATGCCATCACCGATGGTTACGGATCACACGCAGAGGACGGTGTGGTTTGTTTCCCCGTCTCCAATGGCAACTGCCATGGAGATTGCGATCGGGCTGGAACAGCCGATCGCGATCGCTTCCTGGTTTCACATCAACTTCCCGATCACGTGCACGGAGCCCCACTCACGTGATCGGGAGGCGGCTCGCATAAAAACCGGGAGCTTTGAATCACTCGCCGCTTCACAGCTGTTCTCTAACACTGTTCGGCGTTCTTGACTCTCGTTTTTGACCTCATCGGATTTCGACCTCAGGCTTACTCTCACGGATTTGATTAACTCTTGCTCCTTGGATACGATTGCACGGATACTGGTACTTTGGACCCTTTTTGCGCTTAACGGACTGCTTTTGGATTGCGCACTTGCTACAACCTGGATTTCGACCCTTGGAAGGTTACGACCTTCCTTCTGTTCAGTCTTGGAAATCATTACGGGTTACTGGTGGTCAGCTCGTACCTACCTCCAGGTACTTGACTGTTTGAATCATCGGCGCTCCCTTGCACCAATTCCTCAGGCTCCCTTCCATCGAACATAGGTAAGAAAGTATTCTTTATTCACTCTTCACTAAAGCACTGTCTTTGCCTGTATTAACCCCTACTTCCTTCCAACAGCCTCTGGAGTCCTCGGCGCCACCTGATTCTACAACCAACAACCACCTGTGGCCTCAAAGCTCGCACAGGGAGTGTTTATCTTTCTCTCCCTGTGGGTGATTTGTGGACAGAGGCTCAATACTCTTCACTACGCGGCAAGTCTCGACAGACTGTGAAGCCGTTGCGTTGTGTTGAGTATGGAGCCTGTAGCCGAGGACCCCGTGGCTGCATTGGTACAGGCACTCACAGTTTTGAGGGCAGACATGACAGCCGCCAACGCGGCTATACATCAGAGGTTAGATTTAATCCAAAGTGTACAACACCCGTTACCCGCTGATGTAGAGTTCGGGGAAACCGCTGCCCAACCCCCAGTTGTCCAACCTATTGCTCCCCCTGTAGCGCCACAAATTCCTGTACTCATGCCTACACCTTTTCCCTTGGCCGCTCCAGAAAGATTCCACGGAGACCCCAGAAAGTTCCGCACTTTTGTGAATCAATGCAAGCTACATTTTCTTTGTAGACCTCAGGCCTTTCCCGACTCCACCACAAAGGCAGCTTTCACCTTGTCCCATTTGGCCGGCACTGCGGCAGCATGGGCCAATCCCCTACTGGAAAACAATAGCCCTATCCTATATGTTTTCGAGTTATTGGTCACAGAAATGTCTCATGTATTCGACACACGTCATAAAGCCCAATCCCGGGATCTTGAATTGTTGGATCTAACTCAAGGAAAGGGGTCACTCATAGAGTACATTGCCCGATTTAACCAACTGGCTGCTGAAACATCTTGGCCTGAACCCAAAAGGGCAGTTGTGTTTTACCGGGGGCTTAATAGTACCATGAAGGATGCTATGTCCGTCGTTCCTTCTTTGCCCACATCTCACACTGACTTAGTGGATCTCGCCCTACAGATCGATGCAAGGCGTTCCGAACGGAAGTTCGAAACAGGGTTCCCTACTCCTAGTTTATCCTCCCCCTCCTCTAATACCGGGGGTGAACCTATGCAAATAGGCGGTATTCGTAGCCCGATCACACAACTAGAAAGGGACGGCAGAAGAACCGACCATGCCTGCTTCTACTGTGGCTTGAGTGGGCATTTTATAAAGTCCTGTCCCAGACGCCCCAAGTTAAAAAATCTGGTTTTTCGGAATGCTCGACCCTAGATCCGGGGGCCGGATCGAGCAGTCCTTCAACTCCCTCGGACAAGTTCCCCACATTTGGCAGGATCAGGCCGGTGATGGTAAAGGCTACGTTAAAACCCACACCCGACATCATTCATGTTGTTTCAATCTATATCGACTCTGGTGCCACTGGCAATTATGTCGATATAAACCTGGCCGGGTCATTGAATCTGCCCCTGATTACCAAACAACGTCCGGAACCAGTACAGGCGGTGGATGGCACAGCACTGATTTCTGGCCCAATTCAACAACAAACTGCCCCGATCACCCTAACTATACAGAAAATACATCAGGAAGTCTTATCCTTTGATTTAATTACGATGCCCCAATTCGGGATTATACTAGGGCTCCCATGGTTACATCAACACAACCCTTTAATCGACTGGAAGTCTGGGCAGGTTCACTTTGAATCGGAAATCTGCCAGAATTTTTGCCTCACCGCACCTGACGACACCGAATCTCCTTCACGTGCCTTGGGGGCCGTCGCACAACTTACTCTACACGAGGAAGCGTCCACGTCCTTGGAGTCTCACATGGTGGGGGTGGTGGCGACAAGTATCCCTATGGAATATAAGGACTTTCATGAGGTCTTTGACAGGGGTTCTTCGGAGGTATTACCACCACATCGTTCTTACGATTGCCCTATTGATTTCATCCCTGACTCCAGCATTCCCTCAGGACGTATTTACTCCCTGTCCCCCTCAGAGGAACAGGCATTGAAAGAATACATTCAAGCGGCTCTAAAGGTTGGCCATATACGTCCTTCCACCTCTCCGGCAGCTAGCCCTATTTTTTTTGTCCCCAAAAAGGAGGGCGACTTACGTCCTTGTGTGGACTACCGACGCTTGAATGCTATCACCATAAAGAACCGGTATCCGATTCCCCTGATTACACCATTATTGGACAGGTTGAGTCACGCCAACATCTTCACGAAACTCGATCTCCGCGGAGCTTATAATTTAATCAGAATTCGCCCCGGAGACGAGTGGAAAACGGCTTTTTGCACTCGTTACGGACTGTTTGAGTACGTAGTCATGCCCTTCGGGCTTTGTAACGCCCCTGCTATGTTTCAGCGTTTCATGAATGAGATTTTTCATGATTTGTTAGACATCTCTGTAGCGGTATATCTCGATGACATCCTAATATTTTCACAGGACCTGAAAGAACATGTACTACATGTCCGCGAGGTATTGTCTCGGCTTCGCCGTTTTTCACTCTATGCAAAGCCAGAAAAATGTCAGTTCCATACTGGAAGTGTGGAATTCTTGGGATTCCACATTACCCCTGGGGGTCTAGCAATGAACCAATCCAAGGTTCGTGCAGTTTTGGACTGGCCAAAGCCCTGTAACGTTAAAGCATTACAATCGTTCCTTGGGTTTTCAAATTTTTACAGGCGCTTTATCCAGGATTTCTCGTCTCTTGTATCACCTCTTACTGCCTTGACCAGCCCCAAGTTACCTTTTATCTGGTTAGAACAACACCAAAAGGCTTTTGATGCACTAAAAGCTGCATTTACTACCGCTCCTGTACTGAAGCATCCCGACCCGGAACTCCCCTTCATTGTAGAGGCTGATGCATCCTCCTTTGCTCTTGGAGCGGTGTTATCCCAACATTGTCCTTGTTCGGGTCGGCTACACCCGGTGGCGTTTCATTCTCGAAAGTTTACTCCTACAGAAACGCACTATACGGTCACGGAGAAGGAATTGTTGGCCATCAAGGATGCCTTTCAGGTCTGGCGGCATCACCTGCTGGGAGCAAGACATGCAGTCACGGTGTACACAGACCATCGTAACATCCAAGATTTAGCCTCACTCAAGTGCGTCAATAGTCGGCAGGTGCGGTGGCATTTATTCTTTGCAGCCTTTGACTTCCAGACACCGGTCGGGTCTGTCCCACGGGAAGGCGGACGCTTTGTCTCGTTCTCCTGGTGGGTTATCCTTGCCTGTTTTCCCTAAAAAACTGCTAGATCAGCATGTCATTTGCCTCTGTACTCCTCCTTTACCGCTTCTAGAGTCCATTCGCGCATGGGTTTCGTTACATCCCGAACAGACCTCTGAGTGGGATCCGGTGTTACATGATGGGCTGCCATTCATACAAAACAAATTATGGTTACCGACGGCCGACACTCGTAATCTTGCACTAGAATGGTCCCACGATAGTGCCATTAATGGTCATCCCGGGCAGAAGCGCACGCTGGACCTCCTCAGGCGATGGTGTTGGTGGCCCTCCATGAAGCGCGATGTTGAGGGGTATGTCAACACGTGCGCCGTGTGTGCCCAATGCAAACATCGCCGGGGACGTCCGGTGGGACTCTTACTTCCCTTGCCTATACCTCCTAGGCCCTGGCACACAGTGTCGATGGATTTTGTGACAGATCTACCTCGAACCAAGGGCTTCGACACCATTTGGGTAGTGGTCGATTCTTTCTCTAAAATGGCCCGTTTTGTTCCCTGGTCTGGCGTCCCATCAGCACCGGCTCTGGCCGACCTTTTCTTTAGATCAATCTTCTGTCTTTTCGGGTTACCCACTATCATAATCTCAGACACGGGACCCCAGTTCACTTCTCGGTTCTGGCGGGCGCTCACAGGCCTCTTGGGCATTGATTCCCGTTTTTCCTCGTCATATCACCCGGAGACAGACGGCCAGACGGAGAGGGTGAACCAGGCCATGAGCAATATTTACGTTGCCTCATTCTACAGCACCAACAGTCCTGGCTGAGTGTACTACATCTCGCTGAGTTCTCGTATAATAATGCTCTGCATTCTTCTACTGGCTTTTCTCCCTTTTTTGTCTTATATGGACAACACCCCCGCACCTTACCTGTTCCTGACCTTGCACTTTCCGTTAACCCTGCTGCTGTTTCCTGTGCACGTGACCTATCGGCCGTTCATGCCCGGACTCTCGCTCACCTTCGTGAGTCCCAAGTCTCTGCTAAATCTGCGGCTGACCGGCGGAGGGCCGTGGCACCTTCCTATGTTGTGGGGGACAGGGTGTGGCTTTCCTCTCGTCACCTCCGGCTGCCCGGTTGTCGCAAATTGCTACCCCGTTTTGTGGGTCCATACAGGATATCTGCTGTGATCAACCCTGTGGCTTATCGCCTTTCAGTTCCCGCCTCCTGGCGCCTTCACCCTGTATTCCATACATCTCTGCTAAAGCCTTGTCCTGCCCCTACTCGCCTTAGGTCCACGCCTAGCCCTGTGTCTGTTGGTAGCTCTGTGGAATATGAGGTGTCGGGTATACTGGGTTCTCGCACAGGGAGTGTTTATCTTTCTCTCCCTGTGGGTGATTTGTGGACAGAGGCTCAATACTCTCCACTACGCGGCAAGTCTCGACAGTATCCTTAATGGCTGTAAATAGACGTATGCTGTTACATTTGCAGTAAATGTAGACAGTGTTGCTGCATCCCGTTACGGATGTGATAGATGTCTATTTGTTAGTACCTTAAAGAATGGAACACTCGTCATGTTCCTACATCTCTTTTCTGAGTTGCTGAGGAAACGCTGCAGCGTCGTCCTCAGTGGCATTCAAGAGTTCGAGGTCAACAATGGATGTTCCCTCAGCTGTTGCGTCCTCCTTGTAGAAATATATACGGTTCTATCAGTTACGGAAGCTTGCGTGAGCCAATCTTGACGCAATTAATTGCATTATCTATACCTTAATAGATTGTTATATCTGAATTTACCTATGTAGCATCTCTTCCCCTCAACCCTCTATCTCCACTGCCAAGCAATTGCCATCTCAACCCTTTATGAGGCACGGTGTCTGTTTATGCCCCAAAATTGAAGCCAAAGGCTATTTGTTTTTGGGGTTTTAAATATTGTGAACCTAGCTAGTAACATTGGATTTCTGCACATGTTATACTGGGAAGCATATGATGTAAGGTTGGGGGCGAGCCCGCAGGCAACTGAGCGCTAGTTGCATGAGGTACAATTGATAAACATGAGGGTAGCAGGTATCAATGAAATCTCAAGTTGCAATGTCAGAGTGTTGTGGTGGGATAAAGGAGTCAAGGAAGTGTCATAGCAGGTGGAGGAATAGCCAGGTGAAAATCCACATCTTAAATTGTTTCCTGGAGGATTTCTAAGAAGGTTCTGTTCTGAGAGCAAGTGGTAGGGAGTTCCAGAGGAGGGGGCAGTGACAGGGAAGCTTTATCCACTGGTTCTTGCTCTTTTGAATCAGGGAGTGACCAGCTTGTGTCTGTTGCAGGAGTGTGGGGTCTGATATGTTTAGTCTGAGCCAGTCTTTGTGAGAGGTAGGAAGGTGCACTTTTGATGGGTGGGGGCCAGGGTCTTGAATTTAATACAGTCTCAAATTGGAAGCCAGTGGACGTTTTTCCAGCAGGCAGTGATGTGATCATATTTTGATAGGTTAAGTGCAACCCTGAGGGCATTTTTCTGGATAACTTGAAATTTGTCCAGGTTTCGGTCAGTGGTGCCAGCGAGAAGAATGTTGCAATAATCCAGTTCCGTGCCAATGATGGCTCGTGCAATAGCATGGCGTTTGTCAGGTTTACTCCCTGGCAATGGTGGTGAAGTGAGATTTGGTGGAGGTATTTGGCTTGCAACATCATACTGCTTTGCTGGCTCACTTCGTAGCACAAATACATGCAAGGTCCGGGGTGAACCACGAGTTCTTGTGGGTGGTAGATTCAAGCTTGCGCAGTTTGAGGGGAGTAAGTGTGTCAACTTCTTAGGTTATTAAATCATTATAGGAGTTGACAAGGATGGTGGGATCCATGATGGTGGTGGCTGGGCAGGTGCTATTGGATAGTAGACAGAAGAAAGCAGTCTTTGGTGATGTTACGTGTGCATCATGACAAGGTGGGAGGGAGTGGAGAGGTGGTGTGCTGGTGTGAGGTGGGGATGGAGAATAAGATAATGTGGTGGTGCATAGGTGACAGCTAGGCACTAGATGAACCAGGAAGGGGTTAACTGAAGTCACACTGCAAGAAAATTGTGTGAGGTGTGAGTGTGTGCGCGGGTGGCTGACAAGATTACTGCATCCCATAAATGTGAGATGTTCGATTATACCCTGTATTAATAGAGTGCATTACTTCATCTCACCCTTGAATAGCTTCTGGCAAGGGTGCATTCTGGTGCCATTTCTGTTTAATGTTTACATTCACGATATCAGTTCATCTTTGACATGCACCTCCCTCATTTGGGACTAATCCCTATACTTTATATGGCGTAAGCTTATGATTTAAGTATTTGCGATCAGACTCCTTCAGCTCTCCTTGGATGCCTTAAGCAGGCACTTATTTGAACTAGATCTTAATGTGAATGTGGATAAAACTAAAATCATGATACTGAAGGCTAGGCACCCACCTGGGGGGAAAGGGAACATTTCTCACTGGTGTCTGGAGAATTGCAGATTTGAGATTGTGCACCAGTTTAGATACCTTGGGTTGACGTTCTATGATAAAGCGAATAAGAATGAAACATGTAAAGCTTTACATACTTCCGCTGACGTGGTGGCAACTACAGGCGATCTTCCCAGTTCTCCATTGCCCTCCTTGCGGCTTTATCAGCTGAACATAGTGATCTTTGGTGCTGAAATCATGTCGGGTGGGGCTGACTGGGACAAAAGGAGGCATTAATATTGAGGAAAGCTTCAGCTTTACTTCGGGGAGTAACAATAGGCCTAATCTGGCATGAGCTCGGGATAGTCTCAATCAAGGCCCGAATCCATTGGAAGTTTCTCCAATTAAATTCTAAACCACTAAGCCATCCATCAGTTGGTCTTTTTTTGAAGCTTTATGAACACATGGGGGCCTCCTCTTGGAAAGTGCTGGGATCCTGGGTAATACATTGCAATAATTAACTTGTTGTAGTAGATTCCAATAAAGGGGAGTTGTTATCCCATCGGGATAACGTTAAAAGAAAATTATATGAAGACGATTGGATCCTTAATGGGGAGCAAATTATGAACTATCACCATTTTTATCATTTTAGATTAGAAACGCAAGCTTTTAATGTGTTCTAGGCTATTTATTAAAGCATCCCTCACGTTGCTAGATTATTTTTTTTAAGATTTAACTTCAACCTTTTTTTTTACCAATGAAGGTAGAAGAAACTTTAACACATCTACCAGTTGGTTGTGTACCCCTGATGACTTTGCGTTTGTACATATTTAGAAGAGTTGTTCACCATGCAACTACGTTAATGACCGTCCAATTTTGGCATCGTATTTTAAATGCACAGCAAATTTCACTACGTATATTTATTTATTTATTTGCATTTATAAAGCACACACAAACAGCTTAGAGGCATAGTGGTGCTGTTGCAAAGAATTGAATTAGTTACATTAGCACATACATGTAGGTAGTTATGCAGGAAGTGTTACATGGAGGGTGATAACGTATTGCTGTTTTAACTTTTATTATTCGGGTTCTAAATTGTTAATTGTAACTGCTGCATTTGTGTGATGTATATGGCGTGCGAAAGGTGTATCTGAAACCATAACACAATAAATAAATATATGCATGAGTACCTCACTTCAACCTGCACTAACACTGAGGAGTACTACATTGCACCCTGCATTAACTGTGAGTGGGTATGTCCTCTCAACCCCGGAGTAGCAGTGAGGAGTAGCTCATTCCATCCTGCATTAACAGTGAGAGGTACTTTCTCTCAACTCTGCAGTAGTAATGAGGAGTACCACATTCTACTCTACATTAACAGTGTGTGGGTACTTCTTTAAAATCGCAGTAGCAGTGAGGAGTACCTCACTTCACCCTGCATTAACAGTTATGGGTACTTACTCTCATCTTTGCATTAGGAGTTCCAAGTACCTGTTTCCACCCTGCATTCATGGTGATAGGTACTTCCTCTCAACTCTGCAGTAGGAGTGAGGGATACTGCATTCTACTCAACATTAATGGTGTGGGGTGCTTCGCTAAAAGTCCAGTAGCAGTGCAGAGTATCGCACTTCAGCCAGCATGAAAAGTGATGAGTACTGCATACCACCCTGCATTAACAGTGAAGAGTACTGCACACCACCATGCATTAACAGTTATGGGTACTTACTCTCATCTTTGCATTGGGAGTTCCAAGTACCTGTTTCCACCCTGCATTCATGGTGAGAGGTACTTCCTCTCAACTCTGCAGTAGGAGTGAGGGATACTACATTCTACTCTACATTAATGGTGTGGGGTGCTTCTCTAAAAGTCCAGTAGCAGTGCAGAGTATCGCACTTCAGCCAGCATGAAAAGTGATGAGTACTGCATACCACCCCGCATTAACAGTGAAGAGTACTGCATACCACCTGCATTAACAGTTATGGGTACTTACTCTCATCTTTGCAGTAGGAGTTCCAAGTACCTGTTTCCACCCTGCATTCATGGTGAGAGGTACTTCCTCTTAACTCTGCAGTAGGAGTGAGGGATACCGCATTCTACTCTACATTAATGGTGTGGGGTGCTTCTCTAAAAGTCTAGTAGCAGTGAGGAGTACCGCACTTCACCCTGCATTAACAGTAATGAGTACTGCATACCACCCGGCATTAACAGTGATGGGTACTTTCTCTCAACTCTGCAGTAGGAGTTTGGAGTACCTCTTTCCACCCTGCATTAACAGTGACGGATGCATCCTCTCAACCCTGGAGTAGCAGTGAGGAGTACCACATTACACCCTGTGTTAACAGTGAGTTATAAGTCATCCCGCACTGCAATATTTGTGAGGGGTTCTTCAACACACACTTCAGCAATGGGGCTGCTTCAACTCACAGTTGGATAACAGCCAGGGCTCAAATCAAGGGTACATGCGGGTGGACAGAGCCCCCCACTTTTTTCAGGGGTCCCCTCACTTTCTTTGGAGGGCACCTTTGCTAATTTCTAGTGATGCCACATTCAACTGGTATGTTAATGAGTCCCACCGCTTTATGTTTAGGACTTGACACCTGATAACAGGAGGGGGCTTCAACTCAAACTACAATAACGCTGAGGGAGTACAGTTTACTCTTACTAACAGTGCGAGTATCAATGTGGTATGATGTCTCATTTGTCCCAGGCACGGCTCATGACACATGGCAGGCAGCATTTCAGATGGATTTCTATGTAATCCGCCTGCTTTTATCTGGTGTTGAAAGCCGGCAAACTCCATAGGAATCCACAGCATTTGTGCCGGCATGAAAATACATCCAGGCGCAAAGGCTGTACTATTAGAATGGCGGAGACGAAGGGTGCGGCGGACACGTAAGTTATGTTCTGCCGCATCCTCTCTGCCATACAAATGAATGAGAATGAGCCATGATGGGAATCTAGTGCATAGAAGCCTTTCGCAAGGATATTACATTATTAGATTCCCATTATGGTCTCATTGAAAATTAGCTCCATTATGTTGGCCACCATAATGTTTGTTTGTTTGTTTGTTTGTTTATTTGATATAGCGCAGAACCAAACCCGAAGGGGTAGCTGGGCGCAAACAGTACAAGATTACTTAAGAACTTAGTTACAGGAGAAATACAATTTATGCAGTTCGCAGTTAAATCAAGAAAAGTGCAGTTTATACAGTTCACGATAGATCAAAGGTAAGTATAGAAGGAAAGCAGAAGGAAAAGAAGAAAAAATGCGGAACTACGGTTCAGTCTAGTTGATCGGATGTCATTCAGCTGGTTGCAGACGTCTAGTGTCTATGTGGGAGGGGAAGGTCAAGCTAAGTGTCATTGGCATGGATCCAAGTGAGGACTTTTCGCCTGAAACTAGAGTAAGGTTGGTCCATTCTGAGATCCAAAGGGAGTTTGTTCCAAGTTTGCGCAGCTATGATTGGGAAACTAGAGCCGCCGGCTGTACTCTTTTTGTATCTAGGCATCACTAAGGTGAAGGCGTTGGTCAGTCTAGTGGGACGGTTTGAGGTTCTCCTGTGGATTCTATTGGCCAGATAAGGGGGGGCAATGTTGTTAAGACATTTGGAGGTGAGGGAGAGTATTTTGAGGGTGATCCTGTCTTTGATTTTTAGCCAATGGATATTTTTCCTAAAGGTGGAGATGTGGGCTCTGTTAGGAATATTTAAAGCTACTCTGATAGCGTTATTTTGGAGAGTTTGTAGTTTGTCAAGGATATACTTGTTAGAGCCTGCATAGAGGGCATTGCAGTAATCCAGCTATGGATATGATGAGAGCATTGGCTAATGTGATGCAGCAAGTCTCAGTTAGAAAAGGTCTACATGCTCGGATCAATTTGCAAGTATATGCCGTGGAGGATGCTAGAGAGTTCGTTTGTTTTTTGAAGGTGAGCGTTGAGTCAAGATAAACCCCGAGGGTTTTGACTTCAGGCATCACTTTGATGACGTTATTGTCGATGTTAAATGAGGCATAGTTAGGGTCAAGTTTTTTGATAGCCAACGCTGAGCCAATGATCAGTAGCTCAGTCTTGTCGTCGTACAGGCAGAGGCCATGGGATGCCATCCAAGCCTGAATGAGGAGATATATCTTATTTACTAAGTCCGTGTCTTCCAAGAAGTTACCCGAAAGGGGGATTAGAATCTGAGTGTCATCTGCGTAATTAGTGTAGACAACACCCAGTCTGTCCAGCTTATCAAACAGGGGCTTAGTAAAGATATTATACATCGTCGGAGAAACACATGATCCTTGGGGGACACCGCATGAAACTTGTATGGGATCAGCGGCTGCTGAGGGGGAGAAGACTCTCATTGTCCGGTTTGCAAGGAAGGATTGTACCCAGGTTATGGCATCACTTGAGAAATGAGCGGCTGAGCTTAGGTGATTGCATAAGACTGCATGATCTACCAAGTCGAAGGCCGCAGATAGGTCAAGGAGGAGTAGCATCGCTGTTTTACCATTGTCCTTCAACTCGTCAATTTGGGTCTTGAGGTCAATCAAGGCTGTTTCAGTGCCATGAAGGGGACGGAAGCCAGATTGCTGTGATCCTAGTAAATTGTTAGTTTCTAAGTAGTCCTGGATTTGCAGGTATGCTACTCTGTCTATAATTTTAAGTAAGAAAGGGACAGTAGTGATGGGTCTGTAGTTAGTTGGTATAGCAGGGTCAAGTGTTTGTTTTTTTAGCAAGGGAAGCACCCAGGATTGTTTGAGGTTGTTAGGTACTAGATTAGACTTAAAGGATGCATTAATGAGTTTCGAAATGAAGGGTGCTAGGTCTCGAGCTGCATCTTTTATAATTTGGGCCTGACAGTTGTCACCTTTACAGTTGGAGGGTTTTAGAGATAGTATGATTTTTTCTGTCTCCAATATGGATATTTTTCTGAAGCTAAATGGGTGAGGGGTGTTAGATTGGTTTGGGAGGAGCTGAGGTTGCAATATGGGTTCTGTAGGCAGGAGCAAGGAAGCTTTTTTGTTAGCAATTTTAGATTGGAGCAGGCTGATTTTACCCGCCAGGGCATTTTGTATATTAGTGCACCAGGGCTTGTTTTTAGGAATGTTGTCAGGTGGGGTTATGGGTGTTTCCATTTCACGGAGGATGGAAAATAGCTCCTTAGTGTCTGATTTGGCTTTGGAGATTCTGTCATTGAAGGTGTTTCTTTTAGTGCTTATGATTTCCTTTTAATACTGTTTGGCGAGGGTGGCTAATTTGGTTTTATTCTCCTCAGTGGGTGAGTGTTGCCAGATAGACTGCAACTTTCTTTTTTGGATTCTAAGGTCTTTCAGGTATGGCGTGAACCAGTTGTTAAGGTGACCGAGTTGTTTGCTTTTGCGCAGCTTGGTAGGGGCAATCGAGTCAAGTGCCTTGATCATAGAGCTGTTATAAGCTTCTACAAGCAACGTAGGGTCTGTGATGTTGTCTAAGTTATTGAGAGTAGGGAGAAGGTGGGGTAGGAGTTGTTCTGATGTGATGTCTTTTTTACTTCTGGTGGGAAGTGGCGGGGCCATGAGTATAGGTTTGGGCCGGATAAGGTCTAGTGAGGCATTGAATACAATTAAGTGGTGGTCAGTCCAGGATTGTGGTATTATGTTGGTAATACTGATGTTACAGTTCCGATCAGCAACCCAGTCTAGGGTTCTACCTTTGGCATGAGTAGGAGAGGAGACTTTTTGAGATAGGGCGTAGTCATTCAGGAGTGAGGCGACAGATAGGGCATGTTTGTCGTTGCTGTCATTAAAGCCCAGGTTAAAGTCTCCCAGTAATAGTATTTGAGCATGGTCTTTAGTATTGTTGGTTATGATACTGGTTATGTCGTCTTCAAAGGTTCCCAATGGTCCAGGAGGTCTGTAGATAACATGCAAGGTGAGAGTCCGGTTGCAAGAGAGGTGCAATTTGGCAGTAAGGAGTTCACAAGATGAGAATATCAGGGTAGTAGCTAGTTTGATAGGTAAGGTAGCTTTATGAATGATGGCTAGGCCGCCACCTTTAGTGTTAGGTCTATCGACTCTTAGTAGTTGGTAGCCGTCTGGTATAGCTAGCATGATGGCAGGGCCAGCCGCGTCATGGAGCCATGTTTCGGTTATGACTAATAGGTCTAAGTTTTCATTAGTTAGGGTGTCCGAGATCTCAGTAGCATGGGCGACCATGGATCTTGCATTAATGAGAGATCCAATTATTGATAAGGTACTAGTTGGTAGAGTCGAGGGGGGTTGTTTATTTTTAGTGGGGGCAACTCTTTGCGACGGTGGCTGGTTAGTAGATATAGGAACAGGGCAAGGGGTGGTAGGTTTGGGGTATTGCGAACGTTTGTTTGCTAGATCGATATATCCTCTGTGATTGTGGTAGGAAGATGGTTCATGAAGACAGGACAGTCTTGCCCTCAGTCTCATATTTCTGTCTTTAGCAGGGTGTGAGTCCGCGGTTGCAAATGCCATGGTGGTAAGGAGGCTCAGGGCAATGTGTAGAGATTGGTAATGGGTGATTTTCATTCTGGTAGTGGACAGGGATGAGAGGGTGGGCAAGTCCAGGTTCAAACTAAGGGCGTGGACTAGGTTGCAAGCAAGGGCGTGTAGCTGGTGGTTCGGTAATCTGCCCTTTCAATGCATTACTGAGAATATAAAATACAAGAGACTCACAGAGCGGATGCTTCTCTCTAGATGGTAGAAGCTGTTAGTTCTGAGCTGGAGTTTTGCCAGAACCCCGTTATACCAGACTGACTTGTGAGAATGGGCCTGCTGAGGCGTGCAGCTCAAGACATAGGGTCTGGAAGGGTTGAGGTCCGCGGTCAAACTTAGACCTGGGTGAAGAGTTGTCCCAAATGTTAGTTACTCACATCTGAATAAAACAGTTTTCAGATACGGGCCTCATATATAGGGACTGTGTCAGGACCTTTCAGATTTTTCAGTTGAAATGAGCCCGAGGCACTGGGGGGCCCGGAGCCTCATGTTCGCAGTCTGAATGCACATTTGAGGCTGCCTTTTGCCGGCACCCTCGGGCCGTCGCCTCCTTCTTATCATATAATTGCCTTTTTGCTCTGGTTTCCCGACATCAGCACCCTGCTGTCTAAGAGTGATTAATAGCTTTTCAGCAAACATTTCATGTTTTAGCTCCCTGCTAGCTGCTTCCCATGATAATCTACAACTATTCTTTTGACTTAATTATTATATAGTGCTCTGAGACCTATGGAGTGTAGAACTGTATTAGAAATTAATTAAAATTATTATTATTATTATGAGCACCTCACTGGTGTCCTGGAATGTTTTCCCAGTTGTAAGGTGGGAGGGGGGCCTCCAAACCCCATGTTGAAATCTGTCCCCACTAGCACTGACAAATCTTCAGCCAGCCCTGTTTGTCTGGTGAGGCCACAGCTTCTGCTAATGGGAGGTAGATGAATATGTAATCCACAGCTTCTGCCCCTCTCCCACACCAATTCTGCAATGGTGAGAGAGGTTACTCATTGAGACAACCGTTCCGCCCTTATCCCCTGCAGGTGCAGCAGGAATTGGAGAAAATGAAGGATGGCTGTGCAAAATGTAAACAAGGAGTGCCTCACAAATGGACAAAATACACTAAAATACTAACGTGGGTAGAGGATCAAGCAGGCCCACTACACACAGTACCCTTGAAGAATGCCACCCAATGCTTAAGAAATACGGGCACAGTAAAAATAGGAGAACACATTTTTGATGTGCCAGGAATGGAAGTAGGTACAGCAGTATTAATGGACAATTATTGGGCTTATGGTTCCGGAGTGCACATGCAGCCCTCACCAGCTTGAGAAGGATTGTGCTCCCTAGTGGTAAAAGTGCACTGTCCCTAGTAGTGCTGCAGAGTGAGATGCAGATTGGTGATGTGCCCCAGATGAACGCACACCTTAGAAGAGGTCCCTCACCCTTAAATGCACAAAGAGATATAACTATTTCTGGGGGAGAGCCTAAGAATGTGTGTGTTTGAGGCCTTAACCAGAGGAGGAAGTGTTGGGAAGCAGATGAATATGTCCTCCATAACTTCTGCCTCTTCCCCGCAACAATACCACAAGGGTGAGAGACGTTACTCACTGAGACAACCATTCCACCCTTATCCCCTGCAGATACAACAGGACTTGGGGACAATGTGAGGTGGAGATGGGAAAAATATTCAAATGTCCCAGAAACATCACATGCATTTGAAATGAAGCAAACATACACTCCACCTGAAGAACACGCACAATAGGTAATATATGCATTTAGACATGAAGATATTAACATAGCATCCACAGACATGAAGAACACTAACATGACGGCTGTATAAGGTGAATGCCACATGAATGACAAATGAATTTAGCTTGCTAACACAGAAACAAGAGTGTAAATGGGCAGCCATCTTCTTAGAAATGGAAGACACAGCCTGGTTTTGAATGAGCAAAGGCCTCATGACCTCTGGAACACTCAAAAGGCTGAATCTGGTGCCAAGGTTAGAGTGAAATAAGAGAGGGTTAGAATGGGGGTCATTACAAAGTTGGCAGTAACGGGTTAACGGCGCCGTAAAGGTGCCGGTTCCGTTAACCCCTTACCACCGCATTACGAGGTCCTTTAGCAGGTCCCGCTAAGGCCGGCTGGTTTTACCAGGCGCCCTTAGTGGGAGCCGCTAAAGGACCAGCATGGTACCAACGGGCCCGTTTTTAACGGGCCCGTTGTTACCATGGTCCCCATTCACATTGAGCCCTATGGGGGCTCAAATGGGAATGGGGATGGGTTCCCTGAAGGGGGAAATACCGGGTCCTCCAAGGTTGGAATGGCCCGGTAATTCCCCATTCAGGGAACCCGGACACGGTATGCGGTAAGGGGTTAGCCATGGCACTAGTAGTGCCATGGCTACCTCCAACCTCGTAATGACACTCAATGTCATAACAGAAGCACGAGATAGCAATTCCCAAGACGCAAGCACTATATGCCCAGATTAATTAAGGTTTTATAAGATGTGATGAATCTGCCACTGTTGTCACTGACTCTTGACGGAAGCTTCACCATTATGGCCCGGGAAAGGCAGATGCTACCTGACTCTGACCCTGGGGTTGGCTATCTGAATGAGGACCACATGGGTGCAGACCAACTCCAGGGAGGGAGGGAATCCATAGTGGTGAAATAACTTGAAAACCTCCTCATACACCTCTATAACAAACCTGTATAGCCTATTGCAGCATAGAGGAAGACATCCCAGGTTTATTCAGTCAAATAACCTGTTTGCCTTCCGCTCCCCATGTAAGTACTGAGATGAGCGGGAGTAATGAAGATGACCAGAGTTGTGAAGCCAACGCTAGACTCTAGTCTTTGGAAACGTTCAACTTCTGCCTGGAAGTTAAAAACCGACACAGCTGATGGCAATGGGAAGCATGGCAGAGTAGAAGACTGTCAGTTATCCTTGAGAGCGCTGAAGAGGGTGTGAAAAAGCAGAAGAGTGTGAATTGCATCCAGGAAGTGAGGACAGACAGTGCAAGGAGGCAGCTGCCTGCCAACCTTTTGGCCAACGGACTGTACGAGAAACCACAGAGAAGCCATGAACACCGCCAGAGATGCCTGGTAAGCCCAGGGACACCAAATGAGTTAGCGGGCAGATGAGAGTAGATTTTGGGTCACGTTGAAAACGCAAGAGGAACTCATTGAAATTAACGAATGAGCAGATGTATATGAGAATATTATGAAAAGAGGGTTGGTGACCAATATCCAGAATGAGATGATAACATGTATATGAATCTTGGTGAAACCAAAACGAAAGTACACATCTTTACAAAAGGAACTGATGCAAATAATGACAAGGTTGAAAAGGGGTTGGAGAACCAACCTTTAAAAAGAAGAGACGTGAATGTTGGAAAGGATTCAGTGTCCCAACTGGGGAAAGCTTTTGTGAACTGGATAAAAGAAAGAGTAAATAAAGAGGGAGAAAGCCCTAACAAGCTAATGCACCAAATAAATATGGAGTCTGAAACTCATACTCAAGAGAAACATATAAGGAGCAAAGTGATACCCTGGCAGAAAAGTAAACCAGGGCCGAGAAACACAGTGATGTCCTGGCAAAAGAGTGAATCAGGAAGTAAAGTGGTATCCTGGCAGGAGAGTAAACCAGGAGTAAGGAGTAAGGTGACGTCCTGGCAGGGAATGAACCACGAGTAAGAAGTGGAGTGACATCCCGGCCCAAGATTAAACCAGGAGTGAAAAGAGAAGCAATATCCTGACTATAGAGTAGGCCAGGAGAGAGAAGTGAAACTTTTTGAGGAGAAGAGAAATTGCGTTGTATACTGGTAAGGGAACAAAGCAGGAGAGAAGAGGCATGAAAGCGAGCTGAAGTGGCAACCACAACAGGGAAGATCTAAACTCCTTTCAGGGACTGAATGGAAAGTCTCAAATATTCTAATAAGAACAAATGTCAAAAAGTGAGGGACTGAAAAGAAAAGGAAATTGCATATATATAAAAGGGCATACAAGGAAAGACATACCCAGAAGTAAAGCCTAATTGAGACCAAGTATAAATAAACCAAAAGAACTGGAAGAGAATATTCATTTGCCCGATGTTAAAGTGTTGAGTGCTGAGAGGGAATGTTATAATGGAGATGAAGTATCTTTTCATAAGCCTATGGAATTGCAAAGAAATAATGAGTTTCAAGGGACCAATCATTTTCCCATGAACATTGAACAAACAATCTGTGAAAATCACAATACGCCGTGGATTCCTAGGGAAGGGAGGATCCCTTTTCTCTATCAAAACCTTTCTATCATTTTTTCTGTTATGCACCTTGAAACCTTATTTTGAGAACATTTGAATCAAGCTACAAGTATGTAGCTTACCAGAACCTCCCTGTACACATTGTATTAAGTTCAGAGTGAAAGGGCCAGATGAGAATTTTTGGACACAGGACAGAGGACCTCTTTTGCTAAATAAACTGACACAGAGGTTCATTCGTTTTGTTGAGGCAGGGAAAACTCTCCTAGAATTAGTATCAGAAAGGATTTCCCCAATCCTTCTTATTCTTAAAGTATCAAAATTGTATTCAAACTTAATTCTGTGTCTGATTCTTACTCTTGATCCCTTACAAAGAGTACAACCAGTCTCTGTTAGCCAGGTGCAGTAAAAATGTTAGCCAAAAGACTCCATGAAGAATAACTCAAGAGTGTCCCTGGTGGCCATATCAAAAATGACGCACACCTTAATATTACCTAAAACCTCAAAAAATAGGAGGTCATTCAATTGTATACACATTCCTTTAGCATGAGACCCATAACTGGAGAACACTGACTGTCCATTAGAAGCCAACATAGAGAACACACCTGCAGTACTCCCTAAATGCACACGTAGTCGTGAGGTGCCACACAAGGCCAAGTACAAAGGGATTTCCCCGTCTCATAGCCTGAGAATGAGGGATGCTAACTTTTTATTTGAAGAAAGAACAGTCCATGAGCCTCTCTCCCCCTACTCTGCGCCTGGCTCATATCTTGACGGCCTGTCAAGTGTCCAAGGTTGGTTAGCAGAGAGCCAACCTATCAAAATCCTTAGTGTTGTGCCACCCATTATTAGTATGCCAACCAACCACTTGTTGTAGAGATGATGTATTTTTTACCCTTATCAATTTAAGGGTGGTTCCAGGTGGAGCCATCAGATACTTGTAACCCAATGCAATGTTTAACCCCTATGTAATTTATATGTTGCCAAACACATTAACCTACCCCTGTTCTCCATAGGTTTTGTAAACTGAGATTATGTCATGAAAATCATTGATGACAAATTTGTAGTATTTAAGTCATTGGGCTTCATTACAAATTAGCCGGTCTGGATTTAACGGTGCCAGTAAAACCGTACCGGCACTGTTTCCGGACCGGCTAACTACGAGTTCTACAGGCGGGTGGTGTTATTCCCACCAGGTCTGACCTGGCGAGAGTAACACCACACGCCTGCCAAGGGAAGTGGAAACACTGGCACCTTTAATTACGGAACCAGTGTTTCCATGGTCCCCATCCCCATGGAGTCTCATAGGACTCCATGGGAATGGGGAATAATGATATTCCACCTCTGGAATTATCCGTCCACCGGGGCTGTCAAATGACCCGGTAAATCTGGCAAGCTCGGAGGCAGTAATTCATTCCGAGTCCTGCGGCAGCCTGCCGGTTTTTACGCTGGACTCAGAATGAGGCCCATTGTTTTTTATGAACATGTTTAGAACACAAAGGATTTGAATGCTTGGATGCTGTCCCATCTTTGTTTCCTCCAATCACTGATCAATCCACTCAACTCTACTTCTCTACCTCCAGAGCGCCCCCTCCTTGGCTCGCTTAACCCATTTCAGAAATCTCAGTTACACCCACACCCTACATGTAACATTATAGGTGTGTCCCCTCCGTACAGTGCTCAGTTAGTCCTCAGGTAGGTTTTCACAAAAGAAAGGATAGCAGCTTTAATCCTCATTTATTTGACTATAATCATCTTTTTTTAATGTATGTGTGTCTTCATTTATGTGTTATCTTAATTGTCTTGTGGGTCATACATTTGTATACATCTGTTTTTGTATACATCTTTTTTCTAAAATTCTGTATTGGTTGTTCATCCATCTTTTATACATATCTGTGAGCATTCAATTGTTATTTGTTAAATAAATGTTTTCCCTTCTTTAAATGCTTTCATTTTTTTGCTATGTTGAATGATTTCTTAGAATAAAGTATATTATCTCACGTAAAAAGTTATTCTGCATATGTAGTGCATAGACCCCTCGCCAGGCTTGGTGAGATCTCTTCTGCTCTGGATCTGGTCTCATCTTTTCCTGAGAAATTGCTCTCCGCAGGCTGAATGCCTTCACTTCTATTTCTCTGAATCTGGGCTCTTCCAGTGTCTGGGATATAGACGATTAGACTTTTGGTGTTATTTTCTAATTCTCTGGGTTTTGTCTCGGCTTTGTCTGAGATATAGCTCTCAATGGGCTCTAAGCATCCTCTTCTAGATATGCTCTCTGCTTTTTATGAAATACAGCCCTCGGTAGTCCCATTGCTTTTTCCTTTCCTTCTCTGGTTCTAGGTTCTTCCAGCATTTGTGATATATCCCTCAGAATGCTTTTGGTGTCCACCTCTGCTTCTCTGGATTTGTTTGGGATATAGCCCACAACAGGCTCTTAGTGTTCTCCTCTCCTACTCTGGATCTGGTCTCTGCTTTATATGAGATTCAGCCCACAGCAGGCTCTTAGTTTTCTCCTCTCCTTCTATGGATCTGGTCTCTGCTTTATCCGGGATTCAGCCCACAGCAGAACCTTAGTGTTCTCCTCTCCGTCTCTGCATCTGCTCTCAGATCTGTCTGGGATATAGCCTTCAGAATGCTTTCAGTGTCCTCTCCTTCTCTGGACCTGGTCTCAGCTTTATCTGAGATTGAGCCATCAGCAGGCTCTTAGGGTTCTCCTCTACTCTTCTGGTCTCAGATTTGTCTGGGATGTAGGCCTCAGCTGGCTGATTGTCTTCTCCTTCTCTGGAACTGGGGTCTGCCAGCATCTGCGATTAAGCCCTCAGCAGGCTCTTAGTGTTCTCCTTTCCTTCTGTGAATCAGGTCTTAGCTTTGTTTGAAGTATAGCCCTCAGCAGACTCTTGGTGTCCCTCCTCCCTTCTCTCGATCTGATCTCAACTTTGTCCTTTTTATAGCCCTCATCTAGCTCTTAGTGTTCGCTTTGCCTTCTCTGAATCTGGTCTTAGCGTTCTCTGAGATAAAGCTCTGAGCAGGTTCATGGTGTCTTCCATCTCTAAATCTGGTCTCAGATTTGTCTGAGAAACATCAATCGGCAGGCCCATTTCCTTCTCTTCTATTACTCTCGTTCTAGGCTCTTTCAGCATTTGAGATAAAGCTTCAGCAGGTTTCTGATGGTCTCTTCTCCTTCTCTGGATCAGATCTCAGCTTTTTATTGGATGATTGGGGTTAGGCAAGCTCTAGAGTGCTTGACTTGAATACTGGTTCAAACCTTTGAATGAAATGTTTAAATTTCCTCAAGCCATTCAAGCCTCCATAGTGATGGATGGCGAGTTGCACCAGGTTGAGCCGGTAAATGTCCTTTTCGTCTCAAATTGATTCGAGATATTGAAGCCATATGTCAGAACGGCTCAAACTCAGTTAAACAATTTTCAAATGCATGTGTGTTTTAAGAAAGGATGTGGTAGATGCTCAATACCTTATTTTGGCGCAAGTGATGAGATGTGCCAGCGCATCACTTATACCCAACAAATTACACACTATTTTCTAAAAGGGTGCCTGAAAGTGCGCATCACAGATACACACTCAGAGGACTTTTGTTACCCCTTTTGCATATTTGCACAAATAAGTGGGGATTTCTCTGCCTTTAAAAGTGCATCCTGAATTCCCAAACAGAATGCTCTCTGAAATGCACAGAAAATAGTCACATTCCCCTGTGCCTTTTGGAACTAGGCACACTAGGTTGTAAAATGCATTACATGGTCATTGCTAGACCTCTCGTGGCTCTAACTGAGTATGTCATGTTTTACTGTCTTTCTGTGGACAAATAACACCTGTTACTTATGGACATGGAGGAGAAGGAGGAGGTGAATCTCAGAGCTACAGAAATCTGAGAAAAAGACGCGGCTACACTCCCACCTGTGTACATGGTCTTGCAAAGAGATCTGAAATCTTAAAATATCCGTATGTGGCAGCCGCAGCACGAACTCCACCACCACCTTCACAGCCAGAAGAGCGTGGGAAGACATGGCTTCCTTATCAGGCGAGACAGTCCAAGGTGTGAAAGCTTTTCATACTGCAGGAGATACATTGGCAGCAACTAGCAGCCTGCACTCTGTGCAATTAGAGTATGTGCTGGGGAAAGTCTGAGTCAAGCTGAGAAGCATATCTTTGCAGTGCCATATGACTCCATTCACAGACCTCTACTGCAAACCTTTCACTGCCCGTAGACAGTCACCGTAATATCATCAGTTCATAATGTTGGCACATACAATGCTGTTGCTATTGTGCCATAGGTCTGGTGAATGCAGTGGTGGCGATGACTGAAATAGTTATTAATGCCACTAGCATTTGTGCTATTACAGGACTATTCTTGCAACCAGAATAATAGCCAGAGTGCTACATTTCAACAGGGCAGACAGTACACTTGTATTTTTTCAGTTCTCCTTGTGAAACAAGTACTGCAAACCTGAATATGTTTTGGACACTTCAGTGCCTCCCACATAAGTGCAGGACAGACAGAAGCACATGACTTGAGTATCAAGTGCATTTATTTTCTGTGGTGCTTGTTCATGTTTTGCAGCATTACTTGCTTTCTTGTATTTTCCCAAACTTGGAATCATATATTTATTTATTCGTATTTGTTTAAAGCGCACCGCAGCCCCCGTGGGTATTGTGGCACTGTTACATATATGCATATCTGGTTACAAAAGAAGGCTTAGTAGTTACATTGGTATTTGCATTACAGTTCATCTTGGAGTTACAAAGTACAGGCAGGCGGTATATGTTTGCAATACGGTTCATCTTGGGGTCCCAACAAGCATGGTGGGTAGCAGCTAGTGGGTTAGCAGGGCGCTGTGGTGTAGAGAGGGTTATATAAATAGTGTGGTTTTGAGGGATTTGTGAAAGGCGAGTAAGGAAGGTTCCGCTCATAGTGCGTTGAGGAGGGCATTCCAAAGTTTCGGTGCTATGTGGGGGAAGACAATGCTGCTGGCTTTGGCTATTTTTTGGAGGGTACGCAGAGTTGGTTGGCAAGGTGGCTTTTTGTGGGGCGGGCAGAGGTGTGTTTGGAAATCGTTTCTGATAGGTATGATGGGACTGAGAGATTGACGCATTTATGTGTGAGGGTGAGGATTTTGAAATTGATCCTTTATTTGACTGGGAGCCAATGGGCTTTGCGTCTGGCCTGAGATATGTGGTATTTTCTGGGAATGTGAAGAGCTGCGCCGAGTGTGTTGTTTTGCGTTATTTGTAGTCTGTTGATGTTTTTTGTTGAGGTTCCTGCCAGAAGGGCATTGCAGTAATAGTCTGGCTCCTATTGTGGCTCTGGCTATGGATAAGCAATTTTGGGTGGTTAGGAAGGGTTTTATAGCAGTTATGAGTTTAGTTGTGTGGGCTGAGGTGGAAGATATGGCGCTGACCTGTCTAGTCATTGAGAGTGTAGAGTCTAAGTAGACACCAAGGGTCTTTACAGATGTAGAGACTGGTATTTTAGTGTGGTACATGGTGAAGTGGGTGTATTTAGTGCTGAGTTCAGAGAGGATTTCGTTGGGGCCCATGATGATGATGATCTAAGTTTTATCCCTGTTTAGGCAGAGACCGTTGATTGCCATCCATGTTTGGATGGTGGCATATATCTGGAGGAGGGCTTCTAGATCATGTTCATAGGCTCCTGTGAGGGGGAAGAGGACTTGGGTCTCGTCGGCATAGTTTGTGTATGCTATGCCAAGCGCATCTAACAGGTCAAAGAGGGGTTTGGTGAACAGGTTGTAGAGGGTAGGTGCAGTACATGAGCCCTGGGGGACTCCACAATTAATGGTGGTGGGGGCTGCTGTCACGACCCTTGAACCAAAACCCAATTGGCATGCCCACATGCCAGGCAGGGTCAGGACTCGGGGTTCCAATTGGGCCTCAGGAGCCTTGCACTACCTTCCAGGACTCTCTTGTAGTCAGTGCTGGCGCCTTTGGCGCCAGGCTCATGTTCAGAATGGGAAACATCCTTGAAGGGACTACTTTTCTTTGGGGCCTGCAGCCAACATGGAGGCACCCACACAGTCTAGTTCCTAGAACCAGACTGTGTGGTACAGTGTTTTCGGGTGTGGTAGCCGGGGACTACTTTTCTAGAGGGCTATTTAAACCACACCCAAGTTACAGAACACGCTTCACGTTATTCTGCAGCAAAGCAGCGTGATGCTCACCGTGTCCAGTGTCCCGATACCGGTGATCCTTGAAACAACGGACCTGCAGAGGAGACAAAGAACATCATTTTCAGACTCTACTTACCTGCGAACTCCATTCCGCCTCTGCCCGACGCTTGTCCATGCTTCTGCTGCTCGCGGTCATCCATACAGCCATCAGCATCTTCGAGACACCGGAAATGCACCAGAATGAAGCAACCTGGAGGGAGAGAGAGAAATACAACGTTAAAACAAGTTACTTACAGCTCAAGCCTCAGTCACCACGAGAACCTCACCTGGTTGGGCATCTCTAGGCCGGCATCATTCCGGAACACCTCGCACACCAGAAAAAACCATTGCGACCTGAAAAGGTAGAAAGAGTACAGGTTAGCAAGTAAAAGACAAAATAGCGCCGTACTTAGCGCGTTTTCAACCAAATCGTAGTACGCTCTTGCGTCCTCCGTTCCGGTAGGAGCTCGATCCAAGCTACGCACTTGCTGAACCTCCGCTCACCTAAGGGGGGTCAAGAAAAGAGATTAACCACAAGAAAGGAAGGCAAGGACATATAAAGACTGCTACAATAAGACCTACCTTTACCGACACTTGAATGGGCTCGCACCAGTGAAGTAACTCGGTCGCTCAAGCCCGCAGAAGACTACGCACCCCTGCAAAGAAGGCAGGACGGTGAGCACGCCAGACATCACAACAGGGTGAGGAGAGGGCCATCGGGTCGAACCCAGGGCAGGTGGGAGGAGACTGTACCTGATCTTAAATCCAGTCCTCCTTTGCTTTCAGGCCCGACTTCCATCGAAGGCACCACCCGGGATCGGGAAGGGGTCCAGGGCGAATCCAGAAACCAGGGCTGAGTGGCATCCCCGTGGATATCAGTTGAGCGTAACAGCTGCATGGGCCTGGTCAGAGTAGACCTTCATGGCCCTTCCTTATGAGAAGGAGGTAATCCAGGAGGTGGTTTTGTCAGAGAAGTGGCCAGCGTTGGATAGGTGGGAGGTGAGGATGTCGTGGTCAACAAGATCAAACGCAGTGGAGAGATCAAGGAGGACCAGGAGGGCAGGTTTGCCAGTATCCATAATTTTGGTGATTTGGTTCTTAAGATCTAAGAGGGCGGTTTCTGTGCCATGTCCTTTGCAGAAGCCTGATTGTCTTCTGCCTAGGATGGCATTGGATTCCAGAAATTGCTGGATTTGGGTGTGGGCGGCTTTATCCAAGATTGTGAGGAGGAATGGAACGGTAGTGATGGGGCGTTAGTTGTTGGAGCAGGCTTTTTTTTATAAGTGGGTGAACCCAGGCTTCTTTTAGGCTTTGTGGTACAATTCCAGTGAAGAAGGAGGCATTAATGAATGCTGTGATGTTGGGGGTGAGTGAGTCTGTGCATTCTTTGATGATGGTAGGGGGACAGATGGCCCATTTACAGGTGGAAGGTTTGATGTGTTTGGGAATGTTAGTCACTTCTGTCTTGGTGATGTCTCTGAAGACGAAGAGGGTTATTTGAGAGAGTGGATTAGATAGGGGGTGAATGAGGAGTGTCGAGATTGGGAAGGGCTTTACGCTGTGCTATTATTTTTTCCTGGACCGTTTTGACTTTGTTGATGAGGGCATCCTGAATGCGGGAACACCAGGCTATGTCTTTGGCGATTTCATCCAGGGTAGTAGCAGGGGAGGTGAGATCTTTGAAGATAGTGTAGATTTACCTGGATTTGGAATGAGCTTTGGAGATTCTTTGGTTGAATGATTCTGATTTTGCTAGGAATATGGCTTTGTTACGCGTGGATGAGGTCTCTTTGAATTCATTTAGGGAGGATTGGTTGGGCGATGATTGCCATTTGGCTTGTGCTTCACGCTTTTTGGTGCATAGGGCAGAAAGTTCTTCTGTAAACCAGGAGTTAGAGTGCATTGATTTTTTTTTTAAAATCTTCTAGAGGTGCTATGGATTCAATGGCTTGGGTGAGCACGCAGGCATATGTGTTGGCCAGAGAGATGGGGTCATTGTTAAATGGGGGTTTGAGTTCAGGGGTATCAAGAAGCAGAGCTAGGTTGGTTTTGGTTAGTTTTTTAGAGCTCCTGACATTGGCGGGTGGGGCATACGAAAGTATCTTGCGTTTAGGAGTGGTAGGAATTGCAATTGGATGAGGTGGTGGTCTGTCCATGGGAGGGCTGAGATGTTGGTGAAAGATGCACAGTTGTGGTCCGCGATCCAATCGATGGATCGGCCTTTGCAGTGAGTAGGTGCAGTGATTTTGTGTTCGAACGCAGTGTGGGTGAGTTCTTTGGCTAGGGAGGCGGCTGCTTTGTCTTTAGGGTCATGCAGGCCTAAGTTAAGGCCACCAAGTAGGATCGTTTTGGTAGAACTTTTTAAGTTATTGCCTACGATTTGGAGTATGTGTTTTTGAAAGTCTTGAAGTGGGCCAGGAGGTCTGTAGGTGATTACGATGTTTATGGTGCAGTTAGGTGAGATGGAGAGTTTAGCAATGAGGAGGTCGGCATTGTTTTCCCACTGTTGGTTGCAAAGTCTAATCGATAGAGTATCTTTGAATATGAGGGCTACCCCTCCACCTTTGGATGTTTTTTGGTCTTGTCTCAAGATAGTGTATCCTTGGGAAAGGGCAAGGGAGATGGGGAGGGGCCTGATGCGTCATGAAGTCAGGTTTCAGAGATGGCTAGTAAGTCGAGTTTAAGGGCAGTAATGAGGCCGTAGATCTCCAATGCGTGTGCTGGAAGGGTCACGGCGTTGATAAGCACACCTTTCAGTTCTGTGTGGGTGGATGTTTGGCGTGAGTGCTGAGGTTAGGGCTTGCGGGTATGGTCATTGAGCGAATGTGTGGATGTGAAGGGGATGGGGTTGGGCATGGAGCAGTGGGTGTGGGTTTTGGGCAGCTTGTGTTGTGATGGATGAATGCGTATAGTTGGGGTGCGAGAGCTAAATCTGGTATTTCTGAAGACGATAGTGGCCGGAGTGCTACGGCGAGTGGTGTGTAGCTTGGTACGGGATCTGAGTCTGCAGAGCCTAGGGTAGAGGAGGTTGTGGTCATAGAGCTTGATGGTGTGGGGGCTGGGCTGGGTGTTCTGTAAAGGGCATGAGGTGGCATGATTGAGGTCTAGTGGTGGTACGAGATCAGTGTGCATGATTGACATGCTGCAGATGAACCAGTGGACAAGTGTGATGAGAGAGATGGCCAGGTGGGTGAAGTGAGGTGAGGTGCGCTGGGGTGGTGGTGTTGATAGGCGGGACATGGGAGGATACATTTGTAGGAGTAGTGTATATAGTGCTGACATAGGTCTCTCTGCGCTGGTTCTATGCACTTTGATCGGAATGGGGCCAAGCTGGATAATTGGCAGAGCTTCGGAAGTATAATGATGTGTTGTGTATTATCACCTCACATTCTTTTCAATATCTGATATCGTTAGCTACTATTCTACCCAGACGAGGCAATATTACCATTGAATTCACACGTGGATGGATGCATTTTCCATAAATCTCGACCATGTCAATGACTGAATAATGCAAGGGGCCCATTTCTAGCTTGTGGCGTATGGCATGCTGGGGATGAACATTGCAAACATGCAAGACCTAGTTGAATAGAATTAACTGCATTGATGCCTGAGGAGGATTTCAGGACACTGTTGAAAATCCACGAATTGCAACCATTTGCTATCACAGGCAATCAAATGGTTGTTCATTTGATTCCAGTGTACATTCACTAAATTAACTCCAATTACCCTTGTTAGCTTCTTTTGCAACTGTTTTCACCAGTAGTTTGATCCCACATACAGTAACACAATTAAGCAGCTTATGCCACTCTTTGTGCCCCTTTTGCACATTTGGAGAGCCACTCATGAAATATAAGGGGTGTAGTCCCTCTGTCTCTTAACAAAGTCACCGGATTTCTCCTATCCTCTTGACCAACAGCCAGCCAGTCACCTACAAGAGAGTCGGGTGGTACTGGAGCATGTGCCTCTCTATGACATGCTCCACTACGGTAGAGTTCAGCTCCCCACCGAGTGATGGTCATCGGACAATACAAACAGGACATGCCCCATTGACACATTTGGTTCTTACTTGGCTGCCCAAATAGTGGTGCATCCATAAGGCTACCAACATCAACAACAAGAGGTTGCAGAGGTAGTACTGCTGGGTGAACAAAGCACTGCTGGAGGATGGTGCTACTGGTGGAGTATGAACAGAGAACAGATGTGCATTGACAGGCTGAGAGGGCAGGGATGCTGACATATGCCTCTGTTGATCTCTTCCAATGAATTAACTGGGGCCTCCAAGACCACCATAGGCTCTAGCACTGCACCAGTTTCTTCTACCACCTCTCCGAAAAGTACTCCATACCGTGACCCCAATGAAGGCCCTACATTGACCTCCACTGACTTCCTCTTCCATTGAAGGGGTAACACCTCCACTTTCAGTACTGCCCCCTTCACTTCCTCTAATTCCTCCTCCTGTGGCAGTGGTAAAGCCTCAATTATCTGCCTTTTCTACTATCCTCTTCTTGAGACATCGCTTAATAGCTCGCCCACCTCAGGCAGCACTTGCTCTGAGACCTACCCGTCCTCTGTATCTCCAAATATGAGTCCTTGCCCTGCTTCAATATTTCAATCCCTGTTAGGACGGACTAACGCTAGACCAAGCCAACATAACAAAAGACAGACTGGGCACACACATAGATTCCCGCCAGGTTCTCTGACACACAAAAGAAGGTGACTAAACCACAGGAAGGAATCTCTGGTGCCCACGAAAATGCAAAGATTATGTGTTTATTAAACAAGTGGGAGGACATAATGGAACTTTTATTCTTTTCTATTTATGGGGGAGGGAAAAATGTTTGGGGGAAACAAACAGAATAAGTCAAATAAGACCAGGTAGGAGAAATACAAAGCCAAATGAGGAAGGGAATCCAAAAGGGATACTTTTTTGTGGTTTTTTTGTGCATTTTATTAGAAGTATTGCAATGGAGGAGATGGACGAAAACGTATTTTAGAATTGTTGTATGGGAAAGTAAGGCTATAAAGGAAAGACAACAAAGGGAGTCTTATAATAACACAAAATGACAATAGAGATCAAAATGCGGTAAATCCTAGTACACAGGGAAAAAACAACAATGGTGTGTCCAGAATGTATTTATTCCTTATGTTATTTATATACAGGAAGAAACAATGCTCTTTTGTTCACAAAGGTATGTACAATTCGACTGAACATTCTGACTAGGTTGTGGAAGGGAGCGAATGGAAAATAGGTTCTATTTACTCCTCTCAACAAATGTCCTCTAAAACACAAGCTGTGGCCCTGCCCTGTACCCTCTCGTGCTATTACAACCAAACCCCCACAGAGGAAGTGAGGGAGAGCAGCTCCTTTTAATGCCTCTGGACCTGCATCCTTTAGAGAAAGTGTCACTTGTGCATGAACCCGTGGGTGGTCTCGGGCAGTGTTTGGGCTTCCAGCAAGTGCCACATGGTCTTTCCCCTTTCTGTAATGGCTTGCCAGGTGACAGAAGAACAATGGTCTGGAGGATTGCCCAGCGCAAATGCCAGAGGTTTAAGATTCATTCTAAACCTTCCAGGCATCATCCCTTTGTTTTTGCAGATTTCATGTATGATATGATACAAGTCATTTATAACGCGCCTGTACTCAAGTGTTTCTAGGCGAGATCATATAGATCAGGAGATGTGGCCCCTTATCTTTTTTTCCAAGTGCTCAAGACCAGACATAGGGCTTCTTAATGTAAGGCCTGTATGTGCTGCTCACTGATTTTCCCTGCTGTCTTGGCCACTGATTAGTGCTGCTGAACTCACAGATTGGTACAGAAGGCACAAAAACGAATCATTTTCAAAACGGAAATTGACTATAGCAAACGCAGTTGTAGACCCTGCTGCCTGCTCCTCTGGTCCCCACCGCAGAACCTATCCATGTCACCCTGAGCATAATGGTGACATTTCTGTAGGATACATTCAATGACAATATCGGTATCCAAATACCTAGGCCGGTCCCCTCCTTGGGGATGCACCTGCAACTGCTGTGCTCATTCTACTTCAAGAATGTATGTTTTCTCTCTGACCAGTGTTAGGAAAGACTGGGGTGGTTCTACCAAAGCTGCATCTGAGAAAACGACTGTCGCCCAGAGGAAGAGAGTGACAAATCCATAGAGTGAGCATAGAGTGAAAGAGAAATATCAGAGAGAGTGAGAGAGGGTGCTAGATCGTCAAATGATGTTCTAGCTATAGCTAGTACGATATATATGTCTGCAGTCCAATGCCCACAACACCATATGCTCCAACCTGATGCAGTACAAACTATTTGCAACTGGTTGACTATACCACTGGGATTCCAGTCCTTCCATCTATCTAGGAGTACAGTGACCTGTAACTGTTGCATTCGTTTGCTTTGCATAAGTATGCTTGTGTTGCACACTTGACACACCTACTTAGGCTGCTCATCAGAAATGTGTTTGGGTGTCACACATACCTTGATTAAGCTTCAAATGCTTGTAAACATCTCATAAAGAATTTCAATGACTGCAGAACTGGTGAGAGGGCCTGAGATGAATGGGTGCAGGCAGTGCTCTTGGGGAGACAAGCCTCATTTCTCTCTGACAGGGACTCTAAGGGTGGCCTGGCTGTCAGTCTCCTGTGCTGCTGCTTGTTAGCCGGCCTTGCAAAGACACAGCACCAAAGGCTCCAGAGGGTGTTCTTTCTGGCTGGCAGATTTGATCAGGAAGTGATGGCTTTGAACCTTGATGCTTAAGCTGAATTTCTCTACATTTTCTGGTGGAGTAGTGTAAGGAACTCCTGGTGAAAACAGTAAAGACAGACACAATTGATCACAATTCAAGGTTGTTTATTCAAACAATATGCAGGTTGCAAAATCACCTAATCTAAACCTAAATCTAAGATGGGAGCAAGCTTCAACCATCAAATGAATAATAAGGCAGTCCTTGTGGTGTCTGGTCAAAGTAAAAGGGCCTAGACTAAAAAAAAACTATTGCCAGCCCTTACAACTAATATAGAAAGAGTGTGGGAAAGAGTTTTCAATAAAGAAAGAAGGGTTCTCAAATAATATGTCAGGATGGGCTTGAGCGAGGGGTCTCCTTTCCCCACGTTTTTAGCACAGGATAGCGTGGCAGTACACTGTGCAGCACATGCTAGAGCTTTCCCAGCACGAGCCGAAAGTTCCTTTGCAAGTATTAGGTTCTTCCTTGGGCAAGTGTCCTCTCTATAAAGTCTCTTGCCTCTTGGGACCTGATGGGTTCCAAAAATAACAAAACAAAAGTTCCTTTCAAATGTTCGGTGGATGATGCCTTCACCCCTGGGTCCTCCTCTTCCGGGCGCAAATCCAACAACTTGTTTCTAACAGTATCTGGACCTTTGAGGTTTACGTATCTTGTAGTTCTGAGGGTCTGATAAAACAAATGGTGTCCTTTCTCGATTACACTCAGAGTGGTACTTTGTCACCCTGGTTTCCCTCTCTGAGCTTAGACCCATCTTGGATGTCAGCCTCCCTCTGCCGGGTTCACTCTGGCTTGGATTCCAAAAGATAGCTCTGTAAACAATCAACTCTGTTACATTCACGATTGTTAATGTCCTTTTAACCAGTTCATGGTGAGCTTCCCTTTCTTGGGTTGTCAACACTACTGTTCATTGAGGCATCAGACTCTGTCCCTTTTATACACAAATTTGGGGCGTGGCTCTTCACCCCTGGGTCCCCCTCTTCCAGGCGCAAAGCCCTCTCAAATCTCATCCTACCTCTGCCTGGTTCACTATGGCTTTTCACACAATTTTAAGGTGATGGTTCTTCACCCCTGGAGTCGCCTCTTCCGGGTTCAGACCCCTCTCGATGGCATCCCTCTGCAGGTTCACTCTTGCCAATCTTCTCTCTCAACATGCAGGATTCGTTCCTTTAGCTTTCAATTACTTGCCGGTCAAAGACTATCGACTGTACAGCGGATGTTACTCAACCTCTGTAGGACCACTTTGACATTCTTCTTGTGGTGCTCGCACAGACTTCTGGTTCTTGTAGTTTCAATGCAAAACAAAGGGGGATCAGCCAGAGTCTTTCACACAAGCACCCACATGGCGCCGGAACACTCTACAGCTGATCTTGTAGGTTTTATTTGCGTCTTGTAGTTTCACCACTGGGTCTCCCTCTGTCGGCTGGGAACCTTCTTAAAGTTCTTCAAGGTTCTCCCTGTGCCGGGGTTGCACCCTGCTTCCCAAAAGTCAAAATTGTAACAAAAAGGTTTTGAGACTAATAGTCCCAGAATGCAATGGACTGATTTTGCTCCCACTTCATTGCTGATCGAAATGGCACTTCTTTTCATTGGGAGCTGTAGGTCTCTCCCCTGCCTTGCCCCTCAGAAACCTGTGTTCATCTTCCTGGCCAGGGGAGGAGTCTAACTGTTGCAACTGCCAGGCAAACCCAGCTGCCCCTGGTCTTGCCTTCTGGAGGGACAGTTTCCTCCTCCACATTGCAATCTCCTCTCCGGTAGCAGGGCCAGTGTTTGGGCGGTTTCCTCCTTCTCCTTCTCCTTCTTCTCCATCTCCTTCTCCTTGCCCATTGATTCCTATAGGTAATCCTCCTGGCTCCCATCTGCCTTTACCTCGTCCCTGTCCTTGTGGATTTCAATAGGGGAATGGGATTATGGGATTTGTAGTGTTGTGAAGAGGTGCAATTCTTATTGGATTTTAGAGGTAATTTGGAGTTCCCCTGTTGTTTTCTCTGTCTTTTCCATAAGGGAACGTGCTGGGGGGATGGGACTTTGGTGACAACATCCCATAAATACTGCAGAGATATCGGGTAGGGGTGCATTGGAAAAAATTGGATACTGCATCTCGCCCAAGGACACTTCTCTCGCAGTCTCCATTGACCCCCTGCCCAGGTGATCCTTCCCCACTCCTCCACCCCCAGGGTTGGGATCCAAGAAGGATGGTCCTCCCCTGGCCAGCCGAACAAAGGATCCCTGGGAATAACCTGGGAGAAACACCTTAGGTTTCTCACAGTAGTCACAGTTTGGCTGATATTCTTATTCTGTGTAACTCTGTCACTGTTGAGGGCCGTGAGATAGTGGGTCTCAAATAAAGAATTCGCCTTAAAAACCCACCATGGTTCCATCCTTTAAAATGGAGGGTGTGGGGTGTGTGTAATAAACATAACCTATATACAATCAATCAATGTGTATTTCAGAACAGCAGTTTCATAAAAACATAGTGAACATTCACAAAACGTTAGCAAAAACAGATGCTTAAAAAAAGACTGTTCCATTAAGATTCATTAAAACTCATTGTGGTTGACATTCTAGATCATACTGAAACATAGACTGCAGGTTTTTCAAACGACTAGATACTCACTTATAAAAACACATCCATGATTCATAGAAAAAATGATACTTAAGAAACAAGCCATTCTACTAACATTCTTTGAAGCATGGATCCCACACCATATTAAAAGATAATTGGCATACATGGATTGCTCCATAAAGTGCAAGTGACTAGGTGTTCAAGTATCCAAAACCGCCCCACTTGGTCTGAGGGTATATGTCAGGACAGGCAGTTGAACTTGTCGTGTAGAGGACGAATTCTTCCTGCCAATGTACCCCTCAGGTGTACACACAAACATACTGAGTAATGTATTAACCGGAAGAGGTGTCGGACACTCCCGGGACACCACTGACTGAAAAACAAAGGTGCAGTATCAGAAACAGATCGTGTACACCACAAGTGGCTTATAAATGGAATACTCTGTGGGCTAACCTGAATGTGGATTTTGGGCACTTCCGGAACACCTCTGGTGGTGTGTGGTGGCACGGATAACAGGGGCGTCCCTTTTGGTAGCAACCCGAAGATGGAGTTCCCCTTAAATGACCAGGAGTTGGATTAGCCCTATGTTATGTTATGTTATGTTGTGGGATTTGTAATGCGCACCTGGTACCCGAAGGCTGATGGGCGCAGACTGACAAACACAAAACAAAACTACACATGCAGCAGAACTATTAGCTGTCAATTATTACAACTAGCAGAGCTCTAGACGAAAAGCAATGTTTTTAGCTTATTTTTAAAGAGTTCTGTTGAAACCAACGTTCTTATTGAAGTTGGGAGGGCATTCCAGGCGGTAGGTGCCGCTACTTCAAATTACCCCTGCCTTCTTTTGTTGGTCTTATGCCGAGGTACATTGAGTATATTTGAGTTATCTGATCTAAGTGACCTTCCCTCGTCTTTCACGATTATGGCTTCCTTCAAATATGATGGCATTTGACCTACAATGCATTTTTGAGTGATGAGAAGAAGCCTAAACCGAATTCTTTCTCCAACCGGTAACCAGTGAAGGCTCCTTCTGGCCTCAGAGACATAATCTCTTTTACTTAGGCTCTTCACTACTCTCACTGCCCCATTTTCGATTACCTGAAGACGATGGATCTCAGTCTGGGGGATACCCACCAAAAGACTGCATCCATAGTCTAATTTTGAGCCAATAATGGCTCTAGCCAGTGTTTCTGAATTTTTTTCAGAAATGAACGGGCAAAGATGGCGGAAAAGTTTAAGGAAATAGGAGGCTGACAAAACAAGGCTATTCACCTGCGCCTTCATGTTTAGATGTCTATCCAGACATACGCCCAGAGTCTTAACCTTGGACAAGTTTTAATAACACAAAGGTTGACGTTCTTATATTCCGCTCCTAATTTATTCAATTTGCTTGGAGAGCCTACGAGAAGTTCAGTTGTAGCACTGTTCAGGGCCAGACCATTAGACACCATCCAATTTTGAATTTTTGAACAAATTACATTAATGAAAGCTTCACCTTTTTGTTATATTCCTGAGATAGGTAGGATGCATTGCGTGTCATCCGCGTAGTTGGCAAACACGACCCCTTCCAGCATCTGGAAGAAGGGGATCATGAAGATGTTATAGAAACACTGAGAATCGCATGCTCCCTGTGGGACTCCATACAATAGTAGCATGGGATCAGCTTCTGCCAATTCGCTGGCAACTCTAATTTGCCTATCCTTTAGAAAGGATGATATCCATTGAATGGCCTCTTCAGAAAAAGACACATTTTCTCTTAACCTGATGGACAAGATCAAATGGTCCACCAGGTGAAAGGCCGCGGAAAGTTCTAAAATCATCAATAAGGCAATCTGACCTTTATCCATACCAAGAATGAGATGGAATTTGAGGGCAAGAAGCGCTGTTTCCGTGCCATGATTGGCACGGAACCGTGATTGATAGTTATGCAGAATGTTATTCTGTTCTAGAAATAAAGAAATCTGATTATACGCCACCCGATCTAGTATTATAAGGAGAAAAGCGGTATTGGTAATAGGCCTGTAATTCGAAGAGGTAAGCGGGCATAGGTTGGACTTTTTTAATAGAGGTGTGATCCATGCATTTTTCAGATTAGCAGGCACTACCTTGGACTCTAATGATGCATTAACAAATTTTGGAAGAGCTGGTATTAAGGTGGGTAGGCATTCCTTAATTATGATGGCATAACATGGATCACCTTTACAACTTGTGCTCTTAAATTGACTAATGGTTTTTGCCAATGCCTCTTCAGATATGGGCAAGAATCTGAATGAGGGTTGGTCTTTATCTTTAACTGGGGGATGTGTGATCTTCTCCTGCTGATCTGATATGTTCAGGGAACATTTTTTGATCTCTATGGTTTCTTTGATTTTGTCTAATTTGTTAGACATAGCTGATTGAATTTCTGTGCACCAAGCCTTGTTTTTAATAATCGGGGCTGGTGTGGGTCCTGGCGTGTGTGTTTGTTCTTTTAATATTTTAAACAGCTCCTTGCAGTCTGATTTGGCATTGGTGATCCTCTCGTTCAATGCCTCCTTTTTAGCTGTTATAACCTCTTTTTTAAAGTTAGCAGCACTACTTTTATACACTTTTAGGTTACTGGAGGATTTATCATTTCTCCATGCATGATAGAGTTTGTTTTTCATGGCTTTTAGTTCTGATAGCTCCTTAGAGAACCAGTTATTATTATGATCAGTTCTCTTCATTTTATTTTTAATAGGAGCAAGCTTGTCGGTCACTGTTTTAAGTGAGTTTGTAAACATATCCGACATAGCGTCTAGATCCCCTATTTTGCCTATGTCGGTATTCAAGGATTGAGCCCAGGGATGTAACGCCTCTTTGTTCAGATTTTTTCTGATTCCTACTGGTAATGGATGATTTAGGATGAGAAAGTTTGGTCCTAAAGGATTCCACTTTAGATTGGAAACCAATACTAAAGTGGCCTGACCACGGACAGGGTTGTACATCTACATTGGTTACAGGAACATTAAGAGTGGATATCCAATCCAATGTGTGACCCTTAATGTGTGTAGCAGTTCTAACATGATGGACAAAGCCTAAGGCGTCAAGGGTATTCTCCATTGTCTTTGCTGTTGTGTCCGAGTCGCTACCCAGCCAAAGGTTGAAATATCCTAACAAAACCAATTTGGTATTAAGTTTCAGAAAGGAGAGTAGTAGACTGTTTAGAGAGGTGGGAAAACTGGGGTCCGCTGTAGGGGCTCTATAAAGTAGAAGAACATTCAGAGTAGTTTCTGCGCTGATGGCAATTTTAATAAGTAGTATTTCTGAACCTGGAATGGAATCAATTTTGGTTTCCCACGTTTTCAAAGAACATTTGATAATAAACGCTATCGCCCCCCCGACCCCTATTCTGAGTTCTATCTTGTCTGATCATATAGTAACCTTCAGGAATGGCAAGTGACAATGTAGGGTCTGCAGCTTCATGGCTCCACGTTTCCGTCAGGGCACAAATATCAAGATCATATTCTTCTATGATCGAAGCCACCTCTGTGGCATGTTTTAGAAGTGACCTAGTATTAAGTAGCAGGTATTTAAGAGAGCATAGCGGGGTACTGGAGTTAGGACTGATCTCATAATTATCTGTTGTTTTTGTTGAGCCTATATTGATTTGGTTGTCTTTGGTAGAGATAGGCATCCTACTCACAGCTAAAGGGGCGTTAGGTGTCTCCATGCTCATATGAGTGTTCCCTTGCGTAATACGTGCTGGATCCTCTCTGATGTCTATGTTAGGTGCATCCGGCGAGGCAACTGGCAGAATGGTGGGAAATATTTGAGGTGTCTTAACAACCTCTGTCTGTAAGGTTGCCATGGCCTGAGACCCTGAGACTTACAAGAATCAGAGGCAGGCATAGATGTAGTACTCTGATGGTGACCTTGGGGTATGTTGAATTGAATAAGGTTGTCTGGCGTCCTAACATATTCACTAGAAGGTTTCTCTGAGACCAAAGGACGAAAAGGGGCAGTGCTAAGCACTTCCGTTTGAGTGGTTTGTGTGATCATTTGTGATTGTGTATTAAGATATCCCCGTGAGTCTATCTTTTCTCTTGCATCCCTAATAGCTTCCAACGCTTCATTAATCCCCATATTGGGTACTCACAGTGTACTGCAAAGAGGGTAGCCCTTCTCCCTACTCCCGTAGTGAACCGGAGCAAACCGGCTTCTAAGCGCCGGCGCTGACGCACATGAAGTGGTCTCAAATAGTACAAAGAACTACAAAAACTCTGGGGATTGTAGTTTCTTAATATCAAACACTCCTGCAACGGGCGAAGCATGCAATTCAGCTCACTAGCACCGCTGATTCTAATACGACTTTACCAATGTGGTCAAACAATTCGAATTTAGCCAAGATTCTGCACTAAAAGTATATTAAACAATTCTGCAGTTAAGATAAGTTAAAACTAAGTATAAAGAACTAAAAGCTAGCGAACAGCAATAAGTCATAACTTCCACTTTCACTATTAAAATAAATCTGACTTTTCAACTAGCGAGTTTAAAAAACAATCAATATATGTCTATAACCAGACAGTGCAGTTAACAACATACTTAAAATGAAATACGGAAAAGAACAACTGAGACTGTTGGAGTTCTTACCATAGGAGGCTATCTGAAGTAACAGGAGAAGAAAATTAAGCAGGTGTTGAACGAAGAGTCTTTGTCCAAGTAATGCTCCCCTGAACCGACGGCACGAGGATGCCTAAGTAGTACAAAAAACAGTGCTCCTACAGAAGTCTATAGTCTGAGCACTTATCAGAGAAAACGGTAATCCAAATCATGATAGACGTGGAAAGTGGGAAATCCTGGGACAGAAAACGGTGTCGGCAACTTGCGGGCGTTGAAGTACAATTCAAGAGACAAAGCAATCCAGGAAGCAATCCGTGTCGGCGTGAATCTGGCAGACATGGTACAAAACGTGAGGCAAAGCCAGTTGGTGACAACAGTTCTGACCCGAATTACCAGATGTTCAAAAACAGAACCAGGGACAAGGCAAGAGCAATCCGGTTAGCAAGCAAAGGTCCAAAAAACCTAGAGGTCGTAGAAATAAAGCACTAGATACATGAATGAGCCACTGATGAAGCAAAATTCAGAAGCACCGGAGCAAAGTAGAGGCAGTGCTTGAATGGAGAAATCACCTGACCCGAGAAATGCACAAGCCAGGGGTACCAGGGTCTCCATGATAACCCCCAACAAGCATGAAAAGACCTGCCGCGACCGCCACGCATGGGAAATCTGCCTTAGCAAAATCGGGAGTGCAGATGGCTCTTGCGATTAGATCTTAGCAGAAACTGGGAAGAAACATTTGTGGGCAATACAGTTTGTCTATGAATGCCACTGTATCATAACAGGTGGGTGGATTTCAATGGTTTCCTGACATCAATATATACAGCAGCCACACACAAGAATGAAAACACAAATGAGCATTATTATGTAAAGACGTATTTTGTGGCATTGTGATAACAAGATATTCAATGGACTTAGTAATAACACATACAAGATAACAATGAATGGATGTAACTGGACAATACTATACCATTTGTTCATCATTTTCTTTTTCTTAAGAAACAAGTAATAAATAAGATTGGAGATTTGTAAATCAAGTCAATCACATTAAATAAAACATTACTCCTAATCAACGCCTCCCTCAGTTACATCAATAAGCAGCAGCTGGTCTTAGGTGCATCAGCCCATAGTGGGTAGAGCAAAGCTGGGCAACATGGAGTACATTGAGTTTCTCTTAGCACAGGGATCAGGGTTCTTTCCCTGATAATGTTGTACACTGGGCAAAAGAACATTAAACACAAGAGATCTATTTCTGGAACTTGGCATAGCGGGCATTGTTTTCCCCCAATGTAGTCTGAGCACCGTGAGGTGATTGCTCTCAAAAAGAGGCAATTGAATCTTGCTCGGGTAATTATAGTTCTTTCTTTCAGGTCATTTGCCCATACCAGATATTTTTTGATAAAACCCGGTGTAAATTTAACATGTTTGTGGTTAGATGATTCTAATAAGTCCATTGATTCCCGTCTTGCCTTAATAAGTGATATCACTTGCGCTTTTAATTGCCTTACTATGTGCACATTCAGCACAGTTGGTGCAGTTAAGTATTGGTGTGCATTTATTTTCACAAAGAATGCTTTTACATACCGCAGCCATGGGATCTTAAATGCTCCATTTTTAGCTAGTAGTTCTTTATAGAAAAAAAAACATAATTTATTCAGTGTTAGCCTTTAACATTCTTCAAGAACAAATTGTTCTGCCCTGGCTTTTGGTTGCTACAGATTCCTAACCAGTGTATATCATCCTCTAAAAATGATGTGCCCAACACCATATGAACATCATAATTTGGTGCAGACTGGCAAAAAATACATTTAAACAAAAAAAGTATATTCTCTACCACTTGCAAATCATTTATGTTCTCATACCCCGTAGAGGGGCCCCATATTTGGCCACTAATCCCACTTTACTGAGATGCACTGTTTAAATTAAATCTAGAGGGTAGGTCTTACCCCCCCCCCCCCACTAGAGCTGCTTAAATCAATTAATTTGCTTAACAATGAGCAATTTCCTGGTCAATGTTGTTGAAACACTTTTCCCCAAGCAATCAAATTCCTTAACCAGCAGAATTAGGCTTGTATTGCTTCACATTGATGGCATCTTGGTTTGGGGTTTTTACGCGTGGCACACCATGACTGGCAGTTTGCCTGTATATCCCTGAAGATGTAAGTTATTCATAGAAATGTGCATGCCGTGATTAACCCTTCTAGCCCCTTTGATGTTCCACGATATCATAGTTATTAGTTACACTTTATTAATTGGCCTAATCAATCAAAATCGGAACTTCACATTCCTCAGGCGTAGGTTTAGTAAATGATGATGTGGACTGTGAAGCCAATTGGATCGTACGGGATGTATTAGTTTCTACCATTAACCAGTCTATTTCCTCAAGTGAGGTCAGACAGACAAAACGGTTCCTGTTTGGTAAGGTTGCTCCTCGTGGGGAAGGGCTGTGAGCCAGATTTGTTGAGAGTTTGATGTTTCCTGAGGGGCTCATTTTTTACACTTGAGCTGAGATTGACCTTGCTTTATGGAACTTGCTTCCTTTTGAATCAACCTACCAGACTGATGTACATATTTTCCATACGTTTCCCTCTGCAGTAAATATATGTCAGGAGGGTAAAAGCATGATAATGGTAGGATCCTGAGCCGAGATTGTAATGCCTTAACCCCTAGGTTAGAATTAATAATGTATTGCGTAGATTGTTGGTTGGCAAAAGTGAAAACTATACAGTGTCCTTAAAACACGTTGTGGTTGTTCCCACCCAGGCAATCCTTCTGGCCATCTTTATATAGTGTGCATGTATAGATTGGTGGCTGTAGGTTGGAATTTATCTAGTGGACCGTCTTGTTTATCAAAGAGCTGGTAGCTTCCATCTAGTCGGCTCATAAAACAAGGTACATATGTGATGACCGTGACCTAGGATAGCGCGGCCGGGGAAGATTCAGGGGCAGCAGATTGGATGGCATAGAGACAATCAGAATAATGCAATGGCTGGTCTGCGAAGTTCGATCCCCATGCACTCGCGTTTCAGGTGAAACTCTGCATTTGTCTCAACCGGTCGTTTGGAATGCTCCTGCCCAGAGGTTAGGATTTAAAGTTACTCATAAAATCCATGATTGATTGCATTTTTCCCATAAGGGACAAAACAGCTAAAGGTGTTCTTTTCATAAATGTGGTGATCATTTCTTGGAGTGTAGGGTCATTGCACACATTAATATCACATTGATATCAGTTTGCTCCTTGTGTACACATATGTTATCGAGAATGTTTTGAAGAAATAAACAGTTTTAGAAAAATGTGAGGAAAAGAATGTCGAGCCTGTTTTAGTCCTGCAGCAAAAAAGCAGAAATGCAAACAGTCATGCAGAATTTGACCGTTATAAATTGAAATGCCTGCACCTGAAAGGCAGATTTCATTATTACTAGCAGAACAATCTTTTTGCTAACCATTTTTATAAAGTAGGCTGTGTTGCCTTGTGAGCCAGCAGACAAGCAAAATTCCTTCAGGTTTTGGGGATAGCCTTATTGAATATGTTTGAGAACCACATCCATGTGTTTAATTTCAATTACGATTATTTGTATATGAAGGGCTGTCGCAAGACATGGACAGTCTGTGAGGAAGCCTATGGCCCGTGCCCACTCTCGAGGGTCAGAAAAAAAAGTTTGTTGTGCTTTTTTCTGGACATCTGGGGAAGATCCTGAAAACTTCAGGAATCGTGAATTCTTCCCTGAAAAAGATGTAGTGATCAGAGGAAGCCTGCAACAGACAGGTTACCTCATGCTGACTCCCTAGAACATTGTACCGGGCCTTGCAAATACTTAACATTCTTTGTTATGACCAACGTCACTTCAATGGGCTGCCTCTTTGCCTCTGGCAACACCCTAATCATTGTTCATGTTGGATAATAAACACTGATGGGGCCTTTGCTTCTGGAGACCCACATAAAGCTCCAGTTAGATGTTCAACTCTGTGCCTTTTTTCGAGACAAGCCGAGTCAGACAGTACATCTTCAACTGCCTCTATTATTCTATTATTTTAATGATGTGTGCTTATTTGACACAAACTTAAAAGGGGTTTGCTCTTTTGCGGAACTTCAATGTTTCTTGGCATGATCAATAACAATCAGTAGGATGCTTGAGTTAAACTGACTTCAAGTAAGATGATCATTTCACACATTGGGCCTCATTACGGTTCCAGTGGTAACCGTGCCAATGGTACTGGCGGGTTGCCACCGGACCCGTAAATATTTACCGGAACCTGACTTCCCAGTGCCACTGGGAGAGTACAAACCTGGCGGTCCAGAAAGTCTGGCTCTGGTAAATTGTAAGTCCCCATTCCCATAGGACTCTATGGGACTCTGTGGGAGTGGGGACCAAGGAAGCACCGGTTCTGTTTCTAATGGTGCCGGTGCTTCTGTGACCGGTCTGCCTACCGTGGCCGCTGTGCCCGTCAGGGTCAGACCCGTCGGGCACGGTTGCTCCGGCATGCAGACCTGTAATATGCCAGTCTAGAAACAAGGGTGCCAGTAAACTTACTGGCAGCCTTGTTTCCAGACCAGCAGGGTCAGAATAAGACCCATTATCTTTTTTTCTTTTTAAGTTTCAAAAGATTTTTATTGTAAGCAGTCAACATGCAAGACAATCAATAGTCATTAATAATAAACAAAAGCAACTGTCCACTATTATACATCAAGTATCAATAGGATTGTTAAGAAAATGAACATGACTTATATTTATGCCATAATGAACAATGGTCAAGCCTGCGGATTTGTAAATAAGTTCACTTAAAAGGACATAGTCCAATCAACAATGTAGGAACAGGAACCCCCAGTCAACACTACAGATCACCTCATACAGACCACAGCAAAAACTTAGGGGTTCTGTTCCTACATAGTTGATTGGACTATGTCCTTTTAAGTGAACTTATTTACAAATCCGCTGGCTTGACCATTGTTCATTACTGCTAGTTGCTTCCCCTTCTCGCCAGCGAAGTAGGGGACACCCATCTACTGTATTGTTGTATTTATGCCAAACATGTATCAATGGATGAGTCTAGATAGCTTCAAAAAGGTTTTAAGATTGAGAGGGAAGTGGGTGACAAACCAATGACGAACAAAACATATAAATAACATGACAAACAGGACATAACCCAAACATAGGGTTAGGAGGGGACGGGGATGAGGGACACATAGTAATAGCATCAATGATAGTCTACATTAGAACGAAAATCAAGAAAAGGTTGCCATTTCAATGTATGTTTGCAAAGTAAAGCAGGGGAGGAAGTAATACAGTTTTCCATCCTATGAATATTACAAATATTATTCCACCAGAAATTAAAATGAATGCTCTGTACTTTTTTCCAATTGGTGGTAATAGTTTGGAGTGCTACCATGAGACACAAATCAAAGAGCAATCTAGAATGAATATTGGTTATTGCTGATTGTAAAAGGGAGCTTCCGAAAATAAGAAAATCAAAACAAAAATCTTTTTGGCTTTTAAAAATTAGCTTAATTGTTCGACATACCGAAATCCAAAAGGGCTTACCATGGTTACATTCTATGAACATGTGTTTAAAAGAACCAGGGGCTTGGGAGCAGCTCCAGCAAAGGTCGTTAGGTAGAAGGCTGCATTTGAAAAGGGATATAGGGGTGGCAAAAGATCTATGGTGGAAGAAAAACAGGGTTTGGATTAGGCTGGCTGATGAGGTAATTTTCAAGCTGCATTTCCATTGTAGAGGCCAGTCAAATTGATGGTTTGGCAGTAAACAATCCTCTTCCCAGTCATTTTGTAGTACACTAGCTATTGAAGTAGACCTCATGGATTTATAGAAGAAGGAAGCAGTATTTTTAGGCTTCAGTATGGGAAACTGTCTTAGCATATCAGGCATTCTGGCGTTATGGTAAGTAGTTCATAAATTGCAAACAGAGCAGCAATAATGACCAAATATCGTTTCATGGCAGAGTCAGGCAACTGGTATTTTGTAGCAAAATCTCTAAAAGCAATGGAAGCATTTTGTGAAAAAAATTGGTTACAATATTTAATGTTTCTAGATAGTGATGGCTTCCACAAAATTAATTTGCCTTTTACCTTAATGAGGGAGTTAAGCCAGATAAGAACAGAGGGAGGGAGTTAAGCCAGATAAGAACAGAGGTAAAAGTAGACATTTTGGTCAGAGATGGAAACATATATAATTTGAGATAGAATGCAGATTGGCGAATACAGGAATATTTTATCAATTTATTCTTGTTCTTAATGAGATAAATATCTGATAAGGGAATTGGGGAAACCATAGCTCTTTCCAGAAGTACCCAATTAGGTAAGTATTCTAGTTCATCTTGTACAAACCACATCTGTACTTGCTTAATAACAAAGGCCATGTGATATTTTCTAAAATACGGAAAGTTGACACCACCCATAGAACAAGATTTTTTTTAATTTACTAAGTGAAATTCTGTGTCTTCCTTTGACCCATAGAAATCCAATTAGGCAGGAATCTAGGGATATAAAAAAGAAAAGGTGAAAGGGAATAGGTAACATAAATAGAAGATCTAGAATGGCGGGGGAGATCATCAATTTAATGGATTCCAACTGACCCCACCAGGAGAGATATAGAGGTGACCATGAAGTTACAAGTTCCTTAACTCTGGTAAGTATGCTATCAATATTGTTTTTTTGTATATCACCAACAGAGGTGGAAATATTGATGACAAGATATTTGAGGCCTTGAGGGCACCATTTCATTCCTAAGGATAGCATGTGAAGTGGTGTACAATACGTGTTAAGGGTAAGGATCTCAGATTCATCAATATTAAGTTTATAACCAGATGCTTTAGCAAAGATAGAAATCACCTGTAATAGATGTGGGCCACTTTGCTCTGGGTGTTTCAGAAATAGAAGAATATCACCCGCATAAACTGCAGTTTTAATACAAAGGTGCTTATATCGGACTCCTAATACATTATCATTTTGTCTTATAGTCTTTAAGAAGGGTTCAAGGGCCAGAATAAAGAGAATTGGGGAGAGATGGCAAACTTGACGTGTTCCTCTAGAGAGACAATAAAAGCAGATAGTTGACCATTAACAAAAATTGCAGATTTTGGCATTGAGTAAAGAATGCTGGGCCAAAACCATGCCATTTAAGGGTTCTAAATACAAAATCCCACTCAACTCTGTCAAAAGCCTTTTCGGCATCTAGGGCGACTGCAGTATGGTGATCTTTGGATTATTGTATTACATCTATAATGTTTAGGAAGAGTCTAATATTGGAGGAGGACACTCTGCCCTTGACATATACAACCTGATCTTGTTTGAGGAGATTGGGAAGAAAAGGGAGAAGTCTGTTGGCTAGTATTTTTGCACAAATCTTACAGTCAGTGTTAATCAGGGAAATTGGCCAATACCTTTGAGGGAGTTCAGGGTCTTTATAGGGGTTGGGAAAGACAATAATCATAGCTTCATGGAAAGAACCTTGTGCTTTTCCTTCTGATAGGAAGTGAGAATAAAGATCGCTAAATTTAGGAACTAATAGATTAGAAAAATGGGAGTAGAAATATGTAGGAAAGCCATCAGGACCTGGAGCTTTGCCTTTTTTAAGATTATTGATGGCGTGAAAAATTTCAGCAGGGGTAATTGGAACATTAAGAGATTCAAGCTCAATCGGGGATAAGAGTTCCTGGGTAGGTTGTGCAGAAAATTGTCAATGGAGGGATTATTAGGAGGGGCTTCAGAGGCATATAGCTTAGAGTAGAAAAGATTCAGAGAATATCCGTATCTGAATGCTCTCTATTTCCTAGATGATCTTGCAGGGTTACAAATCTAGATCTTTCTTTTTTGAATTTAAGGTAGGAAGCTAAAGATTTGCCTGTTTTATTGGAAAGTTGATAGATTTTTTAATTATATTTGAGCATATTTGCAAAGGAGTATTGAGTTACAATTTTATTATATTGAAATCTTAACTTTAGAATTTATTTAAGAATTAAGCGGGAGCCAGTACTGGTAAATCGAATCTCTTGCGGTTTTCAATTGTTTAAGAATAGATTCAGACTCCTGCTTACGTTTTTTCTTTTTATTGGCAGCAAAAGATATAATATGACCTCTAAGAACAGCCTTATAATAATCCCAGTTGTCTGAAGTGGAAGTGTCTTGATTTATGTTCACGGTAAAATAATTACTATGCTGCTGGGTAATAAAGGGTGCGAATAAGACATCATTCAGCAGACTAGTGTAAAGTTGCCATCTATTTGAGGGCTAAGAGTTACAGGGAGATTTTATTTGGATATGAATGGGAGCATGATCAGATATCGTAATAGACTCTATTTGGGCTTTTAGGAGAAGGCTAGCCATGGAGTTGGGAATGAAAATGTAATCTAATCTTGAAAAGAATTTATGGGGTACGGAATAAAATGTAAAATCAGAATCAGTGGGGTGAAGTAGACGCCCTGTATCACTAAGGCCCAGTTCTGATATAAAATCAATGAATTGTTTATGAGATGTAGTATCAGTGAAACGAATGGTAGACTTCCTATCTACAAAGGGGTCTATGACTTGATTACAGTCACCACAATCAATCGAATTATAAGGATTTATCTGGAGCATGTGAATTCTAAGAGAACTCCAAAAGTTAGGATCAGGAGATGTTGGGCCATAAATGTTGAGAATGGAATATTCTATAGAGTTTATTAGTAGTTTGAGCAGAACCCATCATCCCTTATCATCAGATTCATTAAATAGTATGTTACATTTGAGAGATTTGTTGATTAAGGTTATGACGCTGTAGAATACCTGACCAACTCAATGCCATTTAAGTTTGGCTGCTTCCTCATTGGAAAGATGTGACTCTTGGATGCAGGCAATTGAAGGTTTCAATCTATTCAGATAACATAGGATTTTTTGTCTCTTAATTGAATTATGTAATCCTTTAATCTTCCAAGAAACTATATTTAGAGGCATGAGTGTGGAGAAATGTATATATAAATCATTGGGTATATATAAGAAGAGACAATGTAAAAGTTGCAGCTATTAAAATACCAATAGAATAAAAATGTATAGTAAATTGATATGAAATGTAACAATGTATCCAGTACAACAAATTATGGCACAAAGGGAGAGAAACATGAGGAGGGGGGTACAAACAAAGGGAAAAGTATAGTCTTTAGCAACAATGAAACATATTTAAAAGTCGAGTAAAAAAGGTGGCTATAAAAAGACAGCCACACCAGACCATGCTGTAGTAAAAGCAAAAAGTGTGGTGGGGGCAGGGGAGCCAAAGAGAAAAAAAAAATAAGAAATAGGCCCACCTAAACCTCACTCCGGTGGAGATAGCAGAAAGTGGATTACATAGTTTTCATGTGGTAGGAGGTAGTGCATCCATGTCGTTTCTTTTCTGAGATTGGATACATCTACGTAGATCCGTTGAATTCTGAAAAGATGAAGTTTGCCCATTTAGTGTAACTTCAAGAGAGGCAGGGTGTATGATGCCATATCTAGCATTTAATTGCCTTGAAGCTGGTCTGAAGGCAAGGAGCGCCTTTCTTCTTGCTGCTGTTCCTTTGGCAACATCTTGTGTTATTAAGATTCTTTTTTCCTTCCCATGTCAAGTTTTTGATTTGCTTAACTTTTTCTATAATAAGAGCTACATGAGTGAAATCAAGGAGAGCAAGTATCATGGGCCTGGATAGGTTATTGGAGCTCTGTGAGGATCTAAGAGGTCCGATTTGGTGTGCTCTTTGGATATTTAGTTGTACTGAGGCCGAGAGGCTAAGGACTCTAGGTTGAAACATATATAGAAAGGCAGTGGGTGTCACAAGTGTAGGCGGAGAGCACATGGCAGAGGCTATCTCTCCCTGTATGCAAGTAGATTAAGGGAGATTACGGAGGCAATGCTAGCATATAAAAGTTTAAAGGTACATACCAAGCTGTTAGTTGAAACAGGAACAGCAGGAGCAGGCTGTAAACAAAGAGACAGAGAAAAGGCAAAGACAAGCAAGTACACTGGGCAACTTGGATTGATCAGATATAAGGGTGTACTGGAATATGATAAGGGGTCTCCAGCGATTAAGGAAAGCACTTGGGATAGGTACCAGCAGATTACTCTTAACAACAGTCATACAGCAAGGTCATGACTTAGGCATGCCGAGGAAACTGTTGTACTCAATGCAAGGGTAAAACTGAAAGACCATATACTGAGGCAGGTACGACTTCAACGAACTAGATGAAGGCAACAGAAGTCTTCCCTTATCTGATCTGAACGGAGACCAACCCAGGGTCACACTGTAAAATGAATTCAAGTGGAGACACCACAGTGGACCAAGATGTATACAAGTAGAAAGCAGTGTTGAAAGAAATAAGCAGGTACAGGACAGGATAGGATATCAGAAGTTGGAACGGGCAGGAAGCAAGGCAAGGAGCCCAGAGGAACAGGGCAGAAGGCTGCGGAGTGCAGCAAAGCTGTCAGACGGGAGCCCAGAGGAACAGGGTGGAAGGTAGCGGAGTGCGGCAGAGCCGTAAGGCGGGAGCCCAGAGGAGCACGGCGGAAGGCAACAGAGTGCAGCAGTGCCGTCAGGTGAGAGCCCACAGGAGCAGGGCAGAAGGTACAGGTGGGAGCCCAAAAGGAGCAGGGCATAAGGCAGCAGATTCTCGCAGAGCCGCCAGGTGGGAGCCCATAGGAGCAGGGCGGAAGACAGCGGAGTGCGGCAGAGCCGTCAGGTGGGAGCCCAGAGGAGCAGGGCAGAAGGCTGAAGAGTGTGGCAGAGCCGCCAGGTGGGAGCCCAGAGGATCATGGCAGAAGCAGCAGAATGTGACAGAGCCGCCAGGTGGGCGCCCAGAGGAGCAGGGCAGAAGGCAGCGGAGTGTGGCAGAGCCACCAAGTGGGAGACCAGAGGAGCTGGGTGGAAGGCAGCGGAGTGTGGCAGAGCCACCAGGTGGGAGCCCAGAGGAGCAGAGCAGAAGGCTGCAGCAGACTGGAGAGGGAGCCGAAAGCATCAACAGCAACAGGAATCCAAGGCCAAAAGAGGGTTTCCAGGAAAGGTCAAAAACTGGTAACAGGAGCACCAGCACGAACTCCCAGTGGAAGCAACTGACTGACTGACAACTGCTTCTGTTCAAAGTGAGCTTATAAAGGCCATCCCAGCCAGCAGGCCAGCAGGGTGGAGCTGATTGCAGACTCTGGCAGCTGTGTTCAATTAAGCCCAGCCCCGGCCTCAGTAGCCTGCAGCAGTAGCAGCAGTGGTTTCTAATCAAGTGCTCTGCAGCTCTCTGCAGCCTAGTCTGCAGTAACTTGGAACAGGTGAATGCAATCAGGCCATCTGCAGCTCTTAGTAGCTTGCTGCAAACAAATGTATTTAGTATGCCTCTTCCAGCCCTCTGCCTTTTGGACAGCATAACTGTCCCAGAATGCATCTGCTGGTTTAATCCAAAAGCTGGAATGGAATATGCAATTAGATTAGTCCAAAACTGCAGCGGTAAAACAAGGAAATAAAGGAAGAGGCGCATGTAGCGGTGCTGGGTGGCAGGCGAGCAGGATCGAGACAGTATGCCCCCCTCACAGGACCCCTCCTGGTGCCCCAAAAGAAGGCATAGTCCATTTTGTCTCTCAAACAGTAGAAAGAGTAAGGGGTGAAACCTAAAGCCGAAATCAATGCGCAGGTAAAGGTTTAATACTCCTTCAATGTAGTACTTTGATCAGAAAATGTAAAGAGATGATTGTTCTTCACAACCCTAGCAAATGACTCGCAAGGTACATCAGTACGTAAGGTGGGTGTGCAGGAAAACAGGATTGTAGACTCAGGGGTCGATTCATGGAATTAATGTGCGCCGAAAATTCCCGCGCAGAGGTGCCAAAAAGTGCGAATCGCAGGAAAAGTGCGAAAATCGCAGTGCAAGTGCGAAAATCGCAGGAAAACCAGCGCACAGCGATTCATGGAAGTCCATGAGCGAGAAAAACATTGGATGTGCGCTAAAAATGTGCGCCGCGCACGCCGGCGCACAGGTCATCCAACAGTGTGCGCCACGGCCACTGCGAAATCGCACATAGCGCGGCGCACATCACAAAAGTAGGCGGAACACGGGGCGTAACACTCGGAATGGGGAACAACGCGTGAAAATATGGGCGTCACGGGGGAAGTACAGGAGGCAAGTGCGCGGAACGCCCACACGCTCGCCTACAACCCGTATTCATGGAATCGAATAGGGCAAACCAGCGCACGGTCAAAGACGCGCACAGGGCCAAACAATTACGCCACAAGAAAGCAGGCGGTAGCGCCCCTACGACAGAAAAAAATGTGCGCCAAAATGTGCACTAACAAAAAGCACCCATATACAGCCATGATGAATGGGCCATAGAGTGGCCCTCTAGGACAAATGAGGTGCAAAGGGGCACCGACAAACACGGACACCCGCTGTGTGAAAAATAGCGTGTGCACGTGTTCCTGGGTGCGCGGGAAGTTCCACACGCGATTAGCCTGGGTACGTGTACTTCGGGGTGCACAGGAAGATTAGCCTGGGTACGTGTACTATGGGGTGCGCGGGAAGTTCCACATGCGATTGGCCTGGGTAGGTGGGGGTGCGTGGGAAGTTCCACACACGATTGGCCTGGGTACGTGTACTACGGGGTGCGCGGGAAGTTCCACACGCGATTGGCCTGGCTAGGTGGGAGTGCGCGGGATGTTCCACACGCGATTGGCCTGGGTACGTGTACTTCGGGGTGCACGGGAAGTTCCACACGCGATTGGCCTGGGTACCTGTATTCCGATGAGCGTGGAAGATTCACACGCGATTTCTGCAGGGTACGTGTATTTCGGTGGTGCCGGGGAATGCTACACGTGATTTGGCCATGTGGGTCCCCCCAGGTGTTCCCTCTACACCCTCCACGGCCCCTGCAGGCAGCCCACACCACAGGGTACTACCCTGCACCCCTGCTCATGTCCCACAGGCAACCCATCCACCATGGCCATGCCCACCAGCCAACCCACATGTCCCCTTGCACTACTGATCACCAACACATGTCTCCCACCACCCCCACCCCCCAGCCACCAGGGGCAGCCTCCACCAGGTGCCCACTTATGTCCCCTATTACCCCCACCCCACAGCAGTGCAGGGGCAGCCTCAACCAGGCCCCCACTCATGTCTCCCACCACCCCCACCCCCCAGCAGTGCAGGGGCAGCCCCCACCAGGCCCCCACTCATGTCCCCTATTACCCCCACCCCCCAGCCACCAGGGGCAGCCTCCACCAGGCCCCCACTCATGTCTCCCACCGCCCCCACCCCCCAGCAGTGCAGGGGCAGCCTCCACCAGGCCCCCACTCATGTCTACCACCACCCCCACCCCTCAGCCACCAGGGGCAGCCTCCACCAGGCCCCCACTCATGTCTCCCACCACCCCCACCCCCCAGCAGTGCAGGGGCAGCCTCCACCAGGCCCCCACTCATGTCTACCACCACCCCCACCCCCCAGCCACCAGGGGCAGCCTCCACCAGGCCCCCACTCATGTCTCCCATCACCCCCACCCCCCAGCAGTGCAGGGGCAGCCTCCACCAGGCCCCCACTCATGTCTACCACCACCTCCACCCCCCAGCCACCAGGGGCAGCCTCCACCAGGCCCCCACTCACGTCTACCACCACCCCAACCCCCCAGCCACCAGGGGCAGCCTCCACCAGGCCCCCACTAATGTCTCCCACCACCCCCAACCCCAGCAGTGCAGGGGCAGCCTCCACCTGGCCCCCACTCATGTCTACCACCACCCCCACCCCCCAGCCACCAGGGGCAGCCTCCACCAGGCCCCCACTCATGTCCCCTATTACCCCCACCCCCCAGCAGTGCCGGGGCAGCCTCCACCAGGCCCCCACTCATGTCTCCCACCACCCCCATCCCACAGCCACCAGGGGCAGCCTCCACCAGGCCCCCACTAATGTCTCCCACCACCCCCACCCCCCCAGAAGTGCAGGGGCAGCCTCCACCAGCCCCCCACTCATGTCTGCCACCACCCCCACCCCCAGCCACCAGGGGCAGCCTCCACCAGGCCCCCACTCATGTCTCCCACCACCCCCACCCCTCAGCAGTGCAGGGGCAGCCTCCACCAGGCCCCCACTCATGTCCCCTATTACCCCCACCCCCCAGCAGTGCAGGGGCAGCCTCCACCAGGCACCCACTCATGTCTACCACCACCCCCACCGCCAAGCCACCAGGGGCAGCCTCCACCAGGCCCCCACTCATGTCCCCTATTACCCCCACCCCTCAGCAGTGCAGGGGCAGCCTCCACCAGGCCCCCACTCATGTCTACCACCACCCTGACCCCCCAGCCACCAGGGGCAGCATCCACCAGGCCCCCACTCATGTCTCCCACCACCCCCACCCCCCAGCAGTGCAGGGGCAGCCTCCACCAGGCCCCCACTCATGTCCCCCTGCACCCCCACCCCCCAGCAGTGCAGGGGCAGCCTCCACTAGGCCCCCACTCATGTCTCCCACCACCTTCTACCCCCCAGAAGTCAGGGGCACCCTCCACCAGGCCCCCACTCATGTCCAACTCATGTCTTCCACCACTCTCACCCCGTAGCCACCAGGGGCAGCCTCCACCAGGCCCCCACTCATGTCTCCCACCACCCCCACCCCCCAGCAGTGCAGGGGCACCCTCCACCAGGCCCCCACTCATGTCTCCCACCACCCCCACCCCCCAGCAGTGCAGGGGCAGCCTCCACCAGGCCCCCACCCATGTCTACCACTCCCCCCACCCCCCAGCCACCAGGGGCAGCCTCCACCAGGCCACCACTCATGAGTCCCACCACCCCACCCCCCAGCAGTGCAGGGGCAGCCTCCACCAGGCCCCCACTCATGTCTACCACCACCCCCACCCCCAGCAGTGCAGGGGCAGCATCCACCAGGCCCCCACTCATGTCTCCCACCACCCCCACCCCCCAGCCACCAGGGGCAGCCTCCACCAGGCCCCCACTCATGTCCCCTTTTACCCCCACCCCCCAGCAGTGCAGGGGCAGCCTCCACCAGGCCCCCACTCATGTCTACCACCACCCCCACCCCCCAGCCACCAGGGGCAGCATCCACCAGGCCCCACTCATGTCTCCCACCAACCCCACCCCCCAGCAGTGCAGGGGCAGCCTCCACCAGGCCCCCACTCATGTCCCCCTGCACCCCCACCCCCCAGCAGTGCAGGGGCAGCCTCCACCAGGCCCCCACTCATGTCTCCCACCACCCCCTACCCCCCAGCAGTCAGGGGCACCCTCCACCAGGCCCCCACTCATGTCCAACTCATGTCTCCCACCACCCTCACCCCCCAGCCACCAGGGGCAGCCTCCACCAGGCCCCCACTCATGTCTCCCACCACCCCCACCCCCCAGCAGTGCAGGGGCACCCTCCACCAGGCCCCCACTCATGTCTCCCACCACCCCACCCCCCAGCAGTGCAGGGGTAGCCTCCACCAGGCCCCCACCCATGTCTACCACCACCCTCACCCCCCAGCCAGCAGGGGCAGCCTCCACCAGGCCCCCACTCATGTCTCCCACCACCCCACCCCCCAGCAGTGCAGGGGCAGCCTCCACCAGGCCCCCACTCATGTCTACCACCACCCCCACCCCCAGCCACCAGGGGCAGCATCCACCAGGCCCCCACTCATGTCTTCCACCAACCCCACCCCCCAGCAGTGCAGGGGCAGTCTCCACCAGGTCCCCACTCATGTTCCCCTGCACCCCAACCCCCCAGCAGTGCAGGGGCAGCCTCCACCAGGCCCCCACTGATGTCTACCACCACCCCCACCCCCCAGCCACCAGGGGCAGCATCCACCAGGCCCCCACTCATGTCCCCCTGCACCCCACCCCCCAACAGTGCAGGGGCACCCTCCACCAGCCCCCCACTCATGTCTCCCACCACCCCCTACCCCCCAGCAGTCAGAGGCACCCTCCACCAGGCCCCCACTCATGTCCAACTCATGTCTCCCACCACCCCCACCCCCCGGCCACCAGGGGCAGACTCCACCAGGACCCCACTCATGTCTCCCACCACCCCCACCCCCCAGCAGTGCAGGGGCACCCTCCACCAGGCCCCCACTCATGTCTACCACCACCCCCACCCCCAGCCACCAGGGGCAGCCTCCACCAGGCCCCCACTCATGTCCCCTATTACCCCCACCCCCCAGCAATGCAGGGGCAGCCTCCACCAGGCCCCCACTCATGTCTACCACCACCCCCACCCCCAGCCACCAGGGGCAGCATCCACCAGGCCCCCACTCATGTCTCCCACCACCCCCACCCCCCAGCAGTGCAGGGGCAGCCTCCACCAGGCCCCCACCCATGTCTACCACTCCCCCCACCCCCCAGCCACCAGGGAAGCCTCCACCAGGCCCCCACTCATGTGTCCCACCACCCCACCCCCCAGCCACCAGGGGCAGCATCCACCAGGCCCCCACTCATGTCTCCCACCACCCCCACCCCCCAGCAGTGCAGGGGCAGCCTCCACCAGGACCCCACTCATGTCCCCCTGCACACCCACCCCCCAGCAGTGCAGGGGCAGCCTCCACCAGGCCCCCACTCATGTCTCCCACCACCCCCTACCCCCCAGCAGTCAGGGGCACTATCCACCAGGCACCCACTCATGTCCAACTCATGTCTCCCACCACCCTCACCCCCCAGCCACCAGGGGCAGACTCCACCAGGACCCCACTCATGTCTCCCACCACCCCCACCCCCCAGCAGTGCAGGGGCACCCTCCACCAGGCCCCCACTCATGTCTCCCACCACCCCCACCCCCCAGCAGTGCAGGGGCAGCCTCCACCAGGCCCCCACCCATGTCTACCACCACCCCCACCCCCCAGCCACCAGGGGCAGCCTCCACCAGGCCCCCACTCATGTGTCCCACCACCCCACCCCCAGCAGTGCAGTGGCAGCCTCCACCAGGCCCCCACTCATGTCTACCACCACCCCCACCCCCCAGCCACCAGGGGCAGCATCCACCAGGCCCCCACTCATGTCTTCCACCACCCCCTACCCCCCAGCAGTCAGGGGCACCCTCCACCAGGCCCCCACTCATGTCCAACTCATGTCTCCCACCACCCTCACCCCCCAGCCACCAGGGGCAGCCTCCACCAGGCCCCCACTCATGTCTCCCACCACCCCCACCCCCCAGCAGTGCAGGGGCACCCTCCACCAGGCCCCCACTCATGTCTCCCACCACTCCCACCCCCCAGCAGTGCAGGGGCAGCCTCCACCAGGCCCCCACCCATGCCTACCCCCACCCCACCCCCCAGCCACCAGGGGCAGCCTCCACCAGGCCCCCACTCATGTCTCCCACCACCCCACCCCCCAGCAGTGCAGGGGCACCCTCCACCAGGCCCCCACTCATGTCTACCACCACCCCCACCCCCCGGCCACCAGGGGCAGCATCCACCAGGCCCCCACTCATGTCTCCCACCACCCCCACCCCCCAGCAGTGCAGGGGCAGCCTCCACCAGGCCCCCACTCATGTCCCCCTGAACCCCCACCCCCCAGCAGTGCAGGGGCATCCTCCACCAGGCCCCCACTCATGTCTACCACCACCCCACCCCCCAGCCACCAGGGTCAGCATCCACCAGGCCCCCATTCATGTCTAACACCACCCCCACCCCCCAGCAGTGCAGGGGCAGCCTCCACCAGGCCCCCACTCATGTCCCCCTGCACCCCCACCCCCCAGCAGTGCAGGGGCAGCCTCCACCAGGCCCCCACTCATGTCTCCCACCACCCCTACCCCCCAGCAGTCAGGGGCACCCTCCACCAGGCCCCCACTCATGTCCAACCCATGTCTCCCACCACCCTCACCCCCCAGCCACCAGGGGCAGCCTCCACCAGGCCCCCACTCATGTCTAACACCCCCCACCCCCCAGCAGTGCAGGGGCAGCCTCCACCAGGCCCCCACTCATGTCTACCACCACCCCCACCCCCCAGCCACCAGGGGCAGCCTCCACCAGGCCCCCGCTCATGTCTACCACCAACCCCACCCACCAGCCACCAGGGGCAGCCTCCACCAGGCCCCCACTCATGTCCCCTATTACCCCCACCCCCCAGCAGTGCAGGGACAGCATCCACCAGGCCCCACTCATGTCTCCCACCACCCCCACCCCCAGCAGTGCAGGGTCAGCCTCCACCAGGCCCCCACTCATGTCCCCCTGCACCCCCACCCCCCAGCAGTGCAGGGGCAGCCTCCACCAGGCCCCCACTCATGTCTCCCACCACCCCCTACACCCCGCAGTCAGGGGCACCCTCCACCAGGCCCCCACTCATGTCCAAATCATGTCTCCCACCACCCTCACCCCCCAGCCACCAGGGGCAGCCTCCACCAGGCCCCCACTCATGTCTCCCACCACCCCCACCCCCCAGCAGTGCAGGGGCAGCCTCCACCGGGCCCCCACCCATGTCTACCACTCCCCCCACCCCCCAGCCACCAGGGGCAGCCTCCACCAGGCCCCCACTCATGTGTCCCACCACCCCACCCCCCAGCAGTGCAGGGGCAGCCTCCACCAGGCCCCCACTCATGTCTACCACCACCCCCACCCCCCAGCCACCAGGGGCAGCATCCACCAGGCCCCCACTCATGTCTCCCACCACCCCCACCCCCCAGCAGTGCAGGGGCAGTCTCCACCAGGCCCGCACTCATGTCCCCCTGCACCCCAACCCACCAGAAGTGCAGGGGCAGCCTCCACCAGGCCCCCACTCATGACTACCACCCCCCCCACCCCCCAGCCACCAGTGGCAGCATCCACCAGGCCCCCACTCATGTCTCCCACCACCCCCAACCCCCAGCAGTGCAGGGGCAGCCTCCACCAGGCCCCCACTCATGTCCCCCTGCACACCCACCCCCCAGCAGTGCAGGGGCAGCCTCCACCAGGCCCCCACTCATGTCTCCCACCACCCCCTACCCCCCAGCAGTCAGGGGCACCCTCCACCAGGCACCCACTCATGTCCAACTCATGTCTCCCACCACCCTCACCCCCCAGCCACCAGGGGCAGACTCCACCAGGACCCCACTCATGTCTCCCACCACCCCCACCCCCCAGCAGTGCAGGGGCACCCTCCACCAGGCCCCCACTCATGTCTCCCACCACCCCCACCCCCCAGCAGTGCAGGGGCAGCCTCCACCAGGCCCCCACCCATGTCTACCACCACCCCCACCCCCCAGCCACCAGGGGCAGCCTCCACCAGGCCCCCACTCATGTGTCCCACCACCCCACCCCCCAGCAGTGCAGGGGCAGCCTCCACCAGGCCCCCATTCATGTCTACCACCACCCCCACCCCCCAGCCACCAGGGGCAGCATCCACCAGGCCCCCACTCATGTTTTCCACCACCCCCTACCCCCCAGCAGTCAGGGGCACCCTCCACCAGGCCCCCACTCATGTCCAACTCATGTCTCCCAATACCCTCACCCCCCAGCCACCAGGGGCAGCCTCCACCAGGCCCCACTCATGTCTCCCACCACCCCCCCCCCCCAGCAGTGCAGGGGCACCCTCCACCAGGCCCCCACTCATGTCACCCACCACTCCCACCCCCCAGCAGTGCAGGGGCAGCCTCCACCAGGCCCCCACCCATGCCTACCAACACCCCACCCCACAGCCACCAGGGGCAGCCTCCACCAGGCCCCCACTCATGTCTCCCACCACCCCACCCCCAGCCACCAGGGGCAGCATCCACCAGGCCCCCACTCATGTCTCCCACCACCCCCACCCCCCAGCAGTGCAGGGGCAGCCTCCACCAGGCCCCCACTCATGTCCCCCTGAACCCCCACCCCCCAGCAGTGCAGGGGCATCCTCCACCAGGCCCCCACTCATGTCTACCACCACCCCCACCCCCCAGCCACCAGGGTCAGCATCCACCAGGCCCCCATTCATGTCTCCCACCACCCCCACCCCCCAGCAGTGCAGGGGCAGCCTCCACCAGGCCCCCACTCATGTCCCCCTGCACCCCCACCCCCCAGCAGTGCAGGGGCAGCCTCCACCAGGCCCCCACTCATGTCTCCCACCACCCCTACCCCCCAGCAGTCAGGGGCACCCTCCACCAGGCCCCCACTCATGTCCAACCCATGTCTCCCACCACCCTCACCCCCCAGCCACCAGGGGCAGCCTCCACCAGGCCCCCACTCATGTCTAACACCCCCCCACCCCCCAGCAGTGCAGGGGCAGCCTCCACCAGGCCCCCACTCATGTCTACCACCACCCCCACCCCCCAGCCACCAGGGGCAGCCTCCACCAGGCCCCCGCTCATGTCTACCACCACCCCCACCCCCCAGCCACCAGGGGCAGCCTCCACCAGGCCCCCACTCATGTCCCCTATTACCCCCACCCCCAGCAGTGCAGGGGCAGCCTCCACCAGGCCCCCACTCATGTCTACCACCACCCCCACCCCCAACCACCAGGGGCAGCATCCACCAGGCCCCCACTCATGTCTCCCACCACCCCCACCCCCCAGCAGTGCAGGGGTAGCCTCCACCAGGCCCCCACTCATGTCTCCCACCACCCCCTAAACTCCGCAGTCAGGGGCACCCTCCACCAGGCCCCCACTCATGTCCAAATCATGTCTCCCACCACCCTCACCCCCCAGCCACCAGGGGCAGCCTCCACCAGGCCCCCACTCATGTCTCCCACCACCCCCACCCCCCAGCAGTGCAGGGGCACCCTCCACCAGGCCCCCACTCATGTCTCCCACCACCCCCACCCCAGCATTGCAGGGGCAGCCTCCACCAGGCCCCCACCCATGTCTACCACCACCACCACCCCCCAGCCACCAGGGGCAGCCTCCACCAGGCCCCCACTCATGTCTCCCACCACCCCACCCCCCAGCAGTGCAGGGGGAGCCTCCACTAGGCCCCCACTCATGTCTACCACCACCCCCACCCCCCAGCCACCAGGGGCAGCATCCACCAGGCCCCCACTCATGTCTCCCACCACCCCACCACCCAGCAGTGCAGGGGCAGTCTCCACCAGGCCCCCACTCATGTCCCCCTGCACCCCCACCCCCTAGCAGTGCAGGTGCAGCCTCCACCAGGCCCCCACTCATGTCTCCCACCACTCCTACCCCCCAGCAGTCAGGGGCACCCTCCACCAGGCCCCCACTCATGTCCAACCCATGTCTCCCACCACCCTCACCCCCCAGCCACCAGGGGCAGCCTCCACCAGGGCCCCACTCATGTCTCCCACCACCCCCACCTCCCAGCAGTGCAGGGGCAGCCTCCACCAGGCCCCCACTCATGTCTACCACCACCCCCACCCCCCAGCCACCAGGGGCAGCCTCCACCAGGCCCCCGCTCATGTCTACCACCACCCCCACCCCCCAGCCACCAGGGGCAGCCTCCACCAGGCCCCCACTCATGTCCCCTATTTCCCCCACCCCCCAGCAGTGCAGGGGCAGCCTCCACCAGGCCCCCACTCATGTCTACCACCACCCCCACCCCCAGCCACCAGGGGCAGCATCCACCAGGCCCCCACTCATGTCTCCCACCACCCCCACCCCCCAGCAGTGCAGGGTCAGCCTCCACCAGGCCCCCACTCATGTCCCCCTGCACCCCCACCCCCCAGCAGTGCAGGGGCAGCCTCCACCAGGCCCCCACTCATGTCTCCCACCACCCCCTACCCCCCGCAGTCAGGGGCACCCTCCACCAGGCCCCTACTCATGTACAAATCATGTCTCCCACCACCCTCACCCCCCAGCCACCAGGGGCAGCCTCCACCAGGCCCCCACTCATGTCTCCCACCACCCCCACCCCCCAGCAGTGCAGGGGCACCCTCCACCAGGCCCCCACCCATATCTACCACCACCCCCACCCCCCAGCCACCAGGGGCAGCCTCCACCAGGCCCCCACTCATGTCTCCCACCACCCCACCCCCCAGAAGTGCAGGGGCAGCCTCCACCAGGCCCCCACTCATGTCTACCACCACCCCCACCCCCCAGCCACCAGGGGCAGCATCCACCAGGCCCCCACTCATGTCTCCCACCACCCCCACCAACCAGCAGTGCAGGGGCAGTCTCCACCAGGCCCCCACTCATGTCCCCCTGCACCCCACCCCCCAGCAGTGCAGGGGCAGCCTCCACCAGGCCCCCACTCATGTCTCCCACCACCCCCTACCCCCCAGCAGTCAGAGGCACCCTCCACCAGGCCCCCACTCATGTCCAACTCATGTCTCCCACCACCCCCACCCCCCGGCCACCAGGGGCAGCCTCCACCAGGCCCCCACTCATGTCTCCCACCACCCCCACCCCCCCAGCAGTTCAGGGGCAGCCTCCACCAGGCCCCCACTCATGTCCCCTATTACCCCCAGCCCCCAGCAGTGCAGGGGCAGCCTCCACCAGGCCCCCACTCATGTCTACCACCACCCCCACCCCCAGCCACCAGGGGCAGCCTCCACCAGGCCCCCACTCATGTCCCCTATTACCCCCACCCCCAGCAGTGCAGGGGCAGCCTCCACCAGGCCCCCACTCATGTCTACCACCACCCACACCCCCAGCCACCAGGGGCAGCATCCACCAGGCCCCCACTCATGTCTCCCACCACCCCCACCCCCCAGCAGTGCAGGGGCACCCTCCACCAGGCCCCCACTCATGTCTCCCACCACCCCCACCCCCCAGCAGTGCAGGGGCAGCCTCCACCAGGCCCCCACCCATGTCTACCACCCCCCCCACCCCCCAGCCACCAGGGGCAGCCTCCACCAGGCCCCCACTCATGTGTCCCACCACCCCACCCCCCAGCAGTGCAGGGGCACCCTCCACCAGGCCCCCACTCATGTCTCCCACCACTCCCACCCCCCAGCAGTGCAGGGGCAGCCTCCACCAGGCCCCCACCCATGCCTACCCACACCCCACCCCCCAGCCACCAGGGGCAGCCTCCACCAGGCCCCCACTCATGTCTCCCACCCCCCCCACCCCCCAGCAGTGCAGGGGCAGCCTCCACCAGGCCCCCACTCATGTCTACCACCACCCCCACCCCCCAGCCACCAGGGGCAGCATCCACCAGGCCCCCACTCATGTCTCCCACCACCCCCACCCCCCAGCAGTGCAGGGGCAGCCTCCACCAGGCCCCCACTCATGTCCCCCTGAACCCCCACCCCCCAGCAGTGCAGGGGCATCCTCCACCAGGCCCCCACCCATGTCTACCACCACCCCCACCCCCCAGCCACCAGGGTCAGCATCCACCAGGCCCCCATTCATGTCTCCCACCACCCCCACCCCCCAGCAGTGCAGGGGCAGCCTCCACCAGGCCCCCACTCATGTCCCCCTGCACCCCCACCCCCCAGCAGTGCAGGGGCAGCCTCCACCAGGCCCCCACTCATGTCTCCCACCACCCCTACCCCCCAGCAGTCAGGGGCACCCTCCACCAGGCCCCCACTCATGTCCAACCCATGTCTCCCACCACCCACACCCCCCAGCCACCAGGGGCAGCCTCCACCAGGCCCCCACTCATGTCTAACACCCCCCCACCCCCCAGCAGTGCAGGGGCAGCCTCCACCAGGCCCCCACTCATGTCTACCACCACCCCCACCCCCCAGCCACCAGGGGCAGCCTCCACCAGGCCCCTGCTCATGTCTACCACCACCCCTACCCTCCAGCCACCAGGGGCAGCCTCCACCAGGCCCCCACTCATGTCAACTATTACCCCCACCCCCCAGCAGTGCAGGGGCAGCCTCCACCAGGCCACCACTCATGTCTACCACCACCCCCACCCCCAGCCACCAGGGGCAGCATCCACCAGGCCCCCACTCATGTCTCCCACCACCCCCACCCCCCAGCAGTGCAGGGGCAGCCTCCACCAGGCCCCCACTCATGTCCCCTATTACCCCCAGCCCCCAGCAGTGCAGGGGCAGCCTCCACCAGGCCCCCACTCATGTCTACCACCACCCCCACCCCCAGCCACCAGGGGCAGCCTCCACCAGGACCCCACTCATGTCCCCTATTACCCCCACCCCCAGCAGTGCAGGGGCAGCCTCCACCAGGCCCCCACTCATGTCTACCACCACCCCCACCCCCAGCCACCAGGGGCAGCATCCACCAGGCCCCCACTCATGTCTCCCACCACCCCCACCCCCCAGCAGTGCAGGGGCACCCTCCACCAGGCCCCCACTCATGTCTCCCACCACCCCCACCCCCCAGCAGTGCAGGGGCAGCCTCCACCAGGCCCCCACCCATGTCTACCACCACCCCCACCCCCCAGCCACCAGGGGCAGCCTCCACCAGGCCCCCACTCATGTGTCCCACCACCCCACCCCCCAGCAGTGCAGGGGCAGCCTCCACCAGGCCCCCACTCATGTCTACCACCACCCCCACCCCCCAGCCACCAGGGGCAGCATCCACCAGGCCCCCACTCATGTCTTCCACCACCCCCTACCCCCCAGCAGTCAGGGGCACCCTCCACCAGGCCCCCACTCATGTCCAACTCATGTCTCCCACCACCCTCACCCCCCAGCCACCAGGGGCAGCCTCCACCAGGCCCCCACTCATGTCTCCCACCACCCCCACCCCCCAGCAGTGCAGGGGCACCCTCCACCAGGCCCCCACTCATGTCTCCCACCCCCCAGCAGTGCAGGGGCAGCCTCCACCAGGCCCCCACCCATGCCTACCCACACCCCACCCCCCAGCCACCAGGGGCAGCCTCCACCAGGCCCCCACTCTTGTCTCCCACCACCCCACCCCCCAGCAGTGCAGGGGCAGCCTCCACCAGGCCCCCACTCATGTCTACCACCACCCCCACCCCCCAGCCACCAGGGGCAGCATCCACCAGGCCCCCACTCATGTCTCCCACCACCCCCACCCCCCAGCAGTGCAGGGGCAGCCTCCACCAGGCCCCCACTCATGTCCCCCTGAACCCCCACCCCCCAGCAGTGCAGGGGCATCCTCCACCAGGCCCCCACTCATGTCTACCACCACCCCCACCCCCCAGCCACCAGGGTCAGCATCCACCAGGCCCCCATTCATGTCTCCCACCACCCCCACCCCCCAGCAGTGCAGGGGCAGCCTCCACCAGGCCCCCACTCATGTCCCCCTGCACCCCCACCCCCCAGCAGTGCAGGGGCAGCCTCCACCAGGCCCCCACTCATGTCTCCCACCACCCCTACCCCCCAGCAGTCAGGGGCACCCTCCACCAGGCCCCCACTCATGTCCAACCCATGTCTCCCACCACCCACACCCCCCAGCCACCAGGGGCAGCCTCCACCAGGCCCCCACTCATGTCTAACACCCCCCCACCCCCCAGCAGTGCAGGGGCAGCCTCCACCAGGCCCCCACTCATGTCTACCACCACCCCCACCCCCCAGCCACCAGGGGCAGCCTCCACCAGGCCCCCGCTCATGTCTACCACCACCCCTACCCCCCAGCCACCAGGGACAGCCTCCACCAGGCCCCCACTCATGTCAACTATTACCCCCACCCCCCAGCAGTGCAGGGGCAGCCTCCACCAGGCCACCACTCATGTCTACCACCACCCCCACCCCCAGCCACCAGGGGCAGCATCCACCAGGCCCCCACTCATGTCTCCCACCACCCCCACCCCCCAGCAGTGCAGGGGCAGCCTCCACCAGGCCCCCACTCATGTCTCCCACCACCCCCTACACCCCGCAGTCAGGGGCACCCTCCACCAGGCCCCCACTCATGTCCAAATCATGTCTCCCACCACCCTCACCCCCCAGCCACCAGGGGCAGCCTCCACCAGGCCCCCACTCATGTCTCCCACCACCCCCACCCCCCAGCAGTGCAGGGGCACCCTCCACCAGGCCCCCACTCATGTCTCCCACCACCCCCACCCCAGCAGTGCAGGGGCAGCCTCCACCAGGCCCCCACCCATGTCTACCACCACCACCACCCCCCAGCCACCAGGGGCAGCCTCCACCAGGCCCCCACTCATGTCTCCCACCACCCCACCCCCCAGCAGTGCAGGGGGAGCCTCCACCAGGCCCCCACTCATGTCTACCACCACCCCCACCCCCCAGCCACCAGGGGCAGCATCCACCAGGCCCCCACTCATGTCTCCCACCACCCCACCACCCAGCAGTGCAGGGGCAGTCTCCACCAGGCCCCCACTCATGTCCCCCTGCACCCCCACCCCCCAGCTGTGCAGGTGCAGCCTCCACCAGGCCCCCACTCATGTCTCCCACCACCCCTACCCCCCAGCAGTCAGGGGCACCCTCCACCAGGCCCCCACTCATGTCCAACCCATGTCTCCCACCACCCTCACCCCCCAGCCACCAGGGGCAGCCTCCACCAGGGCCCCACTCATGTCTCCCACCACCCCCACCCCCCAGCAGTGCAGGGGCAGCCTCCACCAGGCCCCCACTCATGTCTCCCACCACCCCTACCCCCCAGCAGTCAGGGGCACCCTCCACCAGGTCCCCACTCATGTCCAACCCATGTCTCCCACCACCCACACCCCCCAGCCACCAGGGGCAGCCTCCACCAGGCCCCCACTCATGTCTACCACCACCCCCACCCCCCAGCCACCAGGGGCAGCCTCCACCAGGCCCCCGCTCATGTCTACCACCACCCCTACCCCCCAGCCACCAGGGGCAGCCTCCACCAGGCCCCCACTCATGTCAACTATTACCCCCACCCCCCAGCAGTGCAGGGGCAGCCTCCACCAGGCCACCACTCATGTCTACCACCACCCCCGCCCCCAGCCACCAGGGGCAGCATCCACCAGGCCCCCACTCATGTCTCCCACCACCCCCACCCCCCAGCAGTGCAGGGGCAGCCTCCACCAGGCCCCCACTCATGTCTCCCACCACCCCCTACACCCCGCAGTCAGGGGCACCCTCCACCAGGCCCCCACTCATGTCCAAATCATGTCTCCCACCACCCTCACCCCCCAGCCACCAGGGGCAGCCTCCACCAGGCCCCCACTCATGTCTCCCACCACCCCCACCCCCCAGCAGTGCAGGGGCACCCTCCACCAGGCCCCCACTCATGTCTCCCACCACCCCCACCCCAGCAGTGCAGGGGCAGCCTCCACCAGGCCCCCACCCATGTCTACCACCACCACCACCCCCCAGCCACCAGGGGCAGCCTCCACCAGGCCCCCACTCATGTCTCCCACCACCCCACCCCCCAGCAGTGCAGGGGGAGCCTCCACCAGGCCCCCACTCATGTCTACCACCACCCCCACCCCCCAGCCACCAGGGGCAGCATCCACCAGGCCCCCACTCATGTCTCCCACCACCCCACCACCCAGCAGTGCAGGGGCAGTCTCCACCAGGCCCCCACTCATGTCCCCCTGCACCCCCACCCCCCAGCAGTGCAGGTGCAGCCTCCACCAGGCCCCCACTCATGTCTCCCACCACCCCTACCCCCCAGCAGTCAGGGGCACCCTCCACCAGGCCCCCACTCATGTCCAACCCACGTCTCCGACCACCCTCACCCCCCAGCCACCAGGGGCAGCCTCCACCAGGGCCCCACTCATGTCTCCCACCACCCCCACCTCCCAGCAGTGCAGGGGCAGCCTCCACCAGGCCCCCACTCATGTCTCCCACCACCCTCACCCCCCTGCCACCAGGGGCAGCCTCCACCAGGCCCCCACTCATGTCTCCCACCACCCCACCCCCCAGCAGTGCAGGGGCACCCTCCACCAGGCCCCCACTCATGTCTACCACCACCCCCACCCCCCAGCCACCAGGGGCAGCATCCACCAGGCCCCCACTCATGTCCCCCTGAACCCCCACCCCCCAGCAGTGCAGGGGCATCCTCCACCAGGCCCCCACTCATGTCTACCACCACCCCCACCCCCCAGCCACCAGGGTCAGCATCCACCAGGCCCCCATTCATGTCTCCCACCACCCCCACCCCCCAGCAGTGCAGGGGCAGCCTCCACCAGGCCCCCACTCATGTCCCCCTGCACCCCCACCCCCCAGCAGTGCAGGGGCAGCCTCCACCAGGCCCCCACTCATGTCTCCCACCACCCCTACCCCCCAGCAGTCAGGGGCACCCTCCACCAGGCCCCCACTCATGTCCAACCCATGTCTCCCACCACCCTCACCCCCCAGCCACCAGGGGCAGCCTCCACCAGGCCCCCACTCATGTCTAACACCCCCCTACCCCCCAGCAGTGCAGGGGCAGCCTCCACCAGGCCCCCACTCATGTCTAACACCACCCCCACCCCCCAGCCACCAGGGGCAGCCTCCACCAGGCCCCCGCTCATGTCTACCACCACCCCCACCCCCCAGCCACCAGGGGCAGCCTCCACCAGGCCCCCACTCATGTCCCCTATTACCCCCAGCCCCCAGCAGTGCAGGGGCAGCCTCCACCAGGCCCCCACTCATGTCTACCACCACCCCCACCCCCAGCCACCAGGGGCAGCATCCACCAGGCCCCCACTCATGTCTCCCACCACCCCCTACACCCCGCAGTCAGGGGCACCCTCCACCAGGCCCCCACTCATGTCCAAATCATGTCTCCCACCACCCTCACCCCCCAGCCACCAGGGGCAGCCTCCACCAGGCCCCCACTCATGTCTCCCACCACCCCCACCCCCCAGCAGTGCAGGGGCACCCTCCACCAGGCCCCCACTCATGTCTCCCACCACCCCACCCCAGCAGTGCAGGGGCAGCCTCCACCAGGCCCCCACCCATGTCTACCACCACCACCACCCCCCAGCCACCAGGGGCAGCCTCCACCAGGCCCCCACTCATGTCTCCCACCACCCCACCCCCCAGGAGTGCAGGGGGAGCCTCCACCAGGCCCCCACTCATGTCTACCACCACCCCCACCCCCCAGCCACCAGGGGCAGCATCCACCGGGCCCCCACTCATGTCTCCCACCACCCCACCACCCAGCAGTGCAGGGGCAGTCTCCACCAGGCCCCCACTCATGTCCCCCTGCACCCCCACCCCCCAGCAGTGCAGGGGCAGCCTCCACCAGGCCCCCACTCATGTCTCCCACCACCCCCTACACCCCGCAGTCAGGGGCACCCTCCACCAGGCCCCCACTCATGTCCAAATCATGTCTCCCACCACCCTCACCCCCCAGCCACCAGGGGCAGCCTCCACCAGGCCCCCACTCATGTCTCCCACCACCCCCACCCCCCAGCAGTGCAGGGGCACCCTCCACCAGGCCCCCACTCATGTCTCCCACCACCCCACCCCAGCAGTGCAGGGGCAGCCTCCACCAGGCCCCCACCCATGTCTACCACCACCACCACCCCCCAGCCACCAGGGGCAGCCTCCACCAGGCCCCCACTCATGTCTCCCACCACCCCACCCCCCAGGAGTGCAGGGGGAGCCTCCACCAGGCCCCCACTCATGTCTACCACCACCCCCACCCCCCAGCCACCAGGGGCAGCATCCACCGGGCCCCCACTCATGTCTCCCACCACCCCACCACCCAGCAGTGCAGGGGCAGTCTCCACCAGGCCCCCACTCATGTCCCCCTGCACCCCCACCCCCCAGCAGTGCAGGTGCAGCCTCCACCAGGCCCCCACTCATGTCTCCCACCACCCCTACCCCCCAGCAGTCAGGGGCACCCTCCACCAGGCCCCCACTCATGTCCAACCCATGTCTCCCACCACCCTCACCCCCCAGCCACCAGGGGCAGCCTCCACCAGGGCCCCACTCATGTCTCCCACCACCCCCACCTCCCAGCAGTGCAGGGGCAGCCTCCACCAGGCCCCCACTCATGTCTACCACCACCCCCACCCCCCAGCCACCAGGGGCAGCCTCCACCAGGGCCCCGCTCATGTCTACCACCACCCCAACCCCCCAGCCACCAGGGGCAGCCTCCACCAGGCCCCCACTCATGTCCCCTATTTCCCCCACCCCCCAGCAGTGCAGGGGCAGCCTCCACCAGGCCCCCACTCATGTCTACCACCACCCCCACCCCCAGCCACCAGGGGCAGCATCCACCAGGCCCCCACTCATGTCTCCCACCACCCTCACCCCCCAGCAGTGCAGGGTCAGCCTCCACCAGGCCCCCACTCATGTCCCCCTCCACCCCCACCCCCCAGCAGTGCAGTTGCAGCCTCCACCAGGCCCCCACTCATGTCTCCCACCACCCCCTACCCCCCGCAGTCAGGGGCACCCTCCACCAGGCCCCTACTCATGTACAAATCATGTCTCCCACCACCCTCACCCCCCAGCCACCAGGGGCAGCCTCCACCAGGCCCCCACTCATGTCTCCCACCACCCCCACCCCCCAGCAGTGCAGGGGCACCCTCCACCAGGCCCCCACCCATGTCTACCACCACCCCCAGCCACCAGGGGCAGCCTCCACCAGGCCCCCACTCATGTCTCCCATCACCCCACCCGCCAGCAGTGAAGGGGCAGCCTCCACCAGGCCCCCACTCATGTCTACCACCACCCCCACCCCCCAGCCACCAGGGGCAGCATCCACCAGGCCCCCACTCATGTCTCCCACCACCCCCACCACCCAGCAGTGCAGGGGCAGTCTCCACCAGGCCCCCACTCATGTCCCCCTGCACCCCAACCCCCCAGCAGTGCAGGGGCAGCCTCCACCAGGCCCCCACTCATGTCTCCCACCACCCCCTACCCCCCAGCGGTCAGAGGCACCCTCCACCAGGCCCCCACTCATGTCCAACTCATGTCTACCACCACCCCCACCCCCCGGCCACCAGGGGCAGCCTCCACCAGGCCCCCACTCATGTCTCCCACCACCCCCACCCCCCCAGCAGTGCAGGGGCAGCCTCCACCAGGCCCCCACTCATGTCCCCTATTACCCCCAGCCCCCATCAGTGCAGGGGCAGCCTCCACCAGGCCCCCACTCATGTCTACCACCACCCCCACCCCCAGCCACCAGGGGCAGCCTCCACCAGGCCCCCACTCATGTCCCCTATTACCCCCACCCCCAGCAGTGCAGGGGCAGCCTCCACCAGGCCCCCACTCATGTCTACCACCACCCCCACCCCCAGCCACCAGGGGCAGCATCCACCAGGCCCCCACCCATGTCTCCCACCACCCCCACCCCCCAGCAGTGCAGGCGCAGCCTCCACCAGGCCCCCACTCATGTCCCCCTGCACCCCAACCCCCCAGCAGTGCAGGGGCAGCCTCCACCAGGCCCCCACTCATGTCTTCCACCACCCCCTACCCCCAGCAGTCAGGGGCACCCTCCACCAGGCCCCCACTCATGTCCAACTCATGTCTCCCACCACCCTCACCCCCCAGCCACCAGGGGCAGCCTCCACCAGGCCCCCACTCATGTCTATCACCACCCCCACCCCCCAACAGTGCAGGGGCACCCTCCACCAGGCCCCCACTCATGTCTCCCACCACTCCCACCCCCCAGCAGTGCAGGGGCAGCCTCCACCAGGCCCCCACCCATGTCTACCACCACCCGACCCCCCAGCCACCAGGGGCAGCCTCCACCAGGCCCCCACTCATGTCTCCTACCACCCCCACCCCCCAGCAGTGCAGGGGCAGCCTCCACCAGGCCCCCACTCATGTCTACCACCACCCCCACCCCCCAGCCACCAGGGGCAGCATCCACCAGGACCCCACTCATGTCTCCCACCACCCCCACCGCCCAGCAGTGCAGGGGCACCCTCCACCAGGCCCCCACTCATGTCCCCCTGCACCCCCACCCCCCAGCAGTGCAGGGGCAGCCTCCACCAGGCCCCCACTCATGTCTACCCCCACCCCCACCCCCCAGCCACCAGGGGCAGCATCCACCAGGCCCCCACTCATGTCTCCCACCACCCCCTCCCTCCAGCAGTGCAGGGGCAGCCTCCACCAGGCCCCCACTCATGTCCCCCTGCACCCCCACCCCCCACCAGTGCAGGGGCAGCCTCCACCAGGCCCCCACTCATGTCTCCCACCACCCCCTACCCCCCAGCAGTCAGGGGCACCCTCCACCAGGCCCCCACTCATGTCCAACCCATGTCTCCCACCACCCTCACCCCCCAGCCACCAGGGGCAGCCTCCACCAGGCCCCCACTCATGTCTCCCACCACCCCCACCCCCCAGCCGTGCAGGGGCAGCCTCCACCAGGCCCCCACTCATGTCTACCACCACCCCCACCCCCCAGCCACCAGGGGCAGCCTCCACCAGGCCCCCGCTCATGTCTACCACCACCCCCACCCCCAGCCACCAGGGGCAGCCTCCACCAGGCCCCCACTCATGTCCCCTATTACCCCCACCCCCCAGCAGTGCAGGGGCAGCCTCCACCAGGCCCCCACTCATGTCTACCACAACCCCCACCCCCAGCCACCAGGGGCAGCATCCACCAGGCCCCCACTCATGTCTCCCACCACCCCCACCCCCCAGCAGTGCAGGGGCAGCCTCCACCAGGCCCCCACTCATGTCCCCCTGCACCCCCACTCCCCAGCAGTGCAGAGGCAGCCTCCACCAGGCCCCCACTCATGTCTCCCACCACCCCTACCCCCCAGCAGTCAGGGGCACCCTCCACCAGGCCCCCACTCATGTCCAACTCATGTCTCCCACCACCCCCACCCCCCAGCAGTGCAGGGGCAGCCTCCACCAGGCCCCCACTCATGTCCCCCTGCACCCCCACTCCCCAGCAGTGCAGAGGCAGCCTCCACCAGGCCCCCACTCATGTCTCCCACCACCCCCACCCCCCAGCAGTGCAGGGGCACCCTCCACCAGGCCCCCACTCATGTCTCCCACCACCCCCACCCCCCAGCAGTGCAGGGGCAGCCTCCACCAGGCCCCCACTCATGTCTACCACCACCCCCACCCCCAGCCACCAGGGGCAGCATCCACCAGGCCCCCACTCATGTCTCCCATCACCCCCACCCCCCAGCAGTGCAGGGGCAGTCTCCACCAGGCCCCCACTCATGTCCCCCTGCACCCCAACCCCCCAGCAGTGCAGGGGCAGCCTCCACCAGGCCCCCACTCATGTCTACCACCACCCCACCCCCCAGCCACCTGGGCAGCATCCACCAGGACCCCACTCATGTCTCCCACCACCCCCACCCCCCAGCAGTGCAGGGGCAGCCTCCACCAGGCACCCACTCATGTCCACCTGCACCCCCACCCCCCAGCAGTGCAGGGGCAGCCTCCACCAGGCCCCCACTCATGTCTCCCACCACCCCCTACCTCCCAGCAGTCAGTGGCACCCTCCAACAGGCCCCCACTCATGTCCAACTCATGTCTCCCACCACCCCCACCCCCCCAGCCACCAGGGGCAGCCTCCACCAGGCCCCCACTCATGTCTCCCACCACCCCCACCCCCCAGCAGTGCAGGGGCAGCCTCCACCAAGACCCCACTCATGTCCCCTATTACCCCCACCCCCAGCAGTGCAGGGGCAGCCTCCACCAGGCCCCCACTCATGTCTACCACCACCCCCACCCCCAGCCACCAGGGGCAGCATCCACCAGGCCCCCACTCATGTCTCCCACCACCCCCACCCCTCAGCAGTGCAGGCGCAGCCTCCACCAGGCCCCCACTCATGTCCCCCTGCACCCCCACCCCCCAGCAGTGCAGGGGCAGCCTCCACCAGGCCCCCACTCATGTCTCCCACCACCCCCTACCCCCCAGCAGTCAGGGGCACCCTCCACCAGGCCCCCACTCATGTCCAACTCATGTCTCCCACCACCCTCACCCCCCAGCCACCGGGGTCAGCCTCCACCAGGCCCCCACTCATGTCTCCCACCACCCCCACCCCCCACCAGTGCAGGGGCACCCTCCACCAGGCCCCCACTCATGTCTCCTACCACCCCCACCCCCCAGCAGTGCAGGGGAGGCCTCCACCAGGCCCCCACCCATGTCCATCACCACCCCCACCCCCCAGCCACCAGGGGCAGCCTCCGCCAGGCTCCCACTCATGTCTCCCACACCCCCACCCCCCAGCAGTGCAGGGGCAGCCTCCACCAGACCCCCGCTCATGTCTACCACCACCCCTACCCCCCAGCCACCAGGGGCAGCATCCACCAGGCCCCCACTCATGTCTCCCACCACCTCCACCTCCCAGCAGTGCAGGGGCAGCCTCCACCAGGCCCCCACTCATGCCCCCTATTACCCCCACCCCCCAGCAGTGCAGGGGCAGCCTCCACCAGGCCCCCACTCATGTCTACCACAACCCCCACCCCCAGCCACCAGGGGCAGCATCCACCAGGCCCCCACTCATGTCTCCCACCACCCCCACCCCCCAGCAGTGCAGGGGCAGCCTCCACCAGGCCCCCACTCATGTCCCCCTGCACCCCCACCCCCCAGCAGTGCAGATGCAGCCTCCACCAGGCCCCCACTCATGTCTCCCACCACCCCCTACCCCCCAGCAGTCAGGGGCACCCTCCACCAGGCCCCCACTCATGTCCAACTCATGTCTCCCACCACCCTCACCCCCAGCCACCAGGGGCAGCCTCCACCAGGCCCCACTCATGTCTCCCACCACCCCCACCCCTCAGCAGTGCAGGGGCACGCTCCACCAGGCCCCCACTCATGTCTCCCACCACCCCACCCCCCAGCAGTGCAGGGGCAGCCTCCACCAGGCCCCCACCCATGTCTACCACCACCCCCACCCCCCAGCCACCAGTGGCAGCATCCAACAGGCCCCCACTCATGTCTCCCACCACCCCCACCCCCCAGCAGTTCAGGGGCAGTCTCCACCAGGCCCACACTCATGTCCCCCTGCACCCCAACCCCCCAGCAGTGCAGGGGCAGCCGCCACCAAGCCCCCACTCATGTCTACCACCACCCCCTACCCTCAGCAGTCAGTGGCACCCTCCACCAGGCCCCCACTCATGTCAAACTCATGTCTCCCACCACCCCCACCCCCCAGCCACCAGGGGCAGCCTCTACCAGGCCCCCACTCATGTCTCCCACCACCCCCACCCCCCAGCAGTGCAGGGGCAGCCTCCACCAGGCCCCCACTCATGTCCCCTATTACCCCCACCCCTCAGCAGTGCAGGGGCACGCTCCACCAGGCCCCCACTCATGTCTCCCACCACCCCAACCCCCCAGCAGTGCAGGGGCAGCATCCACCAGGCCCCCACTCATGTCTCCCACCACCCCCACCCCCCAGCAGTGCAGGGGCAGCCTCCACCAGGCCCCCACTCATGTCCCCCTGCACCCCCACCCCCCAGCAGTGCAGGGGCAGCCTCCACCAGGCCCCCACTCATGTCTCCCACCACCCCCTACCCTCAGCAGTCAGTGGCACCCTCCACCAGGCCCCCACTCATGTCAAACTCATGTCTCCCACCACCCCCACCCCCCAGCCACCAGGGGCAGCCTCTACCAGGCACCCACTCATGTCTCCCACCACCCCCACCCCCCAGCAGTGCAGGGGCAGCCTCCACCAGACCCCCACTCATGTCCCCTATTACCCCCACCCCCCAGCAGTGCAGGGGCAGCCTCCACCAGGCCCCCACTCATGTCTACCACCACCCCCACCACCCAGCCACCAGGGGCAGCCTCCACCAGGCCCCCACTCATGTCCCCTATTACCCCCACCCCCCAGCAGTGCAGGGGCAGCCTCCAGCAGGCCCCCACTCATGTCTACCACCACCCCCACCCCCAGCCACCAGGGGCAGCATCCTCCAGGCCCCCACTCATGTCTCCCACCACCCCCACCCCTCAGCAGTGCAGGCGCAGCCTCCAACAGGCCCCCACTCATGTCCCCCTGCACCCACACCCCCCAGCAGTGCAGGGGCAGCCTCCACCAGGCCCCCACTCATGTCTCCCACCACCCCCTACCCCCCAGCAGTCAGGGGCACCCTCCACCAGGCCCCCACTCATGTCCAACTCATGTCTCCCACCACCCTCACCCCCCAGCCACCAGGGGCAGCCTCCACCAGGCCCCCACTCATGTCTCCCACCACCCCACCCCCCACCAGTGCAGGGGCACCCTCCACCAGGCCCCCACTCATGTCTCCTACCACCCCCACCCCCCAGCAGTGCAGGGGAGGCCTCCACCAGGCCCCCACCCATGTCTACCACCACCCCACCCCCCAGCCACCAGGGGCAGCCTCCACCAGGCCCCCACTCATGTCTCCCACCACCCCCACCCCCCAGCAGTGCGGGGGCAGCCTCCACCAGGCCCCCACTCATGTCTACCACCACCCCCACCCCCCAGCCACCAGGGGCAGCATCCACCAGGCCCCCACTCATGTCTCCCACAACCCCCACCCCCCAGCAGTGCAGGGGCAGCCTCCACCAGGCCCCCACTCATGTCTCCCTGCACCCCCACCCCCCAGCAGTGCAGGGGCAGCCTCCACCAGGCCCCCACTCATGTCTCCCACCACCCCCTACCCCCAGCAGTCAGTGGCACCCTCCACCAGGCCCCCACTCATGTCTCCCACCACCCCCACCCCCCAGCCACCAGGGGCAGCCTCCACCAGGGCCCCACTCATGTCTCCCACCACCCCCACCTCCCAGCAGTGCAGGGGCAGCCTCCACCAGGCCCCCACTCATGTCTACCACCACCCCCACCCCCCAGCCACCAGGGTCAGCCTCCACCAGGCCCCCGCTCATGTCTACCACCACCCCCACCCCCCAGCCACCAGGGGCAGCCTCCACCAGGCCCCCACTCATGTCCCCTATTTCCCCCACCCCCCAGCAGTGCAGGGGCAGCCTCCACCAGGCCCCCACTCATGTCTACCACCACCCCCACCCCCAGCCACCAGGGGCAGCATCCACCAGGCCCCCACTCATGTCTCCCACCACCCCCACCCCCCAGCAGTGCAGGGTCAGCCTCCACCAGGCCCCCACTCATGTCCCCCTGCACCCCCACCCCCCAGCAGTGCAGGGGCAGCCTCCACCAGGCCCCCACTCATGTCTCCCACCACCCCCTACCCCCCGCAGTCAGGGGCACCCTCCACCAGGCCCCTACTCATGTACAAATCATGTCTCCCACCACCCTCACCCCCCAGCCACCAGGGGCAGCCTCCACCAGGCCCCCACTCATGTCTCCCACCACCCCCACCCCCCAGCAGTGCAGGGGCACCCTCCACCAGGCCCCCACCCATATCTACCACCACCCCCACCCCCCAGCCACCAGGGGCAGCCTCCACCAGGCCCCCACTCATGTCTCCCACCACCCCACCCCCCAGAAGTGCAGGGGCAGCCTCCACCAGGCCCCCACTCATGTCTACCACCACCCCCACCCCCCAGCCACCAGGGGCAGCATCCACCAGGCCCCCACTCATGTCTCCCACCACCCCCACCAACCAGCAGTGCAGGGGCAGTCTCCACCAGGCCCCCACTCATGTCCCCCTGCACCCCACCCCCCAGCAGTGCAGGGGCAGCCTCCACCAGGCCCCCACTCATGTCTCCCACCACCCCCTACCCCCCAGCAGTCAGAGGCACCCTCCACCAGGCCCCCACTCATGTCCAACTCATGTCTCCCACCACCCCCACCCCCCGGCCACCAGGGGCAGCCTCCACCAGGCCCCCACTCATGTCTCCCACCACCCCCACCCCCCCAGCAGTTCAGGGGCAGCCTCCACCAGGCCCCCACTCATGTCCCCTATTACCCCCAGCCCCCAGCAGTGCAGGGGCAGCCTCCACCAGGCCCCCACTCATGTCTACCACCACCCCCACCCCCAGCCACCAGGGGCAGCCTCCACCAGGCCCCCACTCATGTCCCCTATTACCCCCACCCCCAGCAGTGCAGGGGCAGCCTCCACCAGGCCCCCACTCATGTCTACCACCACCCACACCCCCAGCCACCAGGGGCAGCATCCACCAGGCCCCCACTCATGTCTCCCACCACCCCCACCCCCCAGCAGTGCAGGGGCACCCTCCACCAGGCCCCCACTCATGTCTCCCACCACCCCCACCCCCCAGCAGTGCAGGGGCAGCCTCCACCAGGCCCCCACCCATGTCTACCACCCCCCCCACCCCCCAGCCACCAGGGGCAGCCTCCACCAGGCCCCCACTCATGTGTCCCACCACCCCACCCCCCAGCAGTGCAGGGGCACCCTCCACCAGGCCCCCACTCATGTCTCCCACCACTCCCACCCCCCAGCAGTGCAGGGGCAGCCTCCACCAGGCCCCCACCCATGCCTACCCACACCCCACCCCCCAGCCACCAGGGGCAGCCTCCACCAGGCCCCCACTCATGTCTCCCACCCCCCCACCCCCCAGCAGTGCAGGGGCAGCCTCCACCAGGCCCCCACTCATGTCTACCACCACCCCCACCCCCCAGCCACCAGGGGCAGCATCCACCAGGCCCCCACTCATGTCTCCCACCACCCCCACCCCCCAGCAGTGCAGGGGCAGCCTCCACCAGGCCCCCACTCATGTCCCCCTGAACCCCCACCCCCCAGCAGTGCAGGGGCATCCTCCACCAGGCCCCCACCCATGTCTACCACCACCCCCACCCCCCAGCCACCAGGGTCAGCATCCACCAGGCCCCCATTCATGTCTCCCACCACCCCCACCCCCCAGCAGTGCAGGGGCAGCCTCCACCAGGCCCCCACTCATGTCCCCCTGCACCCCCACCCCCCAGCAGTGCAGGGGCAGCCTCCACCAGGCCCCCACTCATGTCTCCCACCACCCCTACCCCCCAGCAGTCAGGGGCACCCTCCACCAGGCCCCCACTCATGTCCAACCCATGTCTCCCACCACCCACACCCCCCAGCCACCAGGGGCAGCCTCCACCAGGCCCCCACTCATGTCTAACACCCCCCCACCCCCCAGCAGTGCAGGGGCAGCCTCCACCAGGCCCCCACTCATGTCTACCACCACCCCCACCCCCCAGCCACCAGGGGCAGCCTCCACCAGGCCCCTGCTCATGTCTACCACCACCCCTACCCTCCAGCCACCAGGGGCAGCCTCCACCAGGCCCCCACTCATGTCAACTATTACCCCCACCCCCCAGCAGTGCAGGGGCAGCCTCCACCAGGCCACCACTCATGTCTACCACCACCCCCACCCCCAGCCACCAGGGGCAGCATCCACCAGGCCCCCACTCATGTCTCCCACCACCCCCACCCCCCAGCAGTGCAGGGGCAGCCTCCACCAGGCCCCCACTCATGTCCCCTATTACCCCCAGCCCCCAGCAGTGCAGGGGCAGCCTCCACCAGGCCCCCACTCATGTCTACCACCACCCCCACCCCCAGCCACCAGGGGCAGCCTCCACCAGGACCCCACTCATGTCCCCTATTACCCCCACCCCCAGCAGTGCAGGGGCAGCCTCCACCAGGCCCCCACTCATGTCTACCACCACCCCCACCCCCAGCCACCAGGGGCAGCATCCACCAGGCCCCCACTCATGTCTCCCACCACCCCCACCCCCCAGCAGTGCAGGGGCACCCTCCACCAGGCCCCCACTCATGTCTCCCACCACCCCCACCCCCCAGCAGTGCAGGGGCAGCCTCCACCAGGCCCCCACCCATGTCTACCACCACCCCCACCCCCACCCCCCAGCCACCAGGGGCAGCCTCCACCAGGCCCCCACTCATGTGTCCCATAACCCCACCCCCCAGCAGTGCAGGGGCAGCCTCCACCAGGCCCCCACTCATGTCTACCACCACCCCCACCCCCCAGCCACCAGGGGCAGCATCCACCAGGCCCCCACTCATGTCTTCCACCACCCCCTACCCCCCAGCAGTCAGGGGCACCCTCCACCAGGCCCCCACTCATGTCCAACTCATGTCTCCCACCACCCTCACCCCCCAGCCACCAGGGGCAGCCTCCACCAGGCCCCCACTCATGTCTCCCACCACCCCCACCCCCCAGCAGTGCAGGGGCACCCTCCACCAGGCCCCCACTCATGTCTCCCACCCCCCAGCAGTGCAGGGGCAGCCTCCACCAGGCCCCCACCCATGCCTACCCACACCCCACCCCCCAGCCACCAGGGGCAGCCTCCACCAGGCCCCCACTCATGTCTCCCACCACCCCACCCCCCAGCAGTGCAGGGGCAGCCTCCACCAGGCCCCCACTCATGTCTACCACCACCCCCACCCCCCAGCCACCAGGGGCAGCATCCACCAGGCCCCCACTCATGTCTCCCACCACCCCCACCCCCCAGCAGTGCAGGGGCAGCCTCCACCAGGCCCCCACTCATGTCCCCCTGAACCCCCACCCCCCAGCAGTGCAGGGGCATCCTCCACCAGGCCCCCACTCATGTCTACCACCACCCCCACCCCCCAGCCACCAGGGTCAGCATCCACCAGGCCCCCATTCATGTCTCCCACCACCCCCACCCCCCAGCAGTGCAGGGGCAGCCTCCACCAGGCCCCCACTCATGTCCCCCTGCACCCCCACCCCCCAGCAGTGCAGGGGCAGCCTCCACCAGGCCCCCACTCATGTCTCCCACCACCCCTACCCCCCAGCAGTCAGGGGCACCCTCCACCAGGCCCCCACTCATGTCCAACCCATGTCTCCCACCACCCACACCCCCCAGCCACCAGGGGCAGCCTCCACCAGGCCCCCACTCATGTCTAACACCCCCCCACCCCCCAGCAGTGCAGGGGCAGCCTCCACCAGGCCCCCACTCATGTCTACCACCACCCCCACCCCCCAGCCACCAGGGGCAGCCTCCACCAGGCCCCCGCTCATGTCTACCACCACCCCTACCCCCCAGCCACCAGGGACAGCCTCCACCAGGCCCCCACTCATGTCAACTATTACCCCCACCCCCCAGCAGTGCAGGGGCAGCCTCCACCAGGCCACCACTCATGTCTACCACCACCCCCACCCCCAGCCACCAGGGGCAGCATCCACCAGGCCCCCACTCATGTCTCCCACCACCCCCACCCCCCAGCAGTGCAGGGGCAGCCTCCACCAGGCCCCCACTCATGTCTCCCACCACCCCCTACACCCCGCAGTCAGGGGCACCCTCCACCAGGCCCCCACTCATGTCCAAATCATGTCTCCCACCACCCTCACCCCCCAGCCACCAGGGGCAGCCTCCACCAGGCCCCCACTCATGTCTCCCACCACCCCCACCCCCCAGCAGTGCAGGGGCACCCTCCACCAGGCCCCCACTCATGTCTCCCACCACCCCCACCCCAGCAGTGCAGGGGCAGCCTCCACCAGGCCCCCACCCATGTCTACCACCACCACCACCCCCCAGCCACCAGGGGCAGCCTCCACCAGGCCCCCACTCATGTCTCCCACCACCCCACCCCCCAGCAGTGCAGGGGGAGCCTCCACCAGGCCCCCACTCATGTCTACCACCACCCCCACCCCCCAGCCACCAGGGGCAGCATCCACCAGGCCCCCACTCATGTCTCCCACCACCCCACCACCCAGCAGTGCAGGGGCAGTCTCCACCAGGCCCCCACTCATGTCCCCCTGCACCCCCACCCCCCAGCAGTGCAGGTGCAGCCTCCACCAGGCCCCCACTCATGTCTCCCACCACCCCTACCCCCCAGCAGTCAGGGGCACCCTCCACCAGGCCCCACTCATGTCCAACCCATGTCTCCCACCACCCTCACCCCCCAGCCACCAGGGGCAGCCTCCACCAGGGCCCCACTCATGTCTCCCACCACCCCCACCCCCAGCAGTGCAGGGGCAGCCTCCACCAGGCCCCCACTCATGTCTCCCACCACCCCTACCCCCCAGCAGTCAGGGGCACCCTCCACCAGGTCCCCACTCATGTCCAACCCATGTCTCCCACCACCCACACCCCCCAGCCACCAGGGGCAGCCTCCACCAGGCCCCCACTCATGTCTAACACCCCCCCACCCCCCAGCAGTGCAGGGGCAGCCTCCACCAGGCCCACACTCATGTCTACCACCACCCCCACCCCCCAGCCACCAGGGGCAGCCTCCACCAGGCCCCCGCTCATGTCTACCACCACCCCTACCCCCCAGCCACCAGGGGCAGCCTCCACCAGGCCCCCACTCATGTCAACTATTACCCCCACCCCCCAGCAGTGCAGGGGCAGCCTCCACCAGGCCACCACTCATGTCTACCACCACCCCCCCCCCAGCCACCAGGGCAGCATCCACCAGGCCCCCACTCATGTCTCCCACCACCCCCACCCCCCAGCAGTGCAGGGGCAGCCTCCACCAGGCCCCCACTCATGTCTCCCACCACCCCCTACACCCCGCAGTCAGGGGCACCCTCCACCAGGCCCCCACTCATGTCCAAATCATGTCTCCCACCACCCTCACCCCCCAGCCACCAGGGGCAGCCTCCACCAGGCCCCCACTCATGTCTCCCACCACCCCCACCCCCCAGCAGTGCAGGGCACCCTCCACCAGGCCCCCACTCATGTCTCCCACCACCCCCACCCCAGCAGTGCAGGGGCAGCCTCCACCAGGCCCCCACCCATGTCTACCACCACCACCACCCCCCAGCCACCAGGGGCAGCCTCCACCAGGCCCCCACTCCATGTCTCCCCACCACCCACCCCCCAGCAGTGCAGGGGGAGCCTCCACCAGGCCCCCACTCATGTCTACCACCACCCCCACCCCCCAGCCACCAGGGGCAGCATCCACCAGGCCCCCACTCATGTCTCCCACCACCCCACCACCCAGCAGTGCAGGGGCAGTCTCCACCAGGCCCCCACTCATGTCCCCCTGCACCCCCACCCCCCAGCAGTGCAGGTGCAGCCTCCACCAGGCCCCCACTCATGTCTCCCACCACCCCTACCCCCCAGCAGTCAGGGGCACCCTCCACCAGGCCCCCACTCATGTCCAACCCACGTCTCCGACCACCCTCACCCCCCAGCCACCAGGGGCAGCCTCCACCAGGGCCCCACTCATGTCTCCCACCACCCCCACCTCCCAGCAGTGCAGGGGCAGCCTCCACCAGGCCCCCACTCATGTCTCCCACCACCCTCACCCCCCTGCCACCAGGGGCAGCCTCCACCAGGCCCCCACTCATGTCTCCCACCACCCCACCCCCCAGCAGTGCAGGGGCACCCTCCACCAGGCCCCCACTCATGTCTACCACCACCCCCACCCCCCAGCCACCAGGGGCAGCATCCACCAGGCCCCCACTCATGTCCCCCTGAACCCCCACCCCCCAGCAGTGCAGGGGCATCCTCCACCAGGCCCCCACTCATGTCTACCACCACCCCCCACCCCCCAGCCACCAGGGTCAGCATCCACCAGGCCCTCATTCATGTCTCCCACCACCCCCACCCCCCAGCAGTGCAGGGGCAGCCTCCACCAGGCCCCCACTCATGTCCCCCTGCACCCCCACCCCCCAGCAGTGCAGGGGCAGCCTCCACCAGGCCCCCACTCATGTCTCCCACCACCCCTACCCCCCAGCAGTCAGGGGCACCCTCCACCAGGCCCCCACTCATGTCCAACCCATGTCTCCCACCACCCTCACCCCCCAGCCACCAGGGGCAGCCTCCACCAGGCCCCCACTCATGTCTAACACCCCCCTACCCCCCAGCAGTGCAGGGGCAGCCTCCACCAGGCCCCCACTCATGTCTAACACCACCCCCACCCCCCAGCCACCAGGGGCAGCCTCCACCAGGCCCCCGCTCATGTCTACCACCACCCCCACCCCCCAGCCACCAGGGGCAGCCTCCACCAGGCCCCCACTCATGTCCCCTATTACCCCCAGCCCCCAGCAGTGCAGGGGCAGCCTCCACCAGGCCCCCACTCATGTCTACCACCACCCCCACCCCCAGCCACCAGGGGCAGCATCCACCAGGCCCCCACTCATGTCTCCCACCACCCCCTACACCCCGCAGTCAGGGGCACCCTCCACCAGGCCCCCACTCATGTCCAAATCATGTCTCCCACCACCCTCACCCCCCAGCCACCAGGGGCAGCCTCCACCAGGCCCCCACTCATGTCTCCCACCACCCCCACCCCCCAGCAGTGCAGGGGCACCCTCCACCAGGCCCCCACTCATGTCTCCCACCACCCCACCCCAGCAGTGCAGGGGCAGCCTCCACCAGGCCCCCACCCATGTCTACCACCACCACCACCCCCCAGCCACCAGGGGCAGCCTCCACCAGGCCCCCACTCATGTCTCCCACCACCCCACCCCCCAGGAGTGCAGGGGGAGCCTCCACCAGGCCCCCACTCATGTCTACCACCACCCCCACCCCCCAGCCACCAGGGGCAGCATCCACCGGGCCCCCACTCATGTCTCCCACCACCCCACCACCCAGCAGTGCAGGGGCAGTCTCCACCAGGCCCCCACTCATGTCCCCCTGCACCCCCACCCCCCAGCAGTGCAGGGGCAGCCTCCACCAGGCCCCCACTCATGTCTCCCACCACCCCCTACACCCCGCAGTCAGGGGCACCCTCCACCAGGCCCCCACTCATGTCCAAATCATGTCTCCCACCACCCTCACCCCCCAGCCACCAGGGGCAGCCTCCACCAGGCCCCCACTCATGTCTCCCACCACCCCCACCCCCCAGCAGTGCAGGGGCACCCTCCACCAGGCCCCCACTCATGTCTCCCACCACCCCACCCCAGCAGTGCAGGGGCAGCCTCCACCAGGCCCCCACCCATGTCTACCACCACCACCACCCCCCAGCCACCAGGGGCAGCCTCCACCAGGCCCCCACTCATGTCTCCCACCACCCCACCCCCCAGGAGTGCAGGGGGAGCCTCCACCAGGCCCCCACTCATGTCTACCACCACCCCCACCCCCCAGCCACCAGGGGCAGCATCCACCGGGCCCCCACTCATGTCTCCCACCACCCCACCACCCAGCAGTGCAGGGGCAGTCTCCACCAGGCCCCCACTCATGTCCCCCTGCACCCCCACCCCCCAGCAGTGCAGGTGCAGCCTCCACCAGGCCCCCACTCATGTCTCCCACCACCCCTACCCCCCAGCAGTCAGGGGCACCCTCCACCAGGCCCCCACTCATGTCCAACCCATGTCTCCCACCACCCTCACCCCCCAGCCACCAGGGGCAGCCTCCACCAGGGCCCCACTCATGTCTCCCACCACCCCCACCTCCCAGCAGTGCAGGGGCAGCCTCCACCAGGCCCCCACTCATGTCTACCACCACCCCCACCCCCCAGCCACCAGGGGCAGCCTCCACCAGGGCCCCGCTCATGTCTACCACCACCCCAACCCCCCAGCCACCAGGGGCAGCCTCCACCAGGCCCCCACTCATGTCCCCTATTTCCCCCACCCCCCAGCAGTGCAGGGGCAGCCTCCACCAGGCCCCCACTCATGTCTACCACCACCCCCACCCCCAGCCACCAGGGGCAGCATCCACCAGGCCCCCACTCATGTCTCCCACCACCCCCACCCCCCAGCAGTGCAGGGTCAGCCTCCACCAGGCCCCCACTCATGTCCCCCTGCACCCCCACCCCCCAGCAGTGCAGTTGCAGCCTCCACCAGGCCCCCACTCATGTCTCCCACCACCCCCTACCCCCCGCAGTCAGGGGCACCCTCCACCAGGCCCCTACTCATGTACAAATCATGTCTCCCACCACCCTCACCCCCCAGCCACCAGGGGCAGCCTCCACCAGGCCCCCACTCATGTCTCCCACCACCCCCACCCCCCAGCAGTGCAGGGGCACCCTCCACCAGGCCCCCACCCATGTCTACCACCACCCCCAGCCACCAGGGGCAGCCTCCACCAGGCCCCCACTCATGTCTCCCATCACCCCACCCGCCAGCAGTGAAGGGGCAGCCTCCACCAGGCCCCCACTCATGTCTACCACCACCCCCACCCCCCAGCCACCAGGGGCAGCATCCACCAGGCCCCCACTCATGTCTCCCACCACCCCCACCACCCAGCAGTGCAGGGGCAGTCTCCACCAGGCCCCCACTCATGTCCCCCTGCACCCCAACCCCCCAGCAGTGCAGGGGCAGCCTCCACCAGGCCCCCACTCATGTCTCCCACCACCCCCTACCCCCCAGCGGTCAGAGGCACCCTCCACCAGGCCCCCACTCATGTCCAACTCATGTCTACCACCACCCCCACCCCCCGGCCACCAGGGGCAGCCTCCACCAGGCCCCCACTCATGTCTCCCACCACCCCCACCCCCCCAGCAGTGCAGGGGCAGCCTCCACCAGGCCCCCACTCATGTCCCCTATTACCCCCAGCCCCCATCAGTGCAGGGGCAGCCTCCACCAGGCCCCCACTCATGTCTACCACCACCCCCACCCCCAGCCACCAGGGGCAGCCTCCACCAGGCCCCCACTCATGTCCCCTATTACCCCCACCCCCAGCAGTGCAGGGGCAGCCTCCACCAGGCCCCCACTCATGTCTACCACCACCCCCACCCCCAGCCACCAGGGGCAGCATCCACCAGGCCCCCACCCATGTCTCCCACCACCCCCACCCCCCAGCAGTGCAGGCGCAGCCTCCACCAGGCCCCCACTCATGTCCCCCTGCACCCCAACCCCCCAGCAGTGCAGGGGCAGCCTCCACCAGGCCCCCACTCATGTCTTCCACCACCCCCTACCCCCAGCAGTCAGGGGCACCCTCCACCAGGCCCCCACTCATGTCCAACTCATGTCTCCCACCACCCTCACCCCCCAGCCACCAGGGGCAGCCTCCACCAGGCCCCCACTCATGTCTATCACCACCCCCACCCCCCAGCAGTGCAGGGGCACCCTCCACCAGGCCCCCACTCATGTCTCCCACCACTCCCACCCCCCAGCAGTGCAGGGGCAGCCTCCACCAGGCCCCCACCCATGTCTACCACCACCCGACCCCCCAGCCACCAGGGGCAGCCTCCACCAGGCCCCCACTCATGTCTCCTACCACCCCCACCCCCCAGCAGTGCAGGGGCAGCCTCCACCAGGCCCCCACTCATGTCTACCACCACCCCCACCCCCCAGCCACCAGGGGCAGCATCCACCAGGACCCCACTCATGTCTCCCACCACCCCCACCGCCCAGCAGTGCAGGGGCACCCTCCACCAGGCCCCCACTCATGTCCCCCTGCACCCCCACCCCCCAGCAGTGCAGGGGCAGCCTCCACCAGGCCCCCACTCATGTCTACCCCCACCCCCACCCCCCAGCCACCAGGGGCAGCATCCACCAGGCCCCCACTCATGTCTCCCACCACCCCCTCCCTCCAGCAGTGCAGGGGCAGCCTCCACCAGGCCCCCACTCATGTCCCCCTGCACCCCCACCCCCCACCAGTGCAGGGGCAGCCTCCACCAGGCCCCCACTCATGTCTCCCACCACCCCCTACCCCCCAGCAGTCAGGGGCACCCTCCACCAGGCCCCCACTCATGTCCAACCCATGTCTCCCACCACCCTCACCCCCCAGCCACCAGGGGCAGCCTCCACCAGGCCCCCACTCATGTCTCCCACCACCCCCACCCCCCAGCCGTGCAGGGGCAGCCTCCACCAGGCCCCCACTCATGTCTACCACCACCCCCACCCCCCAGCCACCAGGGGCAGCCTCCACCAGGCCCCCGCTCATGTCTACCACCACCCCCACCCCCAGCCACCAGGGGCAGCCTCCACCAGGCCCCCACTCATGTCCCCTATTACCCCCACCCCCAGCAGTGCAGGGGCAGCCTCCACCAGGCCCCCACTCATGTCTACCACAACCCCCACCCCCAGCCACCAGGGGCAGCATCCACCAGGCCCCCACTCATGTCTCCCACCACCCCCACCCCCCAGCAGTGCAGGGGCAGCCTCCACCAGGCCCCCACTCATGTCCCCCTGCACCCCCACTCCCCAGCAGTGCAGAGGCAGCCTCCACCAGGCCCCCACTCATGTCTCCCACCACCCCTACCCCCCAGCAGTCAGGGGCACCCTCCACCAGGCCCCCACTCATGTCCAACTCATGTCTCCCACCACCATCACCCCCAGCCACCAGGGGCAGCCTCCACCAGGCCCCCACTCATGTCTCCCACCACCCCCACCCCCCAGCAGTGCAGGGGCACCCTCCACCAGGCCCCCACTCATGTCTCCCACCACCCCCACCCCCCAGCAGTGCAGGGGCAGCCTCCACCAGGCCCCCACTCATGTCTACCACCACCCCCACCCCCAGCCACCAGGGGCAGCATCCACCAGGCCCCCACTCATGTCTCCCATCACCCCCACCCCCCAGCAGTGCAGGGGCAGTCTCCACCAGGCCCCCACTCATGTCCCCCTGCATCCCAACCCCCCAGCAGTGCAGGGGCAGCCTCCACCAGGCCCCCACTCATGTCTACCACCACCCCACCCCCCAGCCACCTGGGCAGCATCCACCAGGACCCCACTCATGTCTCCCACCACCCCCACCCCCCAGCAGTGCAGGGGCAGCCTCCACCAGGCACCCACTCATGTCCCCCTGCACCCCCACCCCCCAGCAGTGCAGGGGCAGCCTCCACCAGGCCCCCACTCATGTCTCCCACCACCCCCTACCTCCCAGCAGTCAGTGGCACCCTCCAACAGGCCCCCACTCATGTCCAACTCATGTCTCCCACCACCCCCACCCCCCCAGCCACCAGGGGCAGCCTCCACCAGGCCCCCACTCATGTCTCCCACCACCCCCACCCCCAGCAGTGCAGGGGCAGCCTCCACCAAGACCCCACTCATGTCCCCTATTACCCCCACCCCCAGCAGTGCAGGGGCAGCCTCCACCAGGCCCCCACTCATGTCTACCACCACCCCCACCCCCAGCCACCAGGGGCAGCATCCACCAGGCCCCCACTCATGTCTCCCACCACCCCCACCCCTCAGCAGTGCAGGCGCAGCCTCCACCAGGCCCCCACTCATGTCCCCCTGCACCCCCACCCCCCAGCAGTGCAGGGGCAGCCTCCACCAGGCCCCCACTCATGTCTCCCACCACCCCCTACCCCCCAGCAGTCAGGGGCACCCTCCACCAGGCCCCCACTCATGTCCAACTCATGTCTCCCACCAGCCTCACCCCCCAGCCACCGGGGTCAGCCTCCACCAGGCCCCCACTCATGTCTCCCACCACCCCCACCCCCCACCAGTGCAGGGGCACCCTCCACCAGGCCCCCACTCATGTCTCCTACCACCCCCACCCCCCAGCAGTGCAGGGGAGGCCTCCACCAGGCCCCCACCCATGTCCATCACCACCCCCACCCCCCAGCCACCAGGGGCAGCCTCCGCCAGGCTCCCACTCATGTCTCCCACACCCCCACCCCCCAGCAGTGCAGGGGCAGCCTCCACCAGACCCCCGCTCATGTCTACCACCACCCCTACCCCCCAGCCACCAGGGGCAGCATCCACCAGGCCCCCACTCATGTCTCCCACCACCTCCACCTCCCAGCAGTGCAGGGGCAGCCTCCACCAGGCCCCCACTCATGCCCCCTATTACCCCCACCCCCCAGCAGTGCAGGGGCAGCCTCCACCAGGCCCCCACTCATGTCTACCACAACCCCCACCCCCAGCCACCAGGGGCAGCATCCACCAGGCCCCCACTCATGTCTCCCACCACCCCCACCCCCCAGCAGTGCAGAGGCAGCCTCCACCAGGCCCCCACTCATGTCTCCCACCACCCCCTACCCCCCAGCAGTCAGGGGCACCCTCCACCAGGCCCCCACTCATGTCCAACTCATGTCTCCCACCACCCTCACCCCCAGCCACCAGGGGCAGCCTCCACCAGGCCCCACTCATGTCTCCCACCACCCCCACCCCTCAGCAGTGCAGGGGCACGCTCCACCAGGCCCCCACTCATGTCTCCCACCACCCCACCCCCCAGCAGTGCAGGGGCAGCCTCCACCAGGCCCCCACCCATGTCTACCACCACCCCCACCCCCCAGCCACCAGTGGCAGCATCCAACAGGCCCCCACTCATGTCTCCCACCACCCCCACCCCCCAGCAGTTCAGGGGCAGTCTCCACCAGGCCCACACTCATGTCCCCCTGCACCCCAACCCCCCAGCAGTGCAGGGGCAGCCGCCACCAAGCCCCCACTCATGTCTACCACCACCCCCTACCCTCAGCAGTCAGTGGCACCCTCCACCAGGCCCCCACTCATGTCAAACTCATGTCTCCCACCACCCCCACCCCCCAGCCACCAGGGGCAGCCTCTACCAGGCCCCCACTCATGTCTCCCACCACCCCCACCCCCCAGCAGTGCAGGGGCAGCCTCCACCAGGCCCCCACTCATGTCCCCTATTACCCCCACCCCTCAGCAGTGCAGGGGCACGCTCCACCAGGCCCCCACTCATGTCTCCCACCACCCCAACCCCCCAGCAGTGCAGGGGCAGCATCCACCAGGCCCCCACTCATGTCTCCCACCACCCCCACCCCCCAGCAGTGCAGGGGCAGCCTCCACCAGGCCCCCACTCATGTCCCCCTGCACCCCCACCCCCCAGCAGTGCAGGGGCAGCCTCCACCAGGCCCCCACTCATGTCTCCCACCACCCCCTACCCTCAGCAGTCAGTGGCACCCTCCACCAGGCCCCCACTCATGTCAAACTCATGTCTCCCACCACCCCCACCCCCCAGCCACCAGGGGCAGCCTCTACCAGGCCCCCACTCATGTCTCCCACCACCCCCACCCCCCAGCAGTGCAGGGGCAGCCTCCACCAGACCCCCACTCATGTCCCCTATTACCCCCACCCCCCAGCAGTGCAGGGGCAGCCTCCACCAGGCCCCCACTCATGTCTACCACCACCCCCACCCCCCAGCCACCAGGGGCAGCCTCCACCAGGCCCCCACTCATGTCCCCTATTACCCCCACCCCCCAGCAGTGCAGGGGCAGCCTCCAGCAGGCCCCCACTCATGTCTACCACCACCCCCACCCCCAGCCACCAGGGGCAGCATCCTCCAGGCCCCCACTCATGTCTCCCACCACCCCCACCCCTCAGCAGTGCAGGCGCAGCCTCCAACAGGCCCCCACTCATGTCCCCCTGCACCCACACCCCCCAGCAGTGCAGGGGCAGCCTCCACCAGGCCCCCACTCATGTCTCCCACCACCCCCTACCCCCCAGCAGTCAGGGGCACCCTCCACCAGGCCCCCACTCATGTCCAACTCATGTCTCCCACCACCCTCACCCCCCAGCCACCAGGGGCAGCCTCCACCAGGCCCCCACTCATGTCTCCCACATCCCCACCCCCCACCAGTGCAGGGGCACCCTCCACCAGGCCCCCACTCATGTCTCCTACCACCCCCACCCCCCAGCAGTGCAGGGGAGGCCTCCACCAGGCCCCCACCCATGTCTACCACCACCCCCACCCCCCAGCCACCAGGGGCAGCCTCCACCAGGCCCCCACTCATGTCTCCCACCACCCCCACCCCCCAGCAGTGCGGGGGCAGCCTCCACCAGGCCCCCACTCATGTCTACCACCACCCCCACCCCCCAGCCACCAGGGGCAGCATCCACCAGGCCCCCACTCATGTCTCCCACAACCCCCACCCCCCAGCAGTGCAGGGGCAGCCTCCACCAGGCCCCCACTCATGTCTCCCTGCACCCCCACCCCCCAGCAGTGCAGGGGCAGCCTCCACCAGGCCCCCACTCATGTCTCCCACCACCCCCTACCCCCAGCAGTCAGTGGCACCCTCCACCAGGCCCCCACTCATGTCTCCCACCACCCCCACCCCCCAGCCACCAGGGGCAGCCTCTACCAGGCCCCCACTCATGTCTCCCACCACCCCCACCCCCCAGCAGTGCAGTGGCAGCCTCCACCAGGCCCCCACTCATGTCCCCTATTAACCCCACCCCCCAGCAGTGCAGGGGCAGCCGCCACCAGGCCCCCACTCATGTCTACCACCACCCCCACCCCCCAGCCACCAGGGGCAGCCTCGACCAGGCCCCCACTCATGTCCCCTATTACCCCCACCCCCCAGCAGTGCAGGGGCAGCCTCCACCAGGCCCCCACTCATGTCTACCACCACCCCCACCCCCAGCAGTGCAGGGGCAGCCTCCACCAGGCCCCCACTCATGTCTCCCACCACCCCTACCCCCAGCAGTCAGTGGCACCCTCCACCAGGCCCCCACTCATGTCCAACTCATGTCTCCCACCACCCCCACCCCCCAGCCACCAGGGGCAGCCTCTACCAGGCCCCCACTCATGTCTCCCACCACCCCCACCCCCCAGCAGTGCAGGGGCAGCCTCCACCAGGCCCCCACTCATGTCCCCTATTACTCCCACCCCCCAGCAGTGCAGGGGCAGCCTCCACCAGGCCCCCACTCATGTCTACCACCACCCCCACCCCCCAGCCACCAGGGGCAGCCTCCACCAGGCCCCCACTCATGTCCCCTATTACCCCCACCCCCCAGCAGTGCAGGGGCAGCCTCCACCAGGCCCCCACTCATTTCTACCACCACCCCCACCCCCAGCCACCAGGGGCAGCATCCACCATGCCCCCACTCATGTCTCCCACCACCCCCACCCCTCAGCAGTGCAGGCGCAGCCTCCAACAGGCCCCCACTCATGTCCCCCTGCACCCCCACCCCCCAGCAGTGCAGGGGCAGCCTCCACCAGGCCCCCACTCATGTCTCCCACCACCCCCTACCCCCCAGCAGTCAGGGGCACCCTCCACCAGGCCCCCACTCATGTCCAACTCATGTCTCCCACCACCCTCACCCCCCAGCCACCAGGTGCAGCCTCCACCAGGCCCCCACTCATGTCTCCCACCACCCCCACCCCCCACCAGTGCAGGGGCACCCTCCACCAGGCCCCCACTCATGTCTCCTACCACCCCCACCCCCAGCAGTGCAGGGGAGGCCTCCACCAGGCCCCCACCCATGTCTACCACCACCCCCACCCCCCAGCCACCAGGGGCAGCCTCTACCAGGCCCCCACTCATGTCTCCCACCACCCCCACCCCCAGCAGTGCGGGGGCAGCCTCCACCAGGCCCCCACTCATGTCTACCACCACCCCCACCCCCCAGCCACCAGGGGCAGCATCCACCAGGCCCCCACTCATGTCTCCCACAACCCCCACCCCCCAGCAGTGCAGGGGCAGCCTCCACCAGGCCCCCACTCATGTCTCCCTGCACCCCCACCCCCCAGCAGTGCAGGGGCAGCCTCCACCAGGCCCCCACTCATGTCTCCCACCACCCCCTACCCCCAGCAGTCAGTGGCACCCTCCACCAGGCCCCCACTGATGTCTCCCACCACCCCCACCCCCCAGCCACCAGGGGCAGCCTCTACCAGGCCCCCACTCATGTCTCCCACCACCCCCACCCCCCAGCAGTGCAGGGGCAGCCTCCACCAGGCCCCCACTCATGTCCCCTATTAACCCCACCCCCCAGCAGTGCAGGGGCAGCCGCCACCAGGCCCCCACTCATGTCTACCACCACCCCCACCCCCCAGCCACCAGGGGCAGCCTCGACCAGGCCCCCACTCATGTCCCCTATTACCCCCACCCCCCAGCAGTGCAGGGGCAGCCTCCACCAGGCCCCCACTCATGTCTACCACCACCCCCACCCCCAGCAGTGCAGGGGCAGCCTCCACCAGGCCCCCACTCATGTCTCCCACCACCCCTACCCCCAGCAGTCAGTGGCACCCTCCACCAGGCCCCCACTCATGTCCAACTCATGTCTCCCACCACCCCCACCCCCCAGCCACCAGGGGCAGCCTCTACCAGGCCCCCACTCATGTCTCCCACCACCCCCACCCCCCAGCAGTGCAGGGGCAGCCTCCACCAGGCCCCCACTCATGTCCCCTATTACTCCCACCCCCCAGCAGTGCAGGGGCAGCCTCCACCAGGCCCCCACTCATGTCTACCACCACCCCCACCCCCCAGCCACCAGGGGCAGCCTCCACCAGGCCCCCACTCATGTCCCCTATTACCCCCACCCCCCAGCAGTGCAGGGGCAGCCTCCACCAGGCCCCCACTCATTTCTACCACCACCCCCACCCCCAGCCACCAGGGGCAGCATCCACCAGGCCCCCACTCATGTCTCCCACCACCCCCACCCCTCAGCAGTGCAGGCGCAGCCTCCAACAGGCCCCCACTCATGTCCCCCTGCACCCCCACCCCCCAGCAGTGCAGGGGCAGCCTCCACCAGGCCCCCACTCATGTCTCCCACCACCCCCTACCCCCCAGCAGTCAGGGGCACCCTCCACCAGGCCCCCACTCATGTCCAACTCATGTCTCCCACCACCCTCACCCCCCAGCCACCAGGTGCAGCCTCCACCAGGCCCCCACTCATGTCTCCCACCACCCCCACCCCCCACCAGTGCAGGGGCACCCTCCACCAGGCCCCCACTCATGTCTCCTACCACCCCCACCCCCAGCAGTGCAGGGGAGGCCTCCACCAGGCCCCCACCCATGTCTACCACCACCCCCACCCCCCAGCCACCAGGGGCAGCCTCTACCAGGCCCCCACTCATGTCTCCCACCACCCCCACCCCCCAGCAGTGCGGGGGCAGCCTTCACCAGGCCCCCACTCATGTCTACCACCACCCCCACCCCCAGCCACCAGGGGCAGCATCCACCAGGCCCCCACTCATGTCTCCCACCACCCCCACCCCCCAGCAGTGCAGAGGCAGCCTCCACCAGGCCCCCACTCATGTCCCCCTGCACCCCCACCCCCCAGTAGTGCAGGGGCAGCCTCCACCAGGCCCCCACTCATGTCTCCCACCACCCCCTACCCCCCAGCAGTCAGGGGCACCCTCCACCAGGCCCCCACTCATGTCCAACTCATGTCTCCCACCACCCTCACCCCCCAGCCACCAGGGGCAGCCTCCACCAGGCCCCCACTCATGTCTCCCACCACCCCCACCCCCCAGCAGTGCAGGGGCACCCTCCACCAGGCCCCCACTCATGTCTCCCACCACCCCCATCCCACAGCCACCAGGGGCAACCTCCACCAGTCCCCCACTCATGTCTCCCACCACCCACACCCCCCAGCTGTGCAGGGGAAGCCTCCACCAGGCCCCCACTCATGTCCCCCTGCACCGCAACCCCCCAGCAGTGCAGGGGCAGCCTCCACCAGGCCCCCACTCATGTCTACCACCACCCCCACACCCCAGCCACCAGGGGCAGCATCCACCAGGCCCCCACTCATGTCTCCCACCACCCCCACCCCCCAGCAGTGCAGGGGCCGCCTCCACCAGGCCCCCACTCATGTCCCCCTGCACCCCACCCCCCGGCAGTGCAGGGGCAACCTCCACCAGGCCCCCACTCATGTCCCCCTGCACCCCCACCCCCAGCAGTGCAGGGGCAGCCTCCACCAGGCCCCCACTCATGTCTCCCACCACCCCCTACCCTCAGCAGTCAGTGGCACCCTCACCAGGGCCCCACTCATGTCCAACTCATGTCTCCCACCACCCCCACCCCCAGCCACCAGGGCAGCCTCTACCAGGCCCCCACTCATGTCTCCCACCCCCCCACCCTCCAGCAGTGCAGGGGCACCCTCCACTAGGCCCCCACTCATGTCTCCCACCACCCCCACACCCCAGCCACCAGGGGCAGCATCCACCAGGCCCCCACTCATGTCTCCCACCACCCCCACCCCCCAGCAGTGCAGGGGCAGCATCCACCAGGCCCCCACTCATGTCTCCCACCACCCCCACCCCTCAGCAGTGCAGGCGCAGCCTCCAACAGCCCCCACTCATGTCCCCCTGCACCCCCAGCAGTGCATGGGCAGCCTCCACCAGGCCCCCACTCATGTCTCCCACCACCCCCTACCCCCCAGCAGTCAGGGGCACCCTCCACCAGGCCCCCACTCATGCCCAACCCATGTCTCCCACCACCCTCACCCCCCAGCCACCAGGGGCAGCCTCCACCAGGCCCCAACTCATGTCTCCCACCACCCCCACCCCCCAGCAATGCAGGGGCAGCCTCCACCAGGCCCCCACTCATGTCTCCCACCACCCCCACACCCCAGCCACCAGGGGCAGCATCCACCAGGCCCCCACTCATGTCTCCCACCACCCCCACCCCCAGCAGTGCAGGGGCAGCCTCCACCAGGCCCCCACTCATGTCCCCCTGCACCCCCACCCCCCAGCAGTGCAGGGGCAGCCTCCACCAGGCCCCCACTCATGTCTCCCACCACCCCCTACCCTCAGCAGTCAGTGGCACCCTCCACCAGGCCCCCACTCATGTCCAACTCATGTCTCCCACCACCCCCACCCCCCAGCCACCAGGGGCAGCCTCTACCAGGCCCCCACTCATGTCTCCCACCACCCCACCCCCCAGCAGTGCAGGGGCAGCCTCCACCAGGCCCCCAATCATGTCCCCTATTACCCCCACCCCCCAGCAGTGCAGGGGCAGCCTCCACCAGGCCCCCACTCATGTCTACCACCACCCCCACCCCCCAGCCACCAGGGGCAGCCTCCACCAGGCCCCCACTCATGTCCCCTATTACCCCCACCCCCCAGCAGTGCAGGGGCAGCCTCCACCAGGCCCCCACTCATGTCTACCACCACCCCACCCCCAGCCACCAGGGGCAGCATCCACCAGGCCCCCACTCATGTCTCCCACCACCCCCACCCCTCAGCAGTGCAGGCGCAGCCTCCAACAGGGCCCCACTCATGTCCCCCTGCACCCCCAGCAGTGCAGGGGCAGCCTCCACCAGGCCCCCACTCATGTCTCCCACCACCCCCTACCCCCCAGCAGTCAGGGGAACCCTCCACCAGGCCCCCAATCATGTCCAACTCATGTCTCCCACCACCCTCACCCCCCAGCCACCAGGGGCAGCCTCCACCAGGCCCCCACTCATGTCTCCCACCACCCCCACCCCCCACCAGTGCAGGGGCACCCTCCACCAGGCCCCCACTCATGTCTCCTACCACCCCCACCCCCCAGCAGTGCAGGGGAGGCCTCCACCAGGCCCTCACCCATGTCTACCACCACCCCCACCCCCCAGCCACCAGGGGCAGCCTCCACCAGGCCCCCACTCATGTCTCCCACCACCCCCACACCCCAGCAGTGCGGGGGCAGCCTCCACCAGGCCCCCACTCATGTCTACCACCACCCCCACCCCCCAGCCACCAGGGGCAGCATCCACCAGGCCCCCACTCATGTCTCCCACAACCCCCACCCCCCAGCAGTGCAGGGGCAGCCTCCACCAGGCCCCCACTCATGTCCCCCTGCACCCCCACCCCCCAGCAGTGCAGGGGCAGCCTCCACCAGGCCCCCACTCATGTCTCCCACCACCCCCTACCCCCAGCAGTCAGTGGAACCCTCCACCAGGCCCCCACTCATGTCCAACTCATGTCTCCCACCACCCCCACCCCCCAGCCACCAGGGGCAGCCTCTACCAGGCCCCCACTCATGTCTCCCACCACCCCCACCCCCCAGCAGTGCAGGGGCAGCCTCCACCAGGCCCCCACTCATGTCCCCTATTAACCCCTCCCCCCAGCAGTGCAGGGGCAGCCGCCACCAGGCCCCCACTCATGTCTACCACCACCCCCACCCCCCAGCCACCAGGGGCAGCCTCGACCAGGCCCCCACTCATGTCCCCTATTACCCCCACCCCACAGCAGTGCAGGGGCAGCCTCCACCAGGCCCCCACTCATGTCTACCACCACCCCCACCCCCAGCAGTGCAGGGGCAGCCTCCACCAGGCCCCCACTCATGTCTCCCACCACCCCCTACCCCCAGCAGTCAGTGGAACCCTCCACCAGGCCCCCACTCATGTCCAACTCATGTCTCCCACCACCCCCACCCCCCAGCCACCAGGGGCAGCCTCTACCAGGCCCCCACTCATGTCTCCCACCACCCCCACCCCCCAGCAGTGCAGGGGCAGCCTCCACCAGGCCCCCACTCATGTCCCCTATTACTCCCACCCCCCAGCAGTGCAGGGGCAGCCTCCACCAGGCCCCCACTCATGTCTACCACCACCCCCACCCCCCAGCCACCAGGGGCAGCCTCCACCAGGCCCCCACTCATGTCCCCTATTACCCCCACCCCCCAGCAGTGCAGGGGCAGCCTCCACCAGGCCCCCACTCATTTCTACCACCACCCCCACCCCCAGCCACCAGGGGCAGCATCCACCAGGCCCCCACTCATGTCTCCCACCACCCCCACCCCTCAGCAGTGCAGGCGCAGCCTCCAACAGGCCCCCACTCATGTCCCCCTGCACCCCCACCCCCCAGCAGTGCAGGGGCAGCCTCCACCAGGCCCCCACTCATGTCTCCCACCACCCCCTACCCCCCAGCAGTCAGGGGCACCCTCCACCAGGCCCCCACTCATGTCCAACTCATGTCTCCCACCACCCTCACCCCCCAGCCACCAGGGGCAGCCTCCACCAGGCCCCCACTCATGTCTCCCACCACCCCCACCCCCCACCAGTGCAGGGGCACCCTCCACCAGGCCCCCACTCATGTCCAACTCATGTCTCCCACCACCCTCACCCCCCAGCCACCAGGGGCAGCCACCACCAGGCCCCTACTCATGTCTCCCACCACCCCCACCCCCCAGCAGTGCAGGGGCACCCTCCACCAGGCCCCCACTCATGTCTCCCACCACTCCCCCCCCCAGCAGTGCAGGGACAGCCTCCACCAGGACCCCACCCATGTCTACCACCACCCCCACCCCCCAGCCACCAGGGGCAGCCTCCACCAGGCCCCCACTCATGTCTCCCACCATCCCCACCCCCCAGCAGTGCAGGGGCAGCCTCCACCAGGGCCCCACTCATGTCTACCATCACCCCCACCCCCCAGCCACCAGGGGCAGCATCCACCAGGCCCCCACTCATGTCTCCCACCACCCCCACCCCCCACCAGTGCAGGGGCACCCTCCACCAGGCCCCCACTCATGTCTCCTACCACCCCCACCCCCAGCAGTGCAGGGGAGGCCTCCACCAGGCCCCCACCCATGTCTACCACCACCCCCACCCCCCAGCCACCAGGGGCAGCCTCTACCAGGCCCCCACTCATGTCTCCCACCACCCCCACCCCCCAGCAGTGCGGGGGCAGCCTCCACCAGGCCCCCACTCATGTCTACCACCACCCCCACCCCCCAGCCACCAGGGGCAGCATCCACCAGGCCCCCACTCATGTCTCCCACAACCCCCACCCCCCAGCAGTGCAGGGGCAGCCTCCACCAGGCCCCCACTCATGTCTCCCTGCACCCCTACCCCCCAGCAGTGCAGGGGCAGCCTCCACCAGGCCCCCACTCATGTCTCCCACCACCCCCTACCCCCAGCAGTCAGTGGCACCCTCCACCAGGCCCCCACTCATGTCTCCCACCACCCCCACCCCCCAGCCACCAGGGGCAGCCTCTACCAGGCCCCCACTCATGTCTCCCACCACCCCCACCCCCCAGCAGTGCAGGGGCAGCCTCCACCAGGCCCCCACTCATGTCCCCTATTAACCCCAGCCCCCAGCAGTGCAGGGGCAGCCGCCACCAGGCCCCCACTCATGTCTACCACCACCCCCACCCCCCAGCCACCAGGGGCAGCCTCGACCAGGCCCCCACTCATGTCCCCTATTACCCCCACCCCCCAGCAGTGCAGGGGCAGCCTCCACCAGGCCCCCACTCATGTCTACCACCACCCCCACCCCCAGCAGTGCAGGGGCAGCCTCCACCAGGCCCCCACTCATGTCTCCCACCACCCCTACCCCCAGCAGTCAGTGGCACCCTCCACCAGGCCCCCACTCATGTCCAACTCATGTCTCCCACCACCCCACCCCCCAGCCACCAGGGGCAGCCTCTACCAGGCCCCCACTCATGTCTCCCACCACCCCCACCCCCCAGCAGTGCAGGGGCAGCCTCCACCAGGCCCCCACTCATGTCCCCTATTACTCCCACCCCCCAGCAGTGCAGGGGCAGCCTCCACCAGGCCCCCACTCATGTCTACCACCACCCCCACCCCCCAGCCACCAGGGGCAGCCTCCACCAGGCCCCCACTCATGTCCCCTATTACCCCCACCCCCCAGCAGTGCAGGGGCAGCCTCCACCAGGCCCCCACTCATTTCTACCACCACCCCCACCCCCAGCCACCAGGGGCAGCATCCACCAGGCCCCCACTCATGTCTCCCACCACCCCCACCCCTCAGCAGTGCAGGCGCAGCCTCCAACAGGCCCCCACTCATGTCCCCCTGCACCCCCACCCCCCAGCAGTGCAGGGGCAGCCTCCACCAGGCCCCCACTCATGTCTCCCACCACCCCCTACCCCCCAGCAGTCAGGGGCACCCTCCACCAGGCCCCCACTCATGTCCAACTCATGTCTCCCACCACGCTCACCCCCCAGCCACCAGGTGCAGCCTCCACCAGGCCCCCACTCATGTCTCCCACCACCCCCACCCCCCACCAGTGCAGGGGCACCCTCCACCAGGCCCCCACTCATGTCTCCTACCACCCCCACCCCCAGCAGTGCAGGGGAGGCCTCCACCAGGCCCCCACCCATGTCTACCACCACCCCCACCCCCCAGCCACCAGGGGCAGCCTCTACCAGGCCCCCACTCATGTCTCCCACCACCCCCACCCCCCAGCAGTGCGGGGGCAGCCTTCACCAGGCCCCCACTCATGTCTACCACCACCCCCACCCCCAGCCACCAGGGGCAGCATCCACCAGGCCCCCACTCATGTCTCCCACCACCCCCACCCCCCAGCAGTGCAGAGGCAGCCTCCACCAGGCCCCCACTCATGTCCCCCTGCACCCCCACCCCCCAGTAGTGCAGGGGCAGCCTCCACCAGGCCCCCACTCATGTCTCCCACCACCCCCTACCCCCCAGCAGTCAGGGGCACCCTCCACCAGGCCCCCACTCATGTCCAACTCATGTCTCCCACCACCCTCACCCCCCAGCCACCAGGGGCAGCCTCCACCAGGCCCCCACTCATGTCTCCCACCACCCCCACCCCCCAGCAGTGCAGGGGCACCCTCCACCAGGCCCCCACTCATGTCTCCCACCACCCCCATCCCACAGCCACCAGGGGCAACCTCCACCAGTCCCCCACTCATGTCTCCCACCACCCACAACCCCCAGCTGTGCAGGGGAAGCCTCCACCAGGCCCCCACTCATGTCCCCCTGCACCGCAACCCCCCAGCAGTGCAGGGGCAGCCTCCACCAGGCCCCCACTCATGTCTACCACCACCCCCACACCCCAGCCACCAGGGGCAGCATCCACCAGGCCCCCACTCATGTCTCCCACCACCCCCACCCCCCAGCAGTGCAGGGGCCGCCTCCACCAGGCCCCCACTCATGTCCCCCTGCACCCCCACCCCCCGGCAGTGCAGGGGCAACCTCCACCAGGCCCCCACTCATGTCCCCCTGCACCCCCACCCCCCAGCAGTGCAGGGGCAGCCTCCACCAGGCCCCCACTCATGTCTCCCACCACCCCCTACCCTCAGCAGTCAGTGGCACCCTCCACCAGGGCCCCACTCATGTCCAACTCATGTCTCCCACCACCCCCACCCCCCAGCCACCAGGGGCAGCCTCTACCAGGCCCCCACTCATGTCTCCCACCCCCCCACCCTCCAGCAGTGCAGGGGCACCCTCCACCAGGCCCCCACTCATGTCTCCCACCACCCCCACACCCCAGCCACCAGGGGCAGCATCCACCAGGCCCCCACTCATGTCTCCCACCACCCCCACCCCCCAGCAGTGCAGGGGCAGCATCCACCAGGCCCCCACTCATGTCTCCCACCACCCCCACCCCTCAGCAGTGCAGGCGCAGCCTCCAACAGGCCCCCACTCATGTCCCCCTGCACCCCCAGCAGTGCATGGGCAGCCTCCACCAGGCCCCCACTCATGTCTCCCACCACCCCCTACCCCCCAGCAGTCAGGGGCACCCTCCACCAGGCCCCCACTCATGCCCAACCCATGTCTCCCACCACCCTCACCCCCCAGCCACCAGGGGCAGCCTCCACCAGGCCCCCACTCATGTCTCCCACCACCCCCACCCCCCAGCAATGCAGGGGCAGCCTCCACCAGGCCCCCACTCATGTCTCCCACCACCCCCACACCCCAGCCACCAGGGGCAGCATCCACCAGGCCCCCACTCATGTCTCCCACCACCCCCACCCCCCAGCAGTGCAGGGGCAGCCTCCACCAGGCCCCCACTCATGTCCCCCTGCACCCCCACCCCCCAGCAGTGCAGGGGCAGCCTCCACCAGGCCCCCACTCATGTCTCCCACCACCCCCTACCCTCAGCAGTCAGTGGCACCCTCCACCAGGCCCCCACTCATGTCCAACTCATGTCTCCCACCACCCCCACCCCCCAGCCACCAGGGGCAGCCTCTACCAGGCCCCCACTCATGTCTCCCACCACCCCCACCCCCCAGCAGTGCAGGGGCAGCCTCCACCAGGCCCCCAATCATGTCCCCTATTACCCCCACCCCCCAGCAGTGCAGGGGCAGCCTCCACCAGGCCCCCACTCATGTCTACCACCACCCCCACCCCCCAGCCACCAGGGGCAGCCTCCACCAGGCCCCCACTCATGTCCCCTATTACCCCCACCCCCCAGCAGTGCAGGGGCAGCCTCCACCAGGCCCCCACTCATGTCTACCACCACCCCCACCCCCAGCCACCAGGGGCAGCATCCACCAGGCCCCCACTCATGTCTCCCACCACCCCCACCCCTCAGCAGTGCAGGCGCAGCCTCCAACAGGCCCCCACTCATGTCCCCCTGCACCCCCAGCAGTGCAGGGGCAGCCTCCACCAGGCCCCCACTCATGTCTCCCACCACCCCCTACCCCCCAGCAGTCAGGGGAACCCTCCACCAGGCCCCCAATCATGTCCAACTCATGTCTCCCACCACCCTCACCCCCCAGCCACCAGGGGCAGCCTCCACCAGGCCCCCACTCATGTCTCCCACCACCCCCACCCCCCACCAGTGCAGGGGCACCCTCCACCAGGCCCCCACTCATGTCTCCTACCACCCCCACCCCCCAGCAGTGCAGGGGAGGCCTCCACCAGGCCCTCACCCATGTCTACCACCACCCCCACCCCCCAGCCACCAGGGGCAGCCTCCACCAGGCCCCCACTCATGTCTCCCACCACCCCCACACCCCAGCAGTGCGGGGGCAGCCTCCACCAGGCCCCCACTCATGTCTACCACCACCCCCACCCCCCAGCCACCAGGGGCAGCATCCACCAGGCCCCCACTCATGTCTCCCACAACCCCCACCCCCCAGCAGTGCAGGGGCAGCCTCCACCAGGCCCCCACTCATGTCCCCCTGCACCCCCACCCCCCAGCAGTGCAGGGGCAGCCTCCACCAGGCCCCCACTCATGTCTCCCACCACCCCCTACCCCCAGCAGTCAGTGGAACCCTCCACCAGGCCCCCACTCATGTCCAACTCATGTCTCCCACCACCCCCACCCCCCAGCCACCAGGGGCAGCCTCTACCAGGCCCCCACTCATGTCTCCCACCACCCCCACCCCCCAGCAGTGCAGGGGCAGCCTCCACCAGGCCCCCACTCATGTCCCCTATTAACCCCTCCCCCCAGCAGTGCAGGGGCAGCCGCCACCAGGCCCCCACTCATGTCTACCACCACCCCCACCCCCCAGCCACCAGGGGCAGCCTCGACCAGGCCCCCACTCATGTCCCCTATTACCCCCACCCCACAGCAGTGCAGGGGCAGCCTCCACCAGGCCCCCACTCATGTCTACCACCACCCCCACCCCCAGCAGTGCAGGGGCAGCCTCCACCAGGCCCCCACTCATGTCTCCCACCACCCCCTACCCCCAGCAGTCAGTGGCACCCTCCACCAGGCCCCCACTCATGTCCAACTCATGTCTCCCACCACCCCCACCCCCCAGCCACCAGGGGCAGCCTCTACCAGGCCCCCACTCATGTCTCCCACCACCCCCACCCCCCAGCAGTGCAGGGGCAGCCTCCACCAGGCCCCCACTCATGTCCCCTATTACTCCCACCCCCCAGCAGTGCAGGGGCAGCCTCCACCAGGCCCCCACTCATGTCTACCACCACCCCCACCCCCCAGCCACCAGGGGCAGCCTCCACCAGGCCCCCACTCATGTCCCCTATTACCCCCACCCCCCAGCAGTGCAGGGGCAGCCTCCACCAGGCCCCCACTCATTTCTACCACCACCCCCACCCCCAGCCACCAGGGGCAGCATCCACCAGGCCCCCACTCATGTCTCCCACCACCCCCACCCCTCAGCAGTGCAGGCGCAGCCTCCAACAGGCCCCCACTCATGTCCCCCTGCACCCCCACCCCCCAGCAGTGCAGGGGCAGCCTCCACCAGGCCCCCACTCATGTCTCCCACCACCCCCTACCCCCCAGCAGTCAGGGGCACCCTCCACCAGGCCCCCACTTATGTCCAACTCATGTCTCCCACCACCCTCACCCCCCAGCCACCAGGGGCAGCCTCCACCAGGCCCCCACTCATGTCTCCCACCACCCCCACCCCCCACCAGTGCAGGGGCACCCTCCACCAGGCCCCCACTCATGTCCAACTCATGTCTCCCACCACCCTCACCCCCCAGCCACCAGGGGCAGCCACCACCAGGCCCCTACTCATGTCTCCCACCACCCCCACCCCCCAGCAGTGCAGGGGCACCCTCCACCAGGCCCCCACTCATGTCTCCCACCACTCCCCCCCCCAGCAGTGCAGGGACAGCCTCCACCAGGACCCCACCCATGTCTACCACCACCCCCACCCCCCAGCCACCAGGGGCAGCCTCCACCAGGCCCCCACTCATGTCTCCCACCATCCCCACCCCCCAGCAGTGCAGGGGCAGCCTCCACCAGGGCCCCACTCATGTCTACCATCACCCCCACCCCCCAGCCACCAGGGGCAGCATCCACCAGGTCCCCACTCATGTCTCCCACCACCCCCACCCCCCAGCAGTGCAGGGGCAGCCTCCACCAGGCCCCCACTCATGTCCCCCTGCTCCCCCACCCCCCAGCAGTGCAGGGGCATCCTCCACCAGGCCCCCACTCATGTCTACCACCACCCCCACCCCCCAGCCACCAGGGTCAGCATCCACCAGGCCCCCACTCATGTCTCCCACCACCCCCACCCCCCAGCAGTGCAGGGGCAGCCTCCACCAGGCCCCAACTCATGTCCCCCTGCACCCCCACCCCCCAGCAGTGCAGGGGCAGCCTCCACCAGGCCCCCACTCATGTCTCCCACCACCCCCTACCCCCCAGCAGTCAGGGGCACCCTCCACCAGGCCCCCACTCATGTCCAACCCATGTCTCCCACCACCCTCACCCCCCAGCCACCAGGGGCAGCCTCCACCAGGCCCCCACTCATGTCTCCCACCACCCCCACCCCCCAGCAATGCAGGGGCAGCCTCCACCAGGCCCCCAGTCATGTCTACCACCACCCCCATCCCCTAGCCACCAGGGGCAGCCTCCACCAGGCCCCCGCTCATGTCTACCACCACCTCCACCCCCCAGCCACCAGGGGCAGCCTCCACCAGGCCCCCACTCATGTCCCCTATTACCCCCACCCCCCAGCAGTGCAGGGGCAGCCTCCACCAGGCCCCCACTCATGTCTACCACCACCCCCACCCCCAGCCACCAGGGGCAGCATCCACCAGGCCCCCACTCATGTCTCCCACCACCCCCACCCCCCAGCAGTGCAGGGGCAGCCTCCACCAGGCCCCCACTCATGTCCCCCTGCACCCCCACCACCCAGCAGTGCAGGGGCAGCCTCCACCAGGCCCCCACTCATGTCCAAATCATGTCTCCCACCACCCTCACCCCCCAGCCACCAGGGGCAGCCTCCACCAGGCCCCCACTCATGTCTCCCACCACCCCCACCCCCCAGCAGTGCAGGGGCACCCTCCAACAGGCCCCCACTCATGTCTCCCACCACCCCCACCCCGAGCAGTGCAGGGGCAGCCTCCACCAGGCCCCCACCCATGTCTACCACCACCCCCACCCCCCAGCCACCAGGGGCAGCCTCCACCAGGCCCCCACTCATGCCTCCCACCACCCCACCCCCCAGCAGTGCAGGGGCAGCCTCCACCAGGCCCCCACTCATGTCTACCACCACCCCCACCCCCCAGCCACCAGTGGCAGCATCCACCAGGCCCCCACTCATGTCTCCCACCACCCCCACCACCCAGCAGTACAGGGGCAGTCTCCACCAGGCCCCCACTCATGTCCCCCTGCACCCCAACCCCCCAGCAGTGCAGGGGCAGCCTCCACCAGGCCCCCACTCATGTCTCCCACCACCCCCTACCCCCCAGCAGTCAGAGGCACCCTCCACCAGGCCCCCACTCATGTCCAACTCATGCCTCCCACCACCCCCACACCCGGCCACCAGGGGCAGCCTCCACCAGGCCCCCACTCAAGTCTCCCACCACCCCCACCCCCCAGCAGTGCAGGGGCAGCCTCCACTCATGTCCCCTATTACCCCCACCCCCCAGCAGTGCAGGGGCAGCCTCCACCAGGCCCCCACTCATTTCTACCACCACCCCCACCCCCCAGCCACCAGGGGCAGCGTCCACCAGGCCCCCACTTATGTCCCCTATTACCCCCACCCCCAGCAGTGCAGGGGCAGCCTCCACCAGGCCCCCACTCATGTCTACCACCACCCCCACCCCCAGCCACCAGCGGCAGCATCCACCAGGCCTCCACTCATGTCTCCCACCACCCCCACCCCCCAGCAGTGCAGGCGCAGCCTCCACCAGGCCCCCACTCATGTCCCCCTGCACCCCCACCCCCCAGCAGTGCAGGGGCAGCCTCCACCAGGCCCCCACTCATGTCTTCCACCACCCCCTACCCCCAGCAGTCAGGGGCACCCTCCACCAGGCCCCCACTCATGTCCAACTCATGTCTCCCACCACCCTCACCCCCCAGCCACCAGGGGCAGCCTCCACCAGGCCCCCACTCATGTCTCCCACCAGCCCCACCCCCCAGCAGTGCAGGGGCACCCTCCACCAGGCCCCCACTCATGTCTCCCACCACTCCCACCCCCCAGCAGTGCAGGAGCAGCCTCCACCAGGCCCCCGCCCATGTCTACCACCACCCCCACCCCCCAGCCACCAGGGGCAGCCTCCACCAGGCCCCCACTCATGTCTCCCACCACCCCCACCCCCCAGCAGTGCAGGGGCATCCTCCACCAGGCCCCACCAATGTCCCTCTGCACCCCCACCCCCCCAGCAGTGCAGGGGCAGCCTCCACCAGGCCCCTACTCATGTCTACCACCACCCCCACCCCCCAGCCACCAGGGGCAGCATCCACCAGGCCCCCACTCATGTCCCCCTGCACCCCACCCCCCAGCAGTGCAGGAGCAGCCTCCACCAGGCCCCCGCCCATGTCTACCACCACCCCCACCCCCCAGCCACCAGGGGCAGCCTCCACCAGGCCCCCACTCATGTCTCCCGCCACCCCCACCCCCCAGCAGTGCAGGGGCATCCTCCACCAGGCCCCACCCATGTCCCTCTGCACCCCCACCCCCCCAGCAGTGCAGGGGCAGCCTCCACCAGGCCCCTACTCATGTCTACCACCACCCCCACCCCCCAGCCACCAGGGGCAGCATCCACCAGGCCCCCACTCATGTCCCCCTGCACCCCACCCCCCAGCAGTGCAGGGTCAGCCTCCACCAGGCCCCCACTCATGTCTCCCACCACCCCCTACCCCCCAGCAGTCAGGGGCCCCCTCCACCAGGCCCCCACTCATGTCCAACACATGTCTCCCACCACCCTCACCCCCCAGCCACCAGGGGCAGCCTCCACCAGGCCCCCACTCATGTCTCCCACCACCCCCACCCCCCAGCAGTGCAGGGGCAGCCTCCACCAGGCCCCCACTCATGTCTACCACCACCCCCACCCCCCAGCCACCGGGGGCAGCCTCCAACAGGCCCCCGCTCATGTCTACCACCACCCCCACCCCCCAGCCACCAGGGGCAGCCTCCACCAGGCCCCCACTCATGTCCCCTATTACCCCCACTCCCCCAGCAGTGCAGGAGCAGCCTCCACCAGGCCCCACTCATGTCTACCACCACCCCCACCCCCAGCCACCAGGGGCAGCATCCACCAGGCCCCCACTCATGTCTCCCACCACCCCCACCCCCCAGCAGTGCAGGGGCAGCCTCCACCAGGCCCCCACTCATGTCCCCCTGCACCCCCACCCCCCAGCAGTGCAGGGGCAGCCTCCACCAGGCCCCCACTCATGTCCAACTCATGTCTCCCACCACCCTCACCCCCCAGCCACCAGTGGCAGCCTCCACCAGGCCCCCACTCATGTCTCCCACCACCCCCACCCCCCAGCAGTGCAGGGGCACCCTCCACCAGGCCCCCACTCATGTCTCCCACCACCCCCACCCCCAGCAGTGCAGGGGCAGCCTCCACCAGGCCCCCACCTATGTCTACCACCACCCCCACCCCCCAGCCACCAGGGGCAGCCTCCACCAGGCCCCCACTCATGTCTCCCACCTCCCCACCCCCCAGCAGTGCAGGGGCAGCCTCCACCAGGCCCCCACTCATGTCTACCAAAACCCCCACCCCCCAGCCACCAGGGGCAGCATCCACCAGGCCCCCACTCATGTCTCCCACCACCCCCACCCCCGAGCAGTGCAGGGGCAGTCTCCACCAGGCCCCCACTCATGTCCCCCTGCACCCCAACCCCCCAGCAGTGCAGGGACAGCCTCCACCAGGCCCCCACTCATGTCTACCACCACCCCACCCCCCAGCCACCAGGGGCAGCATCCACCAGGCCCCCACTCATGTCTCCCACCACCCCCACCCCCCAGCAGTGCAGGGGCAGCCTCCACCAGGCCCCCACTCATGTCCCCCTGCACCCCCACCCCCCAGCAGTGCAGGGGCAGCCTCCACCAGGCCCCCACTCATGTCTCCCACCACCCCCTACCCCCCAGCAGTCAATGGCACCCTCCACCAGGCCCCCACTCATGTCCAACTCATGTCTCCCACCACCCCCACCCCCCAGCCACCAGGGGCAGCCTCCACCAGGCCCCCACTCATGTCCCCTATTACCCCCACCCCCCAGCAGTGCAGGGGCAGCCTCCACCAGGCCCCCACTCATGTCTACCACCGCCCCCACACCCCAGCCACCAGGGGCAGCCTCCACCAGGCCCCCACTCATGTCCCCTATTACCCCCACCCCCCAGCAGTGCAGGGGCAGCCTCCACCAGGCCCGCACTCATGTCTACCACCACCCCCACCCCCAGCCACCAGGGGCAGCATCCACCAGGCCCCCACTCATGTCTCCCACCACCCCCACCCCCCCAGCAGTGCAGGCGCAGCCTCCACCAGGCCCCCACTCATGTCCCCCTGCACCACCACCCCCCAGCAGTGCAGGGGCAGCCTCCACCAGGCCCCCACTCATGTCTCCCACCACCCCCTACCCCCCAGCAGTCAGGAGCACCCTCCACCAGGCCCCCACTCATGTCCAATTCATTTCTCCCACCACCCTCACCCCCCAGCCACCAGGGGCAGCCTCCACCAGGCTCCCACTCATGTCTCCCACCACCCCCACCCCCCAGCAGTGCAGGGGAAGCCTCCACCAGGCCCCCACCCATGTCTACCACCACCCCCACCCCCCAGCCACCAGGGGCAGCCTCCACCAGGCCCCCACTCATGTCTCCCACCACCCCCACCCCCCAGCACTGCAGGGGCAGCCTCCACCAGGCCCCCACTCATGTCTACCACCACCCCCACCCCCCAGCCACCAGGGGCAGCATCCACCAGGCCCCCACTCATGTCTCCCACCACCTCCACCCCCCAGCAGTGCAGGGGCAGCCTCCACCAGGCCCCCACTCATGTCCCCCTGCACCCCCACCCCGCAGCAGTGCAGGGGCAGCCTCCACCAGGCCCCCACTCATGTCTACCACCACCCCCACCCCCAGCCACCAGGGGCAGCATCCACCAGGCCCCCACTCATGTCTCCCACCACCCCCACCCCCCAGCAGTGCAGGGGCAGCCTCCACCAGGCCCCCACTCATGTCCCCCTGCACCCCCACCCCCAGCAGTGCAGGGGCAGCCTCCACCAGGCCCACACTCATGTCTCCCACCACCCCCTACCCCCCAGCAGTCAGGGGCACCCTCCACCAGGCCCCCACTCATGTCCAACCCATGTCTCCCACCACCCTCACCCCCCAGCAGTGCAGGGGCAGCCTCCACCAGGCCCCCACTCATGTCTACCACCACCCCCACCCCCCAGCCATCAGGGGCAGCCTCCACGAGGCCCCCACTCATGTCCCCTATTACCCCCACCCCCCAGCAGTGCAGGGGCAGCCTACACCAGGCCCCCACTCATGTCTCCCACCACCCCCATCCCACAGCCACCAGGGGCAACCTCCACCAGTCCCCCACTCATGTCTCCCACCAACCCCACCCCCCAGCTGTGCAGGGGAAGCCTCCACCAGGCCCCCACTCATGTCTCCCACCACCCACTACCCCCCAGCAGTCAGGGGCACCCTCCACCAGGCCCCCACTCATGTCCAACTCATGTCTCCCTCCACCCTCAACCCCCAGCCACCAGGGGCAGCCTCCACCAGGCCCCCACTCATGTCTCCCACCACCCCCACCCCCCAGCAATGCAGGGGCAGCCTCCACCAGGCCCCCACTCATGTCTATGACCACCCCCATCCCCCAGCCACCAGGGGCAGCCTCCACCAGGCCCCCACTCATGTCCCCTATTACCCCCACCCCCCAGCAGTGCAGGGGCAGCCTCCACCAGGCCCCCACTCATGTCTCCCACCACCCCAATCCCACAGCCACCAGGGGCAGCCTCCACCAGGCCCCCACTCATGTCTCCCACCATCCCCACCCCCCAGCAGTGCAGGGGCAGCCTCCACCAGCCCCCCACTCATGTCTCCCACCACCCCCTCCCCCCAGCCAACAGGGGCAGCCTCCACCAGGCCCCCACTCATGTCTCCCACCACCCCACCCCCCAGCAGTGCAGGGGCAGCCTCCACCAGGCCCCCACCCATGTCTACCACCACCCCCACCCCCCAGCCACCAGGGGCAGCCTCCACCAGGCCCCCATTCATGTCTACCACCACCCCCACCCCCCAGCAGTGCAGGGGCAGCCTCCACCAGGCCCCCACTCATGTCTCCCACCAAACCCACCCCCCAGCTGTGCGATTACTCTGGGTACGTGTACTTCGGGGTGTGCGGGAAGTTCCACACGCGATTGGCTTGGGTATGTGTACCTCGGGGTGCGCAGGAAGTTCCACATGCGATTAGCCTGGGTACGTGTACTTCGGGGTGAGCGTGAACTTCCACACGCGATTTGCCTGGGTACGTGTACTTCAGGGTGCGCGTGAACTTCCACACGCGATTGGGCCTGTGAGAGTGGGGTACATGTATTCCAGGGGTGGGCGGGAATATTTACCCGCGACTGTACCTGTGAGAGCGTGCTACATGTATTCCTGGGGTGGGCGGGAAGATTCACACGTTCGCCTACGACGTGCCGAAAAATGGTCCAATCCTGAGACACGTACGCCAGCATGAAGCAGGCGTACGTCGACCCGCGCAGTATAAAAGTGCGCGCAAACAACAAACAAGCTCATACGCCAGGATGAATATACCATTTCTAGCAGCAGTGGCCGTGGGTTACCAAAGGAGGAGGAGGAGGATAGTGAGGGCCCGAATTTTCACTCCCAGAACCAGCCTTTTTGGGATGCCTGATGATCAGGTGTATGGGAGGTGCAGGTTTCCCCCACACATAATACTGGACCTGGTCAGTGAGTGGGAGGATGACCTCACATCACCCACCCTGTGCTCCCAAGCACTCAGCCCCCTGGAGAAGGTCCTCAATGTACTGCACTTCTTGGCCACAGGATCATTTCAGCGGACAAGTTCCATAGTGGGTGGGGTGTCACAGGCCACGCAGTCACGCTGCCTACACTAGGTCTTGAACATCATCACTGCACGCCCATCAGTCCGTAGGCACATATACCTGCCCAGGACACATGCAGGAAGGCAGGCTGCCACCCTCGATTTCTACGGTGTGGCACAATTCCCAAAAGTGCTAGGTGCCATTGACTGCACCCATGTGGCACTACGTCCCCCCAGGGCATCTGAGAACATCTATAGGAAGCACAATCACTGGCATTCCATCAACGTGCAGGTAGTATGTAATGCTAAGGGAATCATCACCTCAGTATATGCCAACTATCCAGGGTCCACCCACGACAGCTTCATTTACCGAATGTCTACCCTAAGCCGGGACCTAGAAGCTGGGCGGCATGGCGATACATGGCTGCTTGGTGAGTATGAATGCCACTGCACATGCATGCATGTCAGATGCAGAGTTATGTCACTACCCCACTAATGATACCCATCACCTCCTCACCAGGGGGCAGTGCCTACCCTCTGAGCACCCACATGATGACGCCAATTCGGAACCCCATCATGCCTCCAGAGGTAAGATACAACACAGCCCATATTGCAACCCGGGGCATAGTGGAGCGCACATTCGGAGTGCTCAAGTCACGCTTTCGCTCCCTTGACCGTTCTGGCGGGCAGCTGTTATATGCGCCTCCAGTAGTGTGCAGGATCATAGTGGCAGCATGTGTCCTGCACAATGTTGCAACACGCCGGGGCCTGGCCGTGGCCATGGTGGTGCCCCCACATCCCCAACCACATGCACGCCCGCTGCGCATGGGAGGGGAGAGGGCACGGGGTAAGGCAGCCCGTACGCAGCTGGTGGCTAATTACTTCACATAGAAATAACACCCCAGTGGAGGGCACACAGGCCTGGCACATACCATCTGATAAGCAATGATGACTCGACCTGACAATTAAGACGAACAAAGGGACTGTCAACAGTCAGAACCATAGCAGCCTGAAATTGTTCGTTTGTAAGTGTAACAATGTGTGCATCCCTACCTACACAAACACCACCAATGCAGTGTCATAAAAAGACACTTCCATGCTGCAGAAATGAATACCCACTTCCAAAATACTACATGAAAACAGTGCCATGTCACCCACCCCCTCTCCGGCACGGCCACACAACACACCATGGCATGTCATGCAATGTGAGAGGAAAGAAATGAATCCCCACAACATGCCCCAAGTGTCAGCAGCTACAGTGTCCCTAATGGAAACATGTCCACACATGAAATGCTCACAGTAATGCAGGACCTACAACCCACATTACCAAATACTTACCAAGAATACCAATCACCTACACAACCTCCAACCTACCTTAAACATGACATTACAGACTTAAAAATTAGCTAGCCTCACCACCTGATGATGACAGCCCTCCGAACACTTCCAAGTATACAGTGTTAGCGCCACGCAAGAGTGTAGGTGCACTGCTTACAACATGGACTCCAGTTCCAAGGTGGACCGCATTGTGAAGACATGAGGAATGGACCTGCAAATATGGAGGATGAGATGGATGCAGAGGCACATATCAATACACCACGCAGTGTACAATACAACAACAATATGCACTATGAATGTATATACAGTATTGACTACAGACTGCCCACACAGCTCATGGGAGTCCAATGTCACCATGTACGTCAATGCCACTTGGGCACACCCTTTGCAAGCCCATGGAAACGGAAAGCAGGAGGGGTGTGTGTGACAAAAACCCAAGCATCTGAACCAAATCCATGACAAGCCTGCATGTGCCCAGCCACAATGCAGTGTATGCCCACGGAAGCCACACAAGGCAACACACTGTCCCAAAAAAAAAAAAGAAAAAGGCCATTAATGGGCCCGGGGGGTTGGGGAGGCCACCCAGGAGGTCCGAGGACAGGGTGCACACCAAAACCCACCTGTGTGGATATTGCAAAAAAAAACACCTCCATGGAGTCATGGCCTACACGGCTACCCTATTATGGGAGTATCACTGCTGTCGCTATCCTCACCCTCTGCAGCTGCATCCGGAGGTGGTGGCACTATGGAAGGCAGCCCACGCAAAGCCCTAGTCTGTTCCTCCATGGCTGCAAGCATGCGGGTGTGGTAGGTCTCGTTCTGGAGGATAAGTGTGCGGAGGTCCCCATGCAGCAACTCACGGGATGCCCGGACCTCCGCCCTAGTTGCCTGCATCTCAGCAGAGAGCGTACGGGTGAGACGCTCCAGCTGCTGTTCTGTCCTTCAGTTTGTTGAAGCCTCAAGCTCAACAAGAGTCGTCCTGAGGTGAAGGAGTTCCAGCCTCAGGGCTTCCCTGTGGCCCTGTGACTCTATGGAGATGGCTTCCTGCAGAGTCGCCAGTGCCGCCCGCCTGTCCCTGTCGGACGCCAACATGTGTCATGATCACTGCTTCCAAGGAGTCAGGACCAGCCCAACGTCCTTGGAAGCAGGCCCCTAACCTTAATCCTAGGCACCAGCCGGTCCCCACTGGGACCTTTTGGACCTTGTCCTGGCGCCGGTGGCGCCAGGCTCATCAATGCCATCGGTCCCGGCACTGGAAGCGCCGGGCTCATAATCTATATGAAGATGCTTGGGTGGACTTACCTGCAGCAGACCATGCTGCTTACTTACCAGCTGCATAGGAATCCTCAGTAAGCCGGAACTACTTTCTTACCTGGGTGGGGCAAGCTCCACTCCCTGGATACAACACTGGAACTCTTCTGGAACAGGAACTCTTTTCTTACCTAGGCGGGGCCGTGGAGGAAGACGCCTCAGCACTCCAAGGCTATTTAAACCACACCCGATTGATGAAACGTGCTTTGCGTTATTCTGCATCTGCAGCAGAACGCTCACCGAGTCTGTTCCAGCTTTTCTTCTATCCGGGCCCGAACCTGCAAGAACAATACTTACCATTCCTGCATCCAGTCTTCAGCCGAACCTGCAAGAACAATACTTACCATTCCTGCATCCAGTCTTCAGCAGAACCTGCAAGAACAATACTTACCATCCCCGCATCCAGTCTTCAGCAGCACCTGCAAAATAAGAAACTACAGGTTAGCACGGCAACCTTCATACGAAGCGCATTACTCACCTGATCCATCGGCAGCGACCATTTCATCACGCTGCATCTCCGCCTGTGAAAACAAAGGCATAGTTATTTCTTACCGGCACTCTGGGTCTCCAACGCTGCAATCCGGACCTGAAAGACAAAAGGAGAGACATTAGACATGTATTTACTTACGCCCATCGCGCTCGCCATAATAGGATGCCTGCAAATACTCCAGCGTTTTCCAGCATCTCTTCAGCACGAACCCGCAGCTGCAAGAGAAAAGAAACAGTTAGAGCGCTTGCATTTACTCACGCATTTCCAAGCGCTTCATTCTCATTCCAAGGCTCTGGCTCCAGCTTCGTCTCCCTTCACACCATCTTCTGTCTCCAGAGCCCTGCAAAACAAATAGGAGAAAGCATTATACCAAACCCTGATCTACATAAAAGTGCCCTCGCACCTAAAGACTTCAAGGACAAAAGGTGTCCGGAAACTCACCGCTCGTGCAGTTAACGGCGACAGCGATCCTCTGATGTTAAGAGGCCTACGTTTTACCCAGTGAAGGAACTGGCAACGGCACCCTGCACCAGACGCAGATGGAGAGCCCAGCATTCACCTATCTAAGGTGAGCACGTTGACCTGGGGGATTCTACGGGGAAGCTGGGAATAGAGAGAGAGAGAGGGGGAGAGACACTCAACTGCCCAGATCATTAACCCCCATATTCTCTCACCTGCTGAAATCTCACCCTTCGAGTTCAACACACAGTGCGAAGAGGCTCAGCCCCAGAAGCCAACCGAGTCCTGCACATCACCTTTCGAGTAGCAGACACCTTCCTGCCTAGACCAGCGCCTCCGTGGGAATCAGGTGAGCGTTACAGAACGCGAAGCCCACCGCAAAACTCCTACCCAGGCGCAATGGAAACCTCGGACACTGATCATTTGGCCCAATTGCTTGGGGAATTAAGAGCAGAAGTACATGCAGCTCGTCAGGAAACAAACTCACTAAGAAGAGAGCTGATAATATCCAAGGAGCGAACAGAGGATCTCGCTAGGCAATTGCTACAAACGCAGGCAGGACAGACACCTTTGCCCGCTCCAGGAGGAAGTTGTCCTTCAGCATCCTCAAATCCTGTGCAAATCAATCTACCTGGTAAAGTGCCCTTGGCTCCGCCCGAACGCTTTTCCGGTGACCCAAAGAAGTTTGCAGTGTTTATTAACCAGTGCCGCCTACACTTTTTATGTCGACCAGTTGCCTTCCCAACAGATCAGACCAAGGTGGCTTTCGTACTTTCTTATCTCAGTGGCAGTGCCGCAGATTGGTCGATCCCTTTAGTCACTCAGGATGATCCGGTTCTTCATGATTTCCAGGCCTTCCAGTCCAGCATGGAGAAACTGTTCGCAAGACATGCACAAGGGCAGGCCTTGGACAATGAACTCCTTTCATTACGGCAGGATAATCAAGAACTCTTGACTTATATTGCTTCTTTCAACAGACTTATAGTGGAAACCCAATGGCCTGAGGATAAAAGAATAACACTTTTCTACAGAGGCCTGCGTGGAGAGCTCAAGGATGTGTTAGCTCAAGTTGTGAATCCTCCACAAGAATGCTCAGACTATATTGACTTAGTTGTTCAATTAGACCACAGATTACAGAACAGGAAGGCTGATCGTTCCAAATTTGACACCCGAGTGTTTTCTAAACCACAGACCTCTACTAGGGGAGCTGACACCGTGGAACCCATGCAAATAGGGGGCATGAAAGGACCTTTAACCCAAAAGGAGTGGGAAAGAAGAAGACAGCTGCAATTATGCCTCTATTGTGGAAACTCGGGGCACTTTCTTCGAGACTGTCCAGTGAAACCAGCTAAGAAGGCTGTAGGAGCCGCAGATACCAGTGCCACAAGTTCTGAACAGGGAAACGACCTAGCTCGACAAGTGTAGAGGTCCTCTTGCCGAGCGTTAAAATCTGTCCCGTGACCTCGCATTTCGTGGTGCCTTTGGTCCTCATTAGCCCTGAACGTCCGGATCGTTTGCATGCAATTGAAGCTTACATCGACAGCGGAGCAATCGGTAATTATGTGGATCGTGAAATGGCATCAAGGATGAATCTACCTCTTGTCCCTAAGGCAGTAAAAGACATCATTACTACAGTGGATGGCACGGAGATAGCCTCCGGACCAGTAACGCCCGCCACCCAAGAAGTGACGTTAGTGAGCCAAGATGGACACCGGGAGAAAATCGTGTTCGATGTGATCAAGGCCCCTCAGTTCCAGATCATTCTGGGAATTCCTTGGTTAGAGAAGCACAATCCTCGGATCGATTGGCGAGCAAAGACGGTTCAGTTTCCAGAATGTTTGACCACTTGTTATTCTCAGCCTGATGTCTCATTGGCGGCAATCTGTTCTGAGGTTCCCAAATTACCTCCCGAATACCAAGAATTCCAAGACGTCTTTCGGAAGGACCAAGCTAACACCCTGCCTCCTCATAGGTCTTACGACTGTCAAATAGATCTGATACCCGGAACAACTCCTCCTTGCAGTAGGATTTATGCCCTCACCGAGCCAGAGAATCTTCACCTCAGACAATATCTGGACCAATACCTAGCTAACGGGTTTATTCGTCCTTCAAAATCTCCAGCTTCCTCGGCTTTGTTCTTCGTTCCGAAAAAGTAAGGAGACCTTAGGACTTGTATAGATTACCGCGCCCTGAATCAGATCATCGTTAAAAACAGATACCCGTTACCTTTGATCCCTGAACTCCTGGACCAAGTCAAAGACGCATGTATATATACAAAGTTGGATCTCAGAGGAGCCTACCATTTGGTACGAATAAAGGAGGGCGACGAATGGAAGACGGCCTTCCGCACCAAGTATGGGCTATTTGAGTATCAAGTTATGCCCTTTGGACTTTGTAACGCTCCGGCCGCCTTCCAGTATTTTATGAACGATGTCCTTAGAGAACTCATCGATGTGTGTGTTGTTGTCTACATTGATGACATCCTCGTCTATTCATCATCTGAAGAGGAACATCAGAAACATGTTAAAGAAGTCCTCGAGAGATTACGTCAACATAACCTTTTTGCTAAGCTTGAAAAATGCGTTTTCAACTTAACTGAAGTTGAGTTCCTGGGATTCATATTGTCACCTAACGGAGTCCATATGGATTCGAAAAAAGTCGATGCGATCATCAAGTAGCCTTCACCAACCTCTGTAAAAGCAGTTCAAAGCATGTTATGTTTCGCTAACTTTTTTTTTTTTTTTTTTTTTTTTTTTTATGTCCTTACACTTTATTATAGGACATCACTTATGACGTGAGGCACCACAAGCAGGAGCACACACGCCAGGATCCATTCCAACCTACCGTTCCCCAGCACCTGGTATTCGAGAGGAGGTGAGTCGGTTCCACACAACTGAAGAACACAGTTGTTCATTTACCATGAAAAGGTTTTTCAATCAACAGAGATGACAATATAGTTTTTTTAATCTTTTTACTCTTCTAGAATTGAGGCTCTTTAGCCATCCCCCACCCCCCACTTTTTGTGTTATAAAGAGGAAATGCGGAATCAGCGATTGCTCTCCGTCCTGAAGAAGGTTTACCTAAATCACCAGATAAGGGGGCCCCCACCCTTACTGAGAGAACTCAACCGAAACATATGTCGACAACAGTTTTCTAAACCCCTGAATGTAAACAGAGGGTCACATTGTAAAATAACAAAGTGCTAAATTGACATTTGTTTGATTCCTTTTCTGTGATTTCAATGATCTATCACCAGTTTGTCCCAACATATTTGAACATGATAAATGTGTGCGAAAGTTGCGAATGAATGAATGAATGTTACATGGAGGGATGTGGTTTTTTGGTATATTGAGTTGAATTCGTCAAAAATGTCTTTACATTTTTGTGACTGTATTTATACAAATAAATATGATGCTATTATGATTTAAACAATATTTAGCGGTCATCTCTGGTCTAGTCGGCCCACCCTTCTTCTATTTTGTTCCAATTGCCTGGTGGGCCGTAGACGATAATCAGGCTTCTCTTATTTTTGCATATTTTGCTGGAAACCTGATCAGATACTCCAGTGAGACTGTTTAGGACATTTATCCAAATGCAATCATTTGTCTTATATTTTTTAAAGAGGTTTGTAGTTAGGACGCACTTCTCCCACTTTAAAACTCTACTTGTGCTCAAAGTTATGTCTAGACTTGAAACTGTTTTACGTGTGTATAAAGTGTCCCTTTTGGGCACACATTCTGCTTTTAGTATTCAGTGTTTTAACTCATTTTTTGTAGAACTTATATGCACAAACATTTAACAAAGAATATATACTTTTACATTATATACTGCTTTGGCAATATTTTATTCAGTGTGGCTCTGTGTATGATCTGTACGTTACAACAGTACCCTCATCTGAAGCCAAAATGAGCGGTCATGTTTTACCATTACAAGTTTTGAATAACTTGCCGTAACCCACTGCACAAAAACTGAAGGTTGTCTTCTAGAACCGGTCACCCGAGTGCTTCTGAAAAACCTAACCACAATAGCACACACGAGGAATTGCCACAAGCTTCATTAGTGGCCACTATGTTAGTCCCTGTTGGAGATTCCTTGTAGACTTCCTCACCAACCAGAATGAAGACAGAATAGCCTCTATTGCAATACGTGTCGACGATAATGTCTCAGTCCAAAGGTGTGAAGATTACCTCCTTTATAGTGGGCTGCCGGTTGACTCAGGGTGCCATTCGCATGTGACCTGGGATTTAAGGAAACTTTGGAGAGGTTATTTCTTCACTTTTAAAAGTTGTCCAAGTGGAGGGTCACTACGGGTGGCAAGTTAAATGTTCCCCTATGTCTACTTCCAATGGTGGGGGGGTTCCCGGTGAGTAGGAAGAGATTGACATCGTTGTTCTGACTGTCCCTCCTACATTCTCAAGGAACCAGTTAATTTTGATGCTTGTGGGCCATGCAAACAGTTACCATGAGGCACTGCAGATGAGGAATGTCACAGCTAAAGCAGTGGTAAAGTCTTCCCCCTGGATTTTTACCAGAGTAGAATTCCATAAAGAAGTTGTTTTTTTTTTTTTAAACATGTTTTTATTATTTTGTAAGTGATACAAAAGGTAAACAGTCCCTCAACTCCCCATCCCCCCTCCCCCGCCCTCCCTCTTCCGGAAGCATAGTCATTGAACCAAAGATCTCGCAGCTAGTCACTAGGTGAAAAAGTCAGAGATTTTTATAGAGTGCGGGCACCACTGTGCCATGTAGTCTGACTGGAGATATTCTAGCACTCCACCCCATTCTTTTGTGAAGGAGCCATGTGTTCCATGGAGATTGTGTGTGATTTTTTCCATGGTCATTTGGGACCAGACCTTGTGTAGCCAGGTGAACAGCATCGGTGAGTCTCTATTTTTCCATCCCTGTGCGATGGTTGCCCAGGCCGCGATGAGTAGGCTCATGAAGCATTTTCGCTGCGCCTTGGTGAGTGTGTTGACTTTGTGGTCCGTGAATCCACAGAGCCAGGTTTTCTCTGTATACCGGTCCACTTCTGGGAAGATCTTCTTCAGTTCGGCTATTACTCCTGTCCAGAAGAGTTTAACCTTGGGGCAGTCCCACCAAATGTGTCTCCACGAGCCTGCATCTGTACAGCCTCTCCAGCAGCGGTTGGGTGTAAGTGGGAACATACTATTTAGTCTCTCCGGGGTGTAGTGCCATTGTGTGACGACCTTAATCCACATTTCTTTGGTTTGAACTGCTCTTGTCAGTTTGTGGATATCTGACCACAGCGACTGCCACTGCTGTGCGGTGATGGCTGTCCCCAGCGTTTTTTCCCATCTTTTCATGTATGCCCACTTGATGTCTTCTCCCTGGGTATTCATGAACCTGTAGAGGTTGGAGACTAGTTTTCTGTCTCCTGAGTTTGTGAGGAGAAACTTTTCAAAGGCGGTAAGTTCTCTTGTCGCCGCATGGGTGATCTCAGGCGTGATCAGCCAGTGTCTAAGCTGCTCCTATTTGTACCTGTCCGCATTAGTGAGGTTCCAAGTTGATTTGCAGTTGGCAAAGGATCTCAGCTCCCCGTCCACGAACATCTCCCCTATTTTTCTGCATCCAGCTTCCTCCCAGTTCCCATATGCCCCTTGCTCAGTCCCCGGGGGGAACTGCCGGTTTCTACAGATTGGGGTGAACGGGGCCGTAGTCGTGGTAATATTCTCTCTCCGTGTCTGCTCATCCCAGGCATTCAGCGTGGTCTTCATGATCTCACTAATGCGAAGATTCGGGTGCCTGTGCTGTTTAGGTGTCCATAATAAGTCTTCTAGTGGGGTTCTGGCGACCGCCCGGTCCTGTGTCACCCATATCGTTCGTTGATTATCTCCTAGCCATTCTCTCAGAATCCTGAGCTGGGCCGCTTGGTAGTAGTTCTTAAAGTGTGGGAGTGCTAGGCCACCTTCCCTGATGTTGGATGTGAGGATTGTTCTGGATACTCTTGGGGGTTTCCTGTTCCAGATGAAGGATGAGACCGACTTGGCTAGGGCTCTGAAAAAGGAGTCTGGGACCCCAACCGGTAGGGACTGGAAGTGGTACAGTGCTTTAGGGAGAATGTTCATTTTTATCGACTGTATTCTCCCCCACCAGGAAATATTTAGGGGATTCCACCTCTCTAGATCTCTTTGAATCTTGGCTAGGAGTGGGGGGTAGTTCTTGGTGTACAACGTCTCTACCTTGTGAGTCAGTGTTATCCCCAAGTATTTTATGCCCTCTTCCGCGACCTTTATGTCCATGTGGTCTGCCTCTCTACCCAGTGTTACGCTGCACCCTGCCAATATAAGCATTTCTGATTTTTTTTTATTTATTCTTAAGCCAGAAATGCTCCCAAATAGCTCCAGCAGGTGGAGCGCCGCTAGGGCTGAGTGGGTGGGGTCCTCCAGTGCCAAAAGCATGTCATCCGCATAGGCTATAACCTTGTGTTGTTTCCCCGCCATCTCAATCCCTCTGATTTGATCTGTTTCCCTAATTTTAATGAGTAGGGGTTCTAGGTACAGCGCATACAAGAGTGGCGAAAGTGGGCAGCCCTGTTTCGTTCCCCTGGATATTTCCACCCTCTCTGTAATTTCTCCGTTTACCGCTATCCTGGCTGATGGGGAGGAGTAATTGGCTTTGATCATGTTAATATATTGATTCCCAAATCCCATGTGCGCCAGAGTTTTAAAGAGCATTGACCATTCTACACGGTCGAACGCCTTTTCTGCATCTAGAGAAAGTAGTACTGCTGGGGTGCGGGAGAATTTTATTTTCTCTATAAGGTGGACTAGTCTTCTGGTGTTGTCATGTGTCTGTCTTCCCGGGATGAAGCCCGATTGATCTAGGTTGATTAAGGAGGGAAGCAGTGGGGAGAGCCTAGCCGCTAGGATTTTGGTGTAGATTTTTGCATCTAGGTTAATTAGGGCTATGGGTCTGTATGAGCCCGGGAGGGAGGGATCCTTCCCTTGTTTATAGAAGACCAGAATTTTTGCCTCGTTCATAGATGGAGTGACATTCCCACTATCTTTGAAGGTGTTTAGAAGTCTAGTGAGGAATGGGGCGAGGATGTCTACGTATTTTTTATAGAATGTGGCTGTGAAACCATCCGGGCCGGGTGCTTTGTTTAGCGGGAGGCTCATTATCGCCTTCTTCACTTCGGTTTCGGTTATCTGGGCCTCTAGGTCTGCTCTGGTTTCTTCTGAGATTTTCTGAAAGGGGATCGATGCCAGGAAACTGTTTTGGTCAGCTTCCTTTGGGTTCTCTGTGGAGTACAGGTTCTGATAGAATTCCCTGAATGTGTTCCCTATGTCCTCGGAGCTCGTTAGCGTTTCCCCGTTTGCATTTTTGACTTTCTTGATGGTCGTTGCGTTCCGCTTCGACGAGAGCAGTCGGGCGAGAAGTCGGTCTGCCTTGTTGGCTTTGATGTAGTATTTCTGTTTGAGGTATAGGAGAGATCTCTGGGCTTGTTTGCTTCGGAGCTGTTCGAGTTGACCCTCTGTGTGTTTGAGTGTCCGTTTTAGGTCTCTAGTGGGGCTTGACATTAATTCTTCCCGGACATCCGACAGCTTCTTTTCCAGTTCTGATTCCCACTGCCGAATTTGTTTATCCCTGGTCGCTTTGAGGGCTATTAGATGGCCTCTGATTACTGCTTTGGACGCCTCCCATACTGTGCTCAAGGGGACCTCCCCCGTGTCGTTATGCTCAAAGAATTCTTCCATTTTTTCCCTTATGGATTCTCCCATCACTGGGTCGGATAGTATTTCTTGTGGGAGTGTCCATCTCCATAATCTCCTTTCGTTCCCCGGGGTCGACAGTTCCAGCCAGATAGGTGCATGATCCGACAGTGAAATGGGGCCCAGCTCCATATCCTGTATTTTTCCCAGGATCCCCACTGACACCCAGAAGTAGTCTATTCTAGACATTGTGTTGTGAACGTGTGAAAAGTAGGTGAATCCCTTGGTTTGGCCTTTATGTTCCCTCCAAGCGTCCCACAGGGCCATGCCTTCCATCTGTTTCCTCAGACGCTGAGAGGGAGCGCTCTGGTGGAGGGGTCCGCTCGCACTTCGGTCTGATTGGGGGTGCCAGGCCATATTTAGATCTCCACCTATTATCATTTCCCCCTTCGCGAACCCCTCCAGCCTCCCCATTGTGTCCCTCAGAAAGCCATCCTGGCCCGAGTTTGGAGCGTAAATGGATGCCAGTGTCATAAGGGCGTTGTGTAGTTTGATGTTGGCAAAGACATACCTCCCGTCCTTATCTGAGGTTTTGTCGATCACCTTTACTTCTATATTTCCTTTCACTGCGATCAGCACTCCCGCCTTTTTTTCGGCTGCGTTGGATTGTGCAATTATCTCGTATCCTCTCAGGCGGATTTTCCCCCTATCTTGAGCTTTAATGTGGGTCTCCTGGAACATTAGCACATCCGCCTTTTCTCTTCTTAACATGATCTCTACTTTTTTCCGCTTCACCGGGGAGTTCAGGCCCCTTACATTTAATGTTACAAGTCGAATCTTCCCCATTTCAAATAGTCTGATTGTACCAGTGTAGAGCTCGAGATGCGTTTCCCCTTCTCGCTTCCGGAAGATCTGCCCTCCCCTCCCCAACAATAAACAATTCCCCCAACCATAAACTTTGTTGCAACTTTACACCCGAGGAGGGCACGGGTACCTAAGGTAGCTCTGGCGTTCCGCCTGTCGCTCCCTGCCCTCTGTAGGCTCGAGGTTAACTTATTGGGGAGTCCTAAACCCCTCATTGTTCCTTGATCTTTATGTGGGTTGTTCCAGCTCTGAGCCGGGCCAACTAAGACTGTCGTTTGCGACTTCCATCATTGGGGGCCGTTCCCTGTGCTGTCTTCCGTTATTGGGCCCCGGGTCTTTGTGGTTTCATCTTTGCATCCTCTAGTTTGTTACGGTAGTCCCATCTCTACCCCCTCCACGACGTTTTCTTTTCTGACGGACCCGTTCCCATCCCCCCGGCCTGTTGTGTGGTTCCCCCATTTTCCCGTCTTTTCTGGCTGAGGATTCCCTCGGCTGGATGTCCAGAATGGATAGCCCCTCTTCCATGGTAGTCACCCTCCTTTGTTTCCCTTCCCAGTCGAACAGCAGACCGAAAGGGAATGTCCATTTATATTTTATCTCCCTTGTGACCAGTTCCCTCGTGAGAGGGGCCATCTCTCTTCTTTTTAGGAGTGTAACGGCTGATAGGTCCTGGAACAGCTGAATGTCTGCCCCATTCATCCTGATTTGATCCAGCTGCCTTGCTCTTCGTAGAATAAGCTCTTTTTGTGGATAGGAGGACAAAGCCGCCAAGACGTCTCTGGGTCTCTCTCCCGGTGCCCCCGTGCGTCTCGGGCCTACTCGATGTATGCGATCGATCCCCACAGTCTCCGGGTCCTGAGCTTCGATGATATCCCCGAAAACCTCCTGAACAGCTTTCTTTAGGTCCCCGTCCAGGACCGATTCTGGCATATTTTTGATGCGTATATTCGATCTGCGGGACCTATTCTCGAGGTCTTCGCACTGAATTTCTAGGTTATGTGTCAGGCGCACCAGGTGTTCTTGTGTTTCGGCGCGCTGAAGGGCCTCCTCTTCTGCGTTTTGCACAATCTTCTCTAGGGTGTCCGTCCTTTCCTCCAGGTTGGCCATGTCATGTTGAACTCCTTGAATTGCCTGTTGCATATCCTGTTTAATAGCTGCAAACTGGTCTTGGACCGTTGACATTAATTTATCTTGTAGTTCTTTAAACCAGGAGTGCATATCGTCTTTTGTCGGAGGTTGGGCGCCGGGGGCCATGTCCCTCGTCTCGGACGAGTTCGCGGCCTGTTGAGAAGAGTCCTCCTGTATCCTGCTCCTGGTCGACACTGGGGTGTCCCCTGCCCACATTTGTATCAGGTTGGAGTCTTGTTTGGGGGGCTGCTGTGTCTGTAGGGATCCCCCCCCTCTCCCCTTCGCTTTAGACATGTCTTCTTTCAAATGATCTTGTCTTGGAGTCCCTCCGGACGGACCCGTCCCCTCTCCTATTTCTCTGGCCGGGGGGAAGCCTCTTGTTAGGTGTGCCTTGGCGCGTCCTGCTGATTTCGTGTCCCTTCTTTGGTTGTTTGTCGTTGTTTGTCGTTGTAGGGGGTAACTACTCGGGGGGAAGGGGGCGTACAATCCACCCCTGTATGGCACCTGTTGTAGAGACCCCACGTGTGCTGCAAAGTTGGGGCTCCGGTTAGTGCGGCCCTCGGAGATTGCGCCGCACTCTGTTACCCTGGGTGGATCTATCTACGGTGCTCTGGTTTGTGGCGACCTCCACTTATCTCTCAGCTGTGGGGTGGGGGGGGGATGATCCCTCCCCGCTTCGGCCTGGTGGGCCTTCGTGCGGTTTCGCCGCCGGCCCTCCAGATTCACGTGGCTCCAGGGGGGCGTGGGGTGCACCCGGGGGGGGCCTCACCTTGTGGTCCACCGGACTGGGGACCGCCGCTGGATTCCGGCGTCCCGCTCTTCCCGCGGGGTCCGCTGTTGCCGAGGGTCACCGAGCCCGTGTTCCTCGGGGCTGCCGGAAGTTTGCCCGACCCCCGGGCGCCGCAATGCTGGGGCTCCGTTCCGAGGGGGGCTCCCCGCTCCTCGCTCCCCCCGCCGATGGCCTCCTCCTCACGTCCTCTGAGGGGCCTGTGGTGGTGGTTCGTGGAGCGCGGGCCGCTCCTTGTCCCGATGGGGGAGGGGGGAGCGCCGTTCCTCGGCGCTGGAGGGGGCCGATGTGACCGCCTCCTGGTGCCCGTGACAGGGGCCGTACCCGGGGCTATTTGTGGGGTACAGCCGCCCTCCGGCTCGCAGCTTCTACGGTTCTAATGTGTGGCCCGGCGGGAGCGAGACTCACTCGCGTCTTCTCGCTCCGGCGGCCATCTTGGAATCATGTTTCGCTAACTTTTACCGTAGATTCATTCCTCAATTCTCTCGAATTGTCCAACCCATCACCGCTCTGTTAAAGAAGAACAAACGTTTTGAGTGGTCTACCGAGGCAGAACAAGCCTTTCAGGACTTAAAAGTTAAATTCATTTCTGCACCAGTTCTAAAACATCCTCGTCCAGAACTCCCCTACATCGTGGAAACTGATGCTTCTAGTCTAGCTATGGGGGCAGTTTTATCACAAAGAGATCCGGTCACACACCAATTACATCCTGTAGCCTTTTGGTCTCGCAAATTCTCGGCTCCCGAGATCAACTATTCAATTACAGACAAGGAACTTTTAGCTATCAGATCGGCCTTTAAAGCCTGGCAGCATTATCTTTTGGGAGCCAGACACACAGTCACCGTAATGACAGATCACCGCAACTTACAATATCTAAAGACGGCCAAGGCTCAGTCTTCCAGGCAACTTCGCTGGGCTCTGTTTTTGGCTGAGTTTGACTTTATAATTACTTATCGACCAGGCAGTAAAAACGGAAAAGCAGATGCCCTCTCCCGGATGGGAATAGATGAACACTTGACCAATCCAGAACCAATACCCATAATCCCGGAACAAAGGATTTTGGGCTTGGTCAGCGCTCAATCCTTTGAAGACATCAAGACTACAGTCAAATCAATCCTAACTCCGGCCGAATTACAGGACTGGCAATTAAAGGGAAAAGAATTCTCTGTGGATCAAGACCTTCCATATTTCCGAGGACGATTGTACTTGCCCAGTGAGAAAATACAAGAACAAGTGATCTCCTGTTATCACGACTCACTAATGGAGGGTCACCCTGGCATTACCAAAACCCTGGAAAAGGTCAAAAGACATTTCTGGTAGCCATCATGGAAGAAGGATATTAGAGACTTCGTAATCTCCTGCGGTGTATGTGCCCAAAATAAAAGCCAGAAGGAGAAACCAGCCGTCCTCTTACATCCACTAGACATCCCTCCCTGTCCATGGCATACCCTGTCCATGGATTTCATCACGGACTTACCTCCATGCTCAGGGTATAATACCATTTTAGTAGTCGTGGATCTATTCTCCAAGATGGCTCACTTCATTCCCCTGAAAGGCCTACCTACAGCTTCAATATTGGCCCGAGAATTCTTAGAAAACATCGTTCGGCTACACGGTTTTCCCTCGGTTTTGGTCTCCGATAGGGGAAGTCAATTAATCTCCCACTTTTGGCGAAGTTGCTGTCGTTTAGCCCAAATTGATGTGAGACTTTCAACCAGTCACCATCCCCAAACTGACGGACAAACCGAGAGGACAAATCAAACTCTAGAGCAATATCTACGTTGCATGCTCCAACAAACTGAAAACCCTTGGAAGGACATTCTTTGGATCGCAGAGTACGCTTATAACAATTCGACTCATTCGGGAACCGGGAAGACTCCCTTCTTCCTATTATATGGACACCATCCTAGGACCTCGAACCTGGATCCTCCCCAAGAATTCGAAGCACCTGCTGTGGATCACTTGCACTCTGAGATCACTCGTGCTTTTAAGGAAGCCACTGCCCATCTGCAAAGAGCTAAAGCTCAATTCAAGAAAGGAGCAGATCAACACCGTAAAGAGGCCCCTCACTACGCAGTAGGAGATCAGGTCTGGTTATCCACTAAGCACCTGCCTCTAAAAGGACCCCGCACCTTCATTCCGAGATACCTTGGACCCTATCTCATCTCTGCTATAATTAATCCGGTAGCTGTCAAATTGGAATTACCTTCGCATATGAAAATACATCCAGTATTCCATGTCTCCTTACTAAAACCAGTACAACCAGAAACCCGATTGACCGAACTCCCAGAACCTGTTTTAGTAGATGGAGAACTCGAATTCGAAGTAAAGAACATCCTAGATTCCAAAATCTCCAAATCTAAATTATATTATCTGGTTGATTGGAAAGGATACGGCCCCCAGAAAAGGTCTTGGGAACCCTCAGAATATGTCCATGCACCTCGTCTGGTCAAGAAATTCCATCTGAATCACCCCGACAAACCAAAACCCCCGGAGAAGACACGCTTGGGATGGGCCTTGAGGGGGGTACTGTCATGATCACTGCTTCCAAGGAGTCAGGACCAGCCCAACGTCCTTGGAAGCAGGCCCCTAACCTTAATCCTAGGCACCAGCCGGTCCCCACTTGGACCTTTTGGACCTTGTCCTGGCGCCGGTGGCGCCAGGCTCATCAATGCCATTGGTCCCGGCACTGGAAGCGCCGGGCTCATAATCTATATGAAGATGCTTGGGTGGACTTACCTGCAGCAGACCATGCTGCTTACTTACCAGCTGCATAGGAATCCTCAGTAAGCCGGAACTACTTTCTTACCTGGGTGGGGCAAGCTCCACTCCCTGGATACAACACTGGAACTCTTCTGGAACAGGAACTCTTTTCTTACCTAGGTGGGGCCGTGGAGGAAGACACCTCAGCACTCCAAGGCTATTTAAACCACACCCGATTGATGAAACGTGCTTCGCGTTATTCTGCATCTGCAGCAGAACGCTCACCGAGTCTGTTCCAGTTTTTCTTCTATCCGGCCCCGAACCTGCAAGAACAATACTTACCATTCCTGCATCCAGTCTTCAGCAGAACCTGCAAGAACAATACTTACCATCCCCGCATCCAATCTTCAGCAGCACCTGCAAAATAAGAAACTACAGGTTAGCACGGCAACCTTCATACGAAGCGCATTACTCACCTGATCCATCAGCAGCGACCATTTCATCACGCTGCATCTCCGCCTGTGAAAACAAAGGCATAGTTATTTCTTACCAGCACTCTGGGTATCCAACACTGCAATCAAGACCTGAAAGACAAAAGGAGAGACATTAGACAGGTATTTACTTACGCCCATCGCGCTCGCCATAATAGGACGCCTGCAAATACTCTGGCGTTTTCCAGCATCTCTTCAGCACAAACCCGCAGCTGCAAGAGAAAAGAAACAGTTAGAGCGCTTGCATTTACTCACGCATTTCCAAGTGCTTCATTCTCATTCCAAGGCTCTGGCTCCAGCTTCGGCTCCCTTCACACCATCTTCTGTCTCCAGAGCCCTGCAAAACAAATAGGAGAAAGCATTATACCAAATCCTGATCTACATAAAAGTGCCCTCGCACCTAAAGACTTTAAGGACAAAAGGTGTCCGGAAACTCACCGCTCGTGCAGTTAACGGCGGCAGCGATCCTCTGATGTTAAGAGGCCTACGTTTTACCCAGTGAAGGAACTGGCAACGGCACCCTGCACCAGACGCAGATGGAGAGCCCAGCATTCACCTATCTAAGGTGAGCATGTTGACCTGGGGGATTCTACGGGGAAGCTGGGAATAGAGAGAGAGAGAGAGGGAGAGACACTCAACTGCCCAGATCATTAACCCCCATATTCTCTCACCTGCAGAAATCTCACCCTTCGAGTTCGACACACAGTGCGAAGAGGCTCAGCCCCAGAAGCCAACCGAGTCCTGCACATCACCTTTCGAGTCGCAGACACCTTCCTGCCTAGACCAGCGCCTCCGTGGGAATCAGGTGAGTGTTACACATGTCCTCCCTGTGTGACTGGCAGATGGAGTCGGTTGCCTGCTGTAGTCGCTCCATCAGCCTTTTGGGGGGACAATGGAAGTGGCCACCCTATCCATGGCCTGAGCCATCATCTCTGATGATGCTGCCTGTTGGGTTGCCATACCGTAAATGGATTTCTCCCATGCGGTATTGCCAGGTGGCGTACGGCCACCACGTCGGCGGGCACCACACCTGTCTGGGGCAAGGCAAACTGCGCCTTGCTGTGCCGGCACTGCCTGAGGCTGCAGGACTGCATTCCCCCTCTGATCTGCTGGCCCAGGAACAGGATCAGATGTCGCGGAGTGTGACCCTGCATCCGTAACCACCAAAGGCGTACCTGCCAACATTGACATCCCCATTGAGGGTTCTAACCCTGGTGCAGGTGGGTCGGACAGAACACAATCCCTCCCAGGAACACTCACCTGCGACGGCACGTAGGTCTCATCATCCGAATCAACACCTGAGTACAGCTCGGGGGAGGTGCAGCCAGAGACACCCCTTGAGAGCACGACCTGCAGCAGTTGTGGGTTCTCACCCACCACCACACACGTCCCTCACTGGTGGTCGGTCGGCCCTCAGACCCCTCCTGGGTCTGCACCATCTCCACAACCCCAGCAGTATCAGGTGCGTCTTCCCCTGCAAAGACATAAAAGAAAACAAATGGAAACAGGCATTAGCACTATGGCACACAATGAGGGCTGAGAGGCTACAGAAACAGTAATTGATTGACACATGTCCCACATGACTAAAACACTCCCATGCATGCACCGTCACTGCGTGTGATGGGGAGGCAGATGGCACACATTGATGACACCAAGATGGAAAATGAACACATTTGCTGCATGCTGCCTAGCAGTGGCATCACACATTGGCCAGTGATTGGCAGGTCAAATACACATGCCATCACACAGATGGCATGTACCCTAGCCATGAAGTGAAGAGGGAGAGGAGGTCACCAATTGTTCATTCAGTCCAGTTTGTTCATATGATTGATTATTTTCATTGCAATGGTTCAAATGTTTAACCTGCAGCTGCCAGTCAAAAATGGTCCTATAGCACAGGGACATGTCCAAACTAATCATGTCCACGAAACTGAGCCAGTCCACTGTACCATAGCCATGTCAGACATGTGACAATAGGACTGAGAAATCCCGAGTAAAAGTGGTGGTATGCAAACAATCTGCCTGAATAAACAGAGGTAAATAAGCAACAGTGTTGTGGCAAGATGACACTCCAAGGGCAACTGGCGTGGTGTTGGGCTGGATGTCTAATGTTGGCCGAAGGGATGCTGCTATACCCAAATGCTGTTGCCAAGAATGTATAGGAAGAGGCACATGGGTGAGCCGAACCACTCAGGCACACACACCCTCCCCTGGCACCCAAACAGAAGCCTTCCCACACACACCATGCACATGGATGACACACACATGCATGTGCACTCACCGGACAATGCCTCGTAATCTGCCACTTCTCCCACGCCTTGGATCTGTTCCTCCGTGACGTAGGTCCCAGCAACCTGCTCATGTGGAGTGAGTTCTATGTCGTCTGCTGGAGACCCACCTCCAGTCACTAGAGTTGCGGCATGACTTGAGGTCAGCTTATTCTTTGCCCTGCGCTTCAGGTAATTCCAGCGCTTGTAGCATTCATTAGCTGTGCGCCTCACGATTCCAAGGGCACTTATGATGTACGCAATGGTCTGCCAGTGTGCCTGACGTTGTGCAGGTGTGGTCTTGGATCCTGCAACAATCACCATTTTGCGGTCATGTGCGGACACATACTCTACAAGTGCATTCAGTTCGGCCTCATTGAAGCTGGGCTTCCTTGACGGGCCGGACTGTGTAGCCGTGTCTGGGGCATCAGCCTCTACTGGACGAGCACTCTTCCTCTTCCGCTTGGAAGGTGGTGGGGATATGGAGTGTCCTGCGCCGCTCTGGACACTAGGGGCAGGAGCGTGGGATTGCACACTCAGCATGGGAGTTGGTGCAGGCATTATCTCAAGTGTGATGGTGTCAGGGGGAATGTCAGCATGATGGACTTGGACCGACACTGTCCTGGATGGGTGTGTGAGAGGTGGGGTGGATGGAGCCGCAGCTGCCCCTGCAGCCTCCCCAGGATGCCTACGCAGGGCAGCAGATGACCTAGCTGCCCCTGATCCACGTGGCCTGATGACACCAACGTTCACCAGCGCACGTGGCCTAGACCTGCTGACCTGGAAGTCAGCCATGGAGTCACCCTGTGCCAGGTCTAGTTCCACAGTGGGCTGGTCCAACAAGGGCTGAGCATGGATGGTGTCAGCCACGGTAACCTCAACCAGGGGCGGGGGGCATGGGTGTCCCTGACTGCTCCTCCACACATGGGGGGCTAGGGGCACCCTGCAAGTCACGGCCACGTCCCCTACCGGATCCACCACGGCCACTACTTGGGGCTCGGCCACCTTTGCCACCCTTACGGCTTGTTCGCCTCCCAGCCATGGCACTGATGTTATTGTGCATATGGGAGTCGATGTGAACTATTGTCCTGGGCAATTGGGGGTCAAAGGGGTTGGGTACCAGATGGTAATCGTACCCTAGTGCTCTAACAAGGCTGTATGTCACCCCTGGGGAAAGATGACGGGTCACGCAACGCACAGGCACCCCAAAAAAGCGAAGTAAGGTGCACGCAACCCCTCCTAGACCACGCACGTGGAAAAATAAACCTGCACTATGCTGTGGCACCCAGGAACACAAGAATGAACGTATGCGTGTCACACGCAGCCTAGAATGACATTTGAAGGGGTACGCGACACACGGGGCAAGCACAGATGTTAAATACGTGCGCGACTCACCGTCCGCCAGGAACAAAAGCGTGAAAAATATGCACGTTTGCACTTTGGCAACACCCCCGCCAAAAGAAGAATTGTACGCTGTCTGAGGAGACAGGACAACAGTAGTAGGGAACTCTGTTTGAGGAAACAGGCCCAGGAAAAAGAGGAAAAGAGAAAAAGCTGTCAGAGGTAACAGGGAGTACGAACTGGAAACGCCGTGAAGTAAATCGCGTGTGAACCGACAAGAAGTACAGATTTCACCCACTCGCTCTCCACGAAAAGCACGTACAAGGAAATGGCGTTCTACACGTACCTTTTATACACACGTCACAGACGCGCATACGCAATGAGGCCATTTCCACCAATTACGCGCTTTGACACTCGGACGTGTATCTCTTCATTTTTACATGCGCCATTCTCTACGGCCATGCGCGTGATATCACAGCTGCGCATGGTGGCCTTTGGGCCAATGAAATCGCATATGCGAGCACACGTGTTAAAACTGCACGTCCGAGTGTCATTGCGTGTAATCGGAGGGAAGTGAGCGTACACGCGATTGGCCTGGGTACGTGTATTTCTGGGGTGCGCAGGACGTTCCACACGCGATTGGTGGAAATCCACGTGTGCTCTGTCATCACGTGTAATGAGGGAAACACCTGTGCGCCTCACGTCACAGACGCGCTCACGCGCTAATGGCCTTTGGTCCAATGAAATCGCATATGCGTGCTGACGTGCATACGCGCTAAGGGCCTTTCCTCGATTTACACGCAGACGTGCACGATTTTCACGTGCCAAATCACTCCGTATAAAGCTGGCCACGCGTAAGCACACGGAAGACCACGCTCCTGCCCAAAAGGCCGAATTACTGCCCCCTAGAGCCCCGAGCAGCCTCCCACGAGCCATCTGCTGCTGCCTGCCTGCCTGCCTGCTGCCACCGTGCCCTGCCATTTGGTGCCTGCACATCAGCCATCTGCAGGGGTCCATTTGCTGTGTCCACCCCTGCTGGAACAGAAGACTCCCGACTGGGATACCATCGCTCCACAGCCCAGCCCCAGGACCCAGTTGCCCACCCACTACTGCCTCTGGAGTTGCCATGTCGGGCACTGCACCATCTGGCACCACTGGTAACACCCGGCCAGAGAGGCAGAGGGGCACCAGCTTCACTGCCACCGAAGTTGGTGTCCTGGTGGAGCAAGTCTTGGGGCAGTATGATGCCCTCTTCGGAAGTAAGCGCGCCAACAAGGAAGGACGGACTCGGATCTGGACGGACATCGTGACTGCCATCAACACGGAGGGGGTGGCAGTCCGCGACTACCAACATGTCAAGAAGCGCTGGGATGACTGCAGGTCCAGGACCCTCTTGAAGGCCCGGCGCCTCGTGGAGGGGGGTTGGGGCCGCATGAGTACCATCCAGATGAGGGTCCTGGAACGCGTAGGCCCAGCGCTCCACGCCCAGATCCTTGAGAGGCAGACCTGTCTGGAGTTGAGCGGTAAGTTGCCAAGCATTGCTGTGTGAGACAGGGCATGTCGCAGTGTGCTGGTTGTCTGATACTTGCCTGTATGTGTGACATAGGCCATGTATGCATGTGTGTGTGCAGGGACGTCATGCATGTGAGACCAGTAATGTGTGAACCACATGGTTGGTGCATGTGTTCAAATGCAACATGGGTTGCCCTATGCGGAATGGCAACATGAAAGCATGCCAGTCTCTGTTCCTGGACATGGGTGAGGGATGGGTGCTAATGCCATGTACATGTATGCTGTCCATATCTGTGTGTCTGACCTGCATGTCTGTGACTTGTGAATGCCAGGGATGCATGACACATGTCTGTTGCAATGTTCAGGTTCACTGATGCAGCCTAGTCATCCTTGTATCCACTGTGTCTGTGGTGTACGAGGCCAGATGGATGAAACTAGGGTGAAGTGTGTGCATGTGATAGGCATGGCACATGATGCATGTGAGTTCCAAAACAACAGTGTATGTTTCAAGAATCACTTGGACATGTATGCTAATGTCCATAGCATGCGCCATGCCTGTTACCGCATGTGTTTTACCTGCACTGAGCCATGTGTTGTGGAGGGACATGATGGAAGTGATCTTTGACAGTGCCACTCATCTGCTATTGCTTCCTGTCTAGGGGACCATTGTACAGAACCTTGATGCTTGTGTTCTATGTCTCCCTCTACACAGCGCCACGTGAAGAAGAGGGCGGAGACGGCTCTGTGGAGCAAAGCGGCGGGGATGCCCCCACGGCTGCAGCGGAAGGGGTGGGTGAGCCCCCACAGGGGCTTGCAACGGCGGTAGACGGGATGGAGCCATCCAGGTTGGTGGTTTCCACAGAGGAGGAGGAGGCCGCTACTGAGGCGCACATGGGGCCTGGTGGGGACATCCCTGCTGGTGCAAGTGTTGCAGTCCAGGGGCAGGGGCAGGAGGCAGCACAGGTCGCCGTGGAGGGGCCTGTGCATGTCACTGGCCCTGACACCGGACTGCACCACCATGCACCAGCAGGGATGCCCCATCCCAGGCCCGTCCGCAGGTAGGGGGGATGTCCATGTCATCTGACTCCCCTCCACCTGCGTACGAGGGGGCCCCTGGCCGTATGGAGAAGGTCCTGATTGGTGTCGCATTGCGCACAGGTGCAATTCGTGATGAGGTGCGTGCTTCCCGGGAGGAGCATGCACGTCATCACAGAGAGCACCATGCCGACGTGGCCCAGTTGGGAACGGCCATGGTCGGGGGTTTCCTACATGTGTCGGCCAATCTGGCGACCCTCTCCTCCTCTGTGGAGACTATGCACCAGTCGTTCTCCCTGCCGTCTTCCGGCCCAGATGCCACCAGGGCCCCCTGTGGACCTGCCCCGAACAATGCAGCCGGCTCGGTGGGGATCCCATCCCTGCCACAGTCAGGAGTCGGAGGTCCAGCAGGGGTGGACACACCAGCAACTGGACCCCAGCAGATGGAGGATGTGACGGCATCATCGGGCAGGGCACGTGCACGACGGCGTCTGTGGATACCATCAGCCTGGATGCCGTCGTTCTGGCACAGGCAGTTGCGTCGGAGGCAGCGGCAGGCTCGATGTGGGAGGCATCATGGCTCGGGGCCATCAACATCAGGGGTGCAGGCATCGGCCGGAGGGCAGGAGAACCCTGGAATGGGAGTGGCTTCTGTGTGGGAGTGGTTGGGCCAGCAGATAGGTGCGGAGCGGCAGCGGGCAGAGGAGGAACGGCTCACAATGGTCAGGGCGGAGAACTCCATGCGGATGGCGCTGAGGCGGGCTAAGTGCCTCGAGGGTCTTCGCAGGGAGTCGGAGCTGGACACTGCTTTATCCCTGCGAGACCTCGGGGCCAGGGAACATGCCCGCCTCCAATCCATTGAACAGGAGTTTGATGATGCCCTGGCCCAATACAACATCCAGTGAGCCATTGGACTAGCCCGCTGCCCATGTAAATAGTTATGCAGTTAGTGTTAGGTTTCCTTTGTTTTTGCATTTTCTTTGGACCTTTTGGACAATGGGCCACATTTTTGTATATAGTTATTTTTTATTAGGTAGTGTTGTTAGATAGGTTTCATTTTTTTTGTTGGGATCATGGACCCTGGCTTGTTCACCTGTACATAGTTCACTGTTGGATTTTCTTTTCTTTTTACAATTTACCCATGGAGCAATGGCTTTCAATTATATTTTCCCATTGGATTTTCTTTTCTGGACTGTGACTTTGGACACCATTCCTTTGGATTCTGATTTTTGGTTTTGCATTTTTTCATGGACATGCTTCTTTTTACTTTTTTTACATTCCCATTTCTGTTAGTTTATTTTTGATTCAATTCATGTTTTCTTTAATACATATTTTTTGATCAAACTTCAATGTGTAGTATCATCTCATTGGTTTCATGCATATCATGATATGGGTTTTGAGATTCACTGACACCCATTGGGTGTATGTGAGGGACATGTGTTCGTTTCCAAACTTGCAATTGCAGTTCTATCATGTTATTGCCATTTCTGATTGGGTGGATGCAATACTCGGGTGGGTGTTTTGCATTTGGAGGCTGACCATAGGGACCGGGGATCGAGATTGTGATGACATGTTGGCTGGGGAACATGAGTTGGACATGAGTGGGGGCCTGCTGGCAGGTGCCCCACAGTGATGGGGGGTGGGGGTGCAGGGGAACATGTGTTGGACATGAGTGGGGGCCTGCTGGCAGGTGCCCCACAGTGCTGGGGGGTGGGGGTGCAGGGGAACATGAGTTGGACATGAGTGGGGGCCTGCTGGCAGGTGCCCCACGGTGCTGGGGGCTGGGGGTGCAGGGGAACATGAGTTGGACATGAGTGGGGGCATGCTGGCAGGTGCCCCACAGTGCTGGGAGACATGAGTGGGGGCCTGGTGGAGGCTGCCCCTGGTGGCTGGGGGGTGGGGGTGGTGGTAGAAATGGGTGGGGGTCTGGTGGAGGCTGCCCCTGCACTACAGGGGGGTGGGGGTGCAGGGGGACATGAGTGGGGGCCTGGTGGAGGCTGCCCCTGCACTGCTGGGGGCTGGGGGTGGTGGGAGACATGAGTGGGGGCCTGGTGGAGGCTGCCCCTGCACTGCTGGGGGATGGGGGTGGTGGGAGACATGAGTGGGAGCCTGGTGGAGGCTGCCCTTGGTGGCTGGGGGGTGGGGTGGTGGTAGACATGGGTGGGGGCCTGGTGGAGGCTGCCCCTGCACTGCTGGGGGGTGGGCGTGGTGGGAGACATGAGTGGGGGCCTGGTGGAGGCTGCCCCTGCACTGCTGGGGGCTGGGGGTGGTGGGAGACATGAGTGGGGGCCTGGTGGAGGCTGCCCCTGGTTGCTGGGGGTGGGGGTGGTGGTAGACATGGGTGGGGGCCTGGTGGAGGCTGCCCCTGCACTGCTGGGGGGTGGGGGTGGTGGGAGACATGCATTGTTGATCAGTAGTGCAAGGTGACATGTGGGTTGGCTGGGGGGCATGCCCATGGTGGATGGGCTGCCTGCGGGACATGAGCAGGGGTGCAGGGTAGTCCCCCGTGGTGTTGGCTGCCTGCAGGGGCCGTGGAGGTTGTAGAGCGAACACCTGGGAGGACCCACAGGGCCAATTCACGTGTAGTACTCCCTAGAACCCCTGAAATACACGTACCCTGCTGAAATCGCGTGTGGAACTTCCCGCGCACCCCTGTAATACACGTACCCTGCTGGAATCACGTGTGATACTTCCCGCGCACCCCTGAAATACACGTACCCTGCTGGAATCGCGTGTGATACTTCCCGCGCACCCCTGAAATACACGTACCCTGCTGATTTTGCGGGTGATACTTCCTGCGCACCCCTGATGCACACGTACACAGGACAATCGCGTGTGGAACTTCCCGCGAACCACTGAAATACACGTTCCCCGCTTGGCGTTTGCTGTTTGCCAGCCCTGTGAACTAGTCCAGGGTTAGCGCAGCCCTTTGCGATTATTTGGGGATTTTGAAGGCTTTTCCTTGCGCGAGGGTGTTCTTGGGGGCGTAACTGGCGCTGCTGCAGGGTCGCTGCGCCACGCTGCGCCACGGCTGGTTTTGGATGCGAAAATCCATGAATACGCTATGCGCGGAAATCAATTTTAGCGCACGCGGCTGGCGCAGACATTCGCACGGGCACGCTGTGCGCCAGTCGCATGGGCCACTTTTGTGCGAATTTCTATGAATTACCCTGTCAATCTCTTTAGAGGATACAGTAATAGAGGCTGGCACAGACACAGGAATTGCTGGTTTCAGGTTGTTCTTTGGATGCAGCGGTTGTAAATGTGACTCAGAAAGCAAAGAAAATGTTTTACCGTCAGATGGCTGTGGCATAACTGAACTATCTTGGTGACTTTCAGAAAGGGTAAGTTTATTCTTTGTCACAGAAAGCTGGTTTTCTGATGGCATTACTATTCGAATAGGTAGACTTTGGCATTGAGCCGTGGATACCACACTCATGTAATTGGTTACTGGCTCAGAGTGTTCAAGTACTTGGGAAGGAGATACTGCTGAGTGCAAGGCTAGCGGAGGCTTGATCAAAATCCTTTCACTGATAGGGAGTGCAGGTATCTCGTTCCACTGGTTTAAATGTTCAAGCAGCATAACACTAACAATGGTACTGATCATAAGGTCTTGAAACACTAAATCCATTACTGAATCTTCTTTTTCACTGAAGGAGATGCTTTTGCCTTCAAGGTAATCCTCATTCATTTCTTGTGGTTTCATTTTAGTTATGAGCATTTGGATTACTTCGGGTGTTGAAGTGGACACCGGGATAAGAATGGATGCACAGGCATGAGCAAGCGTTGAAACACAGTCTTTGAAACAGAGGTTTGTTGGACTGGCAATCTTTTCGGATACTGCAGTAATTGTGGGGTTGTAAACACTAGAAAAGTCAATTGCATTGCAGTCTGTGTGCAAGGCAGTGCTGGATACTGGCGTTGGAACCAGGGAAGGAGTTTGGGTCGAGGACAGCATTGGAGTTAGACTATGGTTAGGCTCCTGGGAAAAGTCTTGTACCGAGTCTGCAGAAGTGTCAGAAGAGATAGCAGAGGTAGCCTCAGCAGGAGACAGAAGAGGCCTTTCAAAGGAGTCACCCAGTGAGGTACAGGAGGACAGGTCTTCACCAAATAGATCGTAGTTTGGGAAAACCTGGCTGGCATCTTGAACAGAAGGAGAAGAGCCCTCCAAGTTAACCTGCAACTGGTAGGCATATTCCTGCTTCAATCTTTCTATTTGCTCCAAGGTTCTTTCTTTTAACTTACGCAACTCATTAGGAACCCAAATGTCATCAATAATTAGAGAGAGAATGTCTGGTTCAGGGTGCCATGGGTTATCTGAAGATGAAATGTATCCCTCTCTTACGTTTAGCTCGTACATTATGGCATAGTCATCATTTAAATCCATAGATTGCCTCTTTAGAGCAAATAGCTGTTTCTGGATATTTTCCAAATCAAAGACGTACTCGGGGGACTTAGCTGGTCTTTCTTTAACATATTGGTAGAAGGCTGTTCTACCAATATGTTTATTGGTTGAAGGCTCAGGATCTGCTGTTATCTTAGCATAAGACTCTGAGGTTTCAGAGTAGATCTGTGGAACAGAACCAAGTCTAGACTCATGAGTGGCATTGTTGTGGCTACAGGCTTGTTTGTCTGGATAATGTATAGCACCATCGTAAAGCGCCTTGGAATCTTGCTTCATGATGTCAACCCGAACACACCGCATAGTGACAGGGCAATACTCTACAGGTTCACTGGAATAGTACACAGTAGGAAGACCTTTCACAGAGGTATACATTGAAGCCTCCCAACCAGCCCTTGGCTTGGAGGGGTATGCCAAGGACTGAGTCAAATACCTATTTTCTTCCTGTAACTGTTCTGCGGTCATCAAGTCGGGATTAACAGAAAACACAGAGTCCCATCCCGGAGTACTTGGTTTGGCAGAAAAATGTGAAACAAATTTGGCATGGAGATACCCATTCTCTCTGAGGACGGTAGCTTCATTATGGGTAAAAGTCTCAAGTAACTGGGTGCTGGCAGTTTGCTTGAAGGATGTAGGGGTTCGCCAAGGGTTTTTGTTTTTCTTCAGAGCCACCTTGGATCGAACATGCATTGGCCCAAGAATCAAAATTTTCTTTTTTGTCAGTCAATCTGTCACAAGTCTAGGGCGGAGGGCACAGGGCAGAGGCTCTCTCTCCCTGTATGCAAGTAGATTAAGGGAGATTCCAGAGACAATGCTAGCATATAACAGATTAAAGGTACATACCAAGCTGTTAGTTGGAACAGGTATTCACAGGAACTATAGGAGCAGGCTGTAAAAAAGGAGACAGAGTAAAGGCAAAGACAAGCAAGTACACTGGGCAACTTGGATTGATCAGAAATAAGGGTGTACTGGAATATGATAAGGGGTCTCCAGGGATTAAGGAAAGCCCTTGGGATAGGTAACAGCAGATTACTCTTAACAACAGTCATACAGCAACGTTATGACTTAGGCGTGCCGAGGAAACTGTTGTACTCAGTGCAAGGGTAAAACTGAAAGACCATATACTGAGGCAGGTACAACTTCAACGAATTAGATGAAGGCAACAGAAGTCTTCCCTTACCTGATCTGAACGGAGACCAAGCCAGGGTCACACGGAAAACGGATTCAAGTGGAGACACCACAGTGGACCATGATGTATACAAGTAGAATGCAGTGTTGAAAGAAATAACCAGGTACAGGACAGGATAGGATATCAGAAGTTGGAACAGGCAGGGAGCAAGGCAAGGAGCCCAGAGGAACAGGGTGGAAGGTAGCGGAGTGCGGCAGAGCCAGCAGGCGGGAGCCCAGAGGAGCACGGCGGAAGGCAACGGAGTGCAGCAGCGCCGTCAGGTGAGAGCCCACAGGAGCAGGGCAGAAGGTACAGGTGGGAGCCCAAAAGGAGCAGGGCGTAAGGCAGCAGAGCGTGGCAGAGCCGCCAGGTGGGAGCTCAGAAGAGCAGGGCGGAAGACAGCGGAGTGCGGCAGAGCCGTCAGGTGGGAGCCCAGAGGAGCAGGCAGAAGGCAGCAGCGTGTGGCAGAGCCACCAGGTGGGAATCCAGAGGAGCAGGGCAGAACGCAGCAGAATGCGGCAGAGCCGCCAGGAGGGAGCCCAGAGGAGCAGGGCAGAAGGCAGCGGAGTGTGGCAGAGCCGCCAAGTGGGAGACTAGAGGAGCATGGCAGAAGGCAGCGGAGTGTGGCAGAGCCACCAGGTGGGAGCCCAGAGGAGCAGAGCAGAAGGTTGCAGCAGACTGGAGAGGGAGCTGCAAGCATCAACAGCAACAGGAATCAAAGGCCAATAGAGGATTTCCAGGAAAGGTCAAAAACTGGTAACAGGAGCACAAACTCCTAGTGGAAGCAGTTGAATGACAACTGCTTCTTTTCAAAGTGAGCTTATAAAGGCCCTCCCAGCCAGCAGGCCAGCAGGGTGGAGCTGATTGCAGACTCTGGAAGCTGTGTTCAATTAAGCCCAGCCCGGCCTCAGTAGCCTGCAGCAGTGGTTTCTAATCAAGTGCTCTTCAGCTCTCTGCAGCCTAGTCTGCAGTAGCTTGGAACAGGTGAATGCAATCAGGCCCTCTGCAGCTCTTAGTAGCTTGCTGCAAACAAATCTATTTAGTATGCCTCCTCCAGCCCTCTGCCTTTTGAACAGCATAACTGTCCCAGAATGCATCTGCTGGTTTAATCCAAAAGCCGGAATGGAACATGCAATTAGATTAGTCCAAAACTGCAGCGGTAAAACAAGGAAATAAAGGAAGAGGCGCATGTAGCGGTGTTGATTGGCAGGCGAGCAGGATCGTGACAGTGGGTTTGTCTTTTTCAATCCCTTCAGGAAGGCCAATAATGCAAAGATTATTTCTTCTGTTCGATTTTCAAGATTTTCGGTCTGTTGCTGTAGAGCTAATACTGTGGTTTCCAGTGTGGTAACTTTATTAGAAATATCTTCTGCTTTTCCAACCCGCCTCTCAACCTCATTCCTTCTGGCTTCAAAAATAGACAGCTTGTTGTCTAGTTGCTGTAGTTTAGTATTTGTATCTTGCATGAAAGCAAGGCTTAAGAGCTCTAATTTATGATAACATAGTTTGCATAACCGGGTCGGTTGAGTTCTCTATTGGTGGAGGAAATTCACTCTTTTGTCTTTTAAGGGTAGTAGATGGTGGGGTTAGCACTTCTTTAGAATGTGCTTTCTTTGTTGCCATGGTAAATTATTATAAAATCTACCTTCTCCTTACTCTCCCCACATCTCTCTTATTTTTCTTATCTTTCTGCTGTTTTCAAACGTTTTTCTTTTCCCAGTTCTTGTTTTCTCTTTCTCTTTCTTTTACATGCCCACTCTTCCTGCACTGTGCCTTTCCCTTCTTTTCTCTCTTTCCTTCTCCCTTTCTTCTTTGCTTTGTCTTTTCTTGGCTCTCCTTTTCTTTCACTTAGATTTGTTACACATACCACACAACTGCCCCATAATGAGGCAGAGGAGACAGGGCAGACAAAAAATTCTATTTAATTTTTGGCAGGAAGGAAGAATAGTAATATGTCTTTTCTCTTTACATTCTTTTCTTTTCCCCTTTTTCCTTATTTATTTCTCTCCCCTTCCTTTTTTTTTTAAAGTAAAGAGGTTCAGCAGGAAATGTGCAAAAAGTCAATACTTAAATAGGCCTAATTTATAATATTCTTTTTTTTCTTTCCATTTACCAGTATTGTAGCAGAAAAAGGGCTCCCGTGAAATGCAGCGGGTCGCATCCGTCCCCGCACGGCACAGCTTACTGGAAAAGCTGGCTGCGCAAAGTGCGGGATGACGCGGCTTTAGGGCCCAGTCTTCCAGAAGATGTCTTGATGCAAGGTGGTCGTCGGAGGATTTCCAAGCTTCTCCGAGGTTGGGACCCGAAAGCGGAGGACAAAACCAAGGTAACTGGCCCAAGTAAAGGTAAGTAAATTCGTTTTTAGATATAAAGGTGCTCCAACGGAGTGGAGCGTAAAGGCTAGGGTGCCATCCTTCCCGGCACCAAGCCACGCCCTCGAGGCCCATTATCTTTTGATGTGTGTCTTTAATTTAAGTCAGGAAAGTGTATTTAAAGCAATATTGGCATTATTTAAGATCACATTAATGTGCACTCTGCTTCTTTTTGTCTTCCCTTCAAGCTGGCAAAATAAAGCTAAAATCACACTTTTTTTGCATTGGCGTATTTCTTCAAGGATGCATGTATTTTGAAGCTGGTTTATTAAAGGGCGTACCAAATAGTAGATTTAAGCATTTGGCTGAATACCAAATAGTTGGACAAGTATTCAGCTGGAGGCGGATAAGGAGCCAAATAGTTGATTTTTAATTAATAAAGTTGTATAGATAATAAAAACACCTTGTTAATTAAAAACACACTTTAAAATATGTATATCCATTCTTAATTGTATTTGTGCTTTTTTGGTCTACAGAAGATGTATGTTTAAACTCTGAAAGGACACATTATAAGAAAATAAACTGTTCAATAACAGCACAGTTTGTATTTTTGGCATTAATAGTTATTGCTTGTTTGGTAGGACGTGAGTAACTAAGAGTAGCCCAAATGTATTGTATGCAATCACAGTGAGGGGAGACTCTGATGTATCTACTTTTACTTTCAAATGTTGTTTTTGGGGCTTCCCATCTTTTGCTTTTGCTTCAGGGCACTGAAACACAAAAGGAGTCATCACAACTCCAATTACTTAAACATTTGCATATTTGAATAGGCTCTTCTAATAACAAAGAAACAACAAAGTAATTTCCCAGTCAAGCTCTAGTTACAAAGGCTGAGCCTTTTCTTTGCAGTCACAGCCAGTGCCAACAGAAGGTTGCAGGGACATTTGCACCTCAATGTGAAATTCAAACCGTGCAGATCGCCAGCCCCAGGCTCCAGGAACTGCTGGAGGCGCAGATCACTGCTCCATGCCCAACAGAGGGGTCGCAGGCACACAGAGGAGGCTGGTTGCGTGGGACAAGTCTCATTAACCATATTTTCATGTCCCGTCTGTTTCATTTTCAAACAGACGTTGCAACCTGCAACTGTTTGCAGCCCGTGCATTTACATTGATGAGTAACAGCCGGATGGCCCCGATATTGCTGGTTGGAGCACTTGTTCATGGATTTGCATCCAGTTGTGTACATGGCGAGGAGGGGAAAGTGGGTAACCGGACTCGGGACTAGAAGGACCCACCAGGGTTTATAATGTGACATCCCTGCTTTTGTTCGACCCTAATTACTTTGTTTATTCTGTTAATTGGATACGTCACAGTGCACACAATGCTTTGTATGCTTACCATTTGCTGTATTTACTTTTTATTTCTTTTATCATGAACTGTTTTTTTGTTATACAATCAGATGTTATTTCGGTGTATTATGATGTACTTACTTGTTGTGGGGTCACCCGTGCATCGGGGAACCGTCATGCACGCATGCACACACACACACGCACACAGCAAAGGAGGACACGGGACGCGCTGGTGGTCTGTACGCATCCCAGCGCGAACTGCCGCACGGGCGCGGTTTATTTCGACTGCGCATGCGTGGCCGGGAACGAGGCCCACGCATGCGCGATAGTGGCGCTGGGACGTCACATCCCTTCTTTTTTTTAACAACAGAACAAAACAAACCTTTGGTGTATGGAACCCTTATAGTGAAACAGAACAGTAACATGACCATGATAACCGGTGACCACAAGTGTAAGTCACCCCTCGCTCAGTCCCCTGAGTCCAGGACATAGTCTTTAAGATGAGCTGGAGGTCTCCGGCTCCCACGCACAGGATATCTTGATGTGACCGTAGGCAAAGGGCGGTCCGCCTCTGGTGCGGGTCCAGGATCCGATGAGGGGACGCCCTCCTGGGCCTCAGATGTTCCTTCCTGGCCCGAAGGGTCATTCAAGACCTGAGGTTCCGCCGGGACATCCACTTTCTTGAAAAAGGATCGATTGCGGGTAACAGTACCCCGTTCACTGGCTGCGGTCACCATCGTGCCCTTCACATGAGTCACTTTCCATGGGCGTGGTTCAAACGGTAAGGACAACTTTCCTTCCGGATGTCTATTCTTGACTAGTACGGAGTCCCCAACTCTCACTTCCTTTTCTTGTAATCCTCTGCGTTCACTCTCCTTCCGGTTGCGCACCGCTCGTTCTTCACGAACTTTATCATTGTCTATGACCCCCAGCCTCCTGTCCTCCGTTTCTGGTAATATCCCCCTCGGGCACCGCCCGAAGAGCGCCTCAGCTGGGGCAACCCCTGTGGATTGATGGGGAGTTGAGCGATACACTCGAAGAAACTCCACAACTCTTTTGACAAGATCCTCACCTCTGCTGGCCGAGATCCGCATTACCTTGTTGAGCGTTCTCATCATCCTTTCGGCTTCGCCATTGGCTCGCGGCCATAGCGGGGAGACTCTTCTGTGTTGTATCCCCCTCTCTCGTAGATACTGCGCAAACTGGCTGCCAGTAAACGGTGGCCCATTGTCTGAGCAGATGGTATCTGGGAATCCATGCGCCGCAAACATTTTGTCCAACGCCGCCGTGGTGAACTCAGTCGCCGTTGACTCAACCACCTCTACCTCCGGGTACCGCGACCACTGATCGACGGCCACCAAAAAGTACATGCCCCGACCTGTCGAACCAAAGTCCACATGGACCGTACCCCACGGCTTCTCACTACGTTCCATCGAGCTAATGGGTGGAGATTTGTCACCCGGTGTCGACGCCTGGCAGACCAGACATCTCTTCACAAAGCTTTCAACTCTCGCCTCCAGATCGGGAAACCAGACTTTTGGCCTTAACCTAGCCTTCGTCTTGACGACACCCTGATGTCCAATGTGTGCCAGCTCCAGCATACGCAGCCTTAGCTCCCTCGGGATGACGATCTGCTGGCCCCTGAGAAGCAGTCCATCGTCGGAAATCGACAACTCATCTCTCACCCTCCAGAGGGCTTGTAAGTCCTTCTGTGCTTCCTCCTGGCGCCTTGAGTTGTTCCGCAGCACTTCTCTCCAGTCCCCGCTTCTCACTGCTGCCTTGATGATGCAGAAGAATTCATCATTGGAGGACTCCGTTGCTACGGTGAGCCTCAATAGCGCCATGGGAAGTGCACCTTCTACCACTTGACATAGCAGACTCTTACAGTCCACTTCCCCGTTTTCTACTTCTGCGTTCTCTTTGTTAGGGTGACGCGACAAATAGTCTGCGGGGTTGTTGGTCCCCGGCCTATATACAAGCTTTACCCCATATTCCTTTAAGGCCAGCATCCACCTCTCGATTCGGGGCGGCGGCTTCAATGATGCGCCCGCCAGTATCGGCAGCAAAGGCTTGTGGTCGGTGACCACCACAACCGGCTTGCCCAAAATGTACAGGCGGAAGTGCCGATAGCCCCATAGGATGGCCAGTGCTTCCCTTTCTATCTGTGAGTATCTCATCTCTGTACTAGAAAGTGCTTTGCTGGCATAGGCAATGGGTCTCATCTCGCCGCGCTCATCCGGTTGCAGCAACACCGCACCTACACCAACGGGGCTGGCATCTACTACCACTTCTGACTCCACGGCCGGGTTGAAGTACGCCATGGTGTCTGCATCTGACAAAGCATTCTTGAGGGCCTGAAATGCCTCTTGTTCTCGGGACTCCCATTTCCACACCGCGTCGTTTCTTGTCAGAGCCCTGAGAGGCTCCGCCATCGAAGCTAGTCCCCTGATAAAACGCCCACAATAGGTCACCATCCCCAAGAAGCTCCTTACCTCCGTGGGGGATTGTGGTGCTGCTGCCTCCTTTATGTCTCTGACCTTTGCCGGGTCTGGTGACACTCCTGCAGCCTGAAAGATGAAGCTGAAAAACCCTATCCGGTCTTTGAAAAATTCGCATTTTTGGCGATGTAAAGTGAGACCCAGTTCTTTCAACCTCCTTAGAGTACCTTCCAACCTTCTCAGGTGTTCCGCCTCAGAGTCTGCGAACACTAAGATGTCGTCACTCATGTTTATAACGCCTTGAAGGCCGGCTAGTGCCCCCCTAATAGTGTTCTGAAAAACTTCAGCCGCCGACGAGATGCCGAAGCTCAGGCGCTTAAATTGGTAGAGGCCTTCGTGGGTTGTGAAGGTTGTTATAAATTTGGAGTCCGGGTGGAGTTCCAATTGGTGATAGCCGGCCCGTAGATCCAGCTTTGAGAACACACGTGCCCCTTGAAGTTCCCCCACAATGTCGTCCAGTGTTGGCGTTAAATGTCTCTCCCTCTTAATCGCGGCATTGGGGAGGTGCATATCAACGCAGATCCTTACCGCTCCTGGCTGCTTTGGTTTGGGAGCGACCACTATAGGTGAAACCCAGGGTGTGGGTCCCTCCACCCTTTCAATAATATCCATGCTGATGAGCGACCTCAGCTCTTCCTCGACCTTCTCCCTGAGATGAAACGGGATCCTCCTATGCTTGAGGGCAACTGGTCTGATGGTGTCGTCAATGTGTAGCCTTATCGGGGGCGCCTTCAACTTCCCGACCCCTTCAAAGATGCCTGCATACTTGTCGAGCAGGCTCTCAATGTCCACTTGATACACCTCTAATGCAAAATGCACCAAGTCGAGGGCTTCTGACGCGGCACAGCTGAGCAACGAATGGGGACTCACGTCTGTGACAAAAAATTGCGCCCTAATGATTCGGTCTCCCTTGGCGACTGGCGTGATAAACACCCCCTTTATGGGCAGTGGGGCATCCCCTCCAAAGGTGAATATCTTTGCTGCCGAACTGTCTAGTGGGGGAGGACCTGGCAACTTCTGATAATGGTCCTTGGCCAACACACATACTGAGGCGCCTGTATCAATCAAGACCTGTGTCGGCACACCTTGAATGTCCACCATGCATTTGGGCTGTCTCTTCTTTCTAGCCCCAGAGGCCAGGTTTGAGATGAAGAACACCTCTTCCTCGTCCCCCTCTTCCTCTTCGGCCAGCTGCAGCCGCTGCATTTCTTGTTCAAGTGCCGCAATGCTCCTTTGCCTTCTGGGTCCACTACCACTACTCCTTGCTGGGCCTCTCGGCACAGAAATGGGAGCTGGAGCACGACACATCCGGGCGTAGTGCCCCGGCTTGCCGCACCGGCCGCACAACCTCGACACGGCTGGGCATTCTTCTGTGTGGGGTAGGTCGTACCCACAAGATGGACACATTGACCCCGACTCGGGAGGATGACGAGTCTCTTGTCTTCTTTGCCCCCACTTGTCCTTTATTCCGGGTCGTTTACTTACGGCAAATGCATCTTCGGACGTGCCTGGATGCCTTGCAGCGTCCATTTTGGCGCCTCTCAAATCCGCCAGCTCATGTATTCTGCCACTGTCCAGGATTTGCAGCAGAGTCCACCCCGGTTCCCTTAGCACTTGCCTTCTTAACTTTCCGGAGTTACAGCCCTGGATGACTTGGTTCCGTATCATTAACTCATCATTGTCCCACCGACACGTGGTGGCCCTCAACCTCAACCTGGCGCAGAACTGATCAAGGGATTCTCCTTCTCTCTGCTTCTCTCCACAAAACAGAAACCTCTCGTAGTCAACATTTGATAGAGGTATGAAATGGTTCTCCAGCGCAGTCTTGACAGTGCTGTACGTCACCACCTGTAGGTTGCATGATTCGAAAATACGTAAGACGTCTAGCCCCGCAGAGTATAGCAGCGTGGCCCTCTTCGCATTATCATCGGTGATGCCGGTTGCTGTAAAGTACATCTCGAGTTTCTTAATCCAAAGCAACCACCTAGGCCCCAATTTGGATGGGGGACCAGACACATCAAACTCTTGCATTGGTAGCAGAGACCCTTGTTGTGGCATCATTGTACCTGTCGCAGTTCCTGCCTCCCCATCGCTGTCTGCCATGATTTCAGGTCGCACAGGCACCTCCTGGTGTCACAGAGGCCGCAAACCTTACTTGGGGGCTCTCTTGTGTTGTTGAAGCTGCTGCCAGATGGTTGCCCACTGTGTCTTGTCTTGGGTTCCTTTCCTGGAAGTGTCAGTTGTCCGGAGAAAAAAAGAGTCGTCCCCGGGTTATGGGGAACAACCAAGGTTCCGAAAATTGATTGTAGTATCTGTGCAGCGGCGCACAAGCACCTTTTCAGGCCGCTACTGCTGCACAAGCATCACGGGATCATTCGCGTCGGGTCCGTGTCTCGCTAGGACACGTAGCACTGCCGATTCTACGCTTGCCGTGCATTCGTGCAAACATTGCCGTGGCGATATTTCCCCTCGTCGCCAGTTGTTTTGGGGTCCCCCGTGCCTCGGGGAACCGTCATGCACGCATGCACACACACATACGCACACAGCAAAGGAGGACACGGGACGCGCTGGTGGTCTGTACGCGTCCCGGCGCGAACTGCCGCACGGGCGCGGTTTATTTCAACTGCGCATGCGTGGCCAGGAACGAGGCCCACGCATGCGCGATAGTGGCGCTGGGACGTCACATTACTGTTGATCATAACATTGGAATATGTATTTCAATATTCTTTTTTCTGCATTTTTTACAGGTAACTATGTCCGAAATCCGAAATTAATACTAGGATTATCTGTACTATGGCACTTGGTCCATCCATTCCCTGGATATAGTAGGACACAACACTCATGTTTACACTATTGCTGAGCAGGTTGGATAGGAGATCTCGGCATCTCTAATTGATATCTAGAAACACAACCATTTTTGTTGGCAGCATGTGTTACTCTGTGTGGTGCTGTGAGTCTTGCCATTGTTTGAACCCACTTGCGTTTATGGTCTCGCATAGCGCACAATGCACAGCGTTCTCAGTCGTGGGAGGGAGTTTGCAGCATGTTCTCTTGTGATGGGGGCGGGGGTTCGTAGTCAGTAGAATTAGGCAATGTGGAGCAGGAGCTTCCAGCGGGAAGTGAGCGTCGATCATCTCTGCAGAGGCTGCTTTTTTTTTTTCCGTTATTTGATTAGTAGTCGGGGTTCCTCTCTAGGGAATGTGGAGGGGCAGTTGGGCTACAGACCCCGCGCAGAACAGTGTGCACTTTAATTTCTGCTCCCGTTCATTGCTCTTCCCGTGTTGATAGTTGCAGGGTGGGATGTGAGCAGCGGCTGCCCATTTATTCGTCTTTCCTCCTGCTTTTTTAGAAGACTTTTCTTTGGGGAAGAACGTGTGGGATTGTCGTTGCCTTGGCGATTTAAACCATACTGTTGAGTCTGGTACTTGCCATTTTGAGGTAGTGGCTTCAAGTCGGAGGGATGGAGCGTCGGGATTCCCTGTTGCCTCGGATCTGGTGTGGGTGTTCTACTTGGTTTATTGGGTTGGACAGGGCTTCCAGTTTGTGTATCTTTGCTAGGGGTGTTACTTCGGTTCGAGTAGGGATTTGAGTAAGTATTTACTCAACGCTGAAGTTCGGTACACCCCTAGTTTATTATGTCTTTTGCCACCCTTTTAAGAACATTTCCATTAGCTCAGCCAATCGGTGCTAAAGATTCTGTTCAAGTTCTGGGCACTAAGGCCGGGTAGGCTCTTGGAATTCCTTCATCCAGAGCTTGAATCTCTCGCTTGTGTGCGAAAGCATCAGGCTTCAGAAAAAATGCTATAATGATGACGCCGCACCTGCGAAGCATCCCTTCAAGCAAGAGATGGCCGTGGGCCGGCGCCACCATTATGGAGAAAACGTGAGGCCGCTGGAAGCAGAGGCCTTGTTTTCTAAATCCTGAAGCTCCCGCATATTCGCAGGAGTTTCAGTCTTCAGGAAAGAGCCTCAGCATCCATCAGCCTCACATTTTCAGCCTTAATGGTGACGCTGCCCCTCCCCAGCTGGCGAGGGCCAGTGCCACAATTAAGGCTGAATCGGTGCAGTGCTGTCCCCTGCCAGGCAATCCTTTAGAAAATAAAGGCAGAGAACAGCACCCTCTCCCCTGGGGGAGAGGGTGCTGATCTCTACAAAAGTCTGCCTGGCAGGGGTGCCAATAGCCTATTGAGCTGGGGCTCATCAAGGGGGTGTGGCCAAATGGGCCAGAAGGCGAACCCCGCCCTTAGGCCATGCCCCCTTGATGAGCCCTGGCTCATTTTGTAGTGCCACTTAAGGCACTGCCTCAATCCTACTTGGCAGAGTAATGGCGAGTGTTCACTGTTCTGTCGTTCCACACCTGGTCTCTCCTGATGATTTCCCTCACTGGGACATCATTTCTCCGACCCTTCCTCCACTTTTGCGATCCCATCTTTAGGGGCCAAAGCAACGCCCCTTGCTTCTCCCATGGATGGTGAAAACGCTATGCCCCACAGCCCTCTCATCCAACTGACCTCTACTTTAGGGCCCACCATCTCTTCCCAGCTGACTACCCTTCATGCCTCGCTTTCCTAGGCCCACCGGTATCCTGCACACATCTCACAGTGCCCTCCATCTTCACTCCTCTTCTGATGCTGGTGCACACCTGTACTGATTCCCTTTGCGCTCTGGTGTCGAAAGCAACATTGGGCCCGACTCATAGAAAAAGCACATAGACCCTGCAAAGTACTCTGCACATAACACGACTTTGCACGTACCTGCATGCAAAAGCATGTTATGCGCATTCTGCGTATTCATGGCATTTCAACCACGAAACAACCCTGGGATCAAGTAGTGGCTGGAACGCCCACAACATGCCCCCATGCAAAGCAGATCCAGCCACATATAGCAACCTTTGCGCAGTCCACATCCACGCCATCATGCACCCCTTCAATACTCCGGACCGTCCCCCTGAAATCAAGGAGGCACCCCAGTGACACTGTGTATGGAACCTGTATCTCCTAACTGCAACCCGAGAAAATGTGCTACATGTCACATAGCACAAGTCGACCCACAGTAAATCTGAATGCGAATCCCTGTAAATGAAGGTTGCACCCCGCTAATCTGTCTGCATACGCACACCCCTAACTTCAACCAGCACCTCAACTATGTGCTGTCACCCCTAAATTGCTATGTGAACCCTACCTCTGCACGTTGGATCCTATGCACACAGTACTCTGCACCTCCTATCATGTGGCGGTGAGTCCACAAGGTTTGCGTGTAACTATTCCCGATGTGTAGTTGCGTGTTGGGTTCCATGAATTTGATTTGGTTTGCGCTTGACTGGGTTTGTGATTACATTGCATGGCCTGTCCTCAACACACCCACGTTCTTCCTCATTTTGCCTGGAAAATGGGGAATATGCATGTGCTGCCCCTTATTTATTTCTCTGCATAGGCCCGTCCCACTATTTGCACGGAGTTTGTTTGTTTATTGATTTATATAGCGCACCGAACCCAGGGTATCAGGGCGCATTACAGAAAGGTTACAACTTAGCATAAACAAGGTTACAGGCAATGCATATAATATGTACAGAAGAAGCAAAACTAATACAGTATGAAGCAGAATGGCACCTTTGCTAGTTATGAACGTAGTTAGGCGCAAAAGAATATTGCAGCGCCCTTGACAGTAGGTGATAAGCTATCCTAGGCACATCATTGGTCCTTTTCAGACAACCAGCTTTGGTATTTCTCCTAAAGTTAGGGAAGGAATGGTTCGATCTTAGAGAGGGTGGGAGTGTGTTCCAAAGCTCAGTGGCCATAACAGGGATGCTGCTCACCCCTGCTTTTTTTAGATTGTACCTGGGAACTACCAGGCAAGAAGTGGGGCGTGATGAGGATTTTATTACCGTTTTCTGTTTTAGGTATAGTGGGGCAGCATGATTAAGGAATTTGTGGGTTAGAGACATTGGGCCTCATTATGAGTTAACCGGTCCGGATTTAACGGTGCTGGTAAAACTGTACTGGCACCGTTTACTGGACCTTCTCATTCCGACCGGCGATCCCGGAAACACCATCACTGCAAAGCGACCCCCATGCACATTACAAGTAGCACAGACAAGGAAACACTGCCACGACAATAGCGTAAACACTGTGACCATCGTGCCGACACTGCCGGCACCACGGATATGTCGTTAAACAGTAGCAGGTGAGCTGAATCAGGCCACGGTGTGCAAAATGAGGCCAGCTGCACATCCTAGGCCACTGGGAGCCTACAAAAGGGCCACACCCACAACTAGGCCACCTTCCAACACAACCATGTTGTCAGCCGCTGCAGCAGCATTTGGGCTAGGGAACCTACAAGCAGCAGTGCACATTGAGGCAGCACCGGGGCAGAGGAGGTGGAGGAGGAGGCGCAGGAGGCAAATCATAAACCTGGTGCCCATCCCAAACATAAATGTGCAGCAGGCACCACCCCGCAGGCAGCCAGCAATACCCTGCATCATGGGCTCACCCTGGAACCTGACCCCAGGTCAAATCCACATATCATACCGGCATATCCATCGTCACCCTGATTGAAGAGGACATCAGCAGCCGCATTGGCATCCAGACTGCAATCCCCCCTGCTGAAGGTAGTTTCAGTGCTGCATTTCCTCTGCACCAGAACCTACCAGCACACTGTTGGGGAGCTGCACAGGCTATCACAACCCTGTTTTTCAAGAATACTGGTCCAGGTACTGGATGCGCTGCTGCGCCATGCGTCAGAGTACATTTCCCTACTTCTTACTCCTGTCAATGTCATTGCCACCAAAGTGGCCTTCCATGCCATTGCAGGCATGCACAATTGCATAGGCGCATTAGACTGCACGCACGTGACATGCAATCGAGGTGGTGTACCGCAATCGGAAGCAATTCCACACTCACTGAACGTCCAGATGGTCTCCGATGCCAGAAAAGTGATCACCCATTACTGTGCACGTGTCCCGGGGTCCACACACGACTCGATTGTCTTGCGGAATTCTACATTGCCACGCTACATTGAACGCTATGCGGGATAAAGCACATGGCTATTGGGTGAGTACAACTGCCAATCCATGACCCCTGTGTATTTTGGGAAGGGGGATAGTGAAGGCCCACAGTGTCCCAGGCATTTGGGTGAGTACACCTGCCAATGCATGACCACTGCTCAATGGAATAGACAAGCACCAGAATCCACACAGCTCACTGCATCAAATTCATGCCACAGCGCGCAAGTACATGCCCTGCCTACCTCCATGCACACCCTAGCCATGGGGTTGCACTACATGCAATATCAACATGAGGATGTGAGTGCCTCCCCCGCCCAATGTACCTGTGCTGCTCCCATGCACACGATGGGTGCTTCTCGTGCAGTGTGCATTTTTCACATCTTTGCAATGACCTGTGTCTGTCTGATGCAGATCTGTCTATTCCATTGAGCAGTGGTCATCTGATTCAGACAGTAATACCACAAACACTAACGTGTGCCCTTACTTACACTCCCATGCAGGTGATGACAGATATGCACTCACGCCATGGCTGATAACGCCCATACGAAGGCCACGGAACAGGCATGAGGAGGCCTACAACAGGGCACACATACGCACAGGTGGCCTGATAGAGCATACCTTTGGACTACTGAAGGCCAGGTTCCGCTGCCTGAACCGATCAGGTGGCTCATTGCAGTACAGCCCGCTGAAGACAGGGAAAATAGTACTTGCATGTGCGATGCTGCACAATCTGTGCATACACAGGAACATTCCACTGCCCCCGGACATCGAGGCTGATGATGAGGATGAGAAGGAGGATGAGGATGATGATGATGATGATGATGGTGATGGGATGGGTGCACTACCAGGCCGGGGTGCCATTGATGGACAACATGCACGTGCAGCACTCATACACAATTATTTATTATACACTTCATATGCACATTCAGCACTTCATGTGGTGACACTACATTAAATGGTTTGTATAAACATGAAATTAAGATTGTCCACTCGTTATTTGCATTTTAACAATAGTGTGTTTTTGAACCAACAGGTGAAACAGGAATTGGCTATAAATCAAGAACACACGTGCCCCCCCACATCCCCAACGTACCCACCCACCAACCAGGCCCCAACTGACTAACCAAACTAAGGACCAACCCCACCTCCCCAACGTACCCACCCACCAACCAGGCCCCAACTGACTAACCAAACTAAGGACCACCCCCACCTCCCCAACGTACACACCCACCAACCAGGCCTCAACTGACTAACCCCACTAAGGACCACATTCACCTCCCCAATGTACCCACCACCAACCAGGCCCCAACTGACTAACCCCACTAAGGACCACCCCCACCTCCCCAACGTGCCCACCCATCAACCCAACCCCATCACAACTGGTTGGATGACAGTTCAGCAATGCACATCCTATTTCCGTCCATGCTTGTGCCTGTAGATGTCCTTTACGGAGGGTCCTGATAGCTGTGAGACCTCCTACGTGGGCTACTGGCCACCGAATTGGAGGATGTGCTGCTGGCAGATGGCACTGTAGGGTTCGTAGGTGGAACATGACCCAGGAAAGCCTGTTGGGCAACAAGCATTGTCTCTGCAATATTCAACATGATATCCTTCCCCTCCCTGACCTGCCGTGATAGCACTATGTTCGTCGTTGCAAACCGCCAAATTGCATGAGAGAGGCGCTGCACAGAGGTGGCAGTGCTCTCCCGCTGGAGTCAGGCCTCCTCACATTGTAGTCGGACCTCCTCACATTGCAGCTTCGCCTCCTGGAGCTATTGCTCCACAAGCTGTGTCAGGATTGCCTGGTGCTCCTCAATGCGCAGTAGGTGGGCGCTGAGTTCCATGATGCAAGGTGTGGGGGAGCGCAATGGACTGTGGAATCCCATGGGGCTGAATACGCGCACCTGTTTGGGAATGATGTTGTCCCCATCATTCCCATTGTCGGGTGCGTGAGCGCCCTGTTCTCCCGGCACACTGTCGACACTGGCTCCGTCATTGTCACTTGTTGTTTGCTGACCACTGATGGGTTCGATCGAAGTGGCTGCATGTGTGTCTTCTGTTGCCACATGCTGCACTTCGGGTGCAGTGGGGATGGAGGTGTCCATAGGCACCGTCAGCGTGGCAGATGGTTGTGTGCCAGAGGTGGTGGCAGTGCCGTCCTGCGATGTCCTTGTCCGACGGCCATGTGCAGTCCCCCTTGGCGTTGGCTGTTGTGCCGAGTCACTGTCGGTTGATCTGCCTGTGGGGGAATGTAGGGCATGCTGTTACTCGTGTGACAGGATGTAAATCGGGCAGTCATATGCAACATACTCCTCCACTTGCATGTACACACATTTGATGGGTGATGCACTCAGGTGTGTTGATCACGGCTTGCACACAGTTGCATGCCGTCTGCCTGTCCTGGTGGTGTTGTCACATGGGCGTGTTGAGTGTGGTGTGGTCATTGGTGGTTGTGTTGTGTGCCTCTAGGGCCTCCCGGGGAGGGAGGGGGATGGGTCATTGGTGGATGTGTTGTGTGCCTCTAGGCCCTGCCGGGGGGGTGTTGTGGGTCATTGGTGGATGTGTTGTGTGCCTCTAGGCCCTGCCGGGTGGGGGGGTGGGTTGTGGGTCATTGGTGGATGTGTTGTGTGCCTCGAGGCCATGCCGGGTGGGGGGATGGGCTGTGGGTCATTGGTGGATGTGTTGTGTGCCTCTAGGCCCTACCAGGGGGGGTTGTGGGTCATTGGCGGATGTGTTGTGTGCCTCTAGGCCCTGCCGGGGGGTGGTTGTGGGTCATTGGTGGATGTGTTGTGTGCCTCTAGGCCCTGCTGGGGGGATCGGGAGAATTCCATCATTCGCATTCATGACTTTGCACTCTGTGTACTTACCAGCCTCGCCAGGTGTGCTGGCTTGGTCCGACCTCTGCTCCGCCAACTCCCTCGATCCCCTCTAGGTGCATGATACTGCTGCACCTCTCCTTCCCGGTCTGGAGCTTCAGGGGTGAAGGTGGTCCCCCTCCTGTGCCGGTGCTGTGCTGCTGGTGTGGACATGCAGCTGCAGATCATCCCAGCACTTGTGGCAGTCTACAACGATGCGCCCTGTGATGCCGACTGCTGTGCACTTCTGTGCAGCAGCTGCCCATATTTCCTTGTGCCTCTGCTGTGTGCTGCGCCTTTGATCAGCACTAACAGCAGTGCCGCATTATCCACGATGTGCTCAACGAGCACTGTAAATTCAGCCTCGCTGAAGCGGGGTTTGCGCTGACATGTGGCTGGTGTCCAAAATATCATCCTGGTGGTTGTCTGTAGCAATCACAGTAGATGTAGCCCCAGTGGTTGCTGAGGATTGCAGTGGATTGATAAGTAATGGCTGCCGCTCTCGTTCCGGGTTTTCGCGATCACTGTGTTTCTGGAACCGGTATTTCCGTATCCGGGACGGAGTTGGCGGATACTGATGTGCTGCTGCCATGTTGCATGGTGCATCCGTCTCCATGGGTGTTTGCGTTACGGCAGTGACATCATTTCCGCAATGGTCTGGTGCACGCGACCGACCAACCGTAATCGCACTTTACTACAGCATGCTTGCGATCGTGGAAACAGTGTCACCGCCTTCATGGTAAAACCGGATTCCGGACAGGCTACCTTGTAATGAGGGCCAATGTTTTGAGCTGAATTTTGTCCTTGATGGAAAGCCATTTATTCTGTCTCCTTGACTCCGAGATGTGATCTCTCATTCATATACTCAAAGCAGTCCTAAGTGCATTATTCTGAAGAATTTGGAGTTTATTGACAATGTGCTTACTTGCACCTAAGTCGAGTGCGTTGCAATAATCCAATTTTGATAGGATGAGGCCATGGAATTGACTTGTTTACGTAGGTTGGGCGCTGAATCTAAGTAGAAGCCTAGCGTTTTGACCCCTTTTACCACTTTAATGTTATTCCCGTCAATAGAAAGAGGCATAATTGTTACTGAGTTTGTTAAAGTTAGCTGAGGATCCTAGTATCGGGAGCTCAGTTTTATCATCATTCTGGCAGAAGCCATGGGAGGCCATACAAGCCTGGATGATTAGATACATTTTATTCTCTAGGGCCACGTCAGTATCATAGTTTCCAGTGAGAGGTATGAGGATCTGGGTGTCATCTGCATAATTAGTGTAGGTGACACCCAGATGATCAAGATCGTCAAACAGGGGCTTTGTGAAAATGTTATATATGGGGTTGTTCGCTATGCAAGCCATGGCTACCCTTATCTATGTATTTCAGAATGAACCTACATTTCCCATAATAATAGGGATATACCACGTCCCTATTGACGTCGATACGCTATTGCATAGATGTCCCCTATGCATTTCTCGCTCACGTGATCACGCTACGTGATGACGTCACGACGCGGCATGAATCACGGTTTCACCGGTGAATATTATGCTGTTGTGCTACGTAGAGCAATTATAAGGAAACAAAACTCTCAAGCTTTTTCGAATTGCTTACCAAGGCAATAAAGTAAGTGGGGATGACTGAAGATGAGATATAGACAATTTACGGGCCCAAAAAGTTAGTAGGGGTCTAATTGGTGTTTTTGTACGGCTTTGCTTTTCAGAGCTTGATTTAAAAAAGGAATTGGAGGCCACTGACTGTGACGGTAACAAGGACTTCCCTGTGAAGTTTTGTATATTGACATCCTTAGGATTTGGAACTGGGTGTATGGGCTCTGTTTTACAGGGTGATAATTATTATCCCATGGACAGAGATGTTGGAACTCAGAGAGAGACAAAACAAGTTAATTGGAGAATTCTAGTTTGGTAAGCACTATCACCTTATGCTTTCAAGAGACTTAAAAAATACATATGGGTTGATAGATATGCCCCATGGTATTAATATGCAATTATTGTACACTAGATTAGAGAAGATAAGAGGAACAGGAAGAATTCCTATAAGAAATTGGGAATCTGCAGCAAGAACCAGTAAAGGTCCAAGAGTTATTACTAAGCAAGAGAGGTATGTAATAATTAACATACTGTTATACCCTTAGAGGGATGAGGGTTTGGATGTATGGAAACAGAAATTAATATCTGACTATTAAAGGAATGGTTCAGTCAAAAAATGTTATTGTGTTATTGTACCATGTGTTTTTAAGCCTAAGTCGCTCGATTTTAGAAAAATTTCCTATGGATCTTACCCGGGTTTTCGTCCATTAAACGCACGCGAAAACAGGCATCAGGGTGCTGCCATTTTGTGATAATCCTATCATTTGCCCCATCGCCCTGGCTGACCTGCTTTTGCGGCACTAAATCATATACCCCGCCCCTGAGCCTGTCATCAGCAGACCCATACCGCCCATTTCACAACGCCAAAGCACGTCTCGTGTCAACATTCGCTGCACTTCAGCTAATGACGTGTCGCCATGGAAACAGACCGTTACATAACACACAGCAGCAGATTTTCGATTCCATTCCTCTCTCTGTGTTACTTTGAGTATTCTGTGACTCGTTTCTGTGCTCTGGTCAGCTACCTTCGTTGCTTGTAGCCCGTGTGAACAGATACCAGTACCACCGCTATAAATTATTTTAGTTTGTTTAACACACAATGGCTACAATTATGCCCTACATGTACAAGCCCGAGTATACCGAGGAGGAACTACTGGAAAGGGAAACACGCAAAAACGATGGATTTTCGGACGGCAGTTGGGAGGACGATTCAACAGCTGAAGAGCCTGGACCTAGTCGCATGGACGGTGTTTCCACCTGATGCACATGCAATCGGTGCGAGCTAATGCCAACCGAGGACGAGAACTGCTGCTGCTGTGAAAACTCGGGATGCGTGGCCTACATTTTGGAAGGTGATCCACAGCCGCAATGCATCACCGAGCTGCCAGACTTCAGGGTAGCCTGCCTCACACGGTCCATGTTGAGGATAATGATGGTGCTTATGCACGAACTTCGCACAACTGTTCGTCCTCGTAATCCGAGTAACGAGTAAGTATACTCTGCTTGTCATGCCACTTCTATTTCATGGTCTTCTACTATATCCAAAATTACATATACATATCATTGTAACGCATGAAAGTCGTTCAATAGTGTGCAGTGTCCAGATAGCATTTGTCCGAGCAGAATGCCATTAGTTACAAGAATTGTCATTGACAACAAACGTTTATTAAACTTATCTTGGTCATTGAAAAACAGTTTGTTTCATTCCTTTTCACAGGTGGTACAGGCTGGTGGCCTATCGTTCCTTTACATGGTGGCTCCACGGGAGGCTTGGACACCGCGTTGGAAGAGTGATACCCGCCTGTGCCGTTCGTGCCATAAGAGAAACTTTCCCAAGTGACAGCGGTCAGTACATGGGATTTTCTCTCGCTGTGCTGCAACCTGACCTGTCTAATCTTTAAAGTGTTGTATTTTTGTGTCATGAAAATAAGATACAAAATAAAACACCACATATATTTTAACAACGGTTGTTTCGATTTTTTAAATGAATCAAGTGTGTCTCCATTCAAGGATGGACGTCAGACATCTGTGCTCCGAATGGGTGAAGGTCAGGTCGCTGTGAAGCGGGGCGGTCACTATCTAAGCTAACATAATATATTCTCAATAATGCATGCACTAAATAACACTTGTTCAAAGTCTTTCAGTAGGTTATGTCTCTATAAATGTGACACATATATCTATACTATCAATTAACATTGGATTATACAGGCCTTAGGTTAAGGGTCTTGACCACTATAATACACTGTTTGAAGTGTGGGTCTGTGCTCACAAGAATCTCCAGTATGTGGCATTTGTTATTGATAGGCAACGATATACTGCAGTAGGGGTCTAATGTTAGTTGGGGATCTGCTAGGTGGGCATCATGGCGTGGTCAGTGGTCTGGCACATGAAGAGAATACCTTGCAAGGACACAGGGTCAGAATGGCAGTAAGTTTCCACTGGCGAGGGTGTGTGGGCAAGGACACGTTTGTGGAGATGAACGAGCTATGTGCTTAGTTCAGGCTGGTTCACATCCAGGACAGTGATCTCAAAGGAAGTGATGTGTTACATTTATTAGCTGTTGCAAATACCTCTGGAGTTTTCCAGTCAGAGTGGGAACGAGGGTGGGGGCCATGTGCTCTGCGCAGTGAGACCTGGTCACCAAGATGGAGTGTAAATGGGGTACAAAAATGGATGCCCCGTGTCCTGCTCAGTGGTCCCATCTACGCGAATGTCAACCAAAGTTAACATCACATAAGGGCAAGGGGCGAACCCACTGCTGGAGGCACTTGGTCCGAGTTTCTACTGAGAAGTAAAGGATGAGAGGGGCCTGATGGCTCCTCGCTCCCACACACTTGCCTGCACGCCCACCGGCCCATCCATCCCACCCCCCTCTATCAAAGGCGGTTCGCACCCGGGGATGAGCACTGGCATGGGGGGCTGTCACGGGCGCAAACAACATGTACACTTCAAAAGGTATCCCACGCCCAGGGGCCATCGCTTACATGGCCTCCTCAGACCCTGTGCCTCCAGGCAGGCCTCCCCTGAGGCAGGCCGACCCCCTGCAATCCACATAAGTGTGTCTCCATTCAGCAGTCTTCCTGTGCCTTATCTGCACGCCCCAGGCCCATCCATCCCACCCCACTCTATCAAAGACGGTTCGCACCCGGGGATGAGCGCTGGCATGGGGGGCTGTCACGGGTGCCAACGGCCAAGGTGCCAAACAGCATGTACACTTCAAAAGGTATATCACGCCCAGGGGCCATCGCTCACATGGCCTCCTCAGACCCCGTGTCTCCAGGCAGGCCTCCCCTGAGGCAGGCCACCCCCTGCAATCCACATAAGTGTGTCTCCATTCAGCAGTCTTCCTGTGCCTTATCTGCACGCCCCAAGCCCATCCATCCCACCCCCCTCTATCAAAGGCGGTTCGCACCCGGGGATGAGCGCTGGCATGGGGGGCTGTCACGGGCGCAAACGGCCAAGGTGCCAAACAGCATGTACACTTCAAAAAGTATCCCACGCCCAGGGACCATCGCTCACATGGCCTCCTCAGACCCTGTGTCTCCAGGCAGACCTCCCCTGAGGCAGGCCGCCCCCCTGCAATCCACATAAGTGTGTCTCCATTCAGCAGTCTTCCTGTGCCTTATCTGCACGCCCCAGGCCCATCCATCCCACCCCCCTCTATCAAAGGCGGTTCGCACCCGGGGATGAGCGCTGGCATGGGGGGCTGTCACGGGTGCAAACGGCCAAGGAGCCAAACAGCATGTACACTTCAAAAGGTGTCCCACGCCCAGCGGCCATCGCTCACATGGCCTCCTCAGACCCCGTGTCTCCAAGCAGGCCTCCCCTGAGGCAGGCCGCCCTCCTGCAAACCACATAATACCACGACATACACACGTCATTCATTCACAAACACACCCCTGTTTCTAATACTTTATAAACCACTTGATATGTCTCATGAGAACATTTTTGTGCTTTGCAAGTCAACTCCTGAACCTTCTACCTGAGAAGCACTGAGATCTATGCTAATCTGCTCGTTGTCGTGCTATCTGAGACCTCTTTGAGCAAATTCGTCAGTGTGCTACCTGTGGCCATCTACCTGTTCTCCTGCAACATACTGCTCGGCCTGCTGAATCCAACTGTTTGTTGGGAAAGGTAAGGCCATGTATCCTAGTCATATTTCAGTCATTTTTAAATTTCTATCTATTTGCGATTAGAGTACCCAATAGTGCTATGGTCATTGGTCTCATTGCTATTGACTTGAGTTTCAATTGTTATGCTATCAATAGATCTATTTATTTTCATCTGTGTCAATTGTCATCGAATTGCATCCTTCGGGGGTCCAGTCTATAATGTAAGCGTGTTTCCTACTCGTGCAAGACAGAACATCCAAGGGACGAGTCACATGTTCAGAGTTTAGTCACATCATTTACACATTTCTATAACTTATGCAAATACTAAGCCGCACATGATGAACTGGTATAGTTCCGGCGAGTAAAACAAACCTTGCATTGAACATTGTATGGTTCATTTACTTTTGTCGGGGAATGTACTGTTATTTGTAAACAGCTTTTAGTGACACTAGCTTGAGTCAGAATAAACCGTATATATTAAGCTGGCTCAGCTGTGACAAATTCACGGTTCATATTAATAATGGACTAGAAATTGTAATGTTATATTTTAGTATGATTGTTTTTATATTGATGAAATACCTTTTATAATTGAGTGATTTGATGATTTGTTTGAGTATGAATGTAGTATGGTTGATGTGTGGTTTGTTGTAATTTTAGATGGAAATGTTGTACCTTATCAGTCCAATTATGAATCTGATGGATTGATTAATGAATTTATTGATATTCATACAGATGAATGTTTTTATAATTATGAGATTAGTTTTCTAGAATGATTTTTTTCTATATATGTTAATAAAAAACATTGAATTGTAATTACGTGTCCACTGGGTTGAATTCAATTTGTTTCACCTCAGTACATGATTTTTGGAAGACACATTCTCTCACAGATGTCTCTTGAGGTGTGAAGCTATTGTGAGTATGTAGACCGGTAGACTGCACTAGGACTCACCACATAAACACAACAGTACTCTGACCTTTAATGTGAAGTATTTTGTGTTGTATCCAGGCCAGGTCACATTATTTAGATATTCCCGGTGTCCCTTGTTACTCCTGTGTTTTGGGGTCATTTACTTTTGTATCACATTTTTATTCATTAAGATTGTTTAATAATGTCAATATTTACTTTTCAGAATTTTCAACAATGCCTGCATGTTCGATTAGCGGTTGCCCTTCGAAGACCAATGCTAAATCTGAAGGCACTACAATGCATGTATTCCCGAAAACTGTTGATCGAATAAGAGAATGGGTCAGGCATTGCGGATATCCACTGGATGAGCTTGAAAGTAGAGTCCAAGAAGTCTTAGAGGACAAGAGGGGTGATCGATACCGCATCTGCAGTCTGCACTTTTCCTCGAACATGTAGGCCACATCTTGGTTAACAAAGAAGAATAAACGGCGAGCAACACGAAAATTGCTCGCTAACGCTATTCCCACTCTATTCGTCCACATTCCACCACTGGTGAGTCAAGTGTCCGTTTTTAGCTTTAGGCCTTGCGGTAGTGTGTAGGTAGCCGAATGGATTAATTGATATTTTAGGTGTTGTTTCCAATTTGTAATACTTTCGACATTGATATGAGTGTATAGCTTTTTGAATAATGACATTTATCAATATATTCTTTTTAGATTCCATAATCCACAAACAAAATCTATATATGGTCACAGGTAATTGTGCTATATTGCGCATTTTCAATAGCATTACTCTCAAGTATTCTGTCTCCTTACATGGCAATTTTAAATATTGGCATTTCATTATCAAACAATAATTTACCTTTACAACTTCTTGGCTATCCCTTGAATCTGAAGCAAGAACATTCTACTTCCGTGACGTGTTCGCAGTTATCAACCACTTCTAGCGCGTATCAGGTAATCTTACTTGGCTATTCCGTCACAGACTTGTTTTATGCATGTCAAGTAATAGTTTTTATGTATCGTGTGATTATTTTACAGAATGTTTGGTTAGTGCTTTCAAATTAATATACACCTTAGTTATCATCCACTGGTGTTTGTTTTCAGTTATAATTAGTGTTATCCATAGTAATGCAAGTACTGTCTTTCAGAGAGATGCTGAAGCGTCCACCACATTGACAACAGCCCTAGATGTTCTTCAGCAGCGCGAGGTATGGATACTGACAGCTCCATCGACCGTGATCATCAGGACTGGAACACTTGTCGTTTGATTGTTCTACATCATGTTTCATTCGTGGTCAGCCATTGATATGTACCTGTCGACCCCAAGTGTGTGTTGTGTTTTCAATATTGTAATCCTTACTAATGCAAATACTATGATTCAGGCAGTTGTTGAAGCGTCAACCCACGCACTTGATGCGGAGCCTGACATTCAAGTAATTCCAGGGGAAGTGGAAGCGGGACCATGCATATACGAATCGGCGCAATAGCTTTCGGAAGTGCGCACCACATTTACAACATCCATAGATATTCTTCAGCAGCATGAAGTATGGATACTGACAGCTCCATCGAGCGTGATAATATAACGTGATTCCATTTGCTATACTTTCTTCCCTATTAACGCAAGTACTGTGTTTCAGGGAGACGACGGAGCTTCCACTACAATCACAAGATCCCATTTAGATGATGCAGATGTAAAGAAATTGGAGAAATAAGTCGATTAAATCTGATCATATTAAAATATTCCTTGATTCTTTTAGACAATGCATCATTTGTGGTTATCTCTTTATATGTACCTGTGCTGTCGACCCCAAGTGTGTGTTATGTTTACAATATTGAAAACCATACTAACGCAATTACTGTGTTTCAGGGACTTGCTGCTGCCTCCTCTCCAATACAATCAGCCATGGCACTCCATGCAGAGCCAGAGGTATGGATACTGACAGTTCCATGGAACTAGGTCATCAGAGCTTGAATACTTGTCGTTTGATTGTTCTACACAATGTTTAATTCGTGTTGAGCTATTGAGATGTACCTGTGTGTTCATCCACACGTGTTTTAGAAATGAAAGTACTATGTTTCAGGGAGTCGATGGAGCCTCATTCCATGCTATGCGGATACAGAAAATATAGTCGTTGCAGCGCAAGAGGAAGGGAAGAGATGCGGAAACGAATCGGAGCTACAGCATGCAGATGTTGAAGGTCGAGTCAAGAAAGTTGCAAAGAAAAGAAACAAACATAAGGTTAGTTACAAACAGTTCATAACTTTAGAATTTCTTTGTGCTGGGGACTATTTTATGTGTTTTCCAGTCAATTGTACTATACTTTATCTTGTGTTTAAACTGAACATCCCTTTTCCAATCTGTCCTGTAGTTACCCGTGGGTCTACGAACTATACATACACAGGCAGTGAAGCGAATGAGAGATGTTGCTTGCCAGACCATTTACACTATGGAGGAACTATTAATTCAGACGTGGCGTGTTGAGACTAGAGATGCTCATGTCCAATGGCCAGAACATGAAATGAATGTGTCCGGAGAATCCAGTAAAGATGTAATGGACCATTGCTACAGTGCGACTGCACCACCACAAGAAGATGATACTGAATGTATTGAGGATAGCTCGGAAGTAGTCGCAGATCAATTCACACAATCTACACCCACCAAAAAATTGCCACCAAAAAAGCTGTCGACATTGTTGTGTTCTCCCATCAATGTTGAAGTAACAGATGTTGAAATGACAGAGAATGAACCAGCAGCAGCATTCACTGACGCATCAGAACTTGATAGCAGCGATATTTCTTTCAGTTGTGGTGAAATGTCCTCAACGATGCAGTCCGAAACAAGTGTGACACCGGATGACAGTCTAATGAAAGAGGGCAAATACATAGTATTCGACAGTTGTTTGATGGATATTATAAGTATGCTGAAATGTGGGCATTCCGTCAGAGGGAAAGTATGTCGGAGGCCATTGATTCATGTGACTCGTCAAAAACAAGGCAGTAACGTCAAAATACATGCCGCCTGTAGATTGAATCATACATTCCCATGGTCTGCACAAGCGATGCTGGGCCAAATGCCAGCAGGCAATCTACTGTGTGCAGCTGCATCACTTTTTAGTGGCTCCAGATTTAGAAAGTTAGAGTCTTTCTTTAAGTTTGTGGAACTCCATTCCATTTCTAAAACGCAGTACTACAAATTCCAACATGATTATCTATTTCCGGCCATTAGCGGTGCTTGGAAAATTGAACAATTGTCTCTAGCAAGTACATTCGAAGGCAAACGATTCAGGCTAGCCGGCGATGGACAGTGCGACAGCCCTGGATTTTCTGGCAAGTACTGCACCTACCATTTTCAGGACATGGATAGTCAGAAAATTGTGAGTTCGGTGGTCGTGCAGGTAACACAATGTACATCCTCAGTGGCCATGGAGAAACTAGGATTTATAAAATCAGTGGAATATCTACAATCGAGGGGAATGCACATTGACCTCATAGCCACGGACAGACACGTTTCAATTGCCAAGACAATGAGAGCAGCTCCCACATATTAAACATCAATTTGACATATGGCATCTTGCTAAATCAATCAATAAGAAAATCTCGGCTGAAGGGAAAAAAAGGTTTGGAAAGTATTTCAGAGTGGTCAGTCTATCAGCAACCATCTTTGGTGGAGCTCCAAAACTTGTGAAGGGTCAGTGGAAATACTACTTGAAAAATGGCAGTCACTGATGCACCACTGTACCAACGTTCACTGCTGGTCAGAAAACCTACATTTCCACCAATGTGAACATGGCCCTTTGTCCCCAGAGGAGGCAAGGAAGAAGAAGTGGTTGATTCCATCTTCACCGATACACAAAGCCATTGAGAAGATTGTTTTCGATAAAACTCTATCAAGAGATTTGAGGGGACTGACAGAATTCTGTCACACATGTGGTTTGGAGGTGTTCCACAATATGTGCCCAAAGTACAGGCCAAAGCGCTTGCATTTCAGCATACAGGGCATGAGACATAGGACTCTACTTGCGGTCTTGGCCCATAACGAGAATCTCTGCCGTGAACAGTGTAGGACTACGGGTAATGTAAGTATGCCTTGCTACACTAAGGTGTTTTCAAAAAGAAGTAAGCATGGGTGATCAAACCAGTCTATGAGGAAATGGAGTTCGACTTTGTAAAAAGCCTTATTGTTGCTGTACTCGAGAAGCACAGATATGGAATTTTGAACGTTTCTGTGCAGAGCACTGATGCATTGCCACCAAACATTGCCACTGTGCCATGTCCACCCAAAGCAGAGCTGGTTGTGAAGTACAGATCCCGGTTTAAATAATTGTAATATGATTGTCTTTTTGTAAATAAATGTTATTGTACAGTATGCTAACCCTAACCCAACCCTTCACCATCCTGGGTGGCGAACAATCTGGTTGTCATCTTTGACTTCTCTCTCTATTCACCTCATATCGCTGACCTTGTCAATATGTGTATGTATATATTTTTGTTGCTGTAACTAAGTTTCGCAATCTCATGTAAATGCTGCGCGCTGTTAACCGAGGGAAGGCTTGCGTATTGCAAATAATAAAACAAACAAACAATAAATCTCACTTTCAACTCAACTCCTCGGGTACGTTATACTTTCCCTGACCTTCCCCCAAAAAGTCAATGTCTCCATAGTTATGGTTCTCTAGGGCTGCAAAGCTCACGGACAACGAGGACAAAATTGGGGGCCTCAGAACGCGCCAAGCGAGCCGTTGCAGATGGGAGAGAAGCCAGTTCGCATTTGCACATTGAGGCCTAGTACATAGATGGATTCGAAAATTCAAGTTCTCAAAGATGGCTTTACAAGGGATGTTTCAAAGTAAGAATGTATGCTCATTTAGAGTGAAGGACAGCGGCTTTGATTTTCAGCTGGCGGCCTGTAGAGGCCCACAACTCGCACTGGCAGTATAAGTTTCTATTGTTTTTTGACCTTGAGAGACATGGACCATGCCAAAAGGACTTCATTTGAAGGAGGGGTGCAATAACGTAAGAGACGATAAGGCAGAACGTTCTGAAACTAGACCGAGTTTCATGTTAGTTCAGTATACGAAAAATCGTTGTCAAGAGCACAGTGGAATTTACGGACTGCATTACGCAGAGACACAATGGAAATTGCAAATATAATGTAAGTAACTCTTTAGACGCTTTTATACCGGAATGAAGAATTCATGAATGGATGAATGAATGAATGAATGAATGAATAGCAAGTAAAACGTTTGTGGGATCGTCTTTGTACTGGGCACATGGGCATGCAGGTCCACATTCCACACGCATGTAGACAAACAGTTGTTTCTCATTGTGTGTTAACCTTGATTTATTTCGTTAGTTTTCGCATTGATTTTAGAGCCGAACATGCAAGCAAATAGTTTCAGATCGGCTGTAATAAATAAAAATGAATAATATTAATAAAGATCGGCTGGCGAGACTAATTATAATTTTTATGTTTTCAAAACAGGTATATCCTACCCTACTGCTACTTCCACCAGTTTCAGACCCAGGCAGATGGTTTTTTCAACCGCCAGCTGCAGCTTATCGTAAACAACTGCACCACTTTGACGATCTTATGGGACGATCGCCAAGGGCCCATATGCCCTTATGCGGTACTAGCGGCTAGAAGCAACATATCAACCTTTACGCTGGCCTAGTGCCTAGTTGTTGGAACAGCCTTACGGTTCACCGTGCGACCAAAGTGCTTCTTTTAACGAAAACCAACACCCTGTGTACGATAAAGGAACAGCGCGTGACTCACGATAAAACGGAAGAGGATTTGCGGATAGAGAGAAAAGAAAAAAAATCACATTCCGATTTAATATGCCAATTGCTGAATATTCTATAAACATTTAATGTTAAATACATGTACTTTACCAAATGAATCGTGTTGCTGTTTGATTTGAAAGTACAGTTTCATATTCCGAATTGTGGCACGCTGTGTTGTGAGATGATCTGTGTTGGTTTTCGTGTTCTGTGTGAAGTCACGTAGAAGACTACTGGGCGCGTTTGCCTACGTGGCACAGTAACGTCAAGGAGAGAGGCGGGGAATATGAATGTTTTGATAATGTCAGGCTCAGGGGCGGGGGATATGATTTAGTGCCGCAAAAGCAGGTCAGCCAGGGCGATGGGGCAAGTGATAGGATTATCACAAAATGGCAGCGCCCTGATGCCTGTTTTCGCGTGCGTTTAATGGACGAAAACTCGGGTAAGGTCCATAGGAAATGTTTCTAAAATTGAGCGACTTAGGCTTAAAAACACATGGCTGACCCGTAGGGACAATAAACATTTTTGACCGAACCATTCCTTTAAGTACTAATAGGGTGTCCTTTTGATTAACAGGGTACTCTCCCCAAATAAAGAAGATTTTTAATTCCGGCACAAGACACACTCCCCTGAAGAATGTCCTACATTGATGTATATCAAGGAAAGAAACTTGTACAAGTCGGGTTTTTTTAGATATACCAATAAGAAACAAGCTGAAATTAGTGAGGCATTGGAATCAAAGTGTTATTATGTTACACATTTTTGATCCTTTAAGAACTATTGCATTGTGACTCACTTACGGTGTCTCTACTTGTGTTGTTTTAGCATATTGTATGTGTTTTATGTACTATGATCATTTTTATGATTGTTTTATGAAATTTGTCTATTTATGACTAATAAAATTTGTGATAATTATCAAGATATTCCACTCTATGTGGGAAGAGTGAAAGGTGACACCAAATAGAACATAGGACTTCTTTTTGTATATAGAAAATACATTGTCAGTGACACACAAGAGCCTTGGGGGACTCTGCATGTTATTGGGATATTTTCAGCTGCCACCGAACGGGAGAAGACTCTCATGGTCCTATTGTTTAGAAATGATTGGATCCATGCTATTGTGTCCTCTGAGAAGTGGGCTGCTGAGGCAAGGTGATTATACAGCACCTTGCGGTCCACCAAATCGAAAGCGGCAGACAGATCCAATAGTAATAGCCATGCAGTTTTCCCCTTGTCTTTAAGTTTATCAATCTGGGTTTTTAGTTCAATCAACGCTGTTTCAGTGCCATGTTGAGGCCTAAGGCCAGATTGTCGAATCCCTAAAAGGTGATTGGTCTCTTGGTATTCCTGGATCTGAAGGTATGCTACCTTATCTAGTATCTTTAGTAGGAACGGGACAGTTGTTATTGGCCTGTAATTAGTAGGGATAGTGGGTTCCAGGGATTGTTTTTTTAGGAGAGGTCGGACCCATAACTCCTTTAGGTTGCTAGGGACCGTGCCAGATGAGAAGGAGACATTGATTAATTTTGAGATAAAAGGCGCCACGTCTCTGGCGGCATCTTTGATTATCTGAGCAGTGCAGCTATCTCCTTGGCACCTTCAGGGTTTGAGAGAAGCAATAATGTTTTCTACCTCGCAAATAGAAACTTTGGAGAATTTGAAGCATTGAGGAGGTTTGGCGGAATTCACTTCAGTTCTATGGGAAGTAGCTATGTTGGGTAGTTTCAATCTTTTGTCAGCTATTTTTTTTGGAGAGTGGCAAACTTGTGGTCTCGTGCAGAAGGGATGTGACCTAGCAGTTCGGGCTGGACTGCTCCTTTTGGGGTGGGGCCAAGCCTGTTTTGCATATGGTCTTTCCCCTGCTGTAATAGCTTGGCAGGCGAAGAACGATGTTCTGGAGGGTTGCCCCGAGCAATGCCAGTGGTTAAGATTCAATCTAAACCTTCCAGCCATCACCTCTTTGTTTTTGCTTTGTCACCCCGAGTGGGACGGGTATGCCCAGACGTGGGTCCTGTGCCTGCTGGGTCTAGAGACCCAAGCTACTCCTCACTGATGAGCCCCATCAAGGGCGAAACATGTTTGGGGATGCTTGTGGTCTCGTGCAGAACGGATGTGACCTAGCAGTTCGGGCTGCAATGCTCCTTTTGGGGTGGGGCCAAGCCTGATTTGCATATGGTCTTTCCCCTGCTGTAATGGCTTGGCAGGCAAAGAACGATGGTCTGGAGGGTTGCCCCGAGCAATGCCAGTGGTTAAGATTCAGTCTAAACCTTCCAGCCATCACCTCTTTGTTTAAACTTGTTGGTTAGAGCATTCTGGATGCTAGTACACCAAAGTTTATCCTTCAAACAGGTGTCTGTCGGGGGGATGGGGCCTCCATTTCTCTGAGGATAACAAAGAATTCCTTGGTACTGGAACTAGCTTTGTTAATCCTATTGTTGTATGTCTCACGTTTGGCAAGTAATATCTCTTTTTTTTATTTAGCTGAAATATTCAGCAGGTGAGTTTTATTCTCCACAGTGGGGAGGTGTTGCCAGAGGGCTTCCAATTTTTAGTTGAGGTGTGAACCATGAATTCAGGTGAGCTCTAAGTTTGCCTTTGCCTAGTTTAAATGGGGCAATGATGTCTAGAGCTTTAGTCATCATGGAATTATAGACATCTACTAGTGTGTCTGGATCAAGGGTGTCCGTCAAGGAATTGAGAATAGGGATTACGTGTGGTAAGATTGTGTCCACAGTAATATTGCATTTGTTCCTAGTGAGGAGTGGAGGTGTGTTAGGTTAGCCTTAGTTGTGGGGATATTGGCTGAGAGAGTGAAGGACAGTAGGTGGTGATCTGTCCAGGATTTGGGGTACAATAGACGTGATTGCAGTTTTGCAGTTAAGATCCACTACCCAATCTAAAGTTCTGCCTTTATCATGAGTAGACTGAGTAACTCTTTCAGTGAGGCCAAATTTGGTAAGGGCATTGGATACTGCTAGTGCTTGCTGGTCATTAGGGTCGTTGAAGCCTAGGTTAAAATCTCCTGACAGTAGTATTTGTGAGGCCTTGGTGTTATCAGATATTATTGTCATAATTGTGCATACTGATTAGAGCGCAACGTCACTTTTCAGTACACAAAATATTCAGTGAATCAGGCCTTTAGTGTTTCTTCTGTTTACTTAGTGCATGATGACGTTGCACCGTGCCCTTGAGCAATGGTTCCACCTCCCAATTTATTTGAGCGCTCAACCCACTTATTCTACCGCGGGTGCTAAATGTCATAGCACCATCGGACTTCAGGCGGCTCCAGGGGTTTGTCGTCCTTAATTGCCCTCCTTTCCCTAAGGACCAATACGTGAGCCTTTCTTCATGATCTATGACATTGCCCTCAGACGCTATGGTTACATAAAAGAGAGCATTCCAAAAAGCCAAACATTCACATATTTCAACCAACTGGACCAGAGAAGTTATGCGGTAAAGTTCGTAAGTTGGGGACTCGTCTCATGTTTGACTTCACCACTGAACTAAAGTGTGTGATTCTCGGCAGATCATTGTATCTGAATGTGATTTATCTCCACGACTTCTAATGTGAACTTCTTAAGTCCTGTTTTCACCGAAAAGGGATCATTTTACAAGTAAACAGAACAAATTGGTGCCATTTTTTAATATTAACAAAAAACAAATATATAGTTACCAAATGGCAATACATTGGCAATACATTTAATATGTTGATACTAAGCTGCAGTCACTGCTTTTTCTCAGATTGCTCCATACTTCGATATGACTGCATGTCTCTCCTTATAAATACAAATATTTAACAATAAACAAATGAGGGCAATCTTTGTTGTATCAGCATAGGTGTCCCTAAGGGGCACCAAACGGGGGCAATAGCTTTCCCTAATTTCTGCTTTGCCGCTCTAATTGATGGTCAGCCTCCTGCCTCCCCTCCGCCCCCACACTGGCACAGGACACAGGAGTATTAAAGATGCTACTTCAGCCAGCAGTCAGTTACAGACCTCTTTGTTTGCCCAGCCTGTTCTTTCTTCTGGCGTGAAGCAGACACCACGGGAGTAGATGGGCCATGACTATCAGTGGGGTGGAGGCCACCTACGTTAAAAGCAGGCTTCCTACGTGCTGGCCCATTCCTATTTGCTAAATGCTCTGCTTACAAATTATTATGCAACATACATTTCATCGTGACAGATGCTTCTTAAACTTAAATTCCCCAGTTTTTTATGAACTGTGTTATTTTTTGTTGGACTATCCGCACAAATATCCTTTACTTTGTATGCTCCTTCTTTTGAAATTCATTGTAGTCTACATCTAAAGGTGTTATTTGCTTGTGAAACAAATCAAAAGCAAATGCTTCTATATTACGGACAGTTGTTCTAAGGAAATAGAGCTGTGGGTACATGGGAGCCAACTTTTTATTTTAACTAGGAGGCAGACATATCCCCAACTCTCAGCCTAAGTATGAGTAAGCAGCATTTAACAGCACCTAACCTTCATGAGGAACTGTAAAAAGCCATAAGATGTACAGCCAGCTTTAAACATATAGAAACCCTGCAACAGTCACTCAACCTGCTGAGCTACCTTGGTAGCTTCATACCTTACAATGTGTCACTCTACCTTCAAAGAATTCGTCATCGGATATGGATGCCTGATTGGGTTCAAAATCACTACATTACCAACAGTGCAGCGTATGCAGTATCTTTAAAGGCAACAGTTTTATCTCCAGCCACATTGACACTGCACACAGTCCCATTTAGAATTTACAGCCATAAACTAACTGAGAACGGTAAATATCTCTATGGGGAGAAGTGGGGTTCATGTCCCCATTGCTAAAGAACTAAGGGGCCAGTTGCCCCCTTTGCCACCTTGGCACCTTTGGGTGTTATCTCATCCGTTAAACAGAATGCCTTTGACTACCTTTCACTTGGAACAGAGAAAGGAGTGATAACTCTTCTACTAAACAGAATGTTTTTGACTACATATAATTTGAAGCTGAACCTGGAGTGATATCTTTTCAGTTAGCAACACACAGGGCCTCATTACGATCTCGGCGGCAGCCATGCCGCTATTGGCGGCATGGCTGCCGCCGTAATCACGTCCGGGTTCCCAGAATGAGGAATTACCGGGCCATTTCGAGTTCAGAGGCCCCGGTAATTCCTCCTTCTAGGAACCCGGGCCCAGACCTTCCCCATTCCCATTTCAGCCCCCATAGGGCTGAATGGGAATGGGAGAGGGAGCAAACAACGGGGCGATCATGAGCGGCCCGTTGTTTGCTGCCTCCTCCCCTCGCGGGACCCGGTCTGCACGTCTGGTGAAACCAGACGTGCAGACCGGGTTCCGCGAGGGGACCTCGTAATCAGGCAGTACGGGGTTGATGGCGCCGGCACCTTTACCGGTGCCGTTAACCCCGTACCGCCTGGGTTATAATGAGGCCCACAGTCTATCTCTTCGTGAATACTATTAGATGAACTGTGGGTGTTGTTTTCTCCTTAAATGTCTGTCTCTTGCTTGCATGCACATCATACATAACAACTTAGTGCAGTGACTATCACACTTATAACCAAGTGGGAAGATTAAAGGCATCTCAAATTAGAGCATGTCTGGTGTGGGATGGTAAACAGAGTCTCATCATTACATAGCTCTATTTTCTTTTTTATTATTTTCTTTTATATTGGTTTGTTACAAACCTTTAAAAAGAAAAAAGAAAAACAAGAAAAGAAAAGGAACAAACAAAACGTCACGACTAGTAGACAGGTTTAAGATATAGAGAAACTCCGGCCAGAAAAACGCAAAAGAAAACGCAAAAAAGGGAAGGAACATGGCATGGTCTTGAAATTTAGCAAACGCAAAATATAAATTTAGCAGTTCTAACTAATGTTTGCAGTGCCCAAAGTATATTTGAACACTGTCACTATCATGGTTCTTGGTTTGCTTCTGCAGTTATCAATTTTTGTTCCAATGATTCCAAGCGATTCTAAGAAACACGTTAGCTCAATTGTTAATCTGCGGTCCGAGTCTTGAAAAGAATGTCTCCACCATTCATCAACGGTCAATGATGGTTTTGCCAATATAAACCTTCCCAAATGGTTTGTGCTTTCTTGCCTCGAATTGGGGCATAGTAATGTTAGATGTTTCAAGGTTTCAATATATTCTCCAGAGTCTGCATGACAAGGATCTTATACCTGCTGCTTCCCGTATACTCAAGTTTTCCTGAGTGGGAAATTGATTTAGGCAATATTTCATGAAGATCGCTCTACGCATTTTCTCTGGAAATTTTTGTAGACATGGCTGAATCTCATTCAGTTTTCTCTCTTTGATAGGTAGCAAATTCATGATTCTGTGTTTTTACTCGAGTCACCAGTGTCTATCCAGTCTTGGTTCCAAAGCATTAGTTTAACCTTGTTTAGGTTTTCTTGTAGCAGGCTCATATCCGCTCCTATGTCAGTTGAGAGTTTTTCGCAGCGTTGTGCCCACAATGATAACACAGAATCGCATGGCCCCTTAGCCGGATCTTTTAGGATGTTATGTTGTGGTTTCTTTGCAGTTGCTTTGCGATATTCATCTAGCGTGTTCCACGCAATTCTTCCATTAATGGATAGAAGACTGAGTTCATGTCTTATGCAGTCAGTAGGCACGCCTAATGGTAATCGCAGCACTTTGGGCCAGAACAAATGTTCCAATGAGGCCCATACTTTTGCAGGGCATCCAAAAGCGCAATCGGCTCTGTGGATTAAAGCCAGAATGACTTTCATTTTATAAAAGGTCAAGACAGGTATTAATGAATGTTTTCCATATTCCATGTTCACAATACAGACTTGCGCTGTCAATTGCTTTCATTTGCTCTTTACTTGTTCAACCCATGGAGCATCATTGATACTGGAACTCAGCAACATGCCCAAGTACATTGACTGTTTTGTTAACTCAATCTTCCCTTCACCCAGTTTCCAAATAAACTTTTTTTTCCCTGATAAGCTCTTTGTTCTTCTGCAGGTCCTGTAGAATTAATATTTCTGATTTTTGCGTGTTCACATTTAGACCATTTTGTTGGGTATATTGGTCTAGGATGCATAGTTTACGTTGTAGACCTATTGGAGGGAGGTCCATGAGGACTAGATCATCCGCATACAGCACCAAGTTGACTTCTTCTCCATTTATTTTTGGAGGGAAAATGTTTGCATTTTCATATGCGTCGCCCAGATCTGAGATGAATAGATTAAAAATAATCGAGGCAAGCGGGCAACCTTGTTTTACTCCTCGATAGGTTTTTATTCGATTTGGTAAGGTGCCCCTTTATCCATCCTTATTTTTATCTCGGTATCAGTGTGCAAAGCTTTTATTGCCAGTAATAAACTAATTGGGCACTTCCAATCAAACATTTTCTTCCAAAGCAGTTCTCTATCAATACTGTCAAATGCCTGTGACAGGTCAACAAATGCAAGATAGATCTTTCTGTTCCTCTTTATTGCATCCATTTTTAGTATGTTCAGCAAAAAAAGATTCTGGCCACAGCCTACTCCTTTGACGAAGCCTGATTGTCGGCAGTCCAGATGGTATGAATCTTGGATTCACTTGAGGAGTTATTTCTGTAGTTGGGTGGCAAAGATTTTTCCCAGGACATTCAAAAGGGCAATTGGCCTGTAGTTTTTCGGTTCGGCTCTATTGCCCTTTTTGAAGATTGGAATAACAATCGCTGTTTTACAGCTTGTGGGAATTATTCCTTTGTTAGCGATAGAGGAGAACAATATTACTAGAAAGTTGGCCCACTATTCAGGGTTTTGTTTGATAACAAAGTTAGTTAGACCATCAGGTCCAGGAGCCCTTGAAGATGAGCTTCGTTGGATACTCAGTAAAATGTCCTCTCTTCCAAAATGTAAATCCCATTTTGCAAGTTGTGGTAGAGGAGGGTCAGTGGAGGTACTTTTTTTCCATACACTGTGTGATAGTGTTTCATCCACTCACTTTCACTCACCATGTTGGCTTGCACTGCATCTTGACGACACTCGATGTTATTTATCAAGTTCCAGAAATCACAAGAGTTCTTGTTAATGAGGCTGGCCAGCATTGATTCACTGTCATGCTGGTACATGATAGCTTTATGGGAAATTTGCCAATTTTTGTATCTTTGTTTGCTGATTTTATTTGCTTGCTTTTGTTGATCAACATTAAGATTTTTATGTTGCCTTAGTTCTTTTCGAAGTTGTTGTTTTCTTTCACAGACTTGTTCATCAAAATGATGTTTAGGTTGGAACAATGGTTTTTTGGCTCCATTGTCCTTCAACATGTACTGTTTCAAAAGGCAAGTGTATTCAACTTTCTTGTGTGTTACATCAGTTATGTACGTATCATATGTTTCTGTAAAGATTTTAACATCCTGAGGTTTTATTCTTAGCTGAAATCTATTAGGTTCTACTATGACTTGATTATTCCATTGCTGAGGCTTTGTGATATTTGATGTCTGCAAGGAAAGTTTAAGTTGACTGTGGTCACTGTTGGAGTTGGCTGTGATTTGGAGTGACACGGCTCGTTGTTGTAAGTTATTTGATATGAAGAAGTAATCTATAGTTGACGATTGCTTCATACATCTCCAAGTTTTCTTAGGAGGGATGTCGCCTGTGATGTTCCCGTTGACGATGGTTACATTTCTTTCTTCAAGATCAGTTCACCAATTTTTGGCCAGTTTTTGGAGTGGATTCTGGGGACCGCAACCATTTTTGCTCTCATTCAAACAATGTAGATTGAGATCACTACAACAAATAATGTTCGGTTTTTGGTGGACGCTATTTATTTCATCAATCAAGTTACACACTATTTTTATAAATTGAAATCTTCCAGCGTTTTTGTGATGCCAGTAAAGATCTATAATGTGGATTTGATTGATGATGTTGTTTGTTTCATTTTCGGCAGCAGCCACTGTATGCTGTATGAACGGTGAGTGGTTTGTTGTTTTTACCAATTTCCATCCTGAGTTTTTTTTTTATCATAGTCAGGAGGCCAGCAGACGGACGTCCCTTTGTTCTTGTTATAGCTGGATTTATTGCCAGCTCATAATCGTCGGATATTGAGCAAGAAGCCATCCATGTTTCCTGAAAACAAATTACGGTTGAATCGTCACTCCAGCTTTTTGTTTGATTAAACAAGTGTACGAATCCTCTAGTGTTCCAAGATAAGATGTTTATGGTAGGTCCGAATGGTCCTTGTTGGCATTAGCTTGCATTGCCACCCAATACACCAGCCAGCCAATTCCAATTTGTGTTCTTGCTTAGATCCTCTGTAGCCAGCGCTGCACTATTTTCATTTCCCATGGTGTTGACATTTCCATTTATCATGATTTTGATTTGTTCGCCGTGTGTGAAGCGTATTTGACTTTTGACACTGTACAATCGCACTCGATACCTGGGCAGCCTCAGACAGCTTGACGTTTTTAGTTTGATTTCTGCCTGCTTCTCCACGTTCTCTTAATGACTCTTCTGAGGTAGCGGCTGATACTGGTGTTATGATTTCTTCATGAATGTCAAACCCTAAGGACAGCAGAAACTGGATCGCATTCAAAAGAAGATCACATATCAGTCTAGAGTCTTTGTGCAAACAAACTTTGTCATTCTGTTGATCATTGACAAACTCAACTGTTTGGATGTCATTTGATTCTATGGAGCGAAGACCAGGCACATGATGCAATAGGCATAGAACATTGTTTCTATTTAGCGTTAGGCCATCCTTTGTGTCTAAAATTCTTTCCAGAATCAAGACATGTTTTCCAGACTTTTTAGGTTTTTCATCTCGTGGGCTGTTTTTTTGATTTGCACCTCTTCGTGTTCCATCATTTCTAGCAACTGTTAAGTTGGGGATGAAATCTCTAGGGGTGGCCTGTCAAGAAGGATGGAGGACAAGACGGTATCTTAGGCCCATTCTTTTCCACGACATCCTTCATATTTACTTCGTCAATTAAGGTGTTTGAGAAGTTTCTCTCATATGACGTTTTTACCAATCCACTTGGTATTCCTTGTCGTTTTCTTTTCTCATCCATGGTCTTAAATTTTCCCTCTGGTTGGAATCTGTTTTGAGCTTTAAGGTCATCCAAGGGCAAAATCAATTGACAAATTCTTCCACAATTTGTCAAAACTTCAAGTGGTTTTGCCGTTTGGTTATCTCCAGACGGTGCTGCAGTGGGATTGGCAAAGGTTTTCAGCCATTTGCTTGTCTTTTTCTTCATAGCAAGACTCTTCTTCATATGTGGCTAGATTAAGGAGCTCGCTCTGTGAAGATTCCTCGTTTTCAACCTCAATAGGTTGTTCTTTGGAGGATGCCTTGTCATTTGATCTTGGTTTTATGGCATCTTTCTTTTGGTTTTCAATGCTCTGTTCTGTGTTTACAAAGACATTTACTGCCTTTAAATTTCTAAGAAATTTTCTTGAGCCAAAGTTGTTTTGTTTCCTTTTACATTTTTGATTTTTAGTGGATGGTTTGCATTGGATGAAATCGGCTTTTGAAAGATTTCAATATTTTTATCCTTACTTATGTTTTGCTCGGGAAATGTTTCCGGACTAGATCCATGACAGCCATCCCCTTTTTTTGAGGTTGAAGGGAACGTGTCGATCACGATTGTTTCCTCGGAGGCACCTAAAATCCTTTCCTTTTCACATTGGTCAGTGGAATTCGATTTAGGCTGTAGGCCCTGTGAAGGGACTTCTCCTATCCAATGATGCCATCAGCGTTAGATGAGGTAGATGGAAACGGCTCTGTGGGAAGTGAAGCACTCGGGCCCTCTGCTGATTTCTTCTTTTCCTGAAGGATGATGGCGCTTTGTATCAAAGATGAGGTCTGTGAGCGATGGTCATTAATCAGAGAAATGGCTCGAAGGCCAATATGAGGTGGTTGATAGGCCAATGTAAAATTAGGATTTTCCAGATTGATCGAAGCAGGAACTTGCTTAACCTCTGGACGTACTTGCATCATTTCCTTGTCAGTTTGGCTCTGGGTTGCTGTTTTGGGCTTTCAATATGTCTTTCAGGCTGTTGACCCAGACCATCCTCAAATGACATTTTCTTTGTTACCATTCTCAATGGCAAATGCGAGGTAGAGAGAGCAGCTAAATCAAATTCGTCTCTTCTTAATTTTTGATTTATTTCAGCAATCCCAAAGCTTCTCTTGTCACCTCAGCCAATACTCTTATCCTCAGAGGTGACACACTTTTGGTCGACTAAGTCCTTGAGTGACTGATCTATTCTTTGAATGTTTGCCCATATTTTGGTGGTTGCCAAAACTCTTTTGGGGTCGACAGAAGGCATTTTAGAGTTCAGCAGGGCAGATAAGGTTCAAAGATCTTTTATGTTGTCGTTGATTTTTTCATACATCTTGAGCATAGGATCCATCGCAATTGTCAATGAGGACATGACAAAGGGTCTTAGGTCATTTAAAGCTTCCTTAATTATCTTCTGTACATGGGCATCACTCATGATTTGATTTGAAGAGCCTCTGTGAAGTATCCATTTTGGTTTTGAGTCATTTCGTCGTTTTTCTGGCCGGTTCAAAATGGAATCATCTTTGGAAGATGAGTCTGACCTCTCATCTTGACTCAACTTGACAGGTGACATAGAGGGAGATCTCACGCCCTGTTCATTATGCGTTGATTTTGGTGGAGGAGTTTTATAATATGACCTGGGTCTGTTTTGTGAGCATTCGAAGGGAGGAGACATGCTTGAGGTGACACGTCTCCTTTTTCTGGAGCCCATTGGGCAGTAGATCATCGAAGTAGATTCTTTAGCTGTAAGAAAAAATGGTTGCTGTAGGCTCCCAGACTCCTTGTTGCGCTCCTCTCTGTCCATTTTCAGATCCTTGGCATAGGGTGATTTAGAAGGTGGTTTTGGGATTAATGACCCATTCAAAATAGAAAGAGGACAAATGGCAGTCCATTAGACAGCAGCTCCAGGAAAAGCAGGAAACAGAGTAACAGAGACTTACGAGACTCTGCACCGACTCATAGCTCTATGGTACTTATAAAAAAAGGCTTCATAGTCTGAAATGAACACTACAATTACAAAAAAATAAATAATGACATGTCATGAAAGCAATGATTTCAATTTCTGAGTCCTTACTGATCACAACTCAAGAGCTTGATACCTAGATAATGTTATACGTTGCTTAATGAAGCAGCAGTGGGTTAGTGCACATAGCCATTTGTCCACGTGGTTGCTATGTTTACAGGAGGATAAAAAAGGCTGTAAAAGGGTGTCTCAGTGACATTTAGTTATGTGGCCACTCTAGTCGCCTCCCTGAGCCCAGTATTCCCTGTTAGTTAGCCTCACCCAGAGTTTGAAAGATGTTGCTATACTTGGGAGCCAGAATAGGGTTTGCAGTGCAGTGGTAGTGTGGGCAAACTATTTCAAACCAAGGATCTCTGGCTGCATTATTTCAGACTAATTAAGTGTTCATCTCTGATGTCAAAGAGACATATTCCAGATTGTGGAGGGGAGTAAATGGAACATAGTTTCTATTCACTCCCCTCAACAAATGTCCTCTAAAACACAAGCGTGGCCCTGCCCTGTACCCTCGCCTGCTCTTCGGCATTTATCCTGACTCTTGGAAGACTCTAAAAAAGCTATTTTTTTCAATCAACACCATTCGGTGAGCAGGGGGGGCAGTAGCTCTGGAGCAACATGTTTGTCTTGGAAGCAAGACATTGCAGCGCAACACAGGTTTGAATCCCGAGCCCATGCTTAGAAACCAATCTCTGGTATTAAGTGCATTTTAAAATTAACAATTTTAATTATAAGTTAAGGGACCTCAGTACGTTCATTAAATCCTCACTAAGTCCATGAAACAACATCTTAACATCATGTATCTTTGAACCCGCTTGCAAAGAAGATTGTATTTTACGTTTCAGCTAGATGAGTGTATGGTACGTTAAGCCTTTCTATTCCTTTTCATCCTACATTACTTCTGATAAGAAAAGTGATGTACTTTGTATTCAACCATTCAAACATGCCTAGAGACCCCAGCTGCTCCTCGCTAATGATGCCCAATGAGGCTGAAACATGTCTGGGGATAAGTGTGGTCTCTTACAGAAGGGATTTGACCTAGCAGTTCGGGCTGGAATGGCCCTTTTGGGATGGGATGAAGCCTAATTTGCATTTGGTATTTCCCCTTTTGTAATGGCTTGGCAGCTGAAGAACGATGGTCTGGAGTGTTGCCCAGAACAAATGCCAGAGGTTTAAGATTCATTCTAAACCTTCCAGCCATCACAGATTTCATGTAGATCAGGACATTTGGCTCGGGACCAGACAGGGGGATTCTTAATTTCTCTCCAATCCAAGCTCCGTGCATGGAGATCCAACACTCTTTGATGATATGGTATCTTGCTGTCCCCCCTTATCTATGCCCCCACATGTGGGCTGCATGCACATTTATCCCAGAACCACGCCAGCCCAGACTCTAGATTTCTGTCACACTACAATGATTGTCATTCTTTTATAGAGGCCATTTCTCTAAAGGTGTGCTGTTTGGCAAATACATCTAATGTTTCTTCTGTTGGATCTTGCATTCATTATGTCAGAAAACTGAATCTGTGGCTTTCTGGAAGATTGTTCCTATCTCTTAGATGTGCACTAATGCAAGACCTCTATGTGCTGATCACTGATTTTCCGTCTGCACTGCCCCTATTGGGGTGGGCATATGATGTTTCTGTAATGGCTTGACAGGTGAAGAACAATGGTCTGGAGGGTTTCCAGAGCAAGGCCAGAGGTTTAAGATTCATTCTAAACCTTGCAGCCATCACCCGTTTCTTTTTGCAGATTTCTTGTATAATATGATATGATAAGTCATTTATAATGCACCTGTACACAAGTGTTTCTAGGTGAGATCATGTAGATCAGGAGATTTGGCCCCTTTTCTTTTTTTTCTAAATGCTTGAGACCAGACAAAGGGATGCTTAATGAAAGGCTTGTATGTGCTGCTCACTAATTTTCCCAGCTGTCTTGGCCACTGCTTGGTGCTGCAAACTCACACATTGGTTACAGAAGGCATAAAAACGAATAATTTAGAAAAGAAAATAGACTATAGAAAATGCAGTTGTAGACCCTGATGCCTGCTCCTCTGGTCCCCATTGCAGAATCTATCCATGTCACCCTGAGAGTAATGGTGACATTTCTGCAGGATACATTCAATGACAATATCTGTCTCCAAATACTTATGCTGGTCCCCTCCTTTGGGATGCCCCTGCAACTGCTGAGCTCATTCTACTACAACATTATTATGTTTTTACTCTCTGGGCATTGTTAGAAAACACTGGGATGGTTCTACCAAAGCTTGCATCCGAGAAAACGACTTTCGTCCAGAGAGTGAGAGTGACAAAACAATAGAGTGAGCAGAGAGAGAAAGAGAAACAGAGAGAGAGAGAGAGAGAAAGAGAGAGAGAGAGAGAGAGAGAGAGAGAGAGGGGGTAGGGTGCTAGATCGTCATATGATGTACTAGTTATAGCAAGTAGGATATATATGTAAACTGACTTCCCATGTCACACAGTATCTTTTGATGTGTGTCTTTAAGTCATGAAAGTATATTTAAAGCAGTATTGGTATTACTTAGACTCACATTAATTTGCACTGTGCTACTTTTTGTCTTCCCTTCAACCTAGCAAAAAAAAAATAATCTTTTTGCGTTGGCATATTTCTTTAAGGATGCATGCATTTGTGAAGTTGGTTTATTATAGGGGTGTACCGTATAGTAGATTTAAGTAGATTTATGTATTGTTATAAAGTAATGTAGCCAAGGAGAACACTTTGTAAATTAAAAACACACTTTAAAATATGTATTTCCATTCTTAATTGCATTTCTTTGTTGTCTACAGAAGATGTTTGTTTCAACACTGAAAGGAATCCATTATTAGAAAATAAACTGTTCAATAACAGCACAGTTTGTATTTTTGAGCAATAATAGTTATTGGTTGTTCAGCAGGGCCCAAGTATTTGTAGTGTTTATTTATGGTATGCAATCACAGTGAGGGGAGACTGGGAGGTGTCTACATGTACTTTCAAATTTTGCTTTTGGGCCTGCCCATCTTTTGCTTTTGCTTCAGGGCACTGAAACACAAAAGGAGTAATCACAACTCCAAATACTTAAACATTTACATATTTGAATAGGCCCCCCTAATAACAAAGAAACAACTTAAAGTAATTTCCCAGTCAAGCTCTAATTACAAAGGCTGTGCCTTCTCTTTGCAGTCAAAGCCAGTGTCAACAGAGGGTGCAAGGACATTTACACCTCAATGTGAAATGCAAACCCTGCTGAGAGCCAGCTCCGGGGCTCCAGGAACTACCGGAGACGCGGGTCACTGCTCCCTGTCCAACAGAGTGACCATTGTGAAGCGGACCTGTTTCTTACACGCTGCTAACTTGTGGCAGCTTACATCCAAGCAGCATAGCACTGCGAGCGATGGACGCTCTTGCTATGCCGGGACTTGGTTCCTGGAGGGGGCTGGTCCTGTCAGGAGCACGTGACTGCTCACGTGACTCGGCTCGAGCTTTTCTCTGGACTACAGCCGCCCGAGCGGCGCATCCAGTGACCATTGTGAAGCGGACCTGTTTAATTGTGCTCTTACACGCTGCTAACTTGTGGCAGCTTACATCCAAGCAGCATAGCACTGCGAGCGAGGGACGCGCTTGCTGTGCCGGGACTTGGTTCCTGGAGGGGGCTGGTCCTGTCAGGAGCACGTGACTGCTCACGTGACTCGGCTCAAGCTTTTCTCCGGACTACAGCTGCCCGAGCGGCGCATCCAGTGACCATTGTGAAGCGGACCTGTTTAATTGTGCTCTTACACGCTGCTAACTTGTGGCAGCTTACATCCAAGCAGCATAGCACTGCGAGCGAGGGACGCTCTTGCTGTGCCGGGACTTGGTTCCTGGAGGGGGCTGGTCCTGTCAGGAGCATGTGACTGCTCACGTGACTCGGCTCAAGCTTTTCTCCGGACGACAGCCGCCCGAGCGGCGCATCCAGTGACCATTGTGAAGCGGACCTGTTTAATTGTGCTCTTACACGCTGCTAACTTGTGGCAGCTTACATCCAAGCAGCATAGCACTGCGAGCGAGGGACGCTCTTGCTGTGCCGGGACTTGGTTCCTGGAGGGGGCTGGTCCTGTCAGGAGAATGTGACTGCTCACGTGACTCGGCTCGAACTTTTCTCCGGACTACAGCCACCCTTGCAGCGTAAAGCCCTCTGGAGTTAAGCCCTACGGCTGTTGTGTGGCTGTTTGGTGGCGTGTCTGGCTGGGAGACTGCGGAGGCTATCCTCTTTGATCCCTGCCCTGTGCACGCTGCCATACGAACATCTATCTCTAACTACGGGTCAGGACTGAAGGCCATCAGGTTGCAACTGTGATGGTGGCTTTGTTTCTACCATTTTATACGTCATTCATTCACTCGTGAATAATTATCTGAAAACATAATTTTAATTGTATGCAAGTCGATAAGGTTTATGCTGTGATATGACTAACACCTGATAATTTTAGACCATTCTTGAATGAACCTCTACTCATATTTAAGATCTATTAACAGTAATACCAGCGTACTGCTATTGACTTACCCCCTTTTCTCCTATACTGAAAGATCAGACAAAATAGCGTTCTAATCATACGAACCGTTACACATTTTCCATTTTATTTTTTATTTTTCATTTCTTGAGCATGGCTGCAGGCTTGCGGAGTAAACGAAATGAGGGTATGGGACTTACATCATTTAATATTGACTCTCTTGTTTGCCATGGAAGTACAGCTTACACCGACCCACCTATTTTAGAACATATGATTAGTGCACATAGCACTGAACAGAGCATATGTCCCAACCTATCTTCTCATGGGGCTATGATTCATGCTAGTGAGCGGTGCTCTTTAACATTATTATGTTCTATTTCCTCTCAGATGGCAAACTACTCTAACTATGATTTGGAGATAAATGGGATTGAACATGAAGAATGTGACCTTAGGTCTCCACTAGTTGACTCTGATACCAAGAATTTGCATGCTCGGATGATAAAAAATATGGTTGATCTCGACCATCAGGTAACTTGTGCTATCAATACACTGGCCCTCATTACGACCATGGCGGAAAGTGACTGACCGGACCGCCACAGCGTAAATAGCGTTTCCGCCATTGCACGATGGAGCAAAGTGCGGCCCATTCCGACCCATCGGGCACGAGCACCACGGCATGGCGGAAGTGCAAAGTCCGCGATGGCGGAAATGACCCCAAAACGGCCCACACCGCCGCCGTACGGCGCCCTAGGTGCAATACCGCCACCCATCTTAGCGGACACCGCAGTGAGCGCCAACCGGAAAGTACGGTGACCGTAAATATACGGAAACGGAAGTAAAAACATGGGCCCGGAACGGGAAACAACACGCCGTACACCTATAAAACCACAAAATCCACACAACCACTAAAAACACTACCCTGAGACACATCCCAACCCGTCATCCACCCTAGCGAAACCAAGAAAAATGGGAAAAGTAGCGAAGAAAGCGTGCGACCGCAAGCGGCAGGTCCACTTCTCCCGTGAGGAACTCACCGTGCTTACAGAGACCCTCCAGGAGAATGCCGCCGCCGTCTTCTCCACGCAAATGACCAGGACGGCACTTGCGAACAAGAAGGCCATATGGGCCCTGGTGGCACAGCGGGTAAGTGCGGTGGGGACCGCACCCCGCAACCCACAGCAATGCAGAAAGCGATGGGACGAGCTGCGGATACGCGTCCGTAGCATACTTTCTGCCAACCGCAACATTGCCACAGCCACCGGGGGAGGATCGGAATCACCCATCAAGTTGATCCCCTGGGAAGAAATCTGTGCCTCCACCATTGGAATGGAGAGCATAGAGGGAGTCGGAGGGATGGAGAAAGGAGTGCAGACATCCGGAGAATCCGGTAGGTGGCCCAAATAAAACCATGCCAAATCCACAATGTCCAATCATGTGAATCACATGTGTCCACATAGCGCAACAGCAACACATGGCCAGGAGAACGTCCACACACATTGGCCTGATAGCGCACTTTAAAACTCACAATAAATACATAAATAATTAAAAAACCCCAAAACACCCACTACACGTGCAGCAGGCACACCCTAACTGCAGGCTGCCAAACAACTGCACCCTCACTCCACACACAAATGAAAGCACCTCCAAGGCCCCGACCCAAATCACCCTCAGGTACCACCCCAATGCATGTGATACATTGCCATTCCAATTCCCACAGACCCATTAATAACGCTCGCCCTCCTTTACACCACCACAGGGTCCGATCCAAACGACGAGCTTCAGGACACCCCTACCAGCACACCTGCAAAGAGGGCCAAGACCAACGGCCAAAGACCCTCCACCTCAGCTGCACGCATCAAGACACGGCAGCAGCACAAATCAGGTGGCAGCACAGAGGAGGGAACATCAACAGGCACCCCAGCAGCCAGCATGCCCCCAACAGCAGCACCACAGGTCCCCCCAATGGATGCCACAGAAGGCACTGCCTCTGGTGGCAGCAGCACCATAGGTGACACCCCATTAATGGCAGCATGCTCCGACACAGAAGACGGGGATGTCGAAGTCAGATCCATCCATGACCTGTCCCAATCCCCCTGTCTGTTCCATCCCGTACACCATGAGGATACCACGCAGGGGCACCCACAAGACGACGACTGGCCATCCCCCACAAGCCCTGTGGCAGGGCAACATGAGGCGAACAGCCACTCTGTGACACCACCGCAAATGGCCATGGCCCAGCAGAGGCAACAGTCCCTCGACCAGTTAATCGTGCAACAGCAGCAACTGGCCACGCTCCTCAAGGACCATGCCGATGAATGTGGGGGCACTAAGGCAGACATAGAAACATCAACTGAGACACTTAGGGCAGAAATGGAGAGAAGTACAGAGACACTAAGGGCACAAATGGAGAGTAGCACCGAGTGCCTGAGAGTACAAATGGAGAGTAGCACCGAGAGCCTGAGAGTCCAAATGGAGAGTAGCACCGAGAGCCTGAGAGTCCAAATGGAGAGAAGCACCGAGAGCCTGAGGGGGGAACTGCATGCGACGTCCAAAGACGTATGTGCCGAGCTTGCCGCAGTGCGCCGTGTGCTGACTGAGCTCTCACAAACCCTTAGGGACATGCATGGACGTGAGCAGGCAGAGACATCATCCGTTGCAAGTTCCGTCCAGGGCAGCCCCCAACGTAGATCTGGGAGGAACCTGCGCTCCACAGGCAGGGGTGCCCCTGATACCCGCAGAGGGGGCTTGCAATAGCGACTGCCCACTGACAATGAGCATCTTTGGACACTGGTGTTTGGGGGGAGGTAGGAGGGTGGAGGGGGTGTGTTGGGCTCACTTGGGTGGCGGGTCGATAGGGTGTTCAACATGATATCACATATGCCATAAACAATGCACGATCAACCAATGAGATGTGTGGACAATGATCTTTGTGTACTAGGCCGTCATAGGCGTACAGTCCATATTGTGCATGTACCAGACACACACAGTGCCACGAGTCCCGTGTCCATGTATCAGCCACCAGGCGTGAGTGCTAGAAGCATGCATCAATGAGATGCTGACGAATGTCACGGCCCTCCTGTGCCTCGCGGACTCCTTGAGGTGCTGCCACATCCCCACCCTCATCATGACCATCTTCAGGTGCTTGCAGTTCTGCGTCAGGGGGCATGGGCACATTTCTACGTACGCACATGTTGTGTAGCATGACACATGCCATCACCATCTTTGCAACCTTCTCATGGCGGTACAGGAGTGCCCCGCCAGACCTGCTGAGGCACCGGAAACGAGTCTTCAGTAGGCCGAATGCCTGTTCAATGACTACACGGGTACGTGAGTGGGCATGGTTGTAGTCCTCCTCATGCTGGTCCCGTGGGTTCCGGGCTGGTGTGAGGAGCCATCTCTTCAGTGGATATCCGGCATCACCTGTATGTGGACGATAAACGAATTATGTGGAATGCCATTGCTACGTACGCACCCCCCCCCCTTCCTGCCAGGTCATTGCCGCATCACATACCCCACATCATCATGCATGAAATGAGACTCACCGAGTAGCCAGGATCTGTACCCTGCGTGTCGCTCCGCTCCATGTAGCGTGGTATTGTTGAGTTCCTCAAGACCATAGAATCATGGGTTGATCCAGGGAATCGGGCACAACAATGTGTAATGATCCTGTTGGAGTCACACACCATTTGTACATTCAGAGAATGAAATTGTTTTCGGTTGCGGTACTGGGCCTCCATGGCATGTGGGACGACCAATTCCACATGGGTGCAGTCGATGGCACCAAGGCAACCCGGTATGCCGGCAAGTGCATGGAATCCCACTTTTGTGTTGGTAATTTCCTGCTCCGAGCGTGGTAGAGAGATGTAGTCGTCTGCGTGCTGCAGGAGGGCATCGAGCACTTGCAATAGTGTCCGTGAGAACAGTGGCTGAGAAATGCCATGCAACTGTCCGACTGTGTGCTGGTAGGTGCCTGTGGCCAGGAAGTGGAGTACAGACACCACCTTCAGTAGGGGTGGGATGGCGGTTGGGCTATCTATCATGCTGACAAGGTCAGCCTGTGTCATGTCCACAATGGCGGCTATGGTGTCCCGGTCCAAACGGTAGAGGGTGTGGATCTGCTCATCAGTGAGGTTGAACGGATGTGCTCGGAGGCGTGGGATTGCGAGCTGCCTGCGTGGTGGTAGTGGCTGTGCTGGCGGCCCTTGCTGGCCCTGCCTTGCCCTCCTCCTCCTCCTGCGTCTCCTCCGTGCGGTCGGTTGTAGTTGGTGTTCGTCTTCTTCTTGGAGTTGGAGTACTTGCAGTGCTATCAGGTCCCCCAGGGCCAACATCGCGAGTCCTGCCGGTAGCATTTCGGAGTGGGTGTGGTTGTGGGAGGAGACTGGGTGTGCAATTTATGTGTTTTCAGGCTGTATGGCCTCCACCTGTGGTGATTCATTCCACCTGTGCAAGCTGCTCTCCCCTTTGGCCGAGCACGTCCCGCACACAACGCTGCAATTCGAGGAATGGCATCTTGCTATTGCAATCATGTATTTGTACACGATGGCCGTGTAACATTGGTTGATATGTTCATTCGGCTATGGTCCCATTGTTTCACATACAATCTTTGCAGTCGCGAACAGACTTGTGAAGGGTCAGTGGAACGTAGTACTCGAGTAACGGTGGACCCTCATGCATCACTGTACCGAGTTGCAACGACGGGTGGGGCGTCCCATTTGTGAGTGAAGGCAGTTGCCATTTTCACACACAGCCGCACTAGATGGATTAATTTGTGATTTCAAGCGGCCACAGATGCCTTTTCGACGTGATGCTGCAAATGAGGAATTCGAAGGGCGGCGCTTTCGGTTATCAGCTAGCGGCGAGGAGATGCCCACAGGTCTGACTGCAAATATAACGTTCTATTGTTCAATGTCCTTGGGACAGGGGCCATGGCGAGGATGCAATGATTGATATGAATAGTTTGGGATGCGCAATAGCGAAGTGGACGGTGAGGCCGGACGTTCCCAAATACATGTTACTTCACAACACTGGAATTACGGGCTGGGGCACAGTGGATTTTGCAGGCTGCATAACGCACAGACTCAATGGAATTCTCACATGTTATGTGAGTATGGAAACAGGCGTTATCATTACGGGATGAGGGAATGATGAATGGATGCATGGGCAGATGATTTGATACAGTGTTTGCCATGTACAGGGCTTCTTGGAATCTGTCCGCCTCCCCTGCGCTATGTGATGCAGGGCTGCCATAGTGGGACCATCGTCTATCTGGCCTTGTTGAGCCCTCCCTGTCTCGACGCGCCCTCAGACACTTGTGTCCATGCACGTTACCAATCCCATCTGATGGATTCTGTTTTCACAGACGCATGCACAGGTACACTCGTTTGGGATGGTGTTTACACCTCGATATAGATAGTTATGAGTCGCAAGTGGTTTTGGGGTGGTGATGATCCTTTGGAGTGGGCTAGCATGCATATGGCTGTGGATTTAGTGTGATCATTGAAGTGAGTTGTTCGAATGTAGTTCTGATGGCCATTCTGTTCTTTTTCTTTTCTTTTGGTTGACAGGTATCTCCTCCCCTTTTGCCACTGCCATCTGTATGCCACTCCTGCAGATGGCTTTTACTCCCGACACCTGCTGCTTCGTGTTAATCAGTGGAGCAGCATTACGATCTTATGGGACGATCGCCAATGGGCCACATGCCCTTACGCAGTACTAGTGGCTCGGAGCAACATTTCGGCCTTTCAGCTGGACTAGTGCCTCCCCATTGGGACGGCCCTGCGGTTCTGTGCGCTTCCATGTTGCCTTTTCGTACGAGAATGTGGCTCTGTGTACCATGAAGGAACAGGGCGTCACACAAGAAGTAGCTGGTCATTTCTTGCGGATGCAGCCCACAATGGTGAAATGTGTTTTGGAGTTCATGGCCTAATGGCTGTATGGGCTTGGTGAATTTGTTGTGCATTAAATTTCTATTCTGATATGGGCCGTGTAGCGTTCTTCTTTGCAAGTGATGTGGCATATTCCTATTTGGGGAGCGATGTATTGTGAGGAGATCTGCATTGGGTTCCAGCTTCGGAGTATAGTTGCGTGGTACTGTGCTGGGCGCGTTTGCCTACGAAGCCCAGTGAGGTCAGGGATGAGGGCTGCCAATATGACTGTTTGAATGATGTCATGCTCAGGGGCGGGGGATTAGGTTTTGTGTAACAGATGCCGGTCAGCCAGGTGGACTGGTGGAATGATGTGATTTTCGGAATATTGCTGGTCACAGGTGCCTGTGTTTGCATGCGTTTCTTGGTGGGGGACTGTGGTCATGTCCATTGGAATGGCTTCTGTATTCGTGCCATCTGTGCCCTGCAGCTCCCATTGGCCCCTCTTGAGATTCTTTTGTTCGTTGGCATGCATGGGTGACTTGTACATTTCACTGGTTGCATTGTGACTTCATTGCACCTACGGGGAGTTGTACTATGTGGCCAGGGAGCGGTGTACAGGCACTCAGTGGGGCCGTTTACGGTTGATTCGCGATGCCGTACTTCTCACCATGGCGGAATGGTACTTTCCGCCGTGCTTGATGGTGTTAGGTACATGTCCGCTAGGGTCGGAATTCGCGTACCCTTGCGCCATGGTGGTAATTACGGTTTGGCATGGCGCGCGCGCGCGTATTTGGTGCAGTTAGCGTTGGCGTTCACTACGGTGTCTCTAATGGCATCGTACTTTGCGGTGACGGGTCATAGTCGCACCGAGCGCTATTCGATGGCGGTATTGCATTTCCGCCATCGTTTTTCGATTTCCGCCAGGGTCGTAATGAGGGCCACTGACTCCATTTGTAAATAGCTCAAAGAAAAAAACAGTAAAGGAGCGTCCTCAGTTAACGAATGATTGGAGCTTAGGTGAGGAAATTGATAGAAACACCATATTACAACCCTTATATGCGTCACCATCTCCGTATGTAGCTGATCTCTCTGACTCCGCAGAGGTTTCCATTAGGCCCTTTCAAATTGACCCTATAGATGATCCTATCGAGGTAGGCGATGATGTGTCGCGATCACCATGTCCTCTTCCTGTAATTACCAAAAGACTGGATTTATTAGATAAAGGCCATGAATTGACACATTTAGAACTAAAAGAAATAAAATCTACCCTCCAATACCTCGGAGCCAAAATGGAAAAAATTGAAGGCTTTATCATTGCCGTAGACATTGTTAGAACTATGAATAATAAAACAATTCCATTTTCTCAAAATTAAAGCGTAAAAGCTATACAAACTGAAGATGTTACTTGTAATTCTACAGCAGCATCCGTGGCTAACAGTCAAGCTTTAGTTTCTTGTAATTGCTCAGTGGAAATAAAAGAACTCAAAGTGCTTATTGAAACTCTGATTTCTACCATCATCCCTCAAACAAATAATCCACTGCCCTCTGATGAGTGTCCAGATAGTCCCTCAACTTTGGTGAAGGCGCTTGAGGAGCAACAGTTGACAGGACTAGAATCTCAGAACTCTGAAAAAGAGTTCTTTTTCATGTCACGTCGTGCCAAAAGGATGCACAATAGAGCAATCAAAAGACGCGCAAAGAGGAAAAGCAAATTAAAAGCTATTAAATCACATGCAGAGGGTGGGAAAATTAGGAACATCGATTTGAAATCGACATCTGGACAAGATCCAGATATCAAAAACCCTGACGAAGACTATATTGATCTTCACCTACTCTGTAAAGAAAGTCAACAGGCGCTGATACTCTCACTGAGTTCGTCTACAAAACCAATAACTAAAAAAACACGAAATGAATGCAGTACAAGTAAAACAGGGACGCCCTCTGAAAACATATCAAGTAATTGCCCCCCTGTCAAAACACTTTCGGAAAAACCACATGCATCCCGTGAAAGTCGGGAAGCAGATTCAGATTCTAAGAGCGCCATTGCACCTAATCTATTGAACTCAAAATCAACTTTGCCTAGCTTTTTCCCGTCCGTAGGAAGAATATGCACTACTAGGAAAGAACCTATTATTAACCGATCTCTGGAAAGAGGTGAACTACAAGTCCAAACTATTTTTCACCCGGAAGGAAAAAAATCTTATAGTGATGTGTGCGCTGAGCAGCATGTCCACTTAGGAAATCCGCTAGGAAAAAACATAAGCGGCGGTTTTAAGACCTCAAACATGATCAATGGGAGGGGAAAAGTTTTAATTATGGGCCCCAATTCTAAGATACCTCCAACACAATCTATGATGACACTCTACGATGTTAATAACCCATTTCACGCTTTCAATATTACGGGAGATGAAACCCTAAATCCTCCGCAAAGGAAAGATAACAAGATATCTTACGTTTCTAATATCATGGATGATGAAACCTCAAATCCTACGCAAAGGAATAAGATTATTGAGAAACAGGGGATAAAAATACGTTTAGCCCCACTCGCATCTCTGCTCATGGTCCAGCATTGAGTAGAGCCTTCTCTATTAAAAAGCAACCCGATCTTACATATGATGGCTTACCTCTATCGAATGTTGCAGAATGGATATCTGAGGAAGGCCTAACTGGTAGGAAGCTCTTTTTAAATACGACAGCGGATGCATTAACTCAAGCTCCGCAATGCAGAGAAATAAATATTCTTCCTAAATCCCAAGATGCGATTTTTGAAATATTTCGTAAGGTCCCTCATATGAACGATCAAAATGTTTCAAACCAAAACAAGGTACCACCAATTGAAGTAGAATATAAAGTAAAAGAGCCGTCTCTTCCCCACTCCAGCAGGGTGGAGGGCCATATTAAAAATAGTGTGGAGGTTAAAGATAAGCAACATTTAATTGGATTAGAAGGAAGTTTGATGGCTACTGCGGGGAAGCGGATCAATCGATCATTTATATTATCCTTATTTTCCTGCATTCCCACAACTCAGAATGGTCAAATCAGAGGACATGCTTAGAGTGTCCATAGCCCAAACAGATAATTGTAGAGCAGTATGCTATCTGAACTCAGAAATAATATTAAAATTTCTTCTGTCTCATTTCGAAGAGATAAATAACCAAGGATTCAAAATATTTGCTTTCGAATGAGAACCTCTAGCTAATGATTTCTTAGCATATTTCCCTCCCCTTGCTAATGTTGAAATAGGATCAAACAATGCTTCTCAACAAATCAATTTGAAAACTGAAGACGATTTGCATGCGTTGCTATCCCATGTTGCTATAACAAAAAATATGCCATGGCTGGAATCCATGATCATTGCGTATCTAGGATCTAAGCCTTCAGATCTCTATTCATAGCAAGAGGATTTGGGCATAATTAAGGTGCTTTCTTGGAACCCTTGTGGCTACACGAACCTTATGAATTGGATCGCATCTCTAGCACTTTCAGAGCTACCCACAATTTTGATTTTACAGGAGACAATGAAATTAAGTAAATTTACTATTCCTGGCTTTACTACCTACTGTAGGCCCGCAAAAAGGCCGCTCCTGGGAAGGCCCAGTGGAGGCCTTGCAATAGCCATAAATAATTAGATCAAATTTCGATCCGAAAGTATATGGGAATCACCAAATCTTTTAGGAGTACTAGTCCAAAATAGCTTGACTAAAAAGTTGCCTTCTATATTGTTTATCAGCTTATATTGGAATCCAGCGAGCTCTACGCTAGAAGAAATGTTAGATGAATTGGAAGCATGTCTAGAACATCTAAAAATGAAATTTGAATTCTCAGAAATCATGATTGGAGGGGATTTCAATTGTGACTGCAGAGAACTGACTGATTATGGCCCCCTTAAACCATCACATCTATCACGAGATAGAGGTGCACATTTCAGAGAATTGTTGGAGAACTGGGACTTGGATATAGTAACACACAAAAACCCTAATACTCCAGCAACATGGTCTTGAGGCACAAAATCATCATCAATTGATTTTATTTTTGCCTCTCGTTTAGTGTCCGGGCTTATTTCATCTTCTCAATGCAGTTTTGTACAGATAAGCGACCATGCACAAATTGTCTGTCATCTGAATTGGGAATACAGATACCTAGCCAGCAGTCCAGGATTGGACTTTTTTCAGACTGACCGCCCACAAATCTCCATTAGATGGAGTAAAGGACTATGCCAACAATTTGTTAATCATGTATCCTCACAGATAAAATTGTCTCCATCCTCTAAAAATGAACTGATTACACTAAATCCCAATTACTATGCCAAATTAATTGAAAACACACTCTTGACTTTCAGTAAAATGTATACGAAAACCTCTCACTTGCATCCCTATGATGCGAAATGTAAGAATCTTAAGAGAGTAAAACATAAGGCAATTCGTCAACTGAAAACAGCTGGATATGAAGGAGAACAGTATTGCTATATGAGGTCACTAATTTTGAAGGAATTCAAAAGGAATGTAAAACATATACATATACTAAAGTATTACAAGGATAATTGTGACCTCATACAAGCGATAATTCATCATGACACAAGAAATATATGGCAGATGATAACCAAAGATGATAAGAAAACTCCCTTAACTCCAGCCTGCTGCATATCAGACAATATATGGTGTGAATACATAAATCTAAAATATCGCATCCCAACTAAATTTGAATTCATTCCAAATACACAGCTGTGTTATAGTAGGATCACCCGACTTAAATGGACACAAGATGATCTTATATGGGCCATATCAAAGATATCATATTCTAGATCAGCAGGACCAGACGGCATTCCACCATGCCTTTTTAAGGCTGACCCACAGTTTTGGGTGGAAATTGTAAAAATCAAATTTGAGAATATCATTGACTCGGGTAGGATCCCCTCATCTTGGAACACCGCGAACATCATTCCCATCTTTAAAAAGGGTGATCCTGCTCTCCCACAGAATTACAGACCAATCGCATTAATTGACACCGATGCAAAACTGTTCGCATTTCTTCTCTTATATGAACTAGAAGCATTTATTGAAGAAAAAGCCCTTCTTTCAAAATATCAGATAGGCTTTAGAAAGGGCATGAGCACTTCATTAAATGCTATGGTTATGGCACATCTGATTGCAGCTACTAAAGCAAAAAAAAAAAAGTATATACAACCCATATATGTGGACATGGTAGATATGACATCAGCTCTTGACAATGTAGTGCGAAATTTGCTATGGAACAAACTGAAGCTGATGGGAATACCACTGCACTTACTCTAATGGTTTATTCAGCTCCATTCTAATACCTCATATAAGATAAAAATCGCGGAAGATGGCCGAACAACATAGCATATTACAATGGCAATAGGCCTTAAGCAAGGATGTGACTTGGCGGCCACTTTTTTTAATTTGTACATTGCTGACCTGGAAAAACTATGGGAGGCAAATAATCTGTTCTCTGTAAAAATTGGAACTCTCCAGCTAAAGTGGATGGCCTTCGCAGATGATATTATATTATTTGATCCCACACCAGCTGGGTTACAAGCAAAGCTATTGCTTTTTCAAGAATTCGCAATCGCTCATAACCTCAGTCCCAATCCTGCGAAAACAGTTATCCTTAGATTCGGAGGCAAACAAAATATCAAAAGATATCAATGGGAGCTTATGCAAATCAAAATTCAATGCTCATTGAGCGCTACTTATTTGGGCTACAACATATCCACACAAAATTCAATAAAATATTGGACTGACCTTATTAAAAATAAGTCACGACCTTTATTATCTCAACTAAAATTGATCTACAGAAAACATAGTAAATTCTCATTGATACCTTTGATTGAGTTTTTAACTTTAAAAATCGAAGCTGTTATTTTGTATGCCACCGATATGTGCCTTATCAATATTTCTGACATCTTGGATACACGTCAAGGCACATTGTTGAAATCTGCCATGCATTTGCCAATGTCGACTCCCAATTCGGTATTAAGACATGAATTAGGGCTGATTGCGCTATCATCACGTTGGAAATGGCGCCAATTATCAGGTTACGCTAAGATTTGCTTCCCGCAGAAAAATTCCATGTACATGGAATTTAACGCATTGTTGAATACCTCTTCTTCCCTGTCCTTCAAAACTTATCAATCAAATATGCAAAGAATATTGAATGATTTGAGTATAACAGCTGACGATATATACTTTCGTCCTGCCTTCGCAAAAAAAAGCTGTTTGAAAAGGACTGGAGATGTACGATTGAAAACATACAAGCATATAAAATATACAAAGAATATGGCGCATATCTTAAACCACGATTTCCTAGATATGACCATGTTGTTACATTTCCATGCAATCACACGAGACAGGCTTATATATGGTTCAGATTGAATCTATTTCATACAAGAGAAAGGAGAGCTAATTAGTCCAGTTACGCAGGCTCAAACACAATGAATTGCAGAATTCCTTCTTGTAATGAATCAATTGAATCAATGAAACATCTTATTCTGGAATGTCCACACTTCAAAATGGTGAGGATTTAGCGACTCTACAAGTTTGTAAATGTGGACTTTGAAGACTGTTTGCAACTATTGTGGGCACGCATGATGCAGGCCATGTATAAACCTCTGATATATGAATTGGTAAGCTTCTGCAATCACATTGAAAAGGAGCTGTTACAGTTTAAGTAGACATGTCATGTACGTCTCAATAATTTGTAATCTCAACGTTTTATGTAGAAATTTTAACAATTGTTGATGTCTCCCTTTTTTTTAATGATGTTTTGTAAAGGTTCTGCAAAGGTATTATATTTTTGTAAATGAACCAAATACAAATAAACATATAAATAAATAACAAAGGGGTCGCAGGCACACAGAGGAGACTGGTTGCGTGGGACAAGTCTCATTACACATATTTTCATGTCCCATCGGTTTTATCTTTCAAACAGACGTTGCAACCTTTTTTTTACTATTTGATGCTCCTCTTTTTTTCTAGAGCGGCTGGCGTTCTTGTTCAGGCTTCTTACAAAAACAGGGGGTTCCACAAGTGTAACAATTTGAGCAGTGACCCTAAATAAGAAAGAATAGGAATGACAAATAATTTGTCTTTCTAAAATTCTATAAAATCAATGCTAGACTCATTAAATGTTTATTTCAGGTACACTTCAGGGGGTGAGTCACTGATTTAGTCTCTTCTTAAGCACAATGCAGACAAAATCCTCCAAAAAGCATTTAGAGTAGAATAAGCATCCATTTTGTACTATGTATTTTACTTTTCGCAAGTTGAAGTTATAGCATGCTTTTTTCTGCTGATACATATGATGATCCATTCTTGTATGAAATGTATATCACATTACAGTGATATTGTAAACATATTTTTCATAGTGTACTTAGAAACAATGCTACGTGATGCCACTTCCTGTTTTGTCAAGTGGTAAACGGTCGTGTTCCATCGCTTCTCTTGATGTCACTTAAGGGCGGGGTCAAATGACATCACTTCATGTGATGTCATCAGAGGTCACGGGTCATGTAAAGTCACTTCCGCTACCTCTGCCATTTTGGTGAAATGACGTCCCTGATTAACAGACGGGTGTCCCCGATTTTGCAGGTTGGAGCACTTGTTCATGGATTTGCATCCAGACGTGCACATGGCAGGGAGGCGAAAGCGGATAACCGGACTCGGGACTAGAAGGACCAATGGGGGGTACCTAATGTGACTGCTAATAATCCATGCTTTTCGTCAATCCTAATTACTTTATTTATTCTGTTAATTGAATATGTCCCAGCGCACACAATGCCTTTTATGCTTACCATTTGTCGTATTTACTTTTTATTTCTTTTATCATTAACTTTTTTTTGTTATTCATTGGTATATTATTTTGGTGTATCATGATGTACCTACTGTTGAAATACATATTCCAATGTTATGATCAACATTCTTTTTCCTGGACTTTTTGCAGATAACTTGATATCCGAAACCCTAAATTAATACTAGGATTATATGTACGATCGAATTTGGTCCAACCATTGCCTGGATATAGAAGGACACAGCACTAATATTTAAACTATTGTTGAGCGGGTTGGATAGGAGATCTTGGCATCTCTAGTTGGTATGCAAGGAACACCATCTGAAGTGCACCTGAGCAGCTAGCACTCCATGTGTGCATTTTCCATAGTTCTAGGCTAGTGGTAAGTGCAGCCTGCTTAATCCATTTTTGAACGTTCATCTTGGATTTTACATCAGTGGCGCATCTGCACATCGTCTCCCGGCCTGCCTGCCTCACACAACCCTCTTCCTGCAGCTCACTGCAACCCCAAGGCCCATCACGCCGACAGCTCTGGTGATTGGCCCTGAGCCCTCAGCGAGGAACACAATCTGAGGTGTACCTGAGCAGCTAGGGCTCTTTGTGTGCATTTTCCATCGTGCTGGGCTAGTGGTAAGTGCAGCCTGCTTAATCAATTTTTAAAATATTATTTGGTATTTTACATTGGCGGTGCCTCTGCGGACCGTCTCCCGGTCTGCCTGCATTACGTAACCCTCTTCCTTCTGGTAACCGTATCCCCGCCTCCCATCCCGCCCACAGCTAAGGTTATTGGGTCTTTGAGCCCTTTTAGGATCATCCCCCAGGGCAGCCCACTGCCCGTGCAGGCCCAGTGGCTAAGGACCCAGAGGCAAAGGACGGCTCCAGAAGAGGCAGTTGCAGACTGTGTTGGCCCGTGTTAGCCTGTGACGCCTGCAGCCGTTAACCAGCAGCAACTGATGAGGCAAGTGTTGGTTCTGGGTGGGATTCACAGCCACCACTGAACCACATATTGTGTTAGGCAGCCATACCTCGCATTTGGCATAGTGGGTTTGGGAACCATAGCCTGCATATGGGACAGCTGTCCACTGTCTAGTGTTTTACCCCCATGTTTAGACCCTTTCACACCCTATCCAGGTGTCCCAAATCTAGGTGTTAGTGAATCTACTGTTGTACCGCCTTGTTAGGCGCTTTCTCCCTCTATCCAGGTGTCCCACATCTTGGTGCCGTTATTGCACTTACTGGTTATTGCATTTACTGGTTATTGCATTTACTGTTATACCCTCATATTAGGCATTTTCTCCCTCTATCCAGGTGTCCAAATCTAGGTGTTATTATTGCATTTACTTGTTATTGCATTTAATGTTGTACCCCTGTGTTGGGCACTTTCTCCCTATATCCAGGTGTCCAAAATCTAGGTGCTGTTATTGCATTTACTGGTTGTTTCATTTACTGGTTGTTGCATTTAGTGGTTATTGCATTTACTGGTTATTGCATCTACTGTTGTGCCCCCGTGTTAGGCACTTTCTACCTCTATCCAGGTGTCCCAAATCTGGTTGTTAGAGAATCTACTGCTGTATCCCCGTACTATGCGTTTTTCTCCCTCTATCCAGGTATCCCCTGGTGTTAGGTGCTTTATCCCTCTATAGAGGCATCCCAAATAAGGGTGTTAGTGGATCTACTGTTGTACCCTGTAAGGAAGGCATGGCATCAGACAGTAATACAGACACAAGTGATCACACTTCAAGGGTGTTTATTGAACTTCAATTGGGTTTCAAAAACGGCTATCTAATTCTAAATCTAAAGTTGGGAGCAAGCTATGATCCTCAAATAATCATAACGTAGTCCTAGTAGAGTCTGTCAAAATAAAAGGGCCTATACTATATATAAACCTATTGCCAATCCTTACTTCCAAATACAAATAGTGTGGGAAACAATGTTATGCAAAAGAAAAGTGTTCAATACATTATATCTCAGGATATTCAAGCGGTTGTCTTCCCATCCCCAGGTTTTCAGCACGGAACAAGGCGGCACACTCGAGCTTAGCACATTCTCTGGCTTCTTTAGCATGAGGATGCAGTTCAAAACATCAACATCAGGGCCTTCTATGCCGAAGTCTCTTTGCCATTCAAAGTCTCTTATTTGAGAGGGCCTGATGCAACATGACAAACATTAAAGTTCTTTTCTTCATAGGATTTCACATATAACTTTTCAGGTGATTTTCTGTTCACCCTGGGTCCACCTCCACCGGGCACAGAACCACTTTAACACAAAACCTTCAATTGGTCTCCCTCCGCTGAGCTCGGACCAAATTTATCTACTTTTACAAACTTTCTTTACTTCATCAAAATCGAAGAATTTTGATTGTGCGTAGGATTTAGCTCGGCCCATCGCAGCACCACTTCGATTCACAATTACTTGTTCTCTTCTTGATATAACCTTTTTCTCACTTTTACTTTTACCACTTCTCAGATGGATACCTTACAGAGATCTTCGATTGAGCACCCATGCAATGCCGGACCACTATGTCAAAGGTATTGTATCTTGCTTTTAAAGTTCAATCACTCATCAGCAGTTCAACTTTACTTGCGTCTCTTATCAATGTTAGTTCCAGCGCTCGCCATACAACGTTACTGCTTGGCCGGTCTTGTATCGGTCTCCCCAACTCACCGACTTTGTTGATTTCATTGATTTCATTGACACTGCTTTAATCTTGAGCCAAGGACGGTACCACAGTGGCTGCTGCTTCTCCCTGCCTTGATTATTGACACAGGAGAGTCCCGGGTATCTCCGACACACAATGCAGGATTCTTTAGCATGGTTTCCTGGCCTTACGCTTTCTATTCTTGAGGTTTCTGGAAAGTAATGGTTCCTTGTCGAAAAGGTCAAGGGAATTTCCCTCCTTGCCTTTTGTTTTGCTGTCTTTCTTCTCTCGTTCAGCTGCCATCTCGAAACTGCTGTTTCCTCGTGTGCTTTGCCTTGCTCAGAGTGTGCTCTCGTGCTCTGCCTTTTGTCCGTGATTGGAAGCTTAGTGGAAGTCAGGTGTGTGTGATGGTCAGTAATTGCCTGAACTCGCCTCACCATTGTATTGGGACACGTCAGGTATACTGCTTGGGTGTTGGTCTGTTTTTTCCCATAGCGGGCAGTCTGCATGAAAGTGTTTGTGTTGTAAAGGGTGGGCGGGGATAGAGTTCCTAAATACCCTACCTGGTTGGGTGGATAAAGGTGTTATAGGGAAGGGTATACCATGTCTCATTATCCAGTGTCCCACTCCCACTCCCGAAGATCTCTCACCCAGGTGATGCTCCCGCACTGGTCTACCCCTAGGAACTGGATCTAAAACCGATGGCCGTTTCCTGGCCATCTGGATGATAGATCCCCGGGGACTAGTGGGTGAGAAACCTTCTGGTTTCTTGCAACCCACATACTAGTCATGTTCTCCCTCTATCCAGGTGTCCCCCTCATGTTAGGCCCTTTCCCCCTCTATCCAGGTGTTCCCCCATGTTTAGGTGCTTTCTCACCCTATCCAGCACGACCCCGTTAGACAGTTTCTCCATCTATCCAGGTGTCCCAAATCTAGGTGTAAGTGAATCTACTGTTGTACCTCAGTGTTTTGGTGCTTTCTCCCGCTATCCACCCCTCCCCCCGATGTTAGGCACTTTCTCCCTCTATCCAGATAACCTCATGTGTTAGGCGTTTTCTCCCTCTATTCAGATGTCCCCCCCATGTTAGGGACTCTATCCCTCTATCCAGGTGTCCCAAATCTAGGTTTTAATGAATCTACTTTTGTACCCCTGTGTTAGGGACTTTCTCCCTCTATTCAGGTGTCCCAAATGTTGGTGTTAGTCAATCTACTGTTGTACCCCATGTTAGGCTCTTTCTCCCACTATCCATGTGTCCCAAATCTTGGTGTTAGTGAATTTACTGGTGTACCCCCGAGTTAGGTGTTTTCTCCCTCTATCCAGGTGTCCTCCCATGTTAAGCGCTTTCACCCTCTATCCAGGTGTCCATCCGTGTTAGGTGCTTTCTCCCTCTATCCAGGTGTCCCCCCATGTTAAGGGCTTTCACCCTCTATCCAGTTGTCCGCCCGTGTTAGGCGCTTTCTCCCTCTATCCAGGCATCCCAAATCTAGGTGTTTTTGAATCTACTGTTGTATCCCTGTATTAGACACTTTTTCCCCCTGTGTTTGGCACGCTCTCCCTCTATTCTAGGTGTACCAAATGTAGGTGTTAGATGAATCTATGGTCGTACCCCAGTACTACGCGCTTCTCCCTCTAGCCTAGTGACCTACATCTAGGTGTTCTTATTGCATTTACTGTTATTGCATTTACTTGTTGCATTTGCTGTTGTGCCCCGTGTTGGGCGCTTTCTCCCTCTGTCCAGGTGGCCCAAATCCTGGTGTTCATGCTCTTACTGTTGTTGTCCCCATCTTGGGTGCTTCTCCCTATATCTAGGTGTCCCCTTTCTAGGTGTTGCTGTGTTTACTGTCTGTGGCCAATAGTTAAATGCTCTCCCTCTCTATTTGAGATGCCCCAATTTGAGGTGTTATTGCATTCATTGACATGCGCCAGTCTGAGGCTCTCTCTCCCATTATTAAAGCATCTCACATGTGTGAGTGTTAAGGTATCTCACATCTAGCCATTTACTATTGCCTGCATAGTCTCTAGTTTGAGCATTTCTCCCACTGTTTAGTTGTCTCACACCTAGCTAACAACGCACTACGGCGGCTGTCCCAAATCCGGGTGCTTTCCATCCGTCCAGGTGCATCACATCTGACAGCTGACTGCCTTCTGCTGTGAGATCAGCTCAGGGTGCCGCTCCTACAGTTCAGATATCCCTGATCTAGTTTCTAAAGTCTGCAGTGTCTTAGGCTTAAGTGTTTCAGCCAAGGTTCATTCTGACCTAAGAACCCACTACCTGCAACTATTCACTCTGACCAGTACATCTCTCACTTGCTGCACTGCTCCATCACACAACCATGACTGGCAAACTCAACCTTACTGAGTCACCATGGCTCCCGAGACCTCCTATCTGCCCCCACAACACTGATCCTTCTGCACCACACTCACCCAGAGTACCACTCTCGCACACAGCCACTCACTATACGCATCCCAATCTACAAACTATAGACACCCTCTGACAAATCTAAAAGCACCTCATCCGGCCCATAACCTTCGTACTAGCTCTTTAATTTACGAACCACCCCTGCATGCCACATCACTTCTCCATCTCCGACCCCTGCACTTAAATGCTCTTACACTCGGACCTCCCATGCCCTTCACCCTCTCACCACACTCCCTCCAACTCTCAAATCAGAGAAAGTCTCTGGTGCACCAAACATCGTCCCTTCCCTACCGTTGCTCCTATGCACTTCAGCCCAACCTCCCCTTACACCCTCTCTCTCCCCCAGACAACCATTGAGAAAGACCTATTCCCATTCCTACACACTGTGCAACTCTCAACTTTCAAGCCAGATGAGCACTCTGGGGTTCCAAGAAACATGACCCCCCACCACTAATGCAGCATCATCGCCTCCTCGAGGGAACTCCCCCCCAGACTAGCCCCCCCACCCTCATCACCCTCCGCACCAGCCAAACCCCCTAGCACCACTGCACTGCACACCACAGCATTCATCTGTATTTGAGGAGCTCAGCGTCACACCAATAACCTCAACCCTCCACTGATACTCAATACCCTCCCTGCCTTCCACCTCAGTCCCGTGCCAACTCACCACCAGCCCCATTCCCATGAAAATCTGATGTCTCCTAGACAGCACCAACCCACTCACACCACCCTGCACCCCGAACTCCACACAGTTGGGCAATCCTTCCTCTTCACCTGCGAAACCCCTCCCTGACCCCTCACATCCCCCTCCCGCCCCTCCTCGGCACCCCCTCACCTTCCATCTCCAGTACTCCCCTTTTAAATCATTTCCCTTCTCTCAGCATGGCACGTCTTGCTCTTTCTAGAATCATTGCTTCATCCCCTTTCCCCCCTGACCCACGTGCCCTCTCTCACACACCCTGTGCAGTCAAACGCACAAAACTCAGAAACAGAGACCAGCCCTCACCCTTGACTCTTCATGTCTCACCACTCCTGCATTGGTCCAACCTCCCAACCATCCCCAGCCCAGCTGTCAGGACTTCTCTGCTAGCCACTCCTCAACTTTCCCTCTTTGAACACGACCGCTCGCCCAGTACACCTAAACCCCTAGCTCCCTCCGGACATGAACCTCACTCAACAACTTGCCTGCCCCCACACAACACACAAGCAGCACTCACCACCACCTTCCTACCCCCAATCTCCCCACCCCCAATCTCCCCACTTTATCTCACGCAAACCAGCCACCACCCGCTCACTCTTCCCGCTCCCCATCCACCCCACCCACTCACCGTCCCCTTAAAGAGCATTCCAGACCCGTACCACCACTACCACCCCTCAGTTCTTTTCAGTCACCCCAACGGTTCTGACCCTACCGTCCATACCACACACTCCAGCGACCAACACCTCACCACTTGCCACTCAGTCCTACCGAGCCCTTCCGGCCACAAGTGTCAGGAGAACCGCCACATCCCATGAGGTCACCTGCCTTCTTTTCAATGCCCGTTCCATAGCCAAAAACCGGTACAGCATCTTTGACCTCCTATCCTCTGACAATCCCGGTCTCATCTTCATCACTGAAACATGTTCTCTGATGATTTCGAACCAGTCGCGCACAGGTCTTTCCCCCCTGACTAGTCGCTGATCTCCCACAACAGACCTTCCAGAGGTGGCGGAGCAGCGATCCTCTACAAACATAATTTCTCAATCTCACTCACTGAAACCCAGCCATTCACAGCTAACTGTGAATCCCTTCTAGTCAGACTCTCCCTGCTGCCCATTCTCTCTCACAGCTTCCTACTCATCTACAGGCCACCTGGATAGGACAGACATTTTGCCAACCATCTCTGTGATTTAATATCTACACCTCTGGTCAACCACCCAGCACTCACACTACTGGGGGACTTTAATGTCTGGTTTGATATGCCCAACAACTCCATGACCCAACCCATGGTCGACAGTTTAGAGGCACTCAACATTTCCCGGCATACCACAGGTCCCACACACACTGGAGGCCACACCCTTGATGCAATCAATTTTCAACTCATCCAACCGCGTCTATGTATCCAATCCCAAACCCCTCATCTGGATAGACAACGCAGTCATCCCGTTCTCTGTCCACACACCGCCCCCACCACCCAAGGCCCAGCCTGCCCCCACACATGATCACAAGTGTTGGAACAAGGTCAAGGTACTACCTGCCCTGGCTGAAGCCCTGCTACGCTCTCTCCCAGCACCCCCAACCTCAGATAGACCCTTCCCTATCAAATCCTTTGACTCCTGGCTTAAAGAATCACTACTTCCTCACACCTCCTTCCATCCCGCTGCAGGCCACATAGGACCATCCCCCAAATGGTTCATGCCCCACCTGAAGACTTTCAAAAACCAAATTCACTCCCCCGAGCACAAATGGCGAGCATCCAAAACCCTTCACAGCAGGTCTCTGTTCGCCCTCCATCACCGTAACTACAAATCTGAGATCAGACAGGCCAAAAAAGCCTACTACAGTAAAAGAATCCTGAACTTCGGCAGCATCAGCAAAGAGCTCCACAGGATCATCTCCGAATTCATGAAGCCAAACGTTCTGCGACTCCCTCTCCCAACACTTCCACAACACAGCACAGGACAGGTGGGCCACCCTTAATACCAAACTTTCTATTCTCACGCTCTGCCCAACACCCGCTCCTGTGATCCCACTGTTCCGATCCCTATAATGCCATTCTTCAACTCCTTCAACCCCATCTCGAGCGAGGAGTTCCTCAAACTACTGTCCAGCAGTGGACCCTCTGGGTCCCGCCTTGACACTTGTCCCGCCTCTCTCCTGAAAGAAATCTTCTCCTTCAGGAGAACAAGCAAGGTCCATTATCAATTACTCCCTGGCCTCTGGCATCTTCCCTGAACATTTCAAAGTTGCACATGTCAAACCCCTTCTGAAAAAAGCATCTCTTGACCCCCCTCCAGCCACTGAACTACAGGCCCATCTCCAACACCCGACTCTTGCCGAAACTCATTGACCTCTCTGCATACTGTCAGTTCAAATGTTTAGCGTAATCCAACAACCTACTTGACCCCGCTCAATCAGGCTTCCGGTCGCGCCACAGAACAGAAACCAGTCTGATCTTGATATGGGATGAGCTCAAAGTCTCGGCAGACTCTGAGGGTTGTGCAGCACTGGTTCTCCTTGATATCTCAGCAGCTTTTGATACCATTGACCATTCAATACTCATTGAGCGATTCCACTTCCTTGGAATCCAAGACTCAGCACTCAACTGGATTGCCTCTTTCCTCAATGACAGCAAACAAATCACTTTCCTCTCCCCTTTTCACTCACCAGCTCATCACGTGAACACAGGAGTTCCCCAAGGCGCTTGCCTCTGAGCTCTCCGTTTCAACCTCTACTCGACCCCGCTGCCAGGGATCATCCGCACGCACAACCTCACTTGCTATAACTATGCTGCTGATACCTAAATTATCCTGAGAATCCCCAAAACAAGCTTCGATCTTCGACCCGACCTAGCAGCTTGCCTCAGAGGTATAGACATATGGATGACAAGAAACCACCTCCTTCTGATGGTGTGCTGCAACACAGCTCTACTCCCACAACCACTCACATGGCCCCCCTCCCTCGACACTTCCCCACGACTACCTCCAACATAGTCAAAAACTTTGGCTGCACTATGGACTAACCCTGTCCCACCAGATCAATAATCTATCAAAATCCTGCACTACCACCTCAGACCCCTGAGACGCATCTTCCCTCACCTACTCTAAAAGACCGGCTGCTATTATTTCCATTGTCATGTCTTGATTGGACTATGTGAACTCCATCCATTTGGGTGCAATGGCCTACCAATTTAACAAACTCCAAAGAGCCCAAAACGCTGCCGCCAGTCTCCTTCTTGCACTAGGATGAAGGGATCACATCTCACCTGCTCTCTGCACCCTTCACTGGCTCCCTATGGGATGAAGGGCCCCTTTCAAAATCCTATGCATCACCCACTGAGCATTGCACAAGGCCGGCCCGGCATACCTACAAGAAAAGATATGCCCTACCTCCCAACAGGAACCCTAAGGTCCTGCATGTCCCTCCTGCTAGTGATTCCAGCCTCCAATTCAGCCAGGATTGGAGGGTCTGCCTACTCCACCTTGGCACCAACACTGTGGAGCTCACTGCCTCCCCACTTTTGACACAACCAGGACTACATTGTCTTTCGTAAAGCATTGTAAACCTGGCTTTTTGCCTAAAACATTGAAAGGGACTGCCTAGGGCCACCGAACCTTACACCGATGGCCAGAATTTCGGCTAGTAGGGCATTACCTCAAAACTTAATAACAGCTGAGCCATAGAAGCCAGCAAATAAGACATCATCATGGAAATAGGAACTACCGGGACACGGAAGCCAGCTTTAGTGACCAGAAGGCTCTAGGATATGCAACTGCTGACTCTCCATCCGCTGGCTCCGCAACAAAGGCCTAGAAACCTCTTGTGCCAACAAATTGGCCATACCCCCAACCTCTCCATACCCTTACCCATGACTACAAACCTAAGACACAACATCACTATAATCGTATGCTTTTACCAGGCAAGATCACTGCCACCTAACCAGACATGCCCCACGCTCTAAGACCGGAAGATGCCTGTCTGTATGTATCAACCTGGAATCCATAGCTCAGCCGCACCCATAACTGAGTGTAATCACAATCTCCCCTCATGGAAGTACAGCACTATCCCTCCAGTAGTGGCGGACCACTGTCAAACGTCCAAATCCAAAGACTCCGCACCGCCACAATCCCAGAGCGCAATTTCCCCTCTGACAGCAAAATTCGACTGGGCCTGCTCTTGCCAAAGTTTACACATCGGAAAATCAATATGCAAACCACTATTGCAGGCCTCCCCTGTCAACCATGTCAATCTCTAGCTATCAGGAACCAACCCACTGAACCGCTAGTGCAGAGCCCCATAGCTCTATATTTCAAACATTATGATCAGGCCTTACCATGTCACCTACCAGGTACACAAGGTGGTATATGCTCATGTCAGGCTAAGAATAAGGCTATGCATGGCCCCGCCGGAAGCGCTATAGCAACTATGCTCTACAGCCTCTGCCCAATATGTCCTCTATAACCCCTGCCTCGATGGGAGTACATTTATGCGATATAACTTCACACCTCTAACATGTCAGGAATTACCCTGCCACTCGCCATAAACCATGACCAGTGACTCGGAAAATGGACCCTCTGAGACCTAGAACAGCTTCAGATTCAAGGACCCTCCAACCAGGGCAAACATATCATACTCTGCACCTACCTGAGAGTCTGCTTCAGAGATCCACTACGGCAAACCACCAAGATGGACACGGCCACCTCATCGGGCACCGAAAGTAATCAGGAAAAGAGGGATCCTAACAATATGCCCAGACACTCACCACTCCTACCAATATGCTCACTCTCCACTTTACACCAACAAACATTAGATCAACTTTGACCTAGCTGCGCACATACCTACACTACTCCTTGAACACCTCTACATCCTATGAAAATGTAGTTATACCCCACAATAAAATCGGCCTAGCTGCAAACATAAATGTCTTACACAGGCCCACGGCTGCAATAATGCAGACTCGGAGACCAACTACCTTGCTGCTCACATTCCACTGATCTCTCACAACCACCACACTGCACCTACCATTAGAATGTGGCCGCCACTGCGCAAACCACAATGGCTGCACACATACTGATTGCACCAAGCTCTATATACTACCCTACTCTCTCCACTGACCTGGACTACGGTCCCCAAGATCGTTCAACCCACAAGCGCTTTGAGATCATACCAATGCTATATAAGGTGCTATACAAATGCACAATAACATAACAACCCCTGTTTCTGGAGTAGCTGGCTTTCTTTTTCAGGCCTCTTAAAAAAAAAAAAGAAAGAAAAACAGGTGGTTCCACAAGTATAACACTAAGAACAGTGACCCTAAATAAGAAACAATAGGAATAACCATTAATTTATCTTTCTAGAATTCTATACAATAATTGTTAGACTCATTAAAGGTTTATTTCAGACACACTTCAGGGGGTGAGTCACTGATTTAGTCTGTTCTTAAACACCATAAATTCACAATGCAGACAAAAACTTCCAAAAAGCATTTAGAGTAGAATAAGCATCCATTTCAGCCTGTGCATTTTGCTTTTCACAAGTTGTAGTTATAGCATATTATTTTCTGCTGTTGTCTGTTACGATCATCACAAGACATGCCATCTCGGTGCCCTCGGCTGCTTGACAAAATCCTAAAACATTGTGTATAGTATAGAAATATTTGACAATAGCACGTAAAGTGGCCCTTGATTTAATTGTGCCACAATGAATGCTTTGTTGTATTTTGTCTATCTTTCCTATCTCCGTGGCATGCAGTTCAGGATGTTTGTTTGCATGTAAGAGGTAACGAGTGGCCAGAGTACTGGATGCTGTGTGAGTGTGCTGCTTTCCCTGCGCTACTCTACAATTTTTAATACACAGTTATGAACCCTCCCAATGGTATGTATTTTGCCAGCCTTTGAAGCCTGAAAAGTAGATCCACAGAGGCTTGACATGTGGCCAACTTTGCACCAGACCTGCACATGAACTGGCCTGCTGTTAAATCTCAATTACTAGTTTCATGGTATCCACTACAGAGTGTAAATTGCTTTCTGACTTTGAAAACATTCAGACATGTAATTGCTAATTGTACTATAGCCGCTAAAATAGCTATAGCTAGTAAGATAGCTAAATTGGTTGAGCACTCGCTGCAGTGTGTGTGTGTGATCTGCAGATTGCAGGTTTGAATCTCTGGAAGCCCAACTCAGCTTTTCATCCTTCTGAGGTTGATAAATGAGTACCAGCACATGTTGCGTGATACTGTATGTATATTTGTTCTATATGAAGTGCTTAAGCGTACATGCAATATAATAACTCCACATTATCATTTGGCCTTGGATGTCTGCATGCATTCACAGTAATTTGGTAATATGGGCCAATACACACTGATATTAACGATACATATGGTAATCCATTTTTATATGAAATGTATATCACATTACAGTGATGTCGTAACCATAATTTCCATAGTGTAATTGGGAACAATGCTATGTAATGCCACGTCCTGTTTTGTCAAGGGGTGAAAGGTTGCATTCCATCACTTCATGTGATATCACTTCGGGGTCGGGTCAAATTACATCACTTACTGTGATGTCATCAGAGGTCAAAGGTTGTGTGATGTCACTTCCACTAAAACAATCTTGCGAACCAGATCCTGAAAGTTCACCTCAGAATTATTTTCCATCCAGCTATGACCAGAGGGCAACCAGAGGGACACAGATGTGGACAATACTGCCAATGCAGTAAATCCTGACCCAAAGGTAGTAAGACGGACCAGCATCCACACTCAGCTGATTATTGGACAAACAACCCCTTAAGAGCTACTGCAAGACCAGATCCCAGCAGCACCAATGTTGTTGCTTCAACAGTACATTAAAGGCAAGCACATTGAAGCCTTATTTTGCAACTTTGGGTAGATTGCAACTGCTGCTTAATGGGTTTGAAATTATTGGCTGCACTACATTGCATCATTGCTGACTGGGGAGCTCCAGGCAGCGGAGGAGGTCCTGAACATTGATAGTGAGGCCACCGTTGATAACCTCCACCTAGCGATCCTGGAAAGATGAGGACGTGATGGTGAAAATGTAGGCAATGCCTCTGTGAGGTACGACAAAGACTGGATCAGAAGCCATAACAGCTTAGTTACCACATCAGAAATGTATTGCACAAGTGGCTAGGCCAAAAGATTGTCACAGATGCTAAAGCAAAGTCAATTCTAGAATACTATAGGAACTATTTGGTACTCTCCTTGCAGAGGTCAGCTCAGTAGCACCATCAGTCCATCCAGAACCTAGAGATGTCTATTTAAATGGCCACAGGAGTATATCAAGCCCAGCTATTGTGGAGTAAAAAGACAGCCCCAGAGCGACAGAGATGGAGAGGTCATGCTAAGCCCCATTGTGAGAGTGAAGCTGGCTAAGTGTGGAGTTAAATTGAAATATAAAAGACAGTACAAAACAGTGATTTCAATGCGAGGCCTAGTGAAAGAGTGAGAATGGGCCACCCTCCATTTCGTTAGAATGTAAAGGCACTCTTATGAAGAAAAGTGCACCTCAGAATTGTAATATTATTAACATTGTCCAATGGATTCGAAAAAGACCCGTCTGCTGCGGATGCTGAACTCATGTAAAGGCACATGTGACAGATTTAAGGCTGCCGAAGTGCACATGGAAGGAAATTAATACATTTGAAATATAGTGGATTTGGAAGCTAAAAAGGAGGAATGATGCCTTACATTTAAGAAATAGTCGAATGACAAATTGCATTCATGAGGAATAAAGAGACTTAATTTCAGCACGTAAAATGACACATTTATAGGGAAGGGCCTATGTCATTTTTGCATAAATGAAATTGACCATCTTGAGGAGACTTAAAAAATAAAATGGATGATATTTTGTCACTAAGAGCAGAACGTAGTTTGTCCTATTCTTGTTGTGAATATTTTGAAAAAGGAGAAAAGTGTGATAGATGGCTAGCACACAGGCTGAAAAAGAGAGTATCTGAATCTGCTATTGCCTCTATTATTGACATGGAAAGTAGGATTACATTTGACCCTGAAAAAATAAACTCAGTTTTTTGGGACTTGAAATTATATAGCACTGAGGCTGGCATCACAGGAAGGGGGAAGGATTTTTTGGGAAAATTTACGCTTCCTAAGATCCAAGATGTTGAACGTAAGATTCTGGATACTGAACTGAAGATCGATGAGGTTAAAAATGCAATTTCAGAACTGAATGTTTGTAAATCCCCTGGTCCGGATGGGCTTCCCTGTGAATTTTATAGAATTCTTCCGAATTTGGCCCTGAAACTTTTTAAAGATATGTTTATTGCTAGTAAATTGGGTGGGGCATTGCCTAGAAGTACATGTCATGCTTCTATCTCAGTTTTTCTGAATAAAGAAAAGGACAACAATCATGCGGCAAATTACCGTCCCATCAGTCTTATCAACACTGATAACAAAATTTTTGCTAAGGTTTTGGCCTTAAGATTGGCGAGGTTTCTTCCTAAATTAATTGATGAGGAACAATCTGCCTTTATGAAAAATAGACGAATGTCTAGTGATAGTCAGAAATTGTTACTTACCATGGAAAAAGCTAATGAGGTTGATTGTGATGCTGCTGTCCTTTCCTTTGATGCTGAAAAAGCGTTTGACAGGGTTAGCTGGCACTATTTATTTTCAACTCTAAGGGAGATGAATCTTGGTGATGAGTTCATTTCTTGATTGCGCTTTTGCATACCAATCCAATGGCAGATGTTAAGATGAATGGGGTCAAATCAGAACCCTTTGGTTTGGAACGGGGCCCTCATCAGGGATGTCCGTTTTTGCTGCTTCTTTTTATTTTATCAATCGAACCATTGGCTATTTGTCTCAAAGACAAACCAGGTTTACATTGTGTAGGCTGCTCGGGAGTTATGCAGAAGGACTGGTTATATGCGGATGATCTCTTGTTGGTGCTTCAGAATTTGGATGAATCTCTCCCCTGCCTGATGCAGATTTTGACTGGCTAGCATGATTCCTCATGTTACAAGATTAATTGGTTAAAGTCAGAGTTATTGCCTCTTTCCCATCGATGTGATAAAACTCTAGTCAAGGAATTGGGATTTAAATGGTGTGATATGCGGTTGCGCTATCTGGGCGTTTGGCTGACATCTCCGGTTTCAAATATGGTTGATGAGAGCATGTGTAAGATCATTAAAGATTGTAAAATGGATCTTGATAGATGGTGTCTTCTTAATCTCTCACTGTGGGGTAAGGTAAATGCCCTTAAAATGAATTTGGCTCCCAAAATTTATTTCATAGCCAAAATGCTTCCTGTGCAAATTAATAACAGTTACTGGAAAGATTTAGACCGTCTCATTCAAGAATTGTTATGGGATAAGAAACCGCTGAGACTCAGTATTAGGAAATTGCAACTTCCAGTTCATCAGGGTGGATTGGGGGGTTCTGAATTTTAGAGCTTATCACTTGACCTTTTCTTCTCATTCATTCATTCCTTTTTTGAGTGGGGGGTCGGACCGCTGGGCGGTGGCGGAATCGAATGCCTTTGGTCCAGAAGCTTTGTTAACTACTAATGCAAACGATCCTGCTAGTAGATCATTAGTGACGAAATTTTACGCACAGCTTGGAGTGCGTTGTTGGTGTTTTTGGGCATAGATGCTTTTAAATGCCAGCGGGCCTCAATTTGGCTGAATCCTAAGATTTGAGACAATACCAAAACCATTTTTTGGCCTGATGGTATCTTGCTGGCATTAAACAGATTTCCGATCTCGGTACGGATGGTCGATGGTTGACTGCGAATGAGATGAGAGAGAGATGGGACTTTGGTAACTTATCAGATTCTGCTTATAGGAGTCTGAAGAAGTCTGTGGGTGATGTTGATTGGTCAAACACTATGGGTCTGAACATCTTTCTTGCTAATTCTAATGGAAAGAGGGTGGTCTGGCTAGTAGAATTCATAAATTGATTGTGTCGAATTATCAGGGTAATGACAACCTGCGGGAGGTTTGGAGTGAGAGGATTGGCTTTGAGATTAGTCCTGAATGCTGGCAAAATATATGCAGAAATGTTTTCTTGTGTTCACTGAACTTAGATGAAAAGTCTCGGCAATTTAAATTTCTTAATCGAGTATTTTGGTGCCCGGAAACCTTACACAAAAGAGGGCTAACTGACAGTGATGAGTGCTGGGGAAGAAATGCACAGTCTTTCAAGAATGGAAAAAATGATTTATAAATTGAAATGCAAATTGACCTTGTATGATAAGATCTGGAATAAATTTAACAACTTCTTTTAATGTCGTATTTATTTTTTCTCTGCTTTGATGTTTCATTATATTTCTACGGTTTTCGATTTGTTATATGTAATTGCTATGATCAGTTTGTTTTATTCTTGCTTATGTATATAATTGTAAATAAATAAATAACATTTTTAAAAAAATTAACACTGGTTTCTTATGTAACTATGGCCTATTTATGTGAAGAATACCAAGAGTGAACTTATTTCTGTTTATGCAGTATATAAAGAAAGATTATATTGTGAACAACAGGCCCTGGTGCAGTATTGAAAGTTACATGTAAATGGTGGTTAAATGTAATATGCCAGCCTTTCAGAATTGTGAACTGCAACTTATTTTTTGTCTGAGCTGAAACTTCGACCCCAAGACATTTGGGGATGGGTTTATCAAGGAAACAGACTTGGAGCTTCAGTTAAAAATACAAGAAATGTTGCAAGATAGATTGGAACTACGGTGATACAGATAAAATGACCAACAGAAATTACCTTTAAGGTCAAGTCTCCCATTATGGGTGTGCTAGCTCTGAGGAAAGACCCTTTGGAGCTCAGGAGAAGAGGGTAGAATAAACATTGGCCCGAGCACATGGCTGGTCGCATGTTTAAGGAGAAATAGAAACCTAAGAATTTTTGGGGTCGATAAGAGTGAAACTGGTACCACCTATAATGCATTGCAATTGATTAAACATTAAATACATTTTCACAAATAAAAAGTGCATTGTGTGTCCCATCAAGCTCATACTGGGTTCATTTTTAAGGGGATAAAAAGCTGGTTGAGACCAGGCAAAAACTATATTTTTGTGATGTAAATAACCTAACTTATGATCAAAATTATGATTCTGGCATTTTCATAAATCTGAGGAAATGGAAATATTGATGGAGTGATAGACGGTGAAATTAATGTTAGATGTATGTAGTGTCCGAGTTGTAACTATTATGGTGCAGCCACAAAGCTCGAAAACAGTGGCTCTGTCCAGGAAGGTTGTGCTGAAATCAAATTAGTATTTTCACCAAAAAATGTAGATTCCAAAAATATATAGATTCCTGTAGTTATCTGAAAAAATTGCATAGCTGCCATGTTGTTAGATTGTCAGAGCCCAAAAAAGTAAAACCCACCTGTTATTTTTGGATGACAAATCATTCTCCTCTCTCAGCCTACATCATGCACACCTCCCAACTGCTGGTCCTATCAGCAGCCAGTGGGTGTCTTGGTGGGAGGTGAAGAGAGAGTGCTAGCCAATCCTTACTATGGGAATTATGATAATGTATGAGTGTCAACAGCCCTATAAGAGGACAATTTTGCATCAGGACAGGGCTTTTTCTACTTTATTCCTGGAGATAGTCTACTGCCGGACTCTTGCAAGGAACAACTAGCAGAGAGGCCGCAATCCTTGCATTGGAGACATTGACAGTGACAGGGAAATCTAGAAGCTAGCTGGGACTCCCAATCAGACAGAGGGAGCCTGGGTGCAGGAGAAAATCCTTGACTGAAGCCCTTGCCCAGATCTGTGCTATCCTCAGAGGAGCCCTGCTGTTTTTCCCTGACCAAGGCCTCCTATGTAAGTAGACTAATCCTAAAGTCATCAATTGTGTGGGGAGCTACCTGACATCATCCCTTTCCATTGGGGGATGGGGGGGTGAAACTAGGAAGGCACTTGTATTAAATTCAATCAAAATCAATTCCACTATAGAAAATCACCCTTTACATTTAAATTGAATTGTGTTGGGAACAGCCCGCCTTAATTCGGTATGACGTCCTTTCATCACAGGATGAGATTTTGCAGGGGTTTTCTCTGTGGATATTTTAATGAAAAAAACAACATTAAAGGGGATGGGTGTTTGGGGGCAACCCCTCCCAAAAAAAAAAAATAACAAACTCAATACATTTTTTCCTTAAAAGATCCACAGAGAAAAACCCAGTGAAATGCCATCCTGCTATGAAATGACATAGAACCCTTAATTCTTCCCATTAAATTGTGGGCAGGGGAAGCTGTGTAGATTCTTAGCGCATTTAATTAAAGTTAAGTCAATAAAGTCCCATATAGAAAATCACGGGATGAGTGTTTGTTAACTTTCTAAACTATCTAAGTTCATGCCTGGTGTGTTATTGCTGGTATAGACAATAAGGTAATTGGCTGACTCTAGCTTTCTGAAACCCCTATCTTCTGTACCGAAGGGGGGCGTCCATAATCCCAAAATAAGTAACCCCAAAACGCTGCTATTCAAGTGAAGGTAGCGGGGGCAAAACGAAATTCCCTGTGTATTCCCTTGCATCACAAATCAGCATTACATCTCAATTCTATATGTGTTGCAAAACGAAATTCCCAATTTATTCCCTTGCATTCCAAACCAGAATTACCAAGCATTACATCTCAATTGTATATGTGTTGCAAACACAAAATTCTCCAACCTTGCTTTTGAAATAAATGTGGAAAAAACGATTTCCCCATTTGAGTTCCTTTTCCCAACCTTGCCTCTCAAATAAAATCCTGAAAAACGATTTCCCAATTTGAATTCCTTTTTCAAACCTTGCTTTTCAAATAAAAGCCGAAATGATTTTCCCTTTGTATTGTGAATGTTTTCTACTGGTTAATGTGCAATTAAATCTGATGTAAATTGTGATTGCATATTTCAAAATTCTACCTGTGTTGTTTTAATAACAGAAAGTAATTTGGAGTTGTGATATTGTGTAGTGCCACAGCATTGGTGGTTTATGTTGGTTGCTAATCTTCTTTGTCAAACCTTAAATAAATATATATACATATATATATTCTCACTATACACCAGACTCGTTCCTAGCTCCTTGGGGGCATAGAGGGTATTTGGTGGGGTGGTGCGAGACGGGTTGGAGGCCTCACTAAAGATGAATATGTATAAGCGCTTTGGGTATGCACCACCTTGCTTGGGTGGGAAAGGAACTCCCTGAGTTGAGTGAGCACCTGGTTAATCGCGACAAAGCTCAGTGTTTGACTGGGATTTGGATGAGAGTCTTCACTTGAACTGTGCAGTAGCAGCAGACTATTCATTTGGGTGTGATTGCAATGCAGTGGATGGAAAGTTGTGTTGCATTGTAAAGGTGCCAAGTCAGACCTGTACCCCGGGTTCCAGGGTGGTGTATAGATAAAACAGTGTTGTTTTTGAGTTTTCATTGTTAGTGGAAATTATGCAGTAAAAGGGTTAAGATTTTTGCCATTGCATAGAGAGTATATCATGTGCGGAACACATTTCAGAATGAGCACCGTAGAAATAAATATGGCCAGGAAGCACCTCCTATCCAAATTGTTTATTAAAAGTGAATGGGTAGAACAAGAACATGAAATGTGGCAAGCTAGAATGATGCAGGAGGTTACCTCTCCAAATGTTGACAAGTGGCAGGATAAGGGGCTGTTACATCAGGCCCTGACAGACATTTACATGACACAAACCAGCAAAGATGAGCACATTAAAATGGCTCAGTTTACAGCATACATGTACTTCCACATGCTGATCATGGAAGAAACACACTAGGATAGTGTGGCCTATGTGCAAAACCAGGCTGAGATTTTGAATCAAGCCTAGAGAGAGTTGAAACAATTAGAAGCAAAAGTGCAACAGAGTCAAAATTTGACATTTTATGTAACAGCTAAAAGATGAGTTAGCGGCACAACAGCAAGCAAATGCAGGGCAAGAGGCTCAATTTTCTGCACTGCAAGGGGAGTATAAAGAATGTGTTGAAAATCTGACCACAAGTCAACACAATTTAAATGAGCAGGTTGTTCACAATATAGCCTGCTTAGAGGACATTTTCACATTTCAAGCACAGGTTACATAACTGAAAGCTAAAAACAGCCAGTTAATTATTAAGGGGGTTGATTCTCAGGGTGAATTCAATCAGATGCACCAACATCTGAACACCTTGAAAAGGCAGAGAGAGCAGTTGAGGAAAGAAATTAACAAATTAAGTCAAGAAAATAGTACCCTGTTTCAGGAAGTGCATCAGTTAAGGATGGACGTGGAGAAAATGAGTTATGTTCTCAGAAACTGACTGATATGAGGCGAGAAAATGCAAAGTTTATGGAACTTGTGAGTCAAGCAGAGGTTGACATAGAGCAGGGAACACAGGTCAAAATTGCAAAAGGGGAGCAGATTAGTCTACTGAAAAAGAAACAATCTGAATACAAGACTCACGGAAGAAAATTAGTCCCATTTCTGAAGAGAACAAGTGTAGCATCCCGGGTATGGTGTTCTGTTTGGCATAGGTAGAGAGGTATTCGGGCCATTTGTTTGTCTTCAACCAAGATGGCGCCTGCTGCGCTGTTTGCAGGTATAGCATTTTGAAAGCTAGCTTCCTGGTTTCCTCTCATTCCAGGGCCAGCACAGGTCTCATTCAAACTTCTCCAGCGTCCCGGCTCGTCGCTACTATTTCTCTGGATGCTTCATAAGTTCGCCTTCTTTGTATCCTAAAAATTCTATCCTTAAATTAAGACTGCTGTACTTTATATCCACTTCCTTCCTTCTTCATCTTAGAGCCTCAGCAGAATCTCAGAGATCACCCTGCATATTGCACATGACACAGACCTTGCAAACCTTTCGGTATGAACCCCAGTGTAGGAAGCTGACATTAACTTTTCATTCCTTGTCTCCCCTATTCTTACCTTTATGCTGTTCTTCCTTATTAGGGTGATACTGCCAGGTTCAGTTCCGGGACCCGAACACTGCATGAAGATTAGAGCAAGAAGTCAGGAAGATACTCCGGCAGCCTGCCCGTTGACATCCACATTGATGACATCACGAAAGGCTGATCCAAAGCCCTACAGCTTCCGATACCAGGGTTTTCCTCCCCATAGGGATTTGCTGAGGCCGCTACATCCCCTTCTTCTTTCCTTTACAAGGAAGAAGTTTTCAGGGGTTTTGGGCAATTCTTCATTATTCACCAATCTGTACCTGATCAGGTTAGTTGCTTATTGTATATATCTGCATATATTAGGCTCAAAGGGGTTCATCAGTAGTTTCCTACACAGTATTCATAACAACAAGGGACTAAGAGTCCGATTGATGGCACAAAGTAAAGTGCTGGAAGCCACTCAAACATTGGTGTCAGAATTGAAAACTCAGGCCTCTGCATATCACCAAGAGATAGGGACTGAGAAAAACCAATGTGAGAGGTTGGAAATTGAAATAGCCAAATACAAACAGGCTTTGAGGCACCCTCACCAGTCAGGGTATGGAAAAGTACCCTCTGATTACAGAGTGATGATCACCTTAACAGGGACCTCAAGCGAACTTACCGCCTCATTTGTACAAAGTGCAGCTGACTTCACACCTACCGCTTCTCAAGAACAGGAAACATGAGGCAGCTGAACTCGCCCAGCCACGGTCAAATTGAGCCAGAAAGCCAGTCCATATCAGGTATTGATGAATACTCATCTCTACCAAGCAGAAGGGAAGGTGGCCAGACCGGTGGCATCTGGGAGTACTTCCCCATGCGAAAAAGGGACTACAAGGGAAATGATGAAATGAGAGTCCACAGCAACACAGGGAAGAAGAGACCAGACCCCATCATTCTGGGAGGGAGTCCCAGTCTCATAGCGGTAGGGAGCGCCTCGAGGACATGGAATGGACCACCAATAGCTGCAGCTATGAGTCAGAGAGTGAGTGGACTCAGGTGCAGAGGAAAAGAAAGTCTGCCAAACAGAAAAGAGGTCTTGTGAAAGACCCAATTCGGCAGATAAAGACCATAAAGAGCTTTATGACTCCCTACCATAAGAACGGCAAATATTCAGTATGGGAGCATCTGGAGCTGTATGACCAAATGATGACTCAATTTAGTATTAAAAGTGATAATAATTCCATGGAGTTTGTCAGAAGTACATTTTCTTCTGAATACTCCAGCTTCTTTGCAGATCTGGAGGACCAAGAACACCAAAAATTGTCCACCTACAAGGCATCCATATTGAAACACTTCTACATTCACAGGAACTCTTAGGAGGCCCGCAAGGGGGCATACAACCTGCAGTGCTGGGAAGACCAAGCGCCTAGAGAGTTTGTGCAAGAGCTGAAGCAAGCCTTTGTACCAACCTCTAGGCGGGTGAACAACAATAGCCGGGAGTTCATCAACACATACTTCTCTGCTCTCCCGAAATACATTATGACCCAACTAGAAAGGGATTTCCATGAGCGTAGGACCCTGGATTGAGTGTTAGAACAGGTCACACAAATGTATGAGGTCCAAAACAAAAAGCCCTCTGAAAACAAAAAAAGCCATAAAAACCCCAAACCATCAAAGAAATCTGCAGCTGCAAAGGTAGGAGAGGTGAAACATACTCCCACATTGGACTTGGAGATGGGGGGCCTACAAATACTCCTCCCACCAACAAGCAAAATGAGAGGCAGAGGAGACCCTCAGATCCAACCCAATTGGGTGGTAGCCAGGCAGGGTACCAGACCAACACTCCATTTGACACTACCACCAATATCAGTTCAAGATACAAGGTTAACATACTGTGGGATGTTTTTACCCATGCATCCGAGCCCTACCTCAAAAACTGTGCAGTACTGGCATTGAAAACATCATGATGGCCACAGCTTCCCAGAAAATGCCCAGGGAAATGCATGAAGAATAGGCTGCCACCCATTTTTGCCGATGTTATGGGCACAGAAGGGCACTGCCTAAAACCACCATTGGACTACCCACACAGTAGCCTGAAACCATTGGGAATGGCAATGCTGATTGCCAAAAGCAACCTAGAACTGTGGAGAATTCATTTTCTTAAATCCCAAAAATAGTTGCATTACCAGTACTCACCACTATCAGAAAGCCGGCGTTTTAAAACCACCAGACCTTTGTGTAAAACTGAATAAATGAAACCAAAGCAGGCCAAAGAAAGACTTACTGAGAGGTGGATACAATGTAAAGTTATATTCTGAAGTGACTTGAATGTTCATAACAAGACTGGCTGAGCTCTGCAGGTCTGCAGCAGCCTAACTGAAACTGGATTTAAAACTACCAAAAATCGAAAATGTTTAAATTAACTGAGTGACCTACTTTTGAGTGTCACATAGTTTGTCACTGTTGAAATGTCATAGTTTTGAACTTAGAATCAGCATTCTAGCTGCATATGTAAAAATTGTCTTGACTTAAACTGGGGAACAAAAAGTGACATTTTATCTGAAACCTGGCTTAATGAAACTGAATTCTGCCCACCAGCTACCCCCGACAGGAGTTGAGACTTGCACAACAGCTGTGTTCCCAGGCCTAGCTGCCTTTTGCTGTTCCCACCAAAAGGGATATGACACTTCTCTGATTGAATTACCTGGGCTCTGCAGGAAATTGAACAAAGCCCTGTCCTGACTCAGGCAAATGTTTTATTATGGGGGTCGTAAAAGTGGCTTCCTCCTGGAAGGAAAGGGGAGGAGCACTGCCTGTGAGAGCAAGCTGGCTTGGCAGAACTGGAAAAACCAGAAATTCAACCTTGTGCTGGGGGAAACCACACCCCTTTGGGGCCAGAACATAAATCTAAAAAGATGGATCATTCATAGAGCGGACTTGTGAAAATTTTATAAGTGATATCATTATTCTTGTGATTTTTCTGTGCACATTTTAAGACGTGTTAGGACCCGGTGGTATGTTCAGGGGGGGTTTTAGCGGAAAAGAGGATATTACTCTAAATGTATGTATGTTAAAAATCTGACACTCCACCACCTAATGCCCACATGCTTTGCGAACATTTGTGTAAATGCGGGGACAAATCCAATATTGGTAACCCGAGCAAAAAGTGAAATATGTTGCCATTTTTGAACCCAAGCTCCTAGAAACGACAGAATTGGAACAGGGGCTACCATCAGTAAATGCATGATGTGTGTATGCAATGCCAAACAACTGTCTATCGGGGAAGTATGTATTTCGATCTGATATAGATTATGGGTAAAGTTGACAGGGGTGGGTTCTCTGTATCATAAACAGACCTCATCATGATGACACTTCATTTCATTCCCCCAATCAAGGGCAAGAGGAGGAAATGGCCAATGACAAGTGGAGAGGGGTAGGGCCTAGAAAGCTAGCCTCTCCACCCACTTTCAAAACACATAAAAGCAGACAGTCAGGACGATAGGGACATTAAGTTCCATTTGCTGCGGAGCATGCTGCCGGACCATACAACATCCAGAGATCCAGACTTCAAATCCATCAATCTCCAGAACCTGTAGCAGTACTTAGATAGCAGAGCAGGATCCAGAATCCAGAGAGGCTAGACCAGCAGAGCAGAGCTGACCCAGACCGCTGTTCGCAGAACCAGAGAGCTGAACCGGAGTCCAGTCCAAAACCTGACCAGATCCGAGGCGAGGCCTATTTTAAAATATATTGTGAGTACCTAGCAGAACTGTGCAGAACCAATCTCTTAGTTAAAATAATCTAATCCAACCTATTTTAATCTAAGTAGAACTGCCTCCTAGTTGTCACTTGTCATTTGCAAAGCTGTCACCTGTCATTTTCTAGCTGCAAGCTGTAACCTGTCGCTTTGAACTTTTAAAATTTCAAATCCAAAAAACTACCTTTATTTAATTGTCCGTATCTCTGGAACCGTTTGGGCTAGGAACTTGGTTCCACTTTCCTACTCCTTGTACTTTCTCCGTAATCACGATTCTCGCACTCGCGAATTTTACCGCGATTTGCAATTTGGTTAAAAATCCAGCCACGTGTGAAAACAGCAGCTTCATTGCTTTCCTTTGCCAAAAATTCGTTTAACCTGCTAGTTACTCCTAGATCCTTGCTAAAGTGAGCCTGAACTCATCCCAAGTATATTTCACTCACCCTGAACCTCCTAAAGGGAATTAAAACAATTTTCAGCATATTTCTCACTGCATTGTCACCATATTCAAAGCATTTTGCCTGTGTTTCAAAACTCCTATCTGTTGTATAAGCTGCTGGGGGGGAATTGAACTGAATTCTATTTGATTGCATTCCTAAGAACTGTGTCATCTGCATCTCCTTACAGTGCATAAAAGGGGGGGTGAATTGTCCAAGAAAGTGATTACATTGTCTTTTGCTGAAATCCTATCAAGTTAATTTCTGTACTGCATTTCATTCCACATTGCATCCATTTGAAACCATAAAAGTATTGTTGCTATCGTATCCATCCTATAACCACTCATCATTGATTATAAAGAAGTGTGCTAGTGCCGGACTATCCATTATTGATTACTGCTCAGATTAAGTGTGATATTCAATTATTAATTTATTAGAAAGTATGATATATATATATATATTGTTTAAATTATCAAATAAACCGTTTAAACTTGCAAAACAGAACTACTTCGTGGCTCAGTGGGGTCAGGGGGATTCCAAGAGAGGGGTGTTATATAGGGGTAGTCATCCAGAACGCATGAACTGGACGTAAAGATATATCAATAAGGGTTTCCATTCAGTATCCCAGACTAGGCATTGACTTAGCTGTAGTGTTTAATTGAATCCTCTAACAATACCCATCCTGGGTTATGTATGCACTCCCCTGGCACAAGGGCAGGGTGTCCAATCAGGTATGTACTACCCCAGGAAACATCCCTCAAAACTTCCCTCTGAACGTCCCTCAGGAGGGAAGAAATAACCCACCCCCATTGGTAGATTATCAGAGAAACTCTTAATACCCGAGCTATCCTGGGAGAAGGGACAGCTACCCTTTCCTGAAGCAGGAAAGGTATGACTCAAGACCTCCCTATTAACCAGAAAACATGTCACAACTGGAGCAACAAGTCTCAACAACTAGCTCAAGACCTGGGTTGCATGTTGAGGGCTCAGCAGAACCCCCCACTGGAAACTGCTGCCCAGAATATCTCGACACTCAGGTCTGGTGCCCCTGAGCAATGACAGGAAGAAACCTCCAACAACCAACAGGTTCCAGTGGATGGGGCCCGTGTAGAAGGACCATGCAAAACCCTAGAGGAAGCTTCCTTTCCTACCAGAACAAAACCCTTGGAAACCTCTGAGCCTGAACATAAATCTTCTACTGCCGAAAAGCTAGAACCTAAAGAACACAGGGTAAGTAGGAGAAATTGAAAAGTCAAAGACAACCCACTTTGTGGAGGAAGTCTGTATCATCCCATTTGAAGGAGAAGAATCCCTGGAGGATTCAGGGAAGAGAATCTTCTCTTTCAGAGATGAAGGGATCTCTCCCAAGGAAGAATGGGTCCCAAAAGACCCTGATTTCGACAGGGTAAGTAGGAAACTGGTGCTGAGCAAGAAGCTCTAAAACCCACACAATGTAACCCAAATTACCCCAAAAGCACTGAGGTATCCTCCCACAAACAGGTATGGGTAACTGTCTCCATGAAATTGGGAACAGCAAAGAATCAGGGGGGAAGAGGGGACTAACCAAATTCACTTTTTTCTGGGTGCAAAATAATTTTTTTACAGATTCCCATACTCCGACACAGAAAACTATCCAAGATAACACAGTGTCGGAGTTCAATTTAAAAAACTTAACCACTAAGCTGGCACAGAATGCACATTTTCTTTGCCCCCTTGAGAAGAGAGAAGGAAGATTTTACGCTTCCGTCAAGGTGCAGGGTCAGTGGGCATTATCAGAGCTGGTGGACACTGAATCCCAAGCCACCCTCCGGTCCAAAAAGGCCTTCGACCAACAAAATCCAGGAATGTGGAGAGTCACCAAATTACCCTCATAACTCTTCCTGGACAACTCCAAAACTCTGATGGGAATGATATTTCTGTCGAAGGGACTGAGGATCTGGAGATACAAATGTGGGCGACATAGGGTGAAACACCTGGTGATCGTCGTCACTCCAGAGGGCACACTGTGTCTAATGGGGAATGATCTCCTTTGGAGGTTGTCACCCCTGATTGATTGCATGGACAAGGTCCTCTGGACTTAGACAAGCTGGCCAATAAAACTAAAACGAATCACAAAATATTTCTGTTTGAATGGCAGAAGCCACATGATTGAACAGCGGTCTGACAAAATAGAATTCCATTTTAGGAACAATCAAGTCCCAGATATCACTGTCATCTCTGTAGGAGAACAAACTGGTGATGGTACCCCTTCTCTACTTTTTTAAAATAAACCTCCTTCCCAGTTCTAAGTGGAATTCTGCATTGGAGGGAAAAACTCTGAAGTTTTACACTAATCCACAATCAGAGGAAAACCCAAATAACATGACAAAAGATTATGAAAAACTAACAATTTTTCCCCATTGAGATAAATTAGGGGGAGGAACCTGTTCTCGGCAGAGTAAGCCTGAATAACAAAAGAAGCTTCACCATTGAAGCATTATTCAGGAAACTCCCAAAGGATCAGGCCATTCCCACATTTAAATTGATTGAAAAGTGGGAAATGGGCCTGCAAACTCCAACTTACAAACATCTCCTGCCTAGCAGGTGTATCCTAAAAATGTCCATTGGCGACAAATGCATGGAACATAATTGTTGGGTTTTGAGAGATGTCCCCTCTGCCTTTTACTTAGGTAGTGACATTCTCAAGCGATTTGCAATTAATTTGTACCGCATTAATAATAAGGCCTAGTCCCAACTGGGAGGTAACCACATAGGCTTTAACAACATTGAGAAAATATTAAGGTCAGCTCAATTGCTGCCGTATGCAGTTGAAGTTCAAGTGAGAGAAGAGGTTACCATGCCAGGACAGGTGCGACAAATTGCAATTCCCCTAAAAATTAAGTGAGGACAAAATCTCAAAAACATAGACACCTAAATAAATCTGAATTATCATCTCCAACTGCAAGGTTTGTATTGTACATCCAACACACCTAGTTGACCTAGAACATGACACCATTCGGATTTTGGTGGGTAACTGCGACCCTCAAAGTATCACTTTGGGCACAGACACCTTTATTGAAATGGCAGTTGATGCCCAACATTATTCTATTGATTTAGGTAGTGAGATCCTTGGGCCAATTACAAATGACTGCTTCCATATAGATGATGGCATCCCTCCGGAAAAGATTTTCACCAGGCAAGGGGGGAATTTCTTGATGTACTCTTCCTGACCTTATCGTTTGGAAGAGGTGACCTGTCACATCAGGAAGGAAAGGTTGTATTCCGAGTCAGCAGTGACGACCTCCCATCCTTGGAACCTCCCGATTAGGCTGACATCATAACAAGAGATCTCTTCACCCAACTGGAGGATACCGCTGAAATTGCCAAGCCAGCTGTCTTTCCCGACTTTAAGCAGATGGTCAAAGAACAAATCAATCTTGCTGATGTCTGTGAGACCGAGGAACAAAACAGGAGCTGAAATAGGTGTTTCTGGATTTTCAGGATATTGTTACGCTCACCTGGTCTCTGCGGACGCGTTAGCTGTTACTGGTCCAGCGCTTCTGAGCCTTGGACATCCTCTCTCTGGTTCCCAGACTAGGATGGTCCCGAACAACCTCCCTGGGTCTGCTCCTACGTGGACAGAAAGGTAAGTTGACTCTTGACAGTTCTAGGGTGGTCTTAAACCCCCCTCCTGATCCTTTCAGTTCATACCCCTTGGGGATGGGCAAGCTGGGTGGCTCACCTGTTGTTTTGCAATGATGGGCTCCCCGCCCTGCTGTCTTTGCAGGGGCGCTAATCTTCAGGAACGCAGTTACTTCACTGGTTCCTAATGATGACTGTCCCAGGACAGCTGTGGCATAGTCCTTAATTGTGACTTTTCCCCTGTTGTGGCAGTCCGGTAAGTATTTGTGATCCGGTAAGTATTTTGTGCCTTTTTATGTCCTTCAAATCTGTTGCAATGTTGCTCGTTAATGGGGATTATCGTTCCCGTGCTCACCTTGTCTCTTTTCCCTTTTTTAGGTGCTGATGCGGCTCTGGAGCGTAGCGCGATGTGCTGAGGCGACTGCGATGAGTGGAAATGTGTCCCCGTATGCAGATATCCACGCCGCGGTATGCAGCAACACGAGCAACAGGTAAGTGAAGCATTTGACGTGAGCGAACTTGGCGTTGCACATGCTTTCAAAAGTGTTGTGCTAACCTTTCTCTTTTCTTCTTTCCCAGCATAGCGGTCTGGACGTGGTGATGGATTTGTGGGTGAGTAATTGCAGACTTGCAGGTTTCCAGGTGTCTCTGCTTGTGTCGACGAGGGCAACTGTGCGTCTCAAGTTAAGCAATTGCAGGCTTCTTGATTTCTCAGGTAACCATGATTATATCTGCAGACAGAATCGTGGTGAGTGTCACGTTGCAAGACAAAGTAATGCGAAGCACGGACTGGAGCAGAGGCGGGGCTTAAATAGCATAGGCTGTAGCCACGCCCACAGGTGGTCTGGCTGGGCACGTCCTGCCCCTCCCGACACAAGCTGATGATGGGCACATCCTGCCATGCCCAGTGCATGATTCAAGTGTATAGTGGGTCTGGTAGGCTGACTGACCCAGTGTTCCGCATAGTTTGGCCTTCCTCATGAGCCTGGCGCCCCACAGGCACCAGAACAAGGCCCACTTGGCTCCAGAACACCTCCCATAAGAGACTTTGGGTCTTCCCAAGGGGCTCCCTTCCTGGGGTTGGATGGGCATGTGTGCCCTAGACTGGGTGGCCATGACTGCACTGCCCCTCAAGACCCCTCTCAAGGGTGGTTCTTTCCCTGGTCCTGGTTTGGTTGGGTGGTTACAGTGGACCCGCTTGATTAACCATGGAGCATGGATGTGATCACTGGGCTCCCAAGTCCTATCTTGAGGCCCATATCCCTTCCAGGACACAAGGTAAAACAACTTCGACCGGAGGACTTTGTAATCAAGAATGTCTTTGACCTTGAATTTTGGCTCATCATTTATGACTACTGGTTCAAGTAGTGTGCTGATCCGTTTACCAGATTGAACTGGTTTCAGAAGGGAGACGTGGAACACAGGATTGATCTGCATAGTGGATAGCAGATTTAACTTCATGGCTACAGGATTAATCACAGCCTTGATGGTGTATGGACCTATATACCTAGGGCAGAGTGCTTGCGGTCCTTTTACAGGGATGTATTTGGATGCCAAACATACTGCAGGCATCTCCAACCTTGTATGCAGGCACTTCCTTTCGGAATTGATCTGCAAATTTCTTTTGTCGGTCTTTAGCCTTATTGAGGTGTTCAGTGGCTTCTTTAAGAACTCGAGTGATGGTGGCATGTAGAGTTGCTACTGCTGGCATTTCCAATGCTTCCTGTGTGTCAAAAGCGGATGTACGTGGGTGTCGACCATATACTACATGAAATGGACTGGAGCCCAGTGCTGATGTGAGTGGAATTGTCATAGGCATATTCGGCTAGCCACAGCACATCCTTCCATGTGTCTTCGGCTTGATGTAACATGCATTGCAGATATTGGTCTATGTCTGATTAGTTTGTTCAGTTTGCCCATCGGTTTGGGGGTGATGGCTTGTGGATAGACGCATGTCAATTTTGGCGAGCTCGCAACTTCTTTTCCAGAACTTAGAGACAAACTGACTCCCTCTGTCGGACACTAGAGCTGATATAAATTGGACAATTTGTTCCATGAATACCTTGGCTAGAGCAGCAGCAGTCGGGAGACCCTTTAGCAGAATAAAATGGGCCATTTTTGAAAACAGATCCACTAGCACTAGGATGCAAAGGAACTGCAGGTTTTTGTTTCTAAGATTTATTTTATGCGCAGATCCCACAGATGGAGATGAATCAGATGATGTCTTTCCACCACGTTGGCCACCAATAGCCTCTTTTTATCTTTGCTAAAGTCTTGGAAATGCCTGGAGGACCTTCTACAAAGGAATCATGGTAGTTGGTGATTATCTGGGTTTACAGATCTTTGTTTGGGATGTAAAGACGCTGTCGGTAGAATAGCAGCGCATTGGTAGAGGTGTGGTCCTTCCCTTTGGTTACCCATTCCTGTTGCATCTCCTTGATTGCACAACTTTTAAGTTCTGTTTTCAGATCGTCTAACGTCGAGGTAAGTGCACCTAAAATCTTTTCCTCTGGTATAACAGCCACTGGATCTTGTGGAGCGTATGCAGCTTCCCCCTCGCCCATGCGAGATAAGCCGTCAGCCTTGCTGTTTAGCACCCCGGGTCTATAGGTGATTATTCAATCATATTTGGCGAAGAAGAGTGCCCACCTGAGTTGTCGAGAAGATTGTTCCATGGCAGTTTTTAGGTACTGTAGATTGAGATGACCTGTTATCACAGTGACTATGTGCTGGGCTCTCAGGAGGTAGTGCCTCCAGGTTTCAAATGCTGCCTTGATTGCCAAAAGTTCTTTAACGGTGACAGCGTAATTCAGCTCCGGTGCGGTGAACTTCAGTGACCAAAATGCAACTGGGTGCAATTGTCCTGTGTCTGGGTTCCGTTGAGATAACACCGCTCCTATTGCGATGTTTGAAGCATCAGTTACCGCCACATATGGGAGGTCCTGTAGTATTGGCGCCGTCGTGAATTCCCTTTTTAATTTTTGAAAGGCTTCCTCCGCTTCTGTGGACCAGCTGAAGTGCCTGTCTTTGTGCAGCAAGGAGGTTATGGGATGAACAATTTGAGAAAATCCTGGGATGAAACAGCGGTAGAAGTTAGCAAAACCAAGCATGCGCTGAACTCCCTTTATGGATGTTGGTGATGGCTAGTTCAAGATAGCTTCTGCTTTGCGTGTATCCATTCGAATACCCTGTGGCGAGGGGATAAAGCCTAGAAATTCCACCTCTTTCACATGGAAAAAAGATTTTTCTAGCTTTTCTTATAGATTATGTTGCCGAAGTTTCTCTTAAACGACGCGGACATGGGTGACATGATCCCTTTCGGTGGCCAAGTATATCAAGATGTCATCGATACGTACCAGGGCGCAGATGTCCACCAGTTACCAGAGGACGTCATTCATGAATTAATGGAATGCTGCAGGGTCATTACAAAGCCCAAAGGGCATAACCTGGTATTCAAAGAGACCATATTTCATGCGAGAAGCGGTCTTCCTATCGTCTCCTTCTTTTACTCTGACCAGGTGATATGCTCCCTTCAGATTCAATTTGGTATAAATCTGCGCACCCTTAACTTGATCTAGGAGCTCCGGGATGAGTGGTAACGGATATTGTTTTTTTACCGTTATCTGGTTAAGTGAGCGGTAGTCGATGCAAGTTCGTAGATCCCCTCCTTCTTTGCCACAAAGAAGAGGGGCGAGGCCACAGGTGACTTGGATGGACGAACAAAGCCGTTAGCCAGGTATTGGTCAAGAGATGTTCGCAAGTGGAAATTGTCTTGATCAGTTAGGGCATAGATCCTACTGTAGGGAACATGAGCTCCAGGTACTTGGTGTATTTGGCAGTCATATGGCCTGTGTGGGGGTAGCATGTTAGCCTGCTCCTTCTGGAAGACGTCCATGTAGTCCCTGTATTTCGGGGCAATGACCTAGTCAAACCTAACACAGTTCCTTCTTTCTGGATAGTTGTACCTGAATCTCCGGTGAGGGATCCCCCATGGTAACAAGTGTCAGTGCAGTCCTTGGAGAAGGCCAGAACTCTTGCACGCCAGTCAATTCTAGGGTTGTGGGTCTCCAGCCAGGGCATTCCCAAGAACATCTGGAACTTAGGGGCCCCGATGAGAACAAAGGTAATGTCTTCCCGACGGCCATCTTGACATAGAAGCGTGACCTTTTTGGTGTAATGCTTTACCGGTCTTGAGGTTAGCTGGGAGCCATCCACTGCCATGACTTTTTCCGTGATCTGCTTCTGATGGACAGGGAGACCTATCCTTCTAACCAGGTCCTGATCAATATTATTGCCAACAGCTCCACTGTCTATGTAGGCCTCTAGGGAATGCAGCTTAGACAGTTGTTTGTGGCTGATCAGGATTACCGGAATTACCAGGTGCGAGGTCTGTGATGATTCCTTCTCACTGCTCGACACGCAGACCTCTATGCTTGCTGTACATTGGAGTTTTCCGACTCTGGTTCTGCCTTCTCTCTGTCCCTGGCTCCCACAATCTTTTTTGGTGGTTTCACCAGGCATTCATGGAGAAAATGACCCGCTTTACTGCAATACAGACAGAGTTGATGCTGCCTTCTCTTTTTCTTTCTGCTTTGGTGAGTGGACTTTGCAATCCCCCTATTTGCATGGCTTCAGGATGATCAGATTGTTTGGTTGGCATTTTTTGAGGCCGTACTTAAACAAGTCACCCCTAAGACCGTGCACGATCCATCTTTCTGTCCTGCAGCCTGTGATCCAAATGCACAGCCAAGTACTCCGCACACCCCTCAGGTGGATTCACTACTTGAGCCAACACGTCTTTTAACTCTCCTTGCAAGCCCCGGTAAAAAAATGTGGTTCTTTTGTTCTCAGGCCAATCGGTCTCAGCTACTAATCTGTTGAAGGTGGCTATATACGTTAGAAGATCCTGGTTGCCCTGATGAAGGGATAACAGTTTGTTGTCTAGGGCCTGCCCTCAGATCTGATGAGCAAACAGCTTCTCTAGTTCACATTGAAATCCCCCGAAATCCCGAAGCAGTGGGTCGTCCCGATTTACCAACGGTATGGACCAGTCAGCTGCACTGCCACCAAGGTAGGGGAGAACAAATGCTACTCTGGACTGATCATTTGGGAAGATTCCGGGTCTACATAGAAAGTGCAAGCGGCATTGGTTCATGAATATGGCATACATTTTGGGAATCACCTGTGTAACCTTCAGGTGGTGCTAATGGAACGGCCCCAGGAAGAACCACTTGCACAGGTGCAGGTTGTGAGGTCACTGTGGGTGGATCTGTTCCTGGAAGTGTGGCTTGACCAGCTTGGGCCTGAAGTACTTATCTGGCCAGATCTTCAGTGCCTTCCCTGTTCACGATTAACTCTCTTCTTAGTGAGTTGGTCTCTTGTCGGGCGGCATGCACTTCAGCCCATAGTTCACCCAGCAACTGGGCTAACTGATCCATGTCCGATGTTTACATAATGCCCATACAGTTCATAGTTGGCTTTGCGTTCTGTTACGCTTACTGTCATGGGCGCTACTCCCGAGGGGCCAGGACTGGCCCAGCGCCCTCGGAAGCAGACCCGTCTTCCACTACTCCGGACCCAGCAGACCCCTACAGGGGCCCTTTGGACCGTGTCCTGGCGCCTTTGGCGCCAGGCTCATGAAGGGTTTCAGTCCCGGCACCATAGGCGCCGGGCTCATATTGATAAACAGTGTAATAATGCTTGGGTGGACTTACCTGAGGCAGACCATGCTGCATATTTACCCAGAACAATCCAGTCTGGTTGAAGTCCCGAGCCATCAGGGCTGGGAGGAACTATTCCCTTCATTCAGGAACTCTTTTCTTACCTGGGTGGAACCGGTGGAAGAACACACACTGGAAGCACTTCTCTGCTATTTAAACCACGCCCGATGGAAAACACGTGCTTCGCGTTATTCTGCAGCAGCAGCAGGACGCTCACCGAGTCGGCTCCTGCATTCCAGGTACAGAGTCATCTTCAGCTTCCGCGCAGCAACCTGTGGATGAAGAAAGACACAGAACAATACTTACCAGATCCCAGAATCCAGTCACCGGCAAAACCTGCAAAGAATAAACATAAGGTTAGAAAAGTGCAACTCGCTCGCAGCCGCGCCCGCTTACCTGATCCATCCGTGATTGCAACGGAGCTAACCGCGGCCTTCTCTTCGGCAGCTTCTCTGCACCTGAAAGGCAAAGGACATAATTAAAAAGGGGTTCGGGTGAAGGCAGTCGCATTCATCTTAACTTACCAGTTTTTGCACGCGCAGAAGCGGCCGCATCAACCGCAGCATCCCGGCACCTGAAAGCTAGAAAAAGGACATTATTAGAGGTGCCATTAAAAGCGGCCAACGATCATTATACTTACGTGCATCGGCACGTGCAGTGGCAACGGATATAAAGCCTGCAGCATCCCGGCACCTGAAAACTAGAAAAAGGACATTATTAGAGGTGCCATTAAAAGCGGCCAACGAACATTATACTTACGTGCATCGGCACGTGCAGCGGCAACGGAAAACTACGCCCACAGCATCCCGAGGCCTGAAACAAAGGAAGAGGGACATTATTGAGGTGCCCATCTTTTAAAGCCTAAAGACTACAGTATACTTACAGGCATCCGCTCGTGCAGTAACGGTGGCATCGCTCTTCGGCATCCCAGCACCAGTGCCACAACTAAGGCCGCAAAAGACTTGAGCCTCAACACTGAACTCATCCAGTGACGTAACTGGAATCCACGCACCCCTGCACCAGACGCCTAAGGTGAGAGCTCGCCGAGACAAGTAGAAAGCTAGGCTGTGGGAGAAACCGGCGATTGGTGGGAGAAGGAATCCCATCAAACAGTGATTAACCCTTTTTCTTCCACCTGCAGAAAACTTACCCTGCAAGTCAGACATTCGATAAGAGGAAGCCCAGTCCTGAGAGTCGTCCGAGCTCTACGCTTCTCAATTGAAGAAACAATAGCAGCCCAGCCGGGATCAGCGCCTCCGTGGGAATCAGGTGAGCGTTACACTTACCTTGTCTCTGCGGAGGGGTTAGCTGCTACTGGTCCTGTGCTTCTGAGCAATGGACAACCTCTCCCAGACTAGAATGGTCCCAAACAACCTCCCCGCGTCTGCTCCTATGTGAACAGAAAGGTAGGTTGAGTCTTGACAGTTCTAGGGTGGTCTTAAAATCCCCTCCCGATCCTTTCAGTTTGTAACACTTGTGGATGGGCAAGCTGGGTGGCTCACCTGTTTTTTTGCAATGATGGGCTCTCCATCCTGCTGTCCTTGCAGGGGCGCTAATCTTCAAGAACCCAGTTACTTCACTGGTTCCTAGTGAGGACTGGCCCAGGCCAGCTGCGGCGTAGTCCTTAAGTGTGCCTTTCCCCTTTTGTGGCAGTCTGGTAAGTATTTGTGAGCCGGTAAGTATTTTGTCCCTTTTTATGTCCTTTGCATCTGTTGCAATGTTGCTTGTTAATGAGGATTATCGTTCCGGTGCTCACCTTGTCTCTTTTCCCCTTTTTAGGTGCTGATGCGGCTCCGGAGCATAGCACGAAGTGCTGAGGCGACTGCGATGAATGGAAATGAGTCCCCGTATGCAGCTGTCCACACTGTAATGTGTACACAAGGTAATCGCATACGCGAGCTAGATGTTGCCCTCTATGGAGGAAAAGTTCAACAATTGCGAAAGGCCCTCCTAGCAATGGTGTGGGCATTGAAGAATTACCGCCCATTCATCCAGAGGGAGCACATCATCATGAAGACACCTCACCAACCCTTGCAATACTTACAAAGTGACCAATTCCGAACAGGGAATGTGAGTAATTCTAGAATTACTTCCTGGATACTGTCCATGCAAGGCTTTTCTGTGGAGGTTAGATATGGCCAAAACAAGAAGTCCTCAAGTGCAAGGATTGGCTGACTTCCATGACTATGCTCAACAAAACTGTCTCAAGGGCGTAAGTCTAAAGACTAATAACAATATGGAGGTGTATCTTACTTTCCTGCACAAAGTCTATGAGGAAGACATATGTCAGGGGATACCCACAGTTTATGTGGATGGGTGCTCCAACATGTTGACAATCACAGGGAAAAATAACTAGTGATTGGTATTGGGAATGCCTGGGTTAATGACACCCCAGAACCCTCTGCTGGGTACAAAATAGGTCCCCGAAGTAGTCAGGTGGCAGAGTTAATGGCGGCGCTCACTGAGTGCCTAACACCAACTCAAAGAACTGGTCATAATCACTGATTCAGATTATATCAGGAATGGTTTCGTGGAACACCTGATTAATTGAAACAATCGAGGCATGCTGTGTGCAAATAACAAATCGCTAAAGCATGAGGAATTAATTAAATCAATTAATGATCGGGTAACCTATAATGATATGACCATCTATTGTAAATAGAGGGACCAGACAAAACTGGAAATGAATTGGCTGACGAGTTGGCCAAAACCAGAGCCATTCACAGGGATCTTATAGAAACCAAATCCCTCTTGAGGGAAAATGCAGGTTGCGGCTGTCACCAGGTCCCAAACCCATGCCATTAATGAACTCTCAACTGCCCAGAGGAATAAAGAAACCCCAAATGCTGATTTGATTACTGCACAAAAAGGACACAATTATTGGGAAATGTTATCAACATATTGAAGACCCTGTGACTTTTCCTTTGACAGAATCTGATAATATCGGCACGGAGGATATGAAGGTGTTGATGATGTTTTCCAAAAAGTTCAGAATTCAAGAAGGTTTTTTGGTACGAGATCCATATCTGGATGTGACCAGTGGGTGGTCCCTATCTCATTCTGAAGCCTTATGTTAAGTCACGCCCATGATGCGGCCACTACCGGTCAAAGGGGGTTTCATAAGACATTTGAAATCTTGTGCAAGGTCGCATATTGGCCACACATGGGCCAGAACCTCGACATCCTTAAAAGGGTTTCTTGTTTGTGCTCAGTTTCAGCCAAGTCCTCTCACACACAGAGATCCCCTACAGTAAAGGGGAATGACACGGCCGTGGTCGGATTTGCAAGTCGATTTCAATGGGCCAGTGATTCGCTCCTCTAGAGCAAACCAGTACATGCTGACCATAGCATGCTTGTTTACCAAGTGGGTAGAATGTCTTCCTGCCCCGAATTGTAAGGCGGAGACAGCTGCCGCACTAATGATCAATCACATCTTCTCTCATTTCAGCCTTCCCCAAAGGATTGAGTCAGACAGAGGAAGTCGTTTTGCCAGTGAGGTGATGACAAGATGTAAGAGATACTGGGGTAAAAAGAAAGCTCCTTATTACCTACTGCCTAGCCTCCAGTGGGGCAGTTGAGAGATACAATAAAACAATTGCACAAAAATGCAATGACTTCTATATACTGTCACAAATACTTCCTTTTTAATGACAAGACAGAAGAAGAACAATTCAACACACAATGATAGCACAAGAGTTAACCACTCCCCCTGTGACACTCAATCACTAAACATCAATTGCACTGGATTGTTTTTAATGGAAGGTAGTGGCAGCGAGTAGGAATACAGGGGTGGGGGGAATCGGCTTTAAGGTGGTGCCCACAGAAACAATATGGAGAGCCAGCAAAGACAGAGAAAATGTGTTTTTAGAGCACAATGGAAGAATGGGGTTTTTAATGATTTCTCACAACTGCTATGGGAAAGAAATAGAAAGACAGGGAACTTTCTTGCTTATACTTAAAAAGACAGGCAGGGCTTTAGAGAATACTAGTCAGCAGACATGGGGAATATCGTCTTTAAGATATTCACCACATGGGAAATGGGAAAGAAATGTAAATAGAAATGTGTTTTTTCCTCACAATAGGGAAAGAGGAACAGAAGGGGAAAATCATGTTTTGGGATATTAAACTCAGTTGTAATGGGAAAGAAAATTCAAATAGAATTAGTTTTCACTGAGGCTGAAAATGAAAGGTAGACTCTGGGATAGGGGGTAGCTCACAAAAGGAAAGTGAGTGTTTGGTTAGGATGACAGATGCAATGGGAAAATACAGCTGAATATCGGAAATTCGTTTAGCCGGCCACAATTTAAACACAGGGACAAATTTGTTTATCAGATCACAATGGGATTAATTCTTTTGGGCAACACTTTATGTCTATACCAGTTCACAAGGCACTGGGAGAAGATGGTTGGTTTTGAATTCCAACTTGTCATGGCCACGGGCCCCTGAAAACAAAAACCACACCATCTAGTGATGGGGGCAATGGGTCACTTGACTGACTTATTTCCCTTTGCAACTCATAAACACAGGGGCCCTGGCTGGACTCAGCTTGGCGCCGCTCATATAGAGATGTGAGCAGGAACACTTTATTTCTGTTCAGGAGTGCTTTTATTTTACTTCAGTGCTGGAGTGCTTTTATTTTACAAGAACTTTCCAGGTGCTGAAAGACTTTATTCCAGAGAACATAGACATGTTCTGACTCATTCGGTGTGGCTCTCTAGTCCTGGTCTTCAGGTGCTGACTCATTGGGTGTGGCAGGGCGTGGCAGCAGGCAGACCAAAGCTACTGGGCGTGGCCAGGAACAAGACTATATAAACACACCGACGCATCAAGCAAACAATTCACGTTACTTTGCACCTCCGTGCAGCGTGACGTTCATCACCGCCTGGACCAGCTACTTACCTCGTGATCCTGCAAAAACAGAATCCTAACTTGGACCCTGGCTCGCATCTCACAGCAACGCTTTATCTTCTTGGCAGATCCTGAATCAACGCTGCAGCATCTGCGCTCTCTTTCCCACAAAGCCGAAGTCCTGAAATGAGAAAAGAGAACAAGACAAGGTTAGAACTCCCGAAAACACCCAACTCAAGGTCGTGCCGCTTTTAAAACCCAACATGCACCCTAAGGCACCATTAAAGGCTACTTACCAGTTGTCAGACCATCTCAGCCTGTCTCCTCCATACCGCCGGCTCTGCTTCTTCTACTCCAGCTACTGCCGGCACCGCTACACTACCCGCAAGGGGAGAGCAGAGAAAAGAGACATTACATCCAAAGGACAGAGAACAAATTTTACAAATACAATAGTCGGAAAACAAGCGGGCAAGTGAAAACAAGGGAATCACTTACCTACAAGAGAAGTGGATTAGTCTCAGCTGGCCTGGACTTCTGTTGGGGGAATTCTCATTCTATGGCTAATTTCCCTTACCTAGTGAGTCCCTCAGCAGCTTTGCTGGATTTATGGAGTTTATTTTTTTCTACTTGGTTAGAGTATGAGCTTTTCCCCCACTCTTAACTGTGTTTTGCCATGTGTATTTCATCTGTTTTTGTGATTGTGGACTCTGGAGTACACCACTTCAGTAGCCCCACTCTTTTGTGTGTTACACAGCACCTTCAGTGCAGTGACACAGGGTTGTCTTTTAGACTTTCCACCGACTCTATTTCTGGGGCTGACTACTGTCCCCGAGAAAAGGGTAAAGTTGCCACTAACTTTACATAGTCATTTAACCACAGATCCAGGACACCCCATCTTACATGGAGTATTGGAAAGAGTTAATCCTTAGCCCTTTTATCTGTACCTCCTGGAGCACTGTTTTGCTCTTTTAACATTTAGACTTGGCTGGCAGCAGTGGTATCTACCCTAACTTTTCTACTGCGATTATACTATATAAACGCGGTATTGTTTTAGGCTATTATATTAGCTCGAACATAAACCTGCTTGACCAAATACTCTTTCTTTTGGCTCAGTTCGGGTTTATTTGCCATTTCTTTTTGTTAAAGTCCTTCTTGTGTTTTACTTTGCACGGCAAACCAGGTTTGCCTTCTTTGTTCACCGTCTTTTGGCAGGCTTCTGCCAAGAAGCCCTCCTCTGGGTGCCTGGGTGTCTAGGAGGGCTGAATGTGAGGGAACTGTGTAGTCACCCCCAGCACAGGGTATCCTAGGAAACCCAAGTCACACTTTGCCATGATTGGCTGAGGTGGTTGTCCGGGCTGGACAACCCCCCTGCTGCATGATTGACAGCCAGGCTGGGTGAATGGGGGGATTTTCGCATAAAAGGCAGGACTCTTGGGCTGGAAGTCAGAGTCGCCACTGGAACTACAAGGAACTGAAGAGAAGTGGAGAAGAAGACGGCTGCTGCAACAACCCCGTCCCGGTGAAGCCCTGCTGTAGTCCTGAGCTATCTACCCTTCGACGACTAGAGAAGATCCAGACTGGAGTCTTCTTCCCTTGAGCCTGCTGGGGTCAACCAGCTTATCTTCCACAGCCAGAGGATCCTCTTTGTGGTCGAAATCACTGCACACCGATGTACTGGTCTGGATATCCATCTGAGGAGTCTCTCCTGTTTTAAAGCAGCGCACCATTTATTCACCTGCTGCTGGCTTCATCCCTGAGTAGTGCAGGCCCCTCCAGAAGTCCTCCTTCTTGTCTCCACGACCGAAGCTCCAGGAACCGTGGGTCTGCGGGAAACTACCAGGAACAACTGCTGTGGCACCAGCTTCTTCATTGAATAAGGTACTGTGTCCAGCTTCGAGGAACTAGGGTGAATCCCTTTTCTCCTCATCCAAGGCTTGCCCTTGTCTTCCCTCTTTCTTATAACTTTTGCTTCCTCTGTTGACAATATCCAAGTACTCCTGGCAACGTTGAATCTTGAACTATCTGTGTGATCCTCGACAACAGGAGCCCGGTTCCACTTGACACTGGCTCCGGCCTATTGACTTTTGTTTTCCTGTCAGCAAGTGTTTTCTGATTCTGTCTGCCTTGACAAAAGTATTGCCTATGATTTTGCCCCCAACTCTCTTTGGTTAACTCAGGTGTTAAGGGTGTTTTTGCCCCGGTAACATTTCTTTCCGCGGATACGCGTATCTTTTGTAAGACCGAACTGTCATTACTGTCAAAAAGTGATCGCATATGATTCCGGTAACGTCTTTTGTTTCACAATACCAGTCCGATAAAACATAGGGTACTTACCTTGAGTTGTTCAGTGCCAAGTGAAATGGTTGTGTGTAGTGTATTTTCGTGTGGTTTTAGTTTAATAGAAGTGAAGTGTTTTACCAACAGATGGTTTAGAAATAAATGTACTTTTACTTTTCAACCAAAAACCTTGAGTCAGTGTTTGCTTGAGTCACAGTAATTGTGGTCCTTTGTGTATCTCCACTACTGCTCATTTGCTCTTGAGATAAGTCTGGCTGCTCCACTACTGCTACCACTTTAACATAGTAGTACGGGCTTGTACCAAAGGTGAGCTTGTATTACCACTTGTGGTCTTAATAGTGTGTAGGGGTCCCTAAGGGTACTGCAGAGGATTCTGCCTAACAACTTACATGACAAGGGATCAGTGAAGGAACTCGGTTCCCTTCAACAAGCACCCCTGCCAGAAGCAGCAGGAAGGAGAGCTCATCATCATCATTCAGCAGAAACCGCACTGCTCATCACCGCAGGCCCCCACACAGATGCAGAGGGATGAACAGATATGAGGAGTTTCATCCCTGGGAGGGCTGCGACTGTGCCCCAATGCCTCTACAGAAACCAGGTGAGCGTAACACAACCACACAAATCTCGTGAAATAAATGGGGAAATTAATTAATTTGCTTAAAGAAATATACAAAGGATCTACGCAGGCAAGAACTGTTTTTTTCAATGGGAAAATCTCCAAGGCAATTCTGAAAGAATATAGGGCTTATACAATCTATAGCTTGGGGTATTTATACTTACAGCAGAGGTCTGGTCTGGACAAAAGGGAGCATCACAACACCATTCCTGGGACAGCCAATGGGGTCAGCCAAGGATTTTCTCTTTCCTCCAAGGGGTCCCAAGTCAGCAACTATGTCTCCTGGCTCCTCTGCAAGATTAGGCCTCACTGCTAGTGCTGGGATTGATCAGATTTCGGCAGCCGTTCATCTCAGATTTTAGTGGGCAAAAGTCCTGATCTGAGACAAAGTGACTTATTTATAAGGCAAATGACATCAGTTGTGTCATTGTTCCTGCAGAAAGGATTGGTTCTGTGTCACTAGTCTACTCCCATATGTGTGCTGATAGGTCCAGAAAATGAAGGAGTGTTTTGGGAAACTAGGGGAGGAGACCACTCCATCATCTTGCTTTGACAGGGGGGCTTGGTCTGGTTCAGGGACATAGAAATCTCACTGCATGGCATGTGCCCTTAATCTCCATCTTTTGACATATATGAAGCCATTATTTTAACACTGTATTTTTCGGTGAATCACGTAAGCTTCATCCGGTGTCTGTGCAATGTACTGGTGCAAAGAAACAGATTTTATTCATTTACTCCATAATTACATCAGTGAAAAATGTGTCCCTTGGCGGGCAGCATTTGAATCATATTTTACATGTTTTATCAAATGTTTATGGTTCTCACATTCATACGGAGGGCCACATTAAGTTTTCATTAATAGCTTTTAATATGTTGGTCTCACCAACCTTGTTTTTAGATGGTGAGAAGCGACTCGGTGACACCTTTTCAGAAATCCTACCATGACTATTGTGCAACAAATATTACCAATTTTAAAAGATGAAAAACATTTCTCCCAATTTACACAATAGACAGTGAAACCACTCTCTAATCCTGAACCCCCACCCTTGCCAAGTGCCTGTTCCATGCTGTGACATCAGGAGAGGTCCTGTGTTGAGATTAGCTTGCACATTCCAAGAGCTAATGGCCAGCTAAGGCAAGTTTTAGTGCACCCTAAGTGACCTTGGTCATAAAAGCTGGGGAGCAGAGCTGCCTTTATCTCGTCCACACCGCAAATTTTATCTCTACAAGTATTTAAGTTGCATTTTTAAAGGAAGGCTTCATTTGTCTGCAGAGAGCCAGGCCTAAATCCCCATGACAACATTGGCTTTGAAATTTAGTTTCACATTTGAAGAAGTCACAAACAGAGAGAAACAAAACAAATGTCAAGCAACCCTCTAGCCAATATTACCTTTTAACTTACATTTTCACTTTAAAATGACTCTTGAAAGGCACACAATGGTAACATGGATACATGTCCCTGCAAAGTTGTTTGCTGTATACGGTGGTTAAATGAAGGCATCATATTTACACTTTTAGGGACTTTGGTGTAATCCTGGCTTTACAAAGTGTCACTTGGAGGCGAAATCAAAATGGCATTGTGTTGCTTTCAGCTGAGAAAGGCCTTCATTTACCTGCAGCAGTTTAAACCCAGTGCAGCATCCCAGTATGACAGAAACCAAGTTCATATTTTGAAATTATTGCAAACACGTTCATTAACAGCAATTTAGTTTAAAGGGAAAAAAATGAATATTCATGCATTTGTTTCTTTCACAGTAAAAATTGCTTCATTTTGCTGCAAAGGTTTAAAACACAATCTCAGCATTTTCATTTAGCATTCTGGGCACTGCTGTTTCTGAGAAAGTTACTTCAGCTCTCCAATCGGTTGGCAAACCTTGCCACTTGTCTTCTCCTTATGTTAGGTAGGCATTCTTAAATGTCTTGACCTTTTGAGGCTCAATTTCACTCCTTCTCGCTTTGATTTCATAGCCTCATTTTCCACATTATTCCAGAGCAGGCCTTTTACTTAGGGGCATGTCCCCCACTGACTCTGTCCTTTTTATTCATGGCATCCAGGGCTATTTCACCCCTCAAGTCCTCCCTCCTGGCTCTTTGATGGATTTATGCAGAGAGAAGAGCTAGGAGAGAGTGGGATGTCCATTTCACGTTGCCTGGGTTCATCCCAGGAATCTCCTTTAGAAAACACCTGCTCTTGGGTTATTTCTAAGACTCTCCCTCAGAGCATGTCTGCTCTTTTCCTGGTCCTGATGAAGTGGTACTCTGGTGGGTCCTCTACTCTTTTCTGAAATTTTTTATCTTTCCATTAGGTTTTTAGTCCTGGGCCTCTGCCGTTCTTGCGGCTCCTCCTCCGGCCTGTAGAGGTTAATAGTTATTTAATCTGCCAAGAAGAATGGAGAGATTAAGTATTTCATACAATTCTATTTTCCCAGTTAGGGACGTGAAAATTGACAACAAAAGAACAGGAGACATATACCATATATACATTACAAACATGTTTTTCTTACATTCCTATCCTTCATAATCATTTCAAAGTAAGCATAATTTTTCTACTCCCTTTTAATGTATGATTTTCTTTGTCCGGGTTCCAATTCTTTTACCTTTACTCTTCAGTTGGTTCCTGGGCTCTACCCTCACTGGGTTCTTCAATCAGTCTCAAGTTCTGCCTGGGATGAGCGCCCTTCAACTGATTGATGTGAACCCATTTCTCTTCTGTTTGTTCTCCTTTAGGGCTGCAGATCTTATAGGCGACAGGTGAGATTTTATCTACAATTTCAAAGGTGCCGCAACAGGAGGGGAGGAATTTTTGCTCTTTGTTCTGGTTCCTTTGAAAAATGCACAAGTAGACCCTGTCTCCTACTTGGTACTCTTTTTTAGTAGTTTTTAAATCGTAGAGGGTTTTCATCCCCTTGGCCGACATTTCTACATTTCGCTGCTGAAGGTTTTTTAGCAAATTCTCAATGTGTTCATGGGTCATGGACCCGTTGATCAGGGTCTGCTCTTGAGTTCTGTAGAGCAGATGCTGAGGTAGCACCATTTTTCATCCAGTCATGAGCTTGAATGGAGAACTTTTTTGTCACAGAAGAGGGTTTAGACCTAATGGCCATCAGGACAAGCGGTAGTCAGATTTCCCAACTACGCCCAGAGTCTGCCACAAACTTGTTTAGGATGCCCACAATCATTTTATTGTACCTCTAAACTCACCCACTCGAGGCTTGGCGACAGGCAATGTGGGGGTTTCTCTTTAGAACTATGTGTGGAACTTCTTGGGGGATATCAACTCTTAAACCTCAGCACCCTTTATTTCCTTGTGGTTTCTTAAAGTGTTGCATGCATGTGAAGGCACAAACGGAGACACAAGTTCCTCTACTACGTTTCACATGACATAGTTTAACATTTCTTTACACGTAATCATGCACCACAAAAAAGCTATTTGAAACAAGGTAGTAGTAAAATCCAACTCAAGTTTTAATGTTGAGCGGTATTCATAAGTAAAGTGGCCCTCTTTGATAACACGTGCTTTGGCAGGAATGCTGTCTTTCTCAAATCAGGCAAATCAAAATGCACTCAAAATATATGGCATATATTAGCCCAAAGTACAAAATCACCTAATTAGTAAATAAATAACCCAAAAGGTTTTTTAAAAGGAAATCAAAACACACAACCAACATATAGTACATATTCCATGTTCAATAATATCATTGTTGTAGCATGTCGTCATGGTGTGGACCACCAAATATACCATATGTCAATGTGACATTGTATTAATGTTTGTGCATTACATTGCTCAAAACATATCATTGGTCATACAGTACAATCAGTATTTTAAAGGATACTTGGCCTCATTCCAGGTTTGCGGGACAGTAACTATGGTACCAGGGAGCTTGCCGGTACCATTATTACCGTACCGGAAAACTACGAGTTCTGCTCACGGGTGACTTCCCACCCACCTGGACTGGCCTGCCGGGTGGACCGGCACCCAGGAGCAGAGCATGCCGGATGCACCGCACCATTCTGAATGGTGCCGGTGCATCCGCCCTCCCCATTCCCATTGAGGCTGTGGGGCTCAATGGGAATGGGGAGTATTTTTTTCTAGCACCCAGGAATGGGCAATTACTGGGTCTGGCGGAGCAGTAATGACCCGGTAATTGCCCATTCCTGGGCACTGGAAAAACAATTATACCGGCTGCCACTGTGCCCGTTATACCGACGCGGCTACCGCCGGTATTGTAATGAGCTCTACAGTATTTAGTTGTTCAGTAGTCCACAGAGAATTTGGGAGGTGGAAAAGGGTAGGATGATTAGGAATAAGTAAAACACATTGCCAATAATGGAAAAAATGAGAAAGAGAAAATAAGTGGATGTTCATGTGCACAAATAGTCAAGCAAGCAGACATTAGTATGGTAGCAACCCCTTTAAATGAGTTCCACTTCTTACCCCACTTGGGTAGCATTAATTTCCACTAAATCTCAAAATGTTGGTACCTGTGTCACGGGTTAAATCCCTCCTAGCGATAATTAAAGCCTCCATTAGTCCTAAGAAATTATTTAACACCTGATGTATTCAAATGTATCAATCTTGTATTAGACCTTCCCTATGTGCATTTTGGTATATCTCCACATCTATAGAAACTTCCAACTGTTTATGTCATGCTGTGTTTGTGTATTTGCCAATGTGTGCCTATTTTGGATAGGTACATACATAAGTCTTCCATTTGCGATCCATAATGGCATTCAGGTCTTTAGTGACTGATTTATGGAAGGCATCCACCATGTTATCCGGAGCCAATTGTGGAGTAAATCTTGACTTAGATTTGAGTTCTTCCGTCATGATACCAGTTTGTTTTATTCGTAATTCCTGCATTGTTTGATGTACGGGAGATTCCGTCTCCTCTTGTAGGGATCTCAAGAGATGTATGTTCCCCAAATCTTCAATTGTCACTTCACTCGTAGTTATTGGGTCTGATTTATGAGCATGTCTGGACACTTGTGTTGCAAAGTATTTTTTAAATTTCCTTATGAATTTGAAGACATCTATATGTACTTCTGTGTTTTGCCGAAATCTGATTTTGGTGCGAATGAGAGCCCTCTATTTGACAGAGAGATCTGTTGACAAGGCTCTGTCTGACAAGTTAATGCCTGGTTACGCATGTACACAAAAAGTCCCTTGCCTCGCGGGCTCGTGGGGTCTCACGAACGTACAGACGAAAAAGAGACAGATCTTTCGAGGTAAGCTCTTAGGAAACCATCGGATGCTTGGATTTGTGAAACTCATGGATAATGTACGCATCCTTGACAGATTACCTAACGGCATACTTAGCTTCTATGAATACGTGGGATTAAGTACGTAGTGTGAACACGTTAAGTGTGTAATAATGTGAAAGCTGACACTTGCGCGCCCTAACTTAATGTTAGACCTTTCCGTTTTCATGTTGATTTTTACAATCATACAATGTCTTCTCAGTTCTCAAAGACACCGTCGGACCATTTAGCTATTAGTACTTGATTGCAACGAGTAATGCAGATTTATGTATGTATCTTTCCAAAATAGCCACACATTGACGAATACACACACACAGCATGACGTAAACAGTTGGAAGTTTCTATAGATGGGGAGACATACCAACATGCAACTAGATAGGGAAGATCTAATACAAGATTGATACATTCAAATACATCAAATACAAAATAATTTCTGAGGACTAATGGAGGCTTTTATTATGACTAGGAGGGATTTAACCCGTGACGCAGGCACCACAATTTTGAGATTTAGTATTAATTAAAGCTACCCAAGTGGGGTAAGAGGTGGAACTCATTTAAAGGGTTTGCTACCATACACATAACAGCTTGCTTGACTATTTGTGCTCATGAACATCCACTTATTTTCTCTTTCTCATTTTGTCCATTATTGGCAATGTCTTTTACTTATTCCAATCATCCTACCCTTTTCCTCCTCCCAAATTCACTGTGGACTACTGAACTACTAAATACTGTATCCTTTCAAATACAGATTGTACGGTATGACCAATGATCTGTTATGATCAATGTAATGCACCAACATTAATACAATGTCGCTTTGACATATGGTATATTTGGTGGTCCACACTGTGACAACATGCTACAAGAATGATATTATTTAACATGGAATATGTACTTTATGTTGGTTGTGTTTTTTGATTTCATTTAAAAAAACTTTTTGGGTTATGTTTTTTTACCAATTAGGTGACATTTTTGCTTTGGGCTAATATAAGCCATATATTTTGAGTGCATTTTGATTTTCCTGATTTGAGAAAGGCAGCTTTCCTGCCGAAACACATGTTATCAAAGAGGGACACTTTACTTATGAATACCGCTCAACATTAAAACTTGAGTTGGATTTTACTACAACCTTGTTTCAAAGAGCTTTTTTATAGCGCGTGAGTTTTCTCTTTACCCGAGTATCTCCCACATCTTCTTTTCATCACCTCACTGGTAAAGTGACTTTCTTGGTCCGACTCAATCCTTTGGGGGAGGCCAAAACACGAGACGATGTGATTGATCATCAGGGCAGCTGCTGTTTCTGTCTTTCAATTTGGGTCCGGGAGGCATTCCACCCACTTGGTAAACAAATATGTCACGGTTAACGTGTACTTGTTTCTTCTGGAGGAGCGAATCAAGGGCCCCATGTAATCTACTTGCAAATATGATCAAGGCAGTGCCATTCCCCTTTTCTGTAGGGGAGCTCTGTGTGTGCGGGAACTTGACTGAAATTGTGCACACACAAGACACCCCTTAAAGTATTGGTCGAGGTCCTGACCCATGTGTGGCCAGTATGCAACCTCTCGCAAGATTTCCAAAGTTATATGAAACCCCCTATGACCGGCTATGGCCGCGTCATGGCCGTGACTTAACATCAGGCTCCGGAATGAAGTAAGTACCATCCAGTGGTCACATCCAGATCAGGATCTTCGTACCAACAAACCTTCTTGGATTCAGAAAATTTTGGAAAACTTTATCAACATCCGGAGATCCTCCTTGCCGAAATAATTGGATTCGGTCAGAGGAAAATTCACAGGCTCTTCATTGTGTTGATAACATTTCCCAATAATCGGATCCCCTTTTTGTGTTGCAATCAGATCAGCATCTGGGGTTTCCTTACTCCACTGGGCAGTGGAGAGTTCATTTTGGGCAAGTGTTTGGGACCTGGTGACAGCAGCGACCTGGAATTCCCCCAACACGGACACAATGTCTATGAGATCCCCGTGGATGGCTCTAATTTTGGCCAACTGGTCAGCCAAGTCACTTCCGGTTTTGTCTAGTCCCTCTATTCTGGAGTGACCTTTGATCTTTTTCCAGTAGATGGTCATCTCATTAGAGGCAACCAGATCATCAATGGCTTGTATTAATTTCCTATTCTTGAGCGGTTTGATGTTTGCACAAAGCATGCCTCAAACTTTCCAATTAATCAGGTGCTCAACGAACCCATTTGTGACATCTGAATCAGTGATTCTGACCAGTTAGTGGTGTTGGTTTTGCATGGCAGTAAGGATGGCTTGATTTACCGCCATCAACTCTGCCACCTGCCTACTTCAAGGACTGATCTTGTACCCAGTGGAGGGCTCTGGGGCATCATTCAACCAGGCATTCCCAACACCAGCCACCAGTTTTTTTTCCCTGTTGTTGTCAACAAGGTAGGAGCACCCATCCACATAAACTGTGGGATTCCCCTGGCAAGTGTCTTCCTCATAGACTTTGTGCAGGGAAGTCAGATACGCCTTCATGTTGTCTTGGGTTTTTAGACTTTTGTCCTCAAGATAGTTTTCTTGAGCACAATCATGCAAGTCAGCCAAACTTTGCACGAGGGGACTCTTCATGTTTGGCCATATCTGACCTCCACAGGAAACCCGCCTTGAATGGGCAGAATCCAGGAAGTAATTCGAGAATTACTCACATTCCCTGTTCAGATTCGGTCACTTTGGAGATATTGCAAAGGCTAGTGAAGAGTCTCAACAATGATGTGCTCCCCCTGGATGAACGGGCAGTAATTCTTCAATGCCCACACCGTTGCCAGGAGTGCCTTTTCACAATCGTTGAATTTTTCCTCCACAGAGGACAAGATCTTGCTCGAATACGAGATGTCTTTGTTGACCTTGCTGTGCTTCTGGTATAATACTGCTGTTAAGCAAGTATTTGAGAACCCAGTCTCCAAGAAGAACGCCTTGTTTTTGATGGGGTAAGCCGAACAATGCACTTTTGAAAGGCTTCTCTTCAGTTGTTTTACTGTCTCTGCTTGCTCTGGACCCCACTCCCACTTGACCACAGGCTTTAGTATCTGGATCAAGGGTCTTGTGATCTCTGCGTAGTCCTCTATGAACTTCCAACTATAATTCGTAAGTCCAAGAAGGCTTCTTAGTTCACGCATAGTCGTGGGGTCTTTCAATTTCAATAAGGCTTCCACCTTTTTTCGCCTAAGGACTGAGACACTCAGGGGTGATGTCATGCCCTAGGAATTTTCTGTGGGTCCTACACCACTGTGCCTTCTGGAAGGACAGTTTCACTCTGGCTTCCTTCAACTGAGTCAGACCATAGCGTATTTCAGCTATATGTTCCTCCACAGTTGAGCTTTTGATTAGAACATCATCAACATAGGCCAGGTTACCCTTTCACCCAAGTCAGGCATGGCCTTATGCAGAAAGATATTAAATTCATTGGCAAAGTTCACCCCCCCGAAGGTAAAGGCAAGCTTGTACTGGTCTTCCCTACTCACGGGTACTGTCCAGTAACCTTGGACCCTTGGACCCTTAGATCTGGGCTGCTCCCTGATCAATGTAGGTAAGAGTCCATCGGGACATGTGGACCCATTTGCCATTGGGTTTGAGTATCCCCAGTACCTGGTTATTAAAGGTACTGCGGACTGAAAAAAATATCCCACAGGATTCTACGTTTTTTTAAATCTCTGTGAGTGACTCCATAGATGCAAGGGGCAACCAGTATTGCTTTACAAACACAGGGGCCATCCCCGGGTTTGTTGGTATGGCGATGGAATGTATCTCGGTGAGACCACAGTCGTACAAGTCCACGGCAAAGATCTCTTGAAAATCCCAAAACACCTTTTTCAGCTTCCGCTTTTGCTCCTCGGTCTCACAGGCATCAGCGAGGTTGATTAATTTCTCTACCATCTGTCTGAAGCCTGGAAATACCTCAGGTTTTGCAATTTCCACGGTAGCCTCCAGTTGACTGGAGAGATCTCTTGCTATTGTGTTGGCCTGGACTGAAGGTTTCAAGGAGGGACAGTGGCCACTGTTGACTTGAAATACCACCTCATCCTTCCTGATGTCGCAGGTTACCTCTTCCCCCCATAAGGGTGTGAAGAGTACACCAAGAAATTCCCCTCTTGCCAGGTGATAATCTTCTCTGGAGGTGTGCCGTCTTCACAATTGTAACAGTCATTTGGAATCTGTCCCAGGATCTCATTCTCTAAGTGAATGAAAACATTTTGGGCATCAACCGCCTTTCCAAGAAAGGTGTCTGCCCCCAGAGTGATACTTCTAGGGCTGACGTTATCCACCAATATTCAAATGGTGTTGTCTTGTATGCCAACTAGTGGCGTCGGGTTCAAATACAACCCCTGCTTTTGGAGGTGATAATTCAAATTGATATAAGCGTCCTGGTTTTTGAGGTTCTGTCCTCAGTACATTTTTAGGGGAATTGTGAATTTTCGTACCGGTCCTGGGATGGTGACCTTTTCTCCAGTTTGAACTTCAACTGCATAGCGTAGCAATTGAGCTGACCGAAATACTTACTCAGGGTTGTCAAAGCCCATGGGGTTACCGCCCAGTCGGGACCAGACTTTATAATTGATTAGGTCCAAATTAATTGCAAATCATTTGAGAATGTCACTGCCTAAGTAAAATGCAGAGGGGACAAGGCTCACAACCCAACAATTATGATCTATGCTTTTGCCGCAAATGGATATTTTTAGCATGCACCTGCTAGGCAGGAGATGTTTGGAATGTTGTGTTTCCATGCCCATTTCCCACTTATCAATCCACTTAGATGTGGGAATGGTCTGATCTTTTGGGAGTTTCCTGAATAATTCTTCGCTGATGAAGCTTTTTCCATTATTCAGGCATACTCTGGTGAAAACAGGCTCTCCCCCTAATTTACCTGAATGGTGAGAAACAACTGTTGACTCTTTTTCTGGATATCAGCCAAACTTTGAGCTGGTTTTTCATCATCTTTTGTCATGGGATTTGGGTTTTCTTCAGATTGTGGATCGGTATAACATTTCAGGGTTTTTCCTTCCAGTATGAAATGCCACTTGAAACTGGGAGGAAGGTTGATTTTCAAAATGACAGTGATGTCAGGGACTTGATTGTTTCTAAAGTGGAATTCGACTTGGTCAGACCGTTGTACAATCATGTGGCATGTGCCCTTCAAATGTACGTAGTTTGTGCTTTGTTTCAGTTTTATTGGCCGGTTAGACTGCGTCCGGAGGAGCATACAAAAAGGTGTAAAAGTCAGTTGACAAATACCAGCTCCTTTAGCATTTATGGTGTAAAAAAAACCAACACTAGGACCACAATCCCTGCCACTACAAAACAGTTGCTTAAACAGATATAAATCTAGACAAAGACATGTATACATCTATTTTATTTTATTTTATTATTGCTGTACTGTAAACTCATCAATGTCATCATAAATATATCTATATAACCACCATTGCAAAAGATCATTAACCATCTTTAAAATCTGAAAACTGTTAAATAAAACTCCACACCAACTAGTGACCATGAGTATCAAAAAACATTCATCTCATGCCCTTTCATACCCATTACAACCAATATCATTCTTACTTGTGCAAAAATAAATACATTCTATCATATGTTCTAAAATAGAAAAGGAACATCCAGTCTAACTCTTAGACTATTAGATGCTGACCAATATTTCTAGTCATTAAGTGCATCAAAATATTCTGAAACTGGTGTATATTGTGTCAAACTGTTGTCAATATATTCAATTACCACATTCTTTTGTTATTTTCTATATATATGTAGCCCAAGTAATAGTCCACCTCTGAGTGGAACAGTGACTATTGTGCTGTCGACCCGAGTTTCGGGCAAATGATCAATTAACAGATTCCGACCACTGCACCTCATCAGGACACGTAGATGTAAAATTACATTTGTTGACAAAAAAAAAACTCGAGTTGGTGTGCAAAAGAATTTAAATTGTTCCACTTTGTTGCTTCTTCTGTGTTTCAAGCTCTGTCACCTCTGTTGATGAATAGCATTGCAGAGAGAGAAGGGAGAAAGGAAGAAACAAAAGCAAACATAGGTGTATGAAACAAATATATCACTAAAAACACATTCCACAATCTACACCAACATTTGATAAGCACCCTAGACTTATGCTTTGTCTGTTAAAGCCGTAGCACCATTTGGGCTTCCTCTTAAGTTAATTTAGTGACAAACTCAAAAAATAATAAAGGTTTGCCGATTTCCTGTTTATTTGGGGAGGGTTGTGTAAGGCCCCACTGCCAACCCACTGAGTGTTAAAACAACCCTGCGCGCATATACATTGAAGCAACTAAAGAGTTAACACCCATTGGTCTCTATCTAATAGCTTGCATTTCCATATTAGGCCAATTATTAAATTATTGAATGCTATTCACAACTTTGTAGCTTACCTATAGTTGCTATCAAGTAGGGTGGTGCCAGATTCTTAAATTGTTTCACATAAAACAAGGTGACTGATTCCTCATCCTTAGACCTCCCATTGCTAATCGAGGCGAATCAGGACAATTTTCTCTCCTTCTCTTGTATTCTAGAGCGTCTATAGCAGTATTGTTCTTGTTTCTGCTGTTAAGTGATGCAAGAAACAATGTGGTTGTAAATCCTCACTCGTTCCATCCTAATAGAATGTGCCTCATTGTCTATCGGCAAAAAGGGTTACAGGACTTCTAAGGGCATAGTTATAATTACCTCCAAGCCAAATCCTGTCAATAGTCAGGTCGTGTTTCCCCTCGAGGCAGAAAATGTCTGTACACTGCCTTGTTGGTCCGGCACACTACGGCCTACCCGACAGTCACTTCTTGTGCAAGATGTTCTCCGTGTTTTACCACCTAAATGGAAGCCGAGACACATAAATCATTCAGTGTCTCATTGAGGTCCATCTGCAGCTACCGCCAAACACACGGCTGTCAGGTGCTGAATGGATCCTTGTTTTGCCCGACCTCCGCCGGCCGTTGACAGCACTGCCCGGCAACTGCTCATGAAGGCAGCAAACCGGTTGCTGTCATCCGGAACCGCACAGCCGCGAGACACAGTCGGAAGCGCGACACCCAGCACTTGTCGCCTCACCTGACTTGTGGTCTACCCATCCCCCTCGGGGGCAGCAAACTAGTTGCTGCCCTCGACGGGTCCGTCCCCACCTTCAAGACATAAAATCGCACCACACCAATGCACTGATTTCGTCATGGGTCCACTTTGTATTTGGCGTTGGGGTCTCCGTCTAGCAACCATGCTCAACCATTGTCGCGCACCTAGCCTTGGACGGGTATAGCATTTAATGCATTTCTTGGAGACGTCCTGATCATGAAACGGGAGGAGGGGCCAATGCTGGCCTCCCATGCGTATTATGTTGCACGCTGTTGGAATGTTCTGTCTTAAACGGCCACTGCCTTGTGTGCTGGTTTGCCTAATTCAGGATAAACCCTCACCTCACAACTGGATCACCACCAACATGTACTCACTGAAGCATGAGGCATCACACTGAGGGTTCGGTGCTGGCATCCTTAATGCATTGCACCATGTTCAGTCAGAGTTTACATTTCGAAAGAAGCCACAACTGTGTTCACTGAGCCAAGGCGTCAACGGACCAGCCCCAAGACTGATCCCATGATTCAAGGCATGTAATAACACTGAACAAATTGAAATAATGGGGGGAAGGGGGATTTGTGGCCCCACTTCCTTGTCTCGTATTTATTGGATGATCTACATTGTATTGCCCTCTCTCAATGGCCAAGACCTAGGTATCTAAAGCCAAACTCTACAGCCAAGCAGTCATTTTAGTGTTATACAAAATAGGCCACTGTCACAAGTCTCTCCCCTTCTCACCTGTTTCTCTTTACTTGCGACCTTCTTGGAAGTGGCTTCCTTCTTCCGCACTGTCTGGGATTTATACAGGCCTGTGCGCGGGTCTTCGGATTCCAGCGTGAGGTTTACGAGTGTCCTTCGCTGGTAGCGTTCAAACATCCAGGACTGGGAAACCAGGAAGGAAACAGTGTCCGGGCTCAGAGGTACGGAAGCGTCGTAGGACCGAGCACAGAAAGGATCCAGGAATGAAGCGCGGAAGTAGGTAAGGAAAGGGAAGGGAACAAATGGGAAATACAATTAGGAAGATGTGAACAAGGACTGGGAAGAGAGCACTGAGCGGACTCCAGCAACACACATCTAACTACTCCAAGCAGTAGCGTTGAGACGCGCAGAGCCGCGGGACGTGGCTTTTTAGCAGGAAGTTGAACGTAACACGCAAGGGCTGGCAAGCAGCGTTTCGAAACTGACGGCCATGTTGGAAGGATCACAGAGTTCAGACCACGATGCATCATGGACCACAAAGTCCAGAATGAACGTAATCAGCGATTCATGACAGCCACTGAATGTCCTCGTTCAGACTAATGGTATGTGTCTTTAATGTAAGAATCCAATGTTGCTCCAATCTAGTGAATCTGTATTGCATTGAATATTGATTGATATCCTGGGGCAGTTGGTCTATTACTGTCCAATACTGGTCTTCTTCAGTGTGGTTTTCCGTGACTAAGTGTTGCACCATTGGGGCGGCCATATTTGTTGTCCGAATTTGTGATCTGTGTTCGCTAATGCAAATGGAGACTTTTCTTGAAATCATTCCAATATATAGTAGATCGAATGGACAACGGATCACGTAGATCACATTGCACAATAAGCAGCTTGTGAACTGGCAGAGTTGCCAATTGAAGGTCCCATGATTAAAGCTAATTGTTTTGGAGGTCAGATGACACACACTGCATTTACCACAGGGGTAATTCCCCACCAGTCATTCTTTCTCGTGACTCCAAGCTGCTCGAAGACTTTTCTGGGCAAAGTTGGTTCCAATGGACTGTAACCTAGATTGTACCAGGTGATCACACAAATTCTTAGATCATTTTAAGGCAAATAAAAGGAGGCTGCTGATGCACCCAGTGCTGGTGACTAGGTTCCAATGCCTCTTGATTAGTTTCTTAATCTGGACAGTTTGGGGTGAGAAGGTGGTCACACACAACAGACGGTCTGTATTCGTATTTTTCTCCCTTGGACTCAAAAGATGTTCCTTTTTGCTGATCTCTTCACCAGTATGCGGGGGTAGCCTCTCTCCCAAAGTCTGTGTCCCAAGATGGTCGCATGTCTTTCGTAATTGGTGAGATTGGTACAATTACGCCGAAGGCGAAGAAATTGCCCATAAGGCAAAATTTCCTTTTGGGAAAGGGGGTGTTGACTGGAGTACTCTAGTAAAGTGTTACGGTCCGTTTCCTTTCTGTACAGAGATGTATATATGTGTCCCTGCTGGTGTGAAATGATCAAGTCTGGAAAGGGAAGCTGTATGTGATCCGAGTGACCTATGAAGATCAATTTGGGGTTGCATTCATTGAAACAGACCAGGAAGGCATTCAGATGGTCTTTAATGCCTTTCCAAATAAAAAGGATATCGTCGATACACTGTTTCCAATTGGAAACACAATGTCCAAAAGGGTTGTTATGACAGACAAATTGATCTTCAAATTCAGCCATGTAAATATTTTCCAAGCAGGGAGCAAAGATTGACCCCATGGCAGTACCCTGTTTTTGGATATAAATTTCATCCAAAAATTGAAAGAAATTATGCACAGGGCAATTTCCAAAAGGCTCAATATAAAGTCAGTTGGTATATCGTGTGGTATGGGACGACTATTCAATTTACTTTTTACACATGCCAGCACTTCCCTCTGTGGTATATTTGTGTACAGAGCGTTGATGTCTAATGTGACCAGGAGGTTAGAGTGGAGGTTAGAGTCACCCTCTATTGGCAATCCTTCATAATGATAAATTGTGGCCATGGTGTCTTTTAAAAAGGATGGGAATACTTCTGCTAGTTTATGAATGGTCTTTTCTATATATTTACCAACCGTTCCTATATAGAACCACACAATGAAATTATAGGTTTTCCAGGAGGATCAATGCAATTTTTATGCACTTTTGGTAGTGCATATATTGTAGGTATCCTATATTCCCTTGGAGTCAAGAAAACATGCTTCTTCTGTTGTCAGCAAGCATGCCTTTATGCCCTGTGTGCATACATTTTGTAGGGTTATCATGAGGCCATCAGTCGGGTCAGAGCAAACTTTGGTGTAATGATTAGTGTTGTTGATCAGGGCATACACCATCTTTTCATATCCTTGTCTCTCCATCACCCCTATTACCCCGCCTTTATCAGCTGATTTTATAACTATGTTTTTATTTTCAGCTAACAATTTTGAGGCTTGGTTTTCTTCCCATGACAGATTTTGTCTGTATTGTGAAGTCCTAGGATGGTTCATGATTTCAGGAATCACTTTGAGGATCATCCTTTCGAAGGTGATGATCTCTGGGGGGACCTCATTGATCACTGGTGAAAAAGAGGATTTTGGTTTCAGACCTGTAATGGACTGATTGATCTTGTCCGGTTTCTCCAAGAAGAATGCCTTAAGTCTGATAGTTCTAAAGAACCTCCTTAATTCAATTTCCAAGTTGTTAATGGAATTATCTGAAGTTAGAACAAAGCTCAACCCTTTCTTTAGAACCCCTTCTTCTGCAGGGGTAAGTGGATATTTGGAAAGATTGAATCCTGCTGTTTCATTATGGATTATCAGGGATAACCCTGTTGTCTTGTGTGAAACGATTGTGCCTGTCCCGCTGGAGGTCCACTGCCTCCGTTTGGTGGGCATCTGCCTCTTGAACCGCCCTGACCTAAAGATTTCTGCCCTCGGTTGTTACTTCCTTGTCCGCGGGCAAGGTTACCTGGATCACTGCCCGAGGAACTTGTGTGCGAGAATGTAACCCACCATTTATTATTGTACGGCCTATTTTGAAACCTATAGTTCCAGTTAGGAGCCCTATAGTCTTTGGCCAAATATGGATAAACTTTCTCTTTCGAAAAAGCAGCGGTCTGTTTTTAATTTATTAGATTTCTTTAACAATTGAACTTTCTAAACTCTTCCCATTCTGAATTAATGGCATTCAATTGATTTTCTGTCTCTGACATTCCCCAGGAGACAAGGTGTGCCCTCTGGGGTGATGACTATCATCGGGTGTTTCACCCTAACGTCGCCCAATTTTGATCTCCAGATCCACAGTCCCCTCGACGGAAATGTTATTTCCGTCGAAGTTTTGGAGTTGTCAAGGAGAGGCGTGAGGAGAATTTGGTGACTCTCCCCCTTCCTGAATTCATTTGGTCAAATGCCTTTTTGGACAGAAGGGTGGCTTGCACACACACCCTCCACAAACACCCCGTGTCACAATGGACTAGGAAACAGGCCGGTGTGTATCAATGATGTATTAATTTATTATTTAATGTCCAATTAGAATCAACCAATTACAAAAGCCATCAATATTGTGGGAACAATAAAATTCAATGACTTCTATATAGCGACCAGGTGAAGAAATACTGTCACCTTTTTAATGACAAAACAGAAGAACAATTCAACACACAATGATAGACAAGAGTTAAGCATTCCCTCTGCGACACTCAACCCCCAAACATCAATTGGACTTGATTCCTTTGAATAGAAGGCAGTTGCAGGGAGTAGGAATACAGGGGGGAAATCGGTTTTGGGGTGGTGCCCACAGAAACAATATGGGGAGCAAGCAAAGAAGGGGAAAAATAATTTGATAGCACAATACAAGAATGGGGTTTTTCATTATTTCTCACAACTGCTATGGGAAAGAAATAGAAAGACAGGGAACTTACTTATTCTTAAAAAGACAGGCAGGGCTTTAGAGAATAATAGTCAGCACACAAGGGGACAATCGGCTTTAGGATATTCAACACATGGGCAAGGGGAAAGAAATGCAAATGGAAATTCGTTTTTACCTCACAATAGGGAAAGAGGAGCAGTAGGGGAAAATCATTTTTGGGATGTTAAGCTCAATTTAAATGGCAAAGAGAATGCAAATGGAATTTGTTTTAACTCAGGCTGAAAATGACAGGCAGGCTCTGGGAAAGGGGGTAGCTCACAAAAGGAAAATCGGTTTTTGGTTCGGATGACAGATGCAATGTGAAAATACAGCTGTAGATGAAAATTCGTTTTGCGGGGCACAATTTAAACACAGTGACAAATTTGTTTCTCCGATCTCAATGGGATTAATTCTTTTGGGCAACACTTAACTATACTAGTTCACAAGGCACTGAGAAAAAAAAATGGTTGGTTTCGAATCCCGACCATACAAATCCTTTGGAATAAATGGGGAATTTAATTGATTTGCTTAAATAAATATACTAAGGATCTACACAGGCAAGCAAGGGTTTTTTCAATTGGTACATCTCTAAGGCAATGCTGAAAGAATATAGGGCTTATACAATCTATGGCTTGGGGTATACCTACTTACAGGAGAGGTCTGGACTGGACATCAGGGAGCATCACAACACTACTCCTGGGACAGCCAATGGGGTCAGCCAAGGATTTCCTCATTCCTCCAAGGGGACCCAAGTCAGCTACTATGTCTCCTGGCTCCTCTGCAAGATTAGGCCTCACTGCTAGTGCTGGTATTGATCAGATTTCGGAAGCCGCTTACCTCAGATGTTAGTGGGCAAAAGCTGTGATCTGAGACAGGGTGACTTATTTATAAGACAAATGACATCACCAATGTGTCATATTTCCCACAGAAGGCATTGGTTCTGTGTCACTAGTCCACTTCCATCTGTGTACTGATAGGTCCAGAAAATGTAGGAGTGTTTTGGGACACCAGGGGAGGAGACCATTCCATCATCTTCCTTCGACAGGAGGGCTTTGAGTGGTTCAGGGACATAGACATGACAAGTGCCCTTAATCTCCATATTTTGACATATATGAAGGCATTTTTTAACACTATATTTTTCAGTAAATCACATAAGCCTTGTCCGGTGTCTGTGCGATGTACTGGTGCAAATATACAGTTTTTCTTCATTTACTCCATAATTACATTAGTAAAAACTGTGTGCCTTGGTGTGCAGCATATGAATCAAATATTACATGTTTTATCAATTTATTATGGTTCTCTCATTCATACGAAGGGGCACATTAAGTTTGTATTAATAACATTTAATATGTTGGTCTCACCAAAATCGTTTTTAGATGGTGAGAAGCGGCTCGCTGACACTTTTTGAGAAATCCTACCATGACTATTGTGGAACAAATATTACCAATTTTAAAAGATGAAAAACATTTCTCTCAGTTTACACAATGAACAGTCAAACCACTCCTTAAACCTGGCCCCCACCCTGCATTGTGTCTGTTCCTGGCTGTGACGTCAAGAGGGGTCCTGTGTTGAGATTAGCTTGCACATTCCAAGAGATAATGGCTAGCTAAGGCACGTTTTTTATTGCGGCCTAAGTGACATGGGTCATAAAAGCTGTGAAAAGAGTTGCCTTTATCTCGTCCACACTGCAAATTTGATCTCTACAAGTATTTAAGTTGTATTTTTAAAGGAAGGCCCTCATGTCTGCAGTGAGCCAGGCCTAAATCGCCATGACAACATGACATTGGAATTTAGTTTCACATTTGAAGAAGTCACAAACAGAGAGAAACGAAACCAATGGAATGCAAACCCACTTAGCCAATATTACCTTTTAACTCACATTTTCACTTTAAAATGACCCTTGAAAGGCACACAATTTTAACATGGATAAATGTCCCTGCAAAGTTGTTCCCTGCATATGGTTGTTAAATTAAGGCTTCATAATTACACTTTTAGGGACTATGGTGTAATCTGGCTTTACAAAGTATCACTTGGAGGCAAAATCGAAATGTCGTGTTGCTGTCAGCCGTGAAAGGCCTTCATTTACCTGCAGCAGTTTAAACCCTGTGCAGCATCCCAGTATGACAGAAACCAAGTTCATATTTTGAAATTCTTGCAACACTTTCATTAACATTACATTATTTTAAAGGGAAAAAAAGAAGATGCATGCATTTGTTTCTGTCACAGTAAAAATTGCTTCATTTTGCTGCAAAGGCTTAAAACACAATCTTGGCATTTAACATTCTGGCAACTGCTGTTTCTGAGAATGTTACTTCAGCTCTCCAAGAATTAGGCAAACCTTGCCACATGTCTTTCCCTTATGCCAGGCATTTGGTATTCTTAAATGTCTTGATGTTTTGAGGCCAATTTCACTCCTTCATTATTCCAGCGCAGGCCTTTTACTTTGGGGCATGTCCCCCACTGACTCTACCCTTTTATTTATGATATCTAGGGGCTATTTCACCCCACATAAATATTGTGCTACCAAAGCATCTGCTTTTCAGAACTCAAGAGCAGACCCTGCTCAACGTGTCCACTACCCATGAGTACATCGAGAATCTTCGGAAACACCTTCAGGACGCTTTTGCTCAGCAAATTTAGAAAAGTCGGCAGAAGGAATGAATACCTACTACGACTTCAAAACTACCAAGAAGTAGTACAAAGCAGGAGACAGGGTCTAACTATACAATTTACAAAGGAAACCGACGAAGGAGCGTAGGTTCTTCCCCTCTTGGCATGGTGCCTTTGAAATTGTTGATAAAATCTAAACCGTAGCTTATAAGATCTGCATTCCTAAAGGAGAACATACGGAAGAGAAATGGGTCCATATCAATCAGATGAAGAGCTGCCACCCCACACAGGGGCTACGACTGATTGAAGAGCCCAGTGAAGGTAGAGCCCAGGAACCATCTGAAGAATGAAAGGAAAGGAAGGAATCCCGGATGGAGAATATCGTACTGTAACAGTAAGTAAAACAATTCATAGCTATAAGGAATGTACAAAAAGTAGAGAAAGAGAATGTTGTTGAATTATGTATGCCAAGTGAAATCAATGTTAACATTTGGTTGCAACGTATAAACTGTTGTTTGTTGTCAAATTTGCATCCCTATTTACCAAGAAAAGAAGTACTGTATAAAATACTGAACCTCTCTTTCACTCTCGACAGACTCAATAACTCCTCACCTTCACAGCTGGGGAGGTTGGAGTTTCCAAAAAGGGAGAGGTCCAGGACCAAAACCCCAAAATCTAAAAAGAGTGGAGGACAGACCAGAGTGCCACTCCCTCAGGACAGGAAAAGAGTGGACATGCTCCAACGAGGAAATTCATGGAATAAGCCAAAACAAAAAGAAAACAAAAACCCCAGTCTCACCTTGCTCTTTTCTCCGAGTCACCTGAATCAAAGATTCAAGGGTGCGGGGGAACTTGTGGGGTAAAAATACAACTCCAGAACGACAGCGATGGATAAGCCATGCTAATGCCCATAGTGAGAGTGAAGCTGGCTAAGTGTGGAGTTCCATTGAAGTATAAAAGCCAGTTCAAAACAGTGATTTCAATGTGAGGCCTAGTAAATGAGCAAGAATGGGCCTCCCTCCATTTCGTTAGAATATACAGGCCCTCAGATTAAGAAAAGTTCGACTCAGAATTGTAATATTATTAACATTGTCCAATGGATTACAAAAAGACAAGGGTGCTGTGGATGCTGACTTCGTGTAAAGGCACCTGTAACCGATTTAAGACTGCAGAAGTGTACATGGAAGGAAATAAATAAAATTGAAATACTGTGCATTTGGAAGCTAAAAAGGCGTAATGAGGCCTAACATTTAAGAAATAAATTCGAATTGCATGAGGAATAAAGAGACTTGTCATGACCCTTACCCCTGGCCCTCACTTGGAAGTCAGCCTTCCAATTAGGGCCAGGTCAAAGGCCTTAAAACCTCATCCAAGACTCTCTTGGAGTCAGTCCTGGCGCCTTTGGCGTCAGGCTCATAACCATCAGACCAAAATTAGAATGGGACTATTTACTTGGGACTATTTACCTTGAGGGAGTTCAGCCATTATGGAGGCACACACCATAGCTCAGTTACAAGGAACTGAGCTATGCAGTCTAGTCTTTTGGGTGTGGCAGGCCTGCAAATACTTTACCTGGACTACTTTGGATGTGGCAGGCCTGCGACTATTTTAACTGGACTACTTTACCTGAGACTATATAAACCGCACCCAAACAGCAGAAAATGCTTTGCGTTATTCTGCTGTGGGCAGCGTAACGCTCACCGTGTCCAGTTCTTTGATGCCAACTTACCTGAAACCAAGGACCTGAAGAGAGAGAAAGAACACTACGAAACTTACCTGGAACAGTATCCTGTCTTCAATCCATCGTCGACTTCAGTTCCACTCACCTGAAGGTACGAACTCCATCATCCGGCACTACATCCGGCACTGGAAAGAGGAGAAAGAAAGACAGCATTAGTAAGCGTTTGCTCATGTTTCCTCCCGATCAAAGAAAGCCACACAATTCTTACCTGGGTAGTCATCTCCTGGTCAGTATCATCGCTGGAACATTACGGTGCTCGGCGAGGAACATTGCGACCTGCAAGGAGAGAAAAGACACAGGTTAGCAATATAAAAGGCGAAACAGCGCTGCGCATTGCGCATTACTCACTGGACAGCATCGCGCACACCGCGCTTTCGCCTACTGGCCCATGCTCATCTTCAAACTGCATGACAACACCAAAATACCTTTACATATCTAAAAGGAAAGAAGCAAGGCATTAATATTTGAACTAAGAGGAGCATAAGAACTGCATATAAATACTGTAAAGCAGCAAATCTACGGATTCACAGCAGGCCTGGATTCCCACAGGGGGGATTGCACCAGTGAAGTAACTTGGTCGCTGCTTGCCCCCTCATCTAAGCGCCCCTGCCATGAGGAGCAGGACAGAGAATCCACCTATTACAATATTAAGGTGAAGAGAAGGTCCAAGGGAGAGGAAGGAGTTGAGGCCATGGGAGGCGGGAAAAACATAAAGACAATCTGGTATTGAATCCAGCCCTCCTATGTTGCAGACCCATCTTTAACCAGAGGCCTTACCCAGGGACCAGGAGAGGGTTCGAGAGTGCAAATCATCTAACCAGGGCTGCGTGACATCCCCGTGGATACCAGGTGAGCGTAACAGACTTAATTTCAGCACATAAAATGACAACATTTTATGTGCTGAAATTGCTTACTGCTATTTAAAACTGGATGTCATCCCACTTTCTCTCCCTCAACTCTGGTAAGACTGAAGTCCTGTTCTTTCCCTCCAACACTCTTCCCCCTCCGTCACCCCCTCCTTTCATTCACTTCCCACCTTCTAATCTTCCCATCTCTGCCCACGCTTGCAATCTAGGCCTCCACCTCGACTCCTCTCTCTCCTTTACCCACCATATTTCTCTTACCTCTCGCGCCTATCGCTACCACCTCTTCAACAATCGTAAAATCCGTTCCTCCCTCACCTTCCATGCAACTAAACTCTTAATTTCCTCCCTTATTTTCTCTCGACTTTTCTATTGCTCTTCCCTCCTCTTTGGGCTCCCTGCCTTTCATCTCACTCCCCTTAATTCACTCTTTCACTCTACCACCCATACCATCTGTCTTCTTGTCCCTCACAACTCAATTTCCTCTTTGCTTTATTACCATGGCTGGCTTCCCTTTCACTCCCAACTTAAATTTCACTTCCTTTGTCTCGTCTTTAAATCTCTTCATGATCTTGCTCCCCCTATCTTTCCTTTCTCCTCTCTTTCTGCACTCCACCCCGCTCCCTCCGTTCAGCTGATCTCTTCTTGCTTACTGTTCTCCCTCCCCTTGTGCCTCTTCTCGTTTCTGCTCCTTTCAACTCCTTGCCCCCCTACACTGGAACTCTCTACCCCTCTCTATCCCCTCCATTACCTCCTACTTCTTCTGTGCCTCCTTAAAATCTCTTCTCCTTTCCCGACCTTATTTTCTTCTTCACTTCCCTTTCACTTCTCCCTCACCCCCTCTCACACTACCCTTGCTCATTTGAAATTCCATTTTATTCCATCTCCTCCCTTATCTCCCCCTCTCTCCTACACCCGCCTTCATCGTTCTTTATCCTAGGAAAACTGTTCTACTTACTGTTTTTTAAAGGCTTGTCTCATGATTGCAAATATGCTTCTGGTTTATATATGCTATGTATTCTTGTTGTTATATTGTAAAGCGCTTTGGCGTAAAGCGCTCTATAAACTTAATAAATACAAATAAATACAAACATTTATAGGGAAATGCCTATTTTGTTTTTGCATAAATTAACACTGGTTTCTAATGTAACTATGGCCTATTTATGTGAAGAATACCAAGAGTATCTATTTCTGTTTATAAAGTGTTTATAAAGTGTATAAAGAAAGATTAGATTGTGAACAACAGGCCCTTTTGCAGTATTGAAAGTTACATGTACACAGTGGTAAATGTAATATGCTAGCCTTTCAGCATTGTGAACTGCAACTTTTTTTCTCTCTGAGCTGAAACTTCGACTCCCAAGATCTTTGGGGCTGGGTTTATCAAGGAAACAGGCTTGGAGCTTCAGTTAAAAATACAAGAAATGTTGCAAGAGAGATTGGAACTACTGTGATACAGATGGCATGACCAACAGAAATGACCTTTAAGGTCAAGTCTGCCATAAAAGGTGCATTAGCTCTGAGCAAAGACCCTTTGAATTTTAGGAGAAGAGGGTAGAATAAACATTGGCCCAAGCAGATGGCTGGTCAAATGTTTAAGGAGAAATAGAAACCTAAGAATTGGTGGGGGCCATAAGAGTGAAACCAGGAGCACCTATTATGCAGTGCCATTGATTAAACATTGAATACATTTTCTCGAATAAAAAGTGCATTGTGTGTCCCATCAAGCTCATCCACAAGGTGATAAAACTCCAGTTGGGACCATGTAAAAACAACATGTTTGTGATGTAAATAACTTAAGTTATGATCAAAATTATGATTCTGGCATTTTCATAAATCTTAGGAATTGGAAATATTGATAGAGTGATAGACAGTGAAATTAACGTTGGAAGTATGTAGTGTTAGAGCTTTAAATATTACGCTGCTGCCACAAAGTTTGAAAAACAGTGACTCTGCCCGGGAAGGGCATGCCGAAATAAAACTTCTAATTTTCGACTCGCCATAAAATGTAAAATCACAAAATATATAGATTCATGTACTTATCTGAAAAGTTAGCATAGCTGCCATGTAGCTAGATTTTCATAACCCAAAAAGGTAAAAGCCACCTGTGATTTTGGGATGACAAATATTTCTCCTCCCTTAGCCTACATCATACCCACACCCAACTCCTGGTCCTATCAGCAGCCAGAGGGGGTCTTGGTGGGAGTTGAATGGAGAGTGCTAGCCAATACTTACCGTGGGAATTGTGATAATGTAGGAATGTTATCAGTCCTATAAGAGGTCAATTTTACATCGGAACAGGGCTTTTCCCACTTTATTCACCCAATCAGAGGAGCCAGAGGGAGCATGGGTGCAGAAGAACATCCTTCACTGAAGCCCTTGACCAGACTGGTGCAGTCCCCAGAGGAGCCCTGCTGTTTTTCCCTGACCAAGGCCTCCTATGCAAGTAGACTAATCCTAAAGCCATCACTTGTGTGGGGAGCTACCTGACTTTATCCCTTTCCATTAGTGGGTAGAGGGGGGTGAAACTGGGTAGGCCCTTGGCACATTGTATTAAATCCAATCAAATGTATTTCACAATAGAAAATCACCCTATCCATTTAAATTGAATTGTGTTGGGAACAGCCCGCCTTAATCAGTCCCATTAAATTGTGGGGAGGGGAAAGCTGTGTAGATCCTCAGGGCATTGAATTGAAGTTACATCAATTAATTCTCATATAGAAAATTAAGGGATGAGCGTTGTTAGAGTCTGAAACTAACAAAGTTCATGCCCAGTGTGTTATAGCCGCTATAGACAATAAAATACTTGGGTGACTCTACCTTTCTGAAACCTCTGTCTTCTGTACCGAAGGGGGGTGTCCATAATCCCAAAATAAGTAACCCCAAAATGCTGCTATTCAAGTGAAGGTAAAGAGGGCAAACAAAATGTCCAATTTATTCCCTTGCATTCCAAACCAGCATTACATCTCAATTGTATATGTGTTGCAAAACGAAATTCCCCATGTATTCCCTTGCATCCCAAACCAGAATGACCAAGCATTGAGTCTCATTTGAATATGTGTTGAAAAATGATTTCCCCGTTTGAAGTGGGGGTCCATACTAGGGGTGTACCGAAATTTGGCTTCGAGTAAGTATACCGCCAAATTCCGGTTGAAAATTAGGTATTCGGCTCCCGCTGAATACCTAATGGAACCCTTACTCGAAGCCAAAGTTATACCCCTAGTTTTAACTTTAGTCGGTATCTCTCAGGATCTATGGGTTGACTATTAGTAACTATGCAAGCTTATCCCTCTGACTCCTCTCCTGGTGTTTCTGAGGAATCATCAGAGGGCGAGATCTTCTGTCCCCTCCGAGGTGCTGTCTTCTTCATTTCCTTCTTCTGGAAGAAGTAAGCGGGCTCCCCCAAAGCCACTTTGCCTAATATGCTAATTTCCCGGCAGTGGGAGACCCGGGGGGCAACCCCAATCCAGGGAAAAGCCGGCAGGCAGAAAAACCCTGGAATCCTTTGCAGGTGCAGGTAGGTTCAGTTGGTGGACAAGGTGGCCGATGAGGCCGTTGTTCCAAATGTTTGGTGATGGGTGAGTGGAATAATCAAGTAGATAAAACGCCTCCCCTCCCTTAGGCTCAGAATAGGGATAAGGACTACAGAGTCCAGAATGCAGCAGCAGGTAAGTGTAATGAAGCGCAGGCAAATAGTACAAAGGAAGGAGTTTCAACTGTCCTGAGGGTAATAGCTGTAACCAGGTAAGTGGGGAAAGGAAGAGTCCACAGAGACCGAGAGAAACAACAGGATGCTGTCAGAGCCGTGAAAGTCTACAGCGGCTGAGCGGTCGGGAGGAGGGAAATGAGGCTGGAAAATGAGCACAGAGCGTGCAAGGCACAAGTGGAAAAAAGAGCAAAAAGGAGTCGGCAGAGAAACGGAACCCAGAACAGCAAGGATTGCCAACCGAAAGCGGGAACTAGCATCTCACCTTGCAGTAGAGCAGGGTTGCAACGCACCAAAGCATTCCCAAGACTCCGGGGTATATATGGCGGCAGCCATGTTGTTGAGTGACTAGACCGCTAACACACGTTCCAATAGTTATGTGTCAGACCGTAATGGTGTCCTCCAGCGATCCCAGTTACTCCAGGACCGATTCATGACAGTATCTGATTAACATAGAGCAGCGCTTCCCTCATCACTGAAAACGTACATGTATGCAGATCTCCTGCATTTTGATATTTCGGCAGAGATATGTGACAATTGCAGTTGTCCACGTTTCCAAGCCCTGTATTAGATGGGGTAAATTTATCAACGGGTGTATGGTGAGTGCCATTCGGTGCATTATAGAGCAGCCCAAAAATGTAGGATAAAGCCACGCTTTTGTCGCCCGGAACGGGCGGTGCAAGTCGATTTCACTATCTGTCTCTCAGTGAAGCACTCTCTCGCTCTCCATCTCTTTCCATGTTATGTTTCCACCAAGTCGCGCTTTTGACAAAGATCGTAACACCTGCCCCAATACATGGCAGATATGGATCGGCGACTATTGGCATGCAGTGGACACGAGTGAGGAAATGCAGGAATTGCTTGGCCTACTGCCTACTGCTCCCTTCAACACGCACCTGCAGGCATTCGGGTGTGATCTCTGCCGTGCACACAGAGGAGCGGTGGAGATCTGGCACAGCTGGGGGGCAGGGAATTCATGGGTACGGCTGAGTTAAGGTAGTCTAGCCTAGCAACTGCAACAAGTACAATTACTTCACAGCTGCAGCCTTGGTTAATTAACAGGAATGCACTGGAGTTAACTTACCAGGGCCGTCACTATCAGCTTTCTTCTCTCCTCTTCAATCACTGCTGCAGCGCCAAGTCCTACCCCCGCTGCTAAGTTTCATTAGCAGCCAGGTTAATTGAAGGGAAGATAAGAAAGCTGATAGTGACGGCTGGGGGAAGTTAACTACTCCAGTTGATTTATGTTCTAGTTTAGAACATGAATGAGGCCTTGCCCTCACAGGATGCAGCAGGAGGAAGCAGCACACTGATTGCAGTGCATCAGTGTTCACCTCTTTATTCACACTCTTTTAAGTAATTGTCCATTTAAGAACCTTTGTTGAGGACAAGGGCTTGAAAATGCACATTTGATACTGAAAGCACATACAGAAAAACGAGTTGCCATAAAATATGTTGACCAGAAAGAGACGTGCACTATGTCAATAGTATTTATATGTCCGCATTTGGTGTGCTAAATGCATTCGTTTTTTGGGGAAAAATTTCACTTTTCACTGGCATCATACAAAGCATGCCTTTGTTAGCTTTTAATGAACCCAGAAAAAAAAGTAATTACATTTCTTTTCTTCAGAAAGCCAATATTTATTAATAGAACATTTCACAATCTTTAAAATACATAAGACACAGCGTCAGAAACAGACCCATGGCTGGACAAGCTTAGTTAGAGCTATGATCTATTAATAAGCACTATGCATGGCCTTCACTGACGTCCTGTTAAAACAAGCATTGGCAAAGCCAACAGTTTTGGCTTGTTATACATATCTTAATAAATTTCCAGTAGTAATCTACTATTCGGTAACTATTCGATCGGCTGAATACTTAGTTAAATTATTCAGTATTCTTCAGAATAGTAGATTTACTATTAGGTACACCCCTAGACCATATCGACGAGGACACCAAAATGCAAGGTCAAGGTCAAACTGGGTTAGCATGCTACACGCCCCTAAATATCCTAGCAGACGAAGTAATGGCTCTGCTGGCTTCAGACTCCATGATTGGGAAGATATGCTCTAGCCACAGGAGGGTAACCCCAGTAAGGTGGGCCGGATTACCTGTGCCCAAAGAGACTGAAACATGTATCCAAAGGCATTAATTTGGTTTGGATCTCTGAACAGAGAGATACAGCAGAACTCTCCATTTAACTCGCCTACCTGAACAAATCATCATTGGGACTGACCTTTCTGACTTTGACTGGTTGTTCCAGGTGACCCAGAACCAGGTGTGACACTGTTATGACGGGTTGGGTGGGAAACTCGGTCCCAGATCTCGAGTTGTCTAAAGATACTAGAGCAGTGGTCTTCAAACTTTTTATTCCAAGGCCCCCTTGAGCAAACAATACATTGTTTGGGACCCCCCAGCCCCGCCCCTCTGTGTTGGTGTTATTTTTTTATAGAGATAGCTGCAAAATGTGTGATGTCCATCCATTCACGAGCACACTGGATTGTTTTGTATATGAGACATTGATGAGCATGTCAATCAAAGAAGTTGCTTCACATTGTAAATCCACATGGCCAGTGGTCTTCAAAAATGCTTGGCCTGGGCCCCACTGAGCAAAATTTGGGCAGACTGGGCCACCCAACAAATGCCCAGTATGTATTGTGCACTGTCACTGCACCCTACTCCCAGTATAGTCCCTGGGCGCCCTCACCTGCTCCCATCACAGTGGCTGGGCTCCCTCATCCCACTCCTACCCAGTCCATGAGCTCTCCCCACACCGCCACACACCCTGGGCTCTCCCCACCCTGCTCCCACCACTATCCCATGGTTCCCTCCCATCCTGCTCCCACCACAGTACCTGGGCTCCCCCATCACATTCCCAACACAGACCGAGAGCCAGTGGCAGCTCGTGAATTGTTTGAGTGGTATTTCCCCCAAAAATGCCATAGCGACTGAGCGCAGTGAGGGAGTCTAAACCAATCAAGGGGGGTTTGGGGGTTTCCCCCATTAATTTTTTTTCTACATTAATGGGTTCAAATTTTGTACTGTAGAGCATTCTTTAAAAACAAAAATGGGTAAATATCCAAACAGTTTGCAATTTCTGCTAGGGGGGCGGGGGGGCAGGGGGCAGGCAGGACATGTTTTACTGGACATCCATGACAGATGTCCAGCAAAAATATACCATCCCTGTCCCCTGGGCCCCACTAGGCCTAAACAATCAACATGGTTATGTGTGTATGCAAGGCGCTGGGGTGCCAAGGGGGAAAGCATGGTATTTTTGACTGGACATCTGTGATAGAAATCCAGTAAAAAAATACTGCCATGCCCCTGGGCTCCACTGCACCTCAGAAGGAGAGCTGATTTTGGCAGGTGGGTAGGGGGATTGTGCAACAAAGGCATTTAGGCATTTTTAAAATGCCTTTGTTGTACAACCCTCCTTCCCCCTCTATCCACCACTTGCTAAAATCAGCTCAACGGACCAAAACAAACTAACACACACACACACACATTCATACAGGAATCACTCTATCATTCACACAAACATCCATCACCATACACTCACACATAACACAAGCATTTACGCATCCATACACAGGTTTCAATAAAAAAAATGAACATAAACATACCTTCTGCATTGGCCTGCATATGGGTGCTGAAACGCCCTGTTCCAGACTGCTCTGTGTGTATGTGCGAGGAGGCACAGGAGCTCCCCCTTGCACATACAGACATGCAGTGCCCCAGCCAGCATTTCCAATGAGCTATGCAATGCTCGCAAAACAAAATGCCCCAGCCTTGCATGGCTCAGTGAGCATGTGTGGCTGGGGAATGAGCTGAACTGTCAAAGGGAAATTGGGTTTCCCTTTGACAGTCAGCTAGCCCAGGAATGCTCCCTCAGTTGGAAAAAACAGCTGAGGGACTGCTCATTGTTTCACTGGGCTGGCTCCTTAGCTCCTCTTTAATGGGTGAGGGGGCCACTGGGTGGGTACCCCCTAGGCATTATGGATGAGCCGCCAGGCTCGGACTGGACTATAGGGCAATGCCTGTACCAAAAATACAAAATGCTAGTGTGGGCCAGTCAATATGGCCCAACCTTTTGGCCAATGTGGGCCAGTTTGATGAGTTACAAAATCCAGTTAGTAATTTTGACCATTGATGCTGAATAAATATTCTATAAATATCACAGTGTACTTAAAAGCACCCCTTGGGTACTATTCAAACAGTCTGTTAATGAATAACCATTTACAACTGCGGGCCACTTTTTCATTGGTGCTTGAGACAGTGTCATGCTTCAACCGGACCATGTGAGCTGCCCCTGCCCATTTCTTCCAATCTAAAAAAAAAATATATATATATATACTTTTTTTTCTTTTTTTTAACATTTCATGCTGGGCTCTTGTAGCCCTCCAGGGATGCAGCCATGCCCCACAGTTTGAATACCACTGGTCTAGAGAAAGCACCCTGCTCCTTGACAGAAAGCCAGACTAAAAGAAGGGTTAGCTTGACAAACCCTAGTTATAGAGGTAACATCTAAGGGGTTGCTGAAGACAAGTGTTTTTCTCCCCTATAGGTTTGCAGGAACACTAAAGTGACACCCCAAGAAACGCTCAGCCAACCAATGGCCACACCTCAGACCAGAGGAGAACATAGATATGGGTATGCAACCCCAACCTGCTCCTTCTGTTTCACAGGAACATGAAAAGAAGGAAGCAAGGGGCACTGATACTCTCCTTACTCTCCGTTACCATGAAGCTAAGCAAAGTAAAGAACAAGGACCACCCAGGATCCCTTTAGAAAAGTATTTTCCTATGGGAACTTGAAAGAAACATATTTACAACCATTGGCAAATCAAAGACAAACAGAGAAATGCAATCAGCACTGAAGATCGGGTGTCGAAGGAAACAAGTGACTGGATAACTGCAGCTCACACGGAGCAGAGCCATGAAGGCTGTAAGGTTACAAAGTCATGCTTCACTAATATAAGTGTGCCTCCCATAGAATGCGAGAGCAAAGAGATCCATGCCCATCTTTCTCTCCAGATCTATACACTCCTGGTGGCAATGGAGAGAGATGCTACCCCTGCTTAGAGAGAGGGGTTCTATCTGACGAACCATACTCTTGAGGAGGGAGAGAGAGCGGGACCAAATCTAACCGGAGGCTTCCAGAAGAAGGGAGGGGAGCCCAGACCAGCCCAAATCCCTCCTTAGAGCTAACATGGCAGCAGGACTTCTTGTAACCTCAGACCAGCCCCCATTTCAACCACATGATCCTTCACCTAGGTCCCAATTACAAGTAAACACTGACTACAGTATGCAGGTGTCCTCAATTCCAGGGAAGCCACACTGAAGTGGAAGAGAGACACTGCTATATGCAGCCAGCGCTGTCCGGTGGATTGTGGTGTTAATGCAGGAGGTGGAGGAAGGAATTTGGTGCAGAGTGTTGAGAAAGGGGAGTGCTAGAGGGGAGCAGGAGGAGAGCTCTTGATGTTGGAGGGAAATTATGGCAGAGATTGAAGCAAAAGATAAGTGTCAGCAGGAGGGGGAGAGTTGTTGGAGAGTAGAGGAGGTTGCAGCAGGAGAAAAGTACTATTAATGAGAGGAGAGTTGTTATGGAGTGTTATGAGGTTGGAGAAGGATATGGGTACCATCAAAGGAAGATAAAGTGGAGTGGAAGAGGTTGAGAAAGAGAATTAGCAGCAGGGGGAGGGATTTTGGTGAAGAAAGGAGAAGGCAAGCTGGCATATAAGAAATGATAGTCAGGGAGAGGCTGACAGATATATATGTAATGCAATTTGATGCAAGTGGTCTTGCATAGGGTCTCCAGTTTTTTCCATGACAGTAATTACTTTAGAGTTGGTGTAGTTGAGGGTTAAGGGGTAGCACGGGTATGGGGATGGATTTGGGGTATGGTTAGTAGTGCAGGACGGGGAAGAGGTGGCATGGGGGAGACCCCACCACATTTAAAGAAAAGAAATGTGAAGTGAAATTCTGAAGTAATTACTTCAAAGTAAATTACTTTTACGTAATGACTGTTGTGGAAATTACATGAACTCTTGTATACTGCCCTAATGCCACTGTCAGTGGCCTTGCTGCATGTGGCACCGTAAGAAAAAAGGTGGGTGTGATTCATTAGTGGGGCAGTGGAAGAGGCAGGAGGTAGGAGAAAGAACATCACCCCCTGGAGTAAGGGATGGTGCTCGGGTAGAAGACGGTGGTGAGGAAGTTGAGGGCACGTTAATATTCACAGCAACTGAGAGTGGGTAGATAGGAGAGCTGAACACCTGCAACTGCTGTTTTTTTTACCAAATTCACATTTCACCGAATATGTTTTTACTGTTTTTGCCATTTATGTCGGGAGACGCCCGTAACCTACATTTTCCCTTCCACCCGTTCTATATATCAAACCCAAATCCACCATCTATCATTTTGCAGTAAAATATGCATTAAACATTTTTTAACATGTAATTTGGTGAAATGGTAATTCAACACAAGTGGGGAATACCAATACAAGCTAGTGAAGGAGATACAGCTGTAAGATCTGAGCAGGTGGGAAGAGAACAGGTACTACTTGACAGGAAGACTAAGGAGGTTCCATCTGGAAAATCTGGTCAAGGACAGAAATTACAATCACATTCAGTAGGGTTGGGGGTGAGCAGGGTGGATATTCTAGGTGAGGGCTGGAAAGGGTGAGAGGGTCAGTGCAGTGCACTGATGCTCAGATAAGGACTTCCCAGAATCCTCCTTTGAGACCTCGACAACCAGAGTCCAAACAGAATAGGCGCCTTTGCCTTCATCTCCTGGAGGCGTTCCACAGTTCCTCTCCCAGCTTAAGAGGTGTTGACCACAAAAGCAGAGACCAACATATGCTACTTACAAGCGTTCAGGAACCCCGTGAATTCCACAACCCAAAGACAAACACAAAAGTAATCATCCAGACTTCCACACAAGACCAGGGCAAGGACAATCCCTGGAACATTTTGAAATGTTTTCAGAAAGACTCTGTACTGAAAAATACTTGCATCTGTTTTTCCTTTTCTGATCCACCCTTTCACATCACCCCCTTGTTTAAATGACTCAGCGAGAGGCCCCAAGCTGCATCAAGCAATTTTAATGTTCCTTTCTGTTCAGATCCCACCTATACTTAGTTATTGCCGCTCTACTAGCCTTCTAGAATTATTTTACTAATTGTAGCCAACATAAACAACACCATTTTCTCCATTATACTTATCTTGTTTCCCACATGGTGCACCTTGTGACAACATGCTTAGAGATGGGGAGGAATGTTACATTTACAACCCCTTACACACCAGACCTGGATGGTGTTTCTTGGAGCTCCTATCTTTCCAGAAACTACCCGTTATTGGTGCGCAAAGTTAGGGTAATTTCAAAGGAATTAATCAAGTATACCATTGTTAATTGAACGCAGGGGGCTCCGCAACTAGTTAGCATGGTGGAGTCTTCTTCCTTATCAGAATTGGTGATATGATATGATATGGCATTTGTAACGCGCCTATACACAAGTGTTTCAAGGCGCGACGAGGTGGGGGGAACAAAGGGAGACAGACAACGATCCTACTAGGCCAGGTGTCATTCAGACCGCGCAAGTGCAAGGGGAGAGGGGACTGGGAAAAGTACAAGGGGAAGGGGAGAGGGGGAAAGTGCTGTACATGGTTAGTAGAATACAAGATAATTAATAGGGCCAGCTGGTGGCAAGTGCAAGGAAAGTGCAATTCGTGGTTAGTAGAATACAAGATAAATAATAGGGCCAGCTGGTGGCAAGTGCAAGGTAAGTGCCGGGAGAAGGGACTGTGGGATACAGAGACAGTCCCGTAGTGCAGGTAGGCAGTGCAGGGAAGAGAGGCTTGGCCAAGGACCGAGATCGGTGAGTGGCCCAGTAGCAGATTCGGTGCAGGTTCAGTGATTTTAGTTGGGGAGAGAGGGAGAGAAAGCGGAGGCAAAGAGGAAGGTTTTGAGGTGCTTCCGGAACCGGAGATGGTTCTCCTCAAGTTTCAGGGAGGCAGGAAGGCTGTTCCAGAGGGAGGCCCCTGCTGCAGAGAGAGATCTACCCCCAGCTCGTTGCTTGGAGAAGCGGCTGACCATGAGGTAGTTGGAGGTGGATGACCGAAGAGCTCGAGAAGCAAGATATTTAGGAAGAGAGAGTTAAAGGTATTTTGGCCCAAGTCCCCAGAAGGCCTTGTGGACAATGCAGAGGGTTTTGAACTTAATCTTCGCAGCCACTGCGAATCAGTGTAGAGATTTCAGTCCTGGAGAGATACGGTCCTTGGGCTTGAGGCCAAGGACAAGTCTCGTAGTCCTGTTCTGGATGAGTTGCAAAGGGCGGAGAGTAGAGGCAGGAAGATTTAGATAGAGGCTGTTACAGTAGTCCAGCTTCGAGAGAACCAGGCTCTGGAGACAGTGAGCTTCTGGGGGAAGGAGAGGAAGGGAAGGATCCCTCTGAGGAGGTGTAGCTGGTAGTGAGACTTCTTAGAGACGTCAGATATGTGAGGAGAGAAAGAGAGTGTGGAGTCGAAGATGACCCCAAGGTTTTTGCCTTGCAGGTAGGCGCAGGAAGAGGGCAAAGGGAGGCTGGCCAGAGAGCTGCAGGGAAGGAGGGAGTGGGTGTGCCGATAAGTAGAATCTCAGTCTTACTGGCATTAAGGCAGAGGTCGTTGGCGGCACACCATTCCTGGATAGCAGAGAGACAGTCAGAGATGAGGGAAAGGGAAGAGGAGGCCGAGGGTAGCCTGAAAATGAGCTGGGTATCATCCGCGTAGCACTGAAAGTTGGGACAGAGAGTGGCGATGCGGTGAGCAAGAAGCGCCAGATACTGGTTGAACAGCCAGGGGGAGAGGTTAGAACCCTGGGGGACACCACAGGTAGAGAAAAAGATGTCAGAGAGGAAGGAACCCAGTTGGACCTGGGAGGGTCGATTGGAGAGGAAGGAGGTCAGCCACGCCAGAGCCTGACCAGTGATACCCAGGTTATCACGGAGGCGGTTGAGCAGGATGGTGTGGTTGACAGTGTCAAAGGCAGAAGAGAGGTCGGGCAAAATGAGAACACAGGGGGTGTTAGAGTCAAGGTTAGAGAGCAGGTCCTCACGGATGTTCAGGAGAGCAGTTTCCGTGCTTCTGGCAGCTCTGAAGCCAGACTGATGGTCATGAAGACTACCAACAGATTCAGCATGGAGAATAAGCTGGGAGATGGCCAGTTTCTCCAGGAGTTTGCCCAGGAAGGGAGTGATAGAGATTGGGTGATAGTTAGCTGGGCAGGAGGGGCGGAAGTGGGTTTCTTAAGAAGGGGGTGCACAAGGGAGTGCTTGAGGGGGGAGGGAAGACTCCCGAGGTGAAGGAGTGATTGCAGAAGTCAGCCAGGGCAGGAGCCAGGGAGTCGATGTGGTCCTTGATAGTTTTGGAGGAACAGGGATGGACCTGTTTTGACGAGACTTTCATAGATCGGACTTGTCTCGAAACCTCGTCAGCAGAAAAAAGGGGAAAGGCAGAGAAGGAGGGAGGAGGGATGGCTGCAGAAGGGCCAGAGGAAGAGCAGGGAATAGAGGGGGGGGAGGTGATAGGAGGAGAGTGAGGACAGGATGTCCTGAGTTTTTGAAATGAAGTGAGACCAGAGCCGTGCAGAGGGCCTGAGAGGGGACAGGAGAGGTGCAGACTGCAGCAGGGTTGCCCAGCTCCTTGCAGATTTTAAAGAGTTCGGCCGAATTGTTAGATGCAACAGAGATGCGAGCTTGGATAAGGGCTCTCTTCTTAGTGAGAACGGAGAGCCGGTATTGCCTTTGAAGCAGAATGCTCGTTGTTAGCTCTGGTTAATTTCGATAACGATAATTCTTTTTCTGTTCTAATCCACAGATGCTGCTGTGTTACAACCTCTCCATTAGGATTGCTGCCAATTTCTTAGCTTAGCAAATATTTAGAGGAAGGATTTTTAATTCAATGAATTCAATGTGAGATTTCCACCAGGTTGGCGTTATGTCTCACAAACACTGTATGCATTCCCTTCTATCTTTCCAACCCACTAGCAGGAGTGCCCTCTAAGATACAGGCCTTGTTATCAGTGCCTCACATTTATTTAAATGGGAGTGGTGTCCTGTACAAAATCACAAAACAAAATACAGCATTGAACAGTACACCAATGTTTAGAATTTAGCTCTGAAGCTACTGCTGATATCCATGGAAAGATTGAGGTAACCCCAGCATCTCCACTGAAGGTGCACAGAGAGTGCACATTTCAAAGTGTACAAGGTGGATTTTGAGTATGCAGAAAACACTGTTTAATATTTTAACCCATCAATCTCTCCACCAGCCCAATGTGCCTCAAACACTGTGATCAAACAGAAGAACAAGTTACTTACCCCTGGTAACGTTCTTTCGATTGGATTTTCCTCCAACATATTCCTCATTTTATGATATTATATCTCGCCAGCTTTGCTGTGTAGAGGAGAAGCCAAGTACCCCCACTCCAACTGCCCTGCCTACATTACCTGAAAAGTTTAAACCAAAGTATGTGACATATACTGAACAGTTAAAACAGCAAAGAGAAGAGCTTGGACTCTGTGCAGTACCCATAAGAATACCTATGCCTAAGAGAATATGGGTGGTAAAGTACCCATTGGGGAAACCATACCTGCATACAAGACAATATGATGGCAATTTGAACGAGATCCCTGAAGAAGCAGAGAAACTAAATGGCAAGGATGAATGGTGACGTCACACAAAATCGAATCAACACCCATAGAAGAGATAAACAGACCAGAGGATGCAGACGATTCGTAACCATCAAGAAGTGCCAAGCATAAGTGACATCTTGGGATCAAGGTGAAGAAACCTATGCCACAGACCTGATGAAGATACTTAGTTTCAATGTGTACAGATGTAATGAAATGCAAGCAGCAAAGCAATCATGAAGCTAGCCACAATTCTTTTGAATAGTTAGACCGTGGCAATCGCCAACATATACATATATAGATTCAGTAAAAAAACTTTGCTAAAAGGACGTAATGGTTAAGTTGCGCTACTAAAAACCTATGCAATTCAGTAAAAAAACGTTGTTAAAGGGACACTATTGTTCCAAGTAAAACCGAAAAACCCTTGAAATTCGCCAGTTATGATACGCTAAGCAACCACAACTCGCACCACCACCGTGCACTGCTAAAACTAACACCCAGGATATCAAAGGTTTTTCGGTTTTACTTAGAACCATAACGTCCTTTAACAAAGTTTTTTTACTGAATTGCATAGGTTTGTAGTAGCGCAACTTAACCATAATGTCCCTTTAACAAAGTTTTTTTACTGAATTTCATAGGTTTTTAGTAGTGCAACTTAACCATAACATCTCTTTAAGAAAGTTTTTTTACTGAATATACATTTTCATAGTGTAAATTTGATAGATGTGTACTAGGGTTCCCTTACTTTATATACAAATAACTTAGAACAAACCAAACGCCCCGCCAATGATTTTGATGTCCGCGGACGGTTACGGACGACATCAACATTACCCAAACACGCAGGGGGTATCTGGAATTGTTCTATCATACCATATAAACACTACGCAAGTTGAAAAAGCAGCACATATACACATTATGTATAATAATACCTACATATATAAAACATCAACAATCCATTGAAATATGATATGTAATAAAATGGATTATACCATAACAAAAAAGACATACCTCCAACATAATTACCTCCAACATAATTACCTCACAGAAACTGCAGAGCTAGAATCATCAGTACACCAACACAAGACAACAAATACAACTTACCAGAAACTAGGAAGTAAACGTCATTTTTTGTATAGATAGCTCTACTTTGTGTGTGAGGTACAGTATAATTAATATATTTTTGTTTTTCACACAGAAATGTGCAGTACTTTGGAGTGGCTGGAAGAACATTTTCCATATGGGGAAATGTCTGAAGACAGTGATAATAATGGTGGACACTTGTCTATACAAGTAAATTAATAATCATTACCTAATGTGTACTTAATATATATATGTTTATTTTTTACAGACCATACAAACATTGAAAATGTGACTCCAAAAGACACAATGGAAAAGACTCTCGAACGCATTGAACAGAAAGTAGACATGCTAAAGGAAAATTTCAATAGTTTGAAACAGTTGGTACAGGACCACATCAAAGAAAAAATTAAGTACCATTGTCCCACCTGTAATTGTGCCCCCCTCCATGTCCCAGTGAACTATCCCCAAACCGTGAACATCAAAATAGACGTTTTGATGAGATGTCCATCCCTTCATCCCCTCCCATCCATCCTCTCCAAACTCCTAAATCCCCTATTTTTGTATCAGTTTCTGCATTTTTAAAAAGCAGTTAAAATGTCTGTGGACAGCGCGCCTAACTGGCATGTCCATAATTAACAAAATGTAGATGACCTAAGGACACTACACCTCTCTGTACCATTCGCAACCAAGATGTAACTGTTCTTAGAACACGCCAGCTGTTCGGGATGTCCGTAAATCAACAAAATGGAAGTGTCCTAAGGACACTATACCTCTCCACACCATTCGCAACCAAGATAAAACTGTTCTTAGAACACACCAGGTGTCTGGGTTTTCCGTAAATGAATAAAATTGAAGTGTCCTAAGGACACGCTACTTGTCCGTACAGTTCACAACCAAGATGGAACTGTCCGTAGAACAGGCGTGGTGTGTGGGATGTCCGTAGTCAAACAAAATGGAGGTGTCCTAAGGTCACCATACCTGGCCGTACAGTCTGCAGAACATCTACGCACATGCGCACCATACCCGTAAGTCCTGTGAACATCGCGCCTGTCCGTAACTGTCCGTCTCACTTGTGTTGCACTTTTAATTAGTTTCAGGACCCGAACACTGTCCATAGAACACCCACGCGCATGCGCACGACCGCTCCTGCGCATATGCTGGCCTACAGACACCCGTTCCCTTTGCGGACGTTTTCCCAACGTCATCATGTGACCGCACCCATGCTGAGCGTGTGTCCTAATTAGCAGACTCTGTCCGGATGCCCAACATTTTAAAAGAACTTATTCATACAATCCAAAATATTTTACTGTAAAAAATCACCATTTCACTTGTCCCAGACAAGGGCCCTGGCTTTCCACATATTTTTTGTAATTTTTTGAACGTTTTTGAGTGTTCAATATGGTCGCGATGCGCACCCCTCCGCCCCTATAAAAGGCCACACCCCCGAGCTGATCTTCATTGTACTTCTGGCTATTGCAGATTGACTTGTGCTGCCTTTAGTGCTATAGCTGAGAATACCTCATCAACCCTAATGACATCCATGGCTGCTGTTGCTACATCAGCCTCAGCACCACCCCCAAACCCTCCACCACCACCACCACCTCCCCAAGGGCCTGCAGAGGGGAACACGTGTGAGGCTGTAGAGAACGAGAATGAAGAGGATGAAGAGAATGAGGTGGAGACACTCCCTACTACCAGCACTCGCCGGGAGTCTTGGGTGTGGCTGTTGTTTACCATTTATGATAACATACCAAAAGGACGTGCGGACACGTGCGTACCAAAAACAAATGCAAATTGGTGCTGAGTCATGGGAGACGTGGTTCCTATAGCTTGTGTACGACATCCATGAAGCAACACCTAACTTCGTTCCACGGTGCAGACATTTGCAAGGTTGTACCTTGTGAAGAACGTAGTAGGTTGAGTTCCACCACAGCATCCTCTGTTTGCGATCCTCTCACCACAGGAGACACTCCTGTGGGAGAGCGCATCCCTCCAGCTGCTTCACAGGCCATTCGCAATGCTGTTGAACCTTACCTTTCAAGGGTCACAATATTGTGTATATACTGCGATGCAGTACTCTGCAGGGGGTGAGTCTTCAAAGTGCTTTCTCGCGATCTCGGACCACCAGAAGACCTGCTACCTACCTAAATAAGGGCCACCCTACATCTTCCTCTCTCCACCTGCCCTTTCTTATCCCTGTGGTTGGTGTCCCTTCCTTACCCTCCTTTCCCCTCCTCTCCTAGTGTGTCGCCTGTAAAAAAAGCCAAACAAAAAATAAAAGAACAAAAATCCACAAAAAAAGGCTCTTTTCAGAGCCGCCTTTCTCAGTTCAAAAATAGAACTACCAAATAAACAGTGCAGGCCCCTACACATTTTTTAAAACTCTGCAGACAGTCCTAGAACAGATAACATTTTGAGGTGCTGCCCTAGCAAAACCAATGCACTTTTCTCTGGGAGTAAGTGGTGGCTCTGAAAAGAGCCTTTTGGTGGTGTTTTGTGTGTTTGAAAAACTTGGATTCGTCAACATCTAATTCAAACTAGATGACTATAATTCCAAGAAAGGTTGCAATGCATTTTGTAAATTTTTAAGAAAAATCTGATTGCCAGCATATGTAAGATGGACTCCATCTCTGCGAAAAATGAATGTGCTACGAAACATAATATTTTCATTGTGGAAAGAGGACATGCCAACATCTCTTAGAAAGGCAAAAACAGCCTAATTGACATTGCGCCTCGCTTTCTCCATTTGTGGACCAAATGAAGAAGAATGCAGCCACATTTGTCTTTGCGCAATGCGAGAAAAAATGACTTGGCAATTTGGAAACATGTCCATGACCTTTCCAAGTCCTTCTTTCATTGCAAATTGCAAAGAAATTCCAGACACATGTCCTAAACATTTCCCTCCACAATGAATTATAAATATGTCAGGATGACGCTCTGCCTGTTAATTAGCACAGAGAGATACCAAGTCCAGCCACTTCATTCCACGCACTCCATGCCAGTACACTTCCACATGAGGGAATCCAAGATCTGCAGATACACCACAACGTTCTGCATGCACCTCCAACCAATGTATGCATGAGTCTCCCAAAATCCAGATAATCTGTTTTCGAGAACACACAGCCATAGCTATCTGTTCTTCTCTCAGGAAAAATACATCCTCACTAAATCTCTCCGTACACAACACACCCACTAAACTTTACTGACCAATCCTTAGCTCCGCTCATTCTCATTTGCATGCCTCTCCACCCCAGAATCCCTGTATGTAATATGCACTGTCTGCAGACTACCGCCATGGCCGCGGACATGTAGAAGATCTGAGCTTGGCAAATGTACATTTAAATAGTGTCCCCATTTCCCCTTTAAGGTGGGTTCTGAAAAGAGCCATTTTTTTGTTTTTTTTGCAGATGCCTGACAACCACCTGTTATTTTGTATATTTGGGGGGGGGGTTCTTGTTATTTTACAACTAAAATCTTCACATAACCTGTTCAAAAGCAACCCTTACATTCCAAAAGAACATGCCTCAATTGATTGCACACCTAGCAATGTTTTGCTGAGGACAAAAAACAGAACTGTTGTCCCATATTGCTCTAGGTAGTAATCCAGAAAAAATTACTTTTGCATTTGGAAGGATGTTGATTACTGCCTTCAACAACTATTCCAAATCTGCCAACAAAGTATGGGAACTCACGTAGCCCAAATGGAAAGCACCATATTGTGGAACTACCACATGGGGCTGTTCGTCCTACGCATATCTCCACAAACAGTTGCAGTCAGTCACAGAGCTCCACACCACCTCCACTCCTCTAACATCGAAATTGTTTGCCATATGCCTACAATGAGAATTCTGCTTTAACCATGGACAAACATATCGCCGAGCACCAACACCCTGACTTTCTCCACCTCTGCCATCTTCACTACACACACTCTCTTTCTACACAAATCAACAACGTCAACATCTGATTGGCTGATCCCTACAGTCCCCTTTCCATGCTGGATTTGCTAGAAAACCCTGTATGTGGCACGCTCTACCGTGGACAGGCATGGTGTCCGCGTGGCATGTAACTCTTAGCCAGCCCTTGTACACTTTCCACATCACTCTCGATTCCATTCCCTCATTGGATACAGCTAAGCAGTCACACAACCATCCACCAATCACATCCAAGACCTCTACATCTAACTCCATCATCAGAGTTCCGCACTTCAAATGTACTGTTGATCACTCTGAATACAAGTCTCATATCATCAGAAAACACCTACTATAAAAACTACTGTACAAGTCTTGAGGATTTCTACTTACAGCTCCATGCATATCCACATGCATGATTACAAAGTACAGGTATGCATATTCTATTCAGAGTACTTGTACAACTCTTATGATTCCATATAAACAGAGTAATGCCACTAAATCTGCATAGCCAATACATACATGCCAACGCTTCCGATTTAAGCGCAAGACTCCCGATTTTTCATTGAAGAATCGCACTATTTTTTATTGTCTCCTGCATAACCTATACATACATGCCAACCCCCTCCCGATTTACGCGCGAGACTCGATTTTCATTGAAAAATGTCACCATTTTTTACTGTCTCCCGCCTAAATTAATGCTAATCCCAATGCAATCATATGAGAAAAATAAATGTTCCTGATTGCTGTGGTGAAATCTCCCTCTCAGGTACTCTCGATTGTTTGCATGTCTAGTTACAATATGAAATTATTCAATTGTTTCCCATCCACTATCATGAACTATCACTTCCAAACCTCTCTGCTATCTACAACACAGCTGTAAAAAATCAAGTGAATTTCATGAACTTAAAATTCTACGCATTTGCTAAGCATGTTGAACTAACATACTGTAAATAACATATAAAGGCTGCACATAGTCAAATGAAATACATGCTTACACTATGTTCAGATATTAAACAAGAATACTACCACAAAAACATAAAAATAAACGTGTACATTAACATCACTGCTATAAACACACAAAATTACTAACTTCTTCCTTTTACAATTGCAGTGAAGACCACTCTCCTGAAAATCAGCAGCATAGAAACTACAAACAACATATCCGAAGAAACTTGCTCAATCCACAAAAAAAAAGTAAGTACAATACTACCTTTTATATTCGCAATGATCCTCAAAGACACTGGGTGGTTGATTCATGTAATTTGCACACCACAAAAAAACATTGATTCCTGAACGATTCTGCCCACAAATCCCCATTTATTAAATAGAGATTAGCAGGAAGAATGGCACACAAATCCTGTTTTTTTTGGAACACAAATAACATACTCAACCCTTAGAATGTTAGTACTACAAAACAAACAACTGTTTTAATTTTATACCATTACGTTTACTATGAATGCTTCTCCTCACTACTAGCTCACTTTCTACTCTCATCTGAACTGCTTTGTAGTAACATACAAACAGAATAATAGCCTTCCCAACTCATTGTAACTGCCCAATGCACATTCACACACCACCACATACATCCTTCCCATCAAACTCATACACGCATGCACACAGCACACATACATTGCAAAACAGACCAACCCATACCTTCTTATTTTTCAACAGACCCCAAAGAATGCCTATCAAAAAGCAAGTCCGTTGAAAGCAACGCAGAAATAGAGCAAATGAAAATAAGTGTCCAAAATAAGCATCCATCTCTACCAGAGTTTGTACAAAACGTTCAAACAAAACAGCTAATGCAGTCATTTAGCGAAACAAAAGAAGCTTCTAGTACAGAAACGTTGTTTCCTCTATCAAAATGTAAAACGAAACAGAAAATGCTTAACAAGAATTTGGCTAACACTACTGATAAAACTGATCCTATAAATCTTCATATACTAGCACGTAACCATACTAAAAAAACGTATTTAAGCAAAAATGTTCCACCACAGAGTCCTTCAAAATCTTATCAAAAAGGAGCAAAATCATGCACAACCCTTAAAACCTACCGTCGAAAATTAATCCTAGAAGCTCTCATAGACAGTGCAATCCTTCTCAAAAGGAAGTTATTTATTTTAGTTTTAAACAGGATGAAACCACTAACAAAACTAAGTACTAAACTACAAAAAAAACTGACAGGGTAATTCATAGAATTCAGCGCACAAGTGGCGCACGCGGCTTGCGCACAGTGTACACGTGTGACTTTCTGCGCCAGCCGCGTGTGCTAAAATCCATTTCTGCGCACAGCGTATTCATGGATTTTAGCATCCAAAACTAGCCGTGGCGCAGAGTGGCGCAGCGACCCTGCAGCAGCACCAGTTACACGCCCAACCCCTCCCCGTGCGCCATGCACAGCGCACAAATCCTGTACATTGCGCACAGGCCCCCAACCACGAAAACACCAGTAAAACTCCCAGCGCACCCCTCCAAATACATGTACACCCCGGCACGGGGAGTTTCACACACGATTGGCCCTGTGCGAGCGGGGTACATGTGTTACTGGGGTGCGCGGGAACTATCACACGCGGTTAGCCCTGGGAGAGCGGGGTATGTGTGTTACTGGGGTGCGAGGGAACTTTCACACGTGATTGGCCCTGTGCAAATGGGGTACATGTGTTACTGGGGTGTGCGGGAACTATCACACGTGATTGGCCCTGTGCGAGTGGGGTACGTGTGTTACTAGGGTGCGCAGGAACTTTCACACGCGATTGGCCCTGTGCGAGTGAGGTACGTGTGTTACTGGGGTGCGCAGGAACTTTCACACACAAATTGGCCCTGTGCGAGCGGGGTACGTGTATTACTGGGGTGTGCGGGAACTTTCACATGCGATTGGCCCTGTGCGAGCGGGGTACGTGAGTTACTGAGGTGCGCGGGAACTTTCACACATGATTGGCCCTGTGCGAGCGGGGTACGTGTGTTACTGGGGTGCGCAGGCACTTTCACACGCGATTGGCCCTGTGCGAGTGGGGTACATGTATTACTGGGGTGCGCGGGAGTTTTCACATGCGGTTGGTCCTGTGCGAGCGGGGTACGTGTATTGCTGGGGTGCGTGGGAGGTTTCACACGTGATTAGCCCTGTGCGAGCAAGGTACGTGTATTACTGGGGTGTGCGGAGGTTTCACACGCGATTGGCCCTGTGCGAGCGGGCTATGTGTATGCAGTGTGGTGCGCGGGGAGTCCTACACATAAATTGGCAGTGTAGGTCCTCCCAGGTGTCCCCTCTACCCTCTCCATGTCCCCTGCAGGCAGCCCACACCGCAGGGGACTACCCTACATCCCTGGACATGTCCTGCAGGCAGCCCATCCACCATGGCCATGCACCCCAGCCAAGCCACATGTCACGTTGCACAAGTGATCACAAACTCATGTCCCCCTGCACCCCCAACCCCCATCAGTGAAGGGCACCTGCCAGCAGGCCCCCACTCATGTCCCACACATGTCCCCCAGGACCCCCACTGCCCATCAGTGAGGGGCACTTGCCAGCAGGCCCCCACTCATGTCCCACACATGTCCCCCAGCACCCCCAATCCCCATCAGTGAGGGGCACCTGCCAGCAGGCCCCCACTCATGTCCCACTAATGTTCCCCTGCACCACCACCCCCATCAGATGGGGAGCAGGTGCAAGTGGATCTAGGTCACCTGGCCTAAGCCCCGCCCACCTGGTGCCTTCCTTGCTGCCCCTGTTTTTCATCACTAAACAAGTCCCGCCCAACTGGAGCCTTCCTGCTTGCCGCTCTTTTTCACCTCTTAGCAAGCCCCCCCCCACCTGGTGCCTTCCTGCTTACCGCTCATTTTCACCACTTAGCAAGCCACACCTCCTGGTGCCTTCCTGCTTCCCACTCTGTTTCCTTACTTAAGGAGCCCTCCAGCTTCTTTTCCTTTGCAGATGGGGAGCAGGTGCAAGTGGATCTAGGTCACCTGGCCTAAGCCCCGCCCACCTGGTGCCTTCCTTCCTGCCTGCCGCTCTTTTTCTCCACTTAGGAAGCCCCGTCCACCTGGTGCCTTCCTGCTTCCCGCTCTTTTTCACCACTTAGCACGCCACGCCCACCTGGTGCCTCCCTGCTTGCCGCTCTGTTTCCCTACTTAAGGAGCCCTCCAGCTTCTTTTCCTTTGCAGATGGGGAGCAGGTGCAAGTGGATCTAGGTCACCTGGCTTAAGCCCTGCCCACCTGGTGCCTTCCTGCCTGCCGCTCTTTTTCACCACTTAGCAAACCCCGCCCAACTGGTGCCTTCCTGCTTGCCGCTCTTTTTCAGCACTTAGCAAGCCCCACCCACCTGGTGCCTTCCTGCTTCCTGCTCTTTTTCACCACTTAGCAAGCCATGCCCACCTGGTGCCTTCCTACTTGCCGATCTGTTTCCCTACTTAAAGAGCCTTCCAGCTTCTTTTCCTTTGCAAATGGGGAGCAGGTACAAGTGGATCAAGGTCACCTGGCATAAGCCCTGCCCACATGGTACCTTCCTGCCTGCTGCTCTTTTTCACCACTTAGCAAGTCCCGCCCACCTGGTACCTTCCTTCACCATTACCGTCTTGTGGCCAATGCTGGATTTGACTTTTATGGACTTCATTCATTCACGGTGCGTCACTCTTTCTCAACCCTCATGCTGGACTTCCTTTGCATCTTGTACTCATGGTGGCCCTGAATCATGCTATTCCCATCTTCATCTTGTATCCTGGCTTGCAACATTATGTGTTACTACTGACTTCTGCAATTGTATTCGCTCTCCACTCTTTTTGACTGCTTACTCTCTGTTCTCTCCTCCTTTCCCTTCTCCCTTTTCCTATCTCCTCCCCTTACTTTCTTCTATGCACTTACTCTATCAGAATTGTCCCTGGACCTAATATGATAGCAACCTCGTCTGTTTCCTCCACCCTCCCATAACTGTTTTTTTCCTCCCCACCACCCCTCCAGCACTATCTGAAATGTCGTCAGGCCTAGTATGATAGTCGCTTGTTTTGTTCCTTCTCTCCCTTTCTGCACCCCTCTCCCTCACCTTTTGTTTTTCTCCGGCTCTACCAGAAATGTCATCAGGCCTAGTACGGTAGTCACCTGGCTGTTTCCATTTCCATCCCACTCTCCCCTCCCTTCCTTATCTATGTCTTAGCTCTTGCACTATCTGAAATGTCGTCAGGCTGAGTACGATAGTTAATTTCACATCCTTACTGTTCATGGCCTGTAAGAATGTCGTTGTATTTTTCCTTGTTCCCCCCCTTGCCTTGAAGCGCTTTGAGGCGTTATATAAATAAACAATCATATCATATCATATCATCAGTGAGTGGCACCTGCCAGCAGGCCCCCACTCATGTCCCCCAGCACCCCCACCCCGGTCAGTGAGGAGTACCTGCCAGCAGGCCCCCACTCATGTCCCCCAGCACCCACACCCCCCATCTGTGAGGGGCACCTGCCAGCAGGCCCCCACTCATGTCCCACTCATGTCTCCCAGCACCCCCACCCCCATCAGTGAGGGGCACCTGCCAGCAGGCCCCCACTCATGTCCTGCTCATGTCCCCCAGCACCCCCACCCCCCAGCAGTAAGGGGCACCTGCCAGCAGGCCCCCACTCATGTCCCCCAGCACCCCCGCCCCCATCAGTTAGGGGCACCTGCCAGCAGGCCCCCACTCATGTCCCACTCATGTCCCCCAGCACCCCCACCTCCCATCAGTGAGGGGCACCTGCCAGCAGGCCCCCACTCATGTCCCACTCATGTCCCCCAGCACCCCCTCCCCCCATCAGTGATAGGCACCTGCCAGCAGGCCCCCACTCATGTCCCACTCATGTCCCCCAGCACCCCCACCCCCCATCAGTGAGGGGCACCTGCCAGCAGGCCCCCACTCATGTCCCACTCATGTCCCCCAGAACCCCCACCCCCCAGCAGTGAGGGGAACCTGCCAGCAGGCCCCCACTCATGTCCCACTCATGTCCCCCAGCACCCCCACCCCCACCAGTGAGGGGCACCTGCCAGCAGGCCCCCACTCATGTCCCCTACCCCCCAGCAGTTAGGGGCACCTGCCAGCAGGCCCCCACTCATTTCCTGCCCCAACATGTCAACATGACCCACAATCATGGCCTTCATGGCCACCAAAATCCCACGGCACGCCATCCCTGCCCAAATAACCAACCAAGCATAACATACACCCCACATTCAAATGCCCATTACATGAAACAACCAAAATGGCATGTATGTACATCAACACATGTCCGTCACACACACACAATGGGTGCCAGTGAATGTGAAAACCCACATTGTGACATGCATGAAACCAATGAGAGAATACCACACATTGAAGTACGGGAACAAATGTATTGAACAAAAAATGTGTTGAAAGAAAATCAAATACCAAACAATGGACATAAGGAAAACAATGCAGAATGTCACATAATGATAAAAAAAGGAAATCATAATCCAAAATAAATGAAATCAAAAATGTCTCCAAAGTCTCCTTCCAACAAAGCAAATCCAAACAGAAATGAAAATGTAAAATCCATTGCTCCATGGAAAAATCAAAAAAGAAAATGCCGACAAACCCACATTAAAACTATTTACACGGATGAAATCCTGGGTCCCTGAGCCCAACTGTCCAAATGAAAACTACAAAAATACACTAACTAATGAAGAACTATATACAAAAATGTGGGGTATTGTCCAAGCGCCCCAAAAAAAAATGAAATTCAAAATGAAACCTAACACTAACTAACTAACTATTTACAATGGCTGCAGGCTAGTACGAGAGCTCACTTTTGGATGTCCCGGGCCAGGGCATCATCGAACTCCCGCTCAATGTCCTGGAGGCGGTCCTCTTCCATGGCCCCGAGGGTTCGCAGGGACGATGACATGTTGGCCTCCAACTCCCTGCGAATTGCCTCGAGGCAATTCTCCGCCCTGACCATTGTGAGCCGTGCCTCTTCCGCTCGCTGCCACTCCGCATATATGGTGTGGCCCAACTGCTGCCACACGGAAGACACTTCCAATCCTGGGTCCTCCTGCCCTCTGGCCGATGCCTGCCCCTCCGATGTTGCAGGCCCTGAGCCATCATTGCTCCCATCATGTTGCTGCTGTGCCTGTGCCTGCGCCCTGGCTCTTGCAGCCTGCACATCCTCCTCCGGCTGGGGTGCAGTTGTCGTGGTAGCCACCCCTGCTGGACATCCGACTCCCGACTGTGGCAGGGATGTGTCCTCCACCAGCCTGGCCGCTGGGTCAGAGGCAGCTCCACAGGGTACCCAGGTGATACATGGGTGGAAAGAGGGCATGGAGGACGACTGGCGCGTAGGGGGTTCAGGTGAGGAGGGGGTCGCAAGAAGGTCCAGCAAACGGAGGAATCCAGCACTGGTGACCCGTCCCAGTAGGTCAACGCGGTCAAAGAGGCATCCGAGATGACATGCAGTGTCTTCATGAAAACACTGCAGGTCACCTCGCATGCCCCGTTGACGCAACGCTATCCCAGCCAGGATATGCTCAACACGGTCCCGGATTGCCACGTCCGCAGTGAGAGGAAGGCCAGTTGTTGTGCGCCCTTCCCCTCCCTGAAAACGGGTCTGGACGTAGGCATCCCTGCTGGTGCTGGATGATGCAGTCACAGGATCAGGGACAGGATTACACACAGGCACCTCCGCGGCGGCCTGTGCTGCCTCCTGTCCCTGCCCCTGCACTGCACCACTGGCACCAGTGGAATCCCCACCTCCAGACCCCGTGTGTGTCCCTTCCACGGCCTCCTCCTCCTACAAACCCCCCCACCAACCTGGATGATTCCATGCCATCTTCCTCCGTCGGACCCTGTGGGGTCTCAGCTGCCCCTTCTGCTGCCGAGGAGTCCATCTCCAACCTCTGCCTTTTGGACCTACCCTCGGCATCTGCAGCCTGGGACGCGGAACCAGACTCCTCACTCCCCGAAGAGATGACAATCTGGGAGGGAAGCCGGGCCTTGTATCTCTGGATGGTGGTGCTATCCCTGCCGCTTTGCTCCACAGCACCCTCTCCGCCCTCTTCATCAGTTGACACTGCAGACAGGGAGAGATAGAACACAGGCATCAGGGCACTGTACAATGGACTGATACACACATGATAGTTGTACATGAGTGTCAGTGTCAAACTTCAGACATGGCATCACACACCCTGACACACATGTCATTTCTACTCACACACATGAGCAATTCCACAGCAATATTGCACCAGGCAGCACCATCCATACACATACAACAGCATCAGCATCCGAAGGTGAGTCTGACGTCACATGAAACACGGGAGTACACAACACATGCACACACACCAACACACTTACATTCATGTGTGCATGCCCACCAACTGTCAGAGTGATGAGATCGCCATCCATGTCACATCTGGCATTCAGCCTTCTACATGTCAGTGCCACATGCATCCATGTTGCATCACAGTTGCACACTTGTCAAATACACACACATGCACATGTACACAGTGCAGTTACATGCAGCTGGAACAAACATCCATGTGTGACACCACAACCATGCCAACATACATACACAGTAATTCAAACATGTGTGCTCCCACATCTGCATTTGGCCTGCATGCTTACCCACACATACACCATCCATGTGTCTCACACATGACAGGACTCACATGTGTCAGCCTCACGGCCCTGTACATACACATCCATACATGGCCCTACAAAAACACATGTGCAACCTGTACACTACTGGCACACCACGACACACACAGCGTCCAATCAGTATGCATGTACACTTACCGCTCGACTCCAGACGGGTCTGCCTCTCAAGGACCTGGACATGGAGCGCTTGGGATATGCATTGCAGGACCCTCATTTGGTAGTCCGACAGGTGGCCCCGCGCCCCTTGGCATCCGCTGCCTTCAAGAGGTGCCGGGCCTTGTCGAGGGTCCTGGACCTTAAGTCCTCCCAGCGCTTCTTGACATGTTTGAAGTCGCGGACTGCCACCCCCTCCTCATTGATGGCAGTCACGATGTCCATCCAGATCCTGGTCCGTCCTTCATAGTCAGCGCGAGAACTTCCAAAGAGGGCATCATACTGCCCCAGGACTTGCTCCACCAGGACACCAAATTCCCTGGCACTGAAGCTGGTGGCCCTCTGCCTCTCTGGCTGGGGGTTGCCAGTGGTGCCAGATGGTGGTGTGCCAGACATGGCAACCCCAGAGGCAGGTGTGGGTGGGCAACTGGGTCGTGGGGCTGGGCTGTGGAGCGATGGTATCCCAGTCAGGAGTGTTCAGTTCCAGCAGGGGTGGTCACAACAACTGCACCCCTGGAGATGGATGATGTGCAGGCAGCAAATAGCAGGGCACGTGGGCAGTGGGCAGGAAGGCAGCAGCAGATGGCAGGTGGGACTGTGCTCAGGGCTCTGGGGGGCAGTAATTCGGCCTTCTGGGCAGGAGTGTGGTCTTCCGTGTGTTGTTGCATGGCCAGCTTAATATGGAGTGATTTGGCACGTGAAAATCTTGCACGTCTGCGTGTAATTCGAGGAAAGGCCCTTAGCGCGTAAGCGTGTCAGCACACATACGCGGTTTCATTGGACCAAAGGCCCTTAGAGCGTAAGCACGTCTGTGATGTGACACGTGCGGACGTTTCCCTCATGACATGGCCATAGTGGCTCATGGCGCATGAAAAAACTGCACGTCCGCATGTGAATGCGTGTAATCTGAGGAAAGGGCCTACGCGTCTGTGACGTGACGTGTGCGGGCGTTATCATCAACACGGGTGCATGTTCATCGTACACGTCCAAAAACTGCACGTCCGAGTGTCAGCTCGTGTAATTGGAGGAATGGGCCTTAGCGCGTACACGCGTAAGTGACGCTGTACGTGTGGGCCGCTTTAAAAGGTACATGTAGAACCCCATTTCCTTGTACGTGCTTTTTGTGGATAGCGAGTGGGTGAATTCTGTACTTGTTGTCGGTTCACACGCGATTACTTCACAGCGTTTCAAGTTCGTACTCCCTGTTACCTCTGACAGCGTTCATTTTTTTTGTTGGGCCTGTTTCCTCAAACAGCGTTCACTTCTTCTTTTGTCCTGTCTCCTCAGACAGCGTACAATTCCTATTTTGGCAGGGGTGTTGCCAACGCACACACGCACATTTTTTTCACGTTCTTTTTCCAGGCAGACGGTGAGTCGCGCACGCATTTACCAACTGTGTTTGCCCCGTGTGTTGAGTATCCCTTCAGAGGTCATTGTAGGCTGCGTGTAACCTGCATACGCTTATTTTTGTGTTTCTTGGTGCCACAGCGTAGTGCAGGTTAATTTTTCCACGCACGTGGTCTATGAGGGGTTGCGTGCACGTTACTTTTTGTTTTCAGGGTGCCGGTGCATTGTGTGACCCGTCATCTTCCCCCAGGGGTCACAGACAGCCTTGCTAGAGCACTAGGGTATGAATTCCATCAAGTACCCTACCCCTTTCATCCCCAATTGCCCAGGACAATTGTTTACTGCAACTCCCATATGCACAACAACATCAGTGCCATGGTTGGGAGGCGACCAAGCGGTAAGGGAGGCAAAGGTGGCCGACCTCCAAAAGGTGGGTGTGGTGGGTGCGGTAGGGGATATGGCTAGGATTTTCAGGGTGCCCTTAGACCCCCATGTGTGGAGGACCAATCAGGGACACCAATCCCCCCCCACGGTGGAGGGAAACATGGCTGACACCATCCCAGCTCAGCCCTTGTTGGACCAGCCCATTGTGGCACCTGACCCGGCACAGGATGACTCCCAGGCTGACTTCCAGGTCAGCAAGTCTAAGCCACGTGTGGCGGTGCAAGTTGGTGTCACCAGGCCACGTGGATCTTGGGCAGCGATGTCAAATGCCGCCCCAAGTAGGCAGGGTGGGGAGGATGCAGGGGCAGCTCTATCCACCCCAGCTCTGAGTCTCCCAGCCTCGACAGTGTTGGTCTTGGTCCATCAAACTGACGTTGCCCCTGCCAACATCACACTTCAGCCAATGCCTGCACCAAGACCTATGGTCATTGTGCCTTCGCACACTACCAGTACCCAGTCCACCAGCGCTTCTGCCCCTACTGACCACAGCACCGCAAGCCACTCAGGCTCCGCTCCACCTTTGAAAAAGAAGAAGAAGGGTGCTCTGGCACTACAGGCTGAGACCCCAGACATGGCTACACAGTCCGGCACATCAAGGAAGCCAAGCTTTAATGACACCGAACTTGATGCACTTGTGACCTATGTGTTGGCACATAGCCGCGAAATGGTGGTGACTGCAGGGTGCAAGACCGCACCTGGTCAACGTAGGGCACAATGGCAGACCATCGCGTGCCGCATAAGTGCCCTTGGATTTGTGAGGCGCACAGCTGATGATTGCTACAAGCGGTGGAATGACCTGAAACGCAGAGCAAAGAACAAGCTGGCCTCAAATCATGCTGCTACTCTGGTGACTCACGGTGGGTGTCCACCAGAGGACGACAAACTCACTGAACATGAGTCTGTTGCTGGGACCTTTGTCACAGAGGAACAGATCCAAGGCGTGGGAGAGCTACCTGATTACGACGCATTGTCCGGTGAGTGCCCATGCATGTGTGTGTAATCCATGTGTATGTTGTTTGGGTGACGAGTTCTGATTGAGTGCCAGGTGAGGGTGTGTACTCCTGAGTGTTATGGGTCACCCATGTGCTTCCTCCAATACATTCACGTGCCTTTCATTTGGGTATGACAGTATCCCTTCTGCCCACAGTAGCCAAATATCCCCACATTACTGTTGTTGCACTTGAACTATCATCTTGCAACAACATTGTTCTGATTTTTTCTGTGTTCATTCAGGCTGATTGTTTAGATTATCCCATTTTTCATATGCTTTTTTCATCCCTAATGCCACATATGTGACATGCTTCTGTCATTGTTTACACCCCACATTGTGCCACTTTAGTTACCTGGTTGTGTGAATGATTAGACCATTCAGGCCGAGGGAGTATTGGCCAGCTGACATTTATTTTTAGGGCCTGTTTGCATGTGGAACATGATAGTTGTTCCCTGTCATGTTGAAGTGACCAACCATTGATGTGTACATCTGCCTACAATCACTGTCTTAGTGTACACTGGATGTGTTGCAGTGTGTGACACATGCATATTTTGCAACACTATTCTTCATTAATCTTCTCATCATGTCCATGTGACATGGATGTGCGACAGTACTCATTCATTGACATATCGCCGTAGTTGTCTAATTTACCATGGCTATGCTACATGCCATCTGTGTACTGGCATGTGTCATGTATGTGTATTGGACATGCCACTCACAGGCTATGTGTAAACCATGTACAGGACCTCTGTCTTGTCAGGCCTATGTGTGTGCTGTGATGCTCATGCCTGTTTCCATTTCTTGTATTTCATGTTTTTGCAGGTGACAATGCACTTGATGCTGTTGAGGTTCAGGAGATGGTGCAGACCCAGGAGGATTCTCAGCCACGACCAGGCACCAGTGGTGGACGTAGTGTGGTGGTGGGTGAAAACACTTTGGTACTGCAGACCAAATTGTCGAGGGGTGTCTCTGGGTGCAGCTCCCCAGACCTCTTTCCAGGTGCTGAGTCGGATGATGAGACTTATGTGCTGTCACAGGTCAGTGCTTCTGGCAGGGATTCTGTTCTGTCCAACCCACCTGCACCAGGGGTAGAACCCTCTATGGGGATGTCAGTGTTGGTAGGTCCGCCTTTGGCGGTTACGGGTGCAGGGTCACACTCCACAGCATCTGATCCTGTTCCTGGGCCAGCAGATCAGAGGGGGAATGCAGTTCTGCAGTCTCAGGCAGTGCCAGCACAGCAAGGTGCAGATCGCCTTGCCACGAACAGGTGTGGTGCCCGCCGACGCGGTGGCCATGCGCCATCAGGCAATACTGTATGGGAAAAATCCATGTACGGTATGGCAACACAACAGGCAGCATCAGTAGAAATGATGGCTCAGGCAATGGAGAGGGTGGCCACTTCCATTATCCCCCCTGAAAGGCAGATGGAGCAAAACAGCAGGCAACAGACTCCATTTGCTAATCACACAGGGAAGACATGTTGGCGTCCAACAGGGACCAACGGACTGCACTGGAGACTCTGCGCGAATCCATATCAATAGAGTCACAGGGCCACAGGGCAACCCTGAGGGTAGAACTTCATAACCTCAGGCAGAGTCTACTTGAACTTGAGGCTTCCCGAAATGTTAGGGTAGAACAGCAGCTGGAGCAGCTCACACGTTCGCTCTCAGCTGAGCTGCAGGCAACACGTGAGGAGATCTGGGCATCCCGCAAGGCCATGCGTGCAGAGGTGCAGGCAACCCATGAGGTGCTGCATGGGGATCTCCGCACTTTAATCCTCCGGAATCAGACCTTCCAGACCTGCATACTTGCTGCCAGGGAGGACCATACCAGGGCTTTGCGTGGGCTGCCTCCCATAGTGCCATCACCTCTTGATGCAGCAGCAGAGGGTGAAGAGAGAGACAGCAGTTCTCCCACAATGGCATGCCGTGCAGACCATGAGCCCATTGAGGTATTGTTTTCCGCAACATCCACGCAGGTGGGTGTTGGTGTGCACCCTGTCCTCGAACCTCCTGGGTGGCCTCCCCCCGGCCCCCACATGGCCATTTCTGATTATTTCTTTTTTTTTTACAGTGTGTTGCCTTGTGTGGCTCCCGTGGGCATCCACTGTATTCCGGCTGGGCACATGCAGGCTTGTCCTGAGTTTGGGTTAGATGCTTGGGTTCGTGACACACACACCCCTCCTGCTTCCCGTTTCCATGGGCTTGCAAAGGGTGTGACCAAGTGACAGTGACTTACACAGTGACATTGGGCTCCCATGAGCTGTGTGGGCAGTCTGTAGTCAATACTGTGTGTACATCCCTAGTGGGTATTGTTGTTGTATTGTACACTGCATGGTGTATTGATATGTGCTTGTGCATCCATGTCTTCCTCCTAATTTGCAGGTTCCTTCCTCATGTCTTCACAAGGCCGTCTCCTTTGCAGATGGAGTTCAAGTTGTATGCAGTACACTGACACATTTGCGTGGCAGCAACACTCTACAGTTGGAAGGGGTCGATGTGCTGGCTTATTCAGGTTGCAAGACTACCACTACTTTGACTTAGTACTGTCATGTTTTTGCAATGTTTCATGGTGTGTTGCTGTATTGTGTTGGTGGTAAGTATTTGTACATGTGTGCTGTTTGTTATTGATGACTTGGAGCATATTGTCTGTGGGCAGTTTTCATTTGGGACAGTGCACTTTGTGACACTTGTGTCAGGTCTTGTGCATTGCTTTGCTTGCTTTCACATTGCATGACATGCCATGTTGTGTTGGGTGGCGGAGCTGGGGAGGGGTTGGGTGACATGGCGCTATTTTCATGTTGTATTTTGCACGGGTGTAGTCATTCATGCAGCATAAATGTGTGTTTTTTTGTGACACAACATTGGTTGTCTTTCGGCAGGTAGGGATGCACACAATGTAACAATTCCAGGTGACCAATCTCAGGCTGGTATGGTTGTTACAGTTGACTGTCCCTTATGTCATCATCATTGATTGTCAGCTGGTATGTGCCAGGGCTGTGTGCACTCCACAGGGGTGTGATTTTAGGTGAAGTAATTAGCCACCAGCTGTGTACGGGCTGCCTCACCACGTGCCCTTTCCCCTCCCATGCGCAGCAGCCGTGCTTGTGGTTGGGGATGTGGGGGCACCACCATGTCCACCGGCAGGCCCCGGCATGTTGCAATGTTGTGCAGGACACATGCTGCCACTATGATCCTGCTCACTACAGGGGCGCGTATAGCAGCTGCCCACCAGAGCGGTCAAGGGAGCGAAAGCGTGACTTGAGCACTCCGAATGTGCGCTCCACTATGCCCCGGGTTGCAATATGGGCTGTGTTGTATCTTACCTCGGGTGGATGTGGTGGGGTTCTGAATTGGCGTCATCATGTGGGTGCTCAGTGGGTAGGCACTGTCCCCTGGGGAGGTGGTGATGGGTATCATTAGTGGGGTTGTGTCATTACTCAGTATCTGACATGCATGCATGTACAGGGGCATTTATATTCACCAAGCAGCCATGTATCACCATGCCGCCCAGCTTCTAGGTCCTGGTTTAGGGTTGACATTCTGTAAATGAAACTGTCATGGGTGGACCCTGGATAGTTGGCATATACTGAGGTGATGATTCCCTTGGCATCACATACTACCTGCACGATGATGGAATGCCAGTGCAGTGGTTTCTGTAGATGTGCTCGGTTGCCCTGGGAGGACGTAGAGCCACATGGGTGCAGTCAATGGCATCTAGCACTTTGGGGAAGTGTGCCACCCCGTAAAAATCCTGGATGTCAGCCTGTCTTTCTGCACGTGTTCTGGGCAGGTATATGTGTCTGCGGACTGATGGGCGTGCAGTCATGATGGCCAACACCTGGTGCAGGCAGCGTGACTGCGTGGCCTATGACCCCCCCCCAACCATGGCACTTGTCAGCTGAAATGAACCAGTGGCCAAGAAGTGCAGTACATTGAGCACCTTTTCCAAGTGGCTCAGCAGTGCTTGGGAGCACAGGGTGGGTGATGTGAGGTCATCCTCCCACTCACTCACCAGGTCGAGTATTATGTGAGGTGGAAACCTGTACCTCCCATACACCTGGTCATCAGGCATCTCATAAAGGCTGGTTCTGGGTGTAAAAATTCTGGCCCTGACTATCCTCCTCCTCCTGCGGTATCCCACGACCACTGCTGCGAGGAACGGTATATTCATCTTGGTGTCTGAGTGAGCTTGTTTGTTGTTTGCATGCACTTTTATGCTATGCGGGTCCACGTACGCCTGCTTTCTGCTGGCGTACGTGTTTCCGGATTAGCAAATCTTTTTTGGGCACACGCATTAGCCCCGTTCGATTCCATGAATACGTGTTGTAGGCGCGCGTGTGGGCGTTCCGCACATTTACCTCCTGTACTTCCCCCGTGATGCCCACATTTTCACGCGTTGTTCCCCATTCCGCGTGTTACGCCCCATGTTACGCCTACTTTTGTTGTGTGCGCTTCGCTATGTGCACTTTCACTGTGCGTGTAGTGCACGCTGTTTGAAGACGTGTGCGCCAGCATGCACCACGCAGGATTCTAGCGCACATCCATGGATTTACACGCACACGGACTTCCATGAATCGCTGTGCGTGGGTTTCGCTGCGATTTGCGCACTTGCACTGCGATTCGCACACTTTCGCATGCTGGCGCGGGAATTTTCAGCACACATTAATTCCATGAATCGGCCTCTTAAACGGAATGTCAACAAAAATAACTTCTTAAATATCTGTGGAGGTGAATGGAGTCACACCACAACCATAGACCCATATTTTAATGAGGAAGCATACAAACAAAACCAAACAAACACAATTGCCATCCATAGCAGTGGACGAGGTTATGAAAAAATTAATAATACCATCATGGAACAAGAAACACTGCTTACAAAAATATCCCTAGAAAACTCAGAATTACCTCTCCATTCTAATGAACCAGAACGTCCAGTATACAAATGGCCGTGCACGTCAATGTGTAACATTCCCAACAAATCTTTACGTCAGTTCCTCAATCAGTATGTGAAAGGTAAAGACAAAATCAAAATGAAAGTGCTGCAAAATATTCACACCTGTCCAGTGCACAAATACACAGGACTACAAGGACAGTCATTAGCCTGCATTTCAGGACCTATTTGCAAAAGCACCTTCCATGATATCAAAATGATATCAACACATCATTCAAATGTAAGAAATCAAGTGTATAAACTGTACTGTGCTAAACGTCCTGCTTTAGAACTAGCCAATTTAAATAACACTCTTCTACATGGTACACCCAAATACCTACAAGAAGAAATCGACCGTAACCAGAGAAAATATTTTGGAAGTGAAAGCCACTTACAAAATGCAATAGCTTTAGAACAGACTAGAAACAATTCTGCACATGGCAACCTTCTACTACACACATACAAAAAATAAATACTAAAATGTAAAAGTACATCCGCTGAAGTACCAAACCATGTGTGTGTGTGTTGCCGCAGGACTTTTTACAAAAGTAACACAAAAACTATAGATGTACCATACAAAATAGAAGACAATGAAGATTTCAAATGGTTCGAATTAGCTCTCTACCTTCTAGCAGAAAACAAATATGAAATAAGTGACCCCTTAATAGTTTGCAGTTACTGCACTACAAAACTTGACAATAACCAAACTCCTTCACGTGCTATCACAAATAACTTGGAATTATTCCCACTACCAAAACCCCTGCAACAACTTAATTTGTATGAGAGCATCATAATTCAAACAGTACACCCATTTCAAGCAATAATATGCCTTCAAACAAAAACAGCAAAATTACCTCCCTCTGAATTGATGAAAGGCATCTGTGGCAAAGTAGTTTATTTACCATTAGATCTGACAGAAATTGTGCACACTCTAAGTGCAACGTCCAATAGAGCAATCTTTAATTGTCTTAGTAAATGGTGTACCAACAAAAGACAAAACAATTTGGCAACAACTCGTAGACTTACATAAAGATAGACAAGCCTTGCAATATCTGAAAGACAATAATGAATACTACAAAGAAATACATGTTGAAGAAAACTTAAGGGAAACAACTGAAATAATTCAAGAGTCACCGGAAACTGGTCAATTTGAACTTCTGGATCCTGCTGCAGTATCCAATATTTTAGACCATTATACAATTCATCCATTGCACTCTAATGACATCATAGATGATGCACTAGAAACGTACCAAATGCGACAAACCAAAGGTTCACCAATGAGCATAAGGGAAAAAGGTATAGAAGGACGTGCTTTTGCTCTACTATTTCCTACTGGCAAAGGAGGAAGGTACGATGATAGACCCACTCAGATAACAGCATCAGAATACCGCTCATTACGAATGTATTCTGAAGATCCCAGATTTAGACAAAATGTGGAATACATAGTCCACCTACTCTTTGAAAGTGAACTAGCAACTCTATGTTACGGAGTTGCATACATATTGAAATTGGGAACCCATTTTCAAAATATGTCAGCTTCGCAATTAATAGAATAAATGAATACCAAGCCAGAGGAGCACCACCTATCCACATGCTTTTATGGATTAAAGGTGCTCCTAAATTTGTTCAGGACAGTGATGCCACTGTTTTGCAATTCATCTAAAAATATGTCACTTGTGAACTCCCTTCACAAACGAGACATAGTGACCTTCATGCATAAATTGTACAATTTCAAAGACCCAAATGTGGCAAATATTGTCGTTGCAAAAACAAAGGGAAATACTACACCAAATGCCGCTTTGGTTTCCCTACACCAGTTACAGAAACAGGTGAAGTGAGCAACTACATGTCTTCAGTTAGACATAGTGTTAAAGGTAAATCACCTAAGAACACGTATTACATAAAAAGAATAGAAGAATCACAATATATCAATGATTACAATGCAACCATTGCCCTCTCATGGAATGCAAACATAGATGTGCAGTACATTGCAGACAATTGCACTGCAGTTGCACGATATGTTACAGCCTACTTAACAAAAGCTGAAAAAACAGAGCTTCAAGACCTCTGGAATGACCTATCATCAGACAAAACACTATCTCAGAAATTGTACAGCATAGGCATAAAAATGCTCTCTCATAAAGAATGTGGTGCCTATGAAGCTGCAGATCAGATAACCGGTACTGCTTTGTATGGAAAATCTGAAAATATAATATTGCTAAGTCTTGGTCCTGCTAAATCTAGAAAAAGAGTTCTCAAATCATATGAGGACATAGAAACAATAGACAAAAATGATCCCAACAGCCAAGACATTTTGAAAAACAATTTACTAGATACATACTACCCGAACAGGAGTACCACTTTGGAAACCATGTGTCTATACCACATAGCCCAAAACTTTGCATACAAAAATAATATAAAACCCGATGAAAACAAAGGTACATATAGAGTGACAGTATGTGAAGGCAGCTTAGTGAAATTTACCAAGCAAAGTTAATTAATCCTGTAAAATTGTCATTAAACACTCTTCAACAGAAAGAACTATATTACATGTCCCTGCTACAGCTATTTAAACCATGGAGAAAAGAAGAAGAGAAACTAGATAACTATGACTGCTATGAAGACACTTTCAAAGCAAATGAAAGCACTATCACCGATGTGAACAAAACAATGCTGCACAATGAACAGCAACACAAAAAATAACTCCAGGCCCAACTAGATAAGGACAATTCCGACAGTTGTCAACCTTCTGTAACAGGAAGCCAAGAACCACTGGGACAGCCACTAATAGCAAATGAGGCAGAATTAGCTATGACAGAAGTAGAAAACACCATGTGTCACTATGAAGAAAATACAGAAAACTTAACTGTACTACAATCAAAACTTAACAAAGACCAGCACACCATTTTTTAAGAAGTAACAAAAGACATTGCACATGGTGTACAACACGAAAATAAAGAATGTACCTGCCAGAATTACAAACCTATACTGCTATACGTCAGTGGTGAAGCTGGTTCAGGCAAAACATTCTTAATCAAAATCATCAGCAAGTTCCTTCAACAATTGACAAACAACAAACTGTCAGATGTTGTAACTGCCCCCACAAGTTTAGCTCCCTACAACATAGGCAGTGTCACTTTACACCGATTACTACTCCTTCTAGTAGAACACCAAAACAAATTAGACTATTACAAACTTTCTACAGAAGCTGCAATGGAACTACGCAGAGTATTAAAACAAATGAAAATGCTACTAATAGATGAAGTAAGCATGGTCTCCAACCTAATGTTGGCTTTGATTCACCTCAGATTACAAGAAGTACTTAAAACAAACTATGAAGAACTCTTTGGAGGAAAACACATTTGTTTTCGGAGCTCTTCAATTGACACCAGTGAAATGTGAACCTATTTTTAAAACCTTAGGACACAAATTCTGCCGTAAAACTGGTGGCAGCATAGGAAATGTCAACCTTTGGCAACATTTCCAATACAGAGAATTAACAGAAAACATGCCCCAATCTGCAGAGCTCACTTACGCCAAGATTTTAAAAAGTATTAGAGTTGGTGTACTCTCGCAAGAAGCACAGACAATATTGAAAACCCGGCACATCCATGCACTTTATGGCGATTACTCATGTGCTACTGATGTTATGGAACAATTAGCGCACAAAAATGTCAATTGTATGGCCTTAATGCCAACTCTTGCAAGCTGTTCCAAATTCAATGAAACAATGTTGAAAGAAGAAATGCAACCAATAATTGAAATTTGCTCCACAGACAAACTGGACTTACATGGTATGACACTACCCATGTGTCAACAAGCCACAACAAGACTAAATACCTTGGAAAATTCTATCTCCAACACAGCTGGGTTGGAGAAAATATTAAAATTATCCTTAAACTGTAGAGTAATGCTTAAACGTAACCTTGACATGGAACAAGGACTAGTTAATGGAGCACTGGGTACAATTGTTGGCTCTCAAACATACCCACGTGACAACAACATTCAGTTTGTCAATATTCTCTTTGACAAACTTTCAGAAGTAAAAAGGATAGGGCGCTCAACAGCTTGATTCCTTCTCTTCAAAGACATGTATGTACGCAGAGAACAATTTTCTCTAACACTTGCATATGCAGTCACCATTCATAAATCCCAAGGTCTTACCCTAGACAAAGCATTGATAGATATTGTTAACACAGTCTTTAAAGAAGGCATGCGCTACGTAGCACTATCATGCTTATGTACACTTGAGGGTCTATTTCTAATCAACTTTGTTGCAACTAAAGTAAACGCTGATATTCCTTGCATTTTAGAATATAATAAACTACGTTCACTATACACTCCCGTCTTAAATCATATCCTGTTTCTCAAAAAAGAAAACGTTGTAAAAGAAAAGTAATTACAACTGAAATGCAACAGGATTTGACTGCAAATCCTCCAAAGAGAGTAAAAGAAGCGAATACTTCATCAATTACCACAACCAAAGAAGAACCTACTAGTCAAAGTAACTCAGGTACTTCTTCAAAGAAGCAACACCCACTCCAAAAAAATGACTTGGACACAGAACTTTCTGGTCCATTCAAATTTTCAAATGTAACTGGTGTAAATTGCTATGCAAATGTAGCAATGAATATTCTATTTCAATTGCTACCAATTGTTGACAACATTTACTTACACAGTACAGACCAATTGTGTTTGCAAATGTTAATCCTTCATAGAAACGCAACAAATAATCCTGACAACACGTATAGTGTTCACGGAATAAGACAAGAATTGGACTACTGTGCTGGAATGGTGAAATTCACAATAAACTCCCAAGAAGGTCCACAAGAATTTCTAATGTACTTACTACAAGTACTGGAAAACAAAAACATACCTATAAAGGAAATCTTCTAGATTTCATACATGTGGAAACATACGTGCACTCTCTGCAACAATGTGACACAGGAACAAATCCCTAATGAGTGCTTTGTGTATGTATCCATACCTAATTGTGAATCCATTCCATTTCAGCAACTGGTACAAAATGCAAACCATGGCAGATTATGTACTACGTACAATTCAGTTAATCGCTCCACGGTGGTCAGTCAAAATGTCGAGAAAAAAAAGTCGAATGACAAAAATGTCAAAAAAAAAGTCACAAAAAAGTTGAATTTATTATTTTTTTATTTATATGTTTTTTTGGGTTCGTAAATAAAAAAAAGGGGTAAAATAAAAAAATAGAAAAAAGGGGGTTTGGGGGAACCCCCCATTTTGAAAAAAAAATGTTTTGAAAAAGAAATTCTTTTTTTTCAACATTTTTTTTTCGACATTTTGATTTTCGACATTTTTGTTTTCGACCAAATCACTATAAACCCGCTCCACCTTACTAATACAAACACATAGTAACTATGTAATACTAATGCTTCTACTTTACAATGCAGATGGTTCCAAAAACAACAGCAAGCTGACTGGATTCACACATGGTCAAGTATCACTTGGTAAGAAAACCTTCACAACAATAGGTATAATCTACCACGCAGGAGCCACAACCATGCATATATTTTTAAAAATGTGGATGGTTCGAATGTAATGATAGTACCATTACTCTAAAGCAGAGATTACCAGCAAATCTTACAAACGCTTATTTAATCTTCTTAAAACCAAAATGTAATAACTAATCTGTAATTCAGCATTAACAAAAATTCAATTAAAAAACTATAAACAGTTGGAATACGCCAACAGGTATCTAACTGGCCCAAGATTCTATAGCAACCAAACAGATAAATGAATACCACTAAATTGTAACAAGAAATAGACAGAATACGCCAACAGGTATCTAACTGCTTCAGAAATCTGCAATAAGCCAACAGATAGAACATAAACCAGAAACAACAAGTGAACACTGAAAGGAAACAGACTGTAGCATAACAAAAAAGTTTTTTTTAAAATCCGACAAGGATTTTTCTTTCCCCCAATCCCAATGATTTGAAAAACAAACACAGAAACTGAGCAAAATACACAGTACACATGTTTGTAAACCGAATATGAGGGTCCAAAAAAAAGTGGAAATGTTTAATATTTAATGTAATAAGTCTTTATCAAATACATACATTAACATGCTCTTTTCTTTTATCACAGAAATTGAAAAAGAATATTTCCTCCAGCTACCAAAGTCATAAAAGAAAATATATTGAATCTCAACAAAACAAACAGTAGGTATAATTTCAAACATTTGATGGATATTTGATTCCATAGGTGTGATCTATGGCTGTGATATGGTGCGGTGGTTGTGGCCAGGGCCTAGAGTCTTGGGTGTATAGCCTACGGCCTGTGGCCTGCGGCCATGCACACAAGACTCTTAGCCCTGGCCACAACCACCGTAGCATATCACAACCGCAACCACTGCACCATATCACACCCATGCTACCTTATAACTTCAGTACTTATAACTTCGGTCTTGGGTGCATGGCCTTAGGCTATGCACCCAAGACGCTAGGTTGTGCACACCACCTTCGGCCATGCACCCAAGAATCTACGTCCTGGCCACAACCACTACAGTATATCAAAACCATGGTTGTTTATAACTTCACTGCTTATAGCATATCACACCCATAGTGGCTTATAACTTCAGTACTTATAACTTTGGTCTTGGCTGCACCCAAGCCACTAGGATCTGGCCACAACCACTGCAGTATATGAAACCCATGGTGGCTTATAACTTCAGTGCTTATAACTTTGGTCTTGGGTGCATGGCCTTTTGCCATGCACCCAAGACTCTAGGTCGGTCCTGGACACAACCACCACAGTATATGAAACCCCTGGTGCCTTACAACTTCAGTGCTAATAACTTTGGTCTGGGGTGCATGGCCTTCGATCATGCACCCAAGACTCTAGGTCCTGGCCACAACCACTGCAGCATATCACACCCATTGTGGCTTATAACTTCAATACTTATAACTTTGGTCTTGGCTGCACCTAAGACTCTAGGTCCTGGCCACAACCACCGCAGCATAGCACACCCATTGTGGCTTGTAACTTCACTATTTATAACTTTGGTCTTGGGTGCTTGGTCTTTGGCCATGCACCCAAGACTCTAGGTCCTGGCCACAACCACCACAGCATATCACACCCATTTTGGCTTGTAACTTCACTACTTATAACTTTGGTCGTGGGTGCTTGGTCTTTGGCCATGCACCCAAGACTCTAGGTCCTGGCCACAACCACCACAGCATATCACACCCATTGTGGCTTGTAACTTCACTATTTATAACTTTGGTCTTGGGTGTATGGACTCTAGGCCCTCCCCACAACCACCTGATAGATATTTGATTCTATGGGTGTGATCTATGGTTGATATGCTGCAATGGTTGTGGCCAGGGCGTAGAATCTTGGGTGTATGGCCTACAGCCTACGGCCATGCACCCAGGATTCTATGGTCTGGCCACAACCACTGCAGTATATCACAACCATGCTGGCTTATAATTCATTATCACACCCATAGAATCAAACATTTTAACTGCGGCATATACTCAATTTTAAAGTCCGCTGACACCACGCGTTTCCTTAGAACAGTTTCTAAGCCACCCATCGTGGCTGATAACTTCACTACTTATAACTTTGGTCTTGGGTGCTTGGCCTTTGGATATGCACCCAAGACTCTAGGTCCTGGCCACAACCACTGCAGCATATCGCACCCATTGTGGCTTGTAACTTCACTACTTATAACTTTAGTCTTGGGTGCATGGACTCTACTCCCTGCCCACAACCACCTAATAGATAATCAATTCTATTGGTGTGATCTATGGGTGTGATATGCTGTGGTGGTTGTGGCCAGGGACTAGAGTCTTGGGTGTATGGCCTACAGCCTACGGCCTGCGGCCATGCACCCAAGACTCTAGACCCTGGCCACAACCACCACAGCATATCACACCCCTGATGGCTTATAACTCAGTATCACTCCCATTGATTGAACATTTTTACCTGCAGCATATGCTCAATTTTAAAGTCTGCTGACACCACGCGTTTCCTTAGAACAGTTTCAACTTGCCTGCGCACAGCACGGATGGCAATACTATCCTTAGGACACCCCTCATTTTCAGTAATTACGAACATCCCGGACAGCGCAGGCTTGGCTAATACATTAGTACCACCTGTCACCTAAATAAATGCAGTATTCCACCCATCTCTTCCTCCCTAAACCTCCCCAAGCACTCTTGCACACCAAAACACTCCCCAAAACTGCATTTCGCCTCTGTTCGCCGCCGCGCTGTCGGCGGATCCAAGATGGCAGGCGCATCGGAACAATCTGACGCACATCACGCCTCACTCCAGTCAATCGGCGGACACGTCGCTTATCCGTGGACATGACACCAGCCTATTACCCAATCGGTGTCCTGTCCGCGGAGTGAACATGGAAGTGTCTCTGCAGAGCGAACATAGATATCACTAATTTTTTTAGACCTACTTGTTCGTCATTTTAAAGAAAACTCCTGGACGGATTGTCACCAAATTTACAAAAGCACACTTTCGGGGACCAAGCCCCTGCTCCTGTTTCAAATTTGGTGAAAATCCATCCAGCGGTTTGGGCTGTAGGCGTGCACAAAGTTTTTCCCCCATTCAGTCTATGGGAAAAAATACATTTTGGGACCCCCCCTATAACTTCTCCCCCCTGGACCAAGCCTCACCAATCTTTGCAAATTTATTCAGAGTGGGTCACATACTTTGCTTTCAAAGTTTGGTGAGGCTTCGTCCAGGGGAGCGGAGTTATAAGCCGCCCAAAAAGTGCTCTTCCTACGGAAACAGCAACTTAACCATAACTACACAGCCACTAGCGTGGCTGTGTAATACATATGGACAAGTAAAGGATGGTTGTTTCCACTACGCATATAAGCAGTACCGAACAAAGCAAGAAGGCCTCATTTCAGTGTCGCAGTAAAGAAAAGCAATTGAATTTACAGAAGGAATCTCAGCTAAAAGAGTTCACTGAGCCAAGAAAGCCAAGGCCTTATCAAACTGGAATTGGCTGACATTGGATACAATTAATGTGAAAGAACAGAGGCTCCTGTTCAGAGTGGTCAAGCAAAACAAAAGACATCAGAGGACTATTGGAGAATAAAATCAAATACACAAAAAGGCTCAATTTCATGGTGTCCAGGCCCGTGATAGAGGGAAGTTGGACAAATGAGATGGTCAAACCTACGCACAGAGGCCGGCTGGTGTCCATACTCCTTAAAAATTCTCAGAACACAATACAGACTTAAAATCAATTTCAAAGCACTAATTGATACTGAACCATTGAAGTGATGATGGATGATATGCTAATTGGTGGGAAGCTGGTGCTAAGAGGAGCTCACCCGCACCTGGTTGTTCGGTCTGCATGCTGCTAGACGTAGGTGGAAAAGTACTGCCGGGGGTTAGGAGCTAACCAATTGCAGGGGACCACGTAGTTAGGGGTCCTATAGCTTGTGTAGCAAATGGGAAGTCATACATTTAGTGACGTTCATAGTTGCCATTTTAAAGGGAAGGTTTTAATTGCCCCACCTGATGTTAATTATCCTACCACCTTCTTTCGTTACTCCATACAGATATAGAGCTTATAGTTAGAACTTTACTTAGATCCAATGACACCTTCTGTTTTTGTAGTTTGCCATGTAGGATGATGTTGGTAATGACGCAGGTCAAAAAGTCAATGATGACCAATTATGGATACAAAAGCCCCGTTTTTTTATGAAGTAAGTAGAGTCAGGGTTTCGAGAGATTGTTGATGTTCGTTTTACTCCCTGTTTTAGATAATTGACATTAAAACAGATTAACTTTGCCAAGCTATTTGTGTTGGCTTTTTATGAATAAAGTCTGCATCTCCATCCATCTCCAGGGTATTGCTCCTCATCTTAAAGGGCTGTCTGGGAGAACTCCCAGCTCACTTGGTAGAGTTGGATGGTTACATAATATAACCATTGGCCCTCAACATAAGTAACTTTAGAGTCTCAGCAAAATTGCACAGCCTTTTCCATTTGGCTGACAGGACGTGAAGCTCCCCATAGATAGTGGATAGAATAAACAACTCCTTGCAAGGTACGGTTTGATAGGAATCCTATTTTCAGATAGAAACCCCTCCTGCATCTACGAGAAGCGGATCGAAAAGCGGCTCGAAGAGGCGGTAACGAAGGCAGTGATCCCGAGCGTCCGAAGAAGAAAAACATGCGAACAGTGAATAAATAGACCAAACAGTGTGGCAAAGGGATGCATGCATAGTAAATAATGGAGAGTAACGGAGGGAGGTGGGATAAAATATAACGCAAGAGTAAGTGTATAATATATATGTATATGGGAAACAAGATATTGAATTGAGTGTGGCCGAGCAATATATATATAAAGAATAATAGTTGTCAGTGAGGCCATGATAAGAGGATATGCCCTGTTCCTAGACTTCAAATAGTGCTAGCAGAAACTTCAATCTAGAATGCCATAAGTGGATGACGTAGGAGACGGGATCAATTAAAGACGATCCAGAAAGAGATAGGTTTAAATTACAATTGGAGCAAATTTTAGAGGGCAAGGTGAGTCTTGAGAATAAGATTGGGAACAGTATATGTGGCTGATCAAGTTTGTCTGTTTGTTTAATGTGATTGAAAGGTGTGATGACGTCAGATTTGAAAGAAAATTCTTTATGTACTAGAGAAGCGTGAAATTGAGACACGGAAATTGATTGTTTTAAAAATTGTATGTTGATGGTTGTATTTTAGCAAGATGAAAGTAAAAAATTGTGTTATGACGGGATTGGAGCTTGTGACGATTGGTGCTCGCTCATAAGTGTATTTTGATTTAGACATATTTAAAAAAATATTGTGATTGAAAATTAAGTGAGTGGTAGCAAAGAGAAAAATGAAAGGTTAAAAATGGAAGAGGTTACTCCATTAGTGCATCTTTGCAAGCAGCTGCCGAAGCACGTGCTTATACTTAAACAATACAGTGCAGAGTGGATTAAAGGAACCGCAGATAAAATGTTTATGCCATGGCCACAAGGCAGATCATTATCGAAGGCAGTCCTGTAGCATATGACGACACATTTGCATGCACCGTATACAGGAAAAAAGCTAGAAAAGCACCTAGCAAGTCTAGAGCTTTGGAAAATTTACCAACAAGAAGGGAAGGAGGAGCCTCCTTTAGACTGGATACTAAATGTATGTAAAGAGGAGGGTGAAGAGCCTTCTGCTCTGCCCGCCCCGTCTGAAATAAAAGATGAAACTAAGAATGATGATGGGTTATACCCATTAAGGGACTAAAAGCAGCAACGGGATACAGTAATCTGTCATATGAGTCAGCTACGCAAAGTAGTGACGAGGGCACAGAGAAAGATACAGAGAAAGATGTAACCTCCAAAATCCCGAGGGACAATAAGAGAAGCGATAAGGAGAGAAGTGATCGCGCAAGCACATCTCTAGATATAAGGAGAGAAATAAAGAGATGGAAAGGAGACAAGGATAAAACTGATGAGATTGCGCTCTTACTGAATGGATGGGAGGTCAGATTTTACTTAAACTCAATGGTAAAGGCATTGAGGATGTAAGACAAAGGGGAGATCAAGACGAACGATACAGATAGGACAAAGAAAGGGAGGAACGATTGAAAGATGAAGGAGTGAAAAGAAAAGATAGACAACAATGAGAACAGTTACATCAAGATGAGCAAGCTAAAAAAACAAAAGAGAGCAGAAGAGCAAAGAAAACGCAACAACAGAAAAAGAATAGAAGATGATGAACAGGAATGGATAAGAGAGAAAAGAATACAGAGACGAACGGATGAGGAGATATGAAGGGCATATGAACGAAGGGATATGAAAAAGAAAGAGGAAGGCAGAGTGAGAGAAGAAGCAATAAAGCGCAGAAAAATGGATGATGACATGGAATGCAAAAGAAAGCAGAGAGCACGCAATCTCGATTATTTGGAAAGGGAAGTAAGAAATCCCAATCCTCAGGTAGCATGGGAAGACATAGAGAATTTTTTTCCCGAATCCGAGTCATTACCAGGCACATCTAGAGCAAATCGAGAAGACAAGTTTAACTTGCAGAGTATTGGGGAAGCGATCGATAAAGTATATCACGAGAAAGAATCAAACCGGAAGGGAAAACATGATCGTCTGGAGAGCACACAGTTGTATGACACGGAGGAAGCCTCCTGTCGTGCGAGACATGAGGAGCTGTCTTTAGACAGACTAACATTGAATAGAGATGATAACAAGAGAAGTTGCATGACTTGGTCACAAGAAGTATCAGATGAAGAAAGGGAAACCTTCCAAAGGTAAGAAAGAAGTAATGTATGTGGTCCAGAGGATATTCGCCTATGGATAAGTAAGTAGGATGGTCGGATTTAAATTACCTATGTTTAAGGCATCAGAGCCACTGACACAGTCAGACCGACATAAGGGGCAACCACATAGTCAGAGGGGGGAGTCCCCGCCTTATGTAAGCCGTTTAAGATCATTGCCAGGTAGATGACGATGTGGGAATACTACCCCGGCGGTAGACAAATGAGAGATGAGACCGAGTTTGGGGCGTCCCAATTTCCTTTGCTAGAAAAGGGAGGGGAGTTCCCTTTAGTCCTGAACCCATCTACAATTATATGTAATATACCTGTTGATGCACGATATTTCACGGTGATTGACTTGAAAAATGTGTTTTTCTCAATCCCATTGCATAAAGACTCACAAGATTTGACATTGTTTACTTTTAGACAAGTGTGATTAAAAATCACAAGGCTGCCCAAGGGGTACTGTGAGTCTCCATCAATTTTCAACAGAATCCTTTAGATGGACTTGCGCAATATTGCTTTAGAAAGAGTTGTGCTGCAATAGGTAGATGACATTTTAGTTTGCAGCACCACAGAGGAAGAGTGCAGACGCAATTCTGTTCAGCTGATGATTATACTCGCTGACAAAGGATATTATGTTGACAAGGAAAAGTTACAATATTGTCAACAAGAAGTGTTGTACAAATGCCAATTGATTTCACATGAGGGAAATAAAGTTACTCCTGAAAGAGCTGAGGCCATTTTAAAAACAGCTAAGCCACACAAGATAAAACAGATGCAGAGTTTTTTGGGACTATGTAATTATGTCAGGGCCTGGGTCTTTGACTATAGCTTGTATACAAGGCCTCCCTTATAGGCCTTGAAGAAAGCACAGGCGACACAAGAAAATATTGTGTGGACTAAGGTAAAGGAAGGCAATCTGCACAGTCCCAGATCTAGGGATCCCCAGTTATGCAGAGGAATTCTTTTTATTCTCACATACAGATGGCACTTTTATGACAGCGGTAATCACACAGAGAACTACATTGGGGTACAAACCCCTTGCATATTACAGTGGAATCTTAGACACAGTAATGAGAGGTTACTTTCCATGCAAACAAAGCATGACAGCCACTGTGTTCGCCATAGAAAAGCCTACAAGTATAGTGATGGGATGCTGTGACGTTATTTGTTGAACACGCAGTATTTGCCATTTTGCAAAAACCGAAATGCACGTTGACTTCTCAAAGGGCTTCTGCCTATGAGATAGTCATATCAAATCCAGCGATTAAAATAGTTTGATGTAAAATAGTGAACCCAGCAATATTTATAGCTGAGCCTATTACAGAAGAAGCGCCGATGCACGACTACGCGAAATATGAAGAGTTCTGTGATGAGCTCCCTAGAGTAAAGGAGAATGCACTAGCAGGGGGAGAGATTGTTTTCATTGACAGGTCTTCAAGAATCGATCAAAATGATGGCCAAAGATACACAGGTGCCGCTGTGGTGAAACATCTGGTAAATGGAGAATTTCGAGTGCTCGTTAGTACTTGATTGCCATCTGATTATTCAGCGCAAGCTGTAGAATTATTGGCGTTGATACTCGCGATTGAGAATCACGCAGACCAGGAAGTAACAGTGTACAGCGACTCCACCTATGTGATGTCGACGGTGCATGCAGGATTAGCACGATGGAAAAGAAGGGGCTACCTTTGAGCGGACGTCACGCCAATGCAGCACACAGCCTTATTGGACAGGCTTATTAAGGCACTACAAATCCCAGTGGGCATAGCAGTCGTTAAATGCGCAGCTCACACCAAAGGAATAGATTTTATCTTGCACAGAAATCAAGCAGCAGACGCTGAGGCTAAACGTATAGCAAATACAGATATAGGGATGATGAATGTGGAGACTTTTGATGTGAATGAAAGGATGACTGAAATGAGGATTGTAATGGAAGGTTAATGGAGCTCCAAAGGGAGGCACTGCAAGAGGAAAATAATTTGTGGAAGCGAAGATGGTGTTCTTTACACCCCTCTGAAGCATTGTGATGACAAGACAGCACTAGTGAACCAGTGATGCCTATAGTCTTATCATGGGTGGCACTGGAACAGCTACACTACCCAGCGCAAACAACTAAGGAGAACCTTGCTGTAACTATTGCTGAGAGTTGGTTTGTGCCAAACCTAATAGAACTTGTTGCATTTTATTATGGTAAATTGTATTATTTGCCAAGAACTCACAGCTGGGCATACACTGTGCATAGTAAGGGGAGACATTCCGAGACCCAATGGCCCTTTACAGCACTTACATATCAACTATGTCGACATGATACAAGTATGCAATGGATATAGATACTGGCTTGTTGTAGTGTGTCCTTTCTCAAGACGGAGAGAGGCAGGTCCATGGACACACCCAGACTCTATCTGTGCAGCCAATGCTTTAGTGTGAGAAGTGTTTGCTAGAAGGGGAGTGTGAGAGGTAATGAGATCGGACCATGGACCTCATTTTGTTAATACAGTTTTCGAGCAGATCAGCTTGTTGCTTGGTATAAAGCACAAGTTTTCTTCGGCTTATCATCCACAAGGAAATGGAATCTGTGAAAAGCTCAATGGCCTGTTAAAAGAAAGAATAGCCAAGTTGAAGCTTACCCTGAAGATAGCATGATTGCATTGCCTACCACTGGCATTATATGCATGGTGGAACCAACCAGGTTCTGACCACCATCTGACGCCACACAAAATCGTTACAGGAAGGTGAATGAGAACACCCTAAATGCCTCCATCCCAAGTTAGAAGTGATGCTCAGCCAACAGCAGAAGTTCTAGGATTGGAATTGCAAAAGTATTTGAAGACTCTAGACCCTGGCCACAACCACCACAGCATATCACACCCCTGATGGCTTATAACTCAGTATCACTCCCATTGATTGAACATTTTTACCTGCAGCATATGCTCAATTTTAAAGTCTGCTGACACCACGCGTTTCCTTAGAACAGTTTCAACTTGCCTGCGCACAGCACGGATGGCAATACTATCCTTAGGACACCCCTCATTTTCAGTAATTACGAACATCCCGGACAGCGCAGGCTTGGCTAATACATTAGTACCACCTGTCACCTAAATAAATGCAGTATTCCACCCATCTCTTCCTCCCTAAACCTCCCCAAGCACTCTTGCACAGCAAAACACTCCCCAAAACTGCATTTCGCCTCTGTTCGCCGCCGCGCTGTCGGCGGATCCAAGATGGCAGGCGCATCGGAACAATCTGACGCACATCACGCCTCACTCCAGTCAATCGGCGGACACGTCGCTTATCCGTGGACATGACACCAGCCTATTACCCAATCGGTGTCCTGTCCGTGGAGTGAACATGGAAGTGTCTCTGCAGAGCGAACATAGATATCACTAATTTTTTTAGACCTACTTGTTCGTCATTTTAAAGAAAACTCCTGGACGGATTGTCACCAAATTTACAAAAGCACACTTTCGGGGACCAAGCCCCTGCTCCTGTTTCAAATTTGGTGAAAATCCATCCAGCGGTTTGGGCTGTAGGCGTGCACAAAGTTTTTCCCCCATTCAGTCTATGGGAAAAAATACATTTTGGGACCCCCCCTATAACTTCTCCCCCCTGGACCAAGCCTCACCAATCTTTGCAAATTTATTCAGAGTGGGTCACATACTTTGCTTTCAAAGTTTGGTGAGGCTTCGTCCAGGGGAGCGGAGTTATAAGCCGCCCAAAAAGTGCTCTTCCTACGGAAACAGCAACTTAACCATAACTACACAGCCACTAGCGTGGCTGTGTAATACATATGGACAAGTAAAGGATGGTTGTTTCCACTACACATATAAGCAGTACCGAACAAAGCAAGAAGGCCTCATTTCAGTGTCGCAGTAAAGAAAAGCAATTGAATTTACAGAAGGAATCTCAGCTAAAAGAGTTCACTGAGCCAAGAAAGCCAAGGCCTTATCAAACTGGAATTGGCTGACATTGGATACAATTAATGTGAAAGAACAGAGGCTCCTGTTCAGAGTGGTCAAGCAAAACAAAAGACATCAGAGGACTATTGGAGAATAAAATCAAATACACAAAAAGGCTCAATTTCATGGTGTCCAGGCCCGTGATAGAGGGAAGTTGGACAAATGAGATGGTCAAACCTACGCACAGAGGCCGGCTGGTGTCCATACTCCTTAAAAATTCTCAGAACACAATACAGACTTAAAATCAATTTCAAAGCACTAATTGATACTGAACCATTGAAGTGATGATGGATGATATGCTAATTGGTGGGAAGCTGGTGCTAAGAGGAGCTCACCCGCACCTGGTTGTTCGGTCTGCATGCTGCTAGACGTAGGTGGAAAAGTACTGCCGGGGGTTAGGAGCTAACCAATTGCAGGGGACCACGTAGTTAGGGGTCCTATAGCTTGTGTAGCAAATGGGAAGTCATACATTTAGTGACGTTCATAGTTGCCATTTTAAAGGGAAGGTTTTAATTGCCCCACCTGATGTTAATTATCCTACCACCTTCTTTCGTTACTCCATACAGATATAGAGCTTATAGTTAGAACTTTACTTAGATCCAATGACACCTTCTGTTTTTGTAGTTTGCCATGTAGGATGATGTTGGTAATGACGCAGGTCAAAAAGTCAATGATGACCAATTATGGATACAAAAGCCCCGTTTTTTTATGAAGTAAGTAGAGTCAGGGTTTCGAGAGATTGTTGATGTTCGTTTTACTCCCTGTTTTAGATAATTGACATTAAAACAGATTAACTTTGCCAAGCTATTTGTGTTGGCTTTTTATGAATAAAGTCTGCATCTCCATCCATCTCCAGGGTATTGCTCCTCATCTTAAAGGGCTGTCTGGGAGAACTCCCAGCTCACTTGGTAGAGTTGGATGGTTACATAATATAACCATTGGCCCTCAACATAAGTAACTTTAGAGTCTCAGCAAAATTGCACAGCCTTTTCCATTTGGCTGACAGGACGTGAAGCTCCCCATAGATAGTGGATAGAATAAACAACTCCTTGCAAGGTACGGTTTGATAGGAATCCTATTTTCAGATAGAAACCCCTCCTGCATCTACGAGAAGCGGATCGAAAAGCGGCTCGAAGAGGCGGTAACGAAGGCAGTGATCCCGAGCGTCCGAAGAAGAAAAACATGCGAACAGTGAATAAATAGACCAAACAGTGTGGCAAAGGGATGCATGCATAGTAAATAATGGAGAGTAACGGAGGGAGGTGGGATAAAATATAACGCAAGAGTAAGTGTATAATATATATGTATATGGGAAACAAGATATTGAATTGAGTGTGGCCGAGCAATATATATATAAAGAATAATAGTTGTCAGTGAGGCCATGATAAGAGGATATGCCCTGTTCCTAGACTTCAAAGAGTGCGAGCAGAAACTTCAATCTAGAATGCCATAAGTGGATGACGTAGGAGACGGGATCAATTAAAGACGATCCAGAAAGAGATAGGTTTAAATTACAATTGGAGCAAATTTTAGAGGGCAAGGTGAGTCTTGAGAATAAGATTGTGAACAGTATATGTGGCTGATCAAGTTTGTCTGTTTGTTTAATGTGATTGAAAGGTGTGATGACGTCAGATTTGAAAGAAAATTCTTTATGTACTAGAGAAGCGTGAAATTGAGACACGGAAATTGATTGTTTTAAAAATTGTATGTTGATGGTTGTATTTTAGCAAGATGAAAGTAAAAAATTGTGTTATGACGGGATTGGAGCTTGTGACGATTGGTGCTCGCTCATAAGTGTATTTTGATTTAGACATATTTAAAAAAATATTGTGATTGAAAATTAAGTGAGTGGTAGCAAAGAGAAAAATGAAAGGTTAAAAATGGAAGAGGTTACTCCATTAGTGCATCTTTGCAAGCAGCTGCCGAAGCACGTGCTTATACTTAAACAATACAGTGCAGAGTGGATTAAAGGAACCGCAGATAAAATGTTTATGCCATGGCCACAAGGCAGATCATTATCGAAGGCAGTCCTGTAGCATATGACGACATATTTGCATGCACCGTATACAGGAAAAAAGCTAGAAAAGCACCTAGCAAGTCTAGAGCTTTGGAAAATTTACCAACAAGAAGGGAAGGAGGAGCCTCCTTTAGACTGGATACTAAATGTATGTAAAGAGGAGGGTGAAGAGCCTTCTGCTCTGCCCGCCCCGTCTGAAATAAAAGATGAAACTAAGAATGATGATGGGTTATACCCATTAAGGGACTAAAAGCAGCAACGGGATACAGTAATCTGTCATATGAGTCAGCTACGCAAAGTAGTGACGAGGGCACAGAGAAAGATACAGAGAAAGATGTAACCTCCAAAATCCCGAGGGACAATAAGAGAAGCGATAAGGAGAGAAGTGATCGCGCAAGCACATCTCTAGATATAAGGAGAGAAATAAAGAGATGGAAAGGAGACAAGGATAAAACTGATGAGATTGCGCTCTTACTGAATGGATGGGAGGTCAGATTTTACTTAAACTCAATGGTAAAGGCATTGAGGATGTAAGACAAAGGGGAGATCAAGACGAACGATACAGATAGGACAAAGAAAGGGAGGAACGATTGAAAGATGAAGGAGTGAAAAGAAAAGATAGACAACAATGAGAACAGTTACATCAAGATGAGCAAGCTAAAAAAACAAAAGAGAGCAGAAGAGCAAAGAAAACGCAACAACAGAAAAAGAATAGAAGATGATGAACAGGAATGGATAAGAGAGAAAAGAATACAGAGACGAACGGATGAGGAGATATGAAGGGCATATGAACGAAGGGATATGAAAAAGAAAGAGGAAGGCAGAGTGAGAGAAGAAGCAATAAAGCGCAGAAAAATGGATGATGACATGGAATGCAAAAGAAAGCAGAGAGCACGCAATCTCGATTATTTGGAAAGGGAAGTAAGAAATCCCAATCCTCAGGTAGCATGGGAAGACATAGAGAATTTTTTTCCCGAATCCGAGTCATTACCAGGCACATCTAGAGCAAATCTAGAAGACAAGTTTAACTTGCAGAGTATTGGGGAAGCGATCGATAAAGTATATCACGAGAAAGAATCAAACCGGAAGGGAAAACATGATCGTCTGGAGAGCACACAGTTGTATGACACGGAGGAAGCCTCCTGTCGTGCGAGACATGAGGAGCTGTCTTTAGACAGACTAACATTGAATAGAGATGATAACAAGAGAAGTTGCATGACTTGGTCACAAGAAGTATCAGATGAAGAAAGGGAAACCTTCCAAAGGTAAGAAAGAAGTAATGTATGTGGTCCAGAGGGATATTCGCCTATGGATAAGTAAGTAGGATGGTCGGATTTAAATTACCTATGTTTAAGGCATCAGAGCCACTGACACAGTCAGATCGACATAAGGGGCAACCACATAGTCAGAGGGGGGAGTCCCCGCCTTATGTAAGCCGTTTAAGATCATTGCCAGGTAGATGACGATGTGGGAATACTACCCCGGCGGTAGACAAATGAGAGATGAGACCGAGTTTGGGGCGTCCCAATTTCCTTTGCTAGAAAAGGGAGGGGAGTTCCCTTTAGTCCTGAACCCATCTACAATTATATGTAATATACCTGTTGATGCACGATATTTCACGGTGATTGACTTGAAAAATGTGTTTTTCTCAATCCCATTGCATAAAGACTCACAAGATTTGACATTGTTTACTTTTAGACAAGTGTGATTAAAAATCACAAGGCTGCCCAAGGGGTACTGTGAGTCTCCATCAATTTTCAACAGAATCCTTTAGATGGACTTGCGCAATATTGCTTTAGAAAGAGTTGTGCTGCAATAGGTAGATGACATTTTAGTTTGCAGCACCACAGAGGAAGAGTGCAGACGCAATTCTGTTCAGCTGATGATTATACTCGCTGACAAAGGATATTATGTTGACAAGGAAAAGTTACAATATTGTCAACAAGAAGTGTTGTACAAATGCCAATTGATTTCACATGAGGGAAATAAAGTTACTCCTGAAAGAGCTGAGGCCATTTTAAAAACAGCTAAGCCACACAAGATAAAACAGATGCAGAGTTTTTTGGGACTATGTAATTATGTCAGGGCCTGGGTCTTTGACTATAGCTTGTATACAAGGCCTCCCTTATAGGCCTTGAAGAAAGCACAGGCGACACAAGAAAATATTGTGTGGACTAAGGTAAAGGAAGGCAATCTGCACAGTCCCAGATCTAGGGATCCCCAGTTATGCAGAGGAATTCTTTTTATTCTCACATACAGATGGCACTTTTATGACAGCGGTAATCACACAGAGAACTACATTGGGGTACAAAGCCCTTGCATATTACAGTGGAATCTTAGACACAGTAATGAGAGGTTACTTTCCATGCAAACAAAGCATGACAGCCACTGTGTTCGCCATAGAAAAGCCTACAAGTATAGTGATGGGATGCTGTGACGTTATTTGTTGAACACGCAGTATTTGCCATTTTGCAAAAACCGAAATGCACGTTGACTTCTCAAAGGGCTTCTGCCTATGAGATAGTCATATCAAATCCAGCGATTAAAATAGTTTGATGTAAAATAGTGAACCCAGCAATATTTATAGCTGAGCCTATTACAGAAGAAGCGCCGATGCACGACTACGCGAAATATGAAGAGTTCTGTGATGAGCTCCCTAGAGTAAAGGAGAATGCACTAGCAGGGGGAGAGATTGTTTTCATTGACAGGTCTTCAAGAATCGATCAAAATGATGGCCAAAGATACACAGGTGCCGCTGTGGTGAAACATCTGGTAAATGGAGAATTTCGAGTGCTCGTTAGTACTTGATTGCCATCTGATTATTCAGCGCAAGCTGTAGAATTATTGGCGTTGATACTCGCGATTGAGAATCACGCAGACCAGGAAGTAACAGTGTACAGCGACTCCACCTATGTGATGTCGACGGTGCATGCAGGATTAGCACGATGGAAAAGAAGGGGCTACCTTTGAGCGGACGTCACGCCAATGCAGCACACAGCCTTATTGGACAGGCTTATTAAGGCACTACAAATCCCAGTGGGCATAGCAGTCGTTAAATGCGCAGCTCACACCAAAGGAATAGATTTTATCTTGCACAGAAATCAAGCAGCAGACGCTGAGGCTAAACGTATAGCAAATACAGATATAGGGATGATGAATGTGGAGACTTTTGATGTGAATGAAAGGATGACTGAAATGAGGATTGTAATGGAAGGTTAATGGAGCTCCAAAGGGAGGCACTGCAAGAGGAAAATAATTTGTGGAAGCGAAGATGGTGTTCTTTACACCCCTCTGAAGCATTGTGATGACAAGACAGCACTAGTGAACCAGTGATGCCTATAGTCTTATCATGGGTGGCACTGGAACAGCTACACTACCCAGCGCAAACAACTAAGGAGAACCTTGCTGTAACTATTGCTGAGAGTTGGTTTGTGCCAAACCTAATAGAACTTGTTGCATTTTATTATGGTAAATTGTATTATTTGCCAAGAACTCACAGCTGGGCATACACTGTGCATAGTAAGGGGAGACATTCCGAGACCCAATGGCCCTTTACAGCACTTACATATCAACTATGTCGACATGATACAAGTATGCAATGGATATAGATACTGGCTTGTTGTAGTGTGTCCTTTCTCAAGACGGAGAGAGGCAGGTCCATGGACACACCCAGACTCTATCTGTGCAGCCAATGCTTTAGTGTGAGAAGTGTTTGCTAGAAGGGGAGTGTGAGAGGTAATGAGATCGGACCATGGACCTCATTTTGTTAATACAGTTTTCGAGCAGATCAGCTTGTTGCTTGGTATAAAGCACAAGTTTTCTTCGGCTTATCATCCACAAGGAAATGGAATCTGTGAAAAGCTCAATGGCCTGTTAAAAGAAAGAATAGCCAAGTTGAAGCTTACCCTGAAGATAGCATGATTGCATTGCCTACCACTGGCATTATATGCATGGTGGAACCAACCAGGTTCTGACCACCATCTGACGCCACACAAAATCGTTACAGGAAGGTGAATGAGAACACCCTAAATGCCTCCATCCCAAGTTAGAAGTGATGCTCAGCCAACAGCAGAAGTTCTAGGATTGGAATTGTAAAAGTATTTGAACTTCCAGTTTTTCTGTCATTTCAGGACAGTTGCAGAGACGAGGGTGCAGAGCAGTACAGAACACAGAAGGAGATGGTTCAACAACCCAACCTCCGGAATTTCGTCTTCCCCAACTTTACCCCAGAGATGCGGTCCTAGTTCATAAACACACAAGGAAAAAGTGGGACGAGCCCTGTTTCAACTGTCTTTTTGTCATTGAGGACATAACGCCATCTGCTGTCAAATTGCAGGGTAGGAGCACTTGTATCTTCTTAGGAGACATAAAGATCTACTCTGGAGGAACCCCTCTGCCTACACCCCTACGCGAAGAAGCTACAATAATCATGGAAGAACCACAGCACGTGCAGTCGAGATCTATGACGAGGAAGAAGGACGCATAACCTGAAAAGTGGAACGAGTAAAGAACCTTTTAGTTGGACTGTGGCTTGGCTTTGGACACTCCCTTTTGAGCTATAAATAAAAGGGTCAAAGGACACATTTGAACACTCTGTGCATCTTAGTCACAGAGTTAAGGGAAGATATGCATTCTTAAAGCCACAGTAGCTTATTGACTTTGGACTGAGGCGTACTTAAAGCCTTGATAAGAAGAGGAGTATGCCAGATTTTGATTGTGGATACAGCAATTGGAAGAGGGTACAATACCCTGATTCTTTCCACACAGAGTTCTTGTTTGGATCTACTCATGGTGTTACGCAATGATGACCTTTCTAGGAACATACTCACATATTTTTAGTTGGTGTTGCGTTCCTATCCTTCACTGGTGGGGAGAACTTGCCGCATTCCAGCTTTCATTCGAGATCCTGACAATGAGAAAATTGTAAGAAGATTGCTTGTAATCATCACTGAAGAATTCTTGAAGTTACCTGAGTACAGTGAAGAAAATACAAATGCCCTTATCAGCCGACGTAGCACATAGACTAGTGAGTGTGGTGTTCTTTCGTATAATTGGAGAATACACACATCTTGTTGGAAGATAGACAGATGTGTTAACTTTTCTGAGAGATTCAAGAAACACTGCAAAGCTGAATGTATTCTTTGAAGGGATGATCATTCAGGTGAGCTTCTATTCTGAAAAAAATCACAGAGCAGTATAAAAAGTTTCCACCGAGGGACAGATTGAGGTAGTGAATAAAAGACAAAGGGCCTCATTATAAGGGTGGCTCTCCCGTAATGAAGGGGGCGCTGATTACAAGCTTCCCTTTGCGGGACCCGGATCAGACGCCTGGTAAAACCAGGCATCCTTTCCGGGTCACGCGAGCGGAAGAGGGAGGTAATAACGGGCCAGATGTAATCTGCCCGTTATTACCTCCTTCCCCATTCCCATTGAGCCCTATGGGGGCTGAAATGGGAATGGGGAATGGTTCCTGCAAGGAGGAACTACCGGGTCCTCCTATGTCAGAATGACCCGGTTATTCCTCATTGCAGGAACCCGGTAAAGGAGCCCTGTTTGGAGGCAGCCATGGAGCTAAGAGCTCCATGGCTGCCTCCAAACTTATAATGAGGCCGAAAACCTTTTGTTCATGTTGAGAGGGAAGCAACATGTCATCTGGACTGAAGCAAATTTGAGGTATTGATTGGGTGCTGATATAGGAAGCAGAGATCATTTTTATTCACGATAAAAGAACATTTGCATCTCGGTGAAAAAAAAAAAACTGGTTCCAGATATACAGACAATGGGCCTCATTACACGGTAGGCGGTGAGCCATGGCGCTATTAGCGCCATGGCTCATGCTGGTAAAATACCGGCACCGCCTTGGCGGAAAGGGGATTTACCGCCCCATTCCAAGGTTGGAGGGGCGGTAAATCCCCTTTCCGCCATTGCCCTTCCCCATTCCCATTTCTGCCCCATAGGGCTCTATGGAAATGGGGAAGGCGCTAATTACAAGAAGCAGGCGTTATATCCTCCAACCCGCAAAGGGACCTCGTAGTACGGCGGTAAGGGTTAACGGTCACCGTTGCCATTAACGGTGACCGTTAACCCTTACCGCCTTCCGTGTAATGAGGCCCAATGTCGTTGTTAGCATCCAGAAAGCAGATAACTGATCAAGGACGAATGCTGAAGAAGACAGCAGCTTCCACAAACAAGCTAAAAAGGCAGAACCATTAAAATATGTTTTTCCTTCCTTAGCATCAAATGGGGAATTTCAACAGTAGCATTGTATTGCCCCATGAGGACAGGCACACACTTTGTCCAAGAAGCAAATGTTGCAAAGTGACATACCTCTGTGTTATCTACACCCTCATTGTGTTTATAATCATATTGCTTTCACTAACTGTGAGAACTGCATTTTATATAGGAGCAAATGGAGCTCAGACTCCTGTATATGTTTCTGAGCAGAAGGAAAAGATGAGTGTGGCGACTGCAAGGCAGCCTATACCCTACATAGTTATTCCTGTCCCAAGAAAAAATGACAAGATACCAGAGCTTGAAATGGATGTTGTTAGTAATCAGTCCCACACAGCACTTGTTTCAGAGAATGCTTTTGAACGCCGGAGACTGGGTCAGCGGATCAGGCAAACTAAGGGGTTAATAAAGTTTGGGCCTACCCAGGTAGTGCATGCAGACACACCTGGTCCAGTGACACAGGATTCAAGCACAAGTCTCAAAGAAAAGTCACGCATAGAGATTATAGCAGAATCTTTATGGCCGTCATTAGCTGCTGCTAGAAAAAGGCAGATGGATAGAGAAGGACTTGCTGAACTTTCTGCTACACAGGGAACCCGGACGGATGTCCCTGTAAACAAACTCATAAGCAGCTATGTTGATACATTTAGAGACACAGGGCCTCATTACGATCCAGTCGGCCACGGAATGTATGGTGCGGGTAAGGGACTGGTACCATTCATTCCGGGCCGCCCTATTATGAGGTCTGCAGTGGATCCTGCTAAGGAACACCTGGTCAGACCAGGCATCCTTAGCGGGAACCCCTAGCAGACGAGGATGCTAACAACGGGCTCGTCATTAACCAGCCCGTTGTAAGCATCCTCCCTATTCCCATTGAGCCCTATGCAAATGGGAATATGGATACATTTTTACTGGGTCCCATAAAAGGGCAATTACCATGTCCGCCAAGGTCGGCATGACCCGGTTAGTGCCCTTTTCTGGGACCCGGTAAAAAATCATTACCGGCGGCAATAAGGGCATGGCTACTGCCAGGGTCGTAATGAGGCCCATAGTCATAGAAAACTACATGAAGAGTTTGAGAACCAAATGAAGCACACAAGAAGATAATTATGAACTAAATAATTACCTGGACATTACAGCACACTTGGGAAATAACATGTGGTACCAACACATGAAAGAAGTTGGAAGAAGGATGTCAGATGAAGAATGCTTCATATGTGCACTCTTGCCATACAGTATGGGAAAATCAAAAATCTTCATAGCAGTTGAAATTGATGTCCAAACAGCACATTGTGTTTCACACATAGCACTTTGCAAAACAAGAGGCCAGTTCATGGGAAGCAGTGCTTCTCTCAAATGGGCAACTGAAAAGACAGATCCAGTTGAAGATGAGTATGTTTAAAATATAAAGACATGAAACAATGCAAAGACAAAGAATCACGTGATAAGATATGAAAACCGTGGAGTAAAGGAGCAGAAATCAGAAGAGAAGTGAACAAAAAATGGGGGAACACAGGAGAAACGGCAGAAGGAGCTCCTAGATGGAAGAACAGAGGTCATATGTAGATCTGGGGAACAATACTATCACCAGATAGATGGGAAAAAGGAATGATGATCTGCAGAGCCCAGATGGTAACTAATCGTCCTGAATCCACTATTTTGAATGTCCAGGAGATATGCAAACCAGTGTGGTCAAAACTTTCTAAACTATTGACAGGGGTCAAAGACAGAGGAGGACCCTTGCAAATAGTGCCTTTGGACAGCTCGAAGTTGTGTTTTAGACCGAATGGTACAAGAAAAGTTGGAGAAAATCAGAAGTGCGATCTTATCTTTGATACATCAAGAATGGTGCATGGAACAGGAGTAATCATGGATCATTATTGGGCTTGTGGCTCCAAAGCATACATCAGAATGTCAAAAGATTGGGGGGGAATCTGCACATTGGTGAATGTCCATGTTCCTGCATTGGTGATTCCAAAAAGTGATTTGAACCTTGACATTTTCCTGAAAGCAGATGTTCATCTGAGAAAGAAGAGATTTGTGGAGCTGATAAATCGAATAAAGAGGGAGAGCTAATCGATAGAAGCCTTTGATGCTATTCCATATGAACACAGACTATTCAGCCAGACTTCTTCAGTGTTCACGTTGCTCTTCATCCCAAGGATCCAGGTTGGAGCAAATACCAAGTGGCTTCAGATCACCAGATGGGAATTTCTGCAGACGAATAATACTACCATAAAGGGATTCAATGCAATCAGAGAAGAGATGACAGCCATACGTCTGATGACTCTCCAGAACAGATATATTTTGGACATGATCACAGCTCTGGATGGAGGTGTTTGTGCAAAAATTGGAGAATCATGTTGCACATGTATACCTTCTCATGATGACGAGAATGGAAACTTGACAGAGGCCATAGACATGCTGACAAAACTCCATGGCCAGATGTTAGAAGAGGTAGAAGACATTGCTGATGACAGCTGGTTTTGATCACTCTTCTCATGGGTTCCACAATGGATGGCAGATATGTTAAATTTTTTTGGAGCCTTGTTGTTATTAGTGATGCTTGGATTCTGTGTCATCAAGATGATCATCTCTCAGTGCAAGAAGACAGCAAAGAAAGCCATAGGGATGAAAATCATGATTGATGTTGAACCAGGATGGAAGCCTAAAGATATGACTGATGAAGAAATCAGAGACTTTGTAAAGGCCAGTATTCATGCAACTGAGGGAACAATGTTCCTGTATCCAAAGGACCATAAGAAGTATGTGGGAAGATGGATATATTGCAGTCCAAGTGGACAGTGCATGCTCATGGCATGGAACAAGGATGAGCATGTGAAATCAGCTGGATGCTTGAAGGGAGTCATAAAAATATGGATCCCTAAGAAGCATTTCTTCAGACCAGGATTTCTAGATGTAAAGGATGATGTGAGAGTGGTTGATGAATCACCCAGAGGGGGGAGTGTAGAGGAGGAGCCAAGTACCCCGACTCCAACTGCCCCACCTACATTACCTTAAAAGTTTGAACCAAAGTATGTGACGTATACTGAACAGTTAAAACAGCAAAGTGATGAGAGTGGACTCTGTGCACTACCCATATGAATACCTATACCTAAGAGACTATGGGAGGTAAAGTACCATTGAGGAAACCATACTGGCATACAAGACAATATGATGGCCATTTGAACGAGATCTCTGAAGAAGCAGAGAAACTAAATGGCAAGGATGAATGGTGACATCACACAAAATCAAATTAACACCCATTGAAGAGATAAACAGACCAAAGGATGCAGACGATTCGTAAACATCAAGAAGTGCCAAGGATAAGTGACATATTGGGATCAAGGTAAAGAACCTTATGCCAGAGACCTGATGAAGACAGTTAGTTTAAACGTGTACAGATGCAATGAAATGCAAGCAGCAAAGAAATCATGAAGATAGCCACATTGTTATATCTTAGTACATGAACATGCATTTAGTTAACACCTTTATATGTAATTGTGGGACAGTGATGTAATAGAAGAGGTAATATAGAATGTGGAACTCAGGAGAAAGGATGCTGATCTGAGTGAACTGAGAGAGGAACGAGCTGTGGTGGAGCCAGTGGGTTTATCTATGTATCTTGAATAAACCAATTTATCTACAATACTGTGTGAGCCAATACTTCACACATGCTTTTGAATAGTTAGACCACGGCAAGCGCCAACATATTCATATATAGATACATATGGACATTAAAGAATGGTTGTTTCCACTACGCATATAAGCAGTACCGAACAAAGCAAGAAGGCCTAATTTCAGTGTCAGAGTTAAGAAAAGCAATTGAATTTACAGAAGGAATCTCAACTAAAAGAGTTCACTGAGCCAAGAAAGCCAAGGTCTTATCAAACTAGAATTGTCTGACATTGGATACAATTAATGTGAAAGAACAGAGGCTCCTGTTCAGAGAGGTCAAGCAAAACAAAAGACGTCAAAGGACTATTGGAAAATAAAATCAAATACACGAAAAGGCTCAATTTCATGGTGTCCAGTCACGTGATAGAGGGAAGTTGGATGAACTAGATGGTCACACCTATGCATGGAAGCCGGCTGGTGCCCAAACTCCTTAAAAAATTCTCAGAACACAGTACATTCTCACGGCCAACTTCAAAGCATTCATTGACACTGGACCATTGAGGTGATGATGGATGATATGCTAATTGGTGGGAAGCTGGTGCTAAATCAAGTTCACCCGCACCTGTGTGTTTGGTCTGCATGCTGCTAGAAGTAGGTGATATAGTACTGACAGGGGTTAGGAGCTAACCAATTGTAGGGGACCACATATTTGGGGGTCCTATAGCTTGTGTAGCCAATGAGACATCATAGAGTTAGTGACGTTCATAGTGGCCATTTTAAGGAGATGGCTTAGTTGCCCTACCTGATGTTAATTATCCTACCACCTTCTTTCGTTACTCCATACAGATATAGAGATTATGCTTACAACTTTACTTAGTCTCAATCACACCTTCCATTGGGTTTTTGTAGTTTGCCACGTAGGATGACGTTGGTAATGACACAGGTCCAAACATCAATGATGACCAATTATGGGTACAAAAGCCCTGTTTTTTTATGAAGTAAAGTGAGAGTATCAAGCGATTGCTGATGTTCGTTGTACTCCCTGTTTTAGATACTTGACATTAAAACAGACAAACTTTGCCAAGCTATTCGTGTCATCTTGATTACTAATGTATCAATAAAATCTGCATCCCCATCCATCTCCAGGGTATTGCTACTCATCTGAAAGGGCTGTCTGAGAGAACACCCAGCTCAGCTGCTTTCGGAAAGAAATTTCTCTCGACAGAGGGCGCTGTATAAAATGATGTCCCTCGAGTGCCTCTGTCGAGAGTCGATGTCATTGTCAGTACAAATAGAGCATGCAGCGCCCAATGGCTTCAGTTCTGTTTTTTCCTTTCCCTCTTATTCGAGGGATTAACCAGGCATATCCAAGACCATAGGTTCTCATAAAGAGCAGAGTGTAATACACGTAAATTGAACGGCGGGGTAGGCTGGGAGGGGCGATGAGGAATACGTGGGAGAAACATCCTATCGAAAGAATGTTACCAGGGGTAAGTAACTTGTTCTTCGAATTGATTGTGTCCTCCCACATATTCCTCATATTATGATAGACAGTGACAATTTGGAGGTGGGAGTATCAATCAATTTGATCATGGACCGAATGGTGGACAGCCTTTGCAAAAAGTCTGCCCTGACTGGAGGAAGAATCCAGGCAGTAGTGTTTGACAAATTTATAAATGGATGACCAAGTAGCCGCTGAACAGATGTCATTAATTGGGACACCACTTTAAAGAGCTGCAGAGGTTGCCGTGCCCCTTGTGGAATTATCCCTTAGGACTTCCGTTATGTCCTTTCCTCCAAGTCTATAACATTCTCCAATGGCTAGTATAATACACTTGGATGTTGTTTGTTTTGTGACTGCCAGTCCAAATTTGGGGGCAGTATATCCAATAAAAAGTTGATCATCTTGTCGGAATTTAGCCATTCTTTAAATGTAAAAGCTTAGAGCCCTTTTCAGGTGTAGCCTATGTAGTCTCTCTTGCTATTTGCCTGAATGAGGAGGAGGATAGAAAGTTGGTAGTGTTATCTTCTGCCACAGATGGAAGTCAGAGACTACCTTCGGTTGGAATGATGTTTTTACCCTGAGGATGAATTGATCTTTATAGAAAGTAGTATGAGGAGGCTTGAAAGAAAGAGCCTGCAACTCACACTGCAGGATGATGTTATTTTGAAAGGTAGGACTGTTTTAAATGTTAGAGCCTTAAAGTATATGAATGTAAAGGCTCAAATGGGATACATGACAGGAATTTTAATACATTAAATGGAACTGGAGAGTATACATTAGTAAGTCCCTTTCGAAATTGTACAATCAAGCGGATTTTGAAATAGGTAACCTCTTCTGAAGAGCGCTTAAAAATGGAAAGCGCTGCAAGGTATCTTTATATGGTTTAAATTTGGAGGCCCAGATTGGCTAAAAGCAACAGGAAAGAAATCGCCATAGGTGTGCTACATTGGAATGGATCCACATTCTTATCCTTTCACCAGTAACTGAATTTATTCCAACGACACCGGAACAAGGATTTGGTTGCTGGTGTTCTGGTCGAAAGCAACATCTCCATTACGTCATCTGAGAGGTCCCAATCCTTGTATCTCAACCTCTCAGAAACCATGGATGAAGGCTGAGTATTTTGACCTCTGGATAGAGAACCCGACCTTCCTCTTGCGAGAGAATATCCTCCCTTTGTGGAAGACGTATTGGAGGGCAGATGGACATGTCCAGAAGGGCAGGGTGTCATGTCCTCCTGGCCCAATCCAGAGCAATTAGGATCATGGATTTCCGAAACTATCTCAACCTCCTGATCACTTGAGGAATGACGGGGACTGGAGGAAAGACGTACAGGAATGGACATTCTCAGTCCACTAAAAACGTGTCCCCTAGAGCTCCTCTTAGGGGAAATTCCCTGGAGCAATACAGTTTGCACTTCCGGTTGGTACCAGTCGCAAACAGATCCACTTGAGGGGGTCCCCAAAGGGTGAAGTTCTCTTGAAGGACTTCCTGAGCTAGTTCCCTCTCATGGGAGACTGTGCTCTGCTTGCTCAGAGCATCCGCCACCGTGTTCTGCTCTCCGGCTAGGTGAACTGCCTATAGAGAGATTACTTCTGGTATTGCCTGGAACCAGAGCTGCATTGCCTCTCTGCACAGTGGTAGTGACCCTACACTTCCTCTCTTGTTGAGGTATTACATGGACACTGTGTTGTCCATCATTATCAGGACATTCTTTCCCAGTGCAGATGGCACAAAGGCCTTCAGTGCTAACTTGATTGCCCTCCGCTCCAACAGGTTGATGTGTAGTTTGGACTCAGATGGAGACCAACGACCGCTGATTGTCAGTTCGTTGGTGTGGGCTCCCCACCCTGTAAGTGAGGTGTCCCTCACTATCGTTATCACAGGCCATGGTTGCCAAAAAGATTCTCCCTTGCGAATGTTGTCTTTGCAAGCCCACCATAGAAGATTCTGAGCAACTCTGCTCAGAACCTGCAGTTGGTCTGACATATTCCCTGAGAATTGAGACCACTGAGTCCTGGAAGCCCATTGAAGGGATCTCATTCTCAATCGGGCCTCTAGCACCAGAAAAATGCAGGATGACATGAGACCGAGCAACCTGTGAAAATAGAATGGAATTTTGTTACCATCTGTTGAATGTATTGAGCTCTCACCTGGGGAGGCGAGGCTTTCCATGAGGAAGTATCCAGTACTGCTCCAATGGATTGGAGTCTTTGGAATGGTATCATATGGGACTTCTTGTAATTGAGGGAGAAGCCCAGTCTGTGAAGGGAGTGGCAGGTGATACTGAGATGTTCCTGGGCTTGTTCGGGTGAATGAGCCGTGATCATCCAAATAGTCCTGGTAGGGGTAGACGTGAATCCCCCCATTCCTGAGACTTGCTGCCACTACCGCCATCAACTTGGTGAAAATCCTCGGGGCGGGGGTCAGCCCGAATGGCAGAACTCGAAACTGATCATGAAAACCACAAACCGCGAACCTCAGGTACTTTCTGTGCTTGAGATGGATTGGTACATGAAAGTTAGCATCTTGAAGGTGCAATGATACCAACAAGTATTGGAGTTGGAGAGCCTGAAGGACCTGAGAAAGGGTAACTATCTTGAACTTGCGCTTCCAGAGGAACTTGTTCAAGTTTCTTAAGTCCAAGATGCGCCTTAATCCTCTGTCCTTCCAGGGAATGAGAAAGTAGGGGGAATACCAACCCTTGTTTCTCTCTGCTACAGGTACACATTCTATTGCACCTTTCTCTAGCAAGATTAAAATGTTCTGCACAAGGAGCGGATCTGAAATTTTAACAGAGTTGGATCACGGTGGAAGATTTTGAGGCGTTTTTTTAAAAGGAAGGCAGTAACCTTGGGCTACCGTTTCCAAATAAAGACCCACCATTTGTTCAGATGCTGAGAAATTCTGCCTTCCTCCAGGGTCTTGTGGATCAAGGCCTCAGAGTGGCTTAGAGGCGGCTGCAGTAGTGGCTGAGGGTAAAGTTGCCACTGCTGGGGCTGATTTAGCACTCCTTCTTTGTCCACCACGAGGGAATCTTCTTTGTCCCCTTTGTCCGGCATGTCCTCTTCCTCATCCAATTGAGGAATAGAAACAAAAACAATGGCCCCTCCAGGAAGACGAGCCTGAATAGGGTTGTTGAGATTGTCGAATGGAGGCGCTAAGGGATTTATCTGCCGCCTTAGAGGTCTGCAACTTCTCCAGACTTTCATCCGCCTAGCTCTCAAACAACCTCGAAACATCAAAGGACATGTTCAGCAGTCTGGCCTGCACATCCGGTGCAAACCCTGACTTCTCCAACCACGCAAACCTGCATATTACAGTGCTAGCAGCCATTGATCTGCTGATGCTGTCATAATTATCCAAACCTGATTGGAGACATTCTCCTATTACCTCCTTTCCATCTTTAACTATAGCCAGGAAGCCGTCTCTTTCTTCGCTTTCCGGGATGTGATCAGCCGCCATGGCAACACAGTCCCACAGGGTATAAGTGAATCTTGAAAGAGTACAGGAGACGTTGGTAGATTTCAAGGCCATTCTGCCTGACGTGAAAATCTTACGTACCCAGGCACCTACCTTCTTGTCATCGCTATCTGGGGGGATAGAGGGGTAAGCCGATTGCCTGGTTGATGTGGCAGACTGAACTACCAAGCTCTCAGGTGTTGGGTGCTTGGTCAGATATTCCGGATCGCTGCTGGAAGGCCTGTACTTCCTTGCAAAGTTTCTGTTAACTGCAGATCCAGATTCCAGGGCTTCTCAATTTGCAGTGACCGTACTCTGAAGGGCTTTGTGGAAGGGCAAAATTGGATCCTTCTGAGGCCCTTGGTCTAGGATGTCACTCATATCATCCTGTTCATACGTAGGGGATGCTCTGCTCCAACCCATATACTCTGTGACCCTATAAATGATATTTCTATTGGCTGAATCTGCATGTTCCAAAGGGTAAGGCCTGCCAAATTCCAGTTATGTCAAGGTTTCAAGACCACTAGCCGACTGGAGAGAATCATAAAGGTCTCTCATTTTGGACTCTTCATTAATGAGTTCTTCTGGCGCATTCTGAGTGCCAAATTGTAACCCCAAAAGGAGGGAAATCCTCTTCAGAGGGCTGTGCCTCCTCATATATTGAAGACATAGGGCCTCATTCCGAGTTTGGAGGCAGCCATGGTGCTAATTGCACCATGGCTGCCTCCAAACCTGTGTCCAGGACCGGGTAGGTGGAATGGGGACTTACCGGGTGATTCCAACCTTGGAGGACCCGATATGTCCCCATTCTGAAAACCATTCCCCATTCCCATTCGAGCCCCCATAGGGCTCAATGGGAATTGGGAAGGAGCTAATAACAGGCCCGCAAATAGCATGCCCATTATTAGCTCCCTGATCACTTAGCGGGACCCGCTAAGGGACCTCGGAATGCAGCGGTAGGGGATTAACGGCACCAGCATCCTTACCGGTGCCGTTAACCCCCTACCGCCGTACTTGTAATGAGGCCCACAGACTTAAAAAAGTATTTCTTCGGAACAGGTTTGTAAACCTTGTCCTGAATGGGCAAAGGCCTCGACAAAGTCGAAGTGGCCGTCGACAGTGTCGAATATGGCTTCGAAAATGGTGCAGGTTTACTCGGCATCACCTTCGAATTTGGCATTGAGATGTTTGACTCACTATCGAGTCGACAAATTCGTCGAGTTCTTCGAAGATTTGTGTTTTTTCATTGGTATCCAAGAAGGACTCGGTTTCCGAGTCGATACTCTCAAAGACTTCTCGTTGGGTCGAGAACTGTCTCAACATATTGCCGGCTTCATGCACAGCTTCTAAGTAGTAGTCTTCGACTTCCGTAAGTCGTGCAAAGGAGCGACCGTGGCATGGATTTTGTGCGATTCTTTTGAGGGGGTCAAGGATGCGTTCTCTAAAATACGCATCATCTCTGATCTAAAAGCATCCCATTTTCTTGGGGAATCAGATTTTTTCAGGCATCTGATTACCTCAGTAGAGGAATCGGATGATGAAGAGGGAGACCTATGGCATCTCTTCTTTGCCTTCCTTGAGGAAGACGAAGACTGCCTCGATCGACTCCTCGATCGGGACTTCTTCGATTTCTTATGCCGGGAGGAGTCTATAGACTCGCCTGACTTTTTTTCTTTCTTCGAAGAAGATTTCAAATCCACCCTCCCCACTGCCAGTTTACCTCTGCGCTCCCTGAGAGCTTTCTCTATCATGGCCTGACAGGACCCGCAGCCGTCGGTACAGTGCCAGGAGCCCAGACACCACAGGCAGAGGCAGTGAGGATCCAGAATAGAAATTTTTTACCCACGGTCGTACCATATTTTAAAACCAGACTTTGGTGTCGAAGGAGTCGATGATGAAGACATTTTCTTACGAAAAAAACGGAAGTGCGCCGTTAATAACTGTCGGGAGAAAAAATATTCTGAAGCAGCAAAGCTGCTGAGATATAATATCATAAGATGAGGAATACGTGGGAGGACACAATTGATTCGAAATGTATGACCCTTTGCTAACTCCCTTAATGAACACATAACTTTCAAACGAGTGCATATGAAAGTCCTTTAATTGGACCCCTTCAGCTCTTTTGATTAAATCCATCTTGGGTCAATCTTTGCCTAGCATGTTTTCGCTTAGTGGCCACCTTCCAACTACAACCATCAGTGAACAACAATTCCATAATGGATCCCCTTTCGTCCGGCTTCTGTCTGTCCTATGGGATACAGAAACCTCTGATAAATGTTACTGGCGTGATGATGCATCTTTGAGGCACATCTGGCTATTTTGTTCTTGTCCTCCGTCACATGGTGAAAGGCTTTTTCATCCCTCACAATGACATCCTGATCAGCTGTTTAGATTATGCCGTGGGTCCGTCCAGGTCTCGCTTTTCTTGCTGATACTTTCTTTTAGATTTAATGCCATTGCAAGTGATAGTCAACCATTGGATTGATAGGTGTGCAGGGGACGGGGGGCACCAGTCTTTCCAGCCTTGTTTACTGTTTATGTTTGGCAACCATGTGATCTGTGGAGACCAACAGAGTTGAGATTCTTACCTATACAGCTCCACGTTATTCTTGAGGCTATACAGTGTAGAGGAGGAGACAAGTACCCCCACCCCAACTGTCCCGCACATATTACCTATATGTTGGAAACCAGAGTATACGACATACACAGAACAGTTGAAAAGACAAAGGCCAAAAGGAATACTAGAGGCAAGATTTGCATTGAGAAAACCATACCTGCTTACGAGAAAATATGATGGTTGTTTAGATGAGATCCTTGAAGAAGCAGAGCAAATAAACGGTAAAGAAGAGTGGTGACGTCACCAACCATCACCAGTAAACGATACACAGAGTTGAGCTGAGGTATATAGAAGATGCAGAGACAAGAGAAGGAAGATATTCTATAATGCATCAAGAAAGTATCAAGGATGTCTGGGGAGGATAGCTTAGGGGCAACGTGCTTGCCTTGGAAGCAAGATGACACGAAGCAACACAGGTTCGATCCCTGGGTCCGCGCTTAGAAACCTCTGGGTATTAAACATGTTATAAACATCGCATATTATATCATAAGTGACATCTCGGGATCGAGGTGAAGAAGCTTATGCCACAGAAACAGATGAAGACATCAAGCTATTTTACACGTGTACCTGATGCAAAAGAATCACAAGCAGATGAAGTAATCTTGAGGCTAGCTTTATAGCAAATAGATTGCGGCAAGTGCCAATATATATATATATATATATATATAAATATATATATATATATATATATATATGGGCAAGTAAAGGATGGATGTTTCACTACGCATTATAGCAGTGCTGGACAGTAGAAAGAAGGCCTAATTTTTAGTATGTCGCAGTTAAAAAACAATTGAATTACAAAGTGAATCTCAGCAGACAGGGTTGGATGAGCCAAGAAGCCGACGTCTTACCAAACTGGAGTAAACTGACATTCGATAAAAATCATGTGAAAGAACAGAACTCTTGTTCAGAGGGCATGAACAAAACAAGAAAGATGTCAGAGGTTTCTTAAAACATAGTATTTTAAATGCACTAGAAACTCCATTTCATGGTCTCCAGTCATGTGGAAGAATGAAGTTGGACGAACGAAATTGTCACACCTACACACAGGGGCAGACCGTGCCTTCACTCCCTGAATTTCTCAGAGCTAAGAACACTCTCATGGCCGAGCTTCAAAGCCTAATTGACAGTAGACCACTGAGGTGATGATGGATTGATATGCTAATTGGTAGGAAGCAATGGTTAAGGCGAGTTCACCAGCACATGGATGGCCAGCCTGCATGCTGCTAGACGTAAGTGGAAAATTACTGACGGAGGTTAGGGTGCCAACCAATTGTAGAGGACCGCATAATTAAGGGTCCTATAAATGTGTAACCAATGGGACGTTGTGTATTTAATGACGTTCATAGTGGTCATTTTTAGGGAAGGGCTTAGTTGCCCCACCTGATGTTAAGTAACCAATTACCTTCACTCACTATCTCATACTAGTATGAATCGCATACTTAGATGTTCACTGAGAGCCTATCACTCATACTCATAGGTTTTTGCAGTTTGCAACCTAGGATGATGTTAGTAAACACGAAGGTTACCTTCACCGATGACGTGTTTTGTGTCTAAAATATCATTTTTTTCTAGAATGCATTGAGTAAGAGGATCGAGAGAGTACGTTGATGTTCGTTGTACTCCCTGTTTTAGATAATTGATATTAAAACAGCCTTCCTTTTGCCTGAGTCATTTAGATTATTGTTGTATGAATAAAAATCTGCATCCCCATCCATCTCTGGGGTACTCATCTTCAAGGGCTGGGTTATCCAGTACAACATCATCAAATGTGATAACATTTGGGGGTTATGGTCTTCATTTCGTACTTCATAGCCAATTGGATGCATGCCTGCAAACTTTTACCATAAAATCATTCACCTGTGTTCTTGGAGTTGTGGACACTAAATGCTTTGGGGGAACGGTGGGTCAATCTAACGCTGCTCCCCCCCACAGCACTCCTTACTGTATTTTTTGTTGTTGCTGTAGCTCCTTTAGATGCACACCTTACAGTCCTTTTCTCCATGTCCTTTATTATTTGAAGTTCATCCTCGTCACCAATGTTGTAAAGCCTTATGCTAGACATTCAGAGTGCACTTCTGAATCACAGACCAGATGTATTCTAGATTGGTTCCAGGTAGGTTTTATTTCACATATGTACAATCTGTACAATACTCCAGTTACTCTTATTGTATTTACAGCACGCATAGACATAGACAGGAACATGGGAAGGTATAACATTACTTATAAAAGAGCTGACCCACCAGCCATCCATTCAACCCAGCTCATGCCCCCAACTGACACTCAAAGGACATTCACACACAGAGCCACCCAACATTCTCCTGAGCTACATTCATGCAGCAACATTCTACAGCAAGCACACAGGCCAGTGGCAAGACAAGACTACACTACAACAGCCATCATCCTCCTATTCTTCCGGCGGGTAAGAGTGGTGCAAAAAAGAGTCTGTAATAGCCGGAGGCTCATGGAATGGCTAATCTTAAAGCTGTAGCCTCTGGAGCATAAGTGGGTACTGGAGCACTGACAGATAATGACCTTCATGGACTATTCTCACTCACTGAGAGGGCCCCAAATCTATTGTGCTACATTCTCCTGTGGGTTAGTTGGTTGCATGATCTCCACTTTCACTGAAGAGTGTCTATGCCATCCTCCACAAGTATCAATGGCTTCCTTTGGCAAGAATTAGGGACTGTGGATTTTCACCCATAAAATCTAAATCAATCTACACTGTCTCTTGCCCAACTCCCTGAAATGGATGCCCATATTTAGAGTATTATCCATCTACAGCATGGTCACCCTTAAATGTACTGTGCTAAGGAGTGCATTTTATAAAATGGGCACTCAATAACAGCAAATAACATAAGATGCACAATACAAAACACGGCAAAGCTGCAATTTCTATAAAGTTTATTTAGTGCACGAGAACGAGTGATTACACTTAGAGCGGCCCAGTGCATATTGCCTGCAGTCCAAGGAAATATAATATAAATTAAAGTCATTATTGAACTGAGGCGGCATGGAGGAATGGTGTGTTCTGCTGAGTGAAGGCTGCAGCCCCTGCACGACAAATGCCAGTCCTGCAACAAAGCTCCCCTTTCCACAGACCTATTACATGTGCATCGCTCCCACACACAGATATGCTTAATAAAGCATTCTTAAAGAAACCCTCCTGCAGTCCCACATCATGTGCAGATCCTTTAATGGGTATCGGTACCCCAAGGCGGTCACAGAGAAATGTATAGTCAATTCAAGAGGCAAGGTCAATGTCCGTAAAAGGTTGCAAGCAAGGCTGAGATCTAGCCCCTGCCCCCATGTCGGATGGTAGTTTCGGAGAGCGGTCCCTGAGAGATCCAGGACTGCTGCGGATGGAAGAGGAAACCCCTTGGCCAGTTACGTGCTCCATCCGATATCCTGGAGGCTTGAATGCAGTGATGCCTGCTGACCAGTCACAGTTCCAGGGATGGATTATGAGAATGTTCCTGCGTTGGTCAGCGGTGGACATTCTCTGTCATTTACAGGAGTCTCAGTCTGAGCAGGGAAAGCACAAGTGAGTTCACGGTCCAGGTCCAGGAGAAGCCTAAAATCCAAACATAGTTCATTGAATTAATGTGGTTCATCCATACGTGCATCACATATCGTCTCAGTTATCCAGTAATGAAGATCTCTGTGCTGTTGGCTTGAACAGTCATGCAGTGTTGAGAGCCAGGCTACACATCTACACCTGAGAATCAGTAGTTAGAGGAGCCTAAGCCAAGGGATTGTGAATGTTTTATGCACATTGATAGAAAATGACATAGGTCCCTATGGATATATATGATGACATGATGAGGAACACCTTCATGGAATCTTTCCTTGGAGGCTCAGACCCAACTGTTGGTTTCCTGGCAATTGGCAATGTACCAAAGGATCCAGCCTGACCAAAAGCTCTCTTTCACTACCCTTTCCCATCCAGAGTCCACTCCATTCCTATAGCCACCGCAACTGCCCCCTGGAAACCAGATGTCCTAGACACCTCTCTCGTATCACGTACTAGAGACACCTCTACTTCTTGTCTATTAGCAATTTGAAAAAAATACAAATCTCTCCAGCCTTAACAGAGACATCTCCTCTTCCATGCTAACAGACCATTCTTAATATTGTCGCTAAACATATCTTATTCAACACTTACTAAACACATATTGTATTTTTTCTGTGAACCTCCACGGTTATGTCACTATTAATCATTATCCGCTAATCCACAAACCGCTAGCCCCCAAACCTGCAACAGACATCCCCCACACTTTTCTGTCACCCCCAACATCAACACCCCAAAACATTAGCCTCTACTACAGCAATTCCGTCACCCAGAGAATGACCAGTGGAGGCCCTGATACCTCATCTCATTCAAAGCCCAAAGGAGGGCTGATAAAGGCCATCACACATCACTGTCAGCCCAAATTACGGTCTAGCAGGGCCATGACTTCTCACAGCCTGCCAGATTGCCATTGCTTCAATGACACATCACTGTTAGTACAGGGGGTGTTCAATAGGAGCCCTGACTACCCACCCCACCCAAAAATAACCAAAGGGATACAAGGCATATTAGAGCTAGCCCAGGGGGAAGGGGGTGCCATGCAACCTCAATCAACTGAAGGATTGATACTGGGGTAATGCCAAGTCAAAAGGTGACCGTTTGGACTATAAAATGGTGAATGAGGTCCAAAACACTTTAATGACAGTACATAGAACATGTCCAACTTCACTTGGAATCATTCACTAAGGTTTTCAGTGAGCAGGCAGTTGTGTCTCTTCTCTGCATGAACCTGTGAAATCTTGTACAATAGTTCTCACTATATGAACTAAACGGCAAGGGCGACTATTCTTTGGTGCAGTTTCCCTGATTCAAACGTTAACCTTGGGCTTAGGCTACATCTTGCACCTAATGGTAACTATAAAAAATAAGAAACGCAAGTCATACTTACGGTCAGAAGCCCCGGATGTTGGATCTGGTGACACTAAAAGAGAAAAGGTGGGATATATTTACTGGCATCACACATAGTACAATACTTTATCTTTCTTTATTATCCCTGCTTAGCAGTTCTCATTTCATATCAGACAAATAACCTATGGTGGCCAAAACCAAACCTGATGTATGTTTGTAGTGGATAACCTGGCCAAACAGGCTCGGACGATCCCACATCCGCAGAATTTCCTCTGTATTCGGGGATTCGCTGCCCTTCTCAAACCTTTAAGAGATTTGGCCAAAGAATTTCAGGCATCCAGATTGGACTCTTTGTAAATAACTTGGATGTGGAGATCTTCACCAGTTAATTAAGTTTTTCAGAGAGGTAGGAGGGTGATGTTATTTGGTGTTTGAAAGCTCAAGCACTTTATTTTAGGCAAGGCTAATAGGCATTGATTTCTTTGTGTGATTTTAGAACCGAACATCCTGTGATTATATTTTTTAATTTTAAAAACATATTTTGATGAAATTATCTGTATTTCATAGAAGGGAAGGCTAACCAAGCCTTGCTAGAGATTTTGGGTTTTGCTTAAGACAGATTACACTTTGCCAGGCCAATCTTTTGCTGGTGGCTTGATTGAATGCACGCTCACAAACGATTAGTGGCAGGGTGATTGGGTGCGTGATGCAACACACCTCCTGTCTAGATGCAGGAGGATTTGCACCGGGAAGGCTTGATTGAGCGCGTGCCCTCACACATGACATAGTTTAGGGAAATAGCTTACCTGATCACATGCATTTCTATCATTATTAGCACACTTTCAGGAAGAGAACATATTTGTTGGTGTGCTGGAGATCGGTTATTTGCTGTTCACTCAAATGTTGATCAGCCTCGCCTCACGTTCCTGCAGTTTATCTCAACCCACAAAGTAAACAGCAAGTTGTGCGTTTCCCATATAGGCATCCAAACTCACTTCCCACCTAAAAGCTCACCTGAATCGCACAAAAACATCACAATCTCAGCTGAGATTCTAAAACCTTAGCTCTGAATCTTGGGAATGGCTTCCCTGTCTAACATAAGATACTTGGATGTCTGGAGTCATGTACAGGCTCTCCTGGATCCACGTAAATCCAGTGGTTGAGTCTGCAGGGATTCTTGGATGGGTTTTTGGGAGACTTGCCCAGGGCTCGTAATGGCTACTCTTTGCACATTAACCTTTGTCTCATTCATGTAGCTACACTCCCTTTAGTTCCCATTTCCTTTTGACAGTGGCGATGCTGTCATCTGAACTTATTAATTGTCCCTTGTATTATAGACATCCTGGTATCTCTGCAACTGAAGGCATGATCAGACCTTGGGCCAGAACAGGGTCTCAATGTTGCACTGCTCGCCATTTATGGTTTCCTGCCACAATAACAAGCAGTAATGTTGGAAAACCATATGATTGCACGTTTTCTCCTGCATGATCAAGTGCTTTAGAAATTAAAGGATGCATTAAACCACTATTTGTAGCATCTCAAATTAAAATAATTAGGGAAAAGTTAATGCTGCCTTCTCTTCTCTTAAGCATTTTAAGATGCCCCCCTTATTGTCACATGTATCTACCGGCTTCAGCGGGAAAGCGGGCAGGGTGCCCTGTGCTGTCAAGGAATCTGACAGCAATAGCGCATGCTCCAGGAAAACCTTTCTAGTACTAGAGGTCAATGTGTGCAGAGTGGAAGGCAAGACAAGGTGGTCACTCACTTTCTTCAAAGGGCCCAGTGCCCACTTGGCCTGTAGATGAGTCTCCAGTCTTTCCGATACAACCTAGCGTGCACCATTGCAACCCTACAAAACAAAGCAGTGCGTTACTAAAAAATGACAATATCTGTGGGTGATACCGGTCTACCAATCAGTTAACAAGAAAGGGCAGCAATCAGCCACAGTCAGGGTGGGTCACATCTGTCAATCAATTACCCAGCTAGTACAGCAAATCAATTGAGGACACGTGTTTATCCATCAGCAATCAAGCATCAGCAGAGGACATCCCATCCATCAGTCAGCCACCTATGTAGGTCGGCACAAGGATCTATCAGCCAACAGAAACAGACAGTTCATCTTTCAATCAGCTCTCGGAAGAGGAAAGCAAGCATCTATTGATCTGCCTCTTTGGAGGGCAGCGTGCATATCAATGACACATCAATAGAGGACAGCACTTTCATCAATTAGTCAACACCAGGTGGCAGTGCATGCCTGTCAATCAGATACCAAAGGAGAACAACACACCCATCAATCAGTCATTAAAGGGGGACAGCAAGTACCAATCGGCCATCAGTGGAGGATAGCAGGCCCGCAAATTAGTCAACATGGAGGCTGCAAGCACAGTGCCTGCCAATCAGCGATGAATGGATGGCATCATTTCTATCAATCAGACAATGTTCATGGATCGGTTATCAGCTCAGGGCAGCACATTTAGGCTCTTGGTCCTTTGCCCAGTGAATCTGGGCCTTCGCCGGCATTAATCTCCCGGTATTTTTGCTTCTGTTCTCCCTTATATGTGTGCACTACTTCATCTTTACTGATATCCTTACACATTTTTGACAGAAACACTGCGACACGCAAAAACGTAGACGCAATGTCATCGTCAACGCAAGTACAGAGTGGGAGAAACACTTGAGGGTGGGGATAGGTTGCAGCAGAGAGTTGATACTGGAGTGAGTGGCCCCATAGCTGCAGGCCCTCTCCGTTTGACTGTGCCTGGCTTCAGAGTGGCTTCTCTACTGAGTTGCTTGATAACAATTAGAAATGGCGATCCTGCTTATGAAATGTTTTTTCTTTCAGCGGCTTTGTGGATCAGTTATGGAGGTGTCGACGGGGAAACCCTAGAGGAGGCGCCCAGATAACAGGGCAGCGTCATGCTTCCTCCCCCCTGGGCAAGGGGGTGGGGTTGGGCAGGTGTTAAGCCCAGAAAGAGCTTTCAGGGGGCGGTAAGCCCCCAAACATGATAAGAAGCTAATGAAAAGGCAACAAAGGAAGGGGCGTGCCCTTTAGGATATGCCAGCTCCATCTGTTCACCCAACGAACATAGGAGGAACGAGGCCGGGGGCAGTTATGTGTTTGGAGCAGTTTGTTCATTGAGAGACGGTGCGTGTGCCAGGAAGCTGCCGTGAAGATCAGGAACATGCCGACCGGAATCCAGCAGTGAGGAAGGGCTGGCGTGGAAGAGCACTGGTGAGAGGGAGCAGCACGGTGAGTTGAAGGTGAAGAGGGGGTACCCCTCCGTCACTGCGGCACAGCGGGTTCACAGCCTTAAACTGCACCCCGGCTCGAGGAGCAGCAAAGATCAGAGTGTGGGCGGGCTGCAGGCACCGTCGAAGTTGTAAGGACCAACTGGCTGCAGCGGTGAACACTTGGTATAACAGCACTGCTGAGGAGCAGAGTGCATAATGGGCACAAACAACAAAAGTGGCTGGTGGCGGTGAAGTTTGTGAAACAGCTCTAGGGGCAGTGCGTGTCCTCCCGCAAAGGGGGACACCAATCAGGGCATTCATATTGATTTGTGTGTTTTGGGTATTTCAGAAACAATAACACTCCACAACAAATCAGCATCTTAAAAAGAACTATAAGGGATAACAAGTGAGGGAGCTCTTTTAAAAATCCTTCAGGACACACAAGATGTCGACCCAAGGGGCGGGTACACCAGGAGGAAGCAGTGCCGAAAAGGATCTGGAGCAATTTATTCAAATAGCAAGAATGGCAGCAGCCAGGCACGGGGCAAGCTGGCCACAAAGGGTGGCAGCAGAACTTGATGGAGAAGTAGATGGTCCTTCAGATGGCAGGTCATAGTCCCCTTTGTTGTTTCCCACCTACACGGAGGAACAGGCCATGCAAGAGTTACTGGCCATTGAAGAAGAGGAACCTGAGGCCAAAAGAAGGACATTAACTCTGAAAGCGAAGGCGATTAGGCAGCAAACTGAAGCAGCCAAGAAACTAAGAGAGGCAGAGAAAGCAGCTGGGGGAGATAAACGCAGAGGGAAGAAGCAGGGGCCTATTGCCAACCCGGCGGCTCTTCCTGCAGAGGTTCCATGGACTAGCCGTGGGAAAGCGTGAGAGGTTTTCGCTCCTCTCGCAATCAGCGTTCCTCTGAGGCCTAGCAGCAAGGGAGCTGGAGGTATATCAATGAGGGTTCGGCTTCCTCTGGCAAAAACAGCCCTCCTCCAGCCCAGGACCACCTGCAAGGGCAGGCGGGCACAAACAATAAGGGTTGGGGGAGCTTTGGCCTATAGTGGACTTGGTTGGAATATGGGGGAATCAATGTTTTGAGATGGAGTAGTCGGCTTGTCGCCGCACCTGGAGAACGATTTCACAAACTTGTCGCATGTAGTGTTTAGTAATGTTGTGATAATAAACCTGCAGCCATTTATGACAACAAAAGAAGAATGTCTCCATCTGCCCTTTTTCCAGAAGAGGGAGGTAGGGGTAGCGAATGGAAAGAGCAATAAAGTTGGTATAACTGTGGACAAATGCCCAGGTTATGTGAAGGCTGGAGAACTGATCTACCCTTCACACATGGGAGCTGCTGCTGACGTTCAGCAGCTGCACCAGCACCTGAACGGGGGGGTGGGTGGGAGAGGTGCAGCTGGCAGAGGGCTGTCCCTCCGGCCCTCAAGTTGCCTACACTCCTCACAAGGGAGGCCCGGAAATGGGAGGCCGGAAATGGAAGGGCAGAGCCGTTGGGGGGGGGGGATTTACTGGATGATCCTAATTCACTAGAAATCAGGCTGCGGATGGTAGCCAAGAGCATTAGCGCTGGCTGCAGAAGCCAGGGCAGTCACCCTTAAGGACAACTGGACTCCTTAACAACTGCAGAGTGGCCTGGGATCTGCTCCATACAGGAGTATGGGATGTACAGACTGTCCCCAGTAGGAAAGGATACCTGAGGCGTGTTCTAACTGAGAAGGACTTACCTGGAGTTCACACTGAAGGGTTATAAACCCTTTTTGGAAAGCCCAGGAAAGGAGAAGGCCACCAGGGATTATGCTCAGGACCTGCTTTACTAAGGGCTGGTGCATTGCAGGGATCACAGGGATTATGTTTAGGGCCTGCTTTACTATGGGCTGATGCATTGCAGGGATCACATGGGTTATGTTTGGGGCCTGCTTTACTATGGGCTGATGCATTGCAGGGATCACAGGGGTTATGTTTAGGGCCTGCTTTACTAAGGGCTGATGCATTGCAGGGATCACAGGGGTTATGTTTAGGGCCTTCTTTACTAAGGGCTGATGCATTGCAGGGATCACAGGGGTTATGTTTAGGGCCTGCTTTACTAAGGGCTGATGCATTGCAGGGATCACAGGGGTTATGTTTAGGGCCTTCTTTACTAAGGGCTGGTGAATTACTGGGATCACAGGGATTATGTTTAGGGCCTGCTTTACTAAGGGCTGATAGATTGCAGGGATCACAGGGATTATGTTTAGGGCCTGCTTTACTAAAATTGCCCGTAAATTGACTCGTTAAAAAAGTGACCTGTGTTGTTCCAAAAACAACAGCCTGTAAATTATTTAATGTACACTATTCAAGGGGCCCTAGAGGGCGCTATGCTCGTTCTGTGTTTTTTTATGGAGATTTTTAACTGGCTTTTCAATGAGTTGGGAGGATGGGAAACGGCGCCAGGAGACTAGAGAAGAAGGGCGCAGGCCACATACACAGCATTGCATGCACAGCGGAACTCAGAGCCTGTGGTACTTACCGGGATACACTGAGCCCGACAGATGGTAACGTCGGCGAACAGGTAGAGGTAGTCGGAGTTGGTGATCTTGAACACTTTGATCTCAAACCGAGCCTCGCTGGAGTTTCCGTTGTTACGAATGGTCAATGAATCTGCCAGGTCAGCAGAGGGGCACCTGCAGAGGAGGAAGAGGAGGGAGCCAGGTTTACATGCAGACATTCAGTGCCCATGCCTAGGTAGAGAAAAACCCTGGTGCCCATCTTCCAGGCAACCGATGCCCATACATAAACACAGCACAGCCCTGGGGGTCCACGGATCTCTGATACATATAATGTCTGTCTCCAGACCCCATGCTGCCACTGGTGCCCAGCCCCCAGGCGTGCATTGTCCATCTTCGACACAGCACTGCTCCTGGTGCCCACCCTCAGACATGTGCTACCCATCCCTGAATATGGGCCACCTCCTGCACCAGAAGTGCAGTGCCCATCCCATGACATAGCATTGCTCCTGGTGTCTACTCTCCAGACTTCCAGTGGCCATCACAAGACACCATAATACCACCTGGACATGCAGTGTCCATCTCTAGAGACAACACTACCCCTGCAGCCCACCGTCCACATATGCAGTGCCCACCCCCAGAGCGTGCAGTGCACCTGGTGCCCACCCTCCAGACATGACCTACCCCTCCCTGATCACAGGACTCCGCCTGCTGCCCACCCACCGAACATGCGGTGCCCATCCCACCCACTACCCAGCATTGCTCATGGTGCCTACTCTCCAGGCATCCAGTGCCCATCACAAGACACTGTAGTGCCACCCGGCCAGGCTTTGCCCATCTCTAGACACAACACTGCTCCTGGTGCCTACTCTCCAGACATCACAAGACCCTGCACTGCTACCTGGCCCTTAGACATGCAATACCCCTCCCTAAAAACTGCACTATTCCTAGTGCCCACCCTTATGATATACAGTGCCCATCCCTAGAGACCGTGCAGCGACAGTGGCAACCACAAAACACAGCACAAACACTGGTGCCAAGCTCTATGACAAGCAGTGACAATCTCTAAAGCCAACATTCCCCCTGCTGCTCACCCTCCAGACATGTAGTGGCCAGTCCTAGGCACGGACATGCTCCTGGTGCCCACCCTCCAGACGTGCAGTGCCCATCCCTGGGCACGGAGATGCTTCTGGTGCCCATCCTCTAGACGTGCAGTGCCCATAACTAGGCCCAGAACTACCCATGTTGCTCACTCTCCAGACATGCAGTGCTGTGCCCATCCCTTGCGTAGTACCTGGCCTGGTGCCCACCCACCAGAAATGTAGGGCCCATCCCTAGACACTGAACGTCAATGAGTGCCCATCTATAAACATGCAGTGCCATTAGCTAGGCACTTCTCATCCCATGTGAAGCAGCAATGCCATCCCTTTCACTCAGGACGCTGACACCATATCAGCTTCAAGAGGATGGCGAGCGGCGCCCTCACTTCACCTGTCACTGCCATTCACACTGCAGGATTACTGATGGAGGACACCCCGTGTCATACTGCAGCGGGCAGCGGCCCTGACAGTAGGCCAGACCCTCACTCACACTGCAGCTGTCACCACAGTAGACCAGACCACAACTCGCACTGCAGCTGTCAGTGCAGGAGACCTACAGGAAGGAAGAAACACCCACTCACACTACAGCGATCACTGCACGAGTCCTAACAGAGGAATCCCCCACTCACACTTCACTGTCACTGCAGGAGAAATACTGGAAGAAACACCCACCCACACTGCAGCTGTTACTGCAGGAGAGCTACTGGAAGAAACAGCCACTCACACTGCAGCTTTGAGTAAAGAATCGCTCGCACTGTAGCAGATCAATTTAAGACTTCTGATAGAGGAGATGACCACTCACACTGCAGCGGTCACTGCAGGAGACCTACTGGAAGAAGCATCCACTCACGCTACAGCAGTCACTATAGGAGCCCGGACTTCCACTCACACTTAAACTTCCACTGCAGGGTCCCCACCAGAAGAAACACCTACTCACACTAATAAAGAATCGCTCACACTGTAGCAGACCAATTCAAGACTTCTGATAGAGAAGATGAACAATTACACTGCAGCGGTCAATGCTCAATGCAAGAGTCCTATCAGAAAAAAACTCACACTCACACTGCAGCAGTCCCTGCAGGAGCCCTGACTTCGACTCCCACTGCAGGGGTCCCGCCAGAAGAAACAATTCCTCACACGGGAGCCATGAGTAAGCGAGCCCAAACTGATGAGATCTCCGCTCACACTGATGGAACCACAGCAAGAGTCCTGACAGAAGAAGCCCCCTTTGCCAGTGCAGTAGTGGCTGCAAGGCCCCTCAAGAAGGAAACCCTGGCACACACGGCAGCGATCACTGCAGGAATATTAACAATGGAGGCTGTAAGCAGACGCCAGCATCAGAGAGGACGGCTAGCACTGCGCTCACTAGAGGTACACTGATAATTCAGTGTGAAATGTGCAAGAGGACGATTGCTGGATGACCCAAAGGCTGCCCTTCCTTTATGTTGTCCTCTTTCTGTCTCGTATTATTAATATTACTAACAACACTGCGGCTAATAATGGAAATACTAGTGATTATAAACATAATAGCCATAATACCTCTTGGGAAGCCATAGTGTAATACCAGATTGTACAGACTGCTTAACCAAATGCTGTGCATTGATGAGTATTGCTACACTTGCACTGTCCTGTCTTTAAAACTTTATTAAACAGACGTTTGAAACAATCTGCAATAATGGCTGTACTTTGGCCAGTTTTGTATGTCGGAAGTGTGGGTGGTCTGCCCATGGAGGTAAAGGCACTTGGACATGAGGCCAGCAGGGCCTTCTGCTTTGGCATATGGCGGGACCTGTTATGAGACTTACCTATCGGTGATGATGTCATATTGCGGTGTCGCGTTGGGATCGTTGACGCCGGTGGCGTAGAGGCGCGTGACTGCCAAAGAGAATGACGCAGCGTCAAGGTCCGGTATAATGACGCTAATGTAGAGGGGGTCCTCGACATTCAAGGTCAGGGTAGCTCCGGTGTAAGGGACTGCGAAGGCAGGATCTGTGTAGCCGAGCATCATAACAAATACTGTGCCGACCCCTCCTGGGAGCTGGATATTGCTGACGCTGGAATAGAAATAGACGATTAGCTGTCATGTCTCATGTGCTAAAGCAACAGGCCTCAGTGGTGCTGGCTGATATTGCATATGTTACGCGCTATACAAATAACGCATCATCATTATCGTCGCACAATGAAGATTACCCCTGCTAATAGCACAGGGAGTCTTGATTCTATTAAAGACAAGGAAGCGAGCATTATGCGTCACATGTATTGCTGTCTCCAGCAGTTTCAACAAAACCAAAACGTTATAACTTCCCAGATGGGAAAAACACATTTTCTTTTTTTTACATTTCTTGAAAAACTACAATTACCTTAGTTCCAGTCTTTCTGTAGTCCATCATGCCTGTGCATGTGATCATAGTCCTTCCTGTTCCCGTCATCTCCCTCTTCTTTAATGCTCTTAACTGCACTCCAACAAGGAACTAAAAACTGTGACCTTGTCCACATACAGAGCCTCCTCTCTCATCTGCACTACTCTGCTTGGTCTCTGCATAGGCCTGACGGGCTTCGCAGCTCGATCAGCCTATGCTCTCGCTAGCCTGACTCAGTTGTTCTTCTGGTCATCTCCTCCAAAAACATAAAGAGCATGTTAGGGACATAGATACACAACCCTATCCCAAGAGAAAATCCATCATAAACATAATCATAGACATTGACATTAACTCTCCTGTGTATCTAGGGCAGGAAGGTAATGCTCGCCTCCTTGTCCTTAATAGAATTAAGACTCCCTGTGCTATTAGCAGGGGTAATCTTCATTCTCTGTCAAGACCGGAGGTGAGCATTATGCTTGTTCAAAGCTTGTCATTACTGTCGCTGCTACTGATTGCACAGGTGTGAAATAGAATGTTCTAAACATAGTATCGCTGGACCAGACGGCTGCTTGCAGAATATCTTGCAACTTCGCGCCTTGCGCTGGTGCCTTTGCAGCCATTGCGCACCTCACGGAATGCTCTCCAAATCTAGACATGTCTGCTCCTACTAATTGCATCACCTTGCGCACCCATCTTGCTATGGTGACCATTGCGACTGCTTTGTGAGACTTCCTGCACGCTATAAACAATTGCGTTGTCGCCATTGGTCTTCAAATACTCGTATTCCTTTATGCAGGCTTCTACACACCATTTGGGGTTATTTAGCAGGTATGGGTAAGCTATTGTTGTGGAACCGGTCTTTGTTCTCCTGACTAATGTACAGGAACCTCCTTCTGCTCCAGATGCCTTTTTTGTTCACGTCCAGCACTCTGACGTCCAGTACTCTCCTACAGGAGACTAGGGATAAAAGCATTGCTAGTTTCCCTGATGGTTGTTTCAACAACAGGAATTTGTTTACTGGCCAGCCGGGGAGTAGTTTCAGAACTATTGTCACATCACATAGGACGTTGTATCTTTGTTCTGGTGGTCTCCAGAATCGTACTCCTCTAAGGAGACGAATGACTGATGCGTTCTCTTCTACGGGCATGCCCTCGACGGGCAGATGTCCTGCTGATATGGCAGACCTGTACACTCCTATTATCCTGTACGTCTTCCTGCCTTGCAGCAGCTCTGCCAGAAATATTCAAGACCTCCACTACAGGGGCCGAAATGGGATGAAGATTTCTCCCTTTGCACCATCGAGACCATCTGCTCCAAGCTGCATCATTGCTCCGTCTCGTGGACGGCGCCCATTATTCTGTGATGAGGTGAGCAGCTTGTGACGAAATACCCAGGAGGTTACAGACAGCATCTTCTGCTATCGTGCACCCAATCAGCAGGAGAGTCCCTCTAAACTCTTAGAGGATGATATGACCCAGCTGTGTCTGTGAGTAGGTTGTCTCCTGGCAGAAGTACTCTTGGGTAATCGGTCACCAGTTTCATCATCATCGGGAACCATACTTGCGACTTCCATATTGGAGCCACTACTATCATCTTCGTTTCCTCTCGGTGGATTTTCGCTAGCACTCTGTTCATCATCATGAATGGTGGGAAAATGTAGTGCGTGGCTCCCATCCTCTCTTGAAGGAAAGCGTCTACTCCTGCCGTTGTCGGATCTAACCTCCAGCTGGATCTGACCTGCTCTTCTGAGCCTTCAACGTGGATACAAATTGGTCCATGTGGACCGGTCCCCATAGCTTCTCGATCTGTTGAAAAATACTCTTGTCTATCATCCAGTCACTGGAGTCTGAGAAGTGTCTGGAGTTCTAGCCCACTACTATATTGAGCCAGCCCGGAAAATATTCTGCTACAACCAAGGTCCCTGATTCGAGGCAGAAGTGCCAACAATCCTTGGCTAGCTCCACCAGCAATCTGGATTTCATGCCTCCTAAGTGATTGATGTATCTGACCGCTGATATATTGTCCATCTTCCGCAGAATACAGGAACTCACTTTGCCTTTCGTGAAAGCTTTGATTGCGAATGACACGGCTAGCAGTTCCAGTTTTTGTGCATCTTGAGCTCTTCTGCGCTCAATTTTCTCCCTGTTTCTCGTTCCACGCAGGGGGTTCCCCAGCCTGCTCTGCTGGCGTCTGACTGTATCATCAGATCGGGTCAGTCTATGAATATGACCTTCCCATTCCAGGCATCCGTATTTTCCAGTTCTGTCCTGGATTCTACATTGAGGGGTTCTGTTTGGTGGTACTTTAGCCCCTGTTGTAGGTGCTTTATCTTTAGTAATTGCAGGGCCCGATAATATAGGGGCCCTGGAAATATCACGTGAATTGATGCAGCAAGTAGACCCACTACTTTCGCTATTGTCCTCAGGGACACTACGCTCTTGTCTATGCAGCTTCTTATCTCTCTTTTCATATCTCTTACTTTCCTCGCCAGTAGTTCTATCATCTTGGTGTCTATGATGAACCCGAGGAAGTCTATTAGCCTTGTCGGGATCTTCTCTGAATTCACTAGGAAGCCTAGTGATGCTAAAGGCTCCTTCACCCAGCCTGTCTGATACTGGAGCGTCTCTCTGCTGTTCGCTAGCAAAAGGATATCGTCCAGGTAAATAATCACCCTGATCCCTTTCTCTCTGATTGCTGCCTCTATCAGCTTTATGCACTTCGTGAAGTCCAATGGCACTGAGGCTGGCCAAAATGGCATTGTCGTGAATTGCCAAAATTGTCTGTCGCAGTCGAACGCTAGGAAGGGTTGGTATCTCCTTTGGACTGGTATTGTGAGGTAAGCGTCCTTTAGGTCGATCCTCTTGAGCCAGTCGACCTGTCTGTGGATATCCTAGAGCTGGTGAATCCCTTCCATCTTGAAATGGTGGTTTGTTACCCAGCCGTTCAGCTCTTGTAGGTTTTTTATGGGTCTTACTTTGTCTTTCCTGTGCACCAGGAACATGTTGCTTATGATTTTGGGGTTGTGGTGCACAGCTCTATGGCTCTCTTCTGCGCTAAGCTTTGCAGTTCCGTATATAAAGTCTCTTTCTCTACCTGCGCCATGGGCATTGGTCGGGAGGTTGGGCCTGCGTGGGTACCCATATACATTCTAGTTGCAACCCTTTGATTGCAAAACTCAGGCGTCACTGGAAAGTGCGCGCCCGTTCTCCCAGAAGCATTGTGTTCTCCCCACAACTGGCGGGTACTATGTATGTCTCACCTGTGGGGAAGCTTTTTCCTCTTCCCTGATCTCCTTCTTATCTTCCTCTTGGGACATGCCCTCTCATGGGGAAGAAACAATCTTGCTGCTTTTTGTCCCAGTAGTGGGCCCTGTTATTTTGAGGCCTTCTTGTGGCTTGATATTGCCTGGTCGCTCGGCCTCGATGTCGACCGGTGCCAGAGAAAACTCTGCCCAGGAATATCTTTTTTATAGATGCTTGAGGCTTCTCTAGGGAAGTGTAAGAGCCTACAAATCTCCCCATCTCCTTTCTGAACGTCTCCCAGAACAGGAGTCCCTGCACTACCTCCCCCGCTCTGTAGGAAGCTAGGTCCCCAAGCTGGGGGTCACTCTCTAGGAGGAGGCCGCTCCTGCGCTCTGAAGATATGATGCAGTTCGTGTTGCCTAGATGGCAAATTGCCCTTTGTGCCCAGCTAGTTAGTATGTCTGGGTCCACCTCTTTGCCGGTGTCTCGGGACCTCTCTGCCAGGTCCAAAATGTTGGCCAAGCACCCTGCAATATCAGGTACCTTTTCCTGACAGCTACTCCACAACATATCTATCCCCTTCCAGGGGTCTCTGGTGGTCTTTGACACAAAGGCCAGCATCTTCGGGTCTAGTTCTGGTGCCTCTTCCACCTACCACGGCAGCTCTGGCCTCGGGCATTCAGACTCATGCGCTGCCTCACTTCCCTTTTGAGGGCCTTGCGCAGCCTCTGTATCATGTATTTCGTGCCTCGTGGTGAGGGCAGCCAGTCTAACGATTTCGGGTTTTGGATATTCTCTGCTAAAACATGTCTGACATCTCATCATTTTCCTCTATGTTATTCTCCTTCCTTAGCTGTTTCTTGGGAGGCGGTTGTGTCTCGTGCTCATCGGCTCTGTCTGCCTCCTCTTTTGAGGATTGTGGGGTCTCTGTGGGCTCTTCCTCTGAGTCCTGCCCCTCATTTCCCATATTTTCATCCCTTGGGTAGAGGGAAGTGAGGCTCAGTACTCGCGATTTGTTTCTACTTTAATTCATCCCTTAGTTTCATGAAGGTGTCGGTAGCCTCTGTGGCCTCATCAACTGCCCCATCTGGTTGCGCCCGGTGAGTCAGAAGAGATCTCCCTCTTCTGGGTCTAGTTATACCCCTGAGGGCCCTCTGTCGTGGCCCTTGTGGACGCGCTTTCCTTATCGTTGGTGCCCTTGCTCTTCTGGCTTAAGAAAGTCTCAATGGTCGCCAGTCTCTCTTGCAGGGGTCTCACCCCTTGTGCCACTGCCTTTACCAGTGAGTTGCCGAGCACTTCTTGAAAACTATAGGCCAGGTCCGCAGCCTGTTCCTCCACTCCATTCGAATTCTGTCATGTTAGTATGGTCTGGGTCTGTGCCTTGTGTACCTGTCTTCAGGTGTTGTGGCACGTCCACTCTCTCACTGTGTTCTCAGCTTGGCTGCACCAGTTTTTTCCTGCTGTGCAAGCTTCAGCACTTGCTCTGAGCTTTCTGTATCCTGCAGCACAAGTCTTGCTGCTAATCCGGGTAGCGGTCTGCCTGCTGGTAGTGAATGCTCGTGTTTATTTATGCAAGCTCTCCCCACCTAAGGGATATTAAATAGAGTGCTACGGCGTGTGCAGCTTTGCTATTCAATCACTTGCGCTTAACAGCGTGTGTTATTCGGTTCTGCCGGTTGGAATATTACGTTCTGTGGAATTCCGTCTTGATTTCCGTAGAGGGAAGCTCCTCCTTTCTGAGGTTGGGGGCTACTGCTCCCTTGCCCTGATTCGTGCTATTGATGCACTTTCGGATTGTTTCGGGCGTTGCTGCCCCGCCCCCCCTGAGGGTGGGGGCAGTTGCTTTGCCTTTCCTATGGAGGGGCTGGAGCTTCCTAGCTCTATGCAGAGTTTGTTGGAACCCCAAGCATGCTGTGAGTGTGGCACGGGCCGCCAAAGTCTGTATCTCTAAAACGCATCAGAAAGTTATACTATTACTGACAATAAGGCGCGCGCACTTTACGGCTTTAAATATGCTCTGCGTGCGCTCTATGACAACCATAAACACATTTAATAGGTACTGCGTTAGGTGCTAAGGAAAAGTTTACTTACCTGCTTGCAGAGCAATAAAGAAGAAGAGGGAGATGACAGGAACAGGAAGGACTATAAATACGTGCACAATGCATGATGGACTACAGAAAAGAGTGGAACTAAGGGAATTGTCGGTTTTCAAGAAATGTAAAAAAAAATGTGGTTTGTTTTGTTGAACCTCCTGGAGACAGGAACACATGTGAAGATGGAGCATAAGGCTCGCCTCCGGTCTTGACATAGAATGACCTTTATTTCAACCCACTCCAGTCCACTGGAATCTGTGGTACTCTGGATCTCCTTATCGGATCCCTTCCTCCATCTAGAGCTAACCAGGATGGTATCCATCACCTGCTGCACGCGGCCTTCCAGATTGCCTGGGCTGCTGGGCACGCTCTTAGAAGGGGAGGGGCTTCTTTGGGGGATAATGGCTTAGTGGTGGTGTGCTTTGGCCTATTTTAGGAGATACAGCCTTCTCAGCCACTTCTCAGCCCTAGCGCCCCTCTGCTACATCCGCCTGTTCACTTATTCTTATTATTGTAAACGGGTTACTGGATAGGTCGATAACGTTTTGGAGGTGAATTTAAACTTTTGCTTACTTTGATTTTCCCCCAGTGTTGAGAAGGCTAATTTATAGAGGACAAGCCATTTTCAAAGCCAAACAAGCGGGAAGGAGGTGACACACCCAGAGGTTCCCTATGAATTATCCCAGAGGGAACTGCTCTTCTTCACTAAGTCTCGACCACTACTACTCAAAGGTTCTGTTTTGCACTTGCCAGATGCCCTTTTGCCCATGGTCCTGGCTCTATATAAATTGTTTTTACATTACATTACATTGTCATTAAAGTTTCTTGCATGGATTCTTGGAAAAAATGGTGCAGGGTTAGGGGCAGCAAAGATAATTAAAGTGTAAGGATGAATGAGAATGAGGCCGTAGATGGATAAGAGGGAATAAGGTTTTGGGTAGGTAGGCTAACCTAACACACCAACCACAACCCAGACAGGTTCCTCCTGACCCCAGCAGCCAAAGCGCCCCCTGCATTCCTCCTGGTTCTTGATTCCCTGTGGCCTGCAAGTCTGTTGCACCGTATTAGGTGACTTGACAGTGGTTTAATACCACAGGCCAAAAGGCTGCCGCCAGCATTCCCAGTCTCCCCACTTCACAAGGAAGAGTGGCAGAGGTTTAGATGGTCGATGAAAGGAGGAACCACTGTACTGTACGGGTGTGCTCACCTGCCCAAACGCCCCCCAAAATGGAATGGCACCACCGGCGTTAAGTGTCAGAACCTAGCCAGACTGTCTGTTTGAGCTCCCTGTGATCTCTTTCTTCTTGCTCTCATTATATCACACTGTCACCCCCTAGTTCACCCTCCACCCAATTCATGGCACCCTAGAACAGTCCTAGCATGTGAATACCTCCCCATGAGTGGCTCTGCAGCCCCTTTGGCAGAGTGAGAGATCCCCACTTCCTATAATTGTCCGGGTTTTCAGTGCCATCCTACTGATGTGGCGCTGATGAGTGATGGATTGACAGGTGGGGGGTAGTCAGGTGGGATACTGCACAGAAAACCACATTTACAGATGTGTCATGAGGTAATAACTGGCAGACAGCACAGTAAGCCCTATTTCTGACCCTTTAGGGGCAAAGCAGATGAGGCTGAGTTGGTGTCTGCATTGTCCACTACAACATGCATTCATGAGGAATCACATTTTTTATAAGTATTTCACCTTCTAAAACCCTTAACCCTTAGGCCTTCTCTTGAGGAGATGAAAGCAACCCCTAGTCCATAGCAATCGCTGAGCCAAAGCATATCCCCGAGCTCATGGATACCACTGTTCCCGGGGCTATCACTAACCCAGGTCCACCACCAAGACAGGTCCAGCTGCTGAACCCAGGGTAATCGCTGAGCCAAACGATACCCCCGAGCTCAGGGATGCTACTGTGCCTGGAGATATCACTGAGCCTAGGTCTATCACTGAGGCAGGTCCTGCTTCTGAACCCTGGGTAATGGTTGAGCGAGAGGATACCCCTGAGCTCAGGGATACCACTGTGGCTGGGGCTATCACTGAGCCCAGGTCTACCACTGAGCCGAGGTCTACCACAGAGGCAGGTCCTGCTGCTGAACCCAGGGTAATCGCTAAGCCAACGGATACCCCTGAGCTCAGGGATACCACTGTGGCTGGGACTATCACTGAGCCCAGATCTAACACCGAGGCAGGTCCTGCAGCTGAACCCAGGGTAATAGCTGTGCCAAAGGATACCCCTGAGATCAGGGATATTACTGTTCCTGGGACTATCACTGAGCCCAGATATAACACCGAGGCAGGTCCTGCAGCTGAACCCAGGGTAATTGTAGAGACAAAGGTGATCCCCATTAATGAACTCGGAGAACCACTCACTCAGTGTCTGCCCAGAGAGCTACTCACTCCAGGATTGGTATCAGTGTCGTTAGTAGGGTGACTGACATATTGAGAGGGTAGGAGCAGGAAATGTTGTAGGTGAAGTTTTGCTTGGATACGAGTCCACTTTGAGAAACCGTCGCTGGTATGAGGAGCTGATTGCTGTAGGTCGCATGCGTGCCATTCACCTGGAAGGGAGCAAGAGAGAGCCAGAGTGAATATGGAGCGTCCCAGACAAAGTGCACAATGTCACTCTTCAACACTTTGTCCAATGGGTGCTACGGAGGCGGGGCTTGGATGCCTTCAGCCTTGGAGAGGTTGATGGAAGCACATTGTGTCAGGCAAATGCAAGAGGGGACTGGGTACAGAGGATGCTCAATGGTCGTCATGGCGAAGAGTGATGTCCCTGTGATGGGAGCATGGGTAGTCAGTCAAAATCTCGAAAACAAAATATCGAATACAAAAAGACCGAAAAGAAAAATATCGAAAAAAAAAATATCGAATCAATCACACAGTAAAGGAATGGTCACTTATCATGGAAGGGTGGCGAAGGGAGGAGGGGCTATCGAATGCATGGGGTCTTGTCCTGAACACATTATGTTTAGTTTAATCTTATTTAAAACTCCCAGTTTAAATAACAAGCATTTTAAAAATACATCAAGAACAATACAACAACAATACGTACTGAAAGCACCTTATCCCTGACCTGGGATGTCTCAGAGAAGAGGTAGAGGTGCAGTGGAGCCTTCAGTGCAAGCCTGGGCATTCATTTGGGTCTGCCTAGCCATGCACCACCGCTGCACTGAAAACTAGAGTACTGAAAGCACCCTATCCCTGACCTGCAATATCTCAGAGAAGAGGTAGAGGTGCAGTGCCGCCTTCAGTGCGAGCCTGGGCATCCATGTTGGTCTGCCTAGAAATCACCACCCACCCAAGCTCCCTTGCAGAGAACCTGCTGTGTGTGGATTAGGGATCCAGTGCCAACCCTCACCGTCAGGGTGTTCCCACAGAGGGTGGAGGTGGTATTGGTGGCGACGACGACCGTAGCATTGGCATTGACATCAATCACGTCGATCCCCATGCAGGTGGGGTCCCTCAGGTGCAGGTTGTCCGAGTTGAACCCACTCCTCTCCAGCTGGCATTTTCCCTCAGAAATCTTCATCTGGCCAGAGAGGCACTCCACGATAGGGGTTGGAGGTGTAGCTGTAGTGGGACAAGAGCAGACATTCAGAAAATCGATACAAATAATGAGAGAGCAGCTCGAGTCTGGGAAATACAGGAAAAAGCAGAGAACGAAAGAAAGAAAAACCATCAAAGAATCTCGGATTATTGTTCACTCTCCCATCATCTTGACATCAAGGCTGGACTCGGGAAATCATGTGCACTGTTTGAGCCCATTTGGATGTCGTGGTAAGAAATACCATTAACCCGGAAGTAGATACTTGGAATACTCGCTACCGAGTCTTCCACCTGCTGCTGCCACTTATTGTTTTGTGCCAAATCTAGTGTGCAGTGGGATTTCATTCTGCAGTTGTTGGCAAACCAACATATTCGGACGGCGTCCAATCACATTGTAGCATTAGTAGAAAAGGATTTTTACGAGCACATCCACCTGTTACATTGCACAACTACACTCCTTATTCCTTCCCCTGTATGACGTCGGAGAAGATCACGGTCAAACCTTCCTTCCAGAAATACTCCTGCAATAAATATAGGCAATGGGTAAGGTCAAACAGTGCCTCGGAGCATGCTCCAGAAGGAAACGAAGCAAGGTTCAAGGTCAGGTGATGTAGCAAAGATCCAGTTCACATTGCTTCCAGGTCCTGTTCCTGCAGGTGATGCAGGTCTAGTTCATAGTCACATTACACTTCTAGACGTTGCCCCTGGAAGTTACGGGAGTATAATACAGCGCTAAGCATTACTTCTTGGCATTATTATCAGAACTGACTGTGAATCGGATGTTCTGCTTTTTGGCCCTACTCCTGAAAGTGGCCTAGGTAAAGGTCAAAGTCAAAAATTACTTCCAGGTGTGTCCTCACACGTGACCAAGACAAAGATCGATGTGAAGCATTGCTTCAAGAAGAGATAGGTTGGGAAGTGACAGAGCAAAGATCAAGGAAAAACATTGCTTCCAGGTCATGTCTCCAGAAGTGACAGAGGAGTATACTTTGCAGCCCAAAGGTTTCCAGAGAGGAGCCTGTGTGCCCTGAAACCGTGTGGGGGTGTGGGGTGGCAGGGTGCGTTACCTTCAGAAGTGTACAGGGTCAGGTTGCAGCTGCATGTGTTCGAGGTGGCATTCAAAACCTCATCTGCTGCACACGGTGGGGCGTGTGTAGACGCCGCTGTGAGAGAAAGAGAGGGAGAACAAGTCAGTACAGTGATCCAGGCCCTTCACTCCCATCACCTCCCTTCATTCTCATCACCTCCCTTCACTCCCATCACCTCCCTTCACTCCCATCACCTCCCTTAACTTCCATCACCTTCCTTTACTACCATCACCTCCCTTCACTCCCATCACCTCCCTTCACTCCCATCACCTTCCTCCACTCCCATCACATCCCTTCACTCCCATCACCTCCATCCACTCCCATCACCTCCCTTCACTCCCATCACCTTCCTTCACTCCCATCACCTCCCTTCACTCCCATCGCCTCCCTTCACTTCCATCGCCTCCCTTTACTCCCATCACCTCCCTTCACTCCCATCACCTCCCTTCACTCCCATCACCTCCCTTGATACCCATCACCTCCCTCCACTCAGATCACTTCCCTGCACTCCCATCACCTCCCTTCACTCCCATCACCTCCCTTCACTCCCATCGCCTCCCTTAACTTCCATCACCTTCCTTTACTACCATCACCTCCCTTCACTCCCATCACCTCCCTTCACTCCCATCACCTTCCTCCACTCCCATCACATCCCTTCACTCCCATCACCTCCATCCACTCCCATCACCTCCCTTCACTCCCATCACCTTCCTTCACTCCCATCACCTCCCTTCACTCCCATCGCCTCCCTTCACTTCCATCGCCTCCCTTTACTCCCATCACCTCCCTTCGCTCCCATCACCTCCCTTCACTCCCATCACCTCCCTTGATACTCATCACCTCCCTCCACTCCCATCACTTCCCTGCACTCCCATCACGTCCCTTCACTCCCATCACACCCATTCACTCCCATCACCTCCTTTCACTCCCATCACCTCCCTTCACTCACATTACCTTCCTTCACTCCCATCACCTTCCTTCACTCCCATCACCTCCCTTCACTCCCATCACCTCCCATCACTCCCATTACCTACCTTTCACTCCCATCACTCCCATCGCCTCCCTTCACTCCCAACACCTCCCTTCACTCCCATCACCTCCCTTCACTCCCATCACTTCCCTTCACTCCATCACTCCCCTTCACTCCCATCGTCTCCTTTCACTCCCACCACCTCCCTTCACTCCCATCACCGCCCGTCACTCCCATCACTTCCCTTCACTCCTATCACCTCCCTTCACTCCCATCACCTCCCTTCACTCCCATCACCTCCCTTGATACCCATCACCTCCCTCCACTCCCATCACTTCCCTCCACTCCCATCACATCCCTTCACTCCCTTTCACTCCCATCACTCCCATCACCTCCTTTCACTCCCATCATCTCCCTTCACTCACATTACCTCCCTTCACTCCCATCACCTTCCTTCACTCCCATCACCTTCCTTCACTCCCATCACCTCCATTCACTCCCATCACCTCCCTTCACTTTCCTTACCTCCCTTTCACTCCCATCACTCCCATCGTCCCCCTTCACTCCCATCACACCCTTTCACTCCCATCGCCTCCCTTCACTCCCATCACCTCCCTTCACTCCCATCACTTCCCTTCACTCCCATCATTTCCCTTCACTCCCATCACTTCCCTTCACTCCTATCACCTCCCTTCACTCCCATCACCTCCCTTCACGCCCATCGCCTCCCTTTACTCCCATCACCTCCCTTCACTCCCATCACCTCCCTTCACTCCCATCACCTCCCTTGATACCCATCACCTCCCTCCACTCAGATCACTTCCCTGCACTCCCATCACCTTCCTTCACTCCCATCACCTCCCTTCACTCCCATCGCCTCCCTTAACTTCCATCACCTTCCTTTACTACCATCACCTCCCTTCACTCCCATCACCTCCCTTCACTCCCATCACCTTCCTCCACTCCCATCACATCCCTTCACTCCCATCACCTCCATCCACTCCCATCACCTCCCTTCACTCCCATCACCTTCCTTCACTCCCATCACCTCCCTTCACTCCCATCGCCTCCCTTCACTTCCATCGCCTCCCTTTACTCCCATCACCTCCCTTCACTCCCATCACCTCCCTTCACTCCCATCACCTCCCTTGATACTCATCACCTCCCTCCACTCCCATCACTTCCCTGCACTCCCATCACGTCCCTTCACTCCCATCACACCCATTCACTCCCATCACCTCCTTTCACTCCCATCACCTCCCTTCACTCACATTACCTTCCTTCACTCCCATCACCTTCCTTCACTCCCATCACCTCCCTTCACTCCCATCACCTCCCATCACTCCCATTACCTACCTTTCACTCCCATCACTCCCATCGCCTCCCTTCACTCCCAACACCTCCCTTCACTCCCATCACCTCCCTTCACTCCCATCACTTCCCTTCACTCCATCACTCCCATTGTCTCCTTTCACTCCCACCACCTCCCTTCACTCCCATCACCGCCCGTCACTCCCATCACTTCCCTTCACTCCTATCACCTCCCTTCACTCCCATCACCTCCCTTCACTCCCATCACCTCCCTTGATACCCATCACCTCCCTCCACTCCCATCACTTCCCTCCACTCCCATCCCATCCCTTCACTCCCTTTCACTCCCATCACTCCCATCACCTCCTTTCACTCCCATCATCTCCCTTCACTCACATTACCTCCCTTCACTCCCATCACCTTCCTTCACTCCCATCACCTTCCTTCACTCCCATCACCTCCATTCACTCCCATCACCTCCCTTCACTTTCCTTACCTCCCTTTCACTCCCATCACTCCCATCGTCTCCCTTCACTCCCATCACACCCTTTCACTCCCATCGCCTCCCTTCACTCCCATCACCTCCCTTCACTCCCATCACTTCCCTTCACTCCCATCATTTCCCTTCACTCCCATCACTTCCCTTCACTCCTATCACCTCCCTTCACTCCCATCACCTCCCTTCACGCCCATCACCTCCCTTGATACCCATCACCTCCCTCCACTCCCATCACTTCCCTCCACTCCCATCACATCCTTTCACTCCCTTTCACTCCCATCACTCCCATCACCTCCTTTCACTCCTTTCACCTCCCTTCACTCACATTACCTCCCTTCACTCCCATCACCTTCATTCACCCCCATCACCTTCCTTCACTCTAATCACCTCCATTCACTCCCATCACCTCCCTTCACTTTCCTTACCTCCCTTTCACTCCCATCACTCCCATCGCCTCCCTTCACTCCCATCACTTCCTTTCACTCCCTTCATCTCCCTTCACTCCAAAGCATCAATATTTGAAATAGAAAACCACAACAGAAAGAGGATGGTCTGAGTAGCAGGATGAAGCGCGCTCCGCTCATCTACCCCAGCCAGAGCAATTCTTCAACAGTACGGAGAGCGTTTATGCCGCCTGTACCATCTGACACAGGGGGGTGGGGGGGGATGGAAGCAATAGCCAATCAGAGCGCTCGGCAGCTCACCTGAGCTCAATATGCAGAGAACGATAGCCAGTCCCAGCAGGGGAGTCATCTTTCAATTTTCTGTTTGATGGAGAACCTAGAAGAGACACCTTCAAGCTTAGATTCTTTGCAGCCAATGACGCCAGGAGTCAAGACTAAGACACAGTGGGGAGTCTGGGGGCTCCTTAGAATGGTAGTGTCCCAACCCCACAGCATGTAAACATCATGCATAAAAATATGTTGGCATGTTTTTCCTGAACTGTGCTTCTTTGTAATGATTTGCCAGGCGGAGCGGTGGCACAGATCGAAATTAATATGCTCTCCCCAATTGCTGTGCCTCACACACTTCAGCACCTCCACCCGCGTGTAATTTGGATGCAGGTGAAGATGCTGTGGATTCCTGTGGAATCCGCATATTTTTTGCAACTTTACGCAATAGTGGGGTTTCCATATGAATCCATGTAACTGGCGTCGGTCATGCATGGGCATGGCGGGTGGCATTTACACCCATTTGGTAATGGTCTGTACATTTCACAATAACACAGAAATACGGAATTTCCCAGATTTCATGATATGCCTCTGAGAATTGTTAAAACGGATAAAAATAGCAAAGAAGGGACTGCTGGGACAAAAGTGGACTCATGTTAGAAACTCCTGACTCTTGGGAGCTCCAGATATCAGCAAAGCCTGCCCCCACCTCTGTCTTTTATGGTGATAATGGGTTACTTAGAGTCCCTTTTATGAGACTATTCTATACAAACATAACCTGCTGATCCTTGCGGGAAGAGTGCATCCAACAACTCTAAGCACAGCTCATCTCTCCAACACCCTCTGGCGATAGTACTGCACACTGGGCCTCATCACGAGTTGGGCAGTAACGCCCAATAAACGCGGCGCTAATAGCCCTACCGGCAACCCCCCTATTAGTGCCGGATCACGGGTTTGGCGGAAGGGTTATTGCCAATTCCCCATTGGGCCCATTCGGGAATTCCTCATTCCCCATTGGGCCCAATGGGGAAAATTTGCGCTATTACCGCCGGCGGATTTCCCTCCGGCGGTAATCGCGCTAAAAATCGGCAATTTTGCCACAGATTTGCCGCAGATTTTCTCTCTCTCTCTCTCTCTCTCTCTCTTTCTCTCTCTCTCTCTCTCTCTCTCTCTCTCCCCCTCTCCCTCCTCAGCCTTTGCTGCCAGCTACACATCCAGAGAAATAAGAGTGGAGTTCTTGTAGCGACACGGACTGTTTTTTTTGTTGCAAAGGCAAATATAAAAAAATAGGAAATCATTTTATTGTGCTAATATTCCCTCTTTTTTCAGCTCTGTCTGTCTCTCTCTGCACTCTATCTCTGTCTTTCTCTCTATGCCACTGTCTCTCTATTTGGGTGAGGGCTGAGTTGTCTGGACATCTGCTAGAGCCACCCCAGGCATTGCTGTCAGCTCTGCGACCAGAGGGTAAAAGAGATCTCTCGAGGAGGAGGGCGGGCTGTGCTTTTTGCTAAAGCATCTGTTACAAAAATGTAATAGTTTTCAATTGCACCAACATTGTAACCTGACACTTTCTGAAACGTTTGCATGTGCATGTTTAATAAATGCTTTCAGTATATACTGTAGTTATAATTATAAAGTTACGTGTCTTATCTCACCGAGCAAAGAACTTTATCAAAATCTAGAATAACATATACATTATGTTATATAAAGTTATAGCCGGTGTATGGGAGGACTGGTCCAGGAGAGCCCCCTCCCCTGCCTCTTCTCCCCCGGTGAGGATCATGGCTCATCAGTTGTCCTTCCTGCCACCAGGGCCCAGGTGGTGGGTGGGGCACTGGCTGAAGACATTGACCAAACCTGCTCAATTTAGCTAGGCCCTGGAAACCATTTTGTCTAAATAAAAATGGCTTGAGCCCTGTGCACCGCAGCGCGGCCCCCACCCTTGGAGAGTGTCACTTCTCCCTGTGGCCGCAGTTCTCTGGCAGATGCGCTGCGAGCCCGTTCCCACGAACAGACAGACATGAGCTAGTGTCAGATACCAACACTGTAACATTTCACCTTCCGCAGTGTATCGCTGTTCATAGTATGACCCGGTCAGCAGGGCCGGGGTGGGAAAGAACTGTAAAATGGCCCCCTGACAAAAGCAGAGTCCCCAAATACTAATGAGTAAACCACCTGTGTTGAAACTTTTCTCTCCACGGCCCTTCTGACTAAAAACCGGTAAATTCCATACAGATGGCCGAATGTGTGTGTACATGACATTCGGGATGAAGTACCCACATCCCCATAGCTATGCGCAAATAGTAAAAGGTGTCCCGGGGGGCTTTTTGTGTTACGTGTTTCATCAAGAAGACTGCACCCCACGGTCCCGCACCATAAATGAACTAATGCTGCTAGAGTGCAAAGGAAGACAAATGTAACCATAATGAGAGCTCACGCAAGGGGTGAAAAATGCACCATATGTATGTCCAAGCTCACTATGTGCCACTGCCGCCTGTCTCATTGGTGGGCTGTTCCTGCATGCTCCACCAACCTTACTAGTACCTCACTTACCGCGCAGGTACAGGCATATAACAACATGTTGTAATGTTAGAAACGGCCGATTCATGGAATAATTAGCGCGGCGCAAGTGGGCAAAAACGTGCGAATCGCAGTGGAATAGCGAAAATCGCAGTGCAATTGCGAAAATCGCACGAAAAGCAGCGCACGTTGATTCATGGAAGGCCGTGCGCGAGAAAACCAGCGGATGTGCGATAAAAAGTGCGCGGCGCACGTTGGCGCACAGGCCATCTAACAGCGTGCGCCAGGCACAAACACGACCGCCACAAGAAAGCAGGCGGTAGCGTCTCTGCGGCTGTAAGAAATGTGCGCCAAAAGGTGCGCCAACAAATCGCACCTATATACTGCCATGATGAATGTCCCATACTGTGGCCCTCCAGGAAAAAAGACGTGCAAAGGGGTACCCACAAACACGGACACCCGCTGACAAAAAATACGTGTGCGTGTATACCGGGGTGCGCGGGAAGTCTAACATGCGATTTCAGCAGGGTACGTGCATCACAGGGGTTCGCGTGAAGTTTCACACGCGATCGGGTCTGGGGGAGCGGGCTACGTGTATATCAGGGGTTCGCGTGAAGTTCCACACGCGAACAGCCTGGATGCGTGTATTTCAGGGGTGCGCGGGAAGTTCCACACGCGAATAGCCTAGGCGCGTGTATTTCAGGGGTGCGGGGGAAGTTCCACACGCGAACAGCCTGGGCGCGTGTATTTCAGGGGTGCGCGGGAAGTTCCACACGCGAACAGCCTGGGCCCGTGTATTTCAGGGGTGCGGGGGAAGTTCCACACGCGAACAGCCTGGGCGCGTGTATTTCAGGGGTGCGCGGGAAGTTCCACACGCGAACAGCCTGGCCGCGTGTATTCCAGGGGTGCGCGGGAAGTTCCACACGCGAATAGCCTGGGCGCGTGTATTTCAGGGGTGCGCGGGAAGTTCCACACGCGAATAGCCTGGGCGCGTGTATTTCAGGGGTGCGCGGGAAGTTCCACACGCGAACAGCCTGGGCGCGTGTATTTCAGGGGTGCGCGTGAAGTTCCACATGTGATTTGACAGTGTGGGTCCTCCCAGGTGTACCCTGTACACCCTCCACGGCCCCTGCAGGCAGCCCACACCACAGGGGACTACCCTGCATCCCTGGTCATGTCCCGCAGGCAGCCCACCCACCATGGGCATGCCCCCCAGCAAAGGCACATGTCTCCTTGAACTAATGAACACCAACTCATGTCCCCTTGCACCCCCACCCCCCAGCACTGTGGGGCACCTGCCAGCAGGCCCCCACCCATGTCCAACTCATGTCCCCCACCCCCCCACCCCCCAGCACTGTGGGGCACCTGCCAGCAGGCCCCCACCCATGTCCAACTCATGTCTCCCACCACCCCCACCCCCCAGCACTGTGGGGCACCTGCCAGCAGGCCCCCACCCATGTCCAACTCATGTATCCCACCACCCCCACACCCCAGCACTGTGGGGCACCTGCCAGCAGGCCCCCACCCATGTCCAACTCATGTCTCCCACCACCCCCACCCCCCAGCCACCAGGGTCACCCTCCACCAGGCCCCCACTCATGTCTCCCACCACCCCCACCCCCCAGCCACCAGGGTCACCCTCCACCAGGCCCCCACTCATGTCACCCACCACCCCCACACCCCAGCAGTGCAGGGTCACCCTCCACCAGGCCCCCACTCATGTCACCCACCACCCCCACACCCCAGCAGTGCAGGGTCACCCTCCACCAGGCCCCCACTCATGTCACCCACCACCCCCACACCCCAGCAGTGCAGGGTCACCCTCCACCAGGCCCCCACTCATGTCACCCACCACCCCCACCCCCCAGCAGTGCAGGGTCACCCTCCACCAGGCCCCCACTCATGCCTACCACCACCCCCACCCCCCAGCCACCAGGGGCACCCTCCACCAGGCCCCCACTCATGTCACCCACCACCCCCACCCCCCAGCAGTGCAGGGTCACCCTCCACCAGGCCCCCACTCATGTCTCCCACCACCCCCACCCCCCAGCCACCAGGGTCACCCTCCACCAGGCCCCCACTCATGTCTCCCACCACCCCCACACCCCAGCACTGTGGGGCACCTGCCAGCAGGCCCCCACCCATGTCCAACTCATGTATCCCACCCCCCCACCCCCCAGCACTGTGGGGCACCTGCCAGCAGGCCCCCACCCATGTCCAACTCATGTCCCCCACCCCCCCACCCCCCAGCACTGTGGGGCACCTGCCAGCAGGCCCCCACCCATGTCCAACTCATGTCTCCCACCCCCCACCCCCCAGCACTGTGGGGCACCTGCCAGCAGGCCCCCACCCATGTCCAATTCATGTCTCCCACCACCCCCACCCCCCAGCACTGTGGGGCACCTGCCAGCAGGCCCCCACCCATGTCCAACTCATGTATCCCACCACCCCCACACCCCAGCACTGTGGGGCACCTGCCAGCAGGCCCCCACCCATGTCCAACTCATGTCTCCCACCACCCCCACCCCACAGCCACCAGGGTCACCCTCCACCAGACCCCCACTCATGTCTCCCACCACCCCCACCCCCCAGCAGTGCAGGGTCACCCTCCACCAGGCCCCCACTCATGTCTCCCACCACCCCCACCCCCCAGCCACCAGGGTCACCCTCCACCAGGCCCCCACTCATGTCTCCCACCACCCCCACACCCCAGCACTGTGGGGCACCTGCCAGCAGGCCCCCACCCATGTCCAACTCATGTCTCCCACCACCCCCACCCCCCAGCACTGTGGGGCACCTGCCAGCAGGCCCCCACCCATGTCCAATCCATGCCCCCCTGCACCTGGGTCCCAACATTCCCCAATCATGTCCGTAATGCCCATCCTCCCCTGCCAAAAGGCCCAACCAACTATCACACCCACCCACATATCAAAGGCAATTACATGTTACACCCCCAATGTAAATAATGCAATTTAACACATGTCTGTCACACACAATGGCTGCAAGTGAATGACAAAACACCCAACATGACATGCCTGAAAGCAATGAGATGATACGACACATTGAATATTAAAAAAATAATATGTATTGAACAGCAAATAAGAAAAAACACAAAGCAAATCAAACAAAACAAGATGAATGTCCAAGAAAAAATTCTGAAAAATTAAAATAAGCCAATTAAGAAGATCATCCTGGGTCCATGAGCCCTACCAAATTAAACCTAACTGACTACTAACTAAAAAGTGAACTATATACAAAAAAGTGGTGCATTGTCCAATCGCAACCAAAAAAAAATCAAAAAAACAAAGGAAACCTAACCCTAACTATACAACTATATACAAAGGCAGCGGGCTATTCGAACGGCTCACTGGTTGTTGTCATGGGCCAGGGCATCATCGAACTCCTGGTCAATGGCTTGGAGGCGGGCATGTTCCCTGGCCCCGAGGTCCCGCAGGGATAACGCAGTGTCCAGCTCAAACTCCCTGCGAAGACCCTCGAGGCACTCAGCCCGCCTCAGCGCCCTCCGCATGGAGTCCTCCGCCTTGACCATCATGAGCCGTTCCTCCTCTGCCCGCTGCCGCTCCGCACCTATCCGCTGGCACAACCTCTCCCACATGGAAGCCACTCCCATTCCAGGGTTCTCCTGCCCTCCGGCCGATGCCTGCACCCCTGATGTTGATGGCCCCGAGCCATGATGCCTCCCACGTTGAGCCTGCTGCTGCCTCCGACGCAACTGCCTGTGCCAGCACGACGGCATCCAGGCTGATGGAAACCACCGACGCCGTCGTGCACGTGCCCTGCCCGATGATGCCGTCACATCCTCCATCTGCTGGGGTCCAGTTGCTCTGGTGTCCACCCCTGCTGGATCTCTGACTCCCGACTGTGGCAGGGATGGGATCCCCACCGAGCTGGCTGCATTGGTCGGGGCAGGTCCACAGGGGGCCCTGGTGGCATCTGGGCTGGAAGACGGCAAGGAGAACGACTGGTGGATAGCCTGCACAGAGGAGGAGAGGGCCGCCACATTGGCCAACACATGCAGGAAACCCCCGAACATGGCCGATCCCAATTGGGCCACGTCGGCACGGTGCACTTCGTGATGACGTGCGTGATCCTCCCGGGAAGCACGCACGGCATCACGAATCACAGCCGTGCGCATCGCGACCCCAATCAGGACCTTCTCCGCACGGCCAGGGGTTCCCACGTCCGCAGGTGGAGGGGAGTCAGGTGACATGGACATCCCCTCTACCTGCGGACAGGCCTGGGACGGGGCATCCCTGCTGGTGCATGGTGGTGCACTCACAGGGTCAGGGACAGCGACATGCACAGGCCCCTCCACGGTGACCTGTGCTGCCTCCTGCCCCTGGCCCTGGACTGCACCACTTGCACCAGCAGGGATGCCCCCACCAGGCCCCATGTGTGCCCCAGTGGCGGCCTCCTCCTCCTCTGTGCAAACCACCAACCTGGATGGCTCCTCACCGTCTCCCACCGTAGCAGGCCCCTGTGGGGGCTCACCCACCCCTTCCGCTGCAGCCGTGGGGGCATCCCCGCCGCCTTGCTCCACAGCGCCGTCTCCGCCCTCTTCTTCACTAGCCGCTGCGTAGAGGGAGACAAAGAACACAAGCATCAGGGCACTGTACAATGGTCCCCTAGACAGGAAGCAATAGCAGATGAGCACCACTGTCAAAGTACACTTCCATCATGTCCCTCCACAACACATGGGTCAGTCCAGGCAAAACACACACAGTAACAGGCATGGTGCATGCCATGGACATTTCCATGCATGTCCAATGGACTCTTGAAACATTCAATGATATGTAACTCACATGCATCATGCCTCATGCCCATCACATGCACACACTTCACCTCAGTCACATCCATCTGGCCCCAAACACACCAAACACAGCGGTTACAAGGGTAATTTGGCTGCTTTACTGAATCTCTGCATTGTCACACACATGTGTCATGCATCCATGGCATGCACAAGTCACAGACACGCAGGTCAGGCACACAGACATGGCTACCATATATGTACCTGGCATCAGCACCCATCCCTCACCCCCACCCATGTCCAGGTACAGAGACTGGCATGCTCTCATGTTCAAAATCTGAATAGGGCTCCCCATGCGGCATTTCAACACATGCAACAACCATGTGCATCACACATCACTGGTCGCACATGCATTACCATGATGTCCCTGCACACATACATGCATACATGGCCTATGGCACACATACAGGCAAGTATCATAGAACCAGCACACCGCAACATGCCCTGTCTCACACAGTAATGCATGGACACTTACCGCTCAACTCCAGACGGGCCTCCCTCTCAAGGATCTGGGCGTGGAGCGCTGGGCGTACGCGTTCCAGGACCCTCATCTGGATGGAACTCATGCGGCCCCGGCCCCCCTCCACGAGGCGCCGGGCCTTCACAAGGGTCCTGGACCTCAAGTCCTCCCAGCGCTTCTTGATCTTCAGGACGTCGCGGGTTGCCACCCCCTCCGCGTTGATGGCAACCACACAGTCGGCCCAGATCCTCTGCCGTCCTTCCTTGCTGGCGCGGGACGATCCAAAGAGGGCATCATACTGCCCCAGGACATGCTCCACCAGGACACCAACTTCGGTGACAGTGAAGCTGGTGCCCCTCTGCCCCTCTGGCCTGGGGTTGCCACTGGTGCCAGATGTGGAAGTGCCCGACATGGCAACCCCAGAGGCAGGTGTGGGTGGGCAACTGGGTCCTGGGGCTGGGCTGTGGAGCGATGTAATACCAGTCGGGAGTCTTCAGTTCCAGCAGGGGTGGACACAGCAACTGGACCCCTGCAGATGGCTGATGTGCAGGCACCAAATGGCAGGGCACGGTGGCAGCAGGCAGGCAGGCAGGCAGCAGCAGATGGCAAGTGGGAGGCTGCTCGGGGCACTGGGGGGCAGTAACTCGGCCTTCTGGGCAGGAGCGTGGGCTTCAGTGTGTTTTCACGTGGCCAGCTTGATACGGAGTGATTTGGCACGTGAAAATCCTGCACGTCAGCGTGAAATCCGAGGAAAGGCCCTTAGCGCGTAAGCGCGTCAGCACGCATACGCGATTCTATTGGACCAGAGTCCCTCAGCGCGTAAGCGCGTCTGTGACGTGACCCGCACGGGTGTTCCCCACTCAGCACGTGATGACGGGGCACACGTGGAGATACTGCACGTCAGAGTGTCATCGCGTGTAATTGGACAAAAGTGCGCGTACACGCGATTGGCCTATGTACGTGTATTTAATGGGTGCGCGGCCACTTACACACGCAAGTACGTCAGCGAACCTGTATCACGTGGTGCGTGTGAAATTCCGCACGCTATTGGACTGGGAACTGGATTCCAGGGGTGCGCGGGTCACACGCTGTATCACGTGGTGCGTGTGAATTTCCGCACGCTATTGGACTGGGAACTGGATTCCAGGGGTGCGCGGGTCACACGCTGTATCCCGTGGTGCGTGTGAATTTCCGCACGCTATTGGACTGGGAACTGGATTCCAGGGGTGCGCGGGTCACACGCTGTATCCCGTGGTGCGTGTGAATTTCCACACGCTATTGGACTGGGAACTGGATTCCAGGGGTGCGCGGGTCACACGCTCGCCTAGAACACGCGCTAAGCATAAATTGCGGACTTTAACAATAACAAGCTCAGACGCCAGGATGAACATACCGTTCCTAGCAGCAGTGGCAGTGGGCTACCAAAGGAGGAGGAGGAGGATAGTCAGGGCCAGAATATTTACACCCAGAACCAGCCTTTTCGGGATGCCTGATGACCAGGTGTATGGGAGGTACAGGTTTCCACCACACATCATACTGGACCTGGTGAGTGAGTGGGAGGATGACCTCACATCACCTACCCTGTGCTCCCAAGCACTCAGCCCCCTGGAGAAGGTCCTCAATGTACTGCACTTCTTAGCCACTGGATCATTTCAGCAGACAAGTGCCATAGTGGGTGGGGTGTCACAGGCCACCCAGTCACGCTGCCTACACCAGGTCTTGAACATCATGACTGCACGCCCATCAGTCCGCAGGCACATGTACCTGCCCAGAACACCTGCAGAAAGGCATGCTGCCGCCCTGGATTTTTACGCAGTGGCACGATTCCCCAAAGTGCTAGGTGCCATCGACTGCACCCATGTGGCTCTACGTCCCCCCAGGGCATCTGAGCACATCTATAGGAACCGCAAGCACTGGCATTCCATCAACGTGCAGGTAGCATGTAATGCCAAGGGAATCATCACCTCAGTATATGCCAACTATCCCGGCTCCACCCACGACAGCTTCATTTACCGAATGTCCACCCTAAGCCGGGACCTAGAAGCTGGGCGGCATGGCGATACATGGCTGCTTGGTGAGTATGTATGCCACTGCACATGCATGCATGTTGGATACTGAGCAAGGTCACAACCTCACCAATGATACCAATCCCCACCTCCACAGGGGACAGTGCCTACCCTCTCAGCCCCCACATGATGACGCCAATTCGGAACCCCACCACGCCACCCCAGGTAAGATTTAACACAGCCCACATTACAACCAGGGGCATAGTGGAGCGCACATTCGGAGTGCTGAAGTCACGCTTTCGCTCCCTTGACCGTTCTGGCGGGCAGCTGTTATACGCTCCCCCAGTAGTGTGCAGGATCATAGTGGCAGCATGTGTCCTGCACAACGTTGCAACACGCCGGGGCCTGGCCGTGGACATGGTGGTGGCCCCACATCCCCAACCACATGCACAGCCGCTGCGCATGGGAGGGGAAAGGGCACGGGGGGAGGCAGCCCGTACACAGCTAGTGGCTAATTACTTCACATAGAAATCACACCCCTGTGGAGTGCACACTGCCCTGGCACATTCCATCTGACAATCAATGATGACTCAACCTGACACTGATCCTGAATGTCTGGAGAATGAACCGGGAATTCCATGTCAGCCTGAGATTGTTCACCTGGAAGTGTCACAATGTGTGCATCCCTACCCACACAGACACCACCAATGCAGTTTTGTGAAGTTACACATTGAAGCAGCTAAAATGAATACCCACTTGCAAAATGCAACAAGAGGACAGTGCCATGTCAGCCAACCCAACCCCAGCACTGCCACACGACACACCGTGCCATGTCATGCTAATTGCAGGTAAACAAAGTAATCCCCACAACATGACATCACTCTCACTATGTACAGTGGCACTATTAGAAACCTGCAACACCTAAAATGCTCACAGCAATGCCGGACCAACAACATACTTGAGCACGTAGTACCATTAACATGACATCAAAAATGTTACATATTAGTAGTCTCACCACCTGGAAATGCCTGCACTCCCACCACTACCAACTGTGCAGTGTTGGCGCCATGTAGAGTTGTAGGTGCACTGCTGCCAACATGGTCCCCATCGCCAGACTAGAGGTCCTTGTGTGGACTTGAGGAAGGGACCTGCAAATTGGGAGGTAGACACAGAAGAAGAGTTACACATCAATGCAACATGCAGTGTACAACACAACAGCAATATGCACTATGAATGTATACACAGTATTGACTACAGACTGGCCACACAGCTCATGGGAGTCCAACGTCACTGTGTAATTCACTGTCACTTGGGCACACCCTTTGCAAGCCCATGGAAACGGGAAGCAGGAGGGGTGTGTGTGACTCAAACCCAAGCATCTGAACCAAATACATTACAAGCCTGCATGTGCCCAGCCACAATGCAGCGTATGCCCACAGGAACCACGGAAGCCAACACATCGAAGCCAACACATCGGAGCCAACACATCGGAGCCAACACATCGGAGCCAACAGATCGGAGCCAACAGATCGGAGCCAACAGATCGGAGCCAACAGATCGGAGCCAACACATCGGAGCCAACACATCGGAGCCAACACATCGGAGCCAACAGATCGGAGCCAACAGATCGGAGCCAACAGATCGAAGCCAACAGATCGGAGCCAACAGATCGTCCCAAAAAAATTGGGAATAAAAGAAATCAAAATAAAAATAAAAATAAAAAACAATCAAAAATGGCCATTGATGGGCCCGGGGGGGTTGGGGAGGCCACCCAGGAGGTCCGAGGACAGGATGCACACCAGAACCCACCTGCGTGGATCCTGGGAAGATAAAACACCTCCATGGGCTCATGGCCCACACGGCTACCCTATTGTGGGAGTATCACTGCTGTCGCTATTATCACCCTGTGCAGCTGCATCCGGAGGTGGTTGCACTATGGGAGGCAGCCCACGCAAGGCCCTAGTCTGCTCCTCCATGGCTGCAAGCATGCGGGTGTGGTAGGTCTGGTTCTGGAGGATGAGTGTGCGGAGGTCCCCATGCAACAACTCACGGGATGCCCGGACCTCCGCCCTCGTTGCCTGCATCTCAGCTGAGAGCGTACGGGTGAGACGCTCCAGCTGCTGTTCTGTCCTTTGGTGTGTTGAAGCCTCAAGCTCAACAAGAGTCGTCCTGAGGTGTAGGAGCTCCTGCCTCAGGGCTTCCCTGTGGCCCTGGGACTCAATGGAGATGGCCTCCTGCAGAGTCGCCAGTGCCGCCCGCCTGTCCCTGTTGGACCCCAACATGTCCTCCCTGTGTGACTGGCAGATGGAGTCGGTTGCCTGCTCTAGTCGCTCCATCAGCCTTTCTGGGGGGACAATGGAAGTGGCCACCCTATCCATGGCCTGAGCCATCATCTCGGATGATGCAGCCTGTTGGGTAGCCATACCGTAAATGGATTGCTCCCATGCGGTATTGCCGGGTGGCGTACGGCCACCACGTCGGCGGGCACCACACCTGTCTGGGGCAAGGCAAACTGCGCCTTGCTGTGCCGGCACTGCCTGAGGCTGCAGGACTGCATTCCCCCTCTGATCTGCTGGCCCAGGAACAGGATCAGATGTCGCGGAGTGTGACCCTGCATCCGTAACCACCGAAGGCGTAGCTGCCAACACTGACATCCCCATGGAGGGTACTGACCCTGGTGCAGGTGGGTGAGACAGAACAGAATCCCTCCATGGAACACTCACCTGCGACGGCACGTAGGTCTCATCCGAATCAACACCTGAGTACAGCTCGGGGGAGGTGCAGCCAGAGACACCCCTTGAGAGCACGACCTGCAGCACTTGTGGGTTCTCCCCCACCACCACACCACGTCCCTCACTGGTGGTTGGTCGGCCCTGGGACACCTCCTGGGTCTGCACCATCTCCACAACCCCAGCAGTATCAGGTGCGTCTTCCCCTGCAAAGACATGAAAACAAAGTAATGGAAACAGGCATTAGCACCACGGCACACATTGAGGGCTGAGAAGCAAGAGAACCAGTACTTGATTGACACATGTCCCACATGACTAAAACCCTCCCATGCATGCACCCTCACTGCGTATGAAGTGCAGGCAAATGGCACACACTGATGACACCAAGATGGAAGATGAACAAATTTTCTGCATGCTGCCTGGCAGTGGCATCACACATTGGCCTGTGATTGGCAGGTGAAACACACATGCCATCACACAGATGGCATGTACCATTGCTATTGAGTGAAGATGGAGAGGAGGGCAGCACCTATTCATTCAGTCCAGTTCCCGCATGTAATAGCTTTTCTGATTCTAACAGGTCAGATTTTTCACCTGGAGCTGCCAGTCTGAAATGGTCAAATTGCACAGGGACATGTGTGTACAAATGATATCCAGGTAACAAAGTCACTCCACTTTACCATACCCATGTCAGACATGTGACTAGTGGACAGCGACATGCCTAGTGAAAGTGGTGGAATGCAAACAAACTGACTGAATGAACAGTGAAAAATAAGCAAATATGTTGTGTCAAGGTGACACTTCAAGGGCAACTGGCGTGCAGTTGTGCTAGATGTCTACTGTTGGCAGAAGGGATACTGCTATGGCCAAATGCAGCTGCGCAGGAAGTATTGCATGAAGCACATGGCTGACCCATACGACTGAGGCGCACACACTCTCACCTGGCACCCAAACAGAAGCCCTCACACACACACCATGCACATGGATGACACACACATGCATGTGCACTCACCGGACAATGCCTCGTAATCAGCCAGATCTCCCACGCCTTGGATCTGTTCCTCCGTGACGTAGGTCCCAGCGACTGACTCATGTGGAGTGAGTTCCATGTCTACTACTGGAGACCCACCTCCAGTCACTAGAGTTGCGGCATGACTTGAGGCCAGCTTACTCTTTGCCCTGCGCTTTAGGTCATTCCAGCGCTTATAGCAATCATTGGCTGTGCGCCTCACGATTCCAAGGGCACTTACGATGTCCGCAACGGTCTGCCAGTGTGCCTGGCATTGTGCAGGTGTGGTCTTGGATCCTGCAACAATGACCATCTCGTTGTCATGTCCGGACACATACTCGACAAGTGCATTCAGTTCGTCATCCGTGAAGCTGGGCTTCCTGGACGGGCCGGACTGTGTAGCCGTGTCTGGGGCATCAGCCTGTGCCGGACGAGCACTCTTCCTCTTCCGCTTGGAAGGTGGTGGTGATCCTGAGTGTCCTGCGCCGCTCTGGACACTAGGGGCAGGAGCCCTGGTGGACTCTGTATCAGGAGTGTGGGATTGCACACTCAGCATGGGAGTTGGTGCAGGCATTGGCTCTAGTGTGATGGTGTCAGGGGGAATGTCAGCAGCATGGACTAGGACCGACACTGTCCTGGCTGGGTGTGTGAGGGCAGGGGTGGATGGAGCCGCAGCTGCCCCTGCAGCCACTCCGCCCTGCCTCCTTGGTGCAGCAGATGACCTTGCTGCCCCAGATCCACGTGGCATGATGGCATCAACGTGCACCAGCGCACGTGTCGTAGCCCTGCTGACCTGGAAGTCAGCCATGGAGTCAGCCAGGTCTGGTGCCACAATGGGCTGGTCCAACAAGGGCTGAGCATGGATGGTGTCAGCCACTTCAGCCTCAACGGGAGGGGGGGAGGGGGGGGATGATGGGTGCCCTTGACTGGTCCTCCACACATGGGGGGACAGGCTCACCCTGCAAGTTACGACCACGTCCCCTACCGGATCCACCACGGCCACCACTTGTGGCTCTTCCACCTTTGCCACCCTTACGGAATCCTCGCCTCCCAGCCATGGCACTGATATTAATGTGCGTATGGGAGTGGCTGTAGACAATTGTCCTGGGCAATTGGGGGTCAAAGGGGTTGGGTACCAGATGGTAATTGTACCCTAGTGCTCTAGCACGGCTGATTGTAACCCCTGGGGAAAGATGACGGGTCACGCAACGCACAGGAGGCCCAAAAAAGGGAGATGACGTGCACGCAACCCCTCCTAGACCACGTGTGCAGAAAGAAAAACCTGCACTACGCTGTGGCACCCAGTAACACAAGAATGAACGTATGCGTGTCACACGCAGCCTAGAATGACCTCTGAAGGGGTAGGCTACACACGGGGCAAGCACAGAAGTTGGATACGTGCGTGACTCACCGTCTGCCAGGTAAAAGAGCGTGAAGAATGAGCGCGTTTGGCTGGCTAAACCCCCGCCAAAAGAAGATGTGTACGCTGTCTGAGAAGACAGGACAACAGTAGAAGGGGACACTGTTTGAGGGAACAGGCCCAGGTAAACCAGTAAAAGAGAAAAAAGAGAAAAAGCTGTCAGAGGTAACAGGGAATACGAACTGGAAACGCTGTGAAGTAAATCGCGTGTGAAACGACAAGAAGTACAGAATTCACCCACTCGCTCTCCACGAAAAGCACGTACAAGGAAATGGTGTTCTACATGTACCTTATATACAGGCCCACACGTACAGCGTCACTTACGCGGCGTGTACGTTCACCAATCACACGCTTTGTCACTCCTGCGTGTAGATCCATTTTCACCAATCACACGCTTTGTCACTTCTGCGTGTAGATCCATTTTCACCATTCACACGCTTTGTCACTTCTGCGTGTAGATCCATTTTCACCAATCACACGCTTTGTCACTTCTACGTGTACATCCATTTTCACCAATCACACGCTTTGACACTGGGACGTGTCACGCAACAATTTCCTGCACGTGCAGGTGACTATAGGCGCGCATATGCTGTTGACGGGTTTACGCGCTAAGGGCCTTTGCTGACGTGTGGGATTTCACTCCCTATCAGGCTGTCCACGCGTTCACACACGAGAGACCACGCTCCTGGCCAGGAGGCCAAATTACTGCCCCCCAGAGCCCTGAGCACGCTCCCACCTGCCATCTGCTGCTGCCTGACTGCCTGCTGGCCACGTGCCCCACAGTGCTGGTGGGTGGGGGTGTTGGGAGACATGGGTGGGGGCCTGGTGGAGGGTGCCCCTGCACTGGTGGGGGTGGTGGGAGACATGGGTGGGGGCTTGGTGGAGAGTGCCCCTGGTGGCGGGGGGGTGGGGGTGGTGGGAGACATGGGTGGGGGCCTGGTGGAGGCTGCCCCTGGTGGCGGGAGGGTGGGGGTAGTGGGAGACATGAGTGGGGGCCTGGTGGAGGCTGCCCCTGCACTGCTGGGGGGTGGGGGTGCAGGGGGACATGAGCAGGTGTGCAGGGTAGTCCCCTGTTTTGTAGGCTGCCTGCAGGGGCCGTGGAGGGTGTACAGGGAACACCTGTGAGGACCCACCCAGCCTAATCGCGTGTGATGATTCCCACGCACCCCTGTAATACACGTACCCTGGCCAATCGCGTGTTAAACTTCCCGCATACCCCTGTAATACACGTACCCTGGCTAATCGCGTGTTAAACTTCCCGCGTACCCCTGTAATACACTTACCCTGGCTAATCGCGTGTTAAACTTCCCGCGTACCCCTGTAATACACGTACCCTGGCCAATCGCGTGTTAAACTTCCCGAATACCCCTGTAATACACGTACCCTGGCCAATCGCGTGTTAAACTTCCCGCGTACCCCTGTAATACACGTACCCTGGCTAATCGCGTGTTAAACTTCCCGCATACCCCTGTAATACACGTACCCTGGCCAATCGCGTGTTAAACTTCCCGCGTACCCCTGTAATACACGTACCCTGCCTAATCGCGTGTTAAACTTCCCGCGTACCCCTGTAATACACGTACCCTGGCCAATCGCGTGTTAAACTTCCCGCGTACCCCTGTAATACACGTACCCTGGCTAATCGCGTGTATAACTTCACGCGTACCCCTGTAATACACGTACCCTGGCCAATCGCGTGTTAAACTTCCCGCGTACCCCTGTAATACACGTACCCTGGCCAATCGCGTGTTAAACTTCCCGCGTACCCCTGTAATACACGTACCCTGGCTAATCGCGTGTTAAACTTCCCGCGTACCCCTGTAATACACTTACCCTGGCTAATCGCGTGTTAAACTTCCCGCGTACCCCTGTAATACACGTACCCTGGCCAATCGCGTGTTAAACTTCCCGCGTACCCCTGTAATACACGTACCCTGGCTAATCGCGTGTATAACTTCACGCGTACCCCTGATATGCACGTTACCCGCTTTGCGTTCCTTGTTTGGCAGCCCTGTAAACTGGTCCAGGGTTAGCGCAGCCCTTTGCGATGATTTAGCGATTTTGATGGCTTTTCCTTGCGCGAGGGCGTTCTTGGGGGCGTTACTGGCGCTGCTGCAGGGTCGCTGCGATACTCTGCGCCACGGCTGGTTTGGGAGCATGAAATCCATGAATACGCTGTGCGCGGAAATCGGTTTTAGCGCACGTGCCTGGCGCAGTCAATCGCACACGGACACTCTGCGCCAGCCGCTTGCGACACTTTTCAGCGAAATTCTATGAATTACCCTGTTAGTGTATACGTAATATGCTCGAATTGGCCATATGGATGGTACAAGCAACGTCAAAAACGTGAACTTCGAAAAGACTCAATGAGTATTGTATCTTATATGAATGTTTATGTCTCTTCCACCTAAAATATGCAACACACGAGGAAAATACCTTTGCAAGCACATGCAAGGCCATTCCCCCCTTCACCCCCCCAGTAAAGCCTGCCAGACAGAAAAAGCAGAGGCCTGTGCTGCCCTGCACCACCTCCCCCAAGTCGGCTGGAGCCGCTTCAAGCATTCACATTCCCCCGCAGCACCCAAGGCCACGGCTTGCCACCTGAATTATTTATAACCCAGCAGTAAACCCCGGCCTTAAAACACAGATCCAAAGGCGCCCTTTCTTAGGCTCCACAACCCATCGGCTCACCGTAGATTAATGGCCACTGTAAAATTAGGACACCCAATATTATGGCAACACTACAGGAACACATCCATAATGACTTCTAACAAGACATGCGAGAGCAGACCACTCGTCCCATGCCCTGAGACCCAACCCCGCGACCTATGATACCCGGTCAACAGGACAAAGGTAACCATGTATTGATGTATCGCCACACAACCCCCCTCTAGGTGCATTCCTCCTGTGTTGCGTTAACCTGTAGAATAACCTATTGGAAGATTTACCAGGGAAGATAATAATGCAATGTTTAATGACTGCGGTGTGCGTGGCCCTAGGGCAGAAAGTCAGGAAAGACATTCATCTCTGACACTGATCACGGTTGGCACAACAACACCGCCCGGATGAGCCCAGCTGACCTGCCAGGCCCAGCCCAACCCACGAGGGTAACCAGTGACGTCCTCCAGCTGTGGCAAACCACATCGAAGCAGCACCTATAACTAGTCATCGCCACCCAATCCCCACGAACTTGTGCCCCCTATAGCATGTAGGTTCTTATGACGTTTTTTGTAAATATATACGCCTGTCTTTGCTATTGTCAGACAGAGCACTCTCGGAGTTTGCAGAGTTCTTTACATGGCCTATTTTGATTGATAAACTCCCATTTAAGCTCACCCTCAGTTTGTCCTGGCCTTATTCCCATCCTGGGAGAGTCCATTATTGTCTCTCATTGTCGGGAGGATCGTGCTATCTGGGGACGCTTGCCTTCAGTGGTGACCCCGAAAGCGTGATTTTAATTTCTCTCCTAATATATATATATCCCTACCGTCCCCTTTGGCACGAAAATATCCAGTCGAAAAGGGATACGCACTGTGCGCCGGCTCCGGGAGGCTGCCCGCCAACGGCGACTGGTACGCTCAGAAGTGCGCATTCACCAGAGAGAGGGTACGGGATCCCGGTTGAAAAATCCCCTTTGAGTACCGCTCGCCGGAGCCGGGGCTGACCGTTGAGCAAACGGCAACACTGCCTGGACGGACCCAGTTTCGGAGACTCTCGGTTCAAGATGGGCACGTGAGTATTGAGTGCGAGAGACCTTAAAGGGAGTAGGGGAGGAAATATAGGACAGGGGACGAGACGGGTTGAAAGGGTCACTTTGGGTCTACTAAGGACCACTTTAAACTTTCCTCGCTTTTTCTTCGCATATGGCCATTAGGATTAAGAGGTGAACAGAGATAAGGAGACGGGAACCTAGCTCCGCAAGGGGGTGGAAGGCGGCGCCACATAGTGCTATCTTGACTAGTACTGGAAATATATAAAGAAGTGGAATATGAGATAAAGGTGTCTGGTAAAGGAAGACACGGAAAATATATTAGTGACTGCTACTATTTCTATTTTTCTCTCTTGGTTTACGGGAAAATAAAAGCGGGTTAGTACAAACAAAGATATAATGTAAGTATAAAAATAATTTTACATCAAAATTAGGAGACGAATATATATATATATATCAGATTAAGACGGACAGGGACAGTTGGCAAGGGAGGAAAGGGAGGACAAACTGGGCTGTGAATAGAGTGCTGCTTATGTGTGTGTATGCATCGTATATGTCAGAACATATTTGATATAATAAGTGTGTAAAGGTGGTCAGAAATACGTAATTGTGGTATGGTTACGGTAAGGGTGACCAGGAGAAATATCAGAAAGAAGAGTGTAATGTGGTAAAGTGAGTGTTCATTTCCTTAATCTGCTGGGTTCAATTGTCACAGTTGTTGATGGTTTGCTCTTGTACATGCCCCCTAAAGAGTATAGAATAGAGGCTGTGTGCAGCCATTCTCATACTGTACAGGTGGCGGGAAAACACGCCTACGCACAATAAGACATAAGTACGTGAATTCATATGGTGATACGTCCATATTAAGAGACAGACATACATAGAGAAGTACACTAGTATCCAGTAAGTACGAAGTATGGGGGCAGAAACACCCTTATCACATATTTGTAAGAGCCTACCTGGGTACGCAGAACGGATTAAGAAATATCATGACCAGTGGATCACAGAGTTGAAGGGGGAAGGATTACCTCAGATATGGCCCGAAGGGGGATCATTTGACAAGGGCGTCTTAGATATGGTAGCCACATGCATTTGTTTGAAATATAAGGGGAAGCAGCTACACAACAGTAGAGAAATATTAGACCTATGGAGACTGTTTGAAGAAGTACCCCACCTAAGAAAAGGGAATTAGATAATGACCTACCATTTACTACTGACAACCCATTACTGATACCAAAAGATGACAAGGTATTTCCGAAGGGAAGCCACCGATAGAGGTAACTAGGCTGTACCCAATACTAAATAAGCCAGTGCCCGCAGAGGGATATAGTGACCCAACTTATATACCCCCAACGACAACCACTACCACTCAAGGGCCAACTGCACCCCCACCATATGAGAGTCATAGGGAACGAGAGCAGGTAAGTACACCAAGGGTGGATATACAGAAATTGACAGGAGATCTAGAATCAAGACTCTCCATAGCCAAAGACGAGCTCTCGAGAATAAAAAGTATATGTGAGCGGACTGCAATCAATGCCGCTAGATCAGAGCCTGCATCAGGAGCGCAGAGTGAGAATAGGACATTTGGAGAACGGTGGAAAAAAGGAGAGATACTGTTTAGGATAGAAGAAGAACCAACACGGATAATTGAACAAGAGGGAAGACAGGGGTGTACTGGTGATGAGGTAAGGACCACAGGAGGCAGAGAGGAGCTATTGTGTTATATAGGGGATGACTTAGAAGAAGGTGAAAGGCTAAGTGTGGCAATGGGAGGGGGTAGCGAGGAGTTGGATGGCGCATGCTCAATGAGAACGATGGATGAGGAGTGGACAGGGCGACTAAGGAACAGGTTGGGAAAAATGGCGCCATTAGGAAAATCATGAGTAAAGGTGGGTGCAGATACAACGACAAAGGGGAAGTTACAACTCCCATTAATACATAGAGGAGGAGGGAGGCCGAATTACATACCCTGGGCTCAGATGGATAAGGCCAATTGTTAAAATTATTGCCCCCGCTATCAGGAGGGGCAAGCAAGTGGATATATGCCTTTGAGAAACACACAGCCGGGGTACCTCTAGCAATAGGCGACGTGAAGAGTTTGCTAGTATCAGCAGTTGGGGATCAAGCTGACAGAGTATTGGTAAAAGCTGGCTTCCCGGGAGTAACGTTAGACTGCGACCGTCATGATGGTGCCTCTTTTCAATACAGTACGTGCCAGGGTGTGGGATGCCTTGCGGGAAACGTTTCCAGATATCCCAGATTTGCAGTCAGTAATGCAATGTACAATGAATGACGGGGAAGATGCTATGGATTACATTTTCCGGGTCCAAGAGATGTGGAGAGCCGAAACGGGCACGCCCTGGTATCAATCAACATCATTTATAATAAAGAGGGGGCTCCCAAAAGAGGTGCAAAAAGCACTTGACAAAATAGCAGGTATTGAAGCAAAAGGTTGGCCCGAAATTCAGAGCATAATAGTTCACCACTGCAAACGAATAAAAGAAAGGGAAAACGAGGTGGCGCAGAGAAGATTGGCAGACGAAGCGAAACTAGTACAAACAAAGCTGGTGAAGGTCGCCGCAGCAGTAGGCAGGGAGATGACGAGGAGGAAGGGCTGGTAGCAATACAGGGGAGGATGGCAACGAATTGGGCAGGAGTAGGGCCACGGCAGTGGAACGAACAGGAGCACAGTGGAAGTCCGCAGTGGCAAGATTGGGCCCCTTGAGGGGGACGAGGTGGGTACAGGGGCCGAAGAGGGGGCGGACAAGGGTACGGGGGAATGGGAGGAAGTGAATGGCAGGGTCCCAGGGGTGCGCAAGGAAGTTGTTGGAACTGCGGGAGGTGGGGACACTTTTCCAGAGAGTGCAGGAATAAAACAAACAATGGGTTTCCAGAGGTAGAACTATATGGCCATCCTCATCCGGGGAGCCCATATGGTCTCCCAATGGGACAACTACAAAGGGACCCAGGGCAGGGGTAACCGGAGCAAAGGCAGGGGCACCAATACAGAACACAGAATCACCAAAAGAATAATGACACTATGCACCACGCCCCAGGTAACCCTTTCGCGACAACAGCAACTGGGGCCCCAGTACCAGCCCCCTATAGTGGGGTATCAGTAGTTTCAGGGAGCGTGTTCAACCAGGGGGGGAAATGAGACACCCCGCATAGGACAGCCCACAGAGAACACTTGCGTGTCCAGTTCTATCTACAACCTACGATGCAGCAGAGGAACCATTGGTAGGGGCGCAGATAGGAGACAAGCAGTTCATATTCATGGTGGATTCGGGAGCGGAGAAATCATGCATTAAGGAGGGCCGGTTTCCGTTATCTAACCGGAAGTTAGAGACGCAGGGGTTCTCTGGGGCTGTGATTGAAGTTTCTTACACAGAAGCTTTGGATGTGACAGTGGGGGGGTAAAACTGTAAAAACACCCTTATTGTATTATGAACATTCGCCAATAAACTTACTAGGAAGGAACCTTCTTAGCAAGCTTAACATGACAATATCATTCACAGAAAGAGGAATAGTGTGTTCGACACCAGGAATATGTTCATTACGTTTAATGCTGGTAGTGCAGGCTCACACAACTGCTCCGGAAATACGCAGCCTGCCAGTGGACGAAAGAATGTTCATTGAGGGTTTGAAGACACTGGCTCAAGTAGTCCCTGAGCTAAAAAAGCTGGAGTGGAGAATACCGGCGGAATTCATCTTCCGCCCAATAGTACACCCAGACATAACACCAGGGTCAGTGGTATCCTTAGACTTACATGCTGTACAGGTGTCAGCCAAAAGGATTGCTGTAATTGGGATGGACATAGACGGGTGTGAATGGCGCACAGTACTGTGCATCAATGCTAACATTGCCCTACGAGTCTTATCTAATGAGGATCTCTTCTCTGATTCAGAAAATGATGGTGAAATAATAATGGAAATAGCAATGCCCTGTGACATTTTGATTCAGGCTAGGCAAATTCCCGTTCAGTTGATGGCAGTAGTGGGAACACCACCGTCATTTTTTGACGAAGACATGCGACTGGTGCCAGGCAATTTGTGGACAACAGGCCCCCATGATGTGGGGTTGTTGCATGGAATGACGCCAGTGGTCATACAACTCAAACAAGGGGCAATCCTGCCCCGAGTAAAGCAATATCCATTGTCCCGTGAAGCTGAGGAAGGGATAAAAGAGACAATAAATGCATTATTAGCTCAGGGAATAATAGTGCCTTCAAACTCACCATGCAACACCTGTATCTACCCGATTAAAAAGCAAAGGGAGGGGCTTGGAGGATGATCCAGGCTTTACGCCCCTTAAATGACGTCATACAGAAAGAGTTCCCTTTGGTCCCAAACCCTGCTTCAATATTATGCAGTATCCCAAAAACGGCATCACATTTTACAGTGGTCGATTTGAAAAACGCATTCTTCTCCATCCCCTTGGCTGAAGAAAGAAGATACCTGACGGCATTCACCTTAGGGGGAAAGAGATACAAACATTGCAGATTACCACAGGGATACTGTGAGAGCCCAAGTATATTCAACCGCATACTACACGAAGACTTGAGTAATTTATCAGTTGAAAGCACAATCATTCAGTATGTAGACGATCTGCTCGTCTGCGCACAGAATGAAGAAACATGCAGAAAAGACTCAGTAACACTCCTGTCACTGCTGGCAAACAAGGGGTACAAAGTGGACAAGGAAAAGCTACAATACTGTCAGGAAGAGGTCTTATACTTGGGGCAGCTGATATCGAAAGATGGAAAGAAAATAATCCCTGACAGGGTAGAAGCAACAAGATCAGTAAGAGAACCCACAACAGTGAAGGAGATGCAGAAATTCTTGGGAATGTGCAATTATTGCAGAGCATGGATATTAGATTATGCAGCCTACACGAGACCATTACTGCAAGCACTCAAGGAGGCACAACAAGAGAACAGGAAAATAGAATGGTCAGAAGAGATGAGTGACTCATTCAAGTCACTAAAAGAATTGATTTTGAGTGCTCCAGTACTCGCCAACCCTGATTATGAGCGCAAGTTTTTCCAATTCTCACATTGTAAGGGAACACTCATGACAGCTGTACTGACACAAAAGACTTCTCTAGGACACAAACCGCTGGCTTACTATAGTGGCACTTTGGATGCGGTGATGCAAGGACACTTTGCATGCCAGCAGTCTCTCGCCGCCGCCGCGTTCACCATTGAGAAAAGTGCCACAATAGTAATGGGATGCCCTGTCACATTGTTTGTGGAACACTCGTTATTCGCAAGCTTGAGAGATCAAAAAGTACACTGACCACACAGCGAGCGACTGCATATGGAATAATACTGTCCAGTGCCAATATCCATGTGGTACGATGCAGGACAGTGAATCCAGCAACATTCATCACAGAAACATGCACACTGGAGGACATGCAGGAACACAACTGTGCGACTTACACAGAGGAAAAACGGGAGGACACAGTGGTGTGCGAGAATGCCCTGAGCGAGGGGGAGGTGTACTTTGTGGATGGGTCAGCATCAATTGACATGGACACGGGAGAGAAACATGTGGGGTTGGCAGTGGTGAGGTTAGAAGAAGGTGAGTATGAGACACTAGTGCAGTATCGCCTTCCATCCCATTTATCAGCACAGGCAGCGGAACTCATTGCCTTAATAGAAGAACTACATGCAGCTAAAGGTTGTGCAGTAACAATATACACAGATTCAGCTTACATGACGAAAACAGTACATGGAGGTCTGGCAAGATGGGGGCGGAGGGGGTTTCGAAGAGCAGATGGGACTCCAGTGCAACATGCAGAATTGCTGAAGGAGTTAATTGAGGCCCTAAAAGACCCAACAGTGGTAGCAATAGTGAAGTGCCAAGCACATACGTCAAACACAGACGTTGTGTCTTTGGGGAACGCGGCAGCGGACACTGCCGCCAAGGAAGCTTCATACTTTGAAAAACATGAAACAGGTGAGTACATGCTACAGCACAAGACAAACGTAGAGCTCCCAGAAGGATACAATGCGATGCCCATATCACAAATACTAGAGCTGCAGGAAGGAGCAAGTGGTGATGAAAAGATGATGTGGGTAAAACGAGGGTGCAGCCAATCAGCAACAGACTTGTTATGGTGACAAAACAACTCAGGGAAAGTGGTAGTGCCGGTCAAGCTATTGTAAATGGCATTTCAGCAATTACACTTTCCAGCCCACAACACGAAAGAACACATTGCAGCAGAGATACAAGAAGACTGGTTCGTGCCCTGTCTCCAGGAGCATGTATCAAGATTGACAATGGAGTGCACAACGTGCCAGATATACAATTCTGGAATGACGTTACGTACACTCAGGGGAACAATTCCACAACCAGTAGGACCCTTCAGGGAGTTGCATATTCACTACGCGGATATGGGAGAAAGGTGTAATGTGGCACGCTACATGATTGTGGTTGTATGCCCATTCTCGAGGTGGGTGGAAGCAGGCCCATGTGCACGACCTGATGCTAAAAGTGCTGCAAAGTTCCTGATGAGAGAAGTATTCCCGCACTGGGGAATTTGCGACATAATTCGCTCAGACAACGGCACTCATTTCGTGAACGAGCTTTTCAAAGAAGTGACGACCTTATTGGGAATAAAACATAAATTATGCTCAATTTATCATCCTCAAAGTAATGTTGTGGTGGAAAAGATGAACGGACTGTTAAAAGGGAGATTGTCAAAATTATTTTTCTCATTAAAGAAAAACTGGATTTACTGTTTACCCCTTGCGCTGTTTGAGCTGAGGAATCAGCCAAGCAAGGACCACCATTTGTCCCCGCACGAAATCGTGACCGGGAGACGAATGCACACAGCAAACTTGCCACTGCGCCAACACTCAGACGCGCACAGAAGCGCTGCGATATTGGGAGATGAATTCACGGAATACCTGAAAAAGCTAATTAGGGCGGCGCGCGCCATATCAAAGCAGCTCTCACCACCGTTCACAAGGGAAGAGGGGAACACAACGGAACCTGAAACACCGGTACAACTGATGCCGGGAGAGTTCATTTATGTCTGGAGCTTTGTGCGCCGGTGGAATGCACCACGGTTCCACGGACCATATGAAGTAGTATTTTGCACCCCTACAGCTGTAACAGTTAAGGGCCTCAAGTACTGGATACATTTGACGGATGTACGAAAAGCATATAATAGTGTGCAGGAAGAGGTGGATGAGGAGGCACAGACAAAAGCAAACAATGCTAATGAAAATGATGAGTGAATACAAAAATGTGTGTGGATGAAGTATACCTGCCAGAGAAAATTGTTAACAAAAAACCTTATATTACAGGTTATCTATAATGATGAAGGATTGAAGGATTGCAAAAAAAAAAATAATAATAATGATGGGTTTATGTGTAAAAAAAAAAAATAATGTGAAGATTACGTATGTTGTATGCTCCCTTCTCTGTACATCCCAACCCCCCTGCCCTACCCAATCCTATTCCCCTTCCATGATACCTTGGCACTGGTAGTGCCAAAAAAAATGTTTACATGCACGCACTTAATGCACTTTTATATCTCAAACAGGAACTACCATGGCATCTAACGGGCAGCCTACAACGGATAGACTTATTAGATACAGAGAATTTTTAGCTGAAAGATGTAGATATTCGTATGAGTGTGGATTGTCTGTTTGCATTACATTTTTCTTTACAATTATGTTTGGCCTGGTTACGTATTGGTTCATAGCGTTCAGCTCTATTGAGATGAACGAGGGGGGAGGGGTTAACGGAACTAATGTGACAAATGAAACAGCAATTATAAATACTAAAGAAGGTGATTTTTTGGTATGGGATGGAACTAAACTGGTATGGGGATATTACACAACACCATCCAATGTTGCTATCTCGCAAAATGAAGGCCTGCGGGGGGAAATGCAAAACAGTACAACTTCCCCACCAAAAGTATCTAATTACAATGTTCACAGTCTAAATGATCGTAACCCCTCTGCTATATCCTGGTTATATAACAACCATCACCAGCCGGCCCGCTCCCATAACAAAAAACACACTGTTAGATAGCATGAAGAAAGAAAATGAAGAAATGACGAGGTACAAAATATTATATGATGATTGGGCGAAGGGGGGCGAGAGGGAGAAAGGGGGGCCCACACTGTCCATTGCCCATGCAGCTGGGAAATACCTTAGAAAAAGAAATAACAGACGGAAAAGGGAGGCGGGGAGGAGAAAGTATGATGAGTATTATGGGTTAGGATTAGACAAAATGAAGACCCACGACACCCCCACCAGACAAATAAATGGTATGCGGACATGAGTGCAACGGCTAAGCAAACAACGAACGAGAGCTGTTATGTCTGCTCCCTCATTCCCCATGCTTCAGGTACACCCAAAGTATTGTTACCGAAAGAGTTGCCTATTGTCGATGCCCAGTGCCTCCTTCATCTCACGTTGTGCAGAATTAAGAACACCTTCCAGGCACATGAGGTAACTTTTAGGATGCTGCAGAACGAGAAGACCTGTTACCCAAAGGCAGTAGGAGTGGTATGTTTGGAGGAGCCATTTTTTATAATACAAGGGACACTTTTTTCGGACAACAAGTGGAAGGACGAAGAAATAATGTGCAAGGCTGAAGCACTGTGGGGTGTGGTACCAGAGAAACTGCAATGGATAGAAGAGACATGCACACCCATATGGAAGGAACACATCTCAAAATTGACTTGGGTAACGGCCATCGAAAAACCCTTCAAGCTGCAGAAGGAAATAAACTATGAACTTTGTTTCAAGGGAGACGGGAGAACCACCATGAGGGCAAACAAGAACTGTAACAAGACCCTCACCATCCCAGATATGAGAAAAGGGACAGCGGCCCTAATGGATACCTATTGGGTATGTGGCAACCAGGCATACCTACACCTCCCACAATCCTGGGGTGGCAGCTGTTCATTGGCCACCCTGCACTCCGCGCTAATGGTAATCCCGGAAAGCCACATTGATGGGGGCAAGGAGACGCGAGGAAAATCTCAACAGAGTGAGGCCCAACCAACTGCAGAATCACAAGTATATGTCCTGTCCTCCGGAAACAAGGAAGGGGCGCTGTCCCGAAACAGACGATCATCGAACTACATATCAAAAGCATCATCAGAACTGCTGGCACAGATCCCGGATAAATATCGATTATTCAGCTCTGCAGAAACTTTCTCCGCCTCACTCGTCCAAACTATCCAGGCGCGAGCAAATGCAAAGTGGCTCCAAATCACACGTTGGGAACTGATCCAACTGGCAAATGATACTGAAGAAGGGTTTAACGTAATAAAGGTGGAACTCCGAGCACTACGGCTAATGACCATGCAGAACAGGTATGTCTTGGACCTGTTGACAGCAATGGACGGAGGTGTTTGCCGAAAAATTGGAAGTGCCTGCTGCACTTTCGTACCTTCTGAAGACGCAGATAACGACTCCCTGTCCCATGTGATCGAAGCAGTACACAACCTAGGAGAAAGAATGAGAATGGAAGGTGGAGCAGAAGAAAGTACATGGTTCGACAATATCTTCTCCTGGGTCCCATCATGGCTGGGAATGACTGTCAAGTTTTTGATGCCGGCTGTAGTGTTCCTCCTTTTCATTTTTTGCCTATGCCAGGTGGGTCTTCGATGTTGTGCCAACGCAGTGCCGAATGGTGCAATGATGATGGTGACAATGGTCAACGCCCGCGGTACAATACAAACTATGCAGGAAGCACAGGTACAAACGGGAACAGATTACACGTCAAGATTCCAGATGGTGCCCATGTACCACGACAAGGATATAGTAGATAAGTTATGGCACACTACAATTAAATAACCCCGTGTACTTGAATGGTATGAGGAAGTGTGGGTGGACCTAGAAGGGGAGAGCGTTGTATATACCTGACCTGTACCCCAGATGAATATGCTAGGAGAGGTGAAAGCCTGCGAGGGGTGTGCAGGGCATGGATGCCCATAAAAGGCACCCCTGCATGGGATGACGCTATAGCTGACGAGGAAGAGTGCAGGAGGTTGGAGGATTTAAAGTTTTCGTTACTTAAGTAACGAAAGGGAGGAAATGTATGGGAGGACTGATCCAGGAGATCCCCCTCCCCCGCCTCTTCTCCCCCGGTGAGGTTCATGGCTCATCAGTTGTCCTTCCTGCCACCAGGGCCCAGGTGGTGGGTGGGGCACTGGCTGAAGACATTGACCAAACCTGCTCAATTTAGCTAGGCCCTGGAAACCATTTTGTCTAAATAAAAATGGCTTGAGCCCTGTGCACCGCAGCGCGGCCCCCACCCTTGGAGAGTGTCACTTCTCCCTGTGGCCGCAGTTCTCTGGCAGATCCGCTGCGAGCCCGTTCCCACGAACAGACGGACATGAGCTAGTGTCAGATAGCAACACTGTAACATTTCACCTTCCGCAGTGTATCGCTGTTCCTAGTATGACCCGATCAGCAGGGCCGGGGTGGGAAAGAACTGTAAAATGGCCCCCTGACAAAAGCAGAGTCCCCAAATACTAATGAGTAAACCACCTGTGTTGAAACTTTTCTCTCCACGGCCGTTCTGACTAAAAACCGGTAAATTCCATACAGATGGCCGAATGTGTGTGTACATGACATTCGGGATGAAGTACCCACATCCCCGTAGCTATGCGCAAATAGTAAAAGGTGTCCCGAGGGGCTTTTTGTGTTACGTGTTTCATCAAGAAGACTGCACCCCACGGTCCCGCACCATAAATGAACTAATGCTGCTAGAGTGCAAAGGAAGACAAATGTAACCATAATGAGAGCTCACGCAAGGGGTGCACGAAAAATGCACCATATGTATGTCCAAGCTCACTATGTGCCACTGCCACCTGTCTCATTGGTGGGCTGTTCCTGCGTGCTCCACCAACCTTACTAGTACCTCACTTACCGTGCATGTACAGGCATATAACAAAATGTTGTAATGTTAGAAACTTAGTGTATACGTAATATGCTCGAATTGGCCATATGGATGGTACAAGCAACGTCAAAAACGTGAACTTCGAAAAGACTCAATGAGTATTGTATCTTATATGAATGTTTATGTCTCTTCCATCTAAAATATGCAACACACGAGGAAAATACCTTTGCGAGCACATGCAAGGCCATTCCTCCCTTCACCCCCCCAGTAAAGCCTGCCAGACAGAAAAAGCAGAGGCCTGTGCTGCCCTGCACCACCTCCCCCAAGTCGGCTGGAGCCGCTTCAAGCAGTCACATTCCCCCGCAGCACCCAAGGCCACGGCTTGCCACCTGAATTATTTATAACCCAGCAGTAAACCCCGGCCTTAAAACACAGATCCAAAGTCGCCCTTTCTTAGGCTCCACAACCCACCGGCTCACCGTAGATTAATGGCTCCTGTAAAATTAGGACACCCAATATTATGGCAACACTACAGGAACACATCCATAATGACTTCTAACAAGACATGCGAAAGCAGACTACTCGTCCCATGCCCTGAGACCCAACCCCGCGAACTATGATACCCGGTCAACAGGACAAAGGTAACCATGTATTGATGTATCGCCACACGACCCCCCTCTAGGTGCATTCCTCCTGTGTTGTGTTAACCTGTAGAATAACCTATTGGAAGATTTACCAGGGAAGATAATAATGCAATGTTGGATGACTGCGGTGTGCGTGGCCCTAGGGCAGAAAGTCAGGAAAGACATTCATCTCTGACACTAATCACGGTTGGCACAACAACACCGCCCGGATGAGCCCAGCTGACCTGCCAGGCCCAGCCCCACCCACGAGGGTAACCTGTGACGTCCTCCAGCCGCGGCAAACCACATCGCAGCAGCACCTATAGCTAGTCGTCGCCACCCAATCCCCACGAACTTGTGCCCCCTATAGCATGTAGGTTCTTATGACGTTTTTTGTAAATATATACGCCTGTCTTTGCTATTGTCAGACAGAGCGCTCTCAGAGTTTGCAGAGTTCTATGCATGCCCTATTTTGATTGATAAACTCCCATTTAAGCTCACCCGCACTTTGTCCTGGCCTTATTCCCATCCTGGGAGAGTCCATTATTGTCTCTCATTGTGGGGAGGATCATGCTATCTGGGGGCGCTTGCCTTCACCGGTCAAGTGGTACAGCGAGTACAGCGCTCGCTTTAACATCCGTGCCGACGCAGGTTCCAATCCCGGCAGCGCTCAGATACCTGAGGGTTTGTAGCGCTATATAAATGCGAAATAATTTTCATTCAAATGTATACATTCTGGTACACTCTTATTGTGACCTTTCAACATACCCCGTGGGAAAGGGGAAAGGGACAAACAGCACCAATGTGTATTCCTGCTGCTTTGTATAACGAAGAACAGAAGAATGACCACATATCTTTTATATTTGATGACATGTGTCTGTGATAAAAGGGACGTATGCTTGCATCCCTAAGTGCATAATGCAGACTCGGCTTGATGCTCATTTTATTCTTCATAACACTCACCTTTACAATAAAACATTTTCAGCATTGAAGCATATACAGCTATTTCAGCAGCATCCAAATGTTCATTTGAGCATACATAGCTATCACATCACAATCCATTGGGAGCAAGTGCCATCCAGAGACAATCTTTCCTTTCATGTACTTGATTTTAGGGTGTTGGCTGTGCACAGGCTCAGTTCCCAATGCACCGAAATCCTGAGATAATTATATATGTAGAGGACAAGGGGTGCACATGCTGAAGTTGTCATACCCCCACTGCCCACTGTGATTTAGACCCCTGTCCAGTATAGATTTGGACTGGCACTCCTTTACAGGTCCCCTGTACAGCAGTTTCATTAGCTGCATTTACAAGGATTCAGGTGGGCACTGGACTCTAGACATCTCAGTGGCCATTTATAAGTAGATGCCAGGGTTCTAGTGCTGTGTGGCATTGCTTGTAGGTGTAGTCACGCGGGCTGACGGGCAATCTACTGTACTTGAACTAAGGACTTAGAATCGCAAGAGACAAATACACCCAAAAGCTATTTCTCAGAAATCAAGTGGGAGTGATTTAGGAAGTAGCCCGATTTGTATAAGGCACAAACACACCTGTTGTTTCATTCCTCTATGCCTTCAGAAAAATAGGTTCTGCCTCATACAACGTAACACAAATCAGAAGTGCACTACTTTATAAGTGTTAGAGTAGTGTGCTGTGTAGAAAAAGAAGTGTAGCATATCACACATCAGATGACATGAAGGATAACATAATGCCAATGGATGGCCAGGCCTGGACGCTTCCCAATGACACATTGAGAGAGCAAAGAAACTGGGACATCCTGGGATGAACAGGTGTGTGTGCTGAGGCCAGGAAGCAAGACAGGACAAACCAACTCCTTACATGGGCATGTCCAGCTCCATCACCAGGCCCTCTGAGCATCTCTTCATACAGTGCATGGAGAATCATGGTCTAGACCTTGGCGCTACCTGAGTGTAAAGTGAGATGACCTGTAGTTAGCACCCCTAGATACCACTATACGGCTGGACCCCCAACCTAAAAACTAGACAGTCAGGGGACAGTACTCACCTGCAACCAAGGGAGTACTTGGGGTAACTCCTTCCCAATGAAGGCAAGGGTATCTGGGTGCAGATTAGGATTGCTATACTGTGTGTGGTGCATGGCTTGATTCAGCGCCAGTGAACTCAGGAGGGTCATTTCCAAGACACTGCAGGGCCATTGCAGGTTACTCCCAATGTTGAAGTTTTAGTCTTACAGTTCCTGGTACATGAATGATAACAGTTCATGCAGATATGCAACATCTGGCATAGTCACATGCAACATCAGAGCAACCATTAAATTATAAACAGCTTCACCAGAGACGACGGAGCTCAACAGGTAAGGGATAAAATGATTCAGTAGATCCTGCAACATACCTGACAGCATATCCGACCAGATCAGATTAAATATCCACTAAATGTATACACCATCCTAAATGATACCCCATCACATACTACAATGGGTCAAACCATGACCCTACAAGATGGTACCCCACCATGAGATAATAAATACAAATGGAAAATGTACCCCATCAGATAATCAGTAGCACACAGAACAGAACAGAATGGAACAAAACACCCTTACATTCCATCAACTACGCAACTGAACATGTGATGAATAGAAAATACATCAGATTAGATAACATACCCTATTGTATACAGCGAACTAAATTATACCTGCTATCAGATAATGCATTGAAACACCTAATGATCAGAAAATGCAATTTATCAGATATCACCACCCACAGCCCCACTCCCCCATACATCCCATCTGATAAGTCATGAGTGCAACGGCTAAGCAAACAACGAACGAGAGCTGTTATGTCTGCTCCCTCATTCCCCATGCTTCAGGTACACCCAAAGTATTGTTACCAAAAGAGTTGCCTATTGTCGATGCCCAGTGTCTCCTTCATCTCACGTTGTGCAGAATTAAGAACACCTTCCAGGCACATGAGGTAACTTTTAGGATGCTGCAGAACGAGAAGACCTGTTACCCAAAGGCAGTAGGAGTGGTATGTTTGGAGCCATTTTTTATAATACAAGGGACACTTTTTTCGGACAACAAGTGGAAGGACGAAGAAATAATGTGCAAGGCTGAAGCATTGTAAAATATTCAGCATACTTATGCGATCAGAACACAAAGTACATTCCAATGCATCAACCACCTCTGTGATAACTCGGCTATCACTGATCTAGCCCTGGCTAGGCTGACCTCTTTCCTCTCCGATCAACCTTCCCAGGTCCAACTTGGGTTCTTCCTCTCCTCTATCTCTACCTGTGGTATTCCCCAGGGGTCTAACCTCTCTCCCTGGCTGTTCAACCAATACCCGACTCTTCTTGCCCACTGCATTGCTGCTCTCTGCCCCAACTTTCAGTGCTATGCGGAGGACACTCAGCTCATTTTCAGGGTCACCTTCAGCCACCTCCTCTCCTTCTCTCATCTGTGACTGTCTATCTGCTATCCAGGAGTGGTGTGCCGCCAATGATCTCTGCCTTAATGCCAGTAAGACGGAGATTCTCCTCATCAGCTCACCTGCTCCCTCCTTTCTTGCCTGTCGCTCTCTGGCTGGCCTCTCTTGGCCCTCTTCCTGTCCCACAGGACTGCAAAACTTGTCCTTGGCCTCATGCCCTGGGATCGAATCTCTCCAGCTCTGAAATCTCTCCATTGGCTCCCAGTGGAAGCAAGGATTACATTCAAAACCCTCTGGATGGTCCACAAGACTTTCTGGGGCCTGGTTCAAAATACCTTCAGCTATGCCTCTGCAAATACCTCCCCTCTCGAGCTCTTCTCTCCTCTACCTCTAACTCCCTCCATGTCAATCGTTTTTCAAAGAAACGAGCTGGGGGTAGATCTCTATCTTTGGCTGGGGCCTCCCTCTGGAAAAGCCTCCCTGTCACTCTAAAACATGAGGCGAACCATCTCCGGTTCCGGAAGCACCTCAAGACCTTCCTCTTTGCTTCTGCCTTCGCGCCCCCTCTCCCCTGCTTATCTGCTCTCTCTTGGCACTGTGCACCTGGCCACCCTCTTTCCCCTGGGCCAAGCTACCTGATCACCTTGCCACCCTCCTGCCCTGCCTCTTGCCACCCTTCACTGGGGACTGTCTCTGTACCCATACAGCCCCCACCCCCATTTTCTTCTTGTTCTGCACTTATCAGACCTACCCAGTCTGCTACCTTAAACATAGCACTTGCCACTTGCTGGCTGCACTACCACTGTTTATTGCCTCCATTTTCTATTTATTTTATTTATTATTATTTATCTGCTCTCCTCTATTCCACACTTTCCACTCTTCCCCTTCCATGCGCTTTTCCCTTTTCCCTTTCCCATGCACTTCCACGTTCTCAATGTCACTGGGCCTAGTAAGATCATTATTGTGTTGTTTCTCCCCTGTTGCCCTCCCTTGCCTAGTTGCGCTCTGAAACACCTGTGTACGAGTACGATACAAATAAAATATCATATCATATCATACCTGTGAGGCTAAAACCTCAGGGTCATCTTCGACTCCACTCTCTCCTTCTCTCTTCACATCTCTGACGTATCTAAGAAGTCACACTACCAGCTGCACCTCCTCAGAGGTATTCTTCATTTACTCTCCTTCCCCCAGAAGCTCACTGTCTCCAGAGCTTTGGTTCCCTCTAGGCTGGACTACTGTAAAAGCCTTTTCCTAAATCTGCCTGCTTCTACTCTCCACCCTCTGCAACTCATCCAGAACATGGCTGCTAGACTTGGCCTTGGCCTCAAGCCCAGGGATTGTATCTCTCCAGGATTGAAATCTCTGTACTGGCTCCCAGTAGCTGTGAGGATTAAGTTCAACACCCTCTGCATTGTCTACAAGGCCTCCAGGGGCCTGGGGCCTCAATACAATCAACTCTCTCTTCCTAAATATCTTCCTTCTCGAGCTCTTTGCTCATCCGCCTCCAACTCCCTCAGGGTCAGTCGCTTCTCCAAGCAATGAGTTGGTGGTAGATTTCTATCTTCGGCTGGGGCCTCCCTCGGGAACAGCCTCCCTGAACCTTGAGGAGAACCATCTCTGAATCCGGGAGCACCTTCAGACCTTCCTCTTTGCTTCTGCTTTTTCTCCTCCTCTCCCCTGCTGTGCTCCTGACTGAAACTGTGCTGGTCACCTGGCTACCCTTGGATCTATGCCCAGGTCCCCCATCCCGCCAGTTGAACACCTGCACTGCCTCCTGGGCAACACCTGAAATTGGGGGCTGTTTTTGTATCCCACAGTCCCCTACCAGCTCTTGACACTTGATGTATGCACTTACCCCTGCACTTGCCACATGACGGCCACACTTTTACCTATTGTTCTAATTTATTTTATTTATTTTACTGTTGATCCTATGTGTTGCACTGCCCCTTCCCTCTTGTCCCCCACACGTTTCCCTTTCCTCCATCCCCTGCATTTGCGAGATTTCAATGTCACCTGCCTAGTAAGATCATTTTCTTTGTCTTCCCTCTGTTGCCCCTCCCTTGCCTCGTCACGCCTTGAAAAACGTGTGTATAGGTGTGTTATAAATGCCATATCATATCATATAATCATATCACACCTGCCATAATGTGATGGATCAGACCATGTGATACATACATTGGCACTGTATTTAGGTGCCATCTTTTGCACCTTATATCACACACAGACAACAGCAGATCAATAATAATAATACCTCATATCAGATGTTCAATCACATCTGGCAATACACTCCATCGGGTGATACTTCCCATCAGACGATATGCTCCATCCGATAATAGCACCATCCGGTACTACACCCCAAAACATGATACATAGATAATACATCTCATTAGATAACACATCTTATCAGATAGCACTGTTCATCAGCTATGTTCTATCTGATAATATATTGGCTTTTAGCACACATGCCATGCTAAATCAATCAATACATCACATAGTGCAGTCCATCTGGATGAAACACACTATCAGATAGTATAAACCATCTGATGATGCATCATGTTCAATAATACCTCCTCAGATTTTGCACCCCAGCAGATAGTACATGGCATCCCACAATACCTTGTCAGATAATACATCCCATCATAGAATACTTCCCCTCTGGTGACGCACACCTCAGATACTGGAATAGACAATGCAATATGTTCAGTAAAATAGTCATCAAATAATACAGCTAATGTTTTAAGTAAAATAGCACACCTCATTGGATTATACAATAGATCCGACTGCAAAGCAAAGCCACCGCCTGCCTCTCGGTCAGGAGTGAGCGAGGCCGCCACTCACCTGAGAATGGATTGGAGCAGTCTCTGTATGGGCCTCTCTTGGGGTATCTGCAGGTGTCTCTCTTCAGTTCTTTCCAGGAGACTCCTCTTCTGAATTGTACTCCCCAGTCACTCCCGTGCCTTTTTATACGCCCCTGAGAAGGGGGAGGGTAGGTCCTGACCCCTGAGCATTGCGCAGGTGAGGGGTGTGTACGAAGCACTACACCATGAAGTCACAGACACTGGAATGTGACATTTACCTTTAATTCCAGTGCCTATCCCCGAAGGTGACAGTAGACGCCAGCAGGATGGGCCGGTTGGTGGGTGCGTAACAGTCCCCCAGGCCACAATGGGCAGTGGTGTCCTGTTTCCGAGGTGGGGCCTGAAGGTCCGGGTTATTTTCTTATTGTCATGAGACCTTAAGAACTGTTCAAATGCATGGACTGACAGGCTGCCTTCACAGTTATATCAGTGCACCTCAATACTGACCTACGCCCTTGACCACACGCAGCTCTGCCACTGTACCTCTATTCTGACCAAATGCTCCTGTTATTTCAGAATGGCGGCCACGTGCAGCTCTACCCCTATCATTCAATTCTTGAGCCCCCCCCCCCTGATTTCAGAACTCTGATCACGTGTACACAGCCCTGAGAGGCACCTCAATCCTGACCTGCTGCCCCCCTGATTACCGAACTCTGATCACATGTACACAGCTCTGTGATGCACCTCAATCCTGACCTCCTGCTCCCCCTGATTACAGAACTCTGATGACATGTACACAGCCCTGCGAGGCACCTCAATCCTGACCTCCTGCTCCCCCTGATTACAGACCTCTGATCTCATGTAGACAGCTCTGCGATGCACCTCAATCCTGACCTTCTGCCCGCTGATTACTGAACTCTGATCATGTGTACACAGCCCTGCGATGCACCTCAATCCTGACCTCCTGCCCCCTGATTACAGAACTCTGAAGACATTTACACAGCCTTGTGAGGCACCTCAATCCTGACCTCCTGCCGCCCTGATCACAGAACTCTGATCACATGTACACAGCCCTGTGGTGCACCTCAATCCTGACCTTCTGCCCCCCATGATTTCAGAACACGACATGTACACAGCTCTGAGATGCACCTCACTCCTGACCTTCTGTCCCCCTGATTCCAGAACTCTCATCACATGTACACAGCTCTGTGATGCACCTCAATACTGACCTCCTGCTCCCCCTGATTACAGAACTCTGATCACAGGTACACAGCTCTGTGATGCACCTAAATTCTGACCTCCTGAGCCCTGATTTCAGAACTCTGATCACATGTACACAGCTCTGTAATGCACCTCAATCCTGACCTCCTGCTCCCCCTGATTACAGAACTCTGATGACATGTACACAGCTCTGTAATGCACCTCAATCCTGACCTTCCGCTCCCCCTGATTACAGAACTATGATCAAATGTACACAGCTCTGTGATGCACCTCAATCCTGACCTTCCGCTCCCTCTGATTACAGAACTCTGATCACATGTACACAGCCCTGTGATGCACCTCAATCCTGACCTTCTACTCCCCCTGATTTCAGAACTCTGATGACATGTACACAGCTCTGTGATGCACCTCAATCCTGACCTCCTGCTCCCCCTGATTACAGAACTCTGATGACATGTACACAGCTCTGTGATGCACCTCAATCCCGACCTCCTGTCCTTTCAGTTCAGGAATGACGTCACATCCTCGGAGGCCGCGTTTGATGCTCCGCTAGCCCTGTCTTTTAGCTGCTGGTAGTTTGAATTCTTGGGATATAGGAGCAGGGCTATCTTACTTGCTTCTCACTGAAGCCTGGAAGGGCCATAATGCAAAGTAACTTAAGCTTCGTAGTAGGACGCCCTGGAGAACTTTACATCTCTGCAAACTCTGCTTCTGCTTTGAGAGGAGGAGTAAGCTCGTCCTATTTGCGTAAGGACGCATACTAGCCAAGCAGGTAAGGGGTTAAAGTCACAGAGGATCCTGTGATTTAGCTCTGGCTTGCACTTCTCATTTGATAGCGCGATGCTGCTTGCTGCCCTGCATGTTTTCCCCACTATTCATGTCTTCATGTGTACAACATGCAGTCATCATGGAGATGGAAGAGGCAGAGCTGAACAGCTTATTCATTAGTTCGGGCTTCTAGGTGGCACTTAAGCACCACCTTTAAGCCGAAACTATTGCATTTGAGCAGAGACGTTTTTATGGGAGGGCAAAAGGGGCACTTGCCCAGAGCCCCCACCTTGGTATGTACTAGAACAGCAACCCTTTTGTAGACTGCTAATGTTGGCCTTCTTTATCATTCTGATTGGAGCAAGAATAAAGAGGGCAAGGGGACCTAAAAGGAGTAAACCTGCTTATTATGCTGTGAGACAGCATATCAACCTATAGGAGGTGAGCGCGACGGGTGTGGGAGTCGCGACCAGTAATCTTGCTCCCTTATTTTGATTTGGTGGAGGGGGGCCCCAAAGATGTCCGTGCCCAGGGCCCAAAAATGCTTAAGATGGCCTTGCATTTGAGTATAGATAAGGAGAATGGCATATGAGGAGGAACACACTGCGTGCAGGTGTTGTTTGGTATTTGGCCACCCATGGCCAAGCTAATCCCTATGCCCAGTCCCACCCAGTGGCAGTTCCTGCTCCTTCCCGCCCAAAATGCCTCCTCATGGGAACTCTTTGAGCTCGCTTTATTCATGCCTTACCATCAAACTTAGCACTCAAAGTGCCTGACAGTGTTTTTTCAAAGCAGTCTTCTGAGAGCTAATGACTTAAATGGAATATTAACCGTGCTATTGGTGTAATACAAATGCCTCTACCAGGTCTGACTTCAGCCACTCGATTTTTCAGCACTCTGCATGTGCTTCACTGAAGTCCTGCTAAAAACAAGCATTGGCAAAGCCAACAGTTTTTGTTTCTGTATATGTGTTAGGCATTTTCCAGGCACTGCTACGTGCACCATTTCCTGCCTGCTGCCATCAATGGCTAGTTAATACCACTGTGGCAATGCTGGGAAAGTGCCTTTCCCATGCCTACACGAAAGCTCTTAACTGTTGCCTTTGCAATGCTTGTTTGATTTTGTGTTCGACTCTTTCATTGGAGCAAGATATTGAGCAGCCAGCAGGGGGCGCTGTAGGGTTTTCCTCTGAGCTTCACATGTGCAGACACCAAAGTCCAGGGGACCAAAATAACCAAAACCGGGTGACAACAAGTTATTACAGCACAGCCTGGGCTCCTCACGTGTCTCCAGGCTACATAGGCTCGCACTTTACTGGACACCGCCCCTTCCCCCCTGCTGGCCTAAGGGGAACATAACACTCACCACAAATATTGTTTGTGGACTCAAGTGCACCTTCAGCTTGTGCCGAGTTGTTCATGTTGAACACATCTTTAAATTGTCTTCCAAAAGCCGACACTTTTGAAAAGGCGACACTTTTGAAAAGGCGACACTTTTAAAATAATATAATTTTTGTGTTAACAGGACACTGCTCCTCCTCTTCTTCGTAACTAGATCTTTCCTAAGTAGTGCTTTTTTCAAGTGTCAATTTTTTCCCTGTTCCTAATTCTAACCCCATATAGGTTTTATTCTCTCTTTTATGCTGCTTTGTGATTTTTAGATCATGTTTCCACCTCGGCCCTTGGGGCCTTTTACCGGTCTCACTCGTCCGTCTCATTTTTGGAGGTCAACCTTTGGTCTGTGGGGGGGGGGGTGCTATATGCTTGTTTCAGCTTTAACTATTTCATAATACATGTTTCGTAACTTTTAAGAAAGAGCCCAATCAAGCACTCCAAACTTTCAAAAACCCAATAGTTACTGCCCTGCAAAGAACACAGAAACCATACACAACAAGCATTGGAAAAGCCAATAGGTTTTGGCTGTCATATGTTATGTTATTTGATATTTGTATAGCACCTACTGCCATTATTATGGCTTCGAAGCGCTGCGATTTATGAAGCCCATTTGGAAGACCGTAGTCTGTGCAAACATCAACATTCAAAGAACATTACATGCATGTGAATAGTAATTAAAATGTGGTGTCTATTCCATTACTAGCAGAGATGACTATTTAAAAACATTGTACAAATCAAGCAGCGCATTGTGTTCAGGCGCAGAGGTAACTGCTATGTCAGTGACTATGCGACAGCTCGACCACATTTTATGTGCGACTCAGCTCTATTCTATGGGTTGCAGTGCAAGAGGGGGAGTGGGCATTAGAAATGACCTATCAACCCCTAGAGCAACCGTCTATGGTTGAGGGCTCTGCTAAACTTTATATGCAGAACATATGCACACTGAATGACATACATCCACATGCAAATTTAATGGACAATTGTCAGATATGTCCAAGATATATTCAATGCATGTTCTCTTGCTTCTACCCTTGGGTTATTGCAGACTAGTTGCTAGGTCTGGAAAAGAACTGGGGCTAAGCCGATGTCGGAACTGTTGGGACTGGGGGCTAGCTAGTCTATTGGCTGTAGCTCCTGAGATTCTCTCCAGGGCTACAACCAAAAGATCAGGGGCTATAGCCCCCTTAGCCCCCCTAGCATCGCCCCTGATTGCTGTACACATGTTTTATACTGGACACAAATGTGGTGGCAGTAATAGATAACCACCTATAGAGTAGAATTCCACCTCGTCCTCCATGACATCACCAATCTCCAAGACACCGGGTGTTCCAGAGAAAAAACACCTGCCGCCATCCCCCCACCCGAGTCTCCGAATATCCATTTCCCTGCCTGGAGGAGTCCTGTGCCCTGACCTTGGGCTAGTGGGATTCTTGGGAAATAGTCTGCTCCTGTTGGGATCCTGCAATTCCCTTTTCACCACCACAAGCTAACGCTACACCACAAGCACAGTGACAAGGCAAAATCCACATGCACACTTGGGAGTTACATCCGCGACACATTGCAACGCACGCCCACACATCGTGTGGACCCTCAGGTATACTCAGACAAATCATAGTTTCAAATGAAGTATGTATAAATGGCAATATATCAGTGGGAATACATTATCCTGAAATATCATTCTGAAATATATTGTATGGAAACCATCTCTTACCTACAAATCAAAGTCTTAAATATAAATGAAGATATTTGGGTGACAAGCTCATCAGTGTAAAGCTTAACGTGTCAGGTAGTAACCTCAAAGTGTGTATTGTATAGAACCTGCCAGTGTTATTTTTCATTAGTCTTCTGGAAGTTTATGCCTGAATTGTGCATGTAAAGGAGTTCCTGATGTTGTTAAAGTAAGACAGATGCATGTTCTTGCATCTGTTCCTTGCACTTAAGAACAAGTGCTAACAAAGACTATTGTTTACACTTTTGTATAGGTAATAGATGGCAGCGCTGCGAAATATCTGTTCTTTAGATGTCAAATAAAGCTTCAGATGCCCCAATAAAATTCATATATAAAGAGAACATAAAAGACGGCTACCACATTCTCAGAAACAACTTTTTAAAGGTTAGTGCATCATCACAAACTTGCAGAACACTGAATCCCAGTTTCAGAATGACTGTACCAAATCCATAAAAATATAGAAAATATAAATGTTATTACAAAAGTATTGCAAACAATCTACTAAAACATATCTCGGAATTACCGCATTTACAGATGTTATGTGCTTAAAAGAACCAATATCAAAAAACAAAAAAACATGTGGGGTTAGTAGGTGAATCGAATATTTTCCAAATTCAGCAACCGCTGTATTCAAAAGATCATCAATTCTCAAAAGCTACAGATGTTGGTGTTGCATCATCACAAGTTGGGAAGGAGCTGAGATCTGGTGTGTAAAGTCTCTGTCATATAGGCTAAAATGCAACACCAACAGGTACAGCGTTCACATACTAACCCCACATGTTTTCTTTGTTTTTTGATATTGGTTCTCTTTTAACCACATAACATCTGTACTTTTAGTAATTCCCGGTGGTTTCTTTGGTAGATTGTTTGTAATAGTTTTGGAATAAAATGTATATTTTCTATTTTTTTAATGGATTTGGTACGGTCATTCTGAAACTGGGATTCAGTGTTCTGCAAGCTTGTGATGGTTCACTAACCTTTATAAAGTCGTTTCTGAGACTGGGGTAACTACCTTTCATGTTCTCTTTATATATTTCTCTTCCCCTAAAAAAGGCCGTCCCCCAGTAACAAAAAATAGGGGCCACCAATTGTTCTTTCACCAATAAAATTCATGCCATAACAAAAGGAGAGAAATAAAGTTCACACAATTACAAGTGATAACAATCTGTAAAGCACTTCAAACAAAACAGGCACGTAGGTAAACATTTTTTTTTAAACTACAGCAAAATAAACACTTTATTGTCGAGCCTCGGACATCTGGGACATTTTCCATTACAGGCCGCAGGGGGAAACTATTGCAACTAAGTCACACACAGAATGTTCACCTTAAGAAACTCACAATGCCAAAACATACACAAGGGGTGCATAATGACACATCACTGCGGTGTATGTGTATGCCTACACATTTGCCACCTATCACTATCCATAACAAGAGTTTTTGTTCCACTAGGTGTCACTTAAGTTTCAGTCAAAAAAATAAAAAACGTGAAGGCCTAAAAAAACATAACAATTAGAGAAGGGCTTCGTACACCAGGCAAGTGGAACTGTGAACATCAGAAGAACAGGCAGTACTCAGGAATGAAGCCAAAGAGGGCGCAGCCGTTAATTGGTCAAAAGAATTTGACAAACCGATGCAGATTGGAAAGGAGAGCTCAAGGCCAAATTCCTGGAGATTCAGCACTCAGCACATCTCAGAAAATCACTTCTAAATGGAAGACAGCCTCATACAGCAGAGGCTTTTTTGTTGTGCCACTACACACTACAATCTCAGTGTGCTGATATCAGTGTGCTGAAAGTGTCACAAACCAGCAGGGAGCAACTCACTTGTGACCATGCCGCCGAGACATCAGGTGTAATGACCATGCCACACTTCTGTGGAGACTACACACTTTGTCAATAATGTAGCAGCCTCACGCCCATGTTCATACACATCCCTACATGGCCCTACATAAACACATGTGCAACCTGCACATTACCGGCACACCATGACACGCACAGCGTACTATCAACATGCATGTACACTTACCGCTCGACTCCAGATGGGTCTGCCTCTCATGGATCTGGACGTAGAGCGCTGGGCATATGCGTTTCAGGACCCTCATTTGATGGTTTGACAGCTGGCCCCGGCGCCCCTTGGCATCCGCTACCTTAGCGAGGCGCCAGGCCTTGTTGAGGGTCCTGGACCTGAAGTCATCCCAGTGCTTCTTGACATGAAGTAAGTCGCGGACTGCCACCCCCTCCGTGTTGATGGCAATCACGATGTCCATCCAGATCCTGGTCCGTCCTTCATTGTCGGCGCGCGAACTTCCAAAGAGGGCATCATACTGCCCCAGGACTTGCTCCACCAGGAAACCAACTTCGGTGGCAGTGAAGCTGGTGGCCCTCTGCCTCTCTGGCTGGGGGTTTCCAGTGCTGCCAGATGGTGTTGTGCTGGACATGGCAACCCCAGAGGCAGGAGTGGGTGGGCAACTGGGTCCTGGGGCTGGGCTGTGGAGCGATGGAATCCCAGTCGAGAGTCTTTGGTTCCAGCAGGGGTGGTCACAGCAACTACACCCCTGGCTGACGTTCAGGCAGCAAATGGCAGGGCACGTGGCCAGCAGGCAGTCAGGCAGCAGCAGATGGCAGGTGGGAGCATGCTCGGGGTTCTGGGGGGCAGTAATTCGGCCTTCTGGGCAGGATTGTGGTCTTCCGTGTGTTTTCACGTGGCCAGCTTGATACAGAGTGATTTGGCACGTGAAAAAATTGCACATCAGCGTGTAATTCGAGGAAAGGGCCTTAGCGCGTAAGCGCGTCAGCACACGCACGCAATTTCATTGGACCAAAGGCCCTTAGCGCGTAAGTGCGTAAGTTACATTACGCGCGCGGGCGTTTCCCTCATAGCACGTGATGACAGAGCACACTTGGAAAAACTGCACGTCTGAGTGTCATCGCGTGTAATTGTAGGAAAGCGCCCGCGTACACGCGTATCTGACGTGTACGTGTGGGCCAATTTAAAAGCTACGTGTAGGACGCCATTTCCTTGTACGTGCTTTTCGTGGAGAGCGAGTGGGTGAACTCTGTACTTCTTGTCGGTTCACACACGATTACTTCACAGCGTTTCTAGTTCGTACTCCCTGTTACCTCTGACAGCTCTTTTCTGAATTTTTGTTGGGCCTGTTTCCTCAAACAGAGTTCACTTCTCCTTTTGTCCTGTCTCCTCAGACAGCGTACAATTCTTCTTTTTGTGGGGGTGTTGCCAACGCGCACATGAGCGTATTTTTCACGTTCTTTTTCCAGGCAGACGGTGAGTTCCGCACGTACTTACCAACTGTGCTTGCCCCGTGTGTCGCGTTCCCCTTCAGAGGTCATTGTAGGCTGCGTGTATTACACGTACGCTTAGTTTTGTATTTCTGGGTGCCACAGCGTAGTGCAGGTTCATTTTTTCACGCACGTGGTCTACGAGGGGTTGCGTGCATGTTAATTTTTGATTTTGGGCTGCCTGGGCATTGCGTGACCCGTCACCTTCCCCCAGGGGTCACAGACAGCCTTGTTAGAGCACTAGGGTACGAATTCCATCTAGTACCCTACCCCTTTGACCCCCAATTGCCCAGGACAATAGTTTACTGCAACTCCCATATGCACAACAACATCAGTGCCATGGTTGGAGGCGACCAAGCGGTAAGGGAGGCAAAGGTGGCTGACCTTCAAAAGGTGGGCGTGGTGGGTGCGGTAGGGGACGTGGCCTTGATTTGCAGGGTGCCCCTATACCCCCCATGTGTGGAGGAACAATCAGGGACACCCCTGCCCCACCCATGGTCGAGGGAAACGTGGCTGACACCATCCCAGCTCAGCCCCTGTTGGACCAGCCCATTGTGGCACCTGACCTGGCACAGGATGACTCCCTGGCTGATTTCCAGGTCAGCAAGTCTAGGCCACATGTGGCGGTGCAAGTTGTTGTCACCAAGCCATGTGGATCTGGGGCAGCTATGTCATCTGCTGCCCCAAGTATGCAGGGTGGGGAGGCTGCAGGGGCAGCTGCAGCTCCATCCGCCCCAGTTCTGACTCTCCCAGCTAGGACAGTGTCAGTCCAGGTCCATCAAACTGACATTCCCCCTGCCAACATTACCCAGCAACCAATGCCTGCATCAAGACCTATGGTCATTGTGCATTCCCACACTCCTACTACCCAGTCCACCAGTGATTCTTCCCCTACTGACCAGAGCGGCGTAAGCCACTCTGGCTCTGCTCCACCTTTAAAGAAGAGGAAGAAGGGTGCTCTGACATGACAGGCTGAGACCCCAGACACGGCTACACACTCCGGTACCTCAAGGAAGCCTAGCTTTAATGATCTGGAACTTGATGCACTTGTGGCCTATGTGTCAGCACATAGCCGCGAAATGGTGGTGACTGCAGGGTCCAAGACCACACCTGGTCAACGTAGGGCACACTGGCAGACCATTGCGGACCGCATAAGTGCCCTTGGATTTGTAAGGCGCACAGCTGATGATTGCTACAAGCGTTGGAATGACCTGAAACGCAGAGCAAAGTACAAGCTGGCCTCAAATCATGCTGCTACTCTGGTGACTGGCGGTGGGTCTCCACAAGAGGACAACAAACTCACTGAACATGAGTCTGTTGCTGGGGCCTTCGTCACAGAGGAACAGATCCAAGGTGTGGGAGAACTACCTGATTATGATGCATTGTCCGGTGAGTGCCCATGCATGTGTGCGTAATGCATGTGTATGTTGTTTGGGTGACGGGTTCTGATTGAATGCCAGGTGCGGGTGTGTGTGTCTGAGTGGTATGGGTCACCCATGTGCTTCATCCGAAACATTCAGCGTACTTGGATTTGGGTGTGACAGTATCCCTTCTGCCCACAGTAGTAATTTAGCGCAACATTATGGCAGTTGCCCTTGAAGTGGCATCTTGCAACAACATTGTTTGTATTTTTCAGTGTTCGTTCAGGCTGATTGTTTCAATTCTTCCACTTTTTCTATGCATTCATCAGCCCTATTGTCACATTTGTGACATGCCTCTGTCATTTATGAACCCCACATTGGCCCACATGTGTTACCTTGTTAGGTGAATGATTTGACCATTCAGGCTGATTGAGTATTGGCCTGATCACATAAAATTTTGGGGCCTGTTTGAATGTGGAACATGATAGTTGTTTCCTGTCATGTTGAAGTGCACAACCATTGATGTGTACATCGGCCTGCAATCACTGTATTTTTGTACACTGGATGTGTTGAAGTGTGTGGCACATGCCTATTTTGTAACACTATGTAGCATTTTCATCTCATCATGTCCATCTCACATGGATGGCTGACAGTATTCATTCACTGACATATGGATGTACTTGTGGAATGTACCATGGCTATGGTACATGCCATCTGTGTGATGGCATGTGTCATGTATGTGTATTGGACATGCCTCTCACAGGCCAATGTGTGATGGCAGTGCTACCCAGCATGCAGCAAATGTGTTGCTCTTCCATCTTGGTGTCATCAGTGTCTGCCTTTTGCCTCCCCTTCCAACTCAGTGACAGTGCATGCATGGGAGGGTTATAGTCATGTGGGACATGTGTAAATCATGTACCGGTTCTGTAGTTTGTCAGGCCTATTTGTGGGAGCGATGGTGCTAATGCCTGTTTCCATTTTTTGTCTTTCATGTTTTTGCAGGGGATGACACACTTGATGCTGTTGAGGTTGAGGAGATGGTGCAGACCCAGGAGGGATCTCAGGCACGACCGGGCACCAGTGGGGGACGTGGTGTGGTGGTGGGTGAGAACCCAATCTTGCTGCAGACCATACTATCCAGGGGTGTCTCTGAGTGCACCTCCCCAGACCTCTATTCAGGTGCTGATTCGGATGATGAGACCTATGTGCCCTCGCAGGTAAGTGTTTCTGGCAGGGATTCTGTTCTGTCCAACCCACCTGCACCAGGGGTAGAACCCTCTATGGGGATGTCAGTGTTGGCAAGTCCGCCTTTGGTGGTTACGGATGCAGGGTCACACTCCACAACAACTGATCCTGTTCCTGGGCCAGCAGATCAGAGGGGGATTGCAGTCCTGCAGCCTCAGGCAGTGCCGGTACAGCAAGGTGAAGATTGCCTTGCCCCAAACAGGTGTGGTGCCTGCCGATGCGGTGACCGTACGCCACCAGGCAATACCGCATGGGAACAATCCATGTACGGTATGGAAACCCAACAGGCAGCATCAGTTGAGATAATGGCTCAAGCAATGGAGAGGGTGGCCACTTCCATTGTCCCCCTGAAAGGCAGATGGAGCAACTACAGCAGGCAACAGACTCCATTTTCCAATCACACAGGGAGGACATGTTGGCATCCAACAGGGACAGACGGGCGGCACTGGAGACTCTACGCCAATTGATATCAATAGAGTCCCAGGGCCACAGGGAAACCCTGAGGGTAGAACTCCATCACCTCAGGGAGACTCTTGTTGACCTTGAGGCTTCCACTAACTTGAGGACAGAACAGCAGCTGGAGCGGCTCACACGTTCACTCTCAGCTGAGATGCAGGCAACTCGGGAGGAGATCCGGGCATCACGTCAGGTGGTGCATGGGGATCTCCGCACTATAATCCTCCAGAACGAGACCTTCCACACCCGCCTGCTTGCTGCCATGGAGGACCATACCAGGGTTTTGTGTGGGCTGCCTCCCATAGCACCACCACCTCCTGTGGCAGCAGAGGGTGATGAGAGTGACAGCAGCAGTTCTCCCACATTGGCATAGCCGTGCAGGCCATGAGCCCATGGAGGTGTTTTTTTTTCCCAACATCCACACAGGTGGCTGTTGGTGCGCACCATGTCCTCGAACCTCCTGGGTGGCTTCCACCCCCCTAACCCTCACATGGCCATTTTTGATTTTTGATTTTTTTTTTACAGTGTGTTGCCTTGTGTGGCTCCCTTGGACATCCACTGTATTCCGGCTGGGCTCATGCAGGCTTGCCCTGAGTTTGGGTTAGATGCTTGGGTTCAAGAGACACACCCCTCCTGCTTTCCGTTTCCATGAGCTTGCAAAGGGTGTGCCCAAGTGACAGTGACTTACACAGTGACGTTGGACTCCCATGAGCTGTGTGGGCAGTCTGTAGTCAATACTGTGTATACATTCCTAGTGGATATTGTTATTGTATTGTACACTGCATGGTGTAGTGATATGTGCTTGTGCATGTGTATCCATGTCTTCCTCCTAATTTGCAGGTTCATTCCTCATGTCTTCACAAGGCTGTCTACTTTGGAGATGGAGTTCATGTTGTAAGCAGTGCACTTACACATTTGCGTGGCAGCAGCACTGTACAGTTGGAAGTGTCCGATGTGCTGGCCTAATCAAGTTGTAAGACTACCACTACTTTAACTTAGTACTGTCATGTTTATGCTATGTTTGAGGTTGTGTAGCTGCATTGTATTGTTGGTAAGTATTTGGTCATGTGTGTTATTAGTTCTACATTACTGGGAACATATTGTGTGTGGCCAGTTTCCATTAGGGACACTGTACTTTGTGACACTTGTGTCATGTTTTGGGGATTGCTTTGTTTGCTCTCACATAGCATGACATGCCATGGTGTGTTGGGTGGCGGTGCTGGGGAGGGGTTGGGTGACATGGCACTGTTGTCATGTTGTATTTTACAAAGGGGGTAATGAATTTAGCAGCATAGAAGTGTGTCTTTTGATGACACAGCATTGGTGGTGTTTGTGTAGGTAGGGATGCACACAATGTAACACTTCCAGGTGACCAATCTCAGGCTTGTATGGTTGTAACAGTTGACTGTCAATTGTGTCATCATCATTGATTGTCAGATGGTATGTGCCAGGGCTGTGTGCACTCCACAGGGGTGTGATTTTAGGTGAAGTAATTAGCCACCAGCTGCGTACGGGCTGCCTCAACCTGTGCCCTTTCCCCTCCCATGCGCAGCGGCCGTCCATGTGGTTGGGGATGTGTGGGCACCACCATGTGCACAGGCAGGCGCCGGCGTGTTGCAACGTTGTGCAGGACACATGCTGCCACTATGATCCTGCACACTACTGGGGGAGCGTATAACAGCTGCCCGCCAGAATGTTCAAGGGAGCGAAAGCATGACTTGAACACTCCGAATGTGCCTCCACTATGCCCCGGGTTGCAATGTGGGCTGTGTTGTAGCTTACCTCGGGTGGCGTCATTATGTGGGTGCCCAGAGGGTAGGCACTGTCCCCTGGGGAGGTGGTGATGGGTATCATTAGTGGGGTTCTGACATTACTCAGTATCTGAGATGCATGCATGTGCTGTAGCATTTATACTCACCTAGCATCCATCTATCGCCATGCCGCCCAGCTTCTAGGTCCCGGTTTAGGGTTGACATTCTGTAAATAAAACTGTCGTGGGAGGACCATGGACAGTTGGCATATACTGAGGTGATGATTCCTTTGGCATCACATACTACCTGGACGTTGATGGAATGCCAGTGCTTGCGGTTTCTATAGATGTGCTCTGATGCCCTGGGGGGACGTAGAGCCACATGGGTGCAATCAATGGCACCTAGGACTTTGTGGAATTGTTCCACCCTATAGAAATTCTGGACGGCAGCCTGCCTTTCTGCAGGTGTTCTGGGCAGGTATATGTGCCTGCGGACTGATGGGCGTGCAGTCATGATGGCCAAGACCTGGTGTAGGCAGCGTGACTGCGTGGCCTGTGACACCCCCTCACTATAGCACTTGTCCGCTGAAATTATCCAGTGGCCAAGAAGTGCAGTACATTGAGGATCTTCTCCAGGGGGCTGAGTGCTTGGGAGCACAGGGTGGGTGATGTGAGGTCATCCTCCAACTCACTCACCAGGTCGAGTATTATGTGAGGTGGAAACCTGTACCTCCCATACACCTGGTCATCAGGCATCCCAAAAAGGCTAGTTCGGGGTGTGAAAATTCTGGGCCTGACTATCCTCCTCCTTCTCCTGCGGTATCCCACGACCACTGCTGCCAGGAATGGTATATTCATCCTGGCGTCTGAGCTTGTTTGTTGTTTGCGCGCACTTTTATGCTGCGCAGGTCCACCTACGCCTGCTTCCTGCTGGCGTACGTGTTTCCGGATTAGCGCGTCTTTTTTGGCGCACGCGTCGGCCCCTTTCAAATCCATGAATACGTGTTCTGAACGTGTGTGTGGGCGTTCCGCGAATTTGCCTCCTGTACTTCCCCCGTGATGCCCACATTTTCATGCGTTGTTCCCCATTCTGCGTGTCATGCCCTCTGTTCCTCCAACTTTTGTTGTGTGCGCTGCGCTATGTGCGATTTCGCTGTGCGCGTAGCGCACGCTGTTTGGAGACATGTGTGCCAGCGTGCGCCACGCAGAATTTTGGTGCACATCCTGGGATTTACACGCGCACGGATTTCCATGAATCACTGTGTGCGGGTTTCGCTGCGATTTTCGCACTGGCACTGCGATTCGCACGCTTTCGCACGCTTGCGCTGAAAATTTCAGCGCACATTAATTCCATGAATCAGCCTGAAAGTGTTTAGTGCAAAATGTGCAACCCTTCACATATTTCAGACAGCTTAAAACACAAAGGTGCAGGCCTACATTAATGCAAGTGAGTTTTCCTCAAACTGGGGATTTCCGCTTTCTTCTAAATGATTGTATATATGTTTTGTTATTTTGATTTATACCATGCACCGCTGCTATTTTCATGGCTCCAGGAACTCTATTTGGAGCACAATACCAAAAAGTGCATAATTGTTTACATATTAGAAGGAAAAATGGACTGAAACATTCAGAAAGACTTTTGCTTCCCAATGGACTTAAAAAAGAAGTACTACCCAAGCAATTACATTGCATTATGGTAACCAACACCTGCTGATTTAATAAAGCGGTCTAGTCAAGAAACGGTTGCACACTTATCAGTGGCAACATGGTATCCAAGGGCTTAACAATCGGAAGATCAGGGTGATGAATGTTTTGTTAGAGAGAGATGCAGAGAAATGTAAAAAGAACATGTATAGCTTGTTTAGAAGTGAAGGCCATGGCCTGATTTCCTTGGGATTCATGGCCACTGCCTGTGAAAGTAGGCAGTACGCATGTGTATTTAGTACATTGCAACATAATATGTATCAAACCCAATAGTTAAGGATCCACACGTGTGTGTGTCTGAGTGTTGCAACAGTAAAATGATTGCTTACGTTCAGGCTTAAGTACTAGTTCTTAATTTGTAAAGCAGTCAACACAGGCCGATGCATATAGCACGAGGAATCCTCCCCATGAATGGTGAAACATGGCAAGGAAAGGTGTGATCGTCTTGAATCTGTGAAATGTGAGAGCATAGGGAGAAGAGATGAAAACAGACAGCGACTGATTTGTAGCAATTCAGTTTGGAGATCTACCATCAGCTGCAGATCAAAACGTGCAAGAATGCCTCTATGCGGAATCCTAGCAGGAGTCTCTCTGTTCAGAATACTAGCAGGAGTACCTGCTATTAAGTTGAGGGTGAATAGTACTCATGTTGTGGGAACCGCATCAGTTTAATATCTAGATGATGAAGGTGATTGTTCTGTCTCAAGCTTCTCAGACACTAAAAACGGCAAAGAGACCTTGTTCAAAATTATGGAGCAGTTCCACATAAAAGGTCGGGTACAGGTCAACGCATATTCCACTTTGTAGAAATGTGGCTATAATTAGAATTCTATTTGTTAGGAACCAGCTGAAGAGGGCACCTGAAATGGTTGAGCATCCAATATTCCCCCATGTGAGCATGCTGAAGGACTGGCACTATTCTAAATGACTTTGCATGGTCTATCCTGCTGGCAATCAATGAAAGTGTCAACACAGATACAAAAACGGTTTACTCTAGAACAAAGATTCTTTTTCAAAACCAGGGCCTATGTTTTTTCCTGATTGTGATGCATGTCCCTTCAAAGATACATTTGTGTCGGCACTAATAGACATTATGCATTCAGTAATGCATCTAACATTACCCACAGCAACATTTACATCTATATACATATTACTTACCTCTGTTCCATACCAGAGGCTTCTAACACGTCCTGATGCCTGGTGTCTGTACCGAATTTGGCAATTACAGGGATAGTGCCAGGCTCGGAGACAAGTCGCAAGGTGCCAGAAGCTCAAACTGACTGTTTCCGTGGTGTACCGCTTACAGACAGACGTACTGGCTGAAAGCGGCATCTGATTGCCAGAGTTGCTCCACAGGTGGTACCGGAAGGTTTCTTATGCAAATCCAGCGATCCAAAATTCAAGCCCTTCCTTCATTCCCCTTCAATCCTCATGAGTAAGGAAACATATGAGATTTAGAATCTCATAGTGCTGTTACTCATTCCCTTCCTGTATGCCGTTACTGCCCTTTTGTGTCAAGTCAGTACTTTCGCCACTCCTAGAGAGCTTGTGTTTCCTCCTGCCATGTTTGTCTATCGTCACACTCGCTGAACCCTCCAAGATAACATTGTTAGGTACAAGGCCTGGTTTTCACAGCTATCTAGTATGTGCCCTTTGGTAAATACAATTACAGGGCTTGAACAGAAGGGAGGGTTGTTCTCTCTTATAAATAGATATTACAACCTTTTCCTTATCTTTTCAGATCAAGGGACTATCCAACCAATAGCCATACCAGTTGTACCTCTTGCTTTCTGTTATGCTTTGGATTTGCCATCCTGCTTCTTGGATACAACATCTTGCCACAGCCCCTGTGATCTCGTGGAGATTCATTGATTGTCTATTCAGCCGGCCGCAGCCCTTTGACGTGCCTGATTGGTCGGGTTGAGCTACATCTCACTTCCTGGCCCCGGAGCAGGCAGGCAACACCCGCCGCCTCAAAGGGCCACCTTTAAGGGCTGAGGCTTTCCCTGCCGGGCCTGTCTGGGACTGGAGGGGGCCTGCACCCTGCTCGCCGCTCTCATCCGTGACCATAATCCCGCCTCCATGCCTGCATGTACACTGAACTGGTAAGACCCTCTCTCTCACCCTCCTCTTCCACCCTCACCCACTGCATGTCTCTGAGTGTGTCACAGGGCGCATTTCGACTTCTCCTTCTGAATCCCCTTCTAAGTTCCCCCCTGGGTGTGCCCTCACACATCCTTCATCTCACAGTCTGCTACTTCTCAACTTTCTGCCTCATTCATTTCTCGTCCTTGCCACAGTGCATATTCCTCGTGCTTAAAAAAGCTGGACAATGTGCCAAACACCATTGCCAATAGAAACTTTAAAAACCTTACGTCAGACATCTTAGCCAGCACCGTTGCCACCATCCTGTCCTCCACAACTAACAAAGATTCATGCGACGATATTGTTCAAAGGTACAATACACACTTTCAGAAAATTGTCGACACTCATGCTCCACTCAAACAAAAACAAATCAGATCAAACGTCATCCACCAAAATTGGTTCACTAATGAGACAAAAGCCCTTAAAAAAGAAAAATGCTAACTAGAGAGAAAATGGCAAAAAAAATCAGACGAAAACAAAAAGACATGGAAAGAAATTGACAAAAAATACAAAATGAAACTAACTGAGATTAAAAAAGACTTATAACCAGCAGATTTCCACAGCCTCCAACTGCTCAGGCAAACTCTTCCAAATCCTTAAGTCAGTAGAAAAACCACCCCGTTTGTCACCTCCTTTCCAACCTACCCAAGCAAGAAAACTGCGAGAAGGTTCAACTTGCATTCTAAGAAAAGATTCTAAAGGCTCGGCAAACCATCAGCCTCTGCCAGGTAGTCACCACAATACAACCTACTTTGGACATTACAGACCCACCCATTATTCATGAAAAATAATTCAAACCACTCACCTTAGACGACACAAAAAATCTTCTCACATCACTTAAGTGGACATCCTGCGCAGAAAACATTCTACCGCCAAAAATTTTACTTGACAACTCAGACATATTTTTTGTAAACACCTCTTTTAAAGACAAGAAAGTACCCAACACTATCAAAGCAGTGACAGTTACACCTTTAGTTAAAAAACCAGGCCTCGACCAACAAGACCCTAAAAACCTCCGGCCAATAACTAACTGCAATCTACTTCTTAAAATTCTAGACAAAGCTGCAACTAAACAACTGCAAACATACATGGACGAACCCAATCTGCTTGATGCACAACAATCCGGATTCAGAAGCTCACATAGCACAGAGACCGCACTTCTGGACTTACAAACCAGAATGCTGGACATCTTGGAAAAGGGAAAGACAGGCATGCTGATGCATTTAGACCTATGAGCAGCGTTTGACCTGCTAGACCACCACAAACTCCAGGAAGCACTCGGCACATCAGGAAATTGCTCACAAGAGGACATAGTCTGGATCTCCTCTTTCCTTTCAGATCGTAGCTCCAAAATTCACTGGAAAAGACAACATTTCCAACCCCATAAGTATAAACTATGGTGTGCCAAAGGGAGCCAGTTTTTCTCCCCTCCTTTTTAACCTTCACCTTCGCTGCCTCTGCACCCTCCTCAATAATTTAGGTGTACTATTCACCAACTTTGCTGACGACACTGAGCTTATTAAAGAGTTGAGTGGAACCTACGGTACAGACAGCACCAAAATAGCCACCATCTACAGCATAATCGAGGCATGGCTGAAATCTAACTGGCTCTGCCTAAATAGCTGTAAGACAGAGCTTATGATCTTTGGCTCCACCCAGGCAAGAGCAAAATTGAACTCGGACTACGCCCAATTTAACATAAAGAACTCTAGCATTCCTACTTAGGACAAAGTGAAAACCTTTAGAGCTAACGCCCATGTAGCATATCTAAAAAAGAATTGCAGATATTACCATAGACTAATCTGGCACATAAGACACTTCTTAAATAAAGAAAACAGCACAACCATCGCTAGAGCTGTCATCCTTTCAAGACTGGAGAATAGTAATGCCCTGCTATTGGGAACAAGCAAGGGTTGCATCGACCAGTGCCAAGTCATTCAGAATGACGCAGTGAGAGCTATAAAAAAGAAACCCCGACATGATCACATCACAGAAGATCGCAAAGCCTTACACTGGCTGGCGGTAGAGGACTGCATTACATTCAAAGCAGCCTCAATCATCCATCACTGCCTCTCAGGGCTGGACTGGGAACCAAAAGTGGCCCTGGAAATTATTTTCAAAGTGGCCCCATATTTCTCCAAAGGAGCGAGCACAGTGCCTGAGCCCAACCCTTCTATGAGGGGATTGCGAGTATCCCCCAAGACGATGTTGAATCAAATGAGTTCAAATTAGTGCATTTAAACCATGTTTTAATCATATATGGATTTAAAAAATGCATGTTTTAAATAATTTCATGATCTCGCAAAGTATATGTTCATTGATAGATGGACAAACCACAAGTGCAATATCAGTCTCAATAAACGTAAGAAACATATCAAATAAAGCATGGATTGTAACAAATGTTTGTAGACCTCTTCACATTTTGTACTATGGCAGTTGCCATGACGTGAGGCTTTGCCAGTCTGTATACACACACCTATTAGGTCTCATATGTTTATCTGCAAGTCTGATGTAGCCCCCATACCATGAGGTGGGACTTTACCAGTCTATACACACACACACACCTACTATGTCTCATATGTATTTCTACATGCCTGATGAAGCCCCTCATACCATGAGGCAAGACTTTGCCAATCTATATACACACCTCTAGTATGTCTCATATGTGTAACTGCAGCCCTGATGTAGCCCCCATACCATGAGGAGAGGCTTTGCCAGGTCTGTATACACACACCAATTCGCTCTGTAACACCGAAGCATGCTCTCGCACTTCACTAATGTAATGTGCACTTTCTGTAACTGGCACCTAGATGCATAAGGGTTTGGTGCACTGAAATAAATAAACAGATGCAACCATTCCTGTATTCCAAGCAAATTCTGTATTTAAAGAGGACAACTCAGCCCTTTCCCAAAGTCATTGATTCCAGAAGGTAAATCCCACCCGCAGCCAGGATCTTGTCACTGCGCATTCTTGAGTGTTTCCTATCCTATGGAAAATATGGGAAAGAATACAAATGCCTTATCCAGGGGTCCGACTATGGTGTCATCAGATGTGGACCATGTAGACTTTTCCCTCCCCAGATTCACACAGCCCTCCTCCTAGCACTTTCCAGCTCTCACAGGAGATGTACATTACAGGAACATAACACACTTTTATCCTGTGAGTCACCCTTTGCTACTCACTTGCTAGGAACTAGCATCACTTCATCATGGGCCCACTTAGCCTGAGGAAGCACGACATACGGGCAACATTATATCGGCAACTATGAGTTCAATCGCAAACAGGAAGAGTTTAAAGCCCACTATACAGGATGTCTGGGACACAGGGTGAGGGAGGGCCGCAGGGAGTGGGGAAAGAAAGAAAGATAGAAAGAAAGAGAAAGAAATGGGAGAGCAGAGGAAACACATGGATATTGAAAGAGGAAGGAAATAACTTGAGAAAGCGAGAAATAGGGAAGAGGGAGGACATTAAGGAAGGGATAGTTAGGGAAAGAACATAGAAAGGACGAAAGGAAGGGGGGAGGAAGGAAGGAAGGAAGGAAGGAAGGAAGGAAGGAAGGAAGGAAGGAAGGAAGGAAGGAAGGAAGGAAGGAAGGAAGGAAGGAAGGAAGGAAGGAAGGAAGGAAGGAAGGAAGGAAGGAAGGAAGGAAGGAAGGAAGGAAGGAAGGAAGGAAGGAAGGAGCAAGCAGGTTCGGCTAGGAGCTGCACTTTGTAAAAGCTAAATGTCAGGAAATGAAAACAAGATCTATATGCACTGAGGCTCCAGCTGTAGTTGTGCTGGAAGCAAGTTCCAAAGGTAGAGGCCTTGATGATGATGCTGGGTGCATTGTGACTGATGCAGGTCCAAAAGATGTTACCCACACCTGGTCTCTGGGAGGCGTTGGGGCACGGTTGCAGCCCTCCCTGAACTTGAATCACCCCTTCAGGCCTCCCCCTCGGTAGAAAAGCTGTGAGTGGTGGTACATGGTGATACTGCTCCTGCATGGAGATAAGAGTGTGTGAGTCCGCCAATCTGTGATTGTTGTACCTCTCAAACCCTTCTCCCCAAAGTACGGTTTCTGTGAGCATACGCCGGCCAATAAAGCTCACCTGTGAATTATGGAAGGTAAGCTCTCTGTCCTGCCACTTCTGGCAGGGGCACGTTTTATGGGATCTAGTTCCTTCACTGATCCCTGATAAGGATTAGTCCAGTCCAGCTGTGACTATGCTTCTCCTTATGATTGGTAAGTGTCTTTTGAGCTCTTGTGATTCTGTTCATTCTGTTTAATGTCTTTATATGTTGCTCCTTATGCCTGCAATAATGTCTCTCTTCTGTTTTCTTCCCTTGGATGGAAATGCGGCCTCAATGCAGCTGTGAGACTCGAGACGCGGCCAGATGGAAGATTGATGCTACCACAACGTTTGACAGCAGGTAAGTGATGGTTTAAGGAAAAGCACGAAGTATGGCGAAGCGCAACCTTAAACTGACAGTTTTTTCGATGTCTAACCTTCTCTTCTGTATTTCCTTGCAGGCGCTACTGTCGACGATGGAGCGTGTCGTGCTGCAGTGCCAAGATGAAGATTTTGAAAGTGTAAAGATGAATGCTTGGTTCGCTGAAGAGATGTACAGGTAAGAACAGCTTCCCCCAGTTGGTAAGTATGCTGGCAGGAAGCAGGATGTCCAGGAAGCAGGGTCTTCAAAGGTAAGCAGTTCTAACCTCAGGCAACGGTGAGCGTTACGCTGCTGGTAAGTGCAGAATAACACGAAGCGTCTGTCTTGAGGATCGGGGCAGATTATATAGCTGAGATCATAGGCACGCCCATTAGGGCCAGTTTACCAGCCACACCCTGCCACTCCTAGAGAGTGAGCACATGCAAAGGCAATCCATTTGCAGCCACACCCAAGAATACACTTGGGGCTGCTTAATAGATGGAATGTTCAAGGTTAATGCCTCTGAAGTGCTTCATGGATGGAATGTTCAAGGTTAATGCATCTGAAGTGCTATGTCCATAATAAAGCTTTTTCGTGTTAAATGGATGTTCTTGTTTACTTTGGTAAATGAGCCTGGCGCCAGAGGCACCAGGACAGTGTCCACCCAGGTCTCCTGTTCATGCAACTCCTGCATGCATGTGCCCCTGACTTCATGACCATGACAAAAGATCATGGGCAGACGACCGTTGGCATTTGGTCATTTGGCAGACTCTGCAGTGCCTTTCCTAGTACTTCTTTCTAGGTCAGACACAACAGCTTGAAACAGATGCGTTGTGTGAAAGCTAACCAGTGTAGTCGCCTAATACACATAGTCACACCATCAGATCTTTTCAAAACAAAGATGAGCTGGGAAATGCCTGCGTTACCTAACAAATAGGTAAACTGCAGACTCTCCTCTCACCGTGCAGACAGATTCTGGTGATGAGTGACTGGGAAGCATCACAGGTGAGCTCCCAGTCGCTCTCGATCGACCTGTTGGAGACCCTGGCATTTATAAAGTGGGTTTGCTGTGGCAGGGAACTCTGCATAGATTCCATTTCAGTAGAGTCAGGGCGGGACTACTGCCAGGACCGGGCCTTTAGTTGTGGAATCTATAGGGAAGGGAGGACTCCTCTCACAAGCCTTTGGTGATAGAAGGATGATTTTGGGGCGTCTTTTGTTTGTGGTATGAAGGAGAGGTCTGTGTTGAAGATGACCCCCCCAGATTAATAACGTGTGCGTAAAGGTGCTCTCAAATTGGAAGGATATGTAAAAGGGAGATGGGTGTGAGTGACAGGTCCCTGTAGAACAGTTCCCATTTTCAGAGGTGCTTAAGCATAGATGATAGTCAACAAGGGGGCAATCACCTCTAACAGTTTCTTACAGCTTCAGATGAAGCTAGGTGCCATCTCACCTCAACATGAAAACCAACATCTTAATGTTGCGGCTCCGGGCCAGTAGAGTCATATAAACATCAAAAATGATTATTGACAGAGCTGGGCCCTGGGGCAGTCTGCAGTTATTCCTGACTGGTGAAGAAATAAAAAGGCCTACTTTAGTTAGAGTGATTGTCGCGAAAACCTAGGAATCATTTCAGTGATGTCTCTTCGACACTGATAGACCAATTCAAACTAACAAGGAGGATGGGATGGTCAACTATGTCAAGAGCCGGAGACAGATCAAGACGTTTCAGACCACTTAAAAGACCTAGATCTCTGGTTTGGAGCTGCTGTTCCTTAATGTTCATGAGGGCTGCATCAGTGGTTGGGGGGGCAGAAGCTGGATTGATAAACACTAAATCATAGGTTTTGTACTTTGAAGTGGGCAGTGGATAGAGAGCTGAACCTGTATCTATGGTTTCTAGGTCCTTTGACCTACCAGAGGCCAGAGTTGGATCGGAAATCGGAAAGGACTGCAGTATCAGCCAGGGGCTTTTTGTGTAAGAGATTACGAATGCATGTTTAAGCTTGCTAGATATATTGATGGTGCACGAGGACGGATTTGTAAGATATTTGATGTTCATAGCTATGATAAAAAAAGAGACCTAGTTTGACCATCTTTGCATCGCAAATGTTGAAACAATGTCCAGAGCCGCTCTGTGCGCTTTATAAAGTAAACATTTTTTTTTATAACGTGCTTAATACAGAAAAGGTTTCTTAGCGCCCACAAGGGATTCGAATATGGTTTAATTGCCAATATTGTTTTTGAGATCTCAACAATTGTGCCTGAGGTAAAGACTGAGAAAGTTAGGACGGGTGGGTGGGAAGGAAGGAAGGGAGGGAGGGAGGAGGGAAGGGAGGGAGGGAGGAAGGAAGGAAGGACGGAAGGAGGGAAGGAAGGAAGGAAGGAAGGAAGGAAGGAAGGAAGGAAGGAAGGAAGGAAGGAAGGAAGGAAGGAAGGAAGGAAGGAAGGAAGGAAGGAAGGAAGGAAGGAAGGAAGGAAGGAAGGAAGGAAGGAACTCTGGTTCGAAATTTGAAAATGTGAAAATAGAGAACAGGAGGGAACCACTATATATATATATATATATATATATATATATTCAATAAAACATAAAACAACTAAATTTGGGAAAGAAAGAAAGAAAGAAAAGCAATGCACACATTGTTAAAAGACGAGTGATACAGCAATCGTTGGGGACTCAGATGAGAATGGCCCTCATTCCGAGGTTGGTGCTAGTCATGCCGCCGGTACTGCCACCAACGTGGCGGTATGGGGACTTAACCGTCCATTCCGCCCTTTGCGGGACCGGTAAGTCCCCATTTGAAATGCCATTCCCCATTCCCATTTGAGCCCCCATGGGGCTCAATGGGAAGGGGGAAGGCAGCAATAACGGTACAGCAAATTGTGGTACCGTTATTGACCCCGGTATCCCTTTGCGGGTCTCGTCCTTAACGCCTGGTAAAACCAGGCTTTAAGGGAAGGACCCACAAAGGGACCTCACAATAGGGCGCAAAGGGATTGCCGGCACCAGTGTCATTACCGGTGCCCGGTATCCCTTTGCGCCCACCTTGGAAAGAGGGCCAATATGTATAAAAACGATGTTTCAGTCTCAATCTTACCCGCTTTTGAAACGTACATTTAAACACATAGCCGGAGCTTTGTAAATGTGAAACTACAACATCCCGTCCAATGTGCAACTGTTACAATCTGCAAAACCTGAGACGGTGCTCTGATGTGCAACTAACAGTTCCAGTGTGCGACAGCTGTGCAAACACTCAGTATGCAGCAGTCAAAGTTGTAGCCGAAAGGCTGATCGTAGAGCAAGCTTCTCAGTATGTAGGAGCACGCACTAGTTCAGGAGTCCTCTCTGTCATGACAGGATATGAGTGTCGTGCCTGTACTGATCACGCGGTCCTACCTTTCTGTGCAAACTCTCCCTGGACGGGCACGAGTCTCTTGCATGTTCTACACACGGGTTCCCTTGCTCAACAAGCGCACAGTCCTCCCTATCGCTCTCTGAAAGGAGAGAGGTCCCCTGGAACAGGCTCTGTTATGAGCTGGGATGCTGCGCTGCATTACAGGTGAGAGGAGGGAAATGATAAAGTGATAGCTATGGCCGGGCTGCTTTTCATCAACCCTTACCTCCTGCATCGCCCTGCGCCCCCCCAAACTCCTTCGGTGATACATTATTGCAGATCTCTGGCCATCATTTGTTCCTATTTGTAAAAGGGTACAGCCAGCTGATACCGGGCACATGTTATGTGCATGTATCCTTCCGCTCAAAAAGAGGCCCTACTGGCCAGAGGCCTACCGGGGGATGTCCCGGTGGGGCAGTCCAGCCCTGCTGCCCCTATGGCTCTGCCCCAACCTACCTAAAGGAACAAATAGCCTTGTATGAACCAGGACGATCACTGAGATCAAAAAACCAAGGTCTAGTCAAGATCACCTAGACAAAGCAAACGGAATGGGACTCTCTTTCCCAGTTAAAGCATCCCTAAAATGGAATAGCCAGCCTACCATGCTCAGACTAGAAACCAACTTTCAGAATTTCAAAAAGAAATTGAAAACATTGTTCTTTAAATAAAGTTATCTAATATTTACTCGTAGTCCTCTGCCTTTATGTCCGTGCCCTGATGCCTGTGGGTTTTTGGCGCGTAACAAAAATAAGTACAAATACAAATACAAATTGTGTAGTGTCTCGCTCTACGTTTCTCTCTCCACCTCCACCATGGTGCTCTCCATGTCCCCTATCTACTCTAACTGTTACTCTATCACCTATCCTATCCCTCTCTCCAAGCCTTGATTAGAAACCAAAGCTTTTAATTTGTTCTTGGCTATTCATTAAAACATTCCTCACGTTGTTAAATTAGTTTTTTAAAGATTTTAATTCAACCTTTTTTTTATTTACAATAAATGTAGTTCTGGCCAGAAAGAGAATAACAATATCAGACAGACGAGGGAGTCATTACGAGTCGGGCGGTAAGGGATACCGGGCACCGGTAAGGAGACCAGTGCGGTAATCCCTTAGTGCCCGATTCCGAGGTCCCTTGGAAGGAACCGTAAGGAACGTGTGGTCTGACCACACATCACTTACAGGTCCCGCTAAGGGACCAGGGCGCTAATAACGAGCTTGCCATTCGTGAGCCCGTTATTAGCGCCCTCCCCATTCCCATTGAACCCTATGGGGGCTCAATGGGAATGGGGAAAGGTTTGTTCAATGACGACTTACCGGTCCCGCCAGGGTCGGACTGCATCGGTTAGTCCCCATTGAACAACACCAGTGCCGGACCCGGTATTGGAGGCAGCCATGGCGCAAATAGCGCCATGGTTTCCTCCAATCAAACCTTAACACATTTGCTAGTCGGTTGTGTACGCCAGATGCCTTTGTGTTTGCACATATTTAGAAGAAGACATTACATTAATGGCAGTCCTATGTTGGTATCGCATTTTAAATGTGCAGCAAATTTCACTACATATTGCTGTTTTAACTTTTATCAAACAGGTTCTAAATTGTTAATTGTAACTGATGTATTTGTACTGTTGGCTGTTGCCGCCCGCCTGTGGAACGCTTTCTGGAGGACTGCTGAAGGACTCTTGTAGCCACTGTGCACTACGAGGCATTGTGTGTGAGGAGGACGTCTTTTCCCGTGACGCTCCTTTTGCCTGACCAAGGAGGCTCTGTTGGAAGGGTGGCTCCGCCCTCCCTGCGTTTCAGACGCTCAGCCTTCTTCTACAAATACTCACTACCCGGCGCACCTGCGCCGCGCACCAAGTACAAGCCAAGTACTGTTGGCTGTTGTCGCCCGCCCGTGGAACGCTTTCTGGAGGACTGCTGAAGGACTCTTGTAGCCGCCGTGCACTACGAGGCATTGTGTGTGAGGGGGTCGTCTTTTCCCGTGACACTCCTTTTGCCTGACCAAGGAGGTGACTGTCTGTTTCTCTACGCTGCTGTAGTTTTTTTTTCTTTGCTCTTGCCCCTCTTGGCCTGGCTTGGTCCTCCCTTTTGGCTCCCAGTGGCCCCCTCTGCCCCTGTGTGCCCTGTGTGCACTCCCCTTTGAGATTTACTCTGGGTGGTGTACTCATAACACTTTTTTCTTTTTTTTGTGTCTTCCCACTCAAGGCTCTGGTGAAAGGGAGGCTCCGCCCCCCGCGTTTGAGACGCCCAGCTTTCATCTACAAATACTCACTACCCGGCACACCCGTGCCGCGCACCAAGTACAAGCCAAGTACTGTTGGCTGTTCGCGGAGCGTGGCGCGGGCCGCGGGTTCTTTTTGCTATATAATTTGATGGGCCTCACTGTTTATGTGGGTAACAAACAACAGAACTAAAAACAAGGAGAAGAAAATGAAGCAGCAAGGTGGAAATGGTTGAAAAACCTGATTGACGACAAAATGAACACTCAATAACATAAAACTGTAAAAAGTGTGGGTTTGTGGAGCCTTGCAAGCTGGAACACAAGAGGCTCCAAACACCTTTTTTACTAACGATGTGCTTCAAAAAGAGAACTTTAAAGTGTTGTGCCTACAGGAAACATGGCTGTTGCAACCACCTACACTAGAAGGATATGTGGTACTGCTAAATCCAGCCGTAAAAGGCTTAAGAGGAAGACCGATGTCAGGTCTACTAGTAGCCATCAAAAACGACCTGAACTGGCAAGTGCTGGAAGTGGTAAACCCAAACCCATTTATCCAGATGTTAGTGATACAGCCAGATAAAGAAGTCAAGAGAGTACTAATACTGATCAATATATACTGGAATCCAGCCAACACTCTAAATGAAAATTTGCCAGATGAAATAGCAGAACTAATTGATGAACAGAGAGAGAAGTGGATTGATCCATCCTACATATTAGTTGGTGATCTAAACTGCACCTGTTTGAACAAGGAAAATCAACCCGAGCACGATACATTAACAGCAACAGTGAAGGAAAAAAGAGGAACAAGATGGAATTGTATGTTGCAATCAAGAGACTGCGTCATACTAAACGGAAAGGTGAAAGGCGATCTCCCAGCGAAACCAATTTGGAAGGGGGTACAATCAACAGAGATCCTGGATTACATTTGCATCTCAAACAACATGTCAGACAACATCCAGACCTTGGAAGTAATAACAACAACAGAAAGTGACCATAACTTGATGAAACTGACATCCAAAAACATCAGCAACAACAAGATCAGTACTTACAACCAGGACTTAGTCACAACCAAAGAGGAACGAAACTAAAGATCAGACCGGAGAAAATTAAAGAACTAAACCATAAACTAAAGCATATGATCTTGATGCTCGAAAACGAAAAAGATCCACAAAGGATTGACTACACACCACTCTTTAGAGCCTTTGTTATAGAAAGAAAGCCTGGAAGCAACCATCTAACTAGGAACCACCAACATCAGTACAATAGTAGAATACGAGAAAAGAAAAAAGAATTAAGGAGAAACATCAGACGATTAAAAAAGGTCAAATTCAACAACCCTAGTAAAGAGATAAATAAACTAAAACAGAGGTACCGAAACTGGCTCCTCTTACACAAGAAGACCATGCTAAACCAGGACGCAGAAAGAATGTTAGAAAAAATAAGAACTAAAAATACCGCAGAAATTTGGACAATTATCAACGATGTGGAGAAGCCTCAAGAGATAAGCCAAATTAATCCAATAAGCGCCACAACATGGTGTGAATATTATACACAGCTGCAAGGGGAAGTCTACACCGAACCCAAGAGGAAATCATTGACAAATAAAAAAGAGGCAATAATAGACATTAGCATTGAGGCAATTGAAAACATCTTAAAGAAACTAAAGGATTCAAGAGCCCCGGGCCCCGATGGGCTGACGAACGTAACATTAAAAAGCAATGTATGTGAGTGGGCAAAGTTTCTGCATCACTTGTTCAAATACATATTACAAACAGAAAAAATTCCGGACTCCTGGAGGAAAGCGGTAGTGGTGCTGATCTTTAAAAAGGGTCTCAGAACATCAGCAGACAACTATAGACCGATTGCACTACTGGACGTTGTGGGGAAGGTCTTTCCGTCTACACTACTGAAAGCTTTGGACACCTGGGCAAAGCAAAGTGGACGACGTGATCCCTGGCAGTCGGGTTTCGTGAGAGGGAGAGGCACTGCCCTTAACATCTTCCTGATTAACCTAATGAAAGCAAGAACACAAAGGAATAAAAATCAAGTAATCTACATAGCTTTTGTCGATTTGTCCAAAGCCTTTGACACAATAAAAAGAACTAAGCTGTGGGAGAAATTGGAGAGTTGGGAATGTCCGCAGACACTGGTGGAGAACATCAAAGATCTGTATACAGATTCAAGCATCAGAGTCAGGCTGGACAAAGCAGGAACGCTAACAGACCAAATTTCGATAAGAACGGGCCTAAAACAAGGATGCCCGCTGGCCCCAGAACTTTACAACTTGTTTACGTCAGACATTGACGAGTCCTTTGATTTTCCTCGCTGCTTTCCACCTAAAATAGCAGAGACTCCGATAGGGAGACTGCTATACGCAGACGATATTGTCCTGATGGACCAGACTCAAATTGGTTTGCATAGACAGCTTACAACATTACAATCGTATGTGGATGCAAACGACCTGGTAATAAATCCAGAAAAATCCAGGATTCTAAAGCTATGTCCAGGAGGCAGAAAAAACAGACCTAAAAAATCAAGCTGGTCACTGAAAAGCAAAAAAATCTTGGAAGTGGAGGCGTTCACATACTTGGGAGCATGCATTGATAACACGAAAAACAACGTGCCAAGAATTGAGGGGCTAAAAAGGAAAGTAAACAACTTATCCGCTCAAGGGAAAATACTGCTCAAAAGATACTGCAGATTTACCTTAACACCACTAGTAACCTTTTACAGGATGAAAGTTGTGCCCATACTAATATATGGTGCCGAATCACCAATGCTCTTAGCGCCTCAAACATGGTCAACTTTGGAGAGCCTGTTTTGGCGGAAAGTATTACAATTGCCCAAATCGGTTCCAATACAGCAAATAAGGAGAGAGCTGGCTTTAACCTCACTTAAAACCATAGCGGTATGGAAAATGTTAAGCTTCTACCGAAAATGTCTAGAGGAAAACACAACTGGAGGATTCAGTGTGCTGAATAAAGCCTTAAAAGAACAATCCGACGGAATCTTAACAGAGTGGCAAAAGATGTGTTGAGTGACACTAGTGAACCTTAACGAGTCAGAGGACGATCTATGGATCAATCCAGACAAAACCAAAAAAAAACTATACATGGCAGACTGAATAGAAACCCAGGAAAACAAATGCAAATACAAAGGCTACGAAGACTTCTGGGCACAACCACGAAAACTGAACCAGATCCCGAGTTATCTGACCTTATTCCCGAACTGGTACTTCCGAGACCTTTTTCTGAGATTCAGACTGAACATCTTAACGACGGGAGAAATATTGCAAAGGAGAAAAAGGTTGGACAGTCACGAAAGCTGCAGAATGTGCAGGATAAAAGGAGAGAAAGAATCTCTGAAACATCTTACACTATATTGCGTCGGATTAAGGGAAGACCGTGAGCAGTGCTTGGGGGAAGTCCTGAGAAGCTTCACGACAAGGAGCACTGAAGAGTGGTGGAGGACTCTAGTGGAAGGAGAAACAATGAAGACGAACATAGCGCTCTTAAGACTAATGATTTTAATACTTAAGAAATTGGAGGGGCTCAAAAGCGGGACGAAGCTCGAAAAACATTAACAGGCCCAGAAACATCAGACCAAGCCCGGCAAGTCAGACAATGCAAATCAAACTGTTGATAAACTATGGAAAACTGGACATGATCAGGTTAAAGGTTTCAAACATGGAAACCATACAAACTGTGTAAATAAATTTTAAAAAAGGAATTATGTGGGTAGCAAGCATTGGGTACGATTCTGCTGTTAGGACTGCTTCCTGCCTATGGAGCTTGTGATAAGGTACCGGCAGCCGGGTAGAGGCTGTGATCTCTTGCATCTTATTGATTTTCGGTGCTTTTTTTTTTGTTTTGCACAGATCGACTGTGTTCCTATAGGAGGAACGAATGAATATTCATTGCTAACGGCTCATTCAAATTGCTCCTGAAAGTGAGGCTGTTTAACTTACTGGTATAAGTTTCTGTGTATTGGATAACTCTAGCAGAAATAACAACATGAGAAAGAATAAACTACCTATACTGCGCAAGGAAGCTGGGGCTGACTTCTTTGCAGCAGTTAGTACAAGAAGGGTCAGTCTTGCGCACGCTGTGGCGATGGCGCTGCCTGAGATGGGAGATGAGGAGGAGGCGCTCCTACAGTGTGCGCAAGACTGCTCGAATATGGAGAAACAGGGGGAACAACTTATTGATCCCTCCCAACTGTTGTTTGGGGAAGAAGATATGAATAATGACATGCTACATAAATCTCTTATCCTGGATGTTGGTAAGGATGACATGCCCCATATTGAAAAAAAGGATAATAATGCCCCAAGTGTTTTCAACTATGATGACATGATAGACTGTTCTAACACCTTGCCGGTGCAGGACAAGACTGACGCTGTGATCCCCTTAAATAATCAGCGAGAAGTCACTACTGACTTCTCGGTAATGATGAGTCTATTTAATAGGTTACTGCTGGCAGAGTCACGCAAGCAGACAGATGCAATTAAGGGCTTGACATCTGAAATACTTCTACTACCAAATAGACTTGCGGACACTATTGGTAACATACTGATTGAAAAGTTTGGCTTACCTAAGCAGAAGATTGTGGATGTATATAATGGTCCCTGCTCTGGCTCTGTTACGACTCCTGAAGAGATTATTGTAATAACCTCAACTCAGGAAGACACAACTGAACTGGATCATGAAAAAACTGATCCAACTGAGATGGTAAAAATAGACCTGACAGTGAGTGCACCGCAACAAGCAACAGAAAGGTAATTCTAGAGACAAAAATGTCCAAAAGACAGGGGAAAAATTTAGCTAAACTAAAGAAAAAAATAATAACAACAAAAACGTATGGGCTAATAAGAACACGTCGAGAAAGTTTTTGAACTACTGTGATATGGACTGTGATGAAGTGTTGGTTGTCCCTGATCCTAAAAAAATCAGGAAAAAGGATTGGTGCAAGGGTTGAATGATAACAATTCCAAAGACCAATCCACACAGAGTGTATACACCATGGGAGATTTGCCTCTAGGTGATATCATGAAAAAGAAAAAAACAGACTTAGAGTGATGACATGTTTGAAATATTTAATGTAAGAACAAATAAACGGAATCGTCAAGACCCGTTTATTCAAATGAGGGGGGTTGTCGATATGAAAACAATTAATCATGGGCTAGCCATGACAGAGAGTAAAACGACCCCGGAGGATTGCTTTCGGGGGATCTCTGTACCTGTGAATTCACGGGTGGGTATTACAGTAAATACAGGTCTTGGCAGTACTGGCTGGAAGGTGCGTGCTGAAAAGGCCAGTTTTGTTAGTGGTAACATACCTGACCAACGCGATGGCCTTAAGAAAAACCAGAGCCTAAGATCTTTTGACGGGGAGGTCCCTTCAGGAGTCTTGGGTAGTGTGAATTATTCCTCAAACTTAAACAGTAACCCGCACTTAGGGTGCACGGCTCAGATTGACCACGATACCACCAATCAATCTGTACATGTTGAATTGGGGGGAACTGTCTCTAATTTAAAATCAGCAGGTAGCATTAATAATCCATTTGATATACACGGTAGGAGGACGGTCTCTAAGGTGGATGGTATTCCTGACTGTAACGACCCAATGGGGCCGAGGGGTACTCTCCCCAACATAACATACACTGCCAATAGTACGTCCGGGCATTGGGGAGGGTCCACAGCTAATTTGGTTAAATGGTCTTCTGAACTAGAGAACTCAACGAGTCTGAATGGACCGGCTATTAAAAAAACAAGTTATAAGGAGAACTCAGATCCTAATATGGTTGACACAGTTCAGGGTTCAGTTACGAGGCTGGCTCGTAAGGATGATGAAATATATCATACCATAATGAGGGTCCTCAATGAAAGGCACCTACATGACGTAAGACTACCAATGGTGGGAAAGGAACTTGACAACAAGTCAGAAGAAACGTATGAGGAGTACTGTGCGTCTAGAGGTACAGGTAATGTGGTAATTAATGGTCGAAGTAATGTGGTGAATAATGGGTTGAAGAATGGAAAGGAAAGTGGGGAGTTGGAACCATCTCAGGATGTACATGTACTTGAATTAAGGGAGCCTGTTAGGCCGGAGTTACCCGGGCTGGTTCTCACGACCTTATTTAAGGACTTGGACAATATATCTCTGAATAGGCCCTATATTCTATCCCTTTTTAGCCAAATTAAGGAACTTAATCTGATTTCATCTGCAGATATAGAGCTTGTGGACTATATTCACAGGCATAGACTGGATTATGTAAGGTTGGTGATTCCATCACCTTTAGTAAGAAATGTACTATTAAATAGGGCAGAGAAGTTACAATGTAGGGGCTTTGATATCTTTGAGTTTGTCTACACTATGCCTACTACAAACAGGAAATTCAACTATAATATATACCGCTATGGAACAATCTCCTCTGCAGGGGGATGGTCTAAGATTGAAGGTTGATGACAATACAGAAAAACAGGACTGGAGATGGCTAGCCCTATCTCTCTGTGAGTCAATTGACTCACTAAAACAACTGAAGTCCCTCTAGCTGGTCCAAAACACTTACACTCTTGAGTTGGAACTCGAGAGGTTCAACCAATCTTTTACACAATGTGTCTTTGGTGCAGGAAACGTCTAAATGTGATCTTGTGTTCATCCAAGAATCGTGGGCAAGGGTGCATCTATGTTGGGAGGGATACACGGTCTCAACTTTGTGTGCACAGGGGGGTAGAGTGGTTCGTCCAAAGGAGGGACTTATTACCGCCATTAAGAATGTCAGCAAGCCTAGAGTTAAAGGGGAGTGGTATTTTTCTCATCACTTATTAGTGGTGGGATATAAGTTGATGTTTAACACCAGTGATACTGCCTTTTTGTTCATCAATGTATACTGGAACCCTGCAGAAAAATTAGACCTACAACTTGGCGAAGAACTCCATAAACTGGGGTCCTTAATAGATACCTGGTTGGAAGTCAATCCTGGTGGCCACATAGTAATTGCAAAGGATCTAAATGCAGACTGCATGGATGAGTCAGGTTTGGGTGATTTTTATATCTCCAATTCTGCATCTATGGACCTCTCGGGAGGGAATCTCAAACTGCGGGGTAGGATCTGGCTACACTTTGTTGAGGTGTGGGGTATTGAAATGCTTGTAAACAATCTCCCAACCTGGAAAGCGAGAGGCTGTAAGTCCATTATTGATTACATATTTTGCTCTGGCAATCTCTTTAAATGCCTGGGGAAGTTTGAGTGCAAAGGAAATGATTTTAACGATCACTATATGCTTAAAATCGAAATTCACTCCGTTGTTCGTACAACGGAGAACAGGACCTATAAATATAGTCTTGAGACAAATTGCACAGGCAACAGAATAAGATGGTCTGGGGAAAAAAATGAGAAATGTTATGACCTACTGATAAAGGATCATGAAAGCTACACACATTACTAATGGGTTGAGTGTTATTCTCCCATTCATCACCTCACTGACTATATTGATAGGGCTTTGCAAAAAATGGAGAAGTCATTCAGTACGCAAAAGATAGATAAGAGTTATAAACTACACAGTTTTGATAAAGAAGTCTGGGAATATAAACGCAATATGAAGAAGGAAATGCGTAACATTACTAAAGCGGGGTATTCCATTGCCTGCACACTAGTTATGAGGAAAAAATTAGACAGAGATACAAAAACTGGTCCATACAGCACCGTAGCTTAAGAACACAAAGGGATGGTGAAGTCATGTTAAAAGCTCTGAGAGGATCGAACACTGCCAATTTGTGGAGCCTAATTAACAACATGGATAGGAGTCAAGAGAATGTACTTTTGAACCCAATCAATGAAAATCAGTGGTTGGGTCACTTTGCTAATTTATACGGAAATAAATGCAGCAAGCCTGTGGGAAGCCGGAAAAGTTGCTCTCCCTGGCTTTTGGAATATAGTGAGAGGGACATTTTTGATGCAATAACGAGATCTAAAACCTCGGGGGCACCTGGTCCCAACAAATTATCCAACAAAGTATTAAAGAGAGACCCTGAGATTTGGGCAAAAGTATTGCTCGTTGTTTTCGACCTTATACACATTTCCAGAACCATACCTCAATCATGGAGGGTGTCCATAATTGTACTCATATTTAAGAAGGGTTCACGCCAATGTCCCTCAAGCTATAGGCCTATCGCAATCTCGAACCCCGAATCCAAACTATTCACGTCAATGGTTTTAAGAGATATCCAGACTTGGATTGAGGAAAACAACATTTTAGATTTGCGCCAGATTGGCTTTGGGAAATGTACTGGTACCGATTCTGGGGGTCTGGTGAAACATAGTCTCATAGCTCAATTTCTGAGGAAGGGTGCCAGGTCGACTTTTGTCACTTCAATGGACCTCAGCTCTGCCTTTGACCTTGTAGACAGAGCTACATTACGGGAGAAATGATAACATTAAAAATGCCACCGTTTCTCATAGACATAATCATGGCCTTTTACACCGACACTGGTGTAATGATAAGATTGGACTCAGAGGGTAATCTGATGAAAGAACTTAAAATCTATAATGGACTCCGCCATGGGTGTAGGTTGGCACCTACGATTTTCAACCTATACGTAAGTGGTGCGGGTGTGGCCTTGTCAGACAAAGGCCTTCTTCCTCCTAGAATTGCGAATACTCATTTGGCATGGATGGCTTATGCCGACGATTTCTTACTTATTGATACTACCAAGGTGGGATTGCAAAGATTATTAATAGCCTTTGAGGATTTTATTAAAGGAATCTTTTTAAAAATTAACCCTGCCAAAACTGTGACTATCTGTTTGGGTAGAGTCAATAAAAAGGAGAACTCCTACATATGGACATGTGGTAATAATAAGTTACAAGCAAAGCCTCTATTTAAATACTTAGGCTTTGTAATTTCAGGAATGAATTCAAGAGCCTTATTTAAGTCTCAACTAAAACTAATGGCTGACATTGCCATTCGGCAAATGAGAGCACTTGAGACGAAATATGTCAAATTTACTATGGTTCCAATTAGGGAATTTTACCTGAAACAAGTTATCACTCACCTGACCTATGGCTCAGAATTTTAATCGATCAGCTGGGAGGCCGATTTTTCTTACATTGGGAACTATATATGGAAAACAGTTCTCTACTTTTTACCAAAATATTTACCAGGTGAACTGGTTAGATATGAATTTGGATTAAATTCACTGGTTGCAAACGTAAAATGGAAAAGACTTGCACTATGGAGGAAATGTAACTGAGGGACCGAAGGGTCACTGTACTCGTGTGTGGGGCAGGATACTGGAAATCTGTTTATCCATACTCTGACTGTGGAGACTTTACATTGTTTAAAAAAGATGGGCATGTCTGTTACCTCCTTGAAGAAAAACCTCTGCGGGTAAAAGAGAGCTTAATGGGTTTTGATTGGTTAAATACAAAAGAAAAAATTGTAGAATCTTCACTGTACCACCAAGCCTGTTCTATATATAAATGGTATCCACTTATTGTCATGATGCCTACCTCTAAGGAGCCAGGCCGGGCCCAGCAACCCCAGAGGCAGACATCATTTTCCCCAGGGAAGCCTCAGCGGGCCCAAGTCGGGGCCCTTTGGACTCAGTCCTGGTGCCTTAGGCGCCAGGCTCATAGCGGACCCCAGTCCTGGCGCCTTAGGCGCCAGGCTCATAGAAGAGGATATGTGTTTAAGTGCTTGGGTGCACACTTACCTGATGCAGACCTTGCTGCTTCATCCAGGCCCTCTTGAGGCCTGAATGGGACTACTTAACCTGTAGGACTACTTCACCACCCGGGTGTGGTCGGGGAAGGATACATACCTGATTGGTGGAAGGATACATACCAGGAACTTCTTCCAAGGCTATTTAAACCCCACCCGAACAGCCACACATGCTTCGCGTTGTTCTGCACCTAGCAGCTGGACGCTCACCGTGTCAGCTCCTGCATCCTGACTTCAGCCACGCCTGCCAGCACCCTGGAACACCTGCAAGGGGAGAAAGGAAGAGAATAGGAGAAGAAAAGCCCTTACCTGCTAAATCTGCATCCCGGAGTCATTTCTACAACGGCCCTGAAAAGGAAGACATCATTTTAAAGGCATTTCGTTTCGATCGCTGCAGCGCTGCATTTTACTCACCTTTGCAAGGCGCTTCCATCTTCAACAGCGATCTTCCGGATTCAGCTACGCACCAGCGCCTAGAGGAAAAAAGACAAGAACAAAGGTGAGAGGGAGAAAAGGAATAAGGAAAGCTCCGTTTCCTTTTAAGTCTTACCTGTTGGATTATTCCCACTGCATTTCGGGTCCTGCGGCTTCCTGGCATCTCCAGACCCCGGCCCCTATGGGGAAAAAAGACAAAGACATTGAATGAGCGAATGCAAAGACATTACCTGAGCGCTCATCCAGAACTGTTTCACTTCGGGTCGGCGCCATATCTCCGGCACTCCGAACCCCGGCCCCTAAGGGGAAAAAGACATAAGCATTAGCGCTTGCTGCAATTAGACAACGAACATTATTATTAAGCTTGAACTTTTGAACAGAACTTTTACAGCGCCTTACCTGAACAGTCAAGCTTACCTGAACTCCCATCAATCCTCAATCCAGTGAAGTAACTGGGTTTCAACGTGCCCCTGCATCAGAAGCAGGATGGAGAGCTCATCCTTCCAAACCCTAAGGTGAGGCTTCATGGGGAATCGTGGAGGAGGTATCGTGGAGGGTTGGAAGGGGGTGGGAGGCTTGAGCATTGTTCCACAGTTGGTAATACTCCCTTTTCACGCACAGGAGAGTATCCAACGAGCCAGGGAAGCCAGAATAGAGGGGCCCTTCCTGTCCATCTTCAGAGTTCTGCGCCTTCGATGCCGCGCCTCCGTGGGAACCAGGTGAGCGTTACACTTATGGAAAGATTCTTGCAAAAATACCCCAGCAAACAGATCAGAAATGATTACATGCGTTTCAGATTTAATGTTGTTTTAACAAATCAAATCAATGTTATTAGAAACAACTATTCAGATGACTGGAGATGGTGCAGATTCTGTAGAGTTGAAAGCATGGTTGAATCATTACAACATGTTTTACTTGTATGTTCGGCACTAAAACCTGCTAGGGTAAATTATTTTGCAAAATACGTACGTGACACTGCCAATGTTAATAGGGACTTCATTTGGACAAGAATGTTACACAACTGTGAAGATAATCTGAACATTAGAGTGGTTACCTATTTGAGGAATGTTTGTGCTATCTTTTTTTAGAGGATGATAATTTATGTGTTTTGTAGATGTTTTAGCTGTTTTTCTGTAGACTGAGATATGGAAAATGAATAGGAATTGAAATACAGATGGTTCTGTTTTATTTTATGTCAGTATGTACTGTTTGTAGATTGAAATATTCTTAATGGTTATTTATTATGAAATGACACATATTTAGTATGAAATTACTAACATAAGTTCCTTTTTTATGCTTGTATATGGGTTCTTTCTTTTAGTATAAAGTAATGTTCTCTTTTGTTCTTCTTTGTAAAGGTTTAAAACAAACCAAAACAATAAATTAATAAAACATAAAAGATTTGTGTGATGTATGCAGTGTGCGAAAGAGTATCTGAAACCATTAAATAACAAATAAATAAATATATACAAGAATGAGGATTACTTCATCTCACCTGGCATGAACATGAGTTCTTTGTACCACTCTGAATACTACTTTATCTCACTGCACATTAACAGTGTGCAGTACTTGTGCAGTACTTCATGTCGTTCTGCATCAACAGTGAGGGTACTTCCTTTGAGACCTGCAGCAGCAATAAAGAATACCACACTTCAACCTGCATTAACACTGACAAGTACTACATTCCACCCTGCATTTACTGTGAGTGGGTATGTCCTCTCAACCACAGAGTAGGAGTTCGTAGTACCTGTTTCCACCCTGTATTAACAGTGAGAGGTACTTCCTCTCAACTCTGCAGTAGGTGTGAGGAGTACCACATTCTACTCTACATTAACAGTGTGGGATACTTCTGTAAAACTGCAGTAACAGTGAGGAGTACCTCATTCCACCCTGCATTAACAGTGATGGGTACTTCCTCTCAACTCTACAGCAGGATTTCAAAGTACCTGTTTCCACCCTGCTTTAACAGTCAGAGGTACTTCCTCTCAACTCTGAAGTAGGAGTGATGAGTACCGCATTCTACTGTACATTAAAACCGCAGTAGCAGTGAGGAGTACCGCACTTCACCCTGCATTAACAGTAATGAGTACTGCATACCACCCGGCATTAACAGTGATGGGTACTTTCTCTCAACTCTGCAGTAGGAGTTCGTAGTACCTCTTTTCACCCTGCATTAACAGTGAGTGATGCATCCTCTCAACCCTGGAGTAGCAGAGAGGAGTACCACATTGCACGCTGCATTAATAGTGAGTGATAAGTAATCCTGCACTGCAATATTTGTGTGGGGTTCTTCAACACAAACATCAGCAATGGGGCTACTTCATTTCACAGTTGGATAACAGCCAGGGCTCAAATCAAGAGTATATGCGGGTGAACGGAGTCCTCCCACTTTTTTCAGGTATCCCCCCACTTTTTTTGGTTGGCACCTTGATATGCTAGTTTCTGGTGACGTCAAATTCAATTGGTATGTTAATGAGTTGTAGAGGAGGTCCCAAGTACAGCCCGCACTCCAACCGTCCATTTTGAAGTACCAGGAACGTTCATGCCAAAGAACGTGACGTATGATGAGCAAATAAACAAGCAGAGAGCCGCAGTGGGGCTCTGTCCAGTACCCATCAGAAGAACAGCACCTATTGAAGTACCGACACCAAGTAAAACATGGACAGTAAGGTACCCATTGAGAAAACCATATCAACAAATGAAACGAAATGAAGATCGTCTAAGCACAGTCCCTGAAGAAGCCAACAAGGTTTTAATGGTAGATGAATGGTGACATCACAAGAACCCAGACTGACATTCATATAAAAGATATGACTACCTGTGACGTAATGAGACGAAACGCCATGGACAAGGGACATTGTGAACCTAAAGTGAAGGGACGATGTCAAATGCCATGAACATGATGAAGATATTCGACCAGTTTACGCATGTACACATGCTTGGAACCGCAAGAAAGCTATGGAAATCATGCGGCTTGCTATGCTTAGTAGTAATATAGATTGCGGCAAGCGGCCCCTATACATTTCTACCTCAATAGAAGCATGTTATATAAGTATGCTTCCACTATGCACACGAAGCAGAATCAACCAAAAGTTACTAGAGGCCACACGAGGAGAGTTTCATATTTAGCAAATCGAGAATAAACGGCAGAAACGAAACTGAGCAGAGGCAAATCGTGCCAGAAAAGCCAAGGTCATATTAGATAAAATAGATGAACAGTAGCTACAATTAATGAAGCAAAGAACAAAATATCCTTCTCAGAAAGGTCAAGATAAGAAACTGAAGGCAGGTGGTGGGAATAAATGAAAATCAAATACACGAATTACATGAAGAAGAGTTAAATTCACGGTGTCTGAATCACCTGATCAGCCGAGCGCGAAGTGAGACTTTCACACCTACACATGGCAGTGGGCCAGGCGAAGATATTAGAACTTTTCAAGACAGGAGATGCAGTCTCGAGGCCAACCACAGTGAAATAATTGACACATGGCCACTAAAGTGATGATTGATTGTAACAATAATTGGAGGAAGGCCGGGAGGAGCTGGTGGGCACACTGCACCTGGCCGACCATTCTGCATGCTGCTAAGCTGGCGGAAAAGTATGAGTGGGGTTGATGCCAACCCAATCATAATGGACCAAGTAATCTACGATCCTATTGTTAGTACAACCAATGGGACGTCGTACTTTTAGTGACGTCTACAGTAGCCATTTTGGAGGAAGGGCTTAGATGCCCCACCTGACAGTGTTTACCCAATCCCTTTACTCCGTTACCATATACAGATATAGTACCTACATTGAAGTCACCTTCCTAGAACCAATAGAATTGCATGCCAACTTTTAAACGTTAAACGTCAGTGATGACGTATTTTTAGTAAAAAGTATGTGGTTTTTATGAAGTTCATTGGAGTTGTGAAGCGAGAGAGAAGAACACGCATCCACTGATATTCATGAGTCCCCCGTTTTTTGTACTTGTTATTAAACGGACTCCCTTTGCCAAACCTTTGAGTTGTCATTATTGAGTTGATGCTTGAATATTTATCTGCATCCCCATCCATCTCACGGGTGCTGCTATTCCATCTTAAAGTGTTATTGGGCAAACCCCAGCTCTGTGGGTTAGTTGGGGGCCCTGGTGCACAGAGTCCCCCCTCATTTCTTTTAGGACTTGACCCCTGATAACAGCGAGGGAGCTTCAACTCAAACTTCAATAACAGTGAGGGTGTACATTGTACTCCTACTAACAGTGTGAGTATCAATGTGGTATGATTACTCCCTCGTCCCAGTCATGGCTCTTCACACATGGAAAGCAGCATTTCAGATATATTTCTATGTAGTCCGCCTGATTTCTTCTGGTGTAGAAAGACAGCTGACTCCATGGGAATCCACAGCATTTGTGCCGGCATCAAAATCCATGCAGGCGCGAATGCTTTAGCATTTGAATGGCAGAGAGGAAGGGAGCGGCGGAAACGTAAGTTACGTTCTGCCCCATCCTAACAAAATAGCACCCGCGGGCATTAACTTAGACATACAATCTCCGGGGGCATGCATACTGGGATTCTTCAGGAGAGGCAAGTAACAAAAAAAAGCTATTGGGAAGATAAAAAACCTAATATATTCGCTGGTAAGCTTAGGATTGCTATGCAGTTAAAGGCCGATAGAGCCCCAAGTATTAATAGATGGTGAGAGGACCTAAGGAAATGGGTGACAGCTGAAACGGAAGTGCGGGACAAGGCTCTCGGGGAGCAAAAACAAGAACTTGGGGTAGATATACAGCAGTGGAGTTCACTCACGGTAACGTTATTCAGTCAGGATAAGGGCAAAAGTTTGGACTAAATGGTGCAAGCCAGGGCCGGGGCGATTGTGGACAGGATGAATACTGATGGCTGCGGATTGCATACAGGCAACAGGGGGTTGGGGAAAGTGAAGTTGAGTATTCAACGGGATTACGCAATTTGTAGCTGAGGTAATAATTCATGATGTTGCATTGTAACCAGTATATGTTTGAGAAAGTTATTAAAGATATTTAAAATAATACCTTGTGCCCCATCCTCTCTGCCATACAAATGAATGAGAATGAGCCGTGAAGGGAATCTAGTACATAAATGTCTTGCGCAAGGATATTACATATTAGATTCTCATTATGGTCTCATTGAAAATTAGTTCCATTATGTTGGCCAACAAAATCTGCCATTTCAATGCATTACTGAGAGTCTGAAATACAAGAGACTCACACAGCAGATTCTTCTCTCCAGATGGTATAAGTAGTTAGATTTGAGCTGGAGATTTGCCAGAACCTCTGTTATACATGGCTGACTTGTGAGAGTTGGCCTGCTGAGGCGTGCAGCCCAAGACATAAGGTCTGGAAGCATTGAAGTCTGCGGTCAAACTCAGAACTGGGTGAAGAGTTTTCTCAAAGGTTAATTAATCACATCTGAATAAAAGTGTTTCAGATATGGGCCTTGTGTATAGTGACTGTTTCAAGGCCTTTCAGCTTTTTGCAGTCGAAATGTGCCCTAGGCACTGGGGGGCCCAGAGCAGCTGCCTCATGTTGGCAGTCTTCTGACACAGAAGCATGTCCTTTAATCTGGGACATTAAATATGTGTAAAATGAAAATTATAGGCTGCCTTTTGCTGGCACACTCGGGCCGTCACCTCCCTCTTATCACATCATTGACTTTTTGCTCTGGTTTCCCGATATTAGCACCCTGCTTTCAAAGAGTGATTAATAGCTTTTCAGCAAACATTTGGTGTTTCTGCTCCCTGCTAGCTGCTTCCCATGATAATCTACAACTATTCTTTTGACTTAATTATTATATAGCACTCTGAGACCTATTGGAGTGTAGTGCTATATTAGAAATACGTTATTATTATTAATATTATTACTATTATGAGCACCCCACCGATGCCCTGGAATGTTTTCCCAGTTGTAAGGTGGGGAAGGGTTCCTCGAAACACCATGTTGAAATCTGTCCCCACCAGCACTGACAAATCGTCAGTCAGCCCTGTTCATCTAGTGAGGCCTCCCCTTCTGCTGTTGGCAGGCAGATTAATATGTAACCCATAGCTTCTATCCCTCCCCCACACCAATACTGCAAGGGTGAGAGAGGTTACTCACTGCAACAACCTTTCCGCCCTTATACCCTGCAGGTGCAGCAGGAAGTGTGGAAAATCATGGATGGCAAAAAAAAAGGCGAGTGGTTGTGCAAAAGGTAAATAAGAAGTGCCTCACGAATGGACAAAAAAACCTAAAATACTAAGGTGAGTAGAATATGAAGCAGGTGCTCTGCACATAGTATCCTTGAAGAATGCCACCCTATGCATAAGAAATACAGGCATAGAAAAATAAGAGAAAACAAAGGATTTAAACACATTTCTGATGTGCCTGGGATGAAAGTAGGCACAGCAGTATTAATGGACCATTATTGGGCTTGTGGTTCTGGAGCACGAATGCAGCTCTCAGGGGATTGGGAAGGCCTGTGCCCCCTAGTGGTAATAAGTGCACTGTCCCTAATAGTGCCGCAGAGAGAGATGCAGATTCGTGATTTTCCCCAGATGAACGCACATCTAAGAAGTAAGTGGTCCCTCTCCCTTAAATGCACAAAGAGATATAACTATTCCTCGGTAAAAACAGCAAAGGTTTATGGCAACATACCAGACAACCATACATTGTTCAGTAGAACAGAAATGTTCTTTACATCCTTCTTAACTGCCAGGTTGTAGGCACATACAAATGCGAAATGGCTGCAAATAACCCGATGGGAACTGCTACAGACTATAAATACAACTGTGAATGGCTTCAATGACATAAAGGAAAGCTGAGAGCAGTCAGGCTCGTGACTCTCCAAAACAGGTATGCCCTTGACCTTATTACAGCCATGGAAGGAGGTATGTGTGAAAACATTGGCCCATATTGTTGGCATACACCCTGCTCATGATGAGGAAAATGGGACCCTCACTGAGGGAATAGCCACCTTAAAACAACTTCACACAAAAATGATGGAAGAGGTGGAAGACACTGTGGATGATGACAGGTTTACCTACCTGTTCTCATGGATGCCCACCTGGCTGGCTACCACATTCAAAATAGTAGTGTCCATACTGGTACTAGTACTGCTAGCTTTCTGTATTTTGAGAATAGCAAGAAGCCAATGCAAAAAGACTGGCAAAAAGGCAGTAGGAGTGAAAATAATAATAAACTTTGATACTCACGTGCATGAGTATACACACACGGATGACTTCCGTGTACCCAAACAATGGAAAGCTCTATCAGACCTCCTAGGTGAAAACATACATATCCTCAAGATCCCCACAATTGCACTGGGTACAGCACTGGGTAAATTGTTACTCACCCGGGAATGTTACTAAATGCCCTGGAGTGCAGAGGAACACATTAGACGTGGAGGTAGCTTGAGGGGGTGAGTAAAATATGGATCCCCATTGAACTTCATCTGGGGGCGATTCAAAGAATGTGTGCGTTTGAGGACTTAACCAGACGAGGGAGTGTTGGGGAGCAGATGAAAATGTCATCCATAGCTTCTGCCTCTTTCCTGCACCAATACTGCAAGGTTGAGAGACGTTACTCACTGAGACAACCGTTCCACCTTTATCCGCTGAAGATACAACAGGACTTGGGCGAATATGTGAGCTGGAGATGGCAAAAACATTCAAATTAACATTGTAACAGAAACAGCACATGCATTTGACATGAATCAAACATACAGTCCACATGAAGAACAGAAAAGGTAATATATGCACTTAAACATGAAGAATATTAACATACCATCCACAGATATGAAGAACACTAACATGACTGATGTATAGGTTGAATGCAACATGAACGACAAGTGAATTTAGCTTGATAACACCGAAACAAGAGTGTATTTGGGCAGCCATCTTTTTAAAAATGGAATCCACAGTGAACTGGATGGACCCCAGCCGGCCCATAAGACTGAGGGTCTCCAAACAGCCCTTTAAAATGAGTCGCAGCACCCTCGAGATAGATGGGATGCAGATTCATACTCTTGCATCAAATAATAATGACAACCCAATAGTTTGGTAAAGGGAGTCCATTTAATGACAAGTACAGGAAACGGGGAGTTCACTGAACATCAGCAACCACTTGTTCTTCCTTCTCGCTTAAATTCCAATTAATTTCTGAAAAAACACAACCTTTGTACCAAAAACTCATCATCATTGACATGTAATCTCAAAAACCTAACATGCAACTTGATTGCTTATAGGAAGGTAACTTTAAAATAGGTACTATAACTGTATATGCTTACGGGGTGAGGGGATTGGATAATAATGTCAGGTGGGGCAACTAAGCCCTTCCTTCAAACTGGCCACTGGAAACGTCACAAAAAGTGCGACGTCCCATTGGCTCTACTCTCTACAGGACCCTACATTACATGGTCCACTATGATTGGGTTGGCATCGATCCCACACATACTTTTCCACTTGCGTTTAGCAGCATGCAGAATAATTAGCCAGGTGCAGCGAGTAAGTCTGCACCCCAGCTTCCCTCCAACTTATGTTACAAACATTCATCACCTCAGTGGCTGTGTGTCTATTACTGCCTTGTTGTTGGGCCTTGAGTCTGCTTCTTGGTCTCGGAAAGTTTAGGATTAGGGGTATGACAATGCTCCATGCGTAGGTGTGAAAGTCTCATCCCTTTCTACCTGCCTTGCCACGTGACTAGGACACCGTGAACTAGGCCTCTTCTTCATGCAATTTTGTGTATTTTATTTACTTCTGCCAGTCATTTACCATCTGCGGCTTATCTCGACCTTGCTGAACAGGAGACTCTTACTATTTTTCTCTTTAATTGTAGTCATTGCTAGCCTATTCCAGCATGATAGAACCTTGGCTTCTTTGCGTGGTTACCTTCAGCTGGGTTTCTCTCTATCTTTAATTCTTGATTTATTTGCTGCAGTCCTCGCCTCTTGAGACCTTTAGTAAGCTCTATTCAATTCTGCTTGTGTGCATAGTGGATTTTCACTCATCTATAAAGTGCTTTTGAGGAAGATATCTATAGTTGGCGCTTGCTGCAATCTATTTTACTACTAAGCATAAGCAAGCTTCACGATTCTTTGCTTCTTGCGGTTTTCTGCATATGTACATGTATAAACTGGCTTAATGTCTTCATCGTGCATATGGCATGCGTTTCTTCATCTTGAAATCAACTGTTTCACCTTAGGCTCAAAATATCACATATCCATGGTATTTCATCTCTTTGTCAGTATTCTCAGGTGTTAAGGTATGCATCTCGGAGGTGCTGCGTATCTGTTTGTTTGGTCGAAGATCTTGGATTGGCTGCCAAATTGTCTGCTGAAACACTGACGAAGTGATGATGCGGAGAACCGGCCTGACTCCAACCCAAAATAGACACCAGCCTGAAGGTGAACCAGCTCCCAACGTCACAATGCGCTCTCCCATGATTTACGTGACATCAGGACAGTGCAAGCACTGGCAGGAGAAGCGTTGCATAGAAGCAGTCCAATTGAAGATGTAGTAGGATCTGGTAGATGGTCTGACTGGAATAGTAGTTGCTGTTGGACCTCGAAGCACAGGACAGATGGAATATACTGGCAGGAGTAGCAGAAGATTCAGAGTCTCTCAGGCAGGGTTGTAGGCAGGCGAGGAGGGGAGCCAGACAGAGACACAGAGGCAAGGAAGCCCTAACATAAAGGCCAGCGGAAAGGTACTTGGACTGAGGGCCACCAAGGGCAGCAAAGGGGACATGAGAAGGAATTGGAAACTGGGAAGGCTCCAACTCAAAGGGACTGGAAGGGAAAAGGAAACCCAAAAATCAGGAGCACAAGACAGGGACGACAGGAGAGGAACCACAAAACAAGGGGCACAAGGTCAAGAAACAAGAGGAGAAGACAAGGCAGGAGCAAGGCCAAGGCTGGCAAATGGACAGGAGCAAAGACACGATCAGAACATTAACCGCGTTGAGACACGACTAGTAGATTTTCTCTGCTCCATTTATCGGACCACCAGCACCTGGGAGGCTTGGAACACAAGCCGTGTCGTTCCCTGGTGCTGGTGTCCCCGGAATGAGGCTTGAAGAGCAAGCTTCAGCCGCTCGGAGCGCACAGCAAACCACGCATGCGCGGAAGGAGGAACACGGTCAACTGCGCATGCGCAGGGGTCCGCACCCACGGAACACGGAAGCAACCTGGTGCGCGATACCCAAATCACGAAAGCGCGGGTAGACCCGCCAGGACGATACAAGCTGAGAGGGAATGGAATACCCCGGTCTCCGAGTAAGTGGCGTGACATCAGGTCATTGTATCTTCTATATGTGCCTCAGTCTGGTTTCTTATGACGTCATCAGTTGTCTTCTCCTAGTATCTTCTTGGTTTCTTTGGGTATTCCATTCTGACAAACGTCCTTTTGTCATGTCTGTAGATTTGGATTTCTCAGTGGGTACAGGTTTGCTTAGGTGTTGGTACTTCAATAGGTGCTGTTATTCCGATAGGCAGTGGGCAAAGCCCAACTGCTGCTCTCTGCTGGTTTATCTGTTCTTCATACGTTACATATTTTGGTGTTAACATTCCTGGCACTTCGAAGGGGGTGGCTGGAGTGCGGATAATGCCTAGAACTTCCTCTTCACTCCCCCTCTCTGCGATTCATCGACCACTCTTACTTCTTTCTTTGCATTCACTTTTCTGTCATCCTCTGGATCTGGACATCTAGTTCTGCAGAAATGTTCCTTTGGGGTACATTTCTTTATGACTCCCTTTAAACATGCTGCTTTCTTTACGTGTTCATCTTTGTTCCATGTCATTAGTTGTCATTCTCCACTTGGATTACAATAGATCCATTTTCCCACATATTTTCTATGTTTTTTCGGATACCAACACTTTGCTCCTTCTGGTGCATAAATTCTGGCCTTCACAAAATCTCTTATTTCTTCATCAGTCAGGTCTTTGGGCTTACATCCTGACTCAATGTCAATCATGATTTTCATCCCTATGGCCTTTTTCGAAGTTTTCTGGCAATGAGAGATTATTTGCCTGATTATGCAGAATACAAGCAATATCATCACCAACAGGGCTCCTAGGAACTTGAATGCATCTGCCATCCATTGTGGAACACATAAAAACAGTGATCCGAACTAGCTGTTATCGTCAACTTCGTCAACTTCATCAATCAGAGGATTCTGTAGTTTCGTCAGCATAGCTATGGCTTCTGTTAAGGTACAATTTTTGTCATCATGAGATGGTATAAATGTGCAACATGATTCTCTGATTTTTGCACAAACACCTCCATCCATAGCTGTGATCATGTCTAGGACATATCTGTTCTGAAGAGTCATTAGTTGAATCACTCGTAACTGTTCTTTGAATGTATTGAGTCCCTTTATTGTTGTGTTGATGGTCTGCAGTAACTCCCATCTGTTTATCTGCAACCATTTAGTATTTTCTCCAACCCGAACTCTTGGCATCAGGATTGTCGTGAACACAGATGATGTCAAGCTGAACAACCTGTGTATATGTGAGATTGAATGAAAGGCTTCTTCTGATTTGGCAAAGAAGTAATTCTCTCTCTTCATTCAGCTAATCAGTTCCAAAGATCTCTTCTTCCTCATTGGAGCATCTGCTTTTGGGAAACTGTCAATATTCAGGCCACCTTTTGGAATCACCAACGCTGGAACATGGACATTCACCAATATGCATATGCCTCCCCAATTCTTCGGTAACCTAATATCAGCTTTGGATCCACATGCCCAATAATGATCCATGATCACTGCAGTACCATTGTTTCTGAAGCACAGTTTGGAATTCTCCAATGGCACTATCTGTACGGGTCCTCCTCTGTCTTCAACCCATGTCAGCAGTCTTGCCAGTCTCGGCCATAATGGTTTGCATACCATCTGTGCATTTTCAATGGTTTCCTTATAATGCCCAATGATCATCCATGCTCTGCAGATCACTACTCCTTTCTCCCATCCATCTGGTGAAAGCATTCTTCCCCAGATTTTCATTTGACCTCTGTTCTTCCATCTTCACGCTTCTTCTGGAGATTTCCCTTTGAAGTTCAGCTTTTTGTTTGTTTCTCTTCTGGTCATCGCTCCTTTTCATATCTTATCACAATGTTCTTTGTTTTGCCATTGTTTCTTGTCTTTATGTCTTGTACATAATCATCTTCATTTGAATCAGTCGCTTCAGTTGCCCATTTGAGTGAAGCATCACTTCCCATGAACTGACCTCTGGTCTTGCACATTGCTATGTGTGACAGACAATGTGCTGTCTGCACATCCACTTCAATAGCTACAAAGATTTTTGACTTCCCCATGCTGTAAGGTAGGAGTGTAAATAGAAAGCATTCTTCCTCTAAAGTTCGTCTTCCAACTTCCTTCATGTGCTGGTACCATATGATGTATCCCAAATGTGCTGTGCTGTCTAAGTAATCGTTCAATTCGTTATTGTCTTCTTGTGTGCTCCTTCTAATTCTTAAGGTATTCCTGTAATTTGCTATAACCACATCCTTAAACACATCTGCATAGCTTCTTCTGGCTGGAGGATTTTCAGGTATCTTCATCAATGATCCAAGCATTTTCGTCTGTAATATTTGAGTAGGAGAACGTTCAGTAAGTCTTTCTTTATCCCTCTGGTTCTTTCTGGCTCTATTTATAAGCGTCCATATTGATTCTGCCAGTATCTTAGCACTTGATTGTATTGTAGGGCTCAAGCTTGACCCTTTCATCGCTGGATCAGGCATGCTTATCAGTGCTGTCTCTATTTGCGTATTCTCTAAAGTCTTTTGTCTCTATAAAAGTTCAGCTTTCTCCATCTGTCGCTCAACTTCTCTTGGAGTGGAACTTCTCATCATTGTTTGTGCAAGCTTCTCCCATTCCGTGGAATGTGATTTTGAACTTATTGACACTAGACCAGGTGTTTATGTACTCATTATTTGTGTATATGTGTACCTTCCCTCAACCCCTTCTCGGGTTTACTTTGCCGACCCTGTCTCGGGCATTGCAATTCATTTGTTACCCCAGGTTTTGTGAATGTGTGATTATTTATCACATCCATCTCAAGTTCAGTCACTCTGTCATTCTTTCTAGGAACTGGAATGACAATGTAACGTCTGGGTACCTTTGTAGGTTGCATGCCTACATCATTAGGCGGGTGCACGGGAATCTGAACGCTTTGTACACCAATGAAAAATGCAGTTCTAATCGACAGGGACAGTAATATAATACATATTATGCATACGTAAATAATACACTTGTAAGTGAGTTTACATCATTTGTTCTTTGGCCATTATGAACGTCTCTCCTCATGAGGGAGGACAACGTTACTGCTCTGGTTTCCCATCTCGATCATTTAAGGAGCAATACTAACTTTTAATACATGTTAACATTTGCCATTCTTATCTGGGTTCTGCTGTCTCTGTTTGCAGGTTACAGATGGTAAACTGCTTATCCTTTTTGGCTGAATAATAGACAGTCTCTTGTCTCTGGACACAGTTCCTTTTCTAAAAATGAAAGTTCCAAATGAGGCAATAAGTTCAGCAAGTCATTTAATGTGTGTGTTCAAAATAGACTAGTTCCCAGTCACTGTTTCTTATCTGTTTCACTTGAGATGACATGTCGTTCCTTTTTGTCAGCGAAAACAAAAGCGAAGTCTGGCAACACCTTCACGATCTGTCCCTCGACGGAAAGTTTTACGATCTTCTCCAGTGATTCTGCTGATGATTATCAAGTTCGACCTGCATTATGATACCATCTGTATAGAGTTTGCTGGGTCTCTGATGAAAGTTAGGACATCAACACTGGCATGTCTCCCCACAAGTTCCGGAAAGTCTTCAATTAAGCGATAAAAAATGTTACTAGCTAGTCTGCTATCTTCTCATGACAGGGACACTTGTCTTGCCCTCACTGTTTTCCGGAAGCAAAAGAAACTGCTCTGCTATCACTGTGAGCAGCCCCCTTAATGTCTTTTCGTTTTCAGGATCTTGAAGAAACTCTGTTATGCTTATGATTCTTCCCACCAATGACGGGTATAACCTTAATACTAACTCGAAATAGATCAGAATGTCTTTAGTGAGGTCACTATTCCGTGGCATCATGAGTAAGTCCAAATAAGGTTTCTGTATTGAAAGAGTCAGGGTACTGTATTCTCTTCCAATTTACATATCCTCGATCAAAATCTGGCATATCCTTTCTTTTCAAGGCTTCAGGGTGCCTCAGTCCAAAGTCTAAAATCAGCAAGCTATTTTGTGGCTTATACGTGCAATTCTTCTTCTTCACCATGCAACTAGGATGCATAGAGTGTCCGTGATTTTATGTTCTTTTTCCCTTATTTTGCTCAAAGGAAGTGTCCAAAATTAAGCCACAACTTGCACAAAAAGTTCCTTGTCTCTGCTTTGCTGGTCATTTGTCCTTCTTCCTTGTCATGGATCTTGTCTGCACGTGCTGTGGCTCTTCCCCGTTGTCTGTAGTCTCTACACTGTGGGACGTGGGCAGAAGGTCTTCTCCGATGTATGGCTTGATGTCACCCAGAAAGATCCAAGCTCTTCTTCCCTGTAGTTTTTTTGCAGTGGGTGCAATGTCCACCACTCTAAAAGGGGCCGTTGGACCTCGGCTGATCCCACTTTCTTCTTGTGTGGTTTCTCATTAGGACTGTGTCCCCGGGGAATATGGGAGGAACATGTAATTTCGGAACTGGGTCTGTTGTAGTATCTTCTTCTGTTTTCTGCTGCCCTGCACCCTTCTTGTCGTCGCTGCAGCTGTCCTGAAATTACAGTAAGACAAGATGTCACACAATTCAAGTAGTTTTGTATTTCAAATCCTAATTGGCTGGGCATCACATCTATCTCTATTTTGATGTGTCAATGGCATGCACATCCTTCTGCCTGTCACAATTTCGTGTGGCGTGAGATGATGGTCAGAACCAGGCTAGTTTCTGAGTGCATACAGTGCCAGTGCCAATGGAAGACAGTGTAGCCATCCCTTTTTTAGAGTAAGCTTTAACTTGCCTATCCTTTCCTTTAACAAGCTGTTGAGCTTCTCACATATGCCGTTCCCTTGAGGATGATACCCTTAAAAAAAATAACATTAACAAAATGAGGACCATTGTCTGACCTCATGACTTTGCACACTTCCCATCTGGGAAACCCCTCCCTCACCAAGAATTTGGCCGCACAGGTAGAGCCTGGGTGTGTACATGGACCTGCTTCTATCCATATAGAGAATGGACACATCACAACAATTAGATACCTGTACCCGTTACATACTTGAATCATATCGACATAGTCGATATGCAAGTGCTGAAAAGGCCCATTAGGCCTTGGGATAACTCCTCTAATTACACATAGTGTATGCCCAGCCGTGAACTGCTGACCAATTATACAGTTCATCATAAAAAATGCAACGTGTTCTGCCAAGTTCGGTATGAACCAGTCTTCAGCAACCATTGCTGCTAGATTCTCCTTCGTCATGTGCGCTGGATAGTGTATCTGTTCCAGTGCTATCTTTAATAAGGCTATAGGGATCACCGGTTTGCCAGTGCTGTCTTGTCGCCAAAAGCTCTCAGAGGGGTTTAAAGAACACCCTTGTCGCTTCCATAGGTTCTTTTCTTCCTGTGATGCCTCCCCTTGGACCTCCACTAACTGAGTTCTTGCCAAATTGCTATAGCCTTCAGGCTCATTTTATGCAACAATCATTCTCTCATGCACATCAGTTATTTCCGCACTCATGATCATTTTGTCTTTAGTAGCCACATGCTTGGCTTCAGTGTCTGCCACTTTATTTCCACGTGAGATAAAATGTGTCCCTATTGTGATGGCGATGCATTTCATGACTGCTATGCCCATTGGGAGTTGCAGTGCCTTAATGAGCCTGTCCAGTAAGGTTGTGTGCTGCACTGGCATGCCGTCCGCTCGGCGGTAGCCCCTCCTTTTACAGCACGCTAGGCACGCGTGCACTGTTGAGGTCACATAGACAAAGTCATTGTACATGGTCACTTCCTGGTCTACGTGATTCTCGAGTTCAAGTATCAATGCCAATAATTCTGCAGCTTGTGCTGAATAATGTCAGGGTAATCATGCACTAAGGAGTACTCGAGATTCCCCATTTGCAGTGTGATTCATCACAGCAGCGCCTGTATGTCTGTGTCCATCATTTTGATCGATCCTCAAAGAACCATCAACGAAGACGATTTCTGCTCCAGCTAATGCATGTTCTTTCACTCTGGGAATCTCATCATAGAATTTTTCATAGTTCACGCAATCATGTATTTGTTCTACCTCAGTGACTGGCTCTGCTATAAACATAGCTGGGTTCACTATTTTGCATCAAACTATTTTAATCGTTGAATACAATATGACCACTTAATAAGCAGAAGCAATCTGAGATGTCAATGTGCCCTTTGGTTTCTCTAAAATGGCAAATAATGCCTGCTCGACAAAAAACGTCATTGGGCATCCCATCACAATGGTTGTAGCGAACACTGCGGCAGCTAAACTTTGTTCGCACGGAAAGTGACCCCTCATCACTGGGTCCAAATTCCCACTGTAGTATGCAAGGGGCTTGTACCCCAACATGGTTCTCTGTGTGAGTTTTGCTGTCATAACACTGCCATTCGTGTGTGAAAACAGGTAAAAGTCCTCTGCATAATTGGGAATCCCTAAAACTGGTGCCGTGCAAATGGGCTTTTTTAGTTCAACAACCCCTTCTTCCATGGTCTCGGGCCTCGCGATTTTTTCTTTCATTGCCTGTGCTTTCTTTGAGGCTTGTAACAAGGGTCTGGTATAGGAACTGTAGTCAAAGACCCATGCCCTGACATAGTTGCATAATCCGGGTAACCTTTTTCCCCCAATGTGAGATTAGCTGGCCTATATACAGCACTTCTTGTTGACAATATTGTAACTTCTCTTTGTCAACTTTATACCCTTTCTCAGCCAGTATAGTAAATAGCTTAATAGAATTGTGTCTGCACTTTTCCTCTGTCGTGCTGCAAATTAGACTGTCATCCACGTATTGAAAGACAACACTCTCTAATGCGATATTGCTCAAGTCCATCTGCAGGACTCTGTTGAAAATCGAAGGAGACTCACAGTACCCTTTAGGCAGCCTTGTGCTTTTCAGATGAACTTGTCTGAGCGTAAACAATGTCAAATCTTGCGAGTCTTTGTGAAATGGGATTGAGAAAAATGCATTTTTCAATTCAATCACTGTGAAATACCTTGCTTCAACAGGTATATTACATAGGATTACGGATGGGTTAGGGACTAGAGGGAACTCGGCCTCCACTATCTGGTTTATTGGTCGTAAATCTTGCACTAGCCTCCAAGACCCTCCTTTCCCTTTTTTCAGTGGGTAAATTGAAGTATTGCATGACGCCTCAGACATCACTAAGATGCCCTGCTCCATCATGGCAGAAATTGTCTTATAAATCCCTTCATCTACCTCCCTAGACATGGGATACTGTTGTGCTTTCGGTAAAATTGCTTCTGGTTTCAATTTAATCTTCACTTCTCCGACTCCTTTCAGTAATATTACGTCATAGGGGCCTGTAGTCCACACTGAGACAGGCACCTTTGCCATTTCGTCCTTGAAATATTCAGCGTCATTCTCTGAGACACTTCTCTTTTGATCATTTTCACCAAATAGATAAGATTAACCTCAACTGTCATCTCATCCAACTGTGATGCAATAACAGTTTGTCACCTGTTTTACTTTCCATTGTAAGCCAAATGAGGCTCATATGTGACTTTTTTAAATCTGTTTTTGTTGTTTTTTCTACTGTGAACTTACTATTTTTAGATAGGTGTTCGAATCTATGAATAAATTGATTTATTTTTCAAACTTCCAACCTCTCTGTGATCCTCTATGTCTAGTATTCGAAAAACTAGCTCACTGCCTCTCTTAAGCCCGCCTCCTCTACACGATTGACCTGGGGCAGCTGTTGACTCTCTCCCATTCCTTGTTTATATTAATATGTGCACTCCATAAGTGAATATTTCTGGTTCCAATGGAATAGCTCTCATAGCCATTTGTCCTGCATATGCTCTGATCATTTTGCATATGTTCAAATAATGCATTCCTGGAGTTGAACATATTATGCCCTTCTCTGTGAACGAGATTGTCATGTTTAACTTTGTCATTAAGTCTTGTCACAATATTCACTGGGGCTTGCCATGGATATAGCAGTAGCACATTCATGTCACAGTCTCTTATGGAGACTGGAAGTTCTTTTGAAAAAACGAACACAACTTGTTATTCCTGTGAAGCCCTGAGTATTTATGGCATCACCGGACAAAGAAAACTTGCCATCACGTATACACGAGCGTGTCGCACCTGTGTCAACTAAGAAATAATATTCTTCATCCCCAATACAGACATCTACCCTTGGTTTCTTGTGAGGGTTCGGTGTCACTGACAGGATAGAACACATCAGGTCTCCCAGTCAGCTGTCCTAGTCTATATATAATCTTGTCCCATTGTGAGTGAACGGATTTCCCCCATCACTTGTGGCATTTCTCATTCCTGAATTAAGTATCTGTCCTGTACCTGTTGTTTGTGACAGTTGCATTGGCGACTATTGTCCCTGTGGAAAATGTGTCACATGCTGGGGTTTCAAAGTTTGCTGTACTCCCGGCGGTGTCCAGTCATATTTTCGAATGCAATATTTTCGAAAGTCAAAAAATGTCGAAAATATTTATTCGAAAATAATGTCGAATTACCAAATTTTTTTTTTCGAATTAATGTTAATACAAGGTAAGTGTTTATATATGTTTTATTAAGCATTTTTGAACATTGATATTATTTACTGTTTTATTAAGTATTTTTGAACATTTATAGTATTTACCATGAAATAGGTAGCTTTAATATATATATATATATATATATATATATATATATATATATATATATATATATATATATATATATATATATAGGTTAAATAAATATATATTTATTTTAAATATGAAATTTAAATAAATAAATAAATTGCAAACTGGTAACGTTGAGCATTTAGTATACTTTTTCTCCAATAGATGGCGCTATTATATAAGAAATGAGATTGTTCATTTTGTTGATATATGGTAATTGAATTCTACGTAAGGTTGCGTAACTCTACATATGCGTAGGCGCCATTTTTAAAGTTCATTGTTCCAGCGTTTCCATCGCGTTCAGGTCTCCGTGCTTTCGTGTGGTTTTCTTTTTGGATTTTCAAGGATTTTCACTGTTTTCCATGGATGCAATGTTTTTTTTTTACTGGATTCGATGGATGTATTGGTTTTTCCGAGCTATGGATTTTTTTTCGGGTTGGATTGTGGATTTGTTTTCCTGGGTTTCTTGGATTTTCAACTTTTTTCCTTTCCGGATTTCACTGTTATGGATCGCACATGTGGATTTTTTTTTGGATGGTATTTTTCCCTGGATTGCTTTTTGGATTTTGGGTTCCTTGGATTTTGCTGCTTGGTGTTTTTCACGGTTACTGCTTGGATTTGTCATGGTGGATTGGTGATTCTTCAAAAAACGTGGGTATTGTTAACATTTTAAATTATATGTTATTTAATCGAGGTAGTTGTCTTTGTCATCTTGATTAAAATTACGTACTATTTGCTCAAGGCGTTGTTCATAGTCTCTGTATTTTTTCTTTTTTAATTCTGTGTTTGCGAGTGAAATCGCTTGTGAGACTCGAAATTCCTGATGCAATTGTTCATTGTGTAATTCTTTCAAAAAATGCCACAAATTGAGGTTACTTGTGTTGAAAGTTTTATTAATACGGCTGTGCCATCCCTCAAGTGAATTGTTTGTTCTAGGTCGCCCTTCCAAGGTCGCGTTGTAGCAATTCCATAAGTTTATATTGTATTTTGGCCTTCTTCTGGTGCCATTCCTAGTTAATTGTCCATCCATGTATTTTCCATGTAATCTAACATGTCCGACTTTTCTTCCTCATGATTTTTAAAATAGTCAGTGTCAATTAAATGTTCCTAGAAATTTATAACCTGATCTTCTTTCACAAATGCTAATCTGAATATTTTTTTTATGTTATGTTGGAAAGTGCTGTTGTCTGTGTATTTTGTACTTACTCCAAGTTTTTGCAGTTTTTTCCATATCGACTGAGTAAAATGAAAAAAGCAGCCTTGTATGCTAGAATCCGGGTATATTGAAGAAAATGCCTTAATCTGTGCTAATTCAAAATCCATGATTATGTTTTGGGTTTCGAATCTGGTACAGTGTCCTTGATTTTGTTCAACATGATTCTGTATGTTTCTTCATTTTTTTTGGGCATTAAAACATAAACAAGTGGAATTAATTTGTTATTTATTGTTCCATGTATTGAATACAATTGTTGGAAGGGGTGTGGGCATGCTTTGAAAGTTGCGTCACCTTGCCACTGGGCACTTTCACTTAGATGCTTGAAATTGGTCGCAGTTGAAAATATCAATATTTTTTCGTCTCTTACTTCAACGGTAGAATGGTGGAAATTTTCTCCATTAGCTGTCACTCTAAACACTTCTGGTATGGTGATGTCATTGTATGTTGTAGGTTCTGGTGGCAGATTTTCCTTTTGCTGTTTCTTGCGGTTTACTCTTTGTTGCATATGTTTTTCACTAGGCATCTGCGCAGATATGTGTGAAGGTAACGTGTCACATACCGTTGATATTACCAAACCGCTTGCCTGACCGGGGTTTTCTATTGCCTTTCTTTTTAGCTCTTGGAGAGTTTGTTTTATTACTATATTTGTCTTGTCCGGTAGATGGTTGTGTTCTCCCTTTATTTTTGTATTGGAACATTCAACTATAACTCGTGTGGCACATTTTGATCGTCCATATTCAATGAATTTCCGGTACGAGCGTTCATTTTTTTCCAATTCCTTATTATAAATGTATCCTTTCAAAACCAGCGGTTTTCCTCCTTTTTGCGAGGTTATGTATTCAAACCTTTCTATCATTTTCAATCTAAAATAACGTAAAAAAATGTTTTACTATGTTTGCCATACACTAATAATAATATATTTTTCGATTTAAATATCTAGTTACATATTTTTTATGTTATATTACCTGATTGTTTGCCTGACGTAGCCGAATCGAATCCACTGTAGTTCGCTCTGACTCTGGTTCTGTCAGGGAATGACAGTTGTCCACAACCGTCATCTGTTCCTTTTGTGTTTAGGCAAGGTTCTTTACTCGTGTGTGTCACCTAATGGCTTAACCCTTACTACACTTGATTCTATGGGGTTTTCGTTAGTCATAATGTATTTTATTTACAGATTGGCAAATGGTTATGTGTTGGTGGTCGAGAGGGGGGTGGGTGAGTTTCGGCGTAGAGGTAAGGAGGGGTTGGGGGGGTAACCCCCCCCATAACAACGGACGATTACCAATACTTCATATCGGTATGTTAGTACTATTGTTCGACTTTTTTTTTCGACATTTTTGTTTCGACTAATTGTCTTTTTCTATTATATGTATATATTTTCGACATATTTGTTTTCGACATTTTTTTTCGACATTTTTGTATTTCAGTATTATGTTTTTGACATTATGACTATAAACCACTCCCGGCGCTTGCTGCTGCACTGTTTGCTTCTGCGCAAATCCATTTCCATCCTGCTGTGAGAATGCAGATGGATTCACCATCCCTCCTCTTGTTCCTTGGTCGTTTTGCACCATGCCTTGACTTCTGCATGTGCGTGCTAGATGCCCTGTCATTCCACACATCCAACATGTTGGCCGTGGTCTGATTATTTGCCCATTTTACATAACCTAGTTTCCATTTAGCATATTTTGAAAACCTCCTTGATTCTTCTGAAAGCCTCCCTGATTACTCTGCCGTCCTCTTCCTCGAAAGCCTCTTCCCCTTGGGTAAAGCCTGTTATTGGTTTGATCAAACTGCCTTTGATTATTGATCTGCTGCGTGTTAGATCTGTCTGAGTTAGTTATCATTGCTCCCTCTATGGCATACTTTGATCATTCTTTCTGCATCAATTTAGCCTCTTCACCTTTTCGTGCAGCATCCTTTTTACGATTTTTCTCTTGCAGCAGCCTGTAACTGTATTTCAGACCATGGCTTAGCCTCAATCCCTTCCAATTTCTTGAGCTGCTTCTTTACCTGTTCTAGCAGCCCTTGGCATAATATATGGTAAACACGGGTATAGATTTTCCCCAAGATTCATGAGTTTCCAGCACCCAGGAGTCTTGGAAATTCTGAATGTAAATGAAAGAATCATCTGATCTGACTCCTTCATCTTGTGTGTCACTAAAGCTCCCATATCAGAAGTGTCCGGGTATAGTACTCAAAGCGCTTTCCATACCGCGGTTCTGCAATTGTTAAACGACGCTCCGTCATGCGGGGTATTGACTGTAGTCACTCCAGGGTAACCTGCCCATGTCCACACATCATCAGCTCTATCAGCAAGTATGGCGATTAAAAGACCCTTAATACCCCCTACAGATAACGTGTTCCCGCCTGTCATTTTTTCTATCTCATGTTTCCATTTTCCAGCTTCCGATGTCTACATTGGGAGCTTATTTTTCAGGTTTTATTCTGACCATGTGAGGCCAGGGCATATATTGTGGTCTCGTTCCTCCTTTTTCTAGTAAATGGAACTGTGACACATGACACTCCTTTTCCTATCATATACCCGCATCGCTGTCTAACTGGCAATGTTATTATACTGCTCACATAGGGTGGTGGAGACACCCCCCTCTCACTGTATGATACTCCTTCATGCCAATCTGCTTGTTTGGCTGACTCTGATGTCTTAGGTGCAGACCACTAGAATCTGACCATCTTACTCCCTTTCCCCTAGAGAAGCGTTTTTCGCATCTTCTCCCATCTTCTCTTTCTTCATATTCTTCTCTTTCTGCATCCGATATTGTCTGTGCCCAACTTGTGCAACTGCTCTCATCCTCCTCATTTCTGGTTAGGGTCAGCCTATCTAATGACAGCTTACTATTTCCGCTACTTCGTGAGGCATCCTCAGTATCGTACAACTGAGTACTCTCCAGACACGCATCGTCTCCTTCCCTTTGAGGTACTCTTTCTAGCCCCATCTCATCGTATATTTTATCGATTGTCTCTCCGATACTTCTGGTGTTGAAGTCATCTTCGATATTTGCCCTAGACGTGCCTGGTACTGAATCATACTTAGGGAAGAATTGTTCTATATCTTCCCAGCCTACTACTGGATCAGGTTTTTTAACCTCTCTTTCCAGATATTCAAGATCCCATGCTCTCTGTCTTCGTTTGCGTTCTATGTTGTCATCAAACTCTCTACGCTTCCTCGCTTCCTCTCTGAACCTATCTTCTTCTTGTTTCCTCGCATCTCTTCGTTCATTTGCCCTTTGCATTTCCTCATCCCGTCGTCTTTTTATTCTCTTCTCCCGTATCTCTTCTTCTTCTTCTTCTTCTTCTTTCCTCCTTTGTTCTATTCCATCTTGATCATCAGCTGTTCTCTGCTTATGATCGTGTTTTCGCTGTTCTTCTGCCTTTTCCTGTTTTTTTTTTACCTGTTCGTCATGGTATAACTGCTCTAGCTCTGTCTATCCTTTTTCTTAGCCCCTTCGTCTCTTGATTGGTTTTCTTTTTCCCTCCTCTCTAATTTGTCCCGTTCTCCCTTTTGTCCCAAATCCTCAATGCCTTTACCATCAAGTTTCAATAAAATCTGGCCTCCCATCCATTCGTTCTGTGCGAATGCCATCTCATCAGTCCTATCCTCATCTCCTTTCCATCTCTTTCCCTTTCTTCCCGTATCTAGAGATATACTTGCTTGTGTTTGGTTTCCTTTTTCCTTCTCGCCGCCTCTCCTTGTCCTTGGGGACTTTGGAGTTAATATCTCTGTCTCCATCTTTCTCTGGGCTTTCATCACTACTTTGCGTAGGTGACTCATATGACAGGTTGCTATATCCTGTGGCTGCTTTAAGTTCTCTCAATGGATATAATCCTTCGTCTTTACTAGCTTTGCCTTACAGTTCAGACGGGGCGGGTGGCGCAGAAGGCTCTTTAAACCCCTCTGTGTAAACATTCAACATCCAATCTAATGGTGGCTCCTCCCCCTTTTCTTTTTGATACATCTTCCAAAGTTCTAAACTAGCTAGGCAGTGTTTAACTTTCTGCCAGTATTCGTGGCGTGCAAATATGTTGTCATTTGCTGCAGGACCGTTTTAGATAGCAAGCTACCTTGAGGCCATGGCATAAACATTTTGTCTGCGTTCCCTTTAACCGATTCTGCACTGTACTGTTTAAGCTTAGGTGCATGCTTCGGCAGCTGTTTGCACATGTTTGCCAATGGGGTAATGTCTTCCATGTTCAACCTGTTTATTTTATCCTTGTATAACACTTTATTATGCTTTACGTTTCACAAACAAGATCAACAATATGAGCGAGCACCAATCGGCGCAAGCTCCAACCCGTTTTTTTTCAACAAAAATGTCACTTTTGCTTTTGTTAACTACAACCATCAATACATGCCATGCAACATCATATTATCACAATCGTGGAATTTTCATGCTATTTTTAAAAGTTTTTACCTTCTTACGTCATAGACAATAAGATGAAACAGACAAGACAGACTCCGGCCGGCTACACAAATCTCATGCCAGCTGCTTCCTCAGATGCATTCTGCCCCTAATTGTATTCCGACATGGAATTTAAGCCCATTTCTTTCAGATTGTCTTTAATCGATTCTGTTTGTCTACGTCATCCTATCAATTCAGGACTTTGAATGAAGGCTTCTTCTAGCGCTCTATTAAAATCTAGGAAAAATGGGTGTATACTCTTTACCTCAGTCACTCCCGGTATCTCTCTCTATTGCTCGACCACCCTTGAGTTAATTTTTTTCCCTTATATGTACATTATAATTTTACTCTGATGTTATTTTTATCCCACCTCCCTCCGTTACCTTCCCTTCACTTGTTTCAAGGCATGCAACTTTTTGCCAAAGCATTCAGTCTTTTTCACTCACCGTTCACACGTTTTTCCTTTCTGGACGCTCGGGATCCCTGCCTTCGTTACTGCCTCTCCGTGCTGCTCGTCCGATCAGCTGCTCGTCGAAGTGGGAATGGATTTTTGTGGGAAAGCAAAGGTTACTTCGGACCTAACCTGCAGGGTTTTTAATTAAATTAACCACTATCTACGGGGAGCTTCTCGTTATTTCAGCCAGATGGCAAAGGACTGTTGATATTGCCGAAGACCCGAAGTTACTTATGTCGATGATCAATGGGTGTCTTATCTAATCTAACCATCTAATTTCTGCTGCCAAGTGAACTGGATGGACCCCAGCAGGCCCATAAAACAGGGGGTCTCCAAACAACCCTTTAAGATGAGTAGCAGCACCCTCGAGATAGATGGTGATGCATATTCGTACCCTTGCATCAAATAATAATGACAACTCAATAGTTTAGCAAAGGGAGTCTGTTTAATGACAAGTACAGAAATCGGGGAGTTCAATGAACATCAGCAACCACTCGATCTTCCTTCTCGCTTAAACTCCAATTAATTTCAGAAAAAACACAACCTTTATATCAAAAACTCATCATCATTGACGTGTAATCTCAAAAACCTAACATGCAACTTGATTGGTTATTGGAAAGTAACTTTAACATAGACACTATATCTATGGGGGTCATTATGAGTTGGGTGGTAAGGGATACCGGGTACCGGTAAGGAGACAGGTGTCGGTAATCCATTACCGCTCAATACTGAGGGTCCTTAGCGGGAACAACAAGGGACGTGTGGTCGGACCACACGTTCTTTATGGGTCCCGCTAAGGGACCAGGGCACTAATTACGGGCCTGCTATTAGCAGGCCCGTAAGCTATTAGCAGGCCCGTAATTAGCACCTTCCCCATTCCCATTGAGCACTATGGGGGCTCAAATGGGAATGGGGAATGGTCCGGTGAATAGGGACTCATTCACCCAGATCGGACAAGGATCCAGGTTTGGAGGCAGCCATGGCGCTAATAGCGCCATGGTTACCTCCAAATTCGGAATGAGGCCTATATATGGTAACACGGAGAAGGGATTGCATAATGATGTCAGGTGGGCAACTAAGCCCTCCCTTCAAACTGGCCACAGTAAATGTCACAAAAAGTACATCGTCCCATTGGCTCTATTCTCTATAGAACCCTAGATTACATGGTCGACTATGATTGGGTTGGCATCGATCCCACACATACTTTTCCACTTGTGCTTAGCAGCATGCTGAATAATTAGCCACGTGCAGGGAGTAAGTCTGCACCCCAGATTCCCTCCAATTTATGTTACAACCATTCATCACCTCAGTGGCTGTGTGTCAATTACTGCCTTATAGTTTGGCCTTGAGTCTGCTTCTTGGTCTGAGAAAGTTATGGAGTATGGGTACGACAAGGCTCCATGCATAGGTGTGAAAGTCTCATCCATTTCTGCCTGCCTTGCCACATGACTAGGACACCGTGAACTAGGCCTCTTCATCATGCAATTTCATGTATTTGATTTACTTCTGGCTGTCGTTTACCATCTGCGGCTTATCTCGACCTTGCTGAACAGGAGACTCTTGTTATTTTTCTCTTTAATTGTAGGCATTGCTAGCCTATTCCAGCCTGATATAACCTTGGCTTCTTTGCATGGTTACCTTCAGCTGGGTTTCTCTCCGTCTTTAATTCTTGATTTATTTGCTGCGATCCTCTCCTCTTGAGATCTTTAGTAACCTCAATTCAATTCTGCTCTTGTGCGTAGTGGATTTTCACTCATTTATAAAGTGCTTTTGAGGTAGATATGTATAGTTGGCGCTTGCCACAATCTATTTTACTACTAAGAATAAGCAAGCTTCACGATTTCTTTGCTTCTTGCGGTTTCCTGCGTATGTACACGTTTAAACTGGCTTTATTTCTTCATCGTGCATATGGCATCAGGTCCTTCATCTTGAAATCAACTGTTTCACCTTAGGCTCAAGATGTCATTTATCCATGGTATTTCGTCTCTTTGTCAATATTCTCAGGTCATTGTATCTTCTATATGTATCAGTCTGGTCTCTTATGATGTCACCAGTCGTCTTCTCTTAGTATCTTCTTGGTTTCTTCGGGTATTCCATTCTGTTAAATGTCCTTTTGTCGTATCTGTAGATATGGATTTCTCAGTGGGCACCTTACTGTCCAGGTTTGCTTAAGGGTCTGGACATCAATAAGTACTGTTATTCTGATAGGCACTGGGCAGGGCCCAACTGCAGCTCTCTGCTGGTTTACCTGTTCTTCATACGTCATATATTTTGGCATGAACATTCCTGGTACTTCGAAGGGGGTGGCTGGAGTGCAGATGACGCCTAGCACTTTCTCTTCAACAGCATGGTTTTGAACGAGCAAAGGCCTCATGACCTCTGGAACACTCAAAAGGCTGAATCTGCAGAAATACATATGTGCAGAGCTCAGACAGTAGCTGGCAACTAGTGCCAAGGTTAGAGTGAAATAAGAGGGGCTTGAATGTCATAACGGAAACACGAGATAGCAATTCCCAAGACGCAAGCACTATATGCCCAGATTAATTAAGGTTTTATAAAATGTGACAAATGTGACAATGTGTTCACTAACTCTCTGGAGGTATGCTTTGCCTTTGTGGCCAGGGAAAGGCAGATGCTACCTGACTCTGACCCTGGGGTTGGCTATCTGAATGAGGACCACATGGGTGAAGACCAACTCCAGGGAAGGAGGGAATCCATAGTGGTGAAATAACTTGAAAACCTTAACTTCTCATGACACCCATAAACCTCTACAGCATACCTGTATGGCCTATTGAAGCACAGAGGAAGACATCCCAGGTTTATTCAGTCAAATACCCTGTTTGCCTTCCCCTCCCCATGTAAGTACTGAGATGAGGAAAAGAGTAGGAGTAATGAAGATCACCAGAGGTGGGAAGCCAACGCTACACTCTAGTCTTTGTAAACTTTCAACTTCTGCCGGGAAGTTAAAAACGACAAAGCTGATGGGAAGCGTGGCCAACTAGAAGTATGTCAGTTATCCGTGAGAGCGCTGAAGAGGGCGTGAGAAAATGGAAGAGTGCGAATTGCATCGCGGAAGTGAGGTCAGACAGCACAAGGAGAAGCCGTTCTGAAAGCAGGCTGCCTGCCTGCCAGCATGGAGCAGCAGAAGCTGCCTGAAGTCAGAGTGATCAGAGCAAAGATGAACCGGCTGACCAAATGAAAATTGAGCAAGCGGACTGAACGAGAAACCACAGAGAAACAGTGAACACTACCGGAGATTCCTGGTAAGCCCAGGGAGGCAGAATGGGTTACCGGGGTGGCTGAGAGTGGATTTTGAGTCGCATTGAAAACGCAAGAGGAACTCATTAAAATTCATGAATGAACGGATGTAAATGCTGATATTATGAAAAGGGGGTCAGTGACCCAATTTTCCCAAGGAGAGGACTACATGTATATCAATCTTGGTGAAAGCAAAACGAAAGTACAACTCTTAACAAAAGGAACTGATGTAAATATTGACTAGGTTGAAAAGGGGACAGAGACCCAAGCCTTAAAATGAACTAATACAAATATAGACAAGGTTGAAAAGGGGTCGGAGACCCAACCCTTAAACAGAGGAGGCAATATGAATGTTGGAAAGGGGTCAGTGACCCAACTGTGGAAAGCTTTTGTGAACTGGATAAAAGAAAGAGTAAATAAAGAAGGTGAAAGCCCTAACAAGCTAATGCACCAAATAAATATGGAGTCTGAAACTCATACTCAAGAGAGACATATAAGGAGAAAAGTGATACCCTGGCAGAAAAGTAAACGAGGGGTGAGCAACAAAGTGATGTCTTGGCGAAAAAAGGGTAAGCCACAAAAGAAAGTGAAATAGTATTTTGGCAGGAGAGTAATACAGGAGTAAGGAGTGAAACAGTATCCTGGAAGGAGAGTAAACCAGGAGTAAGGAGCGAAGCAATATCCTGGCAGGAGAGTAAACCAGGAGTAAGAAGTGAAGTGATGTCCTGGCAGGAGATTGAACCAGGAGCAAGAATTGGAGTGACATCCTTGCCAAAGAGTAAACCAGGAGTGAAAAGAGAAGTAATTTCCAGGCTAAAGAGTAGGCCATGAAAGAGAAGTGAAACTTTTTCAAGAGAAGAGAAATTGAGTGGTATCCTGGCAAGGGAAAACACCAGGAAAGAAGAGGCATGAATGTGACCTGAGTTGCAACCACAACAGGAAAGACAAGGACTGAGAGGAAAGTTGAAAAGATTCTAATAAGAACAAATGTCAGAGGTGGAAATAAAGGAAATAGTGAGAGAGACTGAACAGGAAAGGAAATTGCATATATATAAAAAGCGAATACAAGGTATGACTCATACCACAAGAGTAAATCCACATTAAGACCAAGTATAAATAGACCAAAATAACTGGAAGCGAAGATTCATTCTTCCAATGTTAAAGTGTTGAGTGCTGAGAGGGAATGTTGTAAAGGAAAAGAAGTATATGTTCATAAACCTGTGGAATTGTAAAGAAGTAAGGAGTTTCAAGAGACCAATCGCTTTCCTGTGAACATTGAAGGAACAACCCGTTAAAATAAGAATACGCCGGGGAGGAATCCTAGGGGAAGGGAGGATCCCTTTTCTCTATCAAAAACTTTATATCTTTTCTCTTTTATGCACATTGAAACCTTATGTCGAGAACATTTGAAACAAGCTACAAGTATATAGCTTACCATAGCCTCTTTGTACGCATTTTATTAAGTTCAGAGTGTAAGGGTCAGATTAGAATTTTTGCACACAGGACAGAGGACCTCTTTTGTTAAACATCCTGACACAGACATACATTCGTTTTGTGGAGGCAGGGATTTCCCCAACCCTTCCTATTAGTTTTATACCAATAAAGTATCAAAATGTATTCAAACTGACTTCTGTGTCCGAGTCTTACTCTTGATCCCTTACAAAGAGTACAACCAGTCTTTGTTAGCCAAGTGCAGTAAAAAACATAGCCAAAAGATTCCATGAAGAATAACTCCATGGTGGCATTAGCAACAATAGCACACACCTTAATATTACCTAAAACCTCAATAAATAGGAGGCCATTCAATTTTATACACCGTCTTTTAGCATGTGACCCATAATTGGAGAACATTGACTATTCATTAGAAGCCAGCATAGATAACACACCTGCAGTACTCCCTAAATGCACAATTAGGCGCGAGGAGCCACACAAGGCCAAGTAAAAAGGGATTGTCCTGTCTCATGGCCTGAGAATGAGGGAGGGTAACTTTTTAATTGGAGAAAGAACAGTCCATCTCTCCCCCTACTCTATACCTGGCTCACATCCTGACGACGTGTCAGGTATCCAAGGTTGATTAGCAGAGAGCCAACCTATCAAAATCCTTAGTGTCGTGCCACCCATTATTAGTATGCCCACCAACCACTTGTAGAGATGATGTATTTTTTATCCTTATCAAATTAGGGGTGATTCCAGGTAGAGCCATCAGATACTTGTAACCCAATGAAATGTTTAACCCCTATGGAATTTATATGGTGCCAAACCCACTAACCTACCCCTGTTGCCCATAGGTTTTGTAAACTGAGATTACGTTATGACATCATTGATGACACATTTGTTGTATTTAAGCAATTGTTTTTTATTAACATGTTGAGAACAATGGCATTTGAATGCTTGTATGCTGTCCCAGTTTTGTTTTCTCCAATCACTGATCACTCCACTCTACTCTACTTCTCCCTCTCCAGAGCACGTCCTCCTCGGCTCGTTCAATTCATTTCAGAAATCTCAGTTACAGCCACACCCTACCTGTCATTTTATGGGTGTGTCCCATACAGTGCTCAGTTAGTTCTCGGCTAGGTTTGCATAAAAGAAAGGATAGCAGCTTTAATCCTGATTTATTTGACTATAATCATAATTTATTTGTATATGTGTTATTGCACTTGTCTTCTGGGTCATTCCTTAGTATACATCATTTATCTAAAATTCTGTATTGGTTGTTCACCCATTTTTTATACATATCCGTGAGCATTCAATTGTTCTTTGTTAAATACATTTTCTCCCTTCTTGCTGTTTATTTTAAAGGCTTTCATTTGTTTGCTATGTTGAATAATTTCTTAGAATGAAGAATATTTATCAAATGTAAACAGTTATTCTGCATATGTAGTGCACAGACCCCTCGCCACACTTGGTGAGATCTCTTCTGCTCTTGATCTGGTCTCATCTTTATATGAGAAATTGCTCTCCACAGGCTCAGATATAGCTCTCAATGGGCTTGTGGCATCCTCTTCTAAATCTGCTCTCTGCTTTTTCTGAGATGCAGCCCTCAGTAGGCGCATTTGATTTTCCTTTCCTTGTCTGGTTCTGGGTTCTTCTAGCAGTTGTGATATATCCCTCAGCATGCTTTAGGTGTCCTCCTCTCTTTCTCTGGATCTGGTCTCCGATTTGTCTGGGATATAGCCCACAGCAGGCTTTTAGTTCTATCCTCTCCTTCTCTGGACCTGGTCCCAGATTATTCTGGGATATAGCCCTCAGAAAGCTTGTGGTGTCCTTCTCTGGATCTGGTCTCGGATTTGTCTGGGATATATCCCTCAGCAGGCTATTAGTGCTGTCCTCTCCTTTTCTGGATCTGGTCTCAGATTTGTCTGGGATATAGCCCTCAGCAGGCTCTTAGTACTGTCCTCTCCTTCTCTGGATCTGGTCTCTGATTTGTCTGGGATATAGCCCTCAGCAGGCTATTAGTGCTGTCCTCTCTTTCTCTGGATTTGGTCTCAGATTTGTCTGGGATATAGCCCTCAGCATGCTCTTAGTGTTCTCCTCTCCTTCTCTGGATCTGGTCTCAGATTTGTCTGGGATATAGCCCTCAGTAGGCTTGTAGTACTGTCCTCTCCTTCTCTGGATCTGGTCTTAGATTTGTCTGGGGTATAGCCCTCAGCAGGCTCTTTGCACTTTCCTCTCCTTCTCAGAATCATGTTTCGGCTTTGTCTGAGATAAAGCTCCTAGACGGCTTTTGGTGTCCTCTTCTTCTATGGATCTGGTCTCAACTTTATCTGAGATTAAGCCATCAGCAGGTTCTTAGTGTTCTCCTCTCATTCTCTGGTCTCAGATGTGTCTGGGATATAGCCCTCAGCTGGTTCATTGTCTTCTCCTTCTCTGGGTTGGGGCTCTGCCAGCATTTGAGATTAAGCCCTCAGTAGGCTCTTAGTGCCCCTCTTCAATTCTCTGGATCTGATCTCAACTTTTTACTTGTTATAGCCCTCATCTGGCTCTTAGTGTTCACTTTACCTTCTCTGAATCTGGTCCTAGCTTTATCTGAGATAGCCCTCTGCAAGCTCATGGTGTGCTCCTTCTCTAAATCGGGTCGCAGATGTGTCTGAGAAAGGTCAATAATCAGGCCCCTTTCCTTCTACTCTCTTCTCATTCTAGGCTCTTCCAGCATTTGAGATAAAGCTTCCGCAGGATGTTGGTGTTCTCTTCTCCTGGATCAGATCTCAGCTTTTTATTGGATAAGGGTTAGGCAAGCTATAGAGTGCTTGACTCAAATACTGGTTTGAATCTTTGAATTAAAGGTTTAAATTGCCTCAAGCCATTCGAGTCTCCATAGTGATGGATCGCAAATCGCACAAGATGAGCTGGTAAATGTCCTTTTCACCTCAAATTGATTTGAGACAATTCAAGCCATATGTCAGAACGGCTCAAACTCAGTTAAACAATTTTCAAATGTATGTGTGTTTTAAGAAAGGATGTGGTAGATGCTCAATACCTTATTTTGGCGCAAGTGATGAGATGTGCCAGCGCATCCCATCACTTATACCCAACAAATTACACACCCTTTTCTAAAAGCGTGCCTGGAAGTGTGCATCACAGATACACACTCAGAGGACCTTTCTTACTTCTTCTGCATATTTGCACAATATGGGGGCATTTATATGCCTTTCAAAGTGCATCCTGAATTCACAAACAGAATGCTCTCTGAAATGCATAGAACATAGTCACATTCCCCTGTGCCTATTGGGACAAGGCACAATGGGTTGCAAAATGCATGACAGGGTCATTGCTGGCCCTCTCATGCATTTTCTTTTAAATAGCACAGCAGGAATATTCACAGCTGCTGTCCGACATGCAGTTCAATCCCTCAAAGAGGCATAGAAATGCTTTTTCTTTAACATTTTAGGGCCCGTCATGGTGAAATATGCTGCCACCACCCACCGTGGTTGTTGGTAATCTGTCATACATGAATGTCGGGAGTGTTGTCCCGACAATCAAGTATGCAAGGGGACTGGACAGCGCATCATTTGTGCTGCCGCACAGCCCCCCCAAAATGCACATATAACCTTTTTTTTTAATCAAAGATTTTATTGGTTTTAAACATAAAAACGACATTACATTCATCTCTCTGCATTACAGGGTGGGGAGAAAGGGAGCATTTGTGAAATCAACATATCCAGGAGGAAATAAAGGAAGAGAGAGAGAGAAGCAAACAAAAAACAAAAACATCAAAAAACTCAACATCAGGGATCACAGTCCAATGGACTGTCAATCTTTGGCAAAGGAAGAACTCATGACATAGGTTGTTCATATCAGGCTTGTTCCGCCCGGTGTCTCGGGGCTTCTCTCAGACTCGGTAACTGCAGCGCCGCATCTGGCACTTAGCTGGCCTCCTCCCACCGTCTCCATATTTTGTTCGCTTTTTGCGGGCAGCCCCTCGCCGCGTACACCCAGTGCTCCATTACAGCGCAAATGTCCACATCCGTGACCCACTGGTCATAGCTAGGTGTGCGTTCCGAACCCCACAGTTGCCTGAGTACATTACATAGGTCGGTTTCACTGGAAATCCCTAGGAGAAGGTGTTTTGGGCACCTTTGTATCGTCTTGCCTATAACGCTGGACAGTTTATCACAACATTTCCGCCAGAGCTGCTGAATGTTACTACATTCCCATAAAATATGGAAGAAGGTACCTTCCTCACGCTTGCAGCGTAGGCATTGTGCGTCCGACGTCTTACCCCAGCAGAAAAGAGCCACTCTCGGATAGTAGATGCGATGTAGGATCTTCAATTGAACCAGTCTGAGGAGATGGTTGCCTCGCGCGGGTACCTCAGGGCCTCAACCTAATCTTCTGGTTGAAGCAGTCCCGCATCTCGTTCCCACTTGGTTTTCAGACTGGTTAGTTCTAGTGTCGCAAATTATGTTATCACATTGTACATGGTGGCGGTGACCTTCTGTTCCACTCGGTCCAGTACTATATTTCGCTCTAGCGGAGAGCTTTCTGGCATGTTTTGTGTTTTCTGTCGGTGGGCAGTCCAAGCATGTTTCAGTTGCATGTAGTGGTACCTTTCTGTAGCTGGGAGGGAGAACTCCGATTGTAATGTCTCGAATGGTACCAAGTTGTCCTCTCGTATCACATCTCCAATGCTAGTGATTCCTCGCTGGACCCATTCGGGCCATCTAGGCAATTTTTGTATTTCGGGAAGGCAGCAGTTGTTCCATAGGGGTTGGGCCAGTGTCAGTTTCCCGTCCCACCCCAAGTATCGATGTGCTTCTTTCCAGATTCTCACTATGTGCGTTGCCATGTCCGATTTTGGTGTGCGACTCAGGCCACCGTATAGGTGATCTAATGGTGTTGTTGTGCTGTTGGAGTTGATCCCTTTGATGTGTGGGAGGCTCCCGTCCCCATGGAGCATATCATTCACCACCGCCATCTGGCTGGCCCAGTAGTATGACTGCAGTCTGGGCAGCCCGATCCCCCCTTCCCAGATGGACCTCTGGAGAGTGCCGAGAGCAATCCGGGGGTGTCCTCCTCCCCATAGCATTTTCAAAGGATGCAGTCGAGTTTGTGGAATTCTTGATATGAAATATATAATGGAGCGTTTTGCAGGATGTACAAGAATTTGGGGAGAGCAATCATTTTGAACAGGACAGCTCTACCCATCAGTGTCAGTGGCAAAGAGATCCAGTGGCGGGTTTCTTCTGCGAATCTTGTTACAAGGGGGGAGAGGTTCAAGGATGTGTATTCAGCAAGGTGCTTCATGATGCGTATCCCCAGGTATTTGAACTGTTCCATTTCGATCTGGTAAGGGCCGGCCGCTAGGTTCGCCATCGAAACGTCTCCTATGGGGAACAGGATGGATTTGGTCCAGTTCACACGTAGGCCGCTGAATGCCCCATATCGCTCTAGCATGTGCGTGACTCTGGGGCAGGAATTGCTTGGGTCTTTTAGGTAGATGAGCAGGTCATCAGCAAAGAGCGATACTCTGTCTTCCCAGGTTTCAGACCAGCGGAAGCCTTCCCAGGTTGATGTGTGCCGCAGGAGGATTGCCAGTGGTTCAATTGCGATTGCCTGCCTCGTGCCTCTCCTCAGACTAAAAGGGTCCGATCGCCAGCCGTTAACCCTGGTCCTGGCCAATGGGGATTCGTACAACAGACGCACCAAACTCATGAAGTTCTTGCCAAAGCACATGCGGCGCATTATGTTCCAGATCGCCTCCCATCTCACTGAATCAAAGGCCTTTTCAAAGTCAATTGCTAGTAGTGCTAGCGGGCCTTGTATGCTGCTGGCTCTTTCCAAGGCTGAGTATATTCTGTGAAGGTTCATGCGTGTTGATCTCTGTGGCATGAAGCTGCACTTTTCCGGGTGTATCAGGGAGGGGATAACCTGCTGTAGATGATCTGCTAGTAGTTTGGCAGTATTTTAGTTTCGCTATTGATGAGTGAAATAGGCCTGTATGAACTGCAGCTTTCAGGGGTTTGTCTGGTTTTGGTATTGCTATTATTGTTGCTTCTCGCAGATCTGGTGGAAGAATGCCCTTTTCTCGTGCATGTTGGTACATCCGCAGTAGATGGGGGGCAATCACATTGGTTCCTACCTTCCGCCATAGCTCAACCGGGAAGCCGTTAGGCCCTGGGGACTTGCCGGTTTGGAGGCCGGATATGGCACTTAGGACCTCATCCTCCATGATATCCCTCTACAGTAGCTCCAGTTGCACCTCATTTAGAGTGGGGATGTCAATTTCCTCCATAATCGTGATGTCCATCTGAGTCGTGGGTTCCCTATAAAGCTCAGCATAGTATTCTGCAAAGCCTTGGGTTATGTCCTGGTCTGTCACTCGTATGTCCGACCCTCCCGTTCTAGCCGCCGGACATGGCTGTGTCCCTGCTCCTTTCTTTCCAGCCATGCCAGCATCTTGCCAGCTTTATCACCTGTTTCATAGATTCTTGCTCGCATTGCGGTATGCGCATGTCTTGCATTGTCCATTGCTATATTTTGGAGCCTTTTCTGTGCTAGGAGCAGCATGCGATTTGTGTCCGGCGTATCCTCGCTTATATGCCTCTCCTCTGCCTGCTTCAATTGTTGTTCCGCTTCAAGTGTCTTACTCAGGGGCTTTTTCTTTTTTGCAGTTATCCAAGATATTAGTTCACCCCTTAGTACTGTCTTGTAGGCCTCCCACAGTGTCTCGTGGTTCGATGCAGTCTGCGTATTTAGCTCCAAATATGTATTGGTGGCCTCTTGGAGTCTATCCACTAGCTCGGGGTCACCCAGGTAGTAATTATTCAAGCGCCAGCTCGGCGGTGGAAGCGGCCTGGATGTTGTGAGTTTTAGCTCCAGCAGGGAGTGGTCAGAGATGCCTCTGCGGAGCATGTTTATTTCCTGTGCCCTGTGTAGATCAGTTGCTGGGGTAAAAAAATAGTCTAGCCTGGAGAGCGAAGCATGTCCCCCCGATTGGAAAGAGTATTCTCTAGTGTCCGGGTGGAGTTCTCTCCATACATCGCATAGGTCAAGTGCGTTGGTGAATGTAGCAAGCCTAGTAGGTACGTTGGGGTTTCTGTTACGTAAATGTGACCTGTCCAAGGTTGCGTTCATGACTTCATTGAAGTCTCCTCCCAGTACCATGAGGTTAGAAGTGTTGTTTGTGATCAGTGGGGCAATATCTGTGAGTAGTGGCTCTAATACGGTTGGACGTGCGTAAGTGACTATTAATGCAATAGAATGATCACATAACGTGCCTGTCACATATACATATCTGCCACCGGTGTCGTGAGTCACTGTGTTGAGGTGGAAGGGAAGGTTTTTGTGTACCAGGATCATGACGCCCCTTGAGCCCATTGTGAAGCCTGAGTGGAGTGCCAGCTTGTAGTTTGTACATCTGAACAGGGTAAATTCTGTGCCCGCAAGATGGGTCTCAGACAGAAACACTATATCTGATCCCCATCTGTTTAGAAATTGCCGTACCAATAGGCGCTTGACTGCGTTGCCCAGGCCATTGACATTCCATGTCATGAGCATAAGTGTTCTGAGAGCGTTAGTGGTAGTGCTATGTGATGCCATGTTTGCTTGTGGTGGTGGAGGGATGTGCTGCTGTTGACGGCGTTATGCGCCGGCCGAGTTTATGCCCATGAGTTATAACCATCTTACCTAGCCATGGTGTGCTAAGTGCTTGACTGGTCCCATCTGTAACTAAATTTAACAAACCCTCAACCCCCACCCTATACTCCTCCCAACTAGAAGCATCGGTCGCCCGAACATAAGAACCTATGGCCAACCGGACACCTTACATGCAGTGAACTTAATTTAGGTACAGGTGGTCTCCCCTGACGTTACACGAAATGGGGTTGGCACCACTAGTACTGTTCTGTGGTGTTTCTATGGGTGGGTGCTTTGACATGAGGTTGCGGGTCTTCCCCGCGATCGCAACTTGGAACGGTGTGTTACCTTGTGTTAGGTATTACGGTGTGTGGCATATGGTTGGGCAGTTCAGTATGTACTCACTGGTGTGTTACAAAGCGTTACCAGAAATGGTGGCAAGGGTCAGCCATCATTGTATTCCGGTGGGCTTTGTTCCGGTGGCTGTCGGGGTGCACGTTGTTGGTCGGGAGGTGGTCTGTTGTTTCTTTCCCTTTTTACCATGAGCAGTTGACCAGTCTTCCTCTATGTGCTGTTCTGCCCAGCGCCATGCTTCTTTAGGATCATTAAAGTGGACTGTTGTACCTTTATGGTAGATCTTAAATTGTGCAGGGAAAATCAGTTCATATTTGACCCCCAGTGATTGCAGGCGTTTTTTGAGTTGGTGGACTGCCTCGCTTTCTGCACTGCTCTCGTGTAGTCAGGGAAGAAAGCAATTTTTGAGCCATTAAAGGTGATCGGGCTGTTGGTCTGTGCGTTTTGTAATAGAGCATCTCGGTCCCTGTAATTTAGGAATTTTGCAATCACTGTGTGTGGCGGTGCCCCCGGTGCCGGTCTACCTGTGGGCATTCTGTGTGCATGCTCTATAGAGAAAAACTTGGAGAAAGAGCTCAGATCAAATGTGTCTGTTAGCCACTGTTCAAGGAAGAGCTCCATACAGGCACCTTCAGCTGTCTCGGGTACGCCGAGTATGCGTACTTATCCCGTCCATTTTTTGCTCCATTTACGTGCAGGAGTTGGCTATAGCGGCCATGACGTCCCTCAAGGAGATTCCGTGGTCGGGCTGCTCTTCCTCTAGTGTAGCCGAGTGGAGGTCGAGAGCCTGCCTTGGAGGGATGGTATATTGGTCCATTCTGCTCTGTGTGGGGAGCCTCTTGGTCTTGTCTTTCCCCATTTCCCCCCTTGTGTCTTGAGGTCACTGTTACCACTCAATGATCACTCTGTATCAGATCAGTAGTGTGTATCGTACCTCCCGGGGTGTCTCGGCCGGCTCACAGGGTGCTCTCACCTTAGGTCATTGCTGGTCACTGCTCGTGTTCAGCCCAGTATGTGTTTTATGTTGATTGTGCCCACACAGTTTGCCTGCTTTTACTGCCCAGGGGCCCACCACACAATCACATGGTTGCCCCACTCAATCGACTCATCCACTGCTGGTGAGGCACAGGGTTATGCCGGCCCCGGGTGCCTTGGGGCTCCGGTCCACCTCCTCCAGGGGCTTGGCCTCCGTGTGCATAGGCCCAGCGCCTTCGCCGGTCCTCTCTCAGCAGAGCTGGCGCCGCGTGGTCCGGGCCCACATCAAGACATCTGCGCCATGGGTAAGTGAGACCTCCAGTGCCCCCTCAGTGGCGGCTTGCCAGCAATCGCACGCATAGTACGCAGCTGTCTCCATGGCTCCACATGGGTATCGAGCAGTGTCCTCCCTCCGGATGGTCTCCAGCCGCCTCACGCTCAGGCTCAGACGACACACGCATCAGTGCTCTGTTCTTCCTCTCAGTGCCTCTGCTCCGCCCAAGTTCCCATACGGCTCGGGGGACAGCCAGAGCCCTCCAAGGGCAGCACCTTCACGCCGCTGTTGCTTGCCAGATGGATGGCAGGACGGATGCCTCTGCGTCCCTCACTTTCACAACGGCCTCGGGCGTGTGTCCTGTCACAAGGTAGTGGCCATCTTTGGAGCGGACAGCTCGTCCGGTGCGCAGAGTTCTCTGCGCCTCAGGCGTCAGCGGGAAGGCACATTTTGCACCGTTTTCTCGCTCCTCTTCTGCACCAGGGTGTCCCACACCCGTCAGGGTTATTTCGAGATTTTCGGTTTCCGAAAACCAGGATTTAAGGCTTGATGATTGTTGCGACCGCGGGAGCTGGTGCTCTTCACGTCTTCTCCATGTCGCTGCTGGCCCACATATAACCTTCTTGGATAAGGTGATCTTTTCATTTCTAAAATGAAAACAAATGAAACGCACTTCCTCTACATTTTGTTATTCGCATTCATTTTTTGGTCCATGTAGTCTCATTTTCTTATCCACCAGTAATATTAGATCTAGGATACTGTTGCAGAATCCTAGATTTCGGTGTTACCAAAGAGTTGTGTTTGAGTCAATTGGAAGTATGAGCTTGAATGGTGAGTTCTTGTCTCTTTCTCTGGTTCTGGTCTTAGCTTTGTCTGAGATAAAGCTCTGTGCAGATTTGTCACCATCTCTTCTTTTCAGTGTTTGGGTTCTGCAAGTATCTGAAGTATAGCCCCCAGCACGCTTTTGCTTCTCCGGATCATTCTTAGTTTGGTAAGAGATATAGCCCCTAGCTGGCTCTTGCTGCCCTCTTCTCCCGTGGATCTGGACTCAGCTTTGTAAGAGATATAGCCCTCGGCAGCACCTTGGTGCTCTCTTCTCTTTCCCTGGATCTGGTCTCAGCTTTGTCTGAGATATAGCCCTCAGCTGGACATTGGTGCTCTTTTCTCTTTCCCTGGATCTGGTCTAAGCTATGTACGAGATATAGCCCTCAGCGGGACCTTGGTGCTCTCTTCTCTTTCCCTGGATCTGCTCTCAGATTTGTCTGAGATATAGCCCACAGTGGGACCTTGGAACTCTCTTCTCTTTCCCTGGATCTGGTCTCAGCTTTGTCTGAGATATAGCCGTCAGCGGAACCTTGGGGCTCTCTTCTCTTTCCCTGGATCTGGTGTCAGCTTCGTCTGAGATATAGCCCACAGCGGGAAATTGTTGTTCTCTTCTCTTTCCCTGGATCTGGTCCAGCTTTGTAAGAGATATAACCCTCAGCTGGGCCTTGGTGCTCTCTTCTCTTTTCCTGTATCTTGTCTCAGCTATGTAAGTGATATAGCCCACAGTGGAACCTTGGTGCTCTCTTCTCTTTCTTTAGATCTGGTCTCAGCTTTGCTAAGTTAAAGCTCTTAGCCAGAACTTGCCCTTCTCTTTCCCTGGATCTGCTCTCAGCTTAATCTGGGAAATAGTCCTCAGCAGGACCATGGTGCTCTCTTATTTTTCCCTGGATCTGGTCTCAGCTTTGTAAGAGATAAAACCCTCAGTGGGACCTTTTTGCTCTTGTCTCTTTCGCTGGATATGGTCTCAGCTTTGTAAGAGATATAACCCTCAGTGGGACCTTTGTGCTCTTGTCTCTTTCACTGGCTCTGGTCTCAGTTTTGTCTAATATATAGATATCAGAAGGACTTTGGTGCTCTTCTCTTTCCCTGGAACGGTCTCAGCTTTGTATAAAATATAGCTCTCAGCAGGACCTTGGTGCTCTTTTATTTTTACTGGATCTGGTCTCATCTTTTTTTGAGATACAGTGTCGAAGTGTATGAAAAGAATTAGTAGGACTGTGTTCCCTGCTATCCTGCACCACTCCCCACAAACCCCATCACCATGCTTCCTCCCACACACAATACAAACCCCAAACAAATGCACCTGCTGTTTAAGGGAATGTTTGATGCAGTGCACTGAAGTGCAAGTTTCAAATGCTTCCTACACTTTTATTTGAAAAAGAAACCAACACGGAATGGTTTATTTTTAAAATAAAAGTATAGGAACAGTAAAACATTATTTAAAAAAGTAGTGAAGCACCGCTCCCTACCGCTCCCCCCACTTTGACCACTGCTGAGGTATAGCTCTCATTGGGACTTTGTTGCTCTCTTCTCTTTCCCTGGATCTGGTCTCAGCTTTGTCTGAAATATAGCTCTCATTGGGACTTTGGTGCTCTCTTCTGTTTTCCTATGATCTGGTCTCAGCTTTGTCTGAAATATAGCTCTCATTGGGACTTTGTTGCTCTCTTCTCTTTCCCTGGATCTGGTCTCAGCTTTGTCTGAAATATAGCTCTCATTGGGACTTTGGTGCTCTCTTCTCTTTTCCTGGATCTGGTCTCAGCTTTGTCTGAAATATAGCTCTCATTGGGACTTTGGTGCTCTCTTCTCTTTTCCTGGATCTGGTCTCAGCTTTGTCTTTTCTGATTGTTGTGCTGGGATTTGTCCCCATTATTTGGAACGCAGATTGATGGGTATTTTACTAGTTAGAGCAACGGAACGCAGAATTCTGCAGTGATTGGTAGTGCCTCTACGGTGACAGTCTTGCATTTGCAAGTTACTTCCTTCACTAGATTGAACCCCATTGGAAATTGACAGATAGTTTCTGATCAGGACTTGGACATTTGTCTTGAGAACGACCCGCAGGTCGAAACACGTGTCGGCTGATTAACGATTCAATAAATCTATGTTCTCAATATATTAGTTTCTGTATTTATGGAAATGTCCATAAAGATTGAATATTTATAATTGATCACAGATTCTGTTGATGTGAGCGTGTGAGCCCTACCCACAACCCATAATTTAGATTGTCTGAGATATAGCTCTCAGTGGGACATTTGTTCTCTCTTCTCTTTCCCTGGATCTGGTTTCTGCTTTGTCTGAGATATAGCCCTCAGCGAAACCTTGGTGCTCTCTTTTCTTACCCTGGATCTGGTTTCTGCTTTGTCTGAGATACAGCTCTCAGCAAAACCTTGGTGCTCTCTTTTCTTACCCTGGATCTGGTCTCAGCTTTGAAAGAGATATAACCCTGAGTGGGCCCTTGGTGCTCTCTTCTCGTTCCCTGGATCTGATCTCAGCTTTGTTAGCGATATAACCCTCAGGAGGACCTTAGTACTCTCTTCTCTTTCCCTCGATCTGGTTTCAGCTTTGTCTGAGATAAAGCTCTCATTGGGACCTTGGTTCTCTCTTCTCTTTCCCTGGATTCGGTCTCAGCTTTGCCTGAGACACAGCCTTCAGCTGACTTTATTACACAGTTCATGGGAGCTGCAGTGTATCTTTGCTGTAGGATGTGATGCAGCATGGCAGTGTCATATGAGTTGTGCCGATAACCTATTGATAGTGAAAATAGACTTCTACTTTGTACTCCTTGATTATTGCTTAGAAATGAAAGTTCAGTCCCGGGACATTGTACACGATCGATTCCAAAACTAAAATCTCTGGTGTTTGGTTAAATAAAATGAAGGGATATTCTGGGGCCCTATTTTGGCTCAAGCAAAAGACACTCCTTTCCAACTTATGGGCTGTTAATTGGGTTCATTGTCGTTTTTCACATCGCTATGCACCAAACAGGGAATTTTCTTTATTTTTAGGTGAAGAGGATAACATTGAACCTGTTGAACATTTTATCAAAGGATTTAATTAAAACCAAAAGTAGTTCAGGTGCAATTGTACTTCCCACAAACTAGACTGGATGTTGGATCGGGCCCTTTAACTGTCTTTTATAATAAAATAATTAAATGATAAAATAACCTTTGGGATTGGAAGCAACATCTGAATGGTCTATTTATCAAGGCTTTGGAAAATGAATTTACAAGTTTAACTGCCAAGTTCTCAGTGCAACATGTTTATGAAACTCGATTCCCTAACAGAAAAAAGAGACTCTTTATGAAATGTAGGATGAGCCAATCGGAAATTGGGAAAGTTCTTAGCCCAAAATTAAATATAGAAAAGCAAATGAGATTCTGTCAGTTATGTAAAAATGAAAGAGAAAATGAAACTTTAAAACAGCTTCGAGTTTATTGTGAGGATTTAGATGATATTCTGGTAAAAATATTAGCGACTTTTGGAGATAAATTATAGCAATGGAATTGGAGGTCTTCTTCTTGGATCTCTAATGGAAACCAGATTTGTTCAATACTTTCAGTTATGAATTTTTGTTAACCCATCAATCGTTTCTACAAATTGAATGATTACAACATCTACATTGATGTTTTTACACATAATTGGATTTTTATTATATATGTATATCATTATTATTTAGATATAAACTTTAATCTTTACAATATGTAGATTTTACAAGGTAACTAGTATGTGAGGTGTTATGTGAACCACGAATGCTCTTTAAACTTTTTAACACATTTTAAATAAATACAACCTTTAGGGTAAAGCTCTGTTCTATTGACATAATTGCACTGTACGATATTGAAGCTGCTTTGGCACTGCCCCCATGTATGACAGAGAACGTTACCTTCTATTTTACATTTGAGCTTCATGTTTAAAATCATTTTGCTTAGCGCAGATTGGGTTATAGCAACCGTTCAAACAAACTGTATACATTCTATGGGTATTTGCGGTGGTGATACTGACATTAGGGTTACAAAGTGATGGCTATATAATATTGATGTGTTTTTCTAGGGTAAGAAAGTGTTTTAAAAGACAATACAGAGATTATACCTTTGGTATCAGCAGGCCATGTGCACCTTTTCTCTGCTCTGCACTTTTCTAATAGACAAGGGGACAGTTGCTTGCAACCACTACTAACACCCCTGCTTAAGGTACAGATCACTTTTTCAAAGTGAGGCTGATTCACAGATTTGACTTTAATGCAGAATCCACTCTCCTCAGCTCCTGAAACATTTTAAAAAACATGGGAGGTTTCCCCAGCAGATGGAAACCTGCCATATTCCTCTGTTCTGTCAGTGAGACTCTTCTCTAAATGCACTCCATATACAAGGCTTCCGGGGCAATGCAGCACTTCTTACACCGGCTTCATGACATGCACAGCCTCAGAGTGACCACTAAAGATTTTATTACCAGACCGTTGTTCTACATAAGAACCACTTAATTCCTGGCTGTTTTAAGACCCAGCCTGTCAATCTGGGAAAAGGGGTTCATTTGCCACCCCTTCCATTCATATCTATGAACTTGATGACATGGGTACTTGAGCAGTTTGATTACCCACAACATGACCTCTTTGAGCAATCCACTAAGTAAGCTTGCGTGAACCTATTTACTCAAAATACAAAATGTCCGAAAAATGGGGTATGTTTTCCAAATCAATCTATGCCAAATATTGTCATTGGTTTAGGCAAAATGTTTCAGGTGGTTTGGTGTGTGCAAATTCTATTTAATGAGGGTGTGCATAGTTTGATTTTGAGAGCCTCCTTATTTTGCACTGGCGGAGATAAGGTGTTGCTAAATCGAGTGAGGGAATGGGCTGTAGGTGAGAGAGACGTAACATTAATCTGCTTTAGGTGACGGACAGGTAGACAATTAAGTTTGTATTCGATTGAGGGTCATATAGAAAAATGAAATAGGATAGGGAATTCAGATACAACATTCCAGTTAGTGGCCACAATGCCTGGAATCAACAAACGTGTGAAGAGCCAACACATCACAGAATTGTTTTAATGGGGGTTTGCATGCAGTTTTTCAGAGTTTTACCTGAGTTACGATAAATCGTGTGCATGTTGCCAGGTGCCAGTATCTGTTACGGGGGACTCTGAGCAGAGTCCCTGAGATGCAGGCCTGCTTGCGGGGGACACCATGCAATGTTTGAAGGGTGCATTTATTCACGCCCCAGGGAGCATGCACAAGTGGCTGTTCTGGATGTTGTGGGGTGAAATATAGCCCCTGAATGCCATAAATAAAGAGGGCAGAGTGATTTGTAAATATCCATTGAAGTATAAAGATAGCACAGAAATGGTGATGTCAGGCATGAGGCCTATTGAACCAAAAACAGGCCTAATGTCTCCAAGAAAAAAAGTGGGCATGAATCTCAAAAGTGCAAAGATATGCGCAATGTATTTAAGCAAGAAAAAAAAAGACATGTGGCTGACAATGCTGCTTCACTCCATCCATGGGGAGCGGCACTTTTACTTAAAGAGACAGCAGTGCGTACATTATCTACAATGTAATACCAGATTGTGCTCCAGTCATCTAAATTGAAACCAAGCTTTTTGCATTTACAATAAATAAAATAATTTCCTTTTTGTTTTTCCTCATCCAAATGACAGTATGCAGAGAGAAGTGTTCACTAGACTTTCAGAGTTTGAACCTGGATTTCTCATATGACTGCCCTATACATATGGACAATCCAGAAGTCATACTTATGTATTTTGCAATTGTGGGATTAAAGAGGTACATAACATATAGATATAAGGCCCAGGTGCCTTATATAATGTCATGTGAAATGCATTGTGTGTGAGATTAAAAGCCATTGCTTGCAGGAGTACATGAGTCGGTCATTTCTCCAAAGATGAAACTGAACCTCCAAGCCCTTTCCTCTGCTGCCCTGGAAATAGGGGTCTGGTTAGATTCAAACCATGGTGGAGACAGATAAGGCCATGCCTGTTTTTTCAGAAGAAGTGACCTTGAGGTCACAATTCCCATAAAATGTCAATTTGAGTTATAATCAGTGCCCCAACAGGCCTTGAAGGGTGAGGCAAACAATAAACATGAGCTAGCCTCTGGCGGGTCACATGCTTAAGGATAAATGGAATTTAAGAGAACAAATGAAAAAGGCTGCAAGTGAATTAATAGAAAAATGCATAGTATTGCATAAAAGGGGACACATATATGCCACAATGGTCATTCCAGACTTTTATGAAAGGTGACAGTAACCCCCTTTGAACCATGCTAAAATGATTTTTGTGTGATAAATATAACTTAAGTTATTAATAAAAATAGGATTTGGGCCTTCCCTTGTTTCTGAGAGATTTGGAAGTGTGAGGGTGAAGGAAATAATTAACAAGGGAACTATAAAGTGGCATATTTTTCACTGATACGGCTCCTGAGTAAATGAAGAAAAACTATATCTCTACCTGGAAAGGGAATGCCGAATTCAGATTAGCATCATATGAGTGGCCTTAAAATGTAATTCTTAAAAGTATATTCATGTAAAGATTTGAAAAATTAGGGTACCTGCCATGTTGATAGATTTTTACAGTTTGGAACAAGCTGAGCCTATCTGCCAAATTGGGATGACAAAACTTTCTCCTCCCACAGCTGTCCTAACCTACTCCCCACATCTCCTTCTCCTATTAGCACACAAGTGGAAGGTGGGTAGAGAAAACCAACCAATACCTTTTGGGGGAATGATGACAAGTTTGTGATGTCATTTGTCCTATAAGTAGATCGGTTTGCATTAGAACTGGGCTTTTTCACTTATTCCGGGAAGCAACCTGCAGCTGAATTCTTGCGAGTAACATCCAAGCAGAGAGGCACAAATCTTGCATCGGAGACAGGAACCAGGAGACATAGGAGCTGACTGGAACCCGTTAGAGGATTCAAAGGAGACTATCCTTGACTGACACCCTTGCTTTCCCAGAGATGCCCCGCTGTTCCCTGATGTCTATTACAAGGCCTCTTCTGTAAGTAAAACTATCCTCAAAGCCATAGATTGTGTAGGCCCTGCATTGTTCAAGCACTGTTTTAGTTATTTCCCCATAGAAACATATCCTTTTTGGCTGTGCAGATCTTTAGCATATTTAACTGAAGTAAATCAATTAATTTCCCTATAGAAATCACAGGATGTGTTTTTTTGGTATTCAAGTTCGTCCCAGTGTGTTTTGAGCCGGTATAGCCGGTATAGACATAAAGATTTGCCAAAAGAATTAATCCCAAAACCCTGTTTCCACGTGAGTGTGCAGGGTGCAAAACAAAATCCCCCATTGATCCCCTTCATTTTAAATCAGAAGCTTGAAGCCTGGTATTGCCTTTGCATGTGCAGGGTGCTAAATTGCTCCTTTGTTTCCATTGTGCTCTGACCAAAATGAAAAAGCCCTGCCTGTTCTTTTTAGGTGTGGCAACACGAAATTCCCATTGCTTTTCTTTCACCCATTCTGCACTTGGGGTAAGAAGTAAAAAAGACATAATTTTGCCCCTTGAATCCCTTTTTCCCAAAGAGTGCATTTAATCAGAATCCCACAACAATTTTCCCATTGTGTTCCCACTCTCTGCCACGGGCCTTCCATTCAGAGGTGTCAAGTCTAATTGATATTTGGAGGGTGGGTGTTGCTGGGAGAAAAAGTATCATAACCAAACCACCAATAACTATGTGTCTTAAATTGTTCTTTTTCTGTTTGGTGGGTGATTTGAAAGATAATTGTGACTGCATAGCTCAGTATTATCTCTGTGTTGTTGCATTGCATTTCAATGACAGAAGTCATTTTTGTTCTTCTGTTGCCACAGCATTGGTGGCTGATGTAGTCTGTTTGCCAAATTTGGTTTAAATAAATTAATACATATATTCTTACTACACACCAGCCTGGTTCTTTGTCCATTGTGGCACCGGGTACTTGTTGGGGTTCGGTGCAAGACGGGTTGGAGACCTAACCAAACTGATCTGAATCAAAATCATAGTGATTTATTGTGCGCCACATTCATTGAGGGGAAAGGAACTCCCTGAGTTGAGTGTGGCCACGTAACAAACCGTGACAAAACTGGGGGCTCGTCTGGGTTTGGTAGAGAGTTTCCACTCATGACAGTGCAGTAGCAGCAGACTATTCATTTAGGTGTAAATGCATTTAAGTGGATGGAAATTTATATTGCAGTGTGAAGGTACTATTCAGACCTGTACCCTGGGTTTCAGGGCGGTGTGTAGATAAAAGTGTTAATTTGAGTTGTCATTGTGAGTACAAACTAAGCAGGAACAGGGTTGATATGTTGCCCTTACATAGAGAGCATATTAGGTGCAGAACACATTTCAGAATGAGCACTGTAGAAATCAATATGGCCAGTAAGCACCTTCTAACCAAATTGTTTATTAAAGGTGAATGGGTAAAACAGGAGCATGAAATGTGGCAGTCTATAATGATGCAGGAGATTACCTCTGCAAATGTTGATATGTGGCAGGATAATGGGCCGTTCCATCAGACCCTGACAGACTTTTATATGACACAGGCAGCACAGTTGAGCAAATGAAAATGACTCAGCTCACAGCATTTACGTACTTCCATATGATGATCATGGAAGAAAGATACTAGGATAGTGTAGCCTCTGTGCAAACCCAATATGAGCTTTTGGATCAAGCACAGAGAGAGTTGAAACTATTGGAGGAAAACACACAACAGAGGCAAAATTCAGAGTTGAAATTAGAAGACATTATTCAGCAGCTAAAGAATGAGCTAGTGACACAACAGCAAGAGAATTTAGGGCGCGAGGCTCAATTTTCTGCACTGAAAGTGGAGTATCAAGAAGGTGTTGAAAACCTTTGAGCGAGTCAACAAAAATTAAGTGAGCAGGTTGTGCACAATAGAGCCTGCTTAGAGGAAATGTTTGCATTTCAAATGCAGATTAAACAATTGAAAGATGAAAATAGCCAGTTGATCATTAGGGATGTCAATTCCCTGGGGTAATTGGATCAGATGCAGCACAATCTGAACACTAAAACAACAGAGAGAGCAGCTCAGGGAAGAGAATAACAAATTGTGCCAGAAGAAAAGTGTCCTGTTTCAGGAAGTGCACTAGTTAAGGATGGACATGGAGAAAAGAGTGAGTTATGTTTTCAGGAACTGACTGACATGAGGATGAAAATGGAAAATCAATGGAACATGTGAGGCAAGCAGAGTTTGACATAGAGCAGGCAACATAGGCCAAAAGTGCACAAAGGGAGGAGATTAGTCTCCTGCAAAAGAGGAGGTCTGAATATGCCCAAACAATACAACCCTCACAGAGGAAAATGAGTCCCTTTGTGAGGAGAACAAGGGGCGCAGTGACCAAGTATTGGCACAAAATAAAGTACTAGAAGCTACTCAAGCACTGGTATCAGAGTTAAAGGCTCAGGCCTCTATATAACACCAAGAGATAGGGGCTTAGAAAAACAAATCTGAGGGACTGGAAAAAGAAATAGCCAAATACAAACAGGTTTTGAGGCACCCCAACCAGTTAGAGTATGGAAAGCCACCCTCCGATCACAGAGTGATTACCTCTTTATCATGGACCTCAAGCCAACTCACCACATCATATTCACAAGGTGGTGCTAACTTCATGTTACGCTCACCTGGTTCCCACAGGGGCATCGATCGGACCCAGACAGCTGCGGTCTCCACCAACGTGATGCGTAGTGAAGAGATGACAGTCTGGACTGGCCCGCCTAATCTTGTCTGCTGGAATCATAGAAGTATTCTCCTGCAAGTGGAGAAAGGGATTTAGCCACCCGTGGACTTTAGTGATGGCCCCCCAACAGTTCTCGTTCTCCCCACTAATCACCTCCGATATCCCCTTTTGGTAATATCACCTTATGTTTTTAAATGATGAGCTCTCCATCCTGCATGGTATGCAGGGACGCGTAGATACCAGTTACGTCACTGGGTTGAAGGTACTGGAGAAGTTCCGGAGGAATATTAACTCCAGTGTCTATAAAGTTCAAAGAGTTCAATATGTCCGATGTTCACTCTTGTTCCATTCCCTCGTTAGATTGCAGCTGGGTCCAAAAGAATATTGCCTGGAGGCAGCTGGTGGCGTTCAGGTAAGAGTCTGTATTACCAAACACTGTCCGGTAAAAGTTGAATGAGTTTAACTTGCTATTTTCTCTCCCTTTATAGGTGCGGCATAGGAAGATGCGGCGAATTAAAGAATAATACCTCCGGTGGTAAAGCAGGTAAGCCTATGGTGGCAAAGAGATTGTCTTTGTCGGTTTTTTCGGCTCACCTTGTTATTCCTTTTGTTTTCCCCCCAGGTGCTGGATTTCGATGAAGAAAATGATGGAGGCAGCGCCGAGTCGAAAGATGCGGTGGACTGGTGAGTATAACGCGGCGCTGTTGCTGGCGAAGCAACGCGTGCTGAAATAATGTCCTTTCCAGGCTCAGAGATGTGCTGGGTCCGGAATCAGGCAAGGAATCAAATAATGTCCATGATCTTACCTCTTCTCCTTTCTTTTCCTTTTGTCTAGGAGCTCCGGATTCGAGGCGGACGTGGCAGAAGACTGGATGCTGACTTGCAGACACGGTGTAACGCTCACCTGATTCCCGCAGAGGCGCTGGTCTTGACTGGGTGAATGCCGTGTCTTCAAAGGTGATGTGTAACACACGGTTGGTTCCTCGGGCTGGACCTCTGTGCACTGTGTGTCTGACTCGGAGAGTAAGATGTCTGCAGATAGAAAATATGGGATTAATGAACTGGGGTTATTGGGTGCCTCTCTCCTCTTCCCTTTCTCTTCTCCTGTAGGACCCCAAAGGTTAACGATCTCACCTTAGGTAGGTGAACGCCGAGCTCTCCATCTGCCTCGGGGGCAGGGTGCCGTAACCAGTTTCTTCACTGGATAAGGGTGCAGGCCTCTTGACCTCAGAGGACTGCTGTCCGTCGTTTACTGCACGAACGGTAAGTTCTGGGCACTTCAAATGTCTTAAAAGTCTTTAAGTGCGTAAGGCGTGGCTGCTGTGGAGCGGTGCCAAAGAGCACGTGAGTATGGCTTTTGACTTATGTAAAGTTCTTTTGTAAAGATACCTCTTGTTTTGCAGGGTTCCGGCGATGGCGGATGGCGGGCTGAAGAGAGTTGAGGATCGAACCCGCGTGTGGAATAGAAGCGCTTGGAAGCACGTAAGTGAGCGCTTGTTGCCTGCTTCACGATGCGCACTAACTGTCTCTTTTACCTTGCAGGTACAAGTTCGGAGCTTTAGAGAAGCTGAAGGGTGCTGGGATACCCGCTGATTTCGGCGTGGGAAGGAGTGATGGCACGTGAGTAGTAAAGTTGCCCAATGTCTCTAAACGCACCTTCTTTTGTCTTTCAGATGCGGGATGCAGTGTTGAAGGCCTCCGAAGCGTGCGAAGAGCCGGTAAGCTTTTGTCTTTCAGATGCCGGAATGCAGCGCGAAGACCTCCGGAGCGTGCGTAGAGTCGGTAAGCCTTTGTCTTTCAGATGCCGGTATGCAGCGCGAGGCGTTGGTGACAGCCGCTGGACCAGGGAAGAGATGCGCTGCCACTGAAGACCGTAGTGCTAACCTGTTCTTTCTTTGTCTTTATAGGTGCTGCTGAAGTCCGGATTCCAGGATGGTAAGCCTTTGTTCCCTTAGGCACAGGATCAGAAGACACGGTGAGCGTTCTGCTGCAGAGAATGCAGAATAACGCAAAGCAAGATTCATCCATCGGGTGTGGTTTAAATAGCCTCCTGTAGTGCTTAGGTGTCTCCTTCCACGGCCTCGCCTAGGTAAGAAAAGAGTTCCTGCTTTCCAGAAGAGGTCCAGTGTTCTGAACCTAGGGAGTGGCTCCTGCCCCACCCAACAGGAAAAGTAGTCCCAAACAGAAGAGGATCAGGGGCTCAACTGGCAGGTAAGTAAGCAGCATGGTCTGCTGCAGGTAAGTCCACCCAAGCATTCTGAGCCCGGTGCTTCCAGCGCTGGGACTGGGCATATTTATGAGCCTGGTGCCACTGGCGCCAGGACAGGGTCCAAAAGGTCCCAATTGGGACTGGCCGGCACCCAGAACCGGGGTTATGGGTCTGCTTCCAAGGGAGTTGGGTAAGTTCTGACCCTTTGGAAGCAGAGATCATGACACACGGTGAGCGTGACGCTGCTGAATGCAGAATAACGCGAAGCATGGGGTGCTGTTCGGGCGTGGTTTAAATAGCCTGCAAAGTAGTCCCAGGTAAGAAGTTCCCCAGAACCACACCCGAGTGAAAAATAGTCCCTGTAATAAAATAGTCCCATCCAGGCCTCACGTTGGCTTGGACTCATTTGCAGCATGGTCTGCATAAGGTAAGTAAAGTCTCTGAGCCTGGCACCTATGGCACCAGTTCTGTTTTCTATGATGAGCCTGGCGCCTAAGGTGCCAGGACTGAATCCAAACAGCCCCCAGCCGGGGCTGTTGGTGTTTTAATGAGTTTCTGGATGTCTGCTCCTGGGGCTGATGGACACTATCCGGATGCCCGGGGGTTGGCTTCATGACAGCACTCCCCCCAAGGCCCATCCTAAAGTTGTTCTTCCCCTTGGCCCTGGCTTGTCTGGGAAGTCCCGATGGAATTTTTTCACCAATCGAGGAGCATGAACGTGGTCACTAGGTTCCCATGACCTTTCTTTTGGTCCATAACCCTTCCATTCGATTAAATAAAAAAGTCTTGATTTAACCATTTTAGAGTCCAGGATGTTTTTTACCTCGAATTCAGGTTCTCCATCTATTAGGATGGGATTAGGTGGTTTGGTTAATCTTGTCCCGGGTTGAACTGGTTTTAGAAGTGAAACATGAAAGACAGGATGAATACGCATATTAGAGGGTAGTTCTAATTTGACGGCCACCGGGTTGATAATGGCCTTAATGGTGTAAGGTCCCAAATATCTAGGATTAAATGTCTGAGTTCCTTTCAGAGGTATATGTCTTGTAGCCAGCCAAACGTGATCTCCGATTCAGAGGCCGATTCATGGAATAATTAGCGCGGCGCAAGTGGGCAAAAACGTGCGAATCGCAGTGGAATAGCGAAAATCGCAGTGCAAGTGCGAAAATCGCACGAAAAGCAGCGCACGTCGATTCATGGAAGGCCGTGCGCGAGAAAACCAGCGGATGTGCGATAAAAAAGTGCGCGGCGCACGTTGGCGCACGTTGGCGCACAGGCCATCTAACAGCGTGCGCCAGGTCACAGCGAAAATCGCACAGGCCACAGAGAAATTCGCACATAGCGCGGCGCACGCAATAAAAGTAGGCGGAACACGGGCGTAACACTCGGAATGGGGAACAACTTGCCAAAACGTGGGCGTCACGGGGGAAGTACAGGGCACAAGTGCGCGGAACGCCCACACGCTCGCCTACAACACGTATTCATGGAATAGAATAGGGGAAAAAAGCGCACGCTAAAACCAGCGCACAGGCACAAACACGACCGCCACAAGAAAGGAGGCGGTAGCGTCTCTGCGGCTGTAAGAAATGTGCGCCAAAAGGTGCGCCAACAAATAGCAACTATATACTGCCATGATGAATGTCCCATACTGTGGGCCTCCAGGAAAAATGACGTGCAAAGGGGTACCCACAAACACGGACACCCGCTGACAAAAAATACGTGTGCATGTATACCGGGGTGCGCGGGAAGTGTCACACGCGATTTGCAGGGTACGTGCATCACAGGGGTTCGCGTGAAGTTATTCACGCGATCGGGCCTGGGGGAGCGGGCTACGTGTATTACAGGGGTTCGCGTGAAGTTCCTCACGCGATCGGGCCTGGGGGAGCGGGCTACGTGTATTACAGGGGTTCGCGTGAAGTTCCTCACGCGATCGGGCCTGGGGGAGCGGTCTACGTGTATTACAGGGGTTCGCGTGAAGTTCCTCACGCGATCGAGCCTGGGGGAGCGGGCTATGTGTATTACAGGGGTTCGCGTGAAGTTCCACACGCGATCGGGCCTGGGGGAGCGGGCTACGTGTATTACAGGGGTTCGCGTGAAGTTCCTCACGCGATCGGGCCTGGGGGAGCGGGCTACGTGTATTACAGGGGTTCGCGTGAAGTTCCTCACGCGATCGGGCCTGGGGGAGCGGGCTACGTGTATTACAGGGGTTCGCGTGAAGTTCCACACGCGATCGGGCCTGGGGGAGCGGGCTACGTGTATTACAGGGGTTAGCGTGAAGTTCCTCACGCGATCGGGCCTGGGGGAGCGGGCTACGTGTATTTCAGGGGTTCGCGTGAAGTTTCACACGCGAATAGCCTGGGCGCGTGAATTTGAGGGGTGCGCGGGAAGTTCCACACGCGATCGGGCCTGGGGGAGCGGGCTACGTGTATTACAGGGGTTCGCGGGAAGTTCCACACGCGAATAGCCTGGGCGCGTGTATTTCAGGGGTTCGCGGGAAGTTCCACACGCGAATAGCCTGGGCGCGTGTATTTCAGGGGTGCGCGGGAAGTTCCACACACGAATAGCCTGGGCGCGTGAATTTGAGGGGTGCGCGGGAAGTTCCACACGCGATCGGGCCTGGGGGAGCGGGCTACGTGTATTACAGGGGTTCGCGGGAAGTTCCTCACGCGATCGGGCCTGGGGGAGCGTGCTACGTGTATTTCAGGGGTTCGCGTGAAGTTTCACACGCGAATAGCCTGGGCGCGTGAATTTGAGGGGTGCGCGGGAAGTTCCTCACGCGATCGGGCCTGGGGGAGCGGTCTACGTGTATTACAGGGGTTCGCGTGAAGTTCCTCACGCGATCGAGCCTGGGGGAGCGGGCTACGTGTATTACAGGGGTTCGCGTGAAGTTCCACACGCGATCGGGCCTGGGGGAGCGGGCTACGTGTATTACAGGGGTTCGCGTGAAGTACCTCACGCGATCGGGCCTGGGGGAGCGGGCTACGTGTATTTCAGGGGTTCGCGTGAAGTTTCACACGCGAATAGCCTGGGCGCGTGAATTTGAGGGGTGCGCGGGAAGTTCCACACGCGATCGGGCCTGGGGGAGCGGGCTACGTGTATTACAGGGGTTCGCGGGAAGTTCCACACGCGAATAGCCTGGGCGCGTGTATTTCAGGGGTTCGCGGGAAGTTCCACACGCGAATAGCCTGGGCGCGTGTATTTCAGGGGTGCGCGGGAAGTTCCACACACGAATAGCCTGGGCGCGTGAATTTGAGGGGTGCGCGGGAAGTTCCACACGCGATCGGGCCTGGGGGAGCGGGCTACGTGTATTACAGGGGTTCGCGGGAAGTTCCTCACGCGATCGGGCCTGGGGGAGCGTGCTACGTGTATTTCAGGGGTTCGCGTGAAGTTTCACACGCGAATAGCCTGGGCGCGTGAATTTGAGGGGTGCGCGGGAAGTTCCTCACGCGATCGGGCCTGGGGGAGCGGGCTACGTGTATTACAGGGGTTCGCGGGAAGTTCCACACACGAATAGCCTGGGCGCGTGTATTTCAGGGGTTCGCGGGAAGTTCCACACGCGAATAGCCTGGGCGCGTGTATTTCAGGGGTGCGCGGGAAGTTCCACACACGAATAGCCTGGGCGCGTGTATTTCAGGGGTGCGCGGGAAGTTCCACACGCGAATAGCCTGGGCGCGTGTATTTCAGGGGTTCGCGGGAAGTTCCACACGCGAATAGCCTGGGCGCGTGTATTTCAGGGGTTCGCGGGAAGTTCCACACGCGAATAGCCTGGGCGCGTGTATTTCAGGGGTGCGCGGGAAGTTCCACACGCGAATAGCCTGGGCGCGTGTATTTCAGGGGTGCGCGGGAAGTTCCACACGCGAATAGCCTGGGCGCGTGTATTTCAGGGGTGCGCGGGAAGTTTTACACGCGAATAGCCTGGGCGCGTGTATTTCAGGGGTGCACGGGAAGTTTTACACGCGAATAGCCTGGGCGCGTGTATTTCAGCGGTGCGCGGGAAGTTTTACACGCGATTTCTGCACGGTACGTGTATTTCAGGGGTGCCGGGGAGTCCCACATGTGATTTGACAGTGTGGGTCCTCCCAGGTGTACCCTGTACACCCTCCACGGCCCCTGCAGGCAGCACACACCACAGGGGACTACCCTGCATCCCTGGTCATGTCCCGCAGGCAGCCCACCCAACATGGGCATGCCCCCCAGCAAAGGCACATGTCTCCTTGAACTAATGAACACCAACACATGTCCCCTTGCACCCCCACCCCCCAGCACTGTGGGGCACATGCCAGCAGTCCCCCACCCATGTCCAACTCATGTCCCCCACCACCCCCACCCCCCAGCAGTGTGGGGCACCTGCCAGTAGGCCCCCACCCATGTCCAACTCATGTCTCCCACCACCCCCACCCCCCAGCCACCAGGGTCACCCTCCACCAGGGCCCCACTCATGTCTCCCACCACCCCCACACCCCAGCAGTGCAGGGTCACCCTCCACCAGGGCCCTACTCATGTCTCCCACCACCCCCACCCCCCAGCACTGTGGGGCACCTGCCAGTAGGCCCCCACCCATGTCCAACTCATGTCTCCCACCACCCCCACCCTCCAGCCACCAGGGTCACCCTCCACCAGGGCCCCACTCATGTCTCCCACCACCCCCACCCCCCAGCAGTGCAGGGTCACCCTCCACCAGGGCCCCACTCATGTCTCCCACCACCCCCACCCCCCAGCACTGTGGGGCACCTGCCAGTAGGCCCCCACCCATGTCCAACTCATGTCTCCCACCACCCCCACCCCCCAGCCACCAGGGTCACCCTCCACCAGGGCCCCACTCATGTCTCCCACCACCCCCACACCCCAGCAGTGCAGGGTCACCCTCCACCAGGGCCCCACTCATGTCTCCCACCACCCCCACCCCCCAGCACTGTGGGGCACCTGCCAGCAGGCCCCCACCCATGTCCAACTCATGTCTCCCACCACCCCCACCCGCCAGCACTGTGGGGCACCTGCCAGCAGGCCCCCACCCATGTCCAACTCATGTCACCCACCACCCCCACCCCCCAGCACTGTGGGGCACCTGCCAGTAGGCCCCCACCCATGTCCAACTCATGTCTCCCACCACCCCCACCCCCCAGCCACCAGGGTCACCCTCCACCAGGGCCCCACTCATGTCTCCCACCACCCCCACCCCCCAGCACTGTGGGGCACCTGCCAGCAGGCCCCCACCCATGTCCAACTCATGTCTCCCACCACCCCCACCCCCCAGCCGTGCAGGGGCAGCCTCCACCAGGCCCCCACTCATGTCCCCTATCACCCCCACCCCCCCGCCACCAGGGGCACCCTCCACCAGGCCCCCGCTCATGTCCCCCTGCACCCCCACCCCCCTGCCACCATGTGCAGCCCCCACCAGGTCCTCACAATCCCCAATCATGTGCGTAATGGTCAGCCTCCACAGCCAAAAAGACCTACCAAGTAACCCATTCACCCACATGGAAATGGAAATCACATGTTACACCCCCAATGTACATGAAGCAAATGAACCCATGTCCGTCACACACATATTTTCAAATTGAATGGGAAAACACACAACATGACATGCATGAAACCAATTAGATGAAACCACACAGTGAACAATGGAAAAAAAAATGTATTGAAAAAAATACAAATGCCAAAGAAAGAAAACTAACTACAATGTAAATGTGAAAAAATAAGCTGCATGTCCGTATAAAAACACAAAACTAGAAAATCAAATCAAAAAAATCATGTCCAAAGTGAAATGTAAAAACTCTCCATGCAACAAAGAACTATGTACAAAAATAACAAGGGTCCATCAACACAACTGAACTAAGGAAACCTCCTAAAAAACCTACCTAAATATCAACTATATACAAAAAGTGGAGCAGTGTCCGTCGACTCCAAATAATAATAAGAACGAAAGGAAACCTAAAACTAAAGAACTATATACAAAGGCGGCGGGCAAGTCCAGCGGCTCACTCTGTGGTGTTCCGGGCCAGGGCATCATCGAACTCCTGTTCGATGTCCCGGAGGCGGTCCAGTTCCATGGCCCCGAGGGTCCGCAGGGACGACGCTGTGTCCTCCTCCAACCCCCTGCGGATAGCCTCGAGGCACTCGGCCCGCCTCAGGGCCCTCCGCATGGAGTTCTCCGCCCTGACCATTGTGAGCCGCGCCTCTTCCGCCCGCCGCCGCTCCGCACCTATGGCGTGGCCCAACCGCTGCCACACGGAAGACACTCTCTGTCCTGGGTCCTCCTGCCCTCCGGCCGATGCCTGCCCCTCCGATGTCGAAGGCCCCGAGCCTTCATGGCTCCCACCATCTTGCTGCTGCTGCTGCTCTGCCTCTGCCCGTGCACTGCCTCCTGCTGCCTGCACATCCTCCGCCGGCTGGGGTGCACCTGTTGATGTGGCCACCCCTGCTGGACGTCCGACTCCCGACTGTGGCAGGGATGCCTCCTCCACCAGCCTGGCCGCACTGTCAGAGGCAGCTCCACAGGGCACCCAGGTGACTGATGGGTGGGAAGATGGCACAGAGGACGACTGGCGCGTAGGGGGTCCAGTTGAGGAGGGGGTCGGAGCAAGCCCCATCAGACAGCGGAATCCGGCCTGGGTGACCTGTCCCAGCAGGCTGACGTGGTCAACGAGCCATTCGAGATGACGTGCAGTCTCTCCATGAAAAGACTGCAGGTCACCTCGCATGGCCCGTTGACGCAACGCCACACCAGCCAGGACAGGCTCAACCCGGACCTGGATGGCCACGTCCGCAGGCAGAGGAAGGCCAGTTGACGTCAGCTCATCCCCTGCCTGAAAACGGGTCTGGACGTAGGCATCCCTGCTGGTGCAAGATGATGCAGGGACAGGATCGGGGACAGGATTGCACACAGGCACCTCCGCGGCCGCCTGTGCTGCCTCCTGTCCCTGGTCCTGCACTGCACCACTAGCACCAGTGGGATCCCCACCTCCAGACCCTGTCTCTGGTGCTTGCGCGGCCCCCTCCTCCACCAAACCCCCCACCAACCTGGATGACTCCGTGCCATCTTCCCCTGTTGGGCCCTGTGGGGTCCCAGCTGCCCCTTCTGCTGCCGAGGAGTCCAACTGCAACCTCCGCCTCTTGGACCTCCCCCCGGCAGCTGCGGCCTGGGACGCGGCACCGGACTCCTCACTCCCCGACGAGATGACAACACGGGAGGGGAGCCGGGCCTTGCGTCTCCGGCTGGCGGTCGGATCCCCGCCGCTGTGCTCCACAGCACCTTCTCCGCCCTCTTCATCAGTTGACGCTGCAGACAGGGAGAAACAAAACACAGGCATCAGGGCACTGTACAATGGACACATACACGCACGACAGTTGCACATGAGTGGCATTGGCAAACCTCAGACATGTCATCACAATCCCCAACACACATGTCATTGCAACTGGCACACATGAGCCATACCACAGCCATATCGCAACTGCCACCACCATCCCTACACATACAACAGCATCAGCAGCCAAAGGGGAGCCATACATCACATGCAACACAGGAAGTGCACCACACATGTACACACACCACCACACTTGCATGCATGTCTACACCTCTGCCAAGTGTCGCACTGTTCAGACGGGCATCCATGTCACATCTGCCAATCAGGCTTCCACATACCGCTGTCACATGCATCCATGTAGCATCACTGTTGCACCTTTGACAAATACACACACATGCACATGTACACAGTGCTCATACATGCAGCCGAAAACAACATACATGCCTGACATCACGGACATGTCTACTTACATACACATTCATCCAAACATGTGTGCACGCACAACTGCATTTGCCATGCAAGCCCACACACACAAGCACCATCCATGTCTCACACATTACAGCCCTCGCATGTGTCAGCCCCACGGCCCTGTACACCCCCACCCATACTCCACCCCATACAAACAGATGTGCAACCGGCACAATGGGGAATGATCACCACACGCCCTGCTCACAACCAGGATGCATGTACACTCACCGCTCGACTCCAGACGGCTCTGCTTCTCTAGGACCTGGACGTGGAGCGCTGGGGATATGCGTTCCAGGACCCCCATCTGTTCTTCCGACAAGTGGCCCCGGCGCCCCTTGGCATCCGCTGCCTTCAAGAGGCGCCGGGCCTTGTTCAGGGTCCTGGACCTGAAGTCCTCCCAGCGCTTCCTGACATGTTGTAAGTCCCGGACTGCCACCCCCTCCGCGTTGATGGCAGTCATGATGTCAGTCCAGATCCGAGTCCGTCCTTCCTTGTCGGCGCGGGAACTTCCAAAGAGGGCATCATACTGCCCCAGGACTTGCTCCACCAGGACACCAACTTCGGTGGCACTGAAGCTGGTGCCCCTCTGCCTCTCTGGCCGGGGGTTGTCAGTGGTCGCAGATGGTGTTAGCCCCGACATGACAACCCCAGAGGCAGGAGTGGGTGGGCAACTGGGTCCTGGGGCTGGGCTGTGGAGCGATGGAATTCCAGTCGGGAGTCTTCTGTTCCAGCAGGGGTGGTCACAGCAACAGCACCCCTGGCTGATGTGCAGGCAGCAAATGGCAGTGCACGTGGGCAGCAGGCAGTCAGGCAGCAGCAGATAGCAGGTGGGATACGTGCTCGGGGCTCTGGGGGGCAGTAATTCGGCCTTCTGGGCAGGAGCGTGGTCTCCCGTGTGCTCACGCGTGGCCAGCTTGGTACGGAGTGAATTGGCACGTGAAAATCCTGCACGTCAGCGTGAAAACCGAGGAAAGGCCCTTAGCGCGTAAGCGCGTCAGCACGCATACGCGATTCCATTGGACCAAAGGCCCTCAGCGCGTAGGCGCGTCTGTGACGTGACCCGCACGGGTGTTTCCCACACAGCACGTGATGACAGAGCACACGTGGAAAGACTGCACGTCAGAGTCTCATCGCGTGTAATTGGACAAAAGTGCGTGTACACGCGATTGGCCTATGTACGTGTATATGAGGTGTGCGCGGACACTTACACACGCAAGTACGTCAGCGCACCTGTATCCCGGTGTACGGCCATTTCCACCAATCACACGCAATGAGACTCTGACGTGCAGTCTTTCCACGTGTGCTGTCATCACGTGCTGTGTGGGAAACACCCGTGCGGGTCACGTCACAGACGCGCCTACGCGCTGAGGGCCTTTGGTCCAATGGAATCGCGTATGCGTGCTGACGCGCTTACGCGCTAAGGGCCTTTCCTCGGTTTTCACGCTGACGTGCAGGATTTTCACGTGCCAATTCACTCCGTACCAAGCTGGCCACGCGTGAGCACACGGGAGACCACGCTCCTGCCCAGAAGGCCGAATTACTGCCCCCCAGAGCCCCGAGCACGCTCCCACCTGCTATCTGCTGCTGCCTGACTGCCTGCTGCCCACGTGTACTGCCATTTGCTGCCTGCACATCAGCCAGGGGTGCTGTTGCTGTGACCACCCCTGCTGGAACAGAAGACTCCCGACTGGAATTCCATCGCTCCACAGCCCAGCCCCAGGACCCAGTTGCCCACCCACTCCTGCCTCTGGGGTTGTCATGTCGGGGCTAACACCATCTGCGACCACTGACAACCCCCGGCCAGAGAGGCAGAGGGGCACCAGCTTCAGTGCCACCGAAGTTGGTGTCCTGGTGGAGCAAGTCCTGGGGCAGTATGATGCCCTCTTTGGAAGTTCCCGCGCCGACAAGGAAGGACGGACTCGGATCTGGACTGACATCGTGACTGCCATCAACGCGGAGGGGGTGGCAGTCCGGGACTTACAACATGTCAGGAAGCGCTGGGAGGACTTCAGGTCCAGGACCCTGAACAATGCCCGGCGCCTCTTGAAGGCAGCGGATGCCAAGGGGCGCCGGGGCCACTTGTCGGAAGAACAGATGGGGGTCCTGGAACGCATATCCCCAGCGCTCCACGTCCAGGTCCTAGAGAAGCAGAGCCGTCTGGAGTCGAGCGGTGAGTGTACATGCATCCTGGTTGTGAGCAGGGCGTGTGGTGATCATTCCCCATTGTGCCGGTTGCACATCTGTTTGTATGTGGTGGAGTATGGGTGGGGGTGTACAGGGCCGTGGGGCTGACACATGCGAGGGCTGTAATGTGTGAGACATGGATGGTGCTTGTGTGTGTGGGCTTGCATGGCAAATGCAGTTGTGCGTGCACACATGTTTGGATGAATGTGTATGTAAGTAGACATGTCCGTGATGTCAGGCATGTATGTTGTTTTCGGCTGCATGTATGAGCACTGTGTACATGTGCATGTGTGTGTATTTGTCAAAGGTGCAACAGTGATGCTACATGGATGCATGTGACAGCGGTATGTGGAAGCCTGATTGGCAAATGTGACATGGATGCCCGTCTGAACAGTGCGACACTTGGCAGAGGTGTAGACATGCATGCAAGTGTGGTGGTGTGTGTACATGTGTGGTGCACTTCCTGTGTTGCATGTGATGTATGGCTCCCCTTTGGCTGCTGATGCTGTTGTATGTGTAGGGATGGTGGTGGCAGTTGCGATATGGCTGTGGTATGGCTCATGTGTGCCAGTTGCAATGACATGTGTGTTGGGGATTGTGATGACATGTCTGAGGTTTGCCAATGCCACTCATGTGCAACTGTCATGCGTGTATGTGTCCATTGTACAGTGCCCTGATGCCTGTGTTTTGTTTCTCCCTGTCTGCAGCGTCAACTGATGAAGAGGGCGGAGAAGGTGCTGTGGAGCACAGCGGCGGGGATCCGACCGCCAGCCGGAGACGCAAGGCCCGGCTCCCCTCCCGTGTTGTCATCTCGTCGGGGAGTGAGGAGTCCGGTGCCGCGTCCCAGGCCGCAGCTGCCGGGGGGAGGTCCAAGAGGCGGAGGTTGCAGTTGGACTCCTCGGCAGCAGAAGGGGCAGCTGGGACCCCACAGGGCCCAACAGGGGAAGATGGCACGGAGTCATCCAGGTTGGTGGGGGGTCTGGTGGAGGAGGAGGCCGTGCAAGCACCAGAGACGGGGTCTGGAGGTGGGGATCCCACTGGTGCTAGTGGTGCAGTCCAGGACCAGGGACAGGAGGCAGCACAGGCGGCCGCGGAGGTGCCTGTGTGCAATCCTGTCCCCGATCCTGTCCCTGCATCATCTTGCACCAGCAGGGATGCCTACGTCCAGACCCGTTTTCAGGCAGGGGATGAGCTGACGTCAACTGGCCTTCCTCTGCCTGCGGACGTGGCTATCCAGGTCCGGGTTGAGCCTATCCTGGCTGGTGTGGCGTTGCGTCAACGGGCCATGCGAGGTGACCTGCAGTCTTTTCATGGAGAGACTGCACGTCATCTCGAATGGCTCGTTGACCACGTCAGCCTGCTGGGACCGGTCAGCCGGACCGGATTCCTCCATCTGATGGGGCTTGTTCCGACCCCCTCCTCAACTGGACCCCCTACGCGCCAGTCGTCCTCTGTGCCATCTTCCCACCCATCAGTCACCTGGGTGCCCTGTGGAGCTGCCTCTGACAGTGCGGCCAGGCTGGTGGAGGAGGCATCCCTGCCACAGTCGGGAGTCGGACGTCCAGCAGGGGTGGCCACATCAACAGGTGCACCCCAGCCGGCGGATGATGTGCAGGCAGCAGGAGGCAGTGCACGGGCAGAGGCAGAGCAGCAGCAGCAGCAAGATGGTGGGAGCCATGAAGGCTCGGGGCCTTCGACATCGGAGGGGCAGGCATCGGCCGGAGGGCAGGAGGACCCAGGACAGAGAGTGTCTTCCGTGTGGCAGCGGTTGGGCCACGCCATAGGTGCGGAGCGGCGGCGGGCGGAAGAGGCGCGGCTCACAATGGTCAGGGCGGAGAACTCCATGCGGAGGGCCCTGAGGCGGGCCGAGTGCCTCGAGGCTATCCGCAGGGGGTTGGAGGAGGACACGGCGTCGTCCCTGCGGACCCTCGGGGCCATGGAACTGGACCGCCTCCGGGACATCGAACAGGAGTTCGATGATGCCCTGGCCCGGAACACCACAGAGTGAGCCGCTGGACTTGTCCGCCGCCTTTGTATATAGTTCTTTAGTTTTAGGTTTCCTTTGGTTTTTCTTATGATTTGGAGTCGACGGACACTGCTCCACTTTTTGTATATAGTTGATATTTAGGTAGGTTTTTTAGGAGGTTTCCTTAGTTCTGTTGTGATGATGGACCCTTGTTATTTTTGTACATAGTTCTTTGTTGCACGGAGAGTTTTGACATTTGACTTTGGACAAAATTTTTTGGATTAGATTTTCTAGTTTTGTGTTTTTATGCGGACATGCAGCTTCTTTTTTCACATTTACATTGTAGTTAGTTTTCTTTCTTTAGCATTCGTATTTTTTTCTAATACATTTTTTTTTACATTGTTCACTGTGTGGTTTCATCTCATTGGTTTCATGCATGTCATGTTGTGTGTTTTCCCATTCAATTGGAAAATATGTGTGTGACGGACATGGGTTCATTTGCTTCATGTACATTGGGGGTGTAACATGTGATTTCCATTTCCATGTGGGTGAATGGGTTACTTGGTAGGGCTTTTTGGCTGTGGAGGCTGACCATTACGCACATTGTGAGGACCTGGTGGGGGCTGCACATGGTGGCAGGGGGGTGGGGGTGGTGGGAGACATGAGTGGGGGCCTGGTGGAGGGTGACCCTGCACTGCTGGGGTGTGGGGGTGGTGGGAGACATGAGTGGGGGCCTGGTGGAGGGTGACCCTGGTGGCTGGGGGGTGGGGGTGGTGGGTGACATGAGTGGGGGCCTGGTGGAGGGTGACCCTGGTGGCTGGGGGGTGGGGGTGGTGTGAGACATGAGTGGGGGCCTGGTGGAGGCTGCCCCTGCACTGCTGGGGGGTGGGGGTGGTGGGAGACATGAGTGGGGGCCTGGTGGAGGGTGACCCTGGTGGCTGGGGGGTGGGGGTGGTGGGTGACATGAGTGGGGGCCTGGTGGAGGCTGCCCCTGCACTGCTGGGGGGTGGGGGTGGTGGGAGACATGAGTGGGGGCCTGGTGGAGGGTGACCCTGCACTGCTGGGGTGTGGGGGTGGTGGGAGACATGAGTGGGGGCCTGGTGGAGGGTGACCCTGGTGGCTGGGGGGTGGGGGTGGTGGGAGACATGAGTGGGGGCCTGGTGGAGGGTGACCCTGGTGGCTGGGGGGTGGGGGTGGTGGGAGACATGAGTGGGGGCCTGGTGGAGGGTGACCCTGGTGGCTGGGGGGTGGGGGTGGTGGGTGACCTGAGCGGGGGCCTGGTGGAGGGTGACCCTGGTGGCTGGGGGGTGGGGGTGGTGGGAGACATGAGTGGGGGCCTGGTGGAGGGTGCCCCTGGTGGCGGGGGGGTGGGGGTGATAGGGGACATGAGTGGGGGCCTGGTGGAGGCTGCCCCTGCACTGCTGGGGGGTGGGGGTGGTGGGAGACATGAGTGGGGGCCTGGTGGAGGGTGCCCCTGGTGGCGGGGGGGTGGGGGTGATAGGGGACATGAGTGGGGGCCTGGTGGAGGCTGCCCCTGCACTGCTGGGGGGTGGGGGTGGTGGGAGACATGAGTGGGGGCCTGGTGGAGGGTGACCCTGGTGGCTGGGGGGTGGGGGTGGTGGGAGACATGAGTGGGGGCCTGGTGGAGGGTGACCCTGGTGGCTGGGGGGTGGGGGTGGTGGGAGACATGAGTGGGGGCCTGGTGGAGGCTGCCCCTGCACTGCTGGGGGGTGGGGGTGGTGGGAGACATGAGTGGGGGCCTGGTGGAGGGTGACCCTGGTGGCTGGGGGGTGGGGGTGGTGGGAGACATGAGTGGGGGCCTGGTGGAGGGTGCCCCTGGTGGCGGGGGGGTGGGGGTGGTGGGAGACATGAGTGGGGGCCTGGTGGAGGCTGCCCCTGGTGGCTGGGGGGTGGGGGTGGTGGGTGACATGAGTGGGGGCCTGGTGGAGGGTGACCCTGGTGGCTGGGGGGTGGGGGTGGTGGGTGACATGAGTGGGGGCCTGGTGGAGGCTGCCCCTGCACTGCTGGGGGGTGGGGGTGGTGGGAGACATGAGTGGGGGCCTGGTGGAGGGTGCCCCTGGTGGCGGGGGGGTGGGGGTGATAGGGGACATGAGTGGGGGCCTGGTGGAGGGTGCCCCTGCACTGCTGGGGGGTGGGGGTGGTGGGAGACATGAGTGGGGGCCTGGTGGAGGGTGACCCTGGTGGCTGGGGGGTGGGGGTGGTGGGATACATGAGTGGGGGCCTGGTGGAGGGTGACCCTGGTGGCTGGGGGGTGGGGGTGGTGGGAGACATGAGTGGGGGCCTGGTAGAGGCTGCCCCTGCACTGCTGGGGGGTGGGGGTGGTGGGAGACATGAGTGGGGGCCTGGTGGAGGGTGCCCCTGGTGGCGGGGGGGTGGGGGTGATAGGGGACATGAGTGGGGGCCTGGTGGAGGCTGCCCCTGCACTGCTGGGGGGTGGGGGTGGTGGGAGACATGAGTGGGGGCCTGGTGGAGGGTGACCCTGGTGGCTGGGGGGTGGGGGTGGTGGGAGACATGAGTGGGGGCCTGGTGGAGGCTGCCCCTGGTGGCTGGGGGGTGGGGGTGGTGGGTGACATGAGTGGGGGCCTGGTGGAGGGTGACCCTGGTGGCTGGGGGGTGGGGGTGGTGGGTGACATGAGTGGGGGCCTGGTGGAGGCTGCCCCTGCACTGCTGGGGGGTGGGGGTGGTGGGAGACATGAGTGGGGGCCTGGTGGAGGGTGACCCTGGTGGCTGGGGGGTGGGGGTGGTGGGTTGACATGAGTGGGGGCCTGGTGGAGGGTGACCCTGGTGGCTGGGGGGTGGGGGTGCAGGGGGACATGAGCAGGTGTGCAGGGTAGTCCCCTGTTTTGTGGGCTGCCTGCAGGGGCTGTGGAGGGTGTACAGGGAACACCTGTGAGGACCCACCCAGCCTAATTGCGTGTGATAATTCCCGCACACCTCTGTAATACACGTACCTGGCCAAATCGCATGTGAGAATTCCCGCGCACCCCTGTAATACACGTACCCAGCCGAATCGCGTGTAGAACTTCCCGTGTACCCCTGTAATACACGTACCCAGCCAAATCGCGTGTGATCATTCCCACATACCCCTGTAATACACGTACCCTGGCCAATCGCGTGTAGAACTTCCCACGCACCCCTGTAATACACGTACCAAGCCAAATCGCGTGTTATAATTCCCACGCACCCCTGTAATACACGTACCTGGCCAAATCGCATGTGAGAATTCCCGCGCACCCCTGTAATACACGTACCCAGCCGAATCGCGTGTAGAACTTCCCGTGTACCCCTGTAATACACGTACCCAGCCAAATCGCGTGTGATAATTCCCACATACCCCTGTAATACACGTACCCTGGCCAATCGCGTGTACAACTTCCCACGCACCCCTGTAATACACGTACCAAGCCAAATCGCGTGTGATAATTCCCACGCACCCCTGTAATACACGTACCTGGCCAAATCGCATGTGAGAATTCCCGCGCACCCCTGTAATACACGTACCCAGCCGAATCGCGTGTAGAACTTCCCGTGTACCCCTGTAATACACCTACCCAGCCAAATCGCGTGTGATAATTCCCGCGCACCCCTGGAATACACGTACCCAGCCAAATCGCGTGTGATAATTCCCGCGCACCCCTGGAATACACGTACCCAGCCAAATCGCGTGTGATAATTCCCGCGCACCCCTGGAATACACGTACCCAGCCAAATCGCGTGTGATAATTCCCGCGCACCCCTGTAATATACGTACCCAGCCAAATCGCGTGTGATAATTCCTGCGTACCCCTGTGATACACGTGCCCTGGCTAATCGCGTGTAAAACTTCACGCGTACCCCTGATATGCACGTTACCCGCTTTGCGTTCCTTGTTTGGCAGCCCTGTGGACTGGTCCAGGGTTAGCGCTGCCCTTTGCGATGATTTAGCAATTTTGATGGCTTTTCCTTGCGCGAGGGCGTTCTTGGGGGCGTTACTGGCGCTGCTGCAGGGTCGCTGCGATACTCTGCGCCACGGCTGGTTTGGGAGCCTGAAATCCATGAATACGCTGTGCGCGGAAATCGGTTTTAGCGCACGTGCCTGGCGCAGTCAATCGCACGCGGACACTCTGCGCCAGCCGCTTGCGACACTTTTCTGCGAAATTCTATGAATTACCCTGCCAATATGGTGGGGTCTCACATCTATGTTGATCAGCATTTTTCTTGTATTTCTCTTTTGCTTGTTTCAAATGTTTTGTTGCCTCTTTAAAGGCTTGTGTAATAGTAGAATGCAGATGAGTTACTGCCGGCATTTCTAAATGCTGGAGTGAATTGAGTTCTGAGGTTCCAGGATGATGTCCATATATGGTATAAAAGGGGCTTTGTCCGGTTCCTGAATGTACAGAGTTGTTCTATGCGTATTCAGAAATCCATAAAATGTCCTTCCAATTACTTTCGGTTTGGTGGAGCATACAACGTAGGTATTGTTCAAGAGTCTGGTTGGTTCTCTCCGTCTGACCATCGGTTTGGGGATGGTGACTGGTTGATAACCTTATGTCGATTTGTGCCAATTGACAACACTTCGGCCAAAATTGCGAAATGAACTGACTACCTCGGTCAGAGATCAATATGGAAGGAATTCCATGTATTCGAACAATATTTTTGAGAAATTCTTTGGCCAAGATTGAAGCAGAAGATAATCCTTTTAAAGGAATGAAGTGGGCCATCTTGGAAAAAAGATCCACAATAACTAGAATGGTGTTGAATCCATTACATGGCGGTAGATCTGTAATAAAATCTAAAGACAAAGTGTGCCTTGGTGCGGGTGGAATATCTAAAGGTTGTAAAAGACCAGCTGGTTTCTTCTTTCGACTTTTGTTCTGGGTGCAGATGCCACAAGACAGTACAAATGACTTTACATCTTTTCACCAGGTGGGCCACCGGAATTGTCTTTTAATTTTAGCTTCAGTTTTTGCAATACCTGGGTGCCCTTCCATCAGAACTTCATGGTAATTGGAGATGACTTGTTCTTGTAGTTCCTTGTGTGGTAGAAATAGACAGCCTTGATAGTAAGGTAGGTCATTGACAACTGAATAATCTTGGCCCTTTTTAACTCAGTCCTGCAGGACTGATGAATCGAAAAGTTGTTGGATCTTTAAATGAATATCTTCTAAGGTCTGTAGAGTAGTTATCCCAAGAATTCTTTGTTCAGGAATTATAGGCACCGGTTTCGGGTTCGAATATGCTTCTCCCATCCCGATTCGGGACAAAGCGTCTGCCTTACCATTCTTACAACCTGGTCGATAAGTGATCACGAAATTGAATTCGGCAAGGAATAAGGCCCATCGAAGTTGACGCGATGATTGGGCCTTGGCTGTTTTTAAATACTGCAAGTTCCTGTGATCAGTGATTACAGTAATGGTATGCCTGGCACTGAGAAGATAATGCCGCCAAGCCTTGAAGGCAGATTTGATGGCTAACAACTCTTTATCGGTAACTGCATAGTTTAATTCGGGGGCTGAGAATTTTCTGGACCAAAATGCTACTGGATGAAGTTGACCGGTTTCTGGATCCTTCTGGGACAGGACAGCCCCCATGGCTAAACTGGATGCATCGGTTTCAACTATGTATGGGAGCTCGAGCGTGGATGCTTTAAGACAGGTGCCGACGTGAATTTCAATTTCAGTTCTTGGAAGGCTTTTTCAGCCTCTTCGGTCCACAAGAAGCATTTGTTTTTTCGCAAAAGTGCTGCGATGGGGTGTACAACATATGAGAAGTCAGGAATAAATCTGCGGTAGAAATTAGCAAACCCAAGCATGCTTTGCACCCCTTTAACTGAACTGGGTGATGGCCACTTGAGAATTGCGTCCACCTTTCGAGAGTCCATTCGGACTCCTTTTGGAGTCAGGATAAATCCAAGGAATTCAACTTCTGTAGCATGAAAAACACATTTTTCCAATTTTGCATATAACTTGTAATGGCGTAGTTTCTCAAGGACTGTACGAACGTGCTTAACATGGTCTGATTCTGAGGAGGAGTACACTAGAATATCGTCTATGTATACGACAACACAGACGTCAATGAGTTCACGAAGGACATTGTTCATAAAATACTGGAAGGCTGCTGGTGCATTGCACAACCCGAAGGGCATCCCTGATATTCAAATAATCCGTACTTGGTGCAAAAAGCGGTCTCCCATTCGTCGCCCTTCTTTACACGTACCAGATGATATGCCCCTCAGAGATCTAATTTAGTGTAGATGCAAGCATCCTTTACTTAGTCTAGTAGTTCGGGGATCAGAGGCAATGGATATCGGTTCTTCACCGTGATCTGGTTTAATGCGCAGTAGTCTATGCATGTTCTGAGGTCACCTTCCTTTTTGGGCACGAAGAATAAAGCTGAAGATGCATGGGACTTAGATGGACGAATGAAGCCATTAGCAAGGTATTGGTCCGAGTATTGTCATAGGTGACGGTTTTCGGGTTCCGTAAGGGCGTAGATTCTACTGCATGGAGGTTGTGCACCGGGTATGAGGTCGATTTGACAATCATATTATCTATGAGGTGGTAAGGTGTTTGCCTCTTCTTTTTGGAAAACATCCTGGAATTCTTGATATTCCTTAGGTAACTGCATGACTGGATAAGCGACTGTGGCCAGGCTTTTGTTCAAGGTTTTTTCTGGGTAACAGGTGTGTGCACACTCCGGGAAGGTTACTCTCTTCTCTCGCCAATCAATACAAGGATTATGTGTTTCCAACCAAGGTATCCCCAGTATTATTTGGAACTGCAGGGCTTTGATTAAGTCAAACACAATAGTCTCTCGATGCCCATCTTGACCCAACAGTGTCATCTCTGTGGTGGAATGAGTTACAGGCCCAGAGGCAATTTCAGTTCCATCGACTGTGGTGATAACATCCGAAGTGGTCTTTTTGCAGAGAGGTAGATTCATCTTAGAAGCCAATTCGTGGTCCACATTGTTTCCTACGGCCCCGCTATCAATGTATGCCCTAACTGCGTGCACACATGATGGCAGCCTTGGATCAATAAGGACCATTGGTATGATTAGGTGCGAGGTCTGAGTGTCCTTCTTTAAGCTCGGCAAGCGGACCTCTACGCTTGTCGGGCGTGGTCGTTTCTCGAATCAGGCTCTGTTTGATTTCTATCAGCAACTCCGACTACTTTCTTGGATGGTTTTATAGGGCAATCCCATAGAAAATGTCCTGAGGCCCCACAGTACAGACACAACTGCATCTGTCGTCTCCTTTCTCTTTCTTTTTGAGTTAAGGGTCCCTTAGCCCCCCACGATCTGCATTGGTTCTGATGCATCTGTTCCTTTGGGAGTAACATTGGGTTTAACCAATACCCGATTCTCGAACTTAGCTCGATCAGCTTTTCTATTCTGAAGTCGGTGGTCTAGCTGGACCACTAAGTCTATATATTCTGCGCAATTCTGAGGTGGGTTCACAACTTGGGCCAAAACATCTTTGAGTTCACCACGAAGTCCACGATGAAATAATGTAATTCGCTTTACCTCTGGCCATACGGTTTCCACCACCAACCTATAGAAGGTTGCGATATAAGTTAGCAGGTCCTGGTTTCCTTGTCGTAGGGATAGAAGTTCGTTATCCAGGGCCTGTCCCTGTGAATGTCTGGCAAATAATCTTTTCATGCTCAATTGAAAACCCTGAAAATCCCAAAGAGGGTCATCCTGATTGACTAATGGAATTGACCAATCCGCTGCGCTGCCACTAAGGTATGACAGTACAAAGGCTACTTTGGCTTGGTCATTTGGAAAAGCTCCTGGTCTGCATAAAAATTGCAAGCGGCATTGGTTCATGAACACGGCAAACTTTTTCGGGTTCGCAGCAAAGCGTTCGGGTGGAGCTAAAGGAATGCTCCCTGGTAGAACCTCTTGCACAGGGCTGCTCGATGAAACAGGGGTTGAATTCCCCCCAAGTCCAGGTAGTGGTGTTTGCCCGGCTTGGTTTTGCAGCAGTTGTCTGGCAAGAGTGCGCTCCTTTGACACAATCAGTTCTCTCCTGAGGGCATTAGTTTCTTGGCGCGCAGAGTGCACTTCTGCCCTAAGTTCTCCTAACAATTGGGCTAGTTGGTCGGTTTCTGAGGTCTCCATTACGCCCGGGTGGGGATTTGTAGATAGGCTTTGCGTTCTGTTATGCTCACCTGGTTCCCACAGGGGCGTCGATCGGACCTGGACAGCTGCGATCTCCACCAACGTGATGCGTAGTGAAGAGATGACAGCCTGGACTGGCCCATCTAATCTTGTCTGCTGGACTCTTAGAAGTATTCTCCTGCAAGTGGAGAAAGGGATTTAGCCACCCGTGGACTTTAGTGATGGCCCCCAACAGTTCTCGTTCTCCCCACTAATCACCTCCGATATCCCCTTTTGGTAATCTCACCTTATGTTTTTAAATGATGAGCTGTCCATCCTGCATGGCATGCAGGGGCGCGTAGATACCAGTTACTTCACTGGGTTGAAGGTACTGGAGGAGTTCCGGAGGAATATTAACTCCAGTGTCTATAAAGTTCAAAGAGTTCAATATGTCCGATGTTCACTCTTGTTCCATTCCCTCGTTAGGTTGCAGCTGGGTCCAAAAGAATATTGCCTGGAGGCAGCTGATGGCGTTCAGGTAAGAGTCTGTATTACCAAACACTGTCCGGTAAAAGTTGCATGAGTTTAACTTGCTGTTTTCTCTCCCTTTATAGGTGCGGCATAGGAAGATGCAGAGAATTAAAGAATAATATCTCTGGTGGTAAAGCAGGTAAGTCTATGGCAAAGAGATTGTCTTTGTCAGTTTTCTCGGCTCACCTTGTTATTCCTTTTGTTTCCCCCCAGGTGCTGGATTTCGATGAAGAAAATGATGGTGGCAGCACCGAGTAGAAAGATGCGGTGGACTGGTGAGTATAATGTGGCGCTGCTGCTGGCGAAGCGACGCGTGCTGAAATAATGTCCTTTCCAGGCTCGGAGATGTGCTGGGTCCGGAATCAGGTAAGGAATCAAATAATTTCTGTGATCTAACCTCTTCTCCTTTCTTTTCCTTTTGTCTAGGAGCTCTGGATTCGAGGCGGGCGTGGCAGAAGACTTGATGCTGACTCGCAGACATGGTGAGCGTCACGCTGCTGGATGCAGAATAACGTGAAGCATGGTCTGCTGTTCGGGCGTGGTTTAAATAGCCTGCAAAGTAGTCCTAGGTAAGAGGTTCCCCAGAACCACACCCGAGTGAAAAATAGTCCCTGAAATAAAATAGTCCCATCCAGGCCTCACGTTGGCTTGGACTCATTTGCAGCATGGTCTGCATACGGTAAGTAAAGTCTATTAGCCGGAGCTGTTGGGGTTTTGATGAGTTTCTGGATGTCTGCTCCTGGGGCTGATGGACACGATCCGGATGCCCGGGGGTAGGCATCATGATACTTCATACCTGCCAGTTTGCAAGAACAAGGAAACATGAGGCAGCTGGAGTCAACCAGGCCTAGTCCAACTGAGCCGGAAGGCCAGTCCTTATCAGACATTGGGGGTCATTCAGAGGTTGGAGGTAAGGGAAAAACGATGCCGGTAAAGGATTACCAGCATCGCTGACTGCTACGGGCTATTCCGACCAACCAGACCGCTATTTACGGCACCGTAAAGTACGATGCCGTAATTATAGGTCTTGGGTCGCGCGCGCGCCCCACCATTCCGAAAGTAAAGAGCACACGTAAATTACGGCCTCCTCAAGCCCGTAAAGTACCTTACCGGCATGGAGTACATACAGGCATCTCAGAGAAGGAGTAAAGAACCCTGAGAAGTGGGTCCCAGAGCCACAGGTGCACACACGCAGCACAGGTGGAGGCAATGGAATCTGCCACAGTAGAAAAGGAACTCAGCCACACACCACACCCCTCCCACACCAAGATGACACCAATAGAACCAGCAAGGGCACAACCACAAAAACCCCACCAACAATACCAGGCCCCCCCATTGAGGAGACACAGTGGGAGAAGGAGGGGGAGACAGGCTCTGCATGCAGCACCAGTGCAGTCTCCGTCACCACCCCAGCAGCACCCATTCCCACGCAGCATGTCCGGTCACTCAAGGAAACCCCTGAGCAGATAGACACCCCTGACCACCTTGACCGTGACACAGTCACCACCATAATTTGCCTGAGACATACTGAGATAAGCGAGCAGCATACAAATACACACTGCTATCCTGGCACACGAGACGGTGTAGCCTCTGCCCCACACCCATGCCACAGGCACCTACCAGGACACAGTGGTGCCCATGCAAGGCATGTCACAACCGTCCATTACAGGGACACCAAAAAAAAGCTGTATCACCTCCCCAAGCACACAAGGGCCCACCAATCCCCAACATGGACCACCCAGGAGACACACAACAGGCATGCCAAATGACATTGGTGCCTCTGACAGCACCCACGTGTCGGAGGTGGACCTGCGTGGCATGCAGGTGGTGGATATCAACTGCAAACAATACCACTCCCCCTACGTGCAGACGGAATGCAATGCAACCAAGAACACCACACATGGGTGGGCGCGCCATCAAAGAACAACTCATGACTCAATGGCCCAGCTGATTACCACGCTACCGTGCCACATGGGGCGACATGCAGGATGACGTGCCCGGCCTCCTGGTGAGTTGTCTGACTGTGTCATGCCAGTGGATTGGTGGCATGAGGTGTGTGACTGCATGAACCAACTGGGCAGAAATGATGAAGCCATTGTACGATATTCACCCCACCAACCAACCCGCCACAGAACCAGTGCAACGGCACATGAGTACAGAGTTCCACATCGATGTAGTAAGGCACTCACAATACAATACATTTACACCATCTGACAAGGCCAAATCCCACTACACATGCACCAACCACTGGCAGCCACCACAACCGTACGCGCATATAGGTCGACACACTGCATATGCACAATGTGGCTGCCACCAGCATGGCACCACATGGGAGACACATCCCTGGGAGTGGATTGAACTGAGGGCAGCAGGGATACCCCACCACGTCACCGGCATGGCACACCCATAGGAGTGTTGGAATTCACCATAGTATGGATCAGAGCAGGATGATGACCATGAGCCACTGACTACATCCATCACACCCAAATACGAATCCACACAGTACACAGCACCACATGGATTGAACATCAGGACTGCTGCATGCATCAACAAAGCCTGTACCACAAGATGACCATGCCATTCATTGTACGTGGGCCATCTTGTAGACGCAACCCCCACAGCATTCCATTGAATTGGACACATATTGCGGCCATGAATGGGCAAAATGCATCCATGTACATGTGCGTGTGGCCATACACAGCACCACATGGATTGAACATCAGGACTGCTGCATGCATCAACAAAGCCTGTACCACGAGATGACCATGCCATTCATTGTACATGGACCATCTTGTAGACACACCCCCCCCACAGCTTTCCATTGAATTGGACACATATTGTGGCCATGAATGGGCAAAATGCATCCATGTACATGTGCGTGTGGCCATCAGTGAAACCCTGCCATGTCAGCCAAGTTCAGTTCTCCACCATGACCGGTGGACTTGGGACATCATCATCATACACCTGCGGGTCGATTGGAGGACTACATACAGGTGTTGGTACATCTCCACAGTCACTACATGAGGCCAGGGGTACGATGCAGGGCTCTGGGGTGTGGACTGTGTGTTGGTCCTCCTCCTCAGACGCCCCACAGATGGGTGACGGGCTGTCTGCATACTCGTCAGGGCCAGTGGCAGCAGCCTCCCCAGAGATGCTCGACTTTGCCGATGTTGGGGTTGGCATTGTGGCAGGTGCCAATGCTTGAATGGGTTGTGGTGGGGCAGCATCCAGTGTCCTTTCCTAAGCCGGGGGGGCTGTTGTTTTTGGTGCAGGGATTGGCCTGACCCTGGCATTACCACTGGAGGTGTTTGGCTGGCTTGGTTGTGGGTCGGCGCTGTCATGGCTAGTGCCTGTGGGGGTAGAAGAGAGGGACAACATGAGTGATTGTCAGTCAGTCAAGCAACTTTATTCGGCCGAAAAAGGCCATCAAAGTACAACCTACAAATACAGTTATAAACTAAAAATAGACACTAATACATAATAACAAAAACACTGCAAAGAAGGGACAACTGAGCATTGCAAAAGACCGCCCACCTAATGATGGCCCCCAAACGGATTAGTAAACCAGTGGTCAGGCCCCGCCCGCCCCTAACCCCTGGTGGTTCCTAGACCGCCTCAGACCCAAGGTGGTCAGGTTTGCCCCTGAGAGGGGCTTGTTGCCAGGAGTGTCCACGGTGTGCCACACGTGGGCGTGAATGGGAGATGAACCAGCTGTAATGCCACTTTTTCAAGACTGCCTGTGGCCATTACACTTTTCCAAGACGGCCCTACCCATTTGGCTGTCCCCAAAGACTAATTTAACAGTATCCAACTTTCCTGAGGAGTTGGGCAGTCTGATACACTCCAACAAAGAGCCCCCGGACACAAACCCACATTCCCCCACTGTCCGCAGCCAATGAAGACATTTATTCCGAAGGGCATCCCTTGGTTCTCTTGAATCGATGGATAGTTTTGGGACACCATGGAGGAACATGCAACCTTTACGTAAATGGTGCCCAGACGGATGCTTAAACAGGCCAGGGGTTGGGGCACCGGCCTCCCTCCCCACTCGGCGTGAAGGGCCCAGGGATCTCCTAACGGGTTTCCGTAATGGTATGGGCTCGGTCCCCAAGTCTTTACATCTGGTGCACTGGCTGGTCTCCCTTCATTCGGGGGATGCTGGGGGGAGGGCCGCCTCTGGTCGGCTCCTCAAAGAAGGGGGAGGCCTAGCCACATAGGCATGGGGCAGTCCAGGGTACGAGGAGTGGTTTCCTTTTACATAGCCAGGAGTCGGTCGGCCTGGGCCGACCCCTGAAGAACCCATTCCTTCCCTTCCCACACCTCCTTCCCCCTTGTCCCCCAACAGCCCCTTAATCAGGGCAAGAAGAAGGTTTTTGACCTCAGCCAGCTCAGGGAGCAGGAGGTGACAGGGACAACTTAGCGGCTTGGTGGAGTCGATTGAAGGTGGAACTGAAGGGGAGTGTTCTCCTTTATCGGGGGGTTTGGAAGACCTAAGGGGGCTAAGACAAGACAGAGGGCTAGCCCCGAGCATATGCTGGCTCCCAAGGCTGGATGGAGAGCTGGACTTCACCTCCACGCCCAGCCCCAAACCATCAACAGCCACACCTCCGACATCCAGAGTCATGGGTACGGGAGGCGGACATGAGTATACTTCGGGAAGAACCAGTCTCGGGTGCAGAACTTGAGTATCAGGACCTGGGCCAGAGGTTGGATGAAGGGGGGCCAGTTCCAGAAAGGGAGTGCTGCAAGGGACCAAGGGTGGGATCAGCAGGTTCAGCGGCACAGGGGCAGGACCTCCAGCAGGACCACTGGTCAACTTCAATATGCCCATTGAGATTCTCTCACAGCCATTAGCCAGGTTATTCAGAAGATCAGCAGAGGCCACGCAGTCAAAACCCCCACCGGGAGTAAGCAGGTTTATGGGAGAAGCAGATTCCTCCGGGCGGAACATGCCGAGCTGATAGTTGAGGGAAGGGGCAGCATGGTGCCGCAAGTCCCAGGGGGCCGAGATAAAGGGCCTGCCAAAAGGCTGCAGATAGGGGCATGTAAAGGTATAGGCTCCCCAAAGGCTCCTTCTAAGACACTCTTTATCCCACAGGCAGTGGCCAAAGGTGCGTCACTCCCACAGAGACTCCTGTTACACGCTCCGCTTCCCTGCGTACCCCCCATAGCCGTGCACTGCAAGCCCCTTTTCATTCTTCTTCCCACAATAGGTTTGCGATCTGCCTGAGGGACCGGGGTACCCTGAAGTCTCGAAAGAAAGGTGGATTGCAGCAGATGGTGGGAGGAGAAAGTGGAAGAGATTTCTCCTTCGTCCGAGGCTCCTAGGGTGGGGTCCCTAGGAGGGCCAACCATCGTGTGGATTGGATAGTGGAAAGCCCTGCGTGACCGCTCCAAGAAGAACAGAAAGGATCCAAGAGTTCCGGGGCACTCAAAGTTTTGTTTCGTTGTTCAGCAGTTCCCCCAACACTGAGGCTCACCTAAGGCCCACCCCAACAGCAGACTCACCACAAAAGCCAAGCCCAGTCCAATCCAGGCTGGTCCAGTCCAGTGGGTCAGGTCCCCCGCGGAGCCGCTAACACCCCCAGCGGGCTGCCAACACCCCGCGCCCTTTCCCTGCGGGCTTCACCCGTTCGGGCTGGGGTCCGCGGCGGAAGTAGGTGAGGGGGCGTGGCCAGGAGTACGGCGTCCCTCCAGGGACAAAGGAATCAGCACCGTGCCGCCAACACCCTGCGCCCTTTCCCCGCGGGCTTCACCCGTTCGGGCTGGGGTCCGCGGCGGAAGTAGGTAAGGGGGGCGTGGCCAGGAGTACGGCGTCCCTCCAGGGACAAAGGAATCAGCACCGTGCCGCCAACACCCCGCGCCCTTTCACCGCGGGCTTCACCCGTTCGGGCTGGGGTCCGCAGCGGAAGTAGGTGAGGGGGCGTGGCCAGGAGTACGGCGTCCCTCCAGGGACAAAGGAATCAGCACCGTGCCGCCAACACCCCGCGCCCTTTCCCCGCGGGCGGGATTGTAAAATGTCCTATTTGCATACATGGCTGCATTCACATTTCAGTCGATCGCAGTTTGCGGACTTTTGGGTGTAGCTACGGCAGTGGTACATGTGCATGAGTATGTCATGTAGGCATGTTTGGGAGTGACTCATCGTGGCCTGGTTATGTGCAGTTTGGCTGGCACAATGCCGAGCCGGCTGCACAGTGTGCATGATGGGATGTGCAAGTTAATGCACTATGAATGATGTGCGTTATGTACTCGCGCTTCGCCCTTGATTGCGTGGCACTTGCCTCTGCATTAGTTGGATGGGGGATGGGTTGGATGGGGGGAGGGCAACACGAGAAGGTGCCTTCAATGGCCCTTGGGGCAGTTTGAATCATGCAATGGACATTGGCAGTGTACACTGTGAACGCTCACCTCCTTCGGCAGAAGTCGTTGCCCCGCACTCCATGTTCCCCACACCCTTGATCGATTCTGTGCCAATCAGAGCCACACATGTCTCCTCCCACATCTCTAGTTGCACAGGGGTACTTGGTCCGCCTCCCGTCTGCATGGCCTGGCTCCGGTTGCTGGAGAGGAGGCCCCGCACCAACACCCGCAGGTCATACCACCGCTTGCGGAAGTCCCTGGGGTTGCGGGGGGTGTTTCCTATGGCTCTCACCCTCTGGGCGAGTTCAGCCCAGATCTTCTTTTTGCGGAGGATAGACTCCCTCTGCATGTTGCTGCTGAAAACGACATCCGCATGCTCAGCCAGGTAGTCTACCATGGCCTGGAGTTCCTCTGGGCTGAATCTCCTCTTGCGGATGCGGTCCGCTGCCTTCTTTGGTGCTTTCAGCATGTTGGTAGTCGTCTGGTCCTTTTCCAATGTCTGATTTGCTCCAAAGGGTGCTGGCGGATGAGGATGGTAATAGATTTTGTTTTTAAAGATGACCGCCGCTCTCCTTCCTGTTCCTGTGCAATGACGTAATGTATGGTTCCTTTTTTTCGGTGACCGTAATTTACGGTATCCGTAATTTACGGTCACCGTTATGTACTGGCGCTAGTCTTCCAAGGCGGTGTTCTATTTACGTGTCGCAGCATGCCAGTAGGGGGTTTGCGGGTTGTTTAGCGGCAGGCCGCTCGGTACTTTTCCGGCATTGCGGAAAGCGCACGTCCGCAAGGTCAGAATGGGCCGCAATTAGCGGTCTGACGCCAGGGCGGTACTTTACGCCATGCCGGTAAATACCAGTACTTACCTCCGATCTCGGAATGAGGGCCGTTGACAGGTATTCATCTCTACCCAAATTTAAAAATACCCTAGCATGCACTTCTGCCCATCAGGGATCCTATGATGAGAAGAGCAGTGAGTTAGACTGGCAGAAACTAAAGTTACAAATGGACCACCTGGTCCACTTTGCAGACGGAAAAGAACCAGAGGCCAGGCCTCAAAAGAGTATTTTAAAAACCTTCACACATTCAGGGAGGTGGGGGGGATTCCCGACCATACCCAGAAGAAGGGATGAGGAAGATGAGTACACCCCAATGTGAAAAGGGGAGTACTATGGAAGTAACCCTGAGAACCAACAGTACCGCAGGGGAGAAGAGACCAGACCCTGTAATTCTAGGAAGGATTCCCAGTCTCGTCAAGGTAGGGAGCACCTAGAGGACAGGGAGTGAACCACGAGTGGCAGCTCTGAGTCAGAGGGCGAGTGGACTCAGGTGCGGCGGAAAAGAAAGTTTGCCAAACAGAAGAGGAGTCTTGTTAAAGACCCAATTTGCCAAATAAAGGCCATAAAGAGCTTTATGACTCCCTACCACAACAATGCCAAATATGGGAGCGTCTAGAACTGTGTGACAAAATGATGACGTCCTTTGGTATCAAGAATAATCAAAATTCCATGGAATTCATCAAACTGACATTCTCTCCGGAATACTCCAGCTTTTTTGCAGGGCTGGAGGGCCAAGATCACCAAAGATGGTCCACCTATAAGGCAGCTATCTTAAAGCATTTCTCCATTGACAGGAACCCTCAGGAGGCTGGCAAGGTGGCCTACAACCTGCAGTGTGGGGAAGACCAAGCACCTGGAGAGTTTGTGCAAGAGCTGAAGCAGGCATTTGCACAGACCGGGTGAACACCAATACCGGGGAGTTCATTAACACTTACTTCCATGCTCCCCCGAACTACATTACGACCCAACTGGTAAGGGACTTTCATGAGCGTAGGACCCTGGATTGGATGATAGAACAGGCCACCTGGATTTATGAAGTACAAAAGCCCTCTGAAAATAAAAATAAACCAAAAAACCCCAAACCGACAAACACACCCACTACTGCAAAGGTGGCATAGGTGAAAAAATTGGGGGGCCTAAAAATACTCCTCCCACTAATACTAATAAGCAGAATGAGAGGCAGAGGAGACATACTGATCCAACCCAATTGGGAGGTACACAGGCAGGGTATCCGACCAATGCTCCATCTGACCCTACCACTTATATCAGCCCTAGATACAAGGGTAACAAACCCATCTTGGGGTATGTATGAACTCCCGTGGCACAAGGAGGGGGTCAATCAGGTAAGTACTGCCCCAGGAAACCTCCCTCAAAACTTCCCTCAGAACTTTCCTCAGGAGGGAAGAAATACTCCACCCCCCAACCTAAGTTTGTTTGCCAGATACCCTTCAAACCCCAATGTCAGGAACAATCCTCCTCTCTCCCCGCTTTCAGGACAATAGATTAGAGACCAAGGATGGAGGGTAATCAGAGTCACTCTCAATACCTAAGCTACTCTGGGAGAAGAAACAGCTACCCTTTCCAGGAGCAGCAAAAGTATGAATCCAGACCCCCTATACCAACCAGAAAGGATGTCTCAATTGGAGCATCAGGTCCAACATTTGACACAAGACCTGGGTTGCATTTTGAGGGCTCATAAGAGCCCTCAAATGGAAATTGCTGCCCAGAACTGCTCAACACCTAGGTGGTCTGGTGCCCCGGAGCATTGACGGCAATGATCATTGAAATTAAAAGACCCTACTACTCTGTGCGTGTACTATGAAGCCTTCTTGGACTATCTAATTATAGTAGAATGTTCATAGAGGACTACGCAGAGGTCCCACAACCCTTGGTCCATTTATTTAAGACCTGGGTCAAGTGGGAGTAGGGTACAGAACATTCTGAGGCAGTAAAACAACCAAAGAGAAGTCTTTCCCAAGCGCCTTGTTTAGCTTACCCAATAAACAACAGGGAATTCTTCTTGGAGACAGGGTTCTCAAATAGTTAATAGCTTTATTATACCAAAAGCACAACAAGGTCAACAAAGTAATCTCATATGCGAGCACAACTTTTTGTCCTCTGTGGCGGAAAAATGTAACAATTGTTAAAAGGCACTCCTGGCAACCATGCGGGCATTGAAAAATTCCCGCCCGTTCATCCAGGTGAAGCACATCATTGCCGAGACTCCTCACCAGCCCTTGTAATATCTCCAAAGTGACCGAATCTGAACATGGAATGTGAGTAATTCTAGAATTACTTCCTGGATTCTGTCCATGCAAGGCTTTCTGGTGGGGATCAGATATGACCAAACAAGAAGAGTCCCCTAGCGCAAGGTTTGACTGACTTGCATGACTGTGCTCAAGAAAACTGTCTCGAGGACAAAAGTCTAAACACCAAAGACAATATGGAGGTGTACCTTACTTCCCTGTACAAAGTCTATGAGGAAGACACGTGCCAGGCATACCCACAGTATATGTGGATAGGTGCTCCTACCATTTTGATAATCACGGGGAAAAAGAACTAATGGCTGACATTGTGAATGCATGTGTGAATGAAGCTCCAGAGCCCTCTGCTGGTTAAAAAATAGGTCCCCGAAGTAGTCAGATGGTAGAGTTGATGACGTTACATCAAGCCATCCTCAATGCCGTGCAACACCATCTCAAACAGCTGGTCATAATCACTGATTCAAATTATGTCAGGAATGGGTTCGTGGAGCACCTGATTGGAAAAATCGAGGCATGCTGTGTGCCAATAACAAACTGCTCAGGCAATGGAAAATTAAACCAAGCAATTGATGATCCAGTCACCTCTAAGTAGATGACCATCTATTGGAAAAAGATCAGATGTCACTCCAAAATAGAGAGACCAGAGACAACAGGACATTACTTGGCTGACCAGTTGGCCAAAACCGGAGCCATTCATGGGGATCTTATTGAAAGTGAATCCCTGTTGAGGGATATTCAAGTCACTGCTGTCACCAGGTCCCAAACATATGCCCAAAATAAACTCTCAACTGCCCAGTGGAGTAAAGAAACCCCTGATGCTGATTTGATTAAGGCACAAAAAGAGGACCCGATTATTGGTAAATGTTATCAACATATTGAAACCCAGTGAATTTTCTTCTGACCAAATCCAATTATATCGGGAAAAGGATCTCCGGGTGTTGATGAAGTTTTCCAAAATGTTTTGAATGTTCATTATTTATTTTGCCACTTAAATAGTGCACAAAGCCCGGAGGCATCTGGGCGCTTACTTACAGTGAGTAGAAGTTACATTTGTTTCACATGCAATACAAAAACAGAGACAGCAAATAAAAGGGGTTTCAATTGGACAGAGGGTAACAATTAACATACAGAATTTACGATAATAGGTGGGCGCAGGATGGGTATGTGAATATCTAGACGAGATGGGTTGGTTGGTAGCTTAAACTTTTGGTGAAGAGGTGCGTTTTAAGTTGTTTCCTAAAAATCCAGAAAGAGTCTTAGGCTCTGAGTGGTAGAGGAAGTGAGTTCCATAGTTTGCTGGCAAACGTGGGGAAGCTGCTACTGCCAGTCTTTTGAAGCTTAAATCTGGGTGTGGCAAGGCACTGCTGATAGATATTTTGCTCGGGTGGGTCTGGAGCGTTGTGTCAGTGTGAAGCTGTTGGACAGGTAGGAGGGTGACATCTGGTTTAGACATTTGTGCGTGAGGATAAGTGACTTGAACATGATGCGCTCCTGTACTGGTAGCCAGTGTTGCTGGTGTCTAGTGACTGAGATGTGTGCAGATCTGAGGAGGTTGAGCGCGGACCTGTAGCTTCCTAATATTCTGTCTCGTTGTCCCTGCATAGAGAGCCTTGCAGTAGTCAAGGAACAGTGCTCTAACCAGAGTAAAACAATTGTCGGGGCAGAGGAATTTTCTGCAAGATCTAATGAGTTTGCATGTGTATGAGGTGGCTGATGTGGTGAAATTTATTTGTTTGTTGAGGTTGAGTGAGGAGTCTAGGTGGAAGCCGAGCATTTTTTCCTTGTTCGAGACTTTGATTGTGTGTCCATCTATGATGAATGACTTGAAGAGGTGATTGAGTTTGGCAATGGGAGGCAATGATGCGCAGCTCCGTCTTATCATCATTCAAGCAAAGACCATGTACGGTAATATAATCTTGGATGGCTCTGAAGATGTCGATGAGGGTAGCTGTGTCAGTGTCATGGTCTCCTGAGATGGGTGTGCGGACCTGAGTGTCATCTGCGTAATTGGTGTAAATGACACCCAGGTCGTCCAGGCGGTCAAAGAGTGGCTTTGTGAAGATATTATACAATGTGGGGGCCACACAGGAGCCTTGAGGCACTCCGCAGGTAACTGGGGTGGGGGTTGCCTCATCTTTAGGGGAGAAGACTTTCATAGTTCTATCACTAAGGAAAGACTTTATCCAGAGTGTATCATAGGGGGAGAAGTTAGCTGCTGATCATAGGTGTTCACAAAGAATATTGTGATCCACCAGATCGAAAGCAGCGGAGAGGTCGAGGAGAAGAAGCACAGCTAGTTTTCCATTGTCTCTCAGGTTGTCCATTTGGATTTTTAAATCCAGTAGTGCTGTTTCCATCCCGTGTCTTGGACGGAAACCCGATTGACGTAGCCTTAGGATGTTATTAGCTTCCAGGTAGTTCTGGATCTGCAGATACGATACACGATCAAGAATTTTCAAAAGAAAGGGCACAGTTGTAATTGGGCGGTAGTTTGTGGTAGTGTTAGGGCCCAGGGTTGTTTTTTTTAGAAGGTGTAGTACCCACACTTTTTTTTAGGTTAGATAGGATGCAGTTACCTTGAGGCATTGATCAGATTGGTGATGAAAGGGGTGAGTTGGGGTGCGCATCCCTTGATGACTAAAGGTGGCTATGGGTCACCTTGGCATCTGGAAGGTTTTAGGCTAAGGATGATTTTCTGGACTTCTGGGATGGAGACCTCCGTGAATTCAAATAGGAAGCTCCTTAGGGAAGATGGAGGTAGTGGAGGGTGGTGGAAGTTTTTGACGCTTGTCTAGGCTGTTCTTTTACACTTTAATTGTAGATTGGTGGCAAATGATTTTGTTTTGGAGAGCATTTTTAATGTTCTCACACAAGTTTGCATCTTTGTTGCAGCTTTCAGGGGCTGGATAGGTGTTTCTAGCTCTCTGAGGTTTAGGAATAGTTCCTTGGTGTTGAAGCTGGCTTTAGCAATTTTGTAAATGTATCGTTCCCCTTTGGTGAGCAGTACTTTTTGTTTATAATCCCTGGAGGCTGTATCCAAGAGAGTTTTGTTACTAGGTGTGGGTGTTTTCTTCCACAGTGCTTCTGCTTTTCTTTTAGTTATTCTTCTTTTAACTCAGGGGTGAACCAGGTATTGAGGTGGGCTGGTTGTTTAACTTTTCATGTCGCGAGCGGAGTTATTTTGTTTATGGCAGACAGGATAGCGTCATTGTAGATTCTGCTCATAATGGTGGGGGTCAGTGGAATTGGCCATGGGAGAAGCCAGGTCAGGTTGCAATAGAGGGAGCAGGTTATTAGCTGTGATGTTCTTTTTATTTCTAGAGGGAGCTTCTGGGGCTCTGTTGGTAGGGTGGTTGTGGCTGATCAAGGTGTTGACGTTGAAAGTGATAAAGTGATAAAGTGGTGGTCTGTCCAAGGGCATGGGGAGTTTCCAGTGATGGTGGCGGTGCAGTTGCTGTATGCCAGCCAGTCGAGCGTGCAACCTTTAGTATGAGTAGGATCCTGAATCTTGTGGGTAAAACCAAGTGATGATAAGGTGTTGCCCACGTATGGAGCATTGGTGTCCTGGGGGTCATTTAGACCTAGGTTGAAGTCCCCAAGCAGAACAGTTTGTGATTTGGGTGTAGAATTGGACAATACACGCTGTGTGATCTCATTCTCAAGGTTGTGAATGGGCCCAGGGGGTCAGTAGATGAGATGGATGTTTAGTGTGGCTGTCGCTGATAGGCACAGTTTCACAGAGTGGAGTTCACATGAGGTGTGGGGAGAGGACGGCACCTCTCTCATGTTCGGGTAGGATCTGGCGATGATGGCCACTCCTCCTCCTTTAGAATTGGGACTATTCCTTCTGCAGATGGAATAGTTGTCAGGGACAGCAAGGGACAGAGTTGGGCCTGAGGCGTTGTTGAGCCAGGTTTCTGATTTGGCTAGGAAGTCTAGATTGAGACGTGAGATAGTGTCAGCAATATCAAGTGCGTGGGCAAAAATGGATCAGGCGTTGATGAGGACTCCTATGATGGTCCAGTAGGGTGTGTTAAGGGTGGTGGGTTGGTAGGTCGACGGTTGAGGCACACTGTGCGGTATGAGAGGAGTGCATTTCTGAATCGGATGGAGGGGCATATGTGCCCAAGTGGTCTCTGTAGTGGTGCGTTCCGTCTGCAAGGTGAGGTATTCTAAGTGCAGGTGGGCAGGGGATTCTGTGTATAAAGATGAGCCTAGGAGTGGATGTCATGTTTTCCAGGATGTGCCTAGATTGGGATCCGGGTAAGTTATGGGCAGCTTTGGTGTAGGTGGGTATCGGTTGGTGAGGTACGGGTGAGATGGGGAGGCCTGTCTGGAGAAGGGATGCATGGATGTTAGGGTGTTCCTGAAGTAGGAGAGGGTCAGGCAGTGGTAGGCATAGATCAGCAGTTTGATCAGGGTAGCCGACATGGTGGTCAGTGGATGCATGGATGGCACTTCTGGGAGTAAAAAGTAGCAGTAGGCTACAGTAAGCTTTAGCTCAGGTGAGTATTAAGGTGTGCAGTATGTAGTGTGGCAAAACACGTTAGATCAGAGCCGGTGGGAACTGTAACGCTCACCTGAATCCCTCGGAGGCGCGGGTCTGGTCTGGGCTTTCTCCGAACCTTCCAAAGTCACTTGCAGGTCTTTGGCACCACCCTGGAAGGGCCCCCTCCTTACTGTGATCTTAATCTGGAGAGTGAGATGTCTGCGGGCAGAGAAGAAACAGGGGTTAACGTCTGCCTGACGGGGTTTCGGCCCTTTCCCCTTCCTGACACTCCTACAACTCTCCTAGGCCGCACGTGCTCACCTTAGGTAGGTAAAAGCGGCGCTCTCCATCCTGCGTCTGTGCAGGGGCGCTGTAGCCAGTTACTTCACTGGACGATAGTTCAGCCTTTTATTGCGGAGGTAGAGTCCAGAAGGCAAGACCGTTGTTAGCTGCACGAACGGTGAGTGCCTTATATGAGTCTTTTTATTGTCCTTTCAGAATCTTGCCTCTTTGCAGGTCCGGTATGCTGATCCGGTAAGTGGAGAAGTCCGGAGTTTTTGCAGGCAAGCATAAATTCATCTGAAGTTAAATGCACTTTTAAAAGTCTTTTTTCCCCTTTCTTTCAGGTCGCGGTGCAATCGGCGATGAAGACTGATGCCGAAGGATCGTGCCGGACAGGTATCACCACTTAAGGCACGTGAGTAGAAATGGAGTCCTGAGCTCTAATAATGTCCTTCTTGTATTTTACAGGTGCGGACAAATGGCGCTGAACGGAGCTCGCGGAGACCGTGGCACAGGTAAGCAGATATCACAGAGTTATCGCTAACCTGTATTCTTTGTAGTTGCAGATGGCTGGAGAACGAAGAATCGCGGCACGAGGCCTTGGAAGGCGCCGGAAGGTGGTAAGAGCAGCTCTAGTACTTTCTCGTGCTACTCTAATGCTCTCGTTTTCCTTTTCAGATGTCGCGGAAGGCTGGAGCTGGATTCAGGAAGGTAAGTTGAAGATTTTCCTGTTTTCAGGTGCAGAAGAAGAAGATCAGCTGGAGCCGACACGGTGAGCGTCCTGCTGCTATTGCAGAATAACGCGAAGCACGTGAAACCAATCGGGTGTGGTTTAAATAGCCTTCAGTAGTGCTTAGGCGTCTTCTTCCACAGCTTTCAGAGATAAGAAAAGAGTTCCAGTATGTAATTCTTGGGAGTGGTGCTGGCCCCACCCAGCAGTTAAAGTAGTCCCAGCAGGATTGGATGAAGAGTTCATCCTGCAGGTAGGTAAGCAGCATGGTCTGCAGGAGGTAAGTCCACCCAAGCACCAATCCTTTTTATATGAGCCAGGCGCTTCCAGTGCCGGGACTGGGTCCCTTTATGAGCATGAGCCTGGCGCCGCTGACGCCAGGACAAGGTCCAAAAAGCCCCTACGGGGGCCGGCTTGTGCCTGGAATAAGGGTCATGACCCCGCTTCCAAGGATGTTGGGCTAGGTCTGACACCTTGGAGGCAGTGGTCATGACAGCAAGGCCCCTCCCAAATTGGTCTTCCCCGGAGGCTTTGGTTTGTTGGGGAAGGTCCGATGAAATTTTCTGATTAGACGAGAAGCATGGACATTTTCTGAAGGTTCCCAAGATCTCTCCTGGGGGCCATACCCTTTCCAATCAATCAGGTAATACAGTTTTGACTTGAAAAACTTAGAATCCAAGATGTTCCGAACCTCGTATTCGTTTTCTCCGTCTACTTGGATTGGCTCTGGAGGTTTAGTCAGACGGGTTCCCGGTTGCATAGGTTTCAGGAGTGAAACATGGAAAACAGGATGTATTTTCATTCAAGTGGGCAATTCTAATTTAACCACCACAGGATTTATCACAGCCATGATCGTATAGGGTCCTAAGTACTTTGGATTGAAGGTGCGTGGTCCTTTTAGAGACAGATGTTTAGTAGACAGCCAGACTTGGTCTCCTACTTGGTACTGAGGGGCCTCTTTCCGATGTTGATCAGCACCTTTCTTATAAGATTCTTTGGCTCGTTGAAGGTGTGCGACGGCTTCCTTAAATGTTTGAGTTATGGACGCATGAAGATGGTCCACAGCGGGTGTTCCGAGATCTTGAGGCGAATCTAAATTAGAGGTCCGAGGGTGAACCCCATACAACAGGAAGAAAGGGGTTTTACCTGTTCCGGTATGTATTGAGTTGTTGTACGCATATTCAGCAATCCAAAGAATGTCCCTCCAAGTACCCTCTGATTGTTGTAACACACAACGAAGATACTGTTCCAGAGTTTGGTTAGTCCTCTCAGTCTGCCCGTCAGTTTGAGGGTGGTGGCTGGTAGAGAGTCGCACATCAATTTGCGCAAGACGACAACAACTTCTCCAGAAATGGGAAATGAATTGGCTCCCTCGATCAGAGATTAGGACTGAAGGGAACCCGTGCAAGCGAACGATGTTTTCAATGAATTCTCGGGCTAGAATGGAAGCTGTGGGTAATCCTTTCAGTGGAACAAAATGAGCCATCTTTGAAAAAAGATCAACAATTACTAGAATTGTATTATATCCGGAACAAGGGGGTAAATCCGTGATAAAATCCATTGAGAGGGTGTGCCAAGGGCACGGTGGAATGTCTATCGGATGCAGTAGCCCGGCTGGTTTTTCTCTATGGCTCTTGTTTTGTGCACAGATGCCGCATGAGGCCACAAAGTCTTTGATATCCTTTCTCCAGGACGGCCACCAGAAATGTCTTTTAATTTTTTCAGAGGTTTTGGCTACACCCGGATGTCCCTCTATTAAGGAATCATGATAGCAGGTGATGGCCTGTTTCTGTAAGTCATCACACGGTAAATAAAGCCTGCCTTAGAAGTATAATAGATCTTGATCTATCGTAAAATCCTTTCCTTTCTGCAGCCAAGTCAAGGAATCTTCGGGAGTTATTATTTGCTTGATCTTCCTTTTTATGTCGTCAAGAGACATTGTGTTGATGACTCCCAAAATCTTTTGTTCGGGGATTATGGGTACTGGTTCTGGATTAGCTGCGAGTTCGTTAACGCCTATTCGTGAAAGGGCATCAGCTTTTCCGTTTTTTATGCCCGGCCGAAACGTAATCACAAAATCAAATTCCGCGAAAAATAAAGCCCAACGGAGTTGTCTTGAAGATTGGGCCTTGGCTGACTTCAAATATTGGAGGTTACGATGATCAGTAATTACAGTGACAGTGTGCCGGGCTCCTAGGAGATAATGCCGCCAGGCCTTAAAGGCAGACTTGATTGCCAGAAGTTCCTTGTCCGTGATTGTGTAGTTGATTTCCGGGGCCGAAAATTTGCGGGACCAAAACGCCACAGTGTGTAATTGGTGTGTTTCAGGATCTCTTTGTGACAAAACTGCCCCCATTGCAAGGCTAGATGCGTCGGTCTCGATGATATAAGGAAGTTCTGGACGAGGATGTTTCAGGACTGGAGCAGAAATAAATTTGGCTTTCAAATCTTGGAAGGCTTGTTCGGCCTCTGGAGTCCACTCGAATTTTTTGTTCTTTTTTAGGAGAGCCGTGATAGGTTGGACTATTCGAGAGAATTTGGGGATAAATCTTCGATAAAAATTAGCGAAGCCCAACATGCTCTGTACTCCTTTTACCGAAGTCGGAGACGGCCATTTGGTGATAGTATCCACTTTTCTTGTATCCATGTGAACACCGTTGGGTGACAAAATGAACCCCAAAAATTCGACTTCCTTTACATGAAAGGTACACTTTTCCAACTTAGCAAATAAACGATGGTGGCAAAGCCTCTGCAAAACTGCGGTGACATGTCGTCGGTGTTCAGCTTCTGAGGAGGAGTATACCAGGATGTCATCAATGTAGACGACTACACAAACATCAATAAGCTCTCGGAGAACGTCATTCATAAAGAACTGGAAGGCGGCCGGTGCATTACATAGTCCAAAAGGCATTACTTGATACTCGAATAATCCGTATTTTGTGCGAAAGGCCGTCTTCCATTCGTCACCCTCCCTGATTCGTACCAAGTGGTAAACTCCTCTGAGATCTAGTTTTGTGTAAATGCAGGCGCCTTTTACTTGGTCCAATAGTTCGGGAATCAGAGGCAGCGGGTACCTGCTTTTGACTGTAATCTGGTCCAGGGCGTGGTAATCTATACACGTTCTTAGGTCACCTTCCTTTTTCGGGACGAAGAACAAAGCTGAAGAAGCTGGAGATTTTGAGGGACGAATAAATCCGTTAGCCAGGTACTGGTCTAAGTATTGTCTGAGGTGAAGATTTTCTGGCTCAGTAAGAGCATATATTCTACTGCACGGTGGAGTGGATCTGGGTATCAGGTCTATCTGGCAGTCGTATGATCTGTGCGGGGGCAAGGTGTTGGCCTGATCTTTCTGGAAGACATCACTAAACTCTTGGTATTCAGGAGGCAATTGGAGGTTCTCGGAAGCGATGGCTGCCAGCCTGATGTCGGGCCGAGAATAACAAGTTTGGGCGCACTCTGGAAACCGGATTACCTTGGCTCGCCAGTCGATCTGAGGATTGTGTTTTTCCAACCAAGGAACTCCTAGAATTACTTGAAACTGCGGGGCCTTGATTACATCAAACACGATTCCTTCCCGATGTCCGTCCTGGCAGAGCAGCGTCACTTCCACGGTGGTGTGAGAGACTGGTCCGGAAACTATTTCTGTACCATCCACTGTAGTGATTACATCTTTTACCAATTTAGGACATAAAGGAAGATTCATCCTAGCTGCCATATCTTGATCCACGTAGTTACCGATTGATCCGCTATCAATGAATGCCTTAATAGCATGCATACGATTTGGTTGGTCGGGGTTTATGAGGACCATGGGCAGTACGAAATGCGAGGTCAAGGAACTGGTTTTTACGCTCGGCAAGCGGACCTCTACGCTTGCCGGGCAAGGTCGTTTCCCGATTCTTGTAGTTTTGCATCCTTATCGGAAGCTCCCAAGGCTTTCTTGACCGGTTTCACTGAACAATCTCGAAGGAAGTGTCCAGACTTCCCACAGTAGAGGCACAGCTGTAACTGTCTTCGCCTTTCTCGTTCCTTTTGAGTTAAAGGTCCTTTCACGATGCCTATCTGCATGGGTTCCACGGAATCATTTCCTTTAGCAGGGTTTTGAGTCTTTGAGAACGTCCGTGTTTCAAATCTGGAGCGATTGGCCTTTCTGTTCTGTAGTTGATGATCTAATTGAACTACTAGGTCGATATAATCGGAGCACTCTTGCGGAGGATTTACCACCTGTGCTAAGACATCTTTAAGTTCTCCACGTAGCCCACTGTGGAAAAGCGTGATCCTCTTGTCTTCTGGCCATCTGGTTTCAACCACCAGTCTGTTAAAAGATGCTATGTACGCCAGGAGATCTTGGTTACCTTGTCTTAGCGATAGGAGTTAATTGTCCAAGGCCTGCCCTTGTGAGTGTCGTGCGAACAACTTTTCCATACTGGCCTGAAAGTCTTGGAAGTTTTGGAGGACCGGATCATCCTGTGTCACTAAAGGAATGGACCAATCAGCCGCATTGCCACTAAGATAGGAAAGTACAAACGCTACTTTAGCTTGGTCAGTTGGGAATGCAGCGGGTCTACACAAAAAGTGCAAGCGGCATTGGTTGATGAATACTGCGTAGCGTTTAGGATCACCTGAGAAACGTTCTGGTGGAGCCAGGGGCACATTCCCTGGCAGATTAATCTGCACCGGATTGCTTGAGGTTGTAAGTGGATAATTCCCTCCCGAGGTAGGCAAAGGTGCTTGCCCAGCTTGAATTTGTAGCAATTGCCTGGCCAGGTCGTCCGCTCGCTCTTTGGAAACGATTAATTCTCTTCGTAAGGCATTTGTTTCTTGACGAGATGCATGTACCTCGGCCCTCAGCTCCCCAAGCAATTGGGCCAATTGGTCTGTATCCGAGGTTTCCATTGCGCCTGGGTGGGATATTTGTGGTAGGCTTCGCGTTCTGTAACGCTCACCTGAATCCCTCGGAGGCGCGGGTCTGGTCTGGGCATTCTCCGAACCTTTCAAAGTCACTCGCAGGTCTTTGGCAGCACCCTGGAAGGGCCCCCTCCTTACTGTGATCTTAATCTGGAGAGTGAGATGTCTGCGGGCAGAGAAGAAACAGGGGTTAACATCTGCCTGATGGGGTTTCGGCCCTTACCCCTTCCTGACACTCCTACAACTCTCCTAGGCCGCACGTGCTCACCTTAGGTAGGTAAAAGCGGCGCTCTCCATCCTGCGTCTGTGCAGGGGCGCTGTAGCCAGTTACTTCACTGGACGATAGTTCAGCCTTTTATTGCGGAGGTAGAGTCCAGAAGGCAAGACCGTCGTTAGCTGCACGAACGGTGAGTGCCTTATATGAGTCTTTTTATTGTCCTTTCAGAATCTTGCCTCTTTGCAGGTCCGGTATGCTGATCCGGTAAGTGGAGAAGTCTGGAGTTTTTGCAGGCAAGCATAAGTTCATCTGAAGTTAAATGCACTTTTAAAAGTCTTTTTTCCCCTTTTTTTCAGGTCGCGGTGCAATCGGCGATGAAGACTGATGCCGAAGGATCATGCCGGAGGATGGACAGGTATCACCACTTAAGGCACGTGAGTAGAAATGGAGTCCTGAGCTCTAATAATGTCCTTCTTGTATTTTACAGGTGCGGACAAATGGCGCTGAACGGAGCTCGCGGAGACCGTGGCACAGGTAAGCAGATATCACAGAGTTATCGCTAACCTGTATTCTTTGTAGTTGCAGATGGCTAGAGAACGAAGAATCGCGGCACGAGGCCTTGGAAGGCGCCGGAAGGTGGTAAGAGCAGCTCTAGTACTTTCTCGTGCTACTCTAATGTTCTCGTTTTCCTTTTCAGATGTCGCGGAAGGCTGGAGCTGGATTCAGGAAGGTAAGTTGAAGATTTTCCTGTTTTCAGGTGCAGAAGAAGAAGATCAGCTGGAGCCGACATGATGAGCGTCGTGCTGCTATTGCAGAATAACGCGAAGCACGTGAAACCAATCGGGTGTGGTTTAAATAGCCTTCAGTAGTGCTTAGGCATCTTCTTCCACAGCTTTCAGAGATAAGAAAAGAGTTCCAGTATGTAATTCTTGGGAGTGGTGCTGGCCCCACCCAGCAGTTAAAGTAGTCCCAGCAGGATTGGATGAAGAGTTCATCCTGCAGGTAGGTAAGCAGCATGGTCTGCAAGAGGTAAGTCCACCCAAGCACCAATCCTTTTTATATGAGCCCGGCGCTTCCAGTGCCGGGACTGGGTCCCTTTATGAGCATGAGCCTGGCGCCGCTGGCGCCAGGACAAGGTCCAAAAGGCCCCTACGGGGGCCGGCTTGTGCCTGGAATAAGGGTCATGACCCCGCTTCCAAGGATGTTGGGCTAGGTCTGACACCTTGGAGGCAGTGGTCATGACAGGAACGTATTCCCAGTGGGGATTAGCATGAAAACATTCTGCAGGTGTCAGAACAAATACACATTAAAAGCAGATGTCGGTTAGCACGTGGATCAGCAAGGATACATTTTGGATCAGCATGAATACTTTTGGGAGTATCTGGATCAAATATACATTAAAGGCAGAAGCCAGTGAGCGAGGATCAGCATGAATACATTTTATCTTAGCATGAATACATTTAGGAGTATCCGGATCAAATACATATTAGAAGCAGATCCCAGTTAGGGTGCGGATCAGCAAGAATACATTTTGGATCGGCATGAATACATTTGGTAGTATCCGGATCAAAATATACATTAAAGGCAAATGCCGGTGAGCGAGGAACAGCAGGAATACATTTTAGATTGCCAGGGCAGATACACATTAAAGGCAAATGGGGTATGTGTGCAGATTAGCATGCAGGGATTGTTGAGGGAATGGCTTGAGCACTCATACTGATAAAAGGAATAGTTCAGATGTGAAGCATTGAATCGTGACCGGTAGAAGTATGGTTAAGTTGGGAGTAAGAGTGTCACAGTGACAGAGTCTAACTAGTATGTTGAGTAGAATCTGTAAGGCATCGGGCGTGTCAGTGTCGTGTTCCGGACTGACCGCTGGAGTTAGACTTCGGGGTGAGCATCAAGTGTATAATTGGCTAGGTGTGGTGTGCACATTTGGTATGGTCAGAGGCCTCATTACGGAACAAGCCAAGGTCAGGAGACTTCCGCGCACACGGGGCAGTTCAGGATGGACAAAGAGGAAGGGGCGGATGGTGTAAAAGCTAAGAGGAGGAGCTCTTATGGCTCTGTCAGGCTCAGTCAGGAGCCTTATTTGGGCTGCCTTCAGTGGGGGCTGGATAATGCCTGCCGGTGCCCACGATAGGCTAAAAGGAAGTATCTGCCCAATCGGATGGCAGGGAGCATTTACTGATTTAGAGGTGCCATTTCAGACGGTGGCCATCTTTGGATGTTCATACCTCGCAGGGTTGTAATGAAAAATGCGCCGATTATAGTCAAACGCCCTTATAGAGCAAACTTGTATCTTTTCAAGATGGTTTGTTGGTGCAGAGATCTATATCTGAATGTGACCAGTGGGTGGTACATAACTCACTCTGAAGCCTGATGTTAAGTCACGCCCATGACGCGGCCAATGCTGGCCATAGGGTTTTTCCTACAACTTAAGAAATCATACTGGCCACACATGGGTAAAGACCTCGACCTATACTTGAAGGAGTATGTGTGTGCTCAGTTTCAGCCAAGTTCTCTCACACACAGAGCTACTCTACAGAAAAGGGTAATTACATTGCTTTGGTCAGATGTGCAAGTCGATTTCATCGGGCCAGTGATTCGCTCCTCTAGAGGAAACAAGTACATGTTGACTATGACATGCTTATTTACCAAATGGGTGGAATGTCTTTGGCCCCCAAAGTGCAAGCCAGAAATAGCTGCCTCCCTAATGATCAATCACATCTTCTCTCGTTTCGGCCTTGAGTCGGACCGAGGAAGTCATTTTACCAGTGAGGTGATGACAAAGATGTGGGAGATATTAGGGGGTAAATAGAAAACTCCACATTGCCTACCACCTAGCCTTGAGTGGTTGATTTAAGAAGTACAATAAAACATTTGTGGGCATCTTGAAGAAGTTTGTGGTGGAATCTGGACCTAGTTGGGACATCCGATTACCACTTGTCTTGATAGCCATCAGGTCTACACCATCTTGTGTGACAGAATTGTCTCCATTTGAGCTCACGACGGGACAGAAAATGGTGTTACCTCAGCATCTGCTCTAAAGAACTCAAGAGCAGACCCTGATCATTGTTTCCACGACTCATGAGTACAATGAGAATTTATGAAAACCCCTTCAGCATGCTTTTGCTTACTCTCAGCGAAACTTAGAAAATTCAGCAGAGGGGATGAAAACCCACTACGACTTAAATACCACCAAGAAAGAGTATGAAGTAGAAGACAGGGTATACCTGTACAATTTCCAAAGGAACCAGACCAAAGAGTGGAAGTTCCAGTCCTCCTGGCACAGTGCTTTTGAAATTGTCGATACAATCTCTCCTGTAGCCTAAAATATCTTCATCTGTAAAGGAGAACAGACAGAAGAGAAATGGATCCATATCAATCAGTTGAAAAGCTGCCATCCCAAACAGACTTTGGGACTGATTGAAGAACCCAGTTAGGATAGAGCTCAGGAACCAACTGAAGAATAAAGTTAAAGAATGGGATCCTGGATGGAGAAAATTGCACATTTACAAGGAGTAGAGCAACTGATACTTATCAGGAAAGTACCAAGAGTAATTGTCATTTTTGAATTGTAGATGCCAAATGAAATGTAATGTGTAACTCGCTGTTCTGTTGTCAATTTTCACGTCAATCATACCGGGGAAATTAGTACTGTATGAAATGCTTAACCTCTCATTTATCCTCGGCATATTAAATAACTCCTACCCTCTACAGGCTGGTGGTGGAGCTACTGGAAACAGAGGGATCCAAGGCTAAAACCTAAAATCCGAAAAGTGTGGAGTGCAGACCATAGAGCCACTCCCTCAGGACAAGGAAAAGAGCGGACGTGCTCCCGCTAGATCTCTGGAATGAACCCTGGCCACAAGGACACACAAACCCCAATCTCGCCTCACTCTTCTCTCTGTCTCAGTGGAATCAAAGAATCAAGAGGGGGAACCTGTGGGGTGAAATATTGCCCCTGAATGCCAGAAATAAAGAGGCCAGAGTGATTTGTAAATGCCATATAAGGCCAGCACAGAAATGGAGATGTCAGACATGAGGCCTATTGAACCAAAAACAGGCCTGGAATGAAAGTCAGCTTGAATCTCAAAAATGCAAAGATATGCAGAATGCATTTCAGCAAGAAAAAGAAGGACATGTGGCTGACAATGCTGTTTTACTCCATCAATGGGGAGCTGCACTTTTACTTAAAGAGACATCGGTGCGCACATTATCTACAATGTAATACCAGATTGTGCTCCAGTCATCTAAATTGAAACCAAGCTTCTTGAATTTACAAGAAATAAACGAATGTCCTTTTTGTTTTCCTCATCCAAATGACAGTATGCAGAGAAAAGTGCTTGCTAGACTTTTCGAGTTTGTACATGGGTTTCTCATATAACTGCCCTATACATATGGACAATCCAGAAGTGATACTCATGTATTTTGCAATTGTGAGATTAAAGAGGTACATTACATATTGATATGAGGCCCAGGTGCTTTATAAGATTCCACGTGAAATGCATTTTGTGTGAGTTTAAGAGCCATTGCTTGCAGGATTAGATGAGCCGGTCAATTCTCCAAAGATGAAACTTAACCTCCAAGACCTTTCCTCTGCTGCCCTGGAGATAGGAGTCTGACTGTCAACCATAAATCAGAGCAATTAATTGAAAATATAGAATGAAATACACTGCTTAGATTTAAACAACAGTGGATACAGATAATGCCATGCCTGTTCTTTCAGCAGAGGTCCCCTTGAGGTCACAATTCCCATAAAATGTCCATTCAAGTTGTAATCAGGGCCCTCATAGGCCTTAAAGGGGGAGGCGAACATAAACATGAGCCAGCCTCCGGTGGGTCACATGCTTAAAGGTAAATGCACTTTAAGAGAAAAATGGAAAAAGGCTGCAAGGGAATTAATAGAAATATACATATTATTGCATAAAAGGGGCAGCGTATAGGCCACATTGGTCATTCCAGACTCTTATTAAAGGTGACAGTAACCATTTGAACCATGCTAATCGATTTCTGTGTGATAAACATAACTAAAATTATTAATCAAAATTGGTTTTCGGCCTTCCCTTGATTTTGAGAGATTTGGAAGTTTGTGAGGGTGAAGGAAATAATTAACAAGGGAACTATGAAGTGGCATATTTTTCACTGATACGGCTTCTGAGTAAATGAAGAAAAACCATATCTCTGCATAGGAAGGGCGTGACGACTTCAGATTAGCATTATATGATTGGCCTAAAAATGTAGTTCCTAAAAATATATTCATACATGTAAAGATTAGAAAAATGATGGTACTTGCCATGTTGATAGATTTTTAGAGTTTGGAACATGCCCAGCCCAACTATCAAATTGGGATGACAAAGCTTTCTCCTCCCACAGCTTTCCTAACTCACTCCCCTCATCTTCTTGTCCTATTAGCAAACACGTGGGAGGTAGGTAGAGAAAACCAACCAATACCTTTCGCAGGAATCATGACAAGTTGTGTTGTCATTTTCCCTATGGAGACAGGAACCAGGAGAAATAGGAGCTGACTGGGACTTCTAGGAGGATTCATATTAGTCTATCCTTGACTGACACCCTTGCTTTCACAGAGGTGCCCTGCTGTGCCCTGCTGTTCCCTGATGTCTATTACAAGGTCTCTTCTGTAAGTAAAACAATCCCCAAAGCCATATATTGTGTAGGCCATGCATTGTTCAAGCATTGTTTTAGTTATTTCCCCATACCAACATATCCTGTGTAGATCCTTACCATATTTATTTAAAGTACATCAATTAATTCCCCTATAGAAATCACTGGATGTATTTTGTTGACATTCAAAACCAACAAGCTCTTCCCATTTTGTTTTGAGGCGGTATAGACATAAATATTTGCCAAAAGAATTAATCCCAAGACCCTGTTTCCTCGTGAGTGTGCAGGGTCCAAAACAAATTTCCCCATTGATCCCCTTCATTTTAAATCAGAAGCGTGAATCCTGGAATTGCATTTGCATGTGCAGGGTGCAAAACAAAATTGCCCCTTTGTTCCCATTGTGTTCTGACAAAAACCACAAAGCCCTGGCTGTTCTTTTTAGGTGTGGCAAAACAAATTTCCCATTGTTTTTCTTCCCCTCATACTGCACCTGCGGTAAGAAGTAAAAAATAAAAAAGATTTTGCCCCTTCAATCACTTTTTCCAAAGAGTTCATTTTATCAGAATCCCACAATGATTTTCCCATTGTCTTCCCACTCTCTGACACTTTCCTTCAATTTAGAGGGGTCAAATCTAATTGATGTTTGGAGGGTGGGGGTTGCTGGGAGAAAATGTATTATAACCAAACCAGCAATCACTGTGTGTCTTGAACTGTCCTTTTTCCATATTGGTGGTTGATTTGAAAGATAATTGTAACTGCAAATATCTCAGAATTATCTCTGTGTTGGCACTTTACGGAAGTCATTTTTGTTTTTGGTATGCCACAGCATTGGTGGCTGATGTTAGTCAGTTTGTCAAATTTGTTAAAATAAATTAATAAATATATTCTTACTACACAGTGGCCTGGTTCTTGGTCCATTGTGGCACCGGGTTCTTCTTGGGGGTTGGGTGCGAGATAGGTTGGAGGCATTATCAAACTGAACCGAATCAAAATCATAGTGATTTATTGTGCGCCACAGTTAATGGGGAGGAAAGGAACTCTGTAAGTTGAGTGTGACCACGTAATAAACTGCAACAATGTTTTTGCTTTGCGTGGGGGCATGTCGGGGGCATTCCGGCCCTGACTTGCGTATGCAGTTACTTTGCGCTTACAATTCCATGAATATGCAGAGCATGCAGAAAAACCTCTGCGTGAAAGCTCACGCAAAGTCGTTCTCGTGCATGCTTTGTGGGATCTCTATGCACTTTTCCATGAATCGGGCCCTTGGTGTCTGTAACTCCATGTCTCTTGTATTTGTGGCCAAAGAACATATTTGTTGCTTAGTAGAACCTTTTGATTGTCTATAGAGATAAAACAGCGAATTCCATGCCAGTAACTGTGCTTGTCATCTTTTGTCACATAAAAAAGTGCAAAAATTATTGTAATTCTTTGGAGATAGGAGAACATTAAAGTCAGTGCTCCATGTTTTTTTTTAATCAATAAAACATATTGGTTGCATACACAGAAAAGTCAAATAATTCTTGATAGGCAGGAGGCGATAATCTCCATGGCAGTAAGTGGGTGTACAATTTCCGTACTATGGAGTTAAAACGTTAGGTACGTTTATGGAGAGTAGTTTAGATTGTGATGCCCACATTACAGCTATCTCAAAGAGCACCAATTACCATCTGAAAGTGCTCAGACAGGTTTCCCCACTTGTTTCGATCGAAAACCGCACTAAACTTCTGAGCGCTGTCATTTTACCACGTAGCTATTATTGTAATGCACTCTTATGTGGGGCAAGTAAAGCCGATCTTTATGAACTCCAAAAAGTACAAAATAAAGCCATCCACATAATTTTTCAGATGAAATGGTCTGAACCGATTACTCCCGCCAGAAAAAAACGGTGTCCGGTCAAAGGGTCGACTACAAAAGGATCGAGTGTAATAGGGTCGACGCAATAGGGCCGAAAACAAAAGGATCACATTTTTTTTTATTAAATATATATTTTTTGGGGTTTTCGTATAGGTAAAAAAAGTGGTTTTTACCACAAAAACAGGAGTTGGGGGAGGACCCCCCCAAAAAAAAGAAAATGTAAAAAAAAAAAGAAATTTCAAACCTTTTGTTTTCGGTCCTTTTGAATCGATCCTTTGACCATTCGATCCTTTTGAATCAATCCTTTGACCTATAACTGAAAAAAACGACACTGGCTCCCTGTTGAAGCTCTCATTCGGTTTAAGTTACTTACCATCTGACATAAATTTATCTTTGGGACTGCACCAAGCTATCTGAAAGATCTTATAAGTGTCTACCAACCCACAAGAAGACTCAGATCAGTGGAAGATCTCTTATTAGCCCAACACCGTGTGAAACAATCCCGTGGGCTTGGAAGAGCATTTCATTTCCAAGGTGCCAAGGCCTGGAATGCGCTGCCAGCTTCTCTGCGTAAAACCGGGGACTAATTTATGTTTCGGAAACCGTTGAAGACTCATCTCTTCTATTAGTACAATTCTTTTTACTGGTAGCCGCCGTCTTCTGTCTCTCGCGCCTGGATGCCTACGGGCTTTGCCGCGATATAAGAAAAATAACATAACATAACATATGGAGGACTGAATTCAAGCAACCACCTTTGGATGACATAAACACGTGACATTTCAGAGTGAGAAAAACAAGACAGCATTGTTTGCAGGCAAGCAAGAGATTACATTTCATGGCTACAAGCCTGTGAATCATTATTCTATGGCCAGACAAAATATGTGTCGTATAATTCTCTGGAGAGGGTGAGTGCATGTATTGGTGGTAACTGAGTGTGTGTTTTTTCTAGCCAAAGCAAATACTTTCTGCTTGTGTAGATAATGTCTCTGCGGGGTAGGTGAATATTACATTCAGTGCACCATTCATGTGCAGCTAGAGAAACTACTTGCTGCTCTATAAGGTGCTAATAAAATATCTTAGAGTTCTTTTAGGCAAAATAATACATTCAGCGTTGTAAATGAATGTGTCATCTTTGTGTGGTCAGGGAAAATTACTGTGGTTTGCAGAGATTAGACGTATACATCAATTGATGTGGGCTCGTGCAGGTACTGGCTGTAACTGAGTATGTCATGTTTTTAGTGTCTTTCTGTGGACAAATAAAATACTGGTTAATTATGAACCTGGAGGAGAAGGAGGGGGTGAATCTCAGAGCTAAAGAAACAGGAGGAAAAGACGCAGCTACCCTCCTGATTTGTACAGGGTCTTGCAAAGAGAATGGAAATTATAAAATGTCAGTATGTGGCAGCCACAACATGAACTCTGCCACCACCACCTTTACAGCCAGAAGAGCGTGGGAAGACTTGGCTTCCTTTTCTGGCGAGACAGTCCAAGGTGTGAAAGCTTTTCATACTGCAGGACACACATTGGCAGCAACTAGCAACCTGCACTCTGTGCAATAAGAGTATGTGCTAGGGAAGGTCTGAGTCAAGCTGAGAAGCATATCTTTGCAGTGCCATATGACTCCATTCACAGACCTCTACTGCAAACCTTTCACTGCCCGTAGACAGTCACGGTATCATCATCAGTTCATAATGTTGCCATATACACTGTTGTTGCTATTGTGTCGTAGGTCTGGTGAATGCAGTGGTGGCGATGACTGAAATAGTTATTAATGCCGATAGCATTTGTGCTATTACAGTACTATTCTTGGGAGACCTGCTCCTGCTTTTACAACCGGAATAATAGTCAGAGGGCTACATTTCAACAGGACAGACAGTACGCTTGCTTTTTTTCAGTTCTCCTTGTGAAACAAGTGCTGCAAACTTGAAATTGTTTTGGACACTTCAGCGCCTCCCACATAAGTGCAGGACAGACAGAAACACATGACCTGAGTATCAAGTGCATTTATTTTCTGAGGTGCTTGTTCATGTTTTGCAGCATGACTTGCTTTCTTGTGTTTTCCCAAACTTGGAATCACGTAAACAACTGCTTGCTCCGGGCCAAGTCGGATAACTGGCAGAGCTTCGGAAGTATAATGCTCAAGCAGCCGGACTAGAATATGTGTTGTGTATTGTCACCTCACATTCTTTTCAATATCTGATACTGTTGGCTACTATTCTACCCAGACTAGGCAATATTACCATTGAATTCACACGTGGATTGATGCATTTTTTATAAATCTCGACCATGTCAATGACTGAATAATGCAAGGGGCCCATTACTAGCTTGTGAAGTATTACATGCTGGGGATGAACATTGCACACATGCAAGACCTAGCTGAATAGAATTAATTGCATTGATGCCCCAAAAGGATTTCAGGACACTTGAAAATCTATGAATTGCAACCGTGTACTATCACAGGCAATCAAATGGTTTGTTAATTTGATTCCAGTGTACATTCACTAAATTAACTCCATTAGTTTGATCCTACATACAGTAATTCAACTAAGCAGCTTCTTCAACTCATTGTGCCCCTCTTGCACATTTGGAGAGCCACTCATTAAATATTAGGGGTGTAGACCCTCTGTCTCTTAACAAAGTCACTCCACCTGATTTCTCCTATCCTCTTGACCAACAGCCAGTCAGTCACCTACAAGAGAGTCGGGTGGTACTGGAACATGTGCCTCTCTATGACATGCTCCACTACGGTAGATTTCAGCTCCCCACGAATGATGGTCATCTGTCAAGAGAAAGAGGACATGCCCCATTGACATAATATTAAGTTCTTACTTGGCTGCCCAAATAATGGTGCATTCACAAGGCTACCAACATCAGCAACAGGAGGTTGCAGAGGTAGTGCTGGTGAGGGAACAAAGCCCTGTTGGAGGATGGTGCTACTGGTGGAGTATGAACACAGTACGCAATAGTAGAGAACAAGCACACCATTTTTGTAGAGAAATGAATATCCAACTTTACCTCATTGAGAGCTATCAAAGCTATCAAGGCTCTGTGGTGATTTAAGAGAATCAAGGGTGTAGGGGGGAAAAAGATGACTCTGGTACCAAAAGGCAAATCAAAGTTGAGGCAAATTAAGTGGCTATGATCTATTGGCACTCCCGTCCCCTGCACACCTGCAAATACTGGCAATAATGTCCAGTCAAAGTTACTTCAAATGTTAATTAATACATTGGATATTTAGTATAACCACAAACAGTCAATTCTTTGAAAACTCATGATGCAGATAGTAGTTTAGTTAAAAGTTTGTGTTGTCATCATACACATATGTTTCACCATATTCAAAGATCCAGAATAATTCCAATGATTTTTGGACCATCAAGTTTACAATTGCAATGTTTCATACAACATGAACAAATATTTTTTCAAATCAAAATTCAGAACAATCAAAAATAGAAACTCTACGCATTTCGAGAGCAGATCTCTTGTCTTCAGGAGCAAACAAACATGTAGTGCAATTCGAAATCATAACGTTCTTTGTGTTGTAATTCATAACCATCGTGAATTAGACTTTCTTAAGTCATAATACTTCCACGTTCCAACTTCACTCTGTTATGTTAAAAACATGTCGGCAATGTGGAATAGTGGTTATTAATGTTCAGTAGTGGAGATACTAAATCCAAATGAGACTGTGTTATTATTCCATAAGGCTATCTGGGCATGTTAACCCATGAGTGTAAATCAATTGTTGCAATGAATTACCTGAATTGGAAAATACAATTTCCTCCATGAATTAAGAAGTTCCATTCTCATAGTACTGCAACCACCATGAACCTTTATATATTGGATACTCCAGAGTGGATTAGGCACCCTGAAATGTAGGTGTGTATATATCAGTAACAGTAACACAATCTGTTAGTGTTCATGATATAAAATATAGTGACTAATTGCTTTCTCACCAGTTCTCCATTATAGTGTGCATAATGTTAAAGAATTGTATAGAATCCTCACCTCTGCAATGCTTTCCAGCAGAGGACAGTGAATATTCTTAACGTTGCCCGTCAACTGTAGTGGGTTCTGCACAATTCAAATGAAGACCATGATGGAGTATTTCTGTGTTCCTCTCTGTTTGATAAAATACATTAATTACTATATAACCATGGATATGCAGTATAGTTCAACAACATTTCAGCTGGGATATAATCAAGCACTCACTTATATAATAATAATATAAAGGGTGCAAGAAGCTTTCTCCGCTAGAATCTCAAAAGCCAGAGAGAATGTCATATCAGCAAGGGCAGTTGCTAGCGCAGAAATCCCTTTGGGAGAAATTCCTATACAGGAACGTAAAGAGAAATTTACTTTCTCAACGGTCTCAGAGGAGGAACTATTACTGGTAATGGCTAAAATGAAGCCTACATCTTGTGCTGAAAATATTTTACCGACAAAGATTATCCTGGATCACAAAGAACTTTTTGTGCCCATATTGACCAGGATAGTTAACTCATCCTTCAGTGAGGGCTTAGTTCCCAAAGCCATCAAGGAGGTCACGATAACGCCACTGGTGAAAAAGGCGGGTCTAGATCCAAAAGAACCTAGCAATTTAGGTCCTATGACCAATTCCAATTTCATTCTGAAGATCCTGGACAAAATCGCTACTAACCAACTGCAAAAACACGTGGAATCTCTGTAGATATTACACAAGCAACAATCAGGCTTTCGAGAAGCCCACAGCACTGAGTCAGATATGCTTGACTTACAGACCCACATGTTGGAACTTATTGATAAAGGCAAATCAGGAATACTTATGCTGCTCGACCTTAGTGCAGCTTTTGACTTGGTAGACCAACAGCTACTTCAATCAGTCCTGGACAAAATAACTGGCTGTACCACAACAGCACTGAAATGCTAACCTCCTTTCTAGAAGATAGGAAAGCAAGAATAAATTGGGGTGATAAATTCTCTGAGGAAACTCCAATTTTGTTTGGAGTTCCCCTGGGAGCGGGCCTATCCCCATTACTGTTTAATCTATACATGAGAAGTCTCTGTAACTTGCTAGAAATCATCGGTATTCTTCACAAACTACGCCGATGACACTCAGCTTATCTTTGATATGAGTGGACGCCATGGCACCGACAGCGCTAAAATAGCAGAGGTCTACAATGTTATTGACATCTGGATGCAAAAACATTGGATGTGCTTTAACAATACGAAGACAGAATTTATGATCTTCGTGTCTCGCCAGGCAAGAACCAAACTTGGAGCTGAGTACAAAGCCTTCTCCATTAAAGAAGCCATCATTCCAGTAATGCCCCAAGTAAAAACGCTGGGGATGATGGTAGAAGCATCTGTTGGCTCGGAAGCACAGGTCAACTACCTGCACAAAAATAATGCGTATTACCTGCGTCTATTAGGAGCCTTAAGACCCTTCATCAATGAAGAAAACACTGCAACGATTGCAAGAGCAATTATAATGTCACGCCTGGACTACGGAAACGCCTTGTTGCTGGGAGCTACTAAGAAAGAACTTCAAAGGTGCCAAGTAATGCAAAATGATGCTGTCCTCTGTGTAAAGGAAATTAAAAAAAGAGACCATATATCGACAGGTAGAAAGGGCTTCACTGGCTCAAAATAGAAGACAGAGTCAAGTTCAAGGCTTTGACGACAGTCCATAGATGCCTTTTTGGAGAGGCACCGAGTTATTGTAAAAAACAATTCCCAATGTTTGTCCCCCGGAGATGCTTGAGATCAGCAGATGCAGGTCTTTTGAACATTACCGGGGCAAGGCTGGTGTCAGGACGGGGCAGATCTTTTCCGGTCCAGGCCGCTATTTGTTGGAAAAAGTTACAAGTTACCCTAAAACAAGAGGGTAACATCTTAGTTTCAGAAAAGCACTGAAAACCTTCCTATCAAAATAAACCGCCAATTTTCCAAAGTCAGACTTGCGGCCATGATAGGCCAGCGAGATCCATGGGGCCAATTGTAAATCATGCGTAAACGGTTCTACCGCGCCCTGATCCCCGCGGGCTTTCGGTGTGTTACAAGCATACAGACATAGACATGGACATAATCTATTGCCGTAACTGGCAGTGTGCATTCTCAATACAGCACCACAAGCTGTGTGTGTAATTCAAGAAGAGTTTTCTCATCATAATGGTGTCCTTACGCTTCCATCTCTATTCGAGCAAGCAAATAGATTAGTTAGTGACTCCCTAACTCTCACTGTTATGATTCTTAAACTTACTTCGATCTCTCATGTCAGTCGCAGATAATTTTCGCGGCAGGTGCCGTAGCTAACAAACGCCTGTTTCTAAGCAACAAGGTAATACATACACACAAACACCTGGCGCGCTAACACTGTGTGCGGGATGACGTATCAACGTGGGAATGTTGGGAAATGTAGTAACATCAATGTATCGCTGTGAGTCAGTGCATTACGGCTCATGTTGTTTTTTAAGTATTTCGTGTGGATGTATATGCCGTTTTGCTACTTCCAATCATTTCTTCAATATTCTTCCCTCTAAATGGGTAAAACAATTCGATTGATGGTGCTTACTGGTACATAAATTTGACTTATGTATGTTCAGCCAGGAGTTCAGCAGGGGAGAGGAGGAGAGAAAGCAGAAGCAAAGAGGAAGGTTTTAAGGTGCCTCAAGAACCGGAGATGGTTCTCCTCAAAATTTAGGGCGGCATGGAGGCTGTTCCAGAGGGATGCCCCAGCCGAAGAAAGAGATCTACCACCAACTCGTTGCTTGGAGAAGCGACTGACCCTGAGGGAGTTGGAAGCGGATGAGCGAAGAGCTCGAGAAGGAAGATATTTAGCAAGAGAGAGTTGAAGGTATTGAGGCCCCAGGCCCTAAAAGGACAATGCAGAGGGTTTTGAATGTAATCTTCGCAGCCACTGGGAGCCAGTGCAGAGATTTCAGTCCTGGAGAGATAGGATCCCTGGGCCTGAAGCCAAGGACAAGTCTCGCAATCCTGTTCTTCTTCAGTTGCAGAGGGTGGAGAGTAGAGGCAGGCAGATTTAGAAAGAGGCTCTTGAAGTAGTCCTGCCTAGAGAGAACCAGAGCTATGGAGACAGTGAGCTTCTGGGGGAAGGAGCGGACAGCAAGAATACCTTTGAGGAGGTGCAGCTGGTGTGTGAGTTCTTAGAGTCGTCAGAGATATGAGGGAAGAAGGAGAGTGTGGAATCGAAGATGACCTCGAGGTTTTTAGCCTCGCAGGTGGGAGCAGGAAGAGGGCCAAGAGAGGCCGGCCAAAGAGTGATAGGAAAGGAGGGAGTGGATGTGCCAATTAGTAGAATCTCAGTCTTACTGGCATTAAGGCAGAGATCATTGGTGGCACACCACTACTTGATAGCAGACAGAGAGTCAGAGATGAGAGAAGGAGAAGAGGTGGCTGAAGGTAGCCTGAAAATGAGCTGAGTGTCATCTGCATAGAACTGAAAGTTGGGGCAGAGAGCAGCAATGCAGTGGGGAAGAAGTGCCAGGTATTGGTTGAACAGCCAGGGAGAAAGGTTAGACCCCTAGGGAACACAACAGGCCTCATTAAGATTTCCCTTAATTTGCCTCATTACGACTTTACGATTTTTAATTACGACCCAGGCGGTCCGGGTTCCCAGAATGGGGAATTACTGGGCCATTCCGAGTTCGGAGGGCCCGGTAATTCCTCCCTCCAGGAACCTGGGCCTGGACCTTCCCCATTCCCATTTCAGCCTCAATAGGGCTGAAATGGGAATGGGGGGAGGGAGCAAACAATGGGCCGATTACGAGCGGCACGTTGTTTGCTCCCTCTTCCCCTCGCGGGACCCGGTAAGCATGCCTGGTTTGACCAGGCGTTACTTACCGGATCCCGCGAGGGGAGCTTGTAATGAGGCAGAACGGGTTTAACGGGTCCACCTCCTTTAGCGGGTCCCGTTAACCCATTCCGCCTCACTTGTAATGAGGCCCCACAGGTAGAAATAGAGATAGAGGAGAGGAAGGACCCAAGTTGGACCTGGGAGGGTCGATCAGAGAGGAAAGATGTCACCTGACCGGTGATACCCAGGTTATCACGGAGACAGTTGAGCAGGATGACATGGTTGACCATATCAAAGGCAGAAGAGAGATCAAGTAAGATGAGGGCACAGGGGGTGTTGGAATCAAGGTTGAAGAGCATGTCTTCACAGATGTTCAGGAGAGCAGTTTCCGTGCTTCTGGCAGCTCTGAAGCCAGACTGATGGCCATGAAGACAACCAACAGATTCAGTGTGAATATTAAACTGGGAGATGGCCAGCTCTTCCAGGAGTTTGCCCAGGAAGGGAGTGATGGAGATTGGGAGATAGTTAGCTGGGAAGGACAGGTCGGCAGAGGATTTCCTGATGGTGCACAAGAGAGTGCTTGTGGGGGGGAGACTCCCGTGGCAAAGGAGTCATTTTAGAAGTCGGTCAGAGCAGGAGCCAGGGAGTCAATGTGGTCCTTGATGGTTTTGGAGGAACAGGGATGAACCTGTTTTGACAAGACTTATATAGATCGGACTTGTCTAGAAACCTCATCTGGGGAGAACAGGGGAAAGGCAGAGAAGGAGGGAGGAGAGGTGGCCAAAGAAGGGCCAGAGGAAGAGCAGGGAGTAGAGGGAGGTGGGGGAAAGGAAGAGAGGACAGGATGTCCTGAGTTTTAGAGATGAAATGAGAGGCCAGAGCCATGCAAAGGGCCTGGGAGGGAACAGGAGAGGTAGAGACTGCAGCAAGATTGGCAAGTTCCTTGCAAATGATTTCGGCCGAGTTGTTAGATGCCGCAGAGATGCATGCTTGGATGTGAGCTCTCTTCTTGGTGCGGACAGGGAGCCGGTATTGCCTTTGGAGCAGGCGACAGGCCAGTTTGTCAGAGGATGTACCGAAGCAGGCCATTTCCTCTCAGCCACCCTGCACTTGCATTTGAGGGTGATGAGGTCTGAGTCATACCAGGAGTTGCACTTGGCTTTGGGCTTCAAGCAGATACACATAATAAGGGCAAGAGCATCGAGAGTATCGGATATGGCAGAGTGGAGCATGGACAGGGCTGTGTCAAGGTGTGAGTCAGATTAAGGGTGACGGGGGAGGTGAGAAAGTGGTGGTGAAAGCTTCAACAGACACAAGCTTCATGGGTCGGATAACTGAGAAGTTGGGTGGCAATGCTGGAGTTGACTTGGCCTGAGGGGTGGAGAGAGCGAGCTGGGAGGAAAGGAGAATGTAATCACTTCAGGGGAGAGGTTTTTCCCCTTTCTGTAATAGCTTAGCAGGTGAAGAAAGATGGTCTGGAGGGTTGTTCACCACAAATGCCAAAGGTTTAAGAAATAGTTCTAAACCTTTCAGCCATCATACCTTTCTTTTTGCAGATTTCATGTATAATATGATAAGTCATTTATAACGTGCCTGTACACAAGTGTTTCTAGGCAAGATCATGTAGATCAGGAGATTTGGCCCCTTTTCTTTTTTTCCAAATGCTCGAGACCAGACTCTTAATGTAAGTCCTGTATGTGCTGCTCACTGATTTTCCCAGCTGTCTTGGCCACTGCTTAGTGCTGCTGAACTCACAAATTGGTTACAGAAGACACACAAACAAATAATTTACAAACGAAAATAGACAATAGCAAAGAAAGGAGTTGTAGACCCTGCGGCCTGCTCCTCAGGTCCCCACCGCAGAACCTATGCATGTCACTCTGAGTGTAATGGTGGCATTTCTTCAAGATTCATTCAATGACAATATCGGTCTCCAAATACCTAGGCCGGTCCCCTCCTTTGGGATGGCCCTGGGGATTGCCCTGCAACTGCTGAGCTCATTCTACTTCAAGATATTTATGTTTTCTCTCTGACCACTGTTAGCAAAGCCTGGGGTGGTTCTACCAAACATGCATCCGAGAAAATGAGTCTCGCCCAGAGGAAGAGAGTGACAAATTCATAGATTGAGCAGAGAGAGTAAGAGAAAGATCAGGTAGAGAGAAGGGGATAGATCGTCATATGATGTTCTAGCTATAATTAGTAGGATGTGTATGTATGCAGTCCAATGCCCCCAAAACCATATGCTCCAACCTGATCAAGTAGAAACCATTTGCAACTGGTTGTCTGTACCACTGTGATTCCAGTCCATCCATCTGTCTAGAAGTGCAGAGTGATCTGCAACTGTTGCAATAATTTGCTTTGCATAGGGAAATGAAATTAAATGAAATATTTTATTTATATCGCACTCATACACAAGTGTTTCAGAGCGCAACCAGGCAAAGGGAAGGGAACAGGGTAGAACAAAAATAACAATCTTTTAAGGCCCAGTGACATTAAGAGCGTGCAAGTGCATTGCTAAGGGAAAAGGGGGAAAGTGCTTGGAAGGGGGGAGAGGTGGAAAGTGCGGAACAGAGGAGAGAACAGAATAAAAAAATAAGTATTATAAATAAATAAATAAAGGTGGTAGTGCAGCCAGCAAGTGCTAGGTTAAGTAGATAGGGGGTATATGATAAGTGCAGAAGAGAAGTGGGTGGGGGACTGTATGGGTACAGCTATAGACTCCAGTGGAAGGGGTGGCCCGGAGGTAGTGCAGGAGGGTGGCAGGGTGTGCAGGTACCTTGGCCCGAAGGTTAGAGGGTGGCCATGTTCACAGTGCCGAGAGAGAAAACAAATCAGCAGGGGAGAAGAGGGGCAAAGGCTGAAGCAAAGAGGAAGGTCTTGAGGTTCTTCCGGAACCAGAGATAGTTGTCCTCAAATTTCAAGGTGGCAGGAAGGCTGTTCCAAAGGGAAGCCCAAGCTGAAAACAGAGTTTTACCCCAGCTTGTTTCTTTGATAATCAACTGACACTGAGTGAGTTAGAAATAGAGGAGCAAAGGGCTTGAGAGGGGAGTTATTTATGGAGGGATAGTTGAAGGTATTTTGGACACAGGCCCCAGAAAGCCTTGTGGACAATGCAGAGGGTTTTAAATGTAATCCTTGCATCCACTGGGAGCCAATGAAGGGAATTCAGAGCTGGAGAAATGCGATCCCAGGGCTTGAGACCAAGGACAAGTCTCAAAGTCCTGTTCTGGATTAGTTGTAAAGGGCGGAGAGTGGAAGCAGGTGGATTTAGAAATAGCCTTTTACAGTAGTCCAAAGTAGAGAGAACCAGAGCTTGGGAGACAGTAAGCTACTGGGGGAGGGAGAGGAAAGACAGATTACCTCTGAGGAGGTGCAGTAAGAAGTTTGACTTTTTAGAGATGTCAGAGATGTGTGTGGAGAAAGAGAGTGTTGAGTCAAAGATGACTCTAAGGTTCTTGGCCTCGCAGGTAGGGGTAGGAGGTGAGCCAAGGGAGGCCGGCCAGAGAGTGAGGAGAAAGGATGGTGATGGTGTACCAGTGAGGAGTATCTTAGTCTTGTTGGCATTTATACAAAGATATATGATATGATATGATAGGTTGTTTATAGCGCGCTTCATACCCAGAGGTTTCTGAGCGCAGACCCGGGGATCGAATCTGTGCTGTGGTGCTCGGTGACATCTTGCTTCCAAGGCGAGCACGTTGCTGCTGAGCTAACCTCCGGAGATCATTGGCGGGACACCAATTTTGAATGGCGATTAGGCAATCAGAGTTGCGGGAAGGAGAGGAGAAATTAGAGCAGAAAATGGAAATGCAGTAGGCAAAAGTTTCCAGGTATTGGTTGAAAAGCCAGGGCGAGAGGTTAGACCCCTGGGGAACACCAGAGGATGAAAGGGAGATAGGAGATAGGAAAGACCTAAGTTGTACCTGGGAGGGTCGATCAGAGTTGAACGAGGTCAGCCAGGCCAGAGCCTGATCGTGATACTCAGGTTGTCATGGAGACGGTTGAGCAGGGTGGTATGGTTTACTGTGTTGAAAGCAGAGGAGAGATCAAGTAGGATGAGGAAAGAGGCAATGTTAGAGTCAAGGTTGGAGAGCAGATCTTCATCGATGATCAGGAGAGCAGTTTCCGTGCTTCTGGCAGCTCTGAAGCCAGATTGGTGATCATGGAGAGAACCAACAGAATCGGAATGAAGTTTAAGCTGAGAGATGGATAGCTTTTCCAGGAGTGTCATGATGCCTACCCCCGGGCATCTGCACCAAGCCCATCAGCCCCGGGAGCAGGCATCTAGACCTTTAGTAAAACCTCAGCAGCCCCGGCTAGGGGCTATCTGGGTTCAGTCCTGGCGCCTTAGGCGCCAGGCTCATAGTAGAAATCAGTCCTGGTGCCTAAGGCGCCAGGCTCATAGTCATTACTTACATCAGGCAGACCATGCTGCAAATGACTCCAATCCAACGTGAAGCCTGAAAGAGACTATTTTATTGCAGGGACTATTTTTTACTTGGTGTGGTTCTAGGGACTTCTTACCTGGGACTACTTTTGAGGCTATTTAAACCACGCTCGACCAGCAACACACGCTTCGCGTTATTCTGCATGCAGCAGCGTAACGCTTACTGTGCCTGCAAGTCAGCTTCCAGACCTCTGCCACGCCTGTCCTGAATCCGGAGCTCCTAGAGGAGAAGGGAAGTAGAGGCAAGATTAGAAAACAAACTTTATAACAGTTTGTTACCTGATTCTGGAACCATCACGCCTCAGCACCTGGAAAGGACATTCTTTCTACACGCTTCGCATCGCCAGCTGCAGCGCCGCACCATACTCACCGGTCCTCACAGCACCTTTCGATCCGGCGCTGCCTCCATCATTTCTTTGCCGGGCTCCGGCATCTGGGGACAAAAGAAATAACCAGGTGAGCTGAGTGAGCCAACAAATACAATATCTCTTACCACCATAGACTTACCTGATTTACCAACGGAGGCATTATTCTTTAACTCTTCACATCTTCAAACCCGCATCTGAAAACGAAGAGAAAATAACACGTTAAATACATGCAACATTTACCGGACAGCATCGGGTAATACAGACTCTTACCTGAACGCCATCTACCGCCACAAGACCATCTTTTCTCGAACTCCACTGAAAGATAGAAAGGAATGGGACAAGAGTGAACATCGGACATATTGAACTCTATGAACTCTATACTTACTGATCTTCGCCAGGAACCTCAGAGTCAACTCTCGCCCGGAACTCCCCAACGCCTTTCAACCAGTGAAGCAACTGGTGTCTATGCGCCCTTGCAATCCACGCAGGATGGAGAGCTCATCTTTCAAGAATATAAGGTTAGAGTACTGGAAGGGGATTTCGGAGGTGATTAGTGGGGAGGGCAGGGAGGTGCCATCACTAGAGTCCACGGGTGGCAAAATCCTCTCTCCACTTGCAGGAGAATCTTTCTACGGGTCCAGCAGACGAGATTAGGAGGGCCAGTCCAGTCTGTCATCTCGGTACTACGCATCACGTTGGTGGAGGCCGCAGCAGTCCGGGCCCGACCGACGACCCTGTGGTAGCCAGGTGAGCGTAACAACGAGTTTACCCAAAAAGTGAGTAATGGAAATTGGCCAATAGTTAGCCGGACAAGAAGGGTCAGCTGTGGGTTTCCTAAGGAGAGGATGCACAGGGAAGTGCTTCAGAGGGGAGGGGAAAGATCCAGAGGCAAAGGAGAGGTTGCAGAAATCAGCAAGGGCTGGAGCGAGGGTATCGATGTGGTCCTTAATGGTTTTAGAGGAACAGGGATGAACCTGTTTTGATGAGGCTTTCATAGATCGGACTTGTCTAGCGAACTCATCAGGGGAGAAAAGAGGAAAGAAGGAGAAAGAGGGTGGGGGGTAGCTGAAGGAGGGTCAGCAGGCAGAGATGGAGGGGGGAGAGAAGGAGGAGTAGAGTAGAGAGTGGACAAGATCTCCTGGGTTTTAGAGATAACGTGAGAGACAAGGGCATTGCGAAGAGCTTGGGAGGTGAGAGGAGGGGTGGAGATTGCAGCAGGATTGGTCAGCTCCTTACAGATTTTAAAGAGTTCGGCCAAGTTGCGAGATGCTGCAGAGACACAGGCTAGAATGTGGACTCTCTTGTTGGTGTGGACAGAGCGTTGGTATTGCCTTTGGAGCAGGTGGCAGGCCAGTTTGTCAGAGAACAAACAAGAAGCCCTCCATTTCCTCTCATCAACCCTACACTTATGTTTTAATATAACTAGGTCAGAGTCATACCAAGAATTGCACTTCGCTTTGGACTTCAAGCAGATCCTCATGACAGGGGCAAGAACATCAAGAGTAGCAGAAATAGAGGAGTAGAGCAGGGACAGGGCTCTGTCATGGTGTGAGTTAGCCCTGGGTGGAGGGGCGGGGGCAGAAGGTGGTGGCGAAAGCCTCAACTGACACACGCTTCATGGGCTGGAAATCTGAGAAGGTGGTGGCAGTCTTAGGGTAGGCTTGGCTTGAGGGCAGAAAATTGAAAGATGAGAGGAGAGGAGGTAGTGATCATTGAGGAGAGATGAGTGGTGAGGGGAATAGAGAGGGGGAGGCCAGAGGATTTCAAGACATCAGGTGTGTGACCAGCAGAGTGGGTCGGGCCAGAGGGGAGGATAGAGAGGGAGAGTGAATCAAAGAGGTCGCGAAAGAGCACTGACAAGGGACAGGGACAACCAAGATGGATGTTGAGGTTACTAAGGAGGAGGAGTTGAGTGGTTGAGGCCAGGATGGAGGACAGGAGGGAAGAGGGAGGCCAGGAGGGAGGAGGAGAGGTCTGCCCACTGAGAGAAGTATGCATAAGTATGCTTGTGTTGCGCACACGCACACACCTACGTATGCTGCTCATCAGAAATGTATTTGGGTGTTACACATACCTTGATTAAACTACAAATGCTTGGAAACATCTCATTAATAATTTTAATGACTGCAGAAACTGTGAGGGGGCCTGAGATTAATGGGCACGGGTAGTGCTCTTGTGGAGGCCAGCCTCATTTATTGACACTCTTGATGCACTAAACCTATCCCTTCATATGAAAGGTCGAACCCACTCTAGAGGGCATACCCTAGATGCTATCTTCAGTTCCCATGACCGGATTCATCTATCCACCTCCACACCACTCATCTGGTCCAATCACTGTCTCATCCCTTTCTCCATCCTCTCCCCTGCCCCTCCCCCTACACCCTCCTGTCCACCCACCCATGACTTCAAATGCTGGAACAAAGTAAATATCCTTTCTGACCTTGCCGAGGCCCTACTTCTTAGATCCCCTACAAGGCCCCCTCCAGACAGATCCTTAACCATCGACTCCTTCCACTCTTGGCTCAATGAATCACTAATTCCTCACACCCCCTCGCGCCCGGCTTCCTCACGCAATGGACCATTCACCAAATGGTTCACGCCCAAACTGAGGAATGCCAAAAAATAAAATAAATCTCTGGAACGCAAATGACGAGCATCAAAAACCGATCTCAGCAGATCCACTTTCGACTTGCACCATCGCAACTACAAATCTGAAATCCAGAAAGCCAAAAAAGCCTATTACAACAATCGGACTCTCATCTGTAGAAACCGTAGCAAAGAACTCCACAGAATCATATCTGAATTCATCAAACCAACTTGCACTTCTACTCAATCTGCCCCATTGCAATCGCTCTGCGACTCCCTCTCCCTACACTACACCAGCGCTCTTGATAGGATGACCCCCCTTAACCACAAACTGTCCCTCCACCCAACATCCGACCAATCCAACAACCCCGCCACACCCCCAACCCATTTCCCAATTCACCCTCCTTCGACTCATCCAGACCCATCTCCAGAGATGAGTTTCTTGACCTACTATCTGCTAGCAAACTGTCTGGCCCCCACCCTTGACGCCTGCCCCGCCTCAGTCCTAAAAGAGATATTCTCATCCACCTGCACAGTAGAACACGCAAGAACCATACAAAATGACTTCCTCAGTTCAAAATTGTGCATGTCAAGCCTCTTCTTAAAAGCCATCCCTCGGCCCCCTTCACCCTAAAAACTACAAACCCATCTCGAACACCAGATTCCTTGCAAAATTCATCGACTGGACAGCATACTCCCAACTAAACGTCTTTGTTGAATCCAACAACCTCCTCGACCCCGCACAATCAGGCTTCAGACCACTACATGGAACCAAAACCACTCTGACCTCAATCTGGGGCGATCTCAAGATCATTGCAGGCTCTGAAGGATGTGCGGCACTAATTCTCCTCGACCTCTCTGCAGCCTTTGACATGATTAACCACTCAATCCTCCATGACCGTCTCCACTCCCTTGGAATCCGTGGCATCGCTCTCAAGTGGATCGCCTCCTTCCTCAGCAACAGGAAACAAATAACCCACCTCTCCCCCTTTGTCTAAACTGCTTGCTCGGTTGATACTGGAGTACCGCATGGCACATGTCTATCTGCTCTCCTATTTAACCTCTATATGTCCACCCTTCCTGGGTTCATCCGCTTTCACAATATCTTGTGCTACAACTACGCTGATGATACCCAAATCATCCTTAAAATTCACAACTCCCAGTGCGACCTAGAAGCCTGTCTCCTAGATATTGACTGATGCATGACAATAAACCATCTCCTCCCCACTAAAACCAAAATCATGGTGTGCGGCAACACTGCACTTCTACCGCGTCCACTCCCTTGGCCCCCTTCCCTTGGCCAACCCCCCTCCACTCCGTCATAGTAAAAAACCTAGGCTATGGACTCTGGCCTAACCCTTTCTCGACAAATCAACAATGTGCTAAATGCTGCCCCTACCATCTCAAATTCCTCAGGGGCATTTTCCCTACCTCTCCTACCTGAACAGACTTGCCGCTGTTATGACTATTGTAATGTCGAGACTGGCCTATGCCAACTACCTATACGTAGGAGTCCCGGCTTACCACCTTAATAAACTTCAAAGAGCATAAAAAGCTGTCGCTAAACTGCTCCTCGCCCTGAGTCCAAGGGACCACACCTCTCCAGCACTTGAACCTTCCACTGGCTCCTAGTCGGATGAAGGGCCACCTTCAAGACCATGTGCATCACTCACCGTGCAGTGCACAAGACCGGCCCATTATACCTGCAAGTTAAGTTAATACCTTACCTCCCATCCACACCCTAAGATCAAGCATTCCCCTCCTTTTAGTGATCCCAACCACTAACTCGGTCAGAATTGGAGGATCCACCTTCTCAGCCTTGGCCCTGACTCTGTGGAACTCGCTTCCAAAACACATTCAACACACCCAGCACTATATGACATTCAGCAAAGTACTAAAAACGTGGCTCTTCCTATAACAACTACCACAATTTTAAAGATGCGACTGAACTTCCAACGACACAATGACTAAACCCACATTGGGACCCCAACCATGCCACCAATGAATACGCCCACTGATCTGGCTATAGACAACCGTATCCCTGAACACTGAATAATGATCTCCACGGATCATAACTCCTCTAATTCCCATGAGAACGATATACCCCCAGCCCATATAATGTCCCTGTGATGCCGCTGTGCACCCCCTTTGTGCCAGTGTGTCGCATTGTACACCTACCCTCCTGTTCCTGTGATGTTGCTATGTATACCTCTATATTACTCTCCTCTCTAGCTCCTGTGATGTCGATGTATGCCCGGGAGTGTCCGCGTACCGCTTTGTAGCCTGCTGTTCTCCATAATGTTGCTATATATCCCTCTGCCCCCTGCCCTGTTACTGTAATCCCATCCCTCTATCGCGGTGTGCCTCTTCATGCCTGTGTGTCACTATGTACCCTGCCCTCCTGTCCCCGTCACGTCGCTATGTATCCCTCTGTACTGCCCTACCCTCTAATTCGCTGTGTGCCCACCATGCCAGTGTGTCATGGTGTACCCTGTCTTCTTGTTCCCCATGATGAACAATAGCCCATGAACACCTCATCACTCTAATAAAATGCAGCTATATCCCATGAAAAACCGGCGTAGCTGCTCACATAAGCGTCCTACAGGCTTAACGCTGCCAGAACCCAGTCCGGGTGTCCACCCACCAGACTGCACACATTCAACTGATATCGCAAACCAACACGCCTAACGCTAGGATGCAGCTACCATAAGGCAATTACATCAGATGCAGACATAACTGGCGCTCCCGCGCACCCTCTGATACTTTTTCTCTCTACTGACCTGGACTGCGGTCCCTGAGGGCTTTCAACCTACCAGCGCTTTGAGATCATACCAATGATATATAGAGCGCGGTGTCCAGTCATAATATCGAATGCAATATTTTCGAAAGTCAAAATGTCGAAAAAAAAATGTCGAAAATAAAAATGTCGAATTACAAAAATGTCGAATTTTTTTCGATATTTTTTCGAATTAATGTTTAAATAAATAATTAATTAATTATAGTTTATAAAACATATTTTTTTTAAATGGTTAAAGGTATATCCATGGTGGGTGGGGGGATGGGGAGGAGGGGGGGGGGGTTGGGGTAGGGGTTTGGGATGGGGTTTTTTAATAATTAATTATTTAATTAATGTTTTATTAAATACTTTTTAAAAAAAATTAAAGGTATATCCATGGGGGGTGTTGGGGGGGATGGGGAGGAGTGGAGGGTTGGGGTAGGGGTTTGGGATGGGGGTTTGGGTGGGACCCCCCCAATAAAAAACGTTAGTATCTGTGACATTTTACATAGTTATTTTAACATTAGTTTTTCGATTTTTTTTTCGACATTTTATTTTCGAATTAATGACTTTTTCTATTATATGTATGTGTTTTCGACATTTTTGAATTCGACATTTTTTTTTGACATTTTTGTAATTCGACATTATTTTTTCGATATTATGACTATAAACCATAGAGCGCTATATAAATTCCAAATACCATAACATAACTGACAGGGACTCTAAGGGCGAGGTTGGCTGTCATACTCTTGTACTGCTGCTCGTTAGCCAGCCTTGCAAAGACGCAGAACTGAAGGCCCCAGTGGGTGTTCTTTCTGACTGGCAGATTTGATCAGGAAGTGATGGCTTTGAATACCGAAGCTTGAGCTGAATTACTCTACATTTTCTGGTGGAGTAGTCTAAGGAACTCATGGTGGCAACAGTAATGATAGATACAAGTGATCACGGTTCAAGGGTGTTTATTTAAACAATATGCAGGTTTGAAAAACGCCTAATCTATCCTAAATCTAAGAGGGGAGCAAGCTTACACCATCAAATGAAAAATAAGGCAGTCCTTGCGGCGTACGGTCAAAGTAAAAGGGCCTATACTAAAAACAACTATTGCCAGTCTTTACAACTAATATCGAAGGAGTGTGGGAAAGTGTTTTCAATAAAGAAAGAAGGGTTCTCAAATAATATGTCAGGATGGGCTTGAGCGAGGGGTCTCCTTTCCCCACATTTTGAGCACAGGATAGGGTGGCAGTACACTGTGCAGCACACGCTCGAGCTTTCCAAGCATGAGCCGACAGTTCCTTTGCAAGTAGCAGGTTCTTCCTTGGGCAAGTGTCCTCTCTATAAAAAGTCTCTTTCCTCTTGGGACCGGACGAGTTCCAAAAATAACAAAACAAAAGTTCCTTTCAAATGTTCAGTGTGTGATGCCTTCACCCCTGTGCCCCCATCCTCTGGATACAAGCTCACAATGTGTTTCTAACAGTATCAGGACCTTTGAGGTTTACGTATCTTGTGGTTCCAAGAGTCTGACACAACAAATGGTGTCCTTTCTCAATTGATCTCAGGGTGGTACTTTGTCACCCATGGCCCCCCTCTTCTGGGCTTTGACCCATCTTAGATGTCAGACTCCCTCTGCCGGGTTCACTCTGGATTGTATTCCAAGTTAGCTCTGTAACCAATCATCTCTGTTAGATTCACTATTTTTAATGTCCTTTTAACCAGATCATGGTGAGCCTCCCTTTCTTGGGTTCACCCTTGTCAGCACTACTGTCCATTGAGGCATCAGACTTCACCTCTTTTATACACAATTTTGGGGTGTGGATCTTCACCCCTGGGTCCCCCTCTTACAGGCGCGACCCCTCTTGAATCTCAGTCTCCCACTGCCGGGTTCACTATGGCTTTTCACACAATTTTAGGGTGATGGTTCTTCACCACTGGGTTCCCCTCTTCTGGGCGCAGACCTCTTTTGATGGCATCTGTGTGCCAGGTTCACTCTTGCCAATCCTCTCTCTCACCATGCGGGATTTGTTTCCTTTAGCTTTCAATTACTTGCCGGTCAAAGACTTTCGACTGTACTGCAGATGTTACTCAACCTCTGTAGGACCACTTTGACATTCTTGCGGCTCTTACATGGCTTTCCGATTCTTGTAGTTTCAACCCAAAATAAAGGGGGGTCAGCCAGAGCCTTTCACACAAGCACCCACGTGGCACCGGAACACCCTGCACCTGGTCTTGAAGGTTTTATTTGTGTCTTGTAGTTTCACCAATGGGCCTCCCTCTGTCCGGCCCAGAACCTTCTTGAAGTTCTTCAAGGTTCTCCCTCTGCCGGGCTCGCACCCTTCTTCCCAAAAATCAAAATGTTAACCAAAAGATTTTGAGACTATAGAGTCCCAGAATGCATTGGTGTCATGAGCACTGCTCCCGAGAAGCCAAGTCAAGCCCAGCATCCCCGGAAGCAGGCTCACGACCCTCGTCCCCGGCTCCAGCAAACCCCTATTGGGGCCCTTTGGACCATGTCCTGGCGCCTCTGGTGCCAGGCTCATAAGGAACCTCAGTCCCGGCGCCAGGGGCGCCGGGCTCATAATTCTTGCAAAGGTGCTTGGGTGGACCTACCTGTAGCAGACCATGCTGCATACTCACCTTTGCAAATGCTGGCAGGATGACGTCCCCAGCCTTCTGCTGGGAGGAACTATTCCCTGAACTGGGACTACTTTCTTACCTGGGTGGGGCTGGTGCCACTCCTTAGCTCTGGAACACAGGAACTCTTTTACCTGGGCGAGGATGAGGAAGAAGACACCCAATCACTCCAACACTATTTAAACCACACCCGATTGGGAAAACGTGCTTCGCGTTATTCTGCATCTGCAGCAGGACGCTCACCGAGTCAGCTCCAGCATTCCAGTGACATCTCCAGCTTCAGCTCAGCAACCTGTGGAAGAAAGAAACGAGCACTATACTTACCATCCAGGAATCCAGACACCGGCAGAACCTGCAAGCAAAAGAAACATAAGGTTAGCAAGTTGCAACACGTTCGCAGCCGCGCTCGCTTACCTGATCCATCTGTGCTTTCACAGATTCTTCGCGGCCTTCTCTTCAGCAGCCTATCGGCACCTGTAAAGACAAAGAACATTGTTAAGTAGGAATTGGGTGAAGGCGGCCGCATTTACTTTTCTTACCTGCTTTTGTGCGCGTATTACGATCTCTTCAACCGCAGCAGCCTGGCACCTGAAAACAAGAAAAGACATTATTTAAGTGCCATTAAAGACTGCAAGAAAGCCTAACACTTACGTGTTTCCCCAAGTGCATCCGCAACTGGGAAAACGCCCGCAAGGTTCCGACACCTGCAAATAAGAAAAGAACATTGTTAGAGGTGCTATAAAAAGGTCACAGATCATTATACTCACGCACTTCGCACATGCAACGGCAACGGACGAACAACGCCCGCAACATCTCAAGACCTGAAAACAGAAAACAAGGGACATTATTGAGGTGTCATTGAAATTACCATACCTACGTACAACCGCACGTGTCGCGCTCTCAGTGACCACGCCCTCAGCATCCAGGCACCTGAAAAAGACAATGCAAAGACTTCATTAAAGGTGCCCATCTCTTCAAGACTATAAACTCTTTATACCTACTGGCATCCGCTCGTGCAGTAACGGCGGCATCACCTTTTGACTTCTCAGCACCTGTGCCACTTCTAAGGCCACAAAAGACTTTGAGGACCTCCAGTGACGTAACTGGAACCCACGCACCCCTGCATAAATCGCAGGTTGGAGAGCCCAGCATTTATACGCCTAAGGTGAGAGTTCACCAGGACATTGGACTTTCGGAGAGTAGGCGATTAGTGAGGAGGAAGTCCAGCCAAATGGTCATTAACCCTTTTTTCTCTTCCGCCTGCAGAAACCTTACCCTGCAAGCCAGACGGTCAATAAGAGGAAGCCCAGTCCAGAGAGTCATCCGAGCTCTACGCTTCTCAATTGAAGAGACTATAACAGTTCAGCCGGGTCCAGCGCCTCGGTGGGAATCAGGTGAGCGTTACAGAACGCGAAGCCCTCCAATAACCTCCTACCCAGGCGCTATGGAAACTTCCGACACTGATCAACTGGCCCAGTTACTAGGGGAATTAAGAGCTGAAGTACATGCTGCCCGCCAGGAAACGAATGCCCTGAGGAGGGAATTTATTATGTCCAAAGAACAAACTGATGACCTTGCCAGACAGTTATCACAAACACAAGCGGGGCAAACCCCTCTACCTAATTCAGGAGGGACCTATACCCCGGCGGCTTCAGCCAATCCTGTTCAAATCAATCTGCCCGGAAATGTGCCTTTGGCTCCGCCCGAACGCTTCTCTGGTGACCCTAAGAGGTTTGCGGTGTTCATAAATCAGTGCCGATTGCATTTTCTTTGTAGACCAGCTGCTTTTCCGACTGATCAGACTAAAGTAGCCATTGTGCTTTCGTATCTTAGCGGCAGCGCCGCTGATTGGTTGATCCCTCTGGTTACACAGGATGACCCGATCTTCCAGGCCAATATGGAAAGACTTTTCGCAAGACATTCCCAGGGGCAGGCCCTGGACAACGAACTCCTTTCCCTACGGCAGGGCAATCTGGATCTTCTGGCTTATATTGCGTCATTTAACAGACTAATCGTAGAAACTAGATGGCCCGAGGACAAGAGGATCACGCTTTTCCACAGGGGTTTGCGTGGCGATGTCATGATCTCTGCTTCCAAAAGGTCAGGGTTTTCCCAACTCCCTTGGAAGCAGATCCATAACCCAGGTTCCGAGTGCCAACCAGTCCCAATTGGGACCTTTTGGACCCAGTCCTGGCGCCAGTGGCACCAGGCTCATAAATATGCCCAGTCCCAGCGCTGGAAGCGCCGGGCTCATAATGCTTGGGTGGACTTACCTGCAGCAGACCATGCTGCTTACTTGCCTGCCAGTTGAGCCTCTGATCCTCTTCTGTTAGGAACTACTTTTCCTGTTGGGTGGGGCAGGAGCCACTCCCTAGATTCAGAACACTGGAACTCTTCTGGAAAGCAGGAACTCTTTTCTTACCTAGGCGTGGCTGTGGAAGGAGACACCTAAGCACTACAGGAGGCTATTTAAACCACACCCGATGGATGAATCTTGCTTTGCGTTATTCTGCATCCTCTGCAGCAGAACGCTCATCGTGTCTTCTGCATCTGATCCTGGGCCTAAGGAAAAAGGCTTACCATCCTGAATCCAGTCTTCAGCAACACCTATAAAGACAAGAAAGAACAGGTTAGCATTACGGTCTTCAGTGACAGCTCTTCACTTGCCTGGTCCATCGGCTGTCACCAACACCTCGCGCTGCATTCCGGCATCTGAAAGACAAAGGCTTACCTACTCTTCGTGCGCTCCGGAGGTCTTCACACTGCATTCCGGCATCTGAAAGACAAAAGCTTACCAACTCTTCGCACGCTCCGGAGGCCTTCGGCGCTGCATCCCGCATCTGAAAGACAAAACAAGGTGCGTTTAAAGACATTGGGGAACTTTAATACTCACGTGCCATTACTCCTTTCCACATCTAACCCAGTGGGTATTCCGGCACCCTGCAGCCGCTCCGAACTTGTACCTGCAAAATAAAAAGACAGTTAGAGCGCATCGTGAAGCAGGCAACAAGCGCTTACTTACGTGCTTCCAGACGCTTCTATTCATCACACGGGCTCCATCTTCAACTCACTTCAGCCCGTCATCCGCCATCGCCGGAACCCTGCAAAACAAGAAACATCATTACTAAAGACTTTAAAGACATTAGAATTACTCGAAACTTACCGTTCGTGCAGTAAACGACGGACAGCAGTCCTCTGAAGTCAAGAGGCCTGCTCCCCTTATCCAGTGAAGAAACTGGTTACAGCACCCTGCCCCGAGGCAGATGGAGAGCACGGCGTTCACTTACCTAAGGTGAGAGCGTTAACCTTTGGGGTTGTACAGGAGAAGAGAAAGGGAAGAAGAGAGAGACATTCAATAACCCAGTTCCTTAATCCCATATTTTCTATCTGCAGACATTTTACCCTTCGAGTCAGACATACAGTGCACAGAGGTCCAGCCCAAAGAGCCAGCCGTGTGTTACACATCACCTTTGAAGATACGGTATACGCCCAGTCAAGACCGGCGCCTCTACGGGAATCAGGTGAGCGTTACAGAACGCAAAGCCTACCACAAAACTCCCGTCCAGGCGCTATGGAAACCTCGGATACCGACCAGCTAGCCTAGTTACTTGGGGAACTAAGGGCAGAAGTGCATGCAGCCCGTCAGGAAACGAACGCTCTAAGAAGGGAACTGATTATTTCCAAGGAGCGAACAGATGATCTCGCTAGACAATTGCTACAGTCACAAGCCGGACAGACCCCGTTACCCACTTCTGGGGGAAATCTTCCTTCTACATCCTCTATGAATCCAGTGCAGATCAACCTACCTGGGAATGTACCTCTGGCTCCGCCCGAACGATTTTCTGGTGACCCAAAGAGGTTTGCAGTATTTATCAATCAGTGCCGGTTGCATTTCTTATGCCGGCCAGCAGCCTTTCCAACTGATCAAGCTAAAGTAGCTTTCGTGCTTTCGTACCTTAGTGGCAATGCGGCAGACTGGTCGATCCCTCTAGTAAATCAAGATGATCCGGTCCTCCATGATTTTCAAGCTTTTCAGCTCAGTATGGAAAAACTGTTCGCAAGACATTCACAGGGGCAGGCCTTGGACAATGAGCTTCTTTCGTTGCGACAAGGTAATCAAGACCTTTTGGCTTATATTGCGTCTTTCAACAGACTGATAGTGGAAACTCAATGGCCTGAGGACAAAAGGATTACGCTGTTTTATAGAGGTCTACGTGGAGAGCTCAAAGATGTGTTAGCCCAAGTAGTGAATCCCCCACAAGATTGTTCGGACTATATAGACTTAGTCGTTCAAATAGATCACAGACTGCAGAACAGGAAGGCCGATCGTTCCAAGTTTGATGCTCGAGTATTTTCCAAACCGCCAACTCCTTCCAAAGGAGTAGACTCTGGGGAACCCATGCAAATAGGGGGTCTGAAAGGTCCTCTAACACAAAAGGAGCGGGAAAGGAGAAAACAGTTGCAATTATGCCTCTATTGCGGAAACTCAGGGCACTTTCTTCGAGACTGTCCGGTGAAACCTGCCAAGAAGGCAGTAGGAGCTGCAGTTACCAAAGTTACAAACTCTGAGCAGGGAAACGACCTCGCCCGACAAGAATAGAGGTCCTCTTGCCGAGCGTGAAAACCAGTTCCGTGACCTCGCATTTCGTGATACCTATGGTCCTCATTAGCCCTGATAATCCGAATCGATTACAAGCAATTGAAGCTTACGTCGACAGCGGTGCCATCGGCAATTATGTGGATCATGAAATGGTTTTGAGGATGAATCTAACTCTTTGTCCCAAGGCTGTAAAGGACGTCATTACTACGGTGGATGATACAGAGATAGCCTCCGGGCCAGTAACGCATACCACTCAAGAGGTGACGCTAGTAAGTCAAGATGGACACCATGAGAAGATTGTGTTCGATGTGATCAAGGCCCCTCAGTTTCAGATTATTCTAGGAATACCTTGGTTAGAGAAACACAATCCTCTGATCGATTGGCGAGCAAGAACGGTCCAGTTTCCAGAATGTGTCTCTACTTGTCACCCTCCACCTGGTGTTGCACTGGCAGCAATTTCTTCAGAGACTCCCCAGTTACCTCCCGAATACCTAGAATACCAAGATGTTTTCCGGAAGGATCAGGCTAACTCTCTACCTCCTCATAGGTCTTATGACTGCCAGATAGACCTGATACCTGGATCTACTCCTCCTTGTAGTAGAATTTATGCCCTCACCGAGCCTGAGAACCTTCACCTTCGACAATACCTGGATCAATACCTGGCAAATGGGTTTATTCGTCCTTCCAAGTCCCCTGCTTCTTCAGCTTTGTTCTTCGTTCCAAAAAAGGAAGGAGACCTTAGAACTTGTATAGATTATCGCTCCCTGAACCAGATCACCGTTAAGAATAGATATCCGTTACCTTTGATCCCTGAACTCCTGGACCAAGTCAGAAAAGCATGCATATATACAAAGCTGGATCTTAGAGGAGCTTACCACTTGGTACGAGTAAAAGAGGGCGATGAATGGAAGACGGCCTTCCGCACCAAGTATGGGCTATTTGAATATCAGGTCATGCCCTTTGGACTTTGCAATGCCTCGGCCGCCTTTCAATATTTTATGAACGATGTCCTCAGAGAGCTCATAGATGTGTGTGTTGTTGTTTACATTGACGACATCCTCGTTTATTCTTCATCGGAATCTGAACATCGGAAACACGTGAAAATGGTCCTCGAAAGATTGCGTCAACACAAACTTTTCGCTAAGTTGGAAAAATGTGTTTTCAACGTGACTGAAGTTGAATTCTTGGGATTCATATTATCACCTGGCGGAGTGCGTATGGATTCAAAGAAGGTCAATGCAGTTCTCAAATGGCCATCACCATCCTCCGTAAAAGGTGTGCAAAGCATGTTAGGCTTCGCTAACTTTTACCGCAGGTTTATCCCCGAATTCTCTCGAATAGTCCAGCCCATCACTGCCTTGTTAAAGAAAAACAAACGTTTTGAATGGTCTACCGAGGCGGAACAAGCTTTCCAGGATTTGAAGACTAAATTTATCTCTGCACCAATCTTAAAACACCCTCGCCCCGAACTCCCCTACATCGTGGAAACTGATGCTTCAAGCCTTGCCATGGGGGCAGTTCTATCACAAAAGGACCCGGTAACCAATCAGTTGCATCCCGTGGCATTTTGGTCCCGCAAATTCTCGCCTCCTGAAATCAATTACACGATTACTGACAAGGAACTTCTGGCTATCAAGTCTGCCTTTAAGGCTTGGCGGCATTATCTGCTGGGGGCCCGACACACCGTTACTGTGATTACGGATCACCGAAACCTGCAATATTTGAAAACCGCAAAAGCCCAATCCTCTAGACAACTCCGTTGGGCATTATTCTTTGCCGAGTTTGACTTCATAATTACCTATCGACCTGGTACAAAGAACGGTAAAGCTGATGCCCTTTCTCGGATGGGAGTGGAAGAACACTTGATCAACCCTAAACCTGTACCAATCATTCCCGAACAAAGAATTCTGGGTGTAATCGCCACAGAATCCATAGAGGAAGTTAAGGATAAAGCCAGGCAACTTGTAACTCCAGCAGACATACAGAATTGGCATCTGCAGGGAAAGGACTTTGCAGTAAAGGACAACTTATTGTATTTCCAAGAACGATTATACCTACCCAGCACAGATTTACAGAAAAAAGTAATCTCTTGTTATCACGATTCTTTAATGGAAGGACATCCCGGTATGGCCAAGACCTCAGAAAAGATCAAGCGCTACTTCTGGTGGCCGTCTTGGAAAAAAGATATCAGAGACTTTATAATGTCCTGTGGAGTATGCGCCCAAAACAAGAGTCAAAAGGAAAGACCAGCAGGCCTCTTACACCCTATTGACATCCCACCTCGCCCTTGGCATACGCTTTCTATGGACTTCATCACCGATCTACCTCCATGCTCCGGATACAATACGATTCTAGTAATCGTGGACTTATTCTCCAAGATGGTGCATTTCATTCCGCTCAAAGGCTTGCCAACAGCAGCAACTCTGGCCCGAGAATTTCTCGAAAACATCGTCCGACTGCACGGTTTTCCTTCGGTTCTAATTTCGGATCGAGGTAGTCAATTTATTTCTCATTTTTGGCGAAGTTGCTGTCGGTCGGCTCAAATTGATGTGAGACTATCGACCAGTCACCACCCTCAGACCGACGGACAAACCGAGAGGACCAATCAAACTCTGGAACAGTATTTACGCTGCATGCTGCAACAAACTGAAAAAACTTGGAAAGACATCCTTTGGATAGCCGAATATGCCTACAATAACTCTGTCCATTCGGGAACTGGGAAAACCCCGTTTTTTCTTTTGTACGGCAGTCACCCTCGAACCTCGGAGTTGGATCCCCTCCAAGATCTTGAAACACCAGCAGTAGACTACCTGCATTCTACAATCACCCAAGCCTTTAAGGAAGCTGTTTCTCACCTTCAAAGGGCAAAAGAACAATACAAGAAAGGAGCAGATCAACATCGGAAGGAAACCCCTCAATATCAAGTAGGGGATCAAGTCTGGTTATCCACCAAATATCTACCTCTAAAAGGGCCACGCACATTCAACCCAAGATACCTTGGTCCCTATTCCATCACTACCATAGTAAACCCAGTAGCGGTCAAGTTGGGCTTGCCCCCGCACATGAAGATAAATCCGGTCTTCCACGTCTCTCTATTAAAACCCGTGCAACCTCAAACCCGACTAACTAAATCTCCAAAACCTATCCTACTTGATGGAGAACTCAAGTTTGAAGTCAAAAGCATTCTAGACTCCAAGATCTCCAAATCTAAACTATTTTACCTAATTGACTGGAAAGGCTACGGCCCCCAAGAGAGATCCTGGGAACCTGCTGAATATGTCCACGCTCCTCGCCTAATCAAAAGATTTCACCGAACATTTCCTGACAAGCCAAAACCCCCGGAGAAGCCCGGTTTGGGAGGGGCCTTGAGGGGGGGTACTGTCATGATCTCTGCTTCCAAAAGGTCAGGGTTTTCCCAACTCCCTTGGAAGCAGATCCATAACCCAGGTTCCGAGTGCCAACCAGTCCCAATTGGGACCTTTTGGACCCAGTCCTGGCGCCAGTGGCACCAGGCTCATAAATATGCCCAGTCCCAGCGCTGGAAGCGCCGGGCTCATAATGCTTGGGTGGACTTACCTGCAGCAGACCATGCTGCTTACTTGCCTGCCAGTTGAGCCTCTGATCCTCTTCTGTTTGGAACTACTTTTCCTGTTGGGTGGGGCAGGAGCCACTCCCTAGATTCAGAACACTGGAACTCTTCTGGAAAGCAGGAACTCTTTTCTTACCTAGGCGTGGCTGTGGAAGGAGACACCTAAGCACTACAGGAGGCTATTTAAACCACACCCGATGGATGAATCTTGCTTTGCGTTATTCTGCATCCTCTGCAGCAGAACGCTCATCGTGTCTTCTGCATCTGATCCTGGGCCTAAGGAAAAAGGCTTACCATCCTGAATCCAGTCTTCAGCAACACCTATAAAGACAAGAAAGAACAGGTTAGCATTACGGTCTTCAGTGACAGCTCTTCACTTACCTGGTCCATCGGCTGTCACCAACGCCTCGCGCTGCATTACGGCATCTGAAAGACAAAGGCTCACCTACTCTTCGTGCGCTCCGGAGGTCTTCACACTGCATTCCGGCATCTGAAAGACAAAAGCTTACCAACTCTTCGCACGCTCCGGAGGCCTTCGGCGCTGCATCCCGCATCTGAAAGACAAAACAAGGTGCGTTTAAAGACATTGGGGAACTTTAATACTCACGTGCCATTACTCCTTTCCACATCTAACCCAGTGGGTATTCCGGCACCCTGCAGCCGCTCCGAACTTGTACCTGCAAAATAAAAAGACAGTTAGAGCGCATCGTGAAGCAGGCAACAAGCGCTTACTTACGTGCTTCCAGGCGCTTCTATTCATCACACAGGCTCCATCTTCAACTCACTTCAGCCCGTCATCCGCCATCGCCGGAACCCTGCAAAACAAGAAACATCATTACTAAAGACTTTAAAGACATTAGAATTACTCGAAACTTACCGTTCGTGCAGTAAACGACGGACAGCAGTCCTCTGAAGTCAAGAGGCCTGCTCCCCTTATCCAGTGAAGAAACTGGTTACAGCACCCTGCCCCGAGGCAGATGGAGAGCACGGCGTTCACTTACCTAAGGTGAGAGCGTTAACCTTTGGGGTTGTACAGGAGAAGAGAAAGGGAAGAAGAGAGAGACATTCAATAACCCAGTTCCTTAATCCCATATTTTCTATCTGCAGACATCTTACCCTTCGAGTCAGACATACAGTGCACAGAGGTCCAGCCCAAAGAGCCAGCCGTGTGTTACACATCACCTTTGAAGATACGGTATATACGCCCAGTCAAGACCGGCGCCTCTACGGGAATCAGGTGAGCGTTACAGGCGAACTCAAAGACGTCCTAGCCCAGGTCGTGAATCCCCCTCAAGATTGTTCAGAGTACATTGATTTAGTGATCCAATTGGATCACAGACTACAAAACAGAAAGGCAGACCGCTCCAGGTTCGAAACTCGAGTATTCTCTAAGCCACTAACTCACACCAAAGGAGTTGAAGCCGTAGAACCTATGCAAATAGGGGTCGTAAAGGGTCCCCTAACCCAGAAAGAACGCGACAGGAGACGACAATTGCAGCTATGTCTCTATTGTGGAAATTCAGGACATTTCCTCCGAGATTGCCCGGTGAAACCTCCGAAGAAGACAGTGGGAGCTTCTGATAAGAATTCCGAAAAGCCCGAGCCGGGAAACAACCTCGCCCGACAAGTGTAGAGGTCCGCTTGCCGAGCGTAAAAACCAGTTCTTTGACCTCGCACTTCATAATGTCAATGGTCCTCATAAATCCAGAACGACCGGATCGTTTGCATGCCATTAAAGCATACATTGATAGCGGAGCGATTGGAAATTATGTAGACCGCGAGATGGCTTCCAGGATGAACCTACCCCTTTGTCCTAAGGTAAATAAAGACGTCATTACCACAGTGGATGGTACGGAAATAGCCTCCGGACCGGTAACCCATACCACCACAGAAGTGACGTTATTAGGCCAAGATGGACATCGGGAGGTAATCGTGTTCGATGTGATCAAGGCCCCTCAGTTCCAAATAATTCTGGGGATCCCTTGGTTGGAGAAACACAATCCTCAAATTGATTGGCGAGCAAAGACGATGCAGTACCCAGAGTGTGCACCTACTTGTTATCCTCGACCCAGTATTGGCCTAGCGGTAGCAACATCCGAAGGACCGCAATTGCCTCCAGAGTATCAAGAATTCCAAGATGTCTTTCAGAAGGAACAGGCTAATACCCTGCCTCCCCACAGATCTTACGACTGCCAAATAGACCTGATACCTGGAACCACTCCCCCTTGTAGTAGAATTTACGCCCTTACCGAGCCTGAAAATCTTTATTTGCGACAGTATCTGGACCAGTACCTGGCCAATGGATTTATCCGCCCATCAAAGTCTCCTGCATCCTCGGCTCTGTTCTTCGTACCTAAAAAAGAAGGTGACCTTAGAACCTGTATTGGTTATCGTGCCCTGAACTAGATAACGGTAAAGAACAGATACCCCCTACCTCTGATTCCGGAACTCCTTGACCAAGTTAAGAACGCCTGCATTTATACAAAGCTAGATCTCCGGGGAGCCTACCACTTGGTACGGATTAAAGAAGGCGACGAATGGAAGACGGCATTTTGCACCAAGTATGGACTATTTGAATACCAAGTGATGCCCTTCGGACTATGCAATTCACCAGCCGCTTTTCAGTATTTTATGAATGATGTCCTCAGAGAACTCATAGATGTTTGTGTAGTCGTCTACATAGATGACATCCTTGTGTACTCATCTTCAGAAGCAGATCATCGGAAACATGTTAGAGCCGTCCTTGAAAAACTCCGCCAACATAAGCTTTTTGCTAAGCTCGAAAAATGTGTTTTTCACGTCACGCAGGTCGAATTTCTAGGCTTTATTCTGACACCCAAAGGAGTCCACATGGATTCGAGAAAGGTGGACGCTATCATCAAGTGGCCATCACCTACTTCCGTGAAAGGTGTCCAAAGCATGTTAGGTTTCGCCAACTTTTACCGCAGGTTTATTCCAGAGTTTTCATGAGTGGTGCAGCCCATCACCGCCCTCTTAAGAAAAAACAAACATTTCGAGTGGTCAACAGAAGCAGAACAGGCCTTTCAAGAGCTAAAACCCAAGTTCACCTCAGCACCCATACTGAAACACCCACGCCCAGACCTCCCTTACATCGTTGAGACCGACGCCTCCAGCTTAGCAATGGGGGCGGTTCTATCACAGAGAGATCCGGAAACTAACCAATTGCACCCCGTGGCATTCTGATCTCGCAAGTTCTCGGCGCATGAAATTAACTACGCCATCACAGATAAAGAGCTTTTAGCAATTAAGTCTGCTTTCAAGGCCTGGCGGCACTATCTCCTTGGAGCCAAACACACTGTCACGGTAATCACCGATCATCGAAACCTACAATACCTGAAAACCGCCAAAGCTCAGTCCTCCAGATAGCGTCGCTGGGCACTTTTCTTTGCCGAATTTGACTTTGTAATTACTTATCGCCCCGGCAACAAAAATGGCAAAGCGGATGCCCTTTCCCGGATTGGAATGAGAGATAATATTGTCAATCCTGAACCTGTGGCAATAATTCCAGAACAGAGAATCCTGGGCCTGATTTCTTCACAATCCATCGAAGATTTCGAAGCAAAAGTTAAACAACTTGTGACCCCTTTGGACTTACAAAACTGGCAACTGAAGGGAAAGGACTTCATCATAAAAAAAGACCTGCCTTATTTTCAGGGACGACTATTCCTACCACATGCCGATTTACAAAAACAGGTAATCTCTTGCTACCATGATTCCTTGATGGAGGGCCACCCAGGCATTGCCAAAATCTCGGAAAAAGTCAAGAGACACTTCTGGTGGCCGTCATGGAGAAAAGACATAAAGGAGTTTGCGATGTCCTGTGGTGTGTGTGCCCAAAACAAAGGTCAGAAGGAAAGACCAGCAGGTCTCCTGCATCCGCTAGACATCCCGCCACATCCCTGGCATACCCACTCCATGGACTTCATCACCGATTTACCCTCCTGTTCCGGATACAACACTATTCTAGTAATTGTAGATTTGTTTTCTAAAATTGCCCACTTCGTTCCACTAAAGGGCTTACCTTCAGCTTCAGTTCTAGCACGGGAATTCCTTGAAAATATTGTAAGATTGCACGGCTTCCCTTCGGTTTTGATCTCAGATAGGGGGAGCCAGTTTATCTCTCACTTTTGGCGAAGTTGCTGTCGTTTAGCTCAAATCGATGTGAGACTTTCAACCAGCCATCATCCCCAGACCGACGGACAAACTGAGAGGACAAACCAAACTCTGGAACAATATTTACGTTGTATGCTACAGCAGTCGGAAAGTAATTGGAAAGAAATCCTTTGGATAGCCGAATATGCTTACAACAACTAGATCCATTCAGGAACCGGAAAAAGTCCCTTTTACATTTTATATGGGATTCATCCTCGAACCTCCAATCTCAACCCGCGCCAAGATCTTGGAACGCCTGCCGTGGATCAACTTCACAATGCTATCACTCAAGCTTTCAAAGAAGCGACAATCCACCTACAACAGGCTAAAGAACGGTACAAAAGGGGAGCAGACCAACACCGAAGAGACGCCCCTCAATACCAGGTTGGAGATCAAGTTTGGTTATCCACCAAACATTTATCACTTAAAGGACCTCACACCTTCAACCCAAAATATCTGGGACCATATCCAATTACAGCCATAATAAACCCAGTGGCTGTCAAATTGGGTTTGCCATCCCACATGAAAATACATCCAGTGTTTCACGTATCTCTACTAAAACCTCTGCAACCTGGAACCAGACTGAATAAACCTCCAGAGCCTATTCAAGTAAATGGAGAACCTGAATTTGAGGTTAAAAACATCCTGGACTCCAAGATCATCAAGTCAAAATTATACTATCTGATCGACTAGAAGGGTTACAGACCTCAAGAATGATCATGGGAACCCTCTGACCACGTCCATGCTCCTCGTCTAGTCAGAAAATTCCACCGAACTTTTCCCAATAGGCCAAAACCTCCAGGGAAGACAAGTTTGGGAGGGGCCTTGAGGGGGGGTGCTGTCATGAGCACTGCTCCCGAGAAGCCAAGTCAAGCCCAGCATCCCCGGAAGCAGGCTCACGACCCTCGTCCCCGGCTCCAGCAAACCCCTATTGGGGCCCTTTGGACCATGTCCTGGCGCCTCTGGTGCCAGGCTCATAAGGAACCTCAGTCCCGGCGCCAGGGGTGCCGGGCTCATAATTCTTGCAAAGGTGCTTGGGTGGACCTACCTGTAGCAGACCATGCTGCATACTCACCTTTGCAAATGCTGGCAGGATGAAGTCCCCAGCCTTCTGCTGGGAGGAACTATTCCCTGAACTGGGACTACTTTCTTACCTGGGTGGGGCTGGTGCCACTCCTTAGCTCTGGAACACAGGAACTCTTTTACCTGGGCGAGGCTGAGGAAGAAGACACCCAATCACTCCAACACTATTCAAACCACACCTGATTGGGAAAACGTGCTTCGCGTTATTCTGCATCTGCAGCAGGACGCTCACCGAGTCAGCTCCAGCATTCCAGTGACATCTCCAGCTTCAGCTCAGCAACCTGTGGAAGAAAGACACGAGCACTATACTTACCATCTAGGAATCCAGACACCGGCAGAACCTGCAAGCAAAAGAAACATAAGGTTAGCAAGTTGCAACACGTTCGCAGCCGCGCTCGCTTACCTGATCCATCTGTGCTTTCACGGATTCTTCGCGGCCTTCTCTTCACCAGCCTATCGGCACCTGTAAAGACAAAGAACATTGTTAAGTAGGAATTGGGTGAAGGCGGCCGCATTTACTTTTCTTACCTGCTTTTGTGCGCGTATTACGATCTCTTCAACCGCAGCAGCCTGGCACCTGAAAACAAGAAAAGACATTATTTAAGTGCCATTAAAGACTGCAAGAAAGCCTAACACTTACGTGTTTCCCCACGTGCATCCGCAACTGGGAAAATGCCCGCAAGGTTCCGACACCTGCAAATAAGAAAAGAACATTGTTAGAGGTGCTATAATAAGGTCACAGATCATTATACTCACGCACTTCGCACGTGCAACGGCAACAGACGAACAATGCCCGCAACATCTCAAGACCTGAAAACAGAAAACAAGGGACATTATTGAGGTGTCATTGAAATTCCCATACCTACGTACAACCGCATGTGTCGCGCTCTCAGTGACCACGCCCTCAGCATCCAGGCACCTGAAAAAGACAATGCAAAGACTTCATTAAAGGTGCCCATCTCTTCAAGACTATAAACTCTTTATACCTACTGGCATCCGCTCGTGCAGTAACGGCGGCATCACCTTTTGACATCTCAGCCCCTGTGCCACTTCTAAGGCAACAAAAGACTTTGAGGACCTCCAGTGACGTAACTGGAACCCACGCACCCCTGCATAAGTCGCAGGATGGAGAGCCCAGCATTTATACGCCTAAGGTGAGAGCTCACCAGGACATTGGACTTTCGGAGAGTAGGCGATTAGTGAGGAGGAAGTCCAGCCAAATGGTCATTAACCCTTTTTTCTTCCGCCTGCAGAAACCTTACCCTGCAAGCCAGACGGTCAATAAGAGGAAGCCCAGTCCAGAGAGTCATCCGAGCTCTACGCTTCTCAATTGAAGAGACTATAACAGTTCAGCCGGGACCAGCGCCTCCATGGGAATCAGGTGAGCGTTACAATTGGACCGGTTTGCTCCCACTTCGTTGCTCATCGAAATGGCACTTCTTGTCATTGGGAGCTGCAGGAGCCAAAAGGGGAGGTTTGTAGGAGGTCTGGGTCTCTACCCGTGCCCCTCAGAGCCCTTGGTTCGCCTGCGTGGCCCAGGGGAGGAGATTAACTGTTGGTACTGCCAGGCAACCCCAGCTGCCCCTGGTCTTGCCTTCTGGAAGTACAGATTCCTCCTCCACACTGCAATCGCCAATCTGGTAGCAGAGCCAGTGTTTGGGTGGTTTTCTCCTTCTCCTTCTCCTCCACGTCTCCCAGGGTCTCTACAGCTCACTAAGGATCTCTCTCCAGCACCTTCCAGCACCTTCCAGCACCCCCTTCCAGCATCCCTTACTCGCTCACAATGCTGTTCCTGGCTCTTGATTTTATACTCCCAGCTAGAGTTAATTGGAGTCAGGTGTGAATAGTTGTCCCTCCCTGCCTGACTCTGCCTGACCTTGTTATTGGGACAACACAGAGACTGCTCCTAGGAATGCATTGCCCATTAATTCCTATGGGTAATCCTCATGGCTGCCATCTGCATCTTCTTCATCCCAGTCCTTGTGGATTTCATTAAGGGAATGGGATTATGGGATTTGTAGTGTTCTGAAGGGGTAACATTCTTATTGGGTTTTAGAGGTAATTTGGAGTTCACCTGTTGTTTTCTCTGTCTTTTCCGTAAGGGAAATTCCTGGAGGGGATGTGATTTTGGTGACAACATCCCATAAAGACTGCTGGGATATCGTTTGGGGTGCATTGGAATAAATGGGGTACCGCGTCTCGCCCAAGGGTGCTCCTCTCACAGTCTCCACTGACCCCCTCCCCAGGTGATCCTCCCCTGCTCCTCCAGCCCCAGGGTTGGGATCCAAGAGCGATGGCCCTCCCCTGGCCACCAGAACAAAGGATCCCTGGGAATAACATGGGAGAAACACCTCAGGTTTCTCACAGTAGTCGCAGTTTGGAAGATATTCTTGTTCTGTGTAACTCTGCCACTGTTAAGGGCCCTGACATAGAGGGCCTCCAATAAAGAATTTGCCTTAAAACACAATGTCGTTCCATAGTTTAAAATGAAGGGTGTGGTGTGTGTGTGTGTAATAAACATAACTTATATACAATCAATGTTATTTCAGAACAGCATTTCATAAAAACATAATGACCATTCACAAAACAGTAGCAAAAACAGATGGTTAAAAATAGACCATTCCATTAAGATTCATTAAAACTCATTGTGGTTGACATTCAACATCATACTGAAACATAGACTGCAGGCTAATCAAGCGACTAGAAACTCACTTCATAAAAACACATCAATGATTCGTAGAAACAAATGATAGTTAAGAAACAAGCCATTCTACTAACGGGCTTTGAAGCATAGATCCCACACCATATTATAACACAATTGGCATACAAGGATTATTCCATAAAGTGCAAGTGACTAGCTGTTCAATATATACAGCAGCCACACACAAGAATGAAAAAACAAATGAGCCTCATTACGTAAAAACGTATTTTGTGACGTGGTAATAACAAGATTTTCAATGGACATGGTAATAACACATACAAGATAACAATGAATGGCTGTCTCCAGACAGTACTATACCACTCGTTCATTTTCTTTTTCTTAAGAAGCAAGTAATAAATAAGATTTGAGATTTGTAAATCAAGTCAATCACATTAAATAAAACATTCCTCCTAATCAACGCCTGCCTCAGGTACAACAATAAGCAGCAGCTGGTTTTAGGTGCATCAGCCCATAGGAGGTGGGGCAAAGCTGGGCAACATGGAGTACATTATGTTTCTCTTAGCGCAGGGATCATGGTTCTTGCCCTGATAATGTTGTACACTGGGCAAAAGAGCATAAAACGCAAGAGATCTTCTTCTGGAACTTGGCATAGTGGGCATTGCTTTCCTTCAATATTGTCTGAGCGCCGTGAGGTGATTGCTCTCAAAGAGAGGGAAATGAATCTTGCTCTGGTCATTATAGTTCTTTCTTTCAGGTTATTTGCCCATACCAGATATTTTTGGATCATACCTGGTGTAAATATAACATGTTTGTGGTTAGATGATTTTAATAAGTCCAGCGATTCCCATCTTACCTTAATAAGTGATATCACTTGTGCTTTTAATTGCCATCCTAGGTTCACATACAGCATAGCTGGTGTAGTTAAGTATTTGTGTGCATTTATTTTCACAAAGAATGATCTTACCTCCTTTAGAGGAGGAGCCAAGTACCCCTACCATAAGCTCCGCCCCCATGTTGCCTATATGTTGGAAATGGGAAATTGCGACACGTACACTACCAGTCAGGGTACCCATACCACAGAGAATCCTTTAAACAAGGTATCCATTCAGAAAACCCTATATGCATGCACAAAGAAATAATGGTCTTCTGAAAGAAGTCTCCGAAGAAGGGTGATATGGACGAGAAATGAAGATTGCTGACGTTGTGCGAAGCAGAACTGATGCACCCTGAAATGGTATACAAGACAAAAGAACATTGACATTCTATAAGACCTGAAGAGGAGGTGTCGGGATGGAAATGAAGATGCCCATGTAGAGAAACATTAAAGAAAATACAAAGTCATTTTCAGGGGTGAAGTCCTAAAAAGTGAAGTGGGGGGACTCATTAACAAACGCAGATGCAACGTCACCAGAAATTAGCATATCAATGTGAAATATGCACAATTCCTTAAATTGGCTTTGCATAACCACCCAAATTGTCGGGACGAATGGCATTTGCCTTTCATAAAATCAACACACACAAAAAACCAAGAGAGGATATTTTCTTCTAATAGTATTTTTGAAAACGTTGAAAAGAAACCAATACCAATGTTTTCTCTGGAACAGGCAGTACCGAAATGGGAGATATCACCTATAGTTGTTTGTTATTTTTCACCAGGTTATGTAGTGCAGTGGTGAAGTATCTGCCCTGCGAACCTAAAGACAATGGTTGGAGCCCCAAGGTTGATGTTGTATCATACATTCAAAGAAGACACTCAATGTTTCTCATTTAAGCTGGGGGGGACTGAGTCCACCATCTGAAATAAGTGGGTGGACTCTGTCCACCCGTGTGTACCCTCGACTTGAGCCCTGGTCATTTAACATTTGTACAGATGCTGTGAACGCAAGTAGAGGAAGCAATCTTGAGGCTGGCTACATAGTGAATAGATTGCAGCTATGCACCAATGTATATGCATAGGAATGTATAGAACCTGGATGTTCCACGATGCACTTTAGCAAGGCTTGAAGCCATGTGATTGGAAAGACATTCAGTGTGGCACAGTTAGAAAATAACTGATGGTGAAGGAAGAATTCAAGAAAGGCTGACTGGCCAAGCACCCAGAGTCAAGGCCACCGTGAAGCTACATTGAACATGAGAAAGAAACAAACTTCTGTTTGAAGTAGAATAGAAAAACACTGATGGCGTCAAGAGTTCATCATTTAAGAGTATTTTATGAAACAAGAAGCTCGAAAACATGGACTTCAGTCACATGGTTGAGATCAAAGTAACTTTGGGGCAAGCTACACCGAAACCAGAAGATGAAACCATGCCACACTCCCTTTATTTTCCAGGCACAGAGAGCTTCTGCAAGGCCAAGTTCAAAGCCTTAATTGACTGCAAGACCACAAGAGTGATGATAGTTGTTGGGCTAATTGGGTGGGGAGGCATGACCATGTCGAACCGACATGCACCTGTGGTGCCAGCCTGCATGCTGCTAGCAGGTCGAATATTCCAGAAGGGTACAAGTGTGCAACCAATTGTAGAGGGCCACGTAACAGCGAACCCTATAGTTTGTGTAACCAATGAATCGCCGTGTATTTTGTGACGATGAAGATGACTTGCACTTGGGATGGGCTTAAGTTGTCCACCTAATGTTAGAGATCCAATCACTACCCTGTTAGTATGGAACGTATACTTATATGTTCCCTGTAAACCTGTCACTTTCCCATGTAGGTTTTTGTAGTTTGCCACATAGTGTGACGTCAATGATGATGAACTTTGACTTTAAAAGTTGCGTTTTTTATGAAATTCATTGAGATCGTACTATGCGATGTCCGTTGATGTCAGTTTTAACTCCCTGTTTCAGATAATTGCAAATAAAACAGCAGTGAATTTTGGCAACCTCCGGAATCATTTTGATTATTGATGTTTGAGTAACTTCTGCAAACCCATCCATCTCATAGTATTGCTGCCTCGTCTTAAAGCACCGAGATCTATGGGTTCACGTGGTAGCAGAGGTGGATGGTTAAAGGTCCTTCGACCCAGTAGGATTTCAAGGGTCTCAGAAATATTAGATGTCCTCTGCCATTTAGCTGTAGGACCGCAAAGCTCCCTGTGGAGAGCGGCCAAAACTAAGCTCTTGCAAGACAGAATGAGAAAGGTGGGAAGGGGTCCCTCTTTCACAGAATTCCCCTCTTGGTTTCTACAGGCAGCTGAGTTCGCCGAAGGCTACGGTGGCCAGATCAGGAGGAGACAATCCTGAGGTACAGGAGCTACAGATGAGTAGATTGAGAGAGGTGGCAAAAAGCGATATATATTTATATTAAGTGAGGAAAGTGATAACAGGAAGAAAGTAACAGAGGGTTGATGGGGTATTTATATTAATGACGAAGAGTGTCATGTAATTATGTTAATGATGAGGAGCATCATAGATTAAACCCATAATCCTATGTACAGGAACATCTAGAAGAAGTTATTCCACAATCCAAGTGGATATTTAGGCTACAAGCGAACAAGGGGTTGCTAAAGGGAGTAACTTACACTCCTATCGGAGTAAAATTTAAGGGTGAGAATAAGTAGCGATGAGCGCTAGAAAGATATATGTGAAGGCCGGGCAGTTTGTCTGTGTGTGTATTGTATGTATTTTATGTATACAGATAAAATAGCGAGATGTCAAAAAGCAACAAGTGATAGATTGTGTTAAATGAATTGAGAGTAAAATTATTGATTTCTTTAGTCAATGAGAATATCGACTGAATAGGTTGATTGAAGTAAAGTGAGACTTAGAGGTTTGGAAATGCGACGATTGGTACACACTCATAAGCATCAACAGTCGATTATGACTTATCATAATGGAGGATGTTACTCCGCTCATGCACCTGTGCAAACAGCTGCCAAAACTCGCACCCAAGCTTAAGCAGTACAGTGTAGAATGGGTTAAGGGAACATCAGATAAAATGTTCATGCCATGGCCACAAGGGGGATCATTGTCAAAAGCAGTTCTGCAACACATTACCACATACTTACATGATGCGTACACAGGAAAGAAATTGTAAAAAAAGGTTAGCTAGCCTAGAGGTATGGAAAATGTACCAGGAGGAATGGGAAGATCCGCCTCCTGAAGACTGGGTGCTTAACCCGTGTAAAGAGGGGGAGCTGAGCCTTCTGCTCCGCCTACAGTGCCTGAAGTAAATGGCGATAGTACGAAAGATGAAGGGGTGTTTCCATTAAGAGAGCTTAAAGCAACATCAGGATATAGTACTCCGACACATCAACCACCTGCGTTTAGCAGTGATGAAAGTCCAGAAAAAATCCAGTAAGGGATGTCATCTCTAAAGTCTTACGGGATAAAGCGAAAAGTGAACGACCAAATGTGACCCTAGATATAGAATGAGAAACTAAGAGATGGAAAGGAGAAAAAGACAAAGCTGATAAGATAGCGCTCATGCAGAATGAATAGATGGTTGGTCAGATATTGTTCAAACTTGATGGAAACAGCATTGATGAAGTGCAGCAAGGGGAAGATTAAGATGAGCAAGATAAAAAAGACAGGGAACAGGAGAGACGTTTGAAAGAAGACGAGTATAAAAGAAAGAGTAGACAAAGATGAGAGCAGATGTATCAGGAAGAGCAGTTACGAAAGGAAGAAAGTGTGGAAGAGCAAAGAAAATATGATAACAGACAGAAATCGAAGAACGAGACAGGCTAGAGAAGAAGAGGAAGAACCAAAATTAAGAGATAAAAGAGTGCAACGATGCAAAGACGAAGAGGCGTGTAGAGCAAATGAGAGAAGAGAAGCAAAAAGACAGGAAGAAGAAAGGGTTAGAGAAGAAGCAAAGAACCGAAGGGCATTTGAGGAGGAAATGGAACGAAAGAGAAGACACAGAGCACACAACATTGATCACATTGAGAAAGAGTTAATGGAACCACGTCCAGGTGTAGCATGGGAAGACATAGAGGAGTTCCTCCCATCGCAAGAACCGATTCCAAGACCCTCCAGGGTAAACCTAGAGGAGAATTTTGAGATAGGAAATATCACAGATAGAATCGAAAAAGCTTAGGAGATGAGGACAAAAAGTGAACCGAGAAATAAAGGTAAAGGTGATCGATCTGAAGTTGCCCAATCACGAGGCAAAGAGGGAGGCTTATGTAGTCTAAAGCATAGAGCCTTGTCTTTGGACATGCTGACTATAAACAGGGAAGAGAAGGATGACAGTCATACTATTTGGGAACAAGATATGTCAGACGGAGAAAGGGAGACCTTCAGTGGGGAGGAGGGAGCTAGTGCATGCAGCCCTGAACGATGTTTTCAGATAGACAAGGAAGTAACTTGGTCGGATTTAGACCACCCTAGAGAAAGGACGCCAGAGCCTATGGCGCACTCAGAGTGATTTAAAGAGTGATCTCATAATGACAGGGGGAAATCGCCACCATATGTAAGCAGTCTGAGGTCACTGCCAGGAAGGAGACAATCAGGAACCATGTCCCTAGTATGGAAAGGCAAACGATGGGAGCCAATTGCGATTTTGGGATTTCACAATTCCCTTTGTTAGAAAAAAGGTAGTGCCAGACCGCAGTATATTCCATGGCCTCAGATGGATAAGGACAATTTAAGAAGTAAATTCCCAAGTTTAACATCGGTGCCGGGAAATGGATCTATGAAATTGAAAAATGACAGGAGGAAACACATTAGCTAACGGGGACATTAAGGGTTTTCTAGCAGCTATCCTTGGGGAAAGGGCTGACGACATTTTGACGAGAGCAGGATACTCAAGTGTCACAGCTCAGAACATAGCGCATGACGGCACACTGTTTAATAATTGTAGGGCGGCATTCTGGAAAGCGCGTAGAGTACGATATTCTGATACAACAGATTGGAGCGCAATTATGGCATGCAAAATGCAGGAAGGCGAGGATCCGCTTGTTTATTTGTTCAGAATTTTCAAGAACAGTGGTCTTTGGAAACTCAAGAGCCTTGGGGAAAATCAATACCTGTATTCATCATATTCTGTGTCAGAGATTGCCAGAACAGGTACAGAGACAGTTTAAGAAGCCGGTGGGTATGGAGGCAAAGCCATGGCCAGAAATACAGCTGACCATTGCACATCTTTGCCGATTGTTGTAAGAGAAACATCGAAAGAAGGAAGATACTAGGAAGCTCAAGGAAGCTAAATTAGTTCTGAATAAGCTGTCAAAATATGCTATAGAAGGGTCAATGTTGACTAGCAGAGAAGGTCTAGGATCACAACAGACAACAGGCATGCTACAGGAGAATAACCAACGTCAGTTGGATCAAGAAGGAAACTGATTTATTCCAAGAGGCAGGGCAGGCTTTCAAGTTAGGGGAAGCTTTCAAAATAATCAGGGAGGATTTCAGAATAATCAAGGTGGATCTCAGAATGTGCAAAATGACAATCCAGGCATGCAGGGAGGGCAGATTAGGATATCCCCTCCTGTGTGTTGACCTGTGCAATGGCAAGGCATATTCTGAAGAGGAGGTAAAGCTTATCCTCCAGCATATAGCCCACAAAGTAGGGATGTGTTCGCCCAAGATCAGACAGTGTACCAAGCACCAGCACAGCAAACTCAACAGGCTTTGCAAACAGAGCAAGCACCATTGAATCCGCCGCAAAGGACAGTCAGAGCACGCACCCAAGCAGATACAGCAGAGAACAAACAAAGGACAGTTACTGACTCCTAGGGTAGGGGGTGTCACTATTGAGGGTCGAAATCCTCTTACATATACGTTAATAAGTATGTACCCACAATAGGACAGCTCACAGGGTGACTTGATGTGTTCAGTACTGTCAGTGACACCAAATCCTCAAGAGGAACCAAGGGTTGATGTTACCATAAGAGGCAAAACCTTCTCTTTTTTAGTAGACACTGGGGCAACTCGCTCATGTATACGAGAGGGAGAATGTTTGTTGTCTGGAAATGCCATGAATCGTCAAGGGTTCTCTGGAGCTACAAGTAGAGTTCCTTTCCTTGAGAAATTTCCAGTCTCTATAGGAGAATGTGATATCTGTTCCATTATTGTATTCGAAGCAGACGCCAGTTAATATACTAGGCCGAAATTTAATGACAAAGCTAAATATGATGATTTCCTTCACTGATGAAGGCATAGTGTGTTCGACACCAGGAATACATTGTTTAAATGTGAGTGAATTTATCATGGCATTTACTGGGCAAGTAGCATTGCAAGGAACGCCGTTAGAGCTGGACGTTTTTCATTATGGGGTGCACATTTTGTTACTGTGGTTACCTGGTTTAGTGGGAAAAATAATTAGAATACCTGATGAATTTCTGTTTAGGCCACAGATACCTATGGATGAAGAGGGGGGACAGATTTTTCCCTTAGAATTAAAGGAAGCCATAGTGCGATGAGAATTGGCTATGCTCAAAGGATTTGATGATGAGGGTAGACCATGGAGAAAATTGATTGCTATTGGGGAAGGATATAGATTGTCTAATGTCACTGATGAGGATATGTTTAAAGATGACTCGTCAGATGATGAAGTAGTGTTCAAAATTAGCATTATGTATTGTATCAGGACAGAAAGACGAGAGATCCCACAAATAATGGTAATAGTGTGGCAGCGTTCTGCATTTTTTGATGAGGATATGGGGAAAATACCAATTTCTCTATGGACTACAGGCCGTTATGATGTAGGCCTCTTAAAAGGGGTGGGAGAAGTTAAGATCAAGTTGAAATCAGGAGCAATTTTACCTCGAGCAAGGCAGTATCCCATGTCTCGAGAGGCAAACAAAGGTATTTTCATGACCATATCGGCCATGATGGAACAAGGTATTTTAGTGACGTCAGAGTCACCATGTAATACTGCAGTGTATCCTATCAAGAAATCGAAGGGTGGGTCATGGCAGTTAATTCAGGACATGAGACTGATAAACCAGATTTTAGAGGCAGAGTTTCGAATCCTATGACGATTCTATGCAGTATTCCCCCAGAAGCATGATATTTCACGGTGATTGACTTGAAAAATGTGCTTTTCTCAATCCTATTGCATAAAGATTCCCAAGATCTTACATCATTTACGTTCCATCAGACTAAACTGAAAAGCACACAGTTGCCCCAAGGGTACTGTGAATCTCCATCGATATTTAATAGGGTCCCTCTGATGGACCTAAGCAATATTGATTTTCCAAGCATTGTGTTGCAATACTTAAAAGATATTTTGATCTTTAACATAAAATAAGAAGAGTGCAGACAAGACTCGATTCAGTTAATGATTATCCTAGCAGACAAAGGATATACAGTGGAGAAGGAGAAATTGCAGTACTGTCAGGAAGAGGTTTTATACATTTAATTTTGCATGAAGGAAAGAAAGTTACACCTGAAAGAGCTGAGGCGATCATGAAAAAATGAAAACCACACATGATAAAGCATATGCAAAAGTTTCTGGGACTATGTAATTATGTTAGAGCCTGGGTATTTTATTATAGTTCATACAGAAGACCCTTGTTGCAGGCCCTGAAGAAGGCCCAGGTGAATAATGAAAAAATACAATGTACTGAGGAAATGGAGGAGGGATTTGATGAATTAAAAAAAGCAATTTGTAAAGCTCCAGTTTTAGGAATTCGCAATTATTCTGAGGTGTTCTTTTTATTTTCGCACACAAATGGAACAGTCATGACAGCAGTACTCACAGGGAGAAATACATTGGGTTACAAACCCTTAGCATAATACAGTGGTATTGTGGACCCAGTATTGCGGGGCCACTTCCCTTGCGTACAATTGCTGGCAGCAGCCGCGTTCGCTATCGATAAATCTGCAAACATAGTGATGGGGTATTCCATTACTTTATTTGTTGAGCATGCATTGTTTGCTGTTTTGGAGAAACCTAAGGGTACATTGACATCTCAAAGAGCTTCTGCTTATGAAGTAGTTATATAAAATCCAAAGATCAAAACACTCAGGTGTAAAATGGTGAATCCTGCCATTTTTGTAGCCGAACCACTGGCAGTGGATGAGCAAGTACATGATTGCTCGAACTATGAGGAGTTCTATGACGAGATCCAGAGAGTGAAAGAAAATGCTCTAGCAGCAGGGGAGGTTCTCTTTATTGATGGTTCTCCGAGGATTGATCAAACTGATGGATAAAGGCATTCAGGCTCAGCTCTGGTAAAACACACAGCCAACAGGGAATTCAAAGTAGTAGCAAGTGCGAGACTACAATCTTATTTTTCAGCACAGGCTGCAGAATTGGTGGCACTTATTGTCGCGCTCGAGAAACACGAAGGGCAGGAGGTGACGGTGCACAGTGACTTTGCCTATATGATGTCAACCATGCACACAGGGTTAGCATGTTGGAAAAGGAGGGGCTACTTCTGAGGGGATGGCACTCCAGTGCAATACGCTGCATTATTGGATAGACTCATTAAGGCACTACAACTCCCACTAGCCATCACAATAGTTGAATGTGCAGCGCATACTAAGTGAACTGACTATATTTTGCATGGATTCCAAGTCACAGACGAGGAAGCCAAAAGAGTCACATATACACCTGATATTTTTAGTTTTGATACTCCTAATGTGAAAGAGAAAATGGTTGCAATGATGGTTGTGAATGAAAGCTTTAGCTTTTGCTCGGGAGGATAGCTTAGGGGCAACGTTCTTGCCTTGGAAACAAGATGACATGGAGCAACACAGGTTCGATCCCAAGTCCGCGCTTAGAAACCTCTGGGTATTAAGCGCGTTATAAATAATCTATCATATCATATCATTTGTCACAAACTCAATTAATGGAAATTTAAGGTGGAGCTCCACGGGATGAAAAAGAATTGTGGACACGGAGAGGGTGTTCTTTATCCCCTTCGGAAGCACTGTGGTGACAAGACACCACTGGTAAACTGGTGATGCCTGTAGCCTTATTAAGGGTGGCCTTGGAACAGCTACACTACTCTGCGCATGTAACCAGGGAGAGCCTTGCAGCAACCATTGTGGAGAACTGCTTTGTACCAAACATGTCAGAACACATTGTTTTTTATATAGTTCATTGCATCTATTGTAAAAAGTTTACTGCTGGCGCACACCACAAACAGTAAGAGGAGTAATTCCTCTACCAAATGGTCCTTTCCAGCATTTACATATTGATTATATTGATATGCCACATGTTTGTAATGGATTCAGGTATATGACAGTGGTGTGTGCCCGTTTTTGAGATGTCTTGAAGCTGGTCCATGCACACATCGTATTGCCACTTGCGCTGCAAGGGTTTATGGGGAATATGTGAGGTGCTGAGAAGAGATAATGGACCCCATTTTGTAAATGAGGTATTCAAACAGATTAGCTTATATCTTAGCATTAAACATAAGTTTTCTTCTGCTTATCACCAGCAAGCGAACAGATTATGTGAGAGACTCAACGCTCTGCTCAAAGAAAAAATAGCAAAGTTGAAATTGATACTAAAGAGGGGGTGGCTGCATTGCCTACCCCTTGCTTTATATGCATTGAGAAATCAGCCTTGCTCTGACCTCCAGCTCACACCCCACAAACTAGTTACAGAGAGTATCATTGTCATTTCAGATCCAATCAAGTGGACGGGGTGTCGGTCTCAGAATACAGATGAAGACCATACAGCAACCAAAGCTAAAGAACTATGTTTACCTGAATTATCTGTTGGAGATAAGGTTCTAATATAGAATTTCACAAGAAAGTGGCACAAGCGTCGATTTAGTGGCCCTTTCATTATGAAGGACATTACTCCGCCAGCAGTTAAGGTCCAAGGAAGATGAGCTTGGATACAGCAAGGAGATGTAAAAGTCTACGCTGGAGATACCATTGCATCCCCAACCCATTCCGAAGCAAGTCAAGGAGAAGATGTTCAGCACAGCATGTGCAGACTAGATCAATGACAAGGAAGAATGACGCAAAGACTGTCTAGCAGATAGAGGAAAGTGTACATTTGGACTGTGGCTCCCCAGAAACACTATTTGTAGTTGCTATAGCAAGGAGTGAGAAAGCTATGTTTTTGAGTCACAGGGGATTGCTGACTTTGGATTGTGGAGTGCGAAACTAAATGAAAAATGCCTGATTTGGATTTTCTATTTGACGACTGGAAGATGGAGCAGTTTCCCGACTCGTTTATCACTGAATTTCGCTTTGGAGGTGCCTATGGTGTTAACTGATGCCGATGTACACAGACTACTTTTTGCTGTCTTCATTTTTATACTCGGAGCGTACCAGTTTGTTGTTGGGCACCGCACTGACTTGCGTTCTTTTATCCAAGATCCTAAAAATGGCTCAGCAATGAGATGTTCATTGGCAGTGATTATAGAACAGATCTGACAATTACCTGAACATCTCTTTGAGCTCACGAATGGTCCTATCTAACGATGAGGCCCAGAAATGACTTGCCATGGTCTTTTACTATTTGCTTCGAGTTCATCCGTATCTTGTTTGGTGTAACACTAACAGTTATGTGTTAATGAGAGATCCTATAAATCGGCCTGCAATCAGTCAATTACTTGTGGAGATTGCAGAGCAAATTCCACAACTACCGGAGCATTTACTGAGATTGCCTGAATAAAGAGTTCTTCCTTCCTTAAAGAGTAATTACAGGCAATCATGTGGTCTATTGAGCACATTGCAATTCCAGAGACTGAGCATGGTCAACGACGTATGGAGAGGCATTGGTGGTGGAGCCTAATGCATTGGTGTATAATATATGCATGTTCAGCATTTATCATTGTCTTTCTGATTTTATTGATTCACACTGTGCATTTTGTTGGCCGTTGGCCCTAAGAAAGAGAGAGTTCTGTTGGTTCTTCCTACTCCAGTCACTATTGCAGAACTAGGCACTATAAGAAGGCTAAGGCCTTATGTGATTGTTCCTACTCCAGTAGCTCATGTGAAGAAACCTATTTCTGTGACAAATATTTCTAAAATTCCTATTGTAGGAAGGACTCTTTTAGATATCATTACTCAATGCCAGATACAGGTTATTTTGGCAAGGCAAAAGCAAAGACCTAAGAGAAGTGCAAGGGAGGATGTTTATGAATTAAATGATTATTATTCAATTCCCGTATGCATTAAAACTAAGTGATTAGATTTAGGCAACTTTTAAATATCAAAGAAGCTGGCTATTATACGTCAAGTATTGATTGAAGATCGATTCGTATGACAGACTTCTGGGCTTACATCATATATTTTATGAATTGTAAATTTTAAAACTTACTAATTTTAGATATTCAGAATAAAATTATGTGTTTTTAAATTCAAATTTGTGAACTATAAATTGTGAAATTTTGTGTGTAAAGAAGAAGCTTGTTTAAATGTATAATTGTGTCATGGCCACAGGCCTTAGAACACAAAAACCACACCATCTAGAGATGGGGGAAATGGCTTACTTGACTCACTTTTGTCCCTTTGGGACTCATAAATACAGGGGCCCTGGCTGGACTCAGTCCAGGCGCTTTTGGCACCAGGCTCATATAGAGATGTGAGCAGGAACACTTTATTTCAGTGCAGGAGTGCTTTTATTTTACAAGAAATGTCCAGGTGCTGAAAGCCTGTATTCCAGAGAACATCCCCATGTGCTGACTCATCGGGTGTGGCAGGCAAGCTGAACCTGGTGGGAGTGGCTTCAGAAGCTCAGCTATATAAGCTGCTCCATCCTTAAGGCCGGTGCTTCGCGTTACTGTGCACTCGTGTGCAACGTGATGCTCACTGCTGCTTGGACCAGTTTACTTATCTTTGAAACCAGGCGTTCTCCTGCATACTCACCTCCAGGAAACCAGTGCTTCATCCCTTTATCTGCAGACTCTTCTGCTGACACCCTGTGATCATGATCCTGATGCCGCAGCAAGGCACACTGCATCCACGAACTTGGACCCTGTGAAGAACAAGAAAGACAAGGTTAGAACACCTGTCCCAGGGCTGCACCGCTTTTGAACCCGCACTCCCCCTAGTTAACAACTTACCAGCTACTGTACCGTTGCAGCTTCGTTCATCTTTCCCTCTGGCTGCTGCGTCGAGCTCCGCAGCTTCTACCGGCCGGCAACATCACCTGCAAGGGAAGAAAGCAAAAGAGCAAACATCAAAAGTGGAACCGACAACAATACAAGACAACAAACTTTACAATTCAACAAAAACAGACGAGTAAAGACAAAGGCAAACAGCAACACTTACCTGAAGTATAGTGGCTTAGTTGTAGCTTGACTGGACTACCACGTGCAAGGGACCAGTGAAGGAACTCAGTCCAGATCATACAAGCACCCCTGCCAGAAGCAGCAGGACAGAGTGCTCGCCAAAGCTAATCAACAGGAGCAGTCCCGAGCAGCATCACCTATTACCACCAGTCACCACATAAGCGCTGAGGTCGAAGTCGGAGACCAGGTGAGCGTAACAGAAAGCAAAGCCTCTTTGAATCTCTGCCTGGGCATTATGGAAACTTCTGAAACGGACCAGTTGGCCTAATTACTGGGAGAGTTACGAGCTGAAGTTCATGCCTCAAGACACGAAACCAATGCCCTAAGGAGGGATCTAATTGTGAACCGGGAGCAGACAGATGAACTAGCAAGACAAATGCTCCAGGCAAAGGCAGGCCAGGTCCCACTGCTGGGGTATGCCCCTCCTGCCGCACCTCCACAGCCCACGCCAGTACAGAGGGTTCTTCCAGGGGGGATCCCCCGGCCCCACCAGAATGATTCACAGGCGATCTGAATAAGTATGCCATCTTTATGAATCAATGTCGCCTACATTTCTTGTGCAGACCTGGGGCATTCCTCAATGATCAAGCAAGAGTGGCATTTGTACTCTCATATTTGGGAGGTAGTGTAGCGGACTGGTCAATACCCTTGGTAAACCAGGATGATCCTTTGCTTCGAGACTTTGGAGGTATCCAGTGTGAAATGGAGAAATTATATGCACACCATACTCAAGGGTGGGCTCTGGACAATGAGCTGTTATCACTACGGCAGGGTAATTAAGACCTACTAACATATATCGCTTCCTTCAATGGTCTGATAGCAGAAACTAAATGGCCAGAGGAGAAACGAACTACGCTATTTTACCAAGGCTTGCGAGGGGAACTTAAGGACGTATTAGCCCAAGTAGTTAATCCCCCGGAAAGATGTGCTGAATACATCAATCTGACAAAGCAGCTCGATCACAGATTGCAGGATCGGAAGATGGATAGGGCCAAGGCCGAGGGGCGGTCGGTTTATGTGTGACCCGTGAGAATCAAACCAAATCACATGATCAGTCCGAGCCAATGCAAATCAGAGGCTTGCGGAGGGCACTCACCAAGGCAAAAAGGGAGAAAAGGAGACAGCAGCAGCTTTGTTTGTACTGTGGTAAGGCAGGTCACTATCTCTGAGAATGCCCGGTGAGACCACCCAGGAAAGAAGTTGGAGCTACTGACAAGGGTGAAGAAGAAGAACAGGACTCAAGAATCTCCAACTCGAGTGGTGAAAAGGAACCTATGCAGACCTCACATCTAGTCATCCCTGTGCTCCTGGTAAACCACAAGCAACCATCAAAAATACATGCCTTGGAGGCATACATTGACAGTGGGGCTGTGGGAAATTACATGGACCAAGATCTGGCTACCCGGATAGGCCTTCCTCTCTGACAGAAGCAGGTTTTGGAAAACATCACAGCAGTTGATGTATCTCAGCTATCATCCGTCCCAGTGATGCATTACACTGAGAAGGTCACACTTCTGTGTCAGAACGGTCACCAAAAGGACATCACCTTCGATCTTATCAGCGCTCCTCAGTTCCAGATGATATTGGGAATGCCCTAGCTGGAGACCCACAATCCCAGGATTGACTGGCGTAAATGAGTTCTGACCTTTCCCCAAGACTGTGCCGACACCTGTTATAGCAAGGGATTCTCATTAAAAGGTCTTACCAACCCAGGTTCTTCGAAGAAAGAAACCATATTGGGCCTCACCAGTTCACTACCACCTGAATACCTGGATTACTAAGTTGTCTTTCAAAAAGAGAATGCAAACTCCCTACCACTGCACAGACCGTATGACTCCCAAATTGATTTGATACCTGGAGCTTAAGTTCCCTGCAGTCGGATGTATGCCCTAACAGAACAGGAAAACCAGCATCTAAAAACCTACCTCGATCAGTACCTGGCAAATGGCTTCATTCATCCATCCAAGTCCCCTGCATCCTCGCCCCTCTTTTTTGTGCCTAAAAAGGAGGGAGATTTCAGAACTTGCATTGACTACAGCACTTAACAAGATCACGGTAAAAAAACTGGTGCCCGTTACCATTTATCCCCGAGCTCTTGGATCAAGTCAAAAACGTGCAGATGTATACAAAACTAGACTTACGAAGGGCCTACCATCTAGTAAGAGTCAAAAGAGGAAATGAGTGGAAGACAGCCTTTTGCACGAAATATGGCATTTATGAATATCAGGCTATGCCCTTTGGACTATGTAATGCCCCGGCGGCGTTCCAATTTTTCATGAATGACGTGCTCCGTGAACTGTTGGACGTCTGCACACTTGTCTATATTGATGACATTCTTATCTATTCGACCACCAAGGAGGACCACGTCAACCATATCAGGGTAGTTTTGTAGAAACTGCAGCAACACCGGCTACATGCCAAATTGGAGAAATGCTTCTTTCATGTGACAGAGGTAGAATTCCTTGGCTTTATTCTCACAACACGGGGCATACGCATGGACACGTGCAAGGTAGACACTATCCTTAACTGGCCCTCACCGATATCCATAAAGGGAGTACAGAGTGTACTCTGGTTCGCCAAGTTTTATCGCTGGTTCATTCCTGGGTTCTCCAAGATCATCCACCCAATCACCTCTTTACTATGGAAAATAAACAATTTAATTGGTCCGCAGAGGCAGAGAAAGCCTTCCAGGAGCTAAAACAAGCATTTACCACAGCACCAATTCTACGGCATCCTCGACCAGAACTACTATATGTGGTCAAAACTGATGCTTCCAACATAGCAATGGGAGCAGTCCTGTCAAAACGAGACTCTGAAACAGATCAGATGCATCCCGTGGCATTCTGGTCTCGCAAGTTTTCAGCCCCTGAAATGAATTATGCGATCACTGATAAAGAACTGCTAGCAATTAAGGCTGCGTTCAAGGCCTGGAGACATTGGCCCTCATTACGACCCAGGTGGTAGGGTGTTAACGGCGCCGGTAGAGCTGCCAGCGCCCTTAACCCCTATGGCCTCCTTACGAGGTCTGTTTGCGGGTCCCGCTAAGGACTTCTGGTAAAACCTGGCATCTTTAGTGGAACCCGCTAGCAGACCAGGATGCTGACAACAGGCCCATCATTAATGGGCCAGTTGTTAGCATCCTCCCCATTCCCATGGGAATGGGGATGTACCGGGTCTGTGTTCCAGGAAAGGGAATTACCGGTCCCTCCAAGGTCAGAATGGCCCGGTAATTCCCCTTTGCTGTAACCCAGACCCGGTACCCGGTATGGGGGTAGCCATGCTGCTAAAAGCGGCATGGCTACCTCAATACTCGTAATAAGGCCCATTATCTTCTTGGAGCTAGACATACAGTCACCGGCATCACGGATAATCGCAATCTAAAATATCTGAAGACAGTTAAAGAGCAATCATCACGCCAACTCCGCTGGGTTCTCTTCGTCATCACCTATAAACCTGCAGTACTCAATGGAAAAGCAGACACCCTGTCTTGCATGAGTGAGGGAGAAGAGGCATTCACTACACCCGATCCCGTGGCCATCATCCCTGAAGGACAAATCCAAGACATAATTGCCGCAACCACCACTCTAGACATCTGACCTGAAACACTTGATGAGTCCACCAGCGCAACAGGAATGGCTAGGGAAGGGAGACTGGTATACTATCATGGACAACCTACCATACTACCAAGGATGATTGTGCATCCCGGATAAGAAATTACAGAATCAAATCATTGCAAACTATCACGATTCATTAGTAGAAGGGCATCCGGGAATAGCCAAAACCCGAGCTAAAATAAAGAAAAATTACTGGTGGCCGACTTGGCGAAAGGAAATTTTCCAGTTCATCGTGACCTGTGCCAGCTGTGCACAATACAAGTCCCAAAAACAAAGTCCTGCAGGTCTGCTACAACCTTTAGAAGTACCCCAGCAACTTGGCATACACTATGAATGTATTTTATTACAGACCTTCCCTCCTGTAATGGATACAATACCATCTTAGTCGTCATAGATCTATTTTCCAAAATGGCCCACTTTATTCCCCTGAAAGGTCTCCCAACTGGTTATACTCTGGCTACCATGTTTTTGGAACAGATTGTCCGGCTACACGGGTTCCCATCAATATTGATATCAGACCGAGGAACTTAGTTTGTCTCTGCATTCTGGAAAAGGTGTTGTAAAATTGCCAAAATCGACCTCTGTTTATCTACAGGCCATCAACCGCAAACTGACGGTCAGACCGAACGGACTAACCAGACCCTCGAGCAATACAAAAGGTGTATGCTGCAACAAACTGAGGATATCTGGAAGGACATACTTTGGCTAGCAGAATATGCATATAAAAACTCCATTCACACCTGTACGGGACAAAGCCCATTCTACATAGTGTATGGTCGACATCCAAGGACATCCGTTTTCGACCCACTCGAATCATTAGAAATGCCCGCTGTAATGACCTTACACAAAACCATCACCCAGGTTCTTAAGGAAGCAGCAGAGAATCTTGCCAGAGCCAAAGAGAAACAGAAGCAGTTTGCGGATCGACACCGAAGGGAAGCTCCCAACTACCAAGTCAGAGACATTTGGTTAGCATCCAAAAACATCCCCCTGAAAGGACAACGGGAATTCTGTTCCAGATATCTGGGACCCTACACTATCAAAGCTGTGATCAACCCTGCGGCCATGAATTTAGAATTAACGGCTCACTTGCGGATCCATCCGGTTTTTCATGTCTCCCTCCTAAAACCATTGAGACCAGGTACGGATCGATACTCCATCGGGTCCTGAAATAGTTGAAGGAGAACCAGAATACAAAGTTAAAAGGATCCTAGACTCTAAGATGGTCCGGTCAAAGCTATACTACCCTATAGACTGGAAAGGTTATGGACCCCAAGATCAGACCTGGGAACCCAGTGAGCATGTCTACGCTCCACGATGATTCAGGCAGTTCCACCACAATAGCCCCACTAAACGAGGGCCACGGGGGAATCCGCCCTTGAGAGGGGCCTTGACGGGGAGTGCTGTCATGGCCACAGGGTATAGAACACAAAATCCACACAATCTAGTGATGGGGCAAAGGGTCACTTGACTCACTTACCTCCCCATGGGACTCATAAATACAAGGCCAACCTGGACTTTGGTGCCAGGCTCATATAGAGATGTGAGCAGGAACATTTTATTTCAGTGCAGGAGTGATTTTATTTTACTTCAGTGCACGCTTTATTTCAGTGCAGGAGTGCTTTTATTTTACAATAACTTTTCAGGTGCTGAAAGCCTTTATTCCAGAGAACATCCCCATGTGCGGGGGGGGGGCGCTGTGGAGCAGCCCAGAAAATGGCTGCTTAGCTTGTGAGCTCTGTCTCTGCCTGCCTTTATCCACCAAATATCGATGCTCATCCACAGTGTTCCTGACCATCCAGCTACGGTCTGATTGCTGGCACCCTCCTCTCCGTGTGCCTGCAGTTTGGAGGAGAATCCGTGCTTGGGGCCTGAGATACGGCACCCGATCCTCCACTTGCTGTGTGGCCTCTTCTGCGGGGTCTCGCGGATGAGACCTGCCGCTGCCCTGCACGCGGTCGCATGGAGTGGCCACCCGCCTGAGATCACTGCCCTGTCCCCTGCCCCTGCGGGACCAGTGCCATGCAACCCGAGGTGCCTCCCGGCTGGGGATGTCGGGCCACCTTCCAGCGTCCGCCAGAGTGACTCTCCTCAGCCATCCATCGGCTTGCCTGGCAATACGCGGGTGCTGCGGCCCTGCACTGCCTGACCACCAGCTGCACCACCCGGAATGCTGGGCCGGTGAACTCCCACATCCGCAGGGCAGGCTTGTGGCCCCTGCGGCCCTCTGCATACGCAGCCCCTGGGGTTCTCACGGTGACCAGGAGGCCGCTCTCCCCACACTGCACCGCCACCGGAGCGGCGCTGCACGAACCTCCTGACTGGTGTCCTTGGCAGCCCGCTGGGCCTTGCGCAAGAGGGGCATCTCTACACTGCCCATCCGGCGCCTTCTCTACCTGGGCCACCGGACCGATGTCCTGCAACACCCGCGGGGCTGGATTGTCCCCCCTGCGGCTCTCTACATGCACAGTCCCTGGTGACCTCATAAGGATCCGCCATCTAACTCCCCCTGCACTGTGCCACTGCTGGAACGGGTGGCTGCCATCAGCGCATTGCCCTGCTGTGGGGCACAGACTACTGCCTCGTAGCCAGCCATTGCTCCTACGAATCACCGACCCGAGGGCCGGGGACCAGGCTCAATGGAGTGGGCATGGACCCTCTAGAAGCACCATAGGATGCCACGGGACACACGGGTATTGCCGCCCTAACGGCTACAAGGTGGGTGCTGGGGGTTTCCCCATATATCTCAGCTGGCGTTCCCCCCAATTGTGCTTCCACACCTCTACGGCACGGCAACCAACCCACATGGCTTTCATCACCAGGCAGGCCAACTGACCAATGCCCCTGCTAGAGGCTACCCACAGGCCAAGACTATCACTCTCTCCTAAGTGGAATTTGACCAAGGGAAACGGGCCACAACCCAACAGCTCGCAGCGCCCATTATTGCTGTAGCCCGTGCTGCCCCCATCGGCCTCGGGCCATTGCGGAACGCCTGCCTGAGCTAGTGGCAGTGCCTGTGTAGCCCGCCTCCCACCCGACTGGACCACACCTGCGCTACCATTTCCCCCGCCGGCGGGCGTACGCAGCTGCTGGTCTGGCTCTTTGTCACCCACAACACATCGCTAGAACTACTAACCCCGCTCCTGGGGGGCACATAGCCAGCACATCTGCTCCATTCATACACTGGGATTTGGGGATTTTTGTGTGGCGCTCCGAGGGCCCCAATCAACGTGACCCCCATATACCTGTTGGGCCCCACCCGCAGCCCAGCACTGCTTTAAGACCCAGACATCTGCCAGCGGCAACACCTCGCATCCACCTACAGTGCCATGTCCAGCAGATCTCGTGGAGCCAGCAAGACAGGGGCAATGGATAAGTGTGCCAAGGCAACCCCCACATTCGATCAAGGACAAGCATCTTCCAGTCATGAGGACTCTGCCCCCCCCCTCTCCCACAATGACACCCGACCTTGTGACGATCTTGGACTCCATGACGAAGAACTTCGCCGCTTTTCACGAAAAGCTATACAATATCAATGCCAATGTGGCGTCGCTCAAATCACAACTAAACTATGCTGGCACCAGAATCACGGAGGCGGAAATGCGAATAGGCACCAACGAAGATAATATACTCAGCCTTCAGGACACCGTTACCTCTCTTAGCCAGGACAAGAAGGCAATAAAGGCCAAGTGCGATGACCTGGAATGAAGTTCCCGCAGAAACAACGTTCGTATAATCGGAGTGCTTGAAAATGCCCTCAAGGGCCGCATGGAATTGGTGGTGGAAGACCTACTGAAGGAGCTACTTGACAACCCCGCTCTCTCCCCGTACTTCACAGTGGAGCGTGCCCATAGAGCCCTATCAGCACAACCCGCACCTGGAGACTTCCCCAGGCCCAGTATCTCAATTACAGAGATAGAGACCTCATCCTACGTTTATCTCGGGGAAAAAGGAGAACTGCGCCTGGGGCCCCAAACCATTAGAATCTTCCCTGACTTCTCTGTGGGAGTGCAGCAAGAGAGACACCAATTTTTGGTTATCAAGAAAATGCTACGTGAACACAACATCCCATACGCAATGCTGTTCCCTGCGTGCTTGAAGCTCACATTCAAAGGGAAACTGTACTTTTTTACGGTCCCTGACGAAGCGGCAAAGTTCATTGAGGCACCGATAACGCTCAACGAAACTCCTGAGAATCGCATGGACATACACAATGCCTGACCCCCTCTTTGTCGCTTCTCTGGGTCTCTGATGCATCATCGACATATACCTTCCTCACTCGTCCCGCTATGCAGTGTTATCTGCTGATGGGGCCGCACCCCCTGCCCGGCTCGACTACGGGGTGGCATGGGACTGTGTAACACCCTCGCCCTCTGACCCACACACTCATCAAGGAAACAACACAATCAACATACTCATAACACCGAACTCTCGTACCCTGGTGGTACTCTACATTCGACTTAATTCTCCTCATTGGCAACATGGCAACGGTGCACCCCAATGCAGTTGCAAACTCATTTTGGAATGTTCGACTGTTGATGGCCCATGTTGGGCCAAAGGGGTGGCTGGTCCAGGTTGGGATCGGCCAGCTGGCACCTGTCCTTTGAGGGATGCCGGACCTGGACGGGAAAGGGTGGGAGTGGGTGCTGCTGGTTGTTATTGGCCGGCGTGGGTGGGGGGAGGGGGAACTGGGGAAGTTATATTGGAAAAGGCAGAGGCGAACTGACGAGGTGCACAGTGTTTGGGCGATTTAAGAGCGACTATACAGGATGCAAGCCATGTCAACCAACATGGGATACACCCTAGACAAGTGAAATGCCCACTACCGTAATGTCATGGAATGTCCGGGGGCTAAGCAATCACACCAAGGCCCGTAAGATCATGACGTACGCCAATAGACATGGCTGTAAAATATTGTTGTTGCAGGAAACCCACTCCTAGGGCCGCCTGGACGAAAGTATGGTACCAACATGGGGTCCCAACAGTTACTTCACCTCTTACTCTACTCAAGCCAGAGGCATATTGACACTATCCAAAAATCCATCAAATTCAAGCTACACAAAAATTACACTGACCCTGAGGGCAGATATGTCATACTACACTGCACCATAGTGAATAGAGATTATCTCCTGGTGAACTCCTATGGGCCAAATGTGGACCCCCCGGAGTTTGTAGACACTGTGGCCACCATTCTACTATGCTATGTGTGTGCTCAGACTATATGGGGGGCGTATGAACTTTGAGCTAGATGCAGATCTGGACAGGACGGGAGTTGCCACTGACCCCTGACCGCGGCTGCACGTAGGCTACTCAACTATGGAGTAACACTCGACATCCGTGATGCCTGGCGGACACTACACCCCCAGCAGCGCGAATACACCTACTACTCCACAGTACACAACAGCTCCTCCAGGATTGATCTGTTTCTAGTATCCAGTGAGATAATGGGCAGGGTGGAGCGGGCACAGATCCTGAATTGCACACTATCAGACCATGCCCCGATCACTATATCAGTGGAACTGGGAATAACGGTCCCGTCACTCAGTACATGGCACTTTAAATCCTCAGCCCTCAGGGACATAGTGTTCAAGGCGGATATACTTGCTGATATTGAGTCCTTTTTTTAACACAATACCCTCCAGGCCACCCCTCTAGGTGTCAGGTGCGAAGCCTTCAAGGTATACATCAGGGGGATGTCCATATCCAGAGAAGCAGGTGTGCTAAAAACAATTAGGGCCGCTCTCGAGCGATCTGAAGCTAAACTATGTAGGCTGGAACAAGAGTCTTCAACCGCAGCTGATCCCGCCAAACTTGCCTTAATTGCAGACGAAGTTCAAGCATACAACACACTTGCAACCAGAGAGATCCAATACTTTCTCCGGCCCCAAGCTGCCAGGGAAAACACTCGCAACCCTTATGAAAAGAGAATGGGGACAGGCCCATATAGCCTCTATTAAAGATGACCAGGGCACTCCACAATGCTCGGACCTCCAAATACTGGATGTATTCACTAAATTCTATACGACCCTGTATTCCCAACCTCCCGAGCATACTGAACAACACATGCGAGAGCTACTAGATCAGATCCCTACAACGTGCTTCTCCGCTCTTACCAGGGACCAGACTAAATCCCCAATTACACTGGACGAGCTGGTAGAGGCCATCTCGGACCTAGCCAAGGGCAAATCACTGGGCCCGGACGGGCTCACAGCAGAATTTTATCAGTTAAATATAGCCTTATTAGCCCCTAAACTCTTGGAGGTCTGGGATGAATCGCTCCATCCATCCATTCTCCCCCCGTCTCTACATGAAGCTGTCATAACGGTTTGTTGAAGCTGGGCAAGCCTGATGACAACTGTGGATCATACTGGCCCCTCTCCCTTATGAACCTTGATAGTAAGTTCTTCGCCAAGGTAATAGCAAACCGTTTCCTCCCACTCATGACGCATCTGGTCCATGAAGACCAAGCTGGTTTCGTACCGGGAAGATCCACATCATATAACATCAGGCGACTGTTCAATGTGATGTCATGTATTGACCAGGCCGCACACGCGGTCGCGGTCATGCTGGACGCCCAGAAAGCGTTTGACATGGTCTCTTAGAGGTACATGAAGCTGGTACTGGAGACAATGGGTGTTGGCCCCAACATGATAGGATACATTAAATTACTATATATGTCTCCGGTGGCAAGGGTGCAAGTTAACTCCCTCTCATACCCCTTATTCACACTTTGCACGGGCACCTGCCAGGGGTGCCTGTTCTCCCCGATCCTATTTGCACCAGTGATAGAGTCAATGGCTGACTATACCTGGGCGCGCCACTCTCACAAGGGGATAAGGCTGAAAGATACTCCAGAAATTATATCCCTCTATGCAGACGATGTGTTACTGTACATCTGAGACCCAGACACCCACCTTAATCCCATTCTACGGGACCTCACACGCATAGGCACCCACTCAGGTTTTACGATTAATTATTCTAAGTCTGAAGTCCTCCCGCTCACTAACTCTACTCAACAACCTGTCACCGAATACCCACTCCGTTGGTCCCCCGGGGGAATTAAATACCTCAGAGTCACAGTGTCTCTAACCAAGCCCACCCTGCTTGCTGACAATTATCTGGCTGCAGCACAGATAGCTGAGACGAAAATTACACGCTGGCGCCCCCTTCCTCTGTCACTGGCCGGTAGGCTCTCTCTCATTAAGATGGTTCTACTTCCCAAGCTGCTCTATGTCTTTACCAATGTACCCATATGGCCTGGGGAAGAATACTTTATCAGATTGCACAAGGCGTGTGCACAGTTCCTGTGGCACTCCGGTGCAGTGCGCAAGAAATGGTCCGATATGGCCCTCCCATATAAACAAGGGGGGTTCACCGCCCCCGATTTGACTCTCTACTGGACAACAGCTCAAGCCCAACACGCCTCCCACTGGTATCCCGGCTCCCCAGTCCACCCACATGTCAAACTAGAAATCCTAGCAGCATCCGGCGTAAACATAATGACCTTCATACTACATCAATGCTATCTGCCCGACTCTCCCATCAACCCGATCAGCGCCACCCTGCGCGCCTGGAAGCAATTGCTGTGCCCAATAGGGGAGTCCCCTCCTTACTATAAATGGCTCCCAGTGTGGGCCTTTCCTGGATTAGAGCCAATGCATGACACTGCCCTTGCCCGGCACTGGGAGGCCCTAGGTTACCAAGCTCTATCAGACTTTTACCCTGAGGGTAGGTTTATTGACCCCCAGATGTGGAAACCGGGCCACATTGCCATCCTTCCCCATCGAACCCCCTGACACCCCGATACTTGCATATATTGCCAACTCGGGTGGGGCTCGTGACGTTGTCTCCTCCTTATACAAGCTGTCACAAACTAACGCCCCAACACAGGCCCTTGGGGTACATGAGGCTTGGGCTGATGAGCTGGGCCGGGAGATTCCCGACCAACTGTGGTAGAAGATGTGCTTACATACTCAAAAGGTTTCCCTTAACTTCCGATACCGGGCCATGCAATACAAGCTGTTGAACAGGGTGTACTACACCCCCAGCAGGATCTCCAGGTTTGGTCGTATGAATCCACAATCCTGTCCCCGCTGTAGAGAGGAGAGCGTGGATCACCTGCACATGTTCTGGACCTGCCACAAACTGCAGGAATTCTGGAGCAAAATTCTAGAGACACTCACCGGGATAACTGGCATTACAATAGGTCCCTCCCCACTGGGGGGTCCTGTGTGGTGTTTGGGAGGCCGACGATACCAAATGCATGGCTAAATTCCTCAGTATCAGCTGCATCGTAGCCAAGAAAAGCATACTTCAGAACTGGAAGAGCTCCTCCCCCCGACGATCCAGAAATGGATTAACTTGCTAAGATGGTCTCGAAACTGTGAAGAAGAGTATATTGGAATTCTCCATACCCACTGCCGTCCAAGGACATCTGATGGCATTCAGTACCTATCTCAACAGCCAAGAGGAGGGGTCAACCGAGGGAAGAACACCTCCCTCCCCACCCGTGATTGCTTGACCACTCTGTATCGTTCTCTCCCAACCCCCCCTCTACGTATAATACTATTGAGTTTGTGGGTTTGTATACTGTATTCATGTACTTGATGTATGCTCCATTGTTCTAGCATGTGTGTCTCTGTTGTAAACCTCTGCCAACAAAAATAAAAATAAAAAAAATAAAAATCCCCATGTGCTGACTCATCGGGAGTGGCTCCCTAGGCCTGGTCTTCAGGTGCTGACTCATCGGGTTTGACAGGGTGTGGCAGGCAGGCTAAACCTGGTGGACGTGGCTTCAGAAGCTCAGCTATATAAGCTGCTCCATCCCTAAGGCCATTGCTTCTCGTTACTGGGCACTTGTGTTCAACTTGACGCTCACCGCTGCTTGGACCAGTTTACTTACCTTTGAAACCAGGCGTTCTCCTGCATACTCTCCTCCAGGAAACCGGTGCTTCATCACTTCATCTGCAGACTCATCTCCTGACATCCAGTGATCTTGATTCTGACACCGCAGCACTGCGCTCCTCATCCACAAACTCAGACTCTTTGAAGAAGAAGAAAGACAAGATTAGAACATCCGTCCTAGACCCGCGCCGTATTTGAACCCGCGTGCCCCCTAGCTAACAACTTACCATCTACTGTACCACTGCAGCTTCATTCATCGTTACCTCCGGCTGCCGCCCCGAGCTCCGCAGCTTTTGCGGGCCAGCAACATAACCTGCAAGGGAAGAAAGCAAAAGAGCAAACATCAAAAGTAGAACGGACAGCAATACAAGACAACAAACTTTGCAATTCAACAAAAACAGACGAGGAAAGACAAAGGCGAACAGGAACACTTACCTGAAGTATAGTGGCTTAGTCGCAGCGGGACTGAACTACCATATGCAAGGGACCAGTGAAGGAACTCAGTCCAGATCATACAAGCGCCCCTGCCAGAAGCAGCAGGACGAAGTGCTCAACAAAGCTAATCAACAAGAGCAGTCCCGAACAGCATCACATATTACCACCAGTCACCACATAAGCACAGAGGGCGAAGTCAGACCCGAGCAACCTCACCCCCGGGTGGGCTGCCACCATGCCCCAACGCCTCTGCAGAGACCAGGTGAGCATAACACATTGCTTGTATTGTGAATTTTATAGATTGTAAAGTTGATTTATCAGCTAAAACAATATAAAAAGAAAAATTAAATGATTATTTAGACAGTACAGCACGTTTGGGGAATAATATGTGGCGTCAGCACATCAAAGAAGTGGGAAAACGGACATCCAAGCAGGATTGCTGTGTCTGTGCACACCTGCCTTATGCTATTGGTAAGTCTAAAATATTCAAAGCTATTGAAATAGATGTTCAAACAGCTCATTGCCTGTCTCCCCTTGTACTCTGTCATACAAGAGGTCAGTTCCAGGGCCGAACGGCATCCTTGGTATGGGTGACTGAATGATCAGCCCCCGATGAAGATGATTATGTTCACGATTTAAAGACAAGAGAAAGTGTGCAAACCAGAAATCATGTGATAAGATACCAACAGTCTGGAATGAAAGGAGCTGGAATCAGATGGGAAGTAAATAGAAGACTCAATTGTCAATGAAAGACTGATGAAGAAGTTTGAAGCTGCAAAGAAAGAGGCCAGATGAGAATCTGGGAAACAGTACTTTCTCCAAATGGTTGGGAAGAAGGCATAGTTGTATGCAGAGCTGTGGCAGTAACTGGTCATCATCAGCCAGTTATTGAACAAGTGGACATGGATGCAAACCTCTCTGGCTGAGACTTGCAAAGCTTCTAACATGAGTCGAAGACAAAGGAGGTCCATTGCAGATAGTTCCTCTGGCTAGTGCAGAACTTTGGTCCAGAAACAATGGTACGAGAAAAGATGGAGATAATCAACAGTGTGGTCACATTTGCGATGTGTAAAGAATGAAAGATGGAATGTCAGTGATAATGGATCACTACTGGGCCTGTGGATCCAGTGGATCCAGAGCTTACATGAAGCTACCCAGACATTGGGGAGGACTTTGTTCTGTAGTGATCATTCATGTTCCAGCATTAGTAATTCCAAAGAGTGACCTGAATATTGGCGAGTTTCTAAAAGCAGATGCTCACCTGAGGAAAAAGAGATCTGCTGAACTCCTAAATCAAATAAAGATGGAAGACCATGTCTCAGCCAAGTCGATGGAAGCCTTTGATGCTATTCCATATGAACACAGATTGTTCAGTCAAACTTCAGCATTTTTTGTTCTGTAATTTTTATGGCTGAGATTCATACAATGCCAAATACCAGTGTCATTTTACAAGTGTACAGATGCTGTAAACGCAAGTAGGCAAAGCAGTCTTGAGGCTGGCTACGTAGTGAATAGATTGCGGCAATGCACCAATGTATATGCAAAGGAATGTATACAACCTGGATGTTCCATGATGCACTTAAGCAAGGCTTGAAACCCTGTGTTTGCAAAGGAGTTCAGTGTGGCGCAGTTGGAAAATAGCTGATGGCGAAGGAAGAATTCAAGAAAGGCTGGCTGGTCAAGCACCAAGAGTCAAGGCCACTGTGAGCTTGACTGTCTGTTTAGTAGCTACAATGTACATGAGAAAGAAACAAACTTCTGTTTGAGGTAGAATGGAAAAACACTGAAAGCTTCAAGAGTTCGTCATTTAAGAGTATTTTATGCAGCAAGAAGCTCGAAAACATGGTCTTCAGTCACATGGTCGAGATCAAAATAACTTTGGGTCAAGCTACACCGAAACCAGAAGATGAAATCATGCCACAATACCTTTATTTCTCAGACTTATAGTGTTTCTGCAAGGCCAAGTTCAAAGCCTAAATTGACTGCAAGACCGCAAGAGTGATGATAGATGTTGGGCTAATTGAGTGGGGAGGCATGACCATGCCGAACCCACATGTACCTGGGGTGCCAGCCTCTGTGCTGCTAGCGTGTGGAATATTCCAGAAGGGATTGTCATCAAGAAAGCAGATAAAGGTGGAGGTATTGTGGTTCTTAATCGCACCGATTATGTCACGGAATGCGAAAGACAACTTAGTGATAACCACTATTATCGCCCTCTCGCTCTGGACCTGACACTGGAACTCATGGCACTCGTTGCAGATAAAGTTTCTAAAGCTAAAGACCGAGAGTGGATCTCGAAACAAGAGGCGGATTTCCTCATCAATAAAAAACCAAGCATCCCCACTTTCTACACTCTACCCAAAGTGCATAAAACCTTGGTGAACCCTCCAGGTCGACCCATTGTGGCAGGGATTAATTCTGTACTTGAACCCCTCTCTACTTTTGCGGACCACTATTTGAAGGGATTTGTGCAAAACATGCTATCCTATGTAAAAGACTCTCGAGATGTTATTAACAGTCATGAAAACTTGGCTTTCGATACAAATACCCAGTTGCTACTAGGTTTTGACATCGTATCCCTCTACACCAATATCCCCCAACAAGCATCCCTTGATGCGATTGAAGAAATACTTCTGGGCAGCATTGATAATGATCCGGTCCCTACTTCGTTTATCCTTTGGTGCGTTGAACTAGCATTAAAACGTAACTACTTTGAGTTCAATGGTAAGATTTTCCAACAAGTTGAAGGGACCGCGATGGGCGCCACTATGGCTCCGAGTGTTGCTAACTTGTACGTAGAGACCTTTGAGAAAAGCAACGTCTACAGCAACCTCAATCCCTATAGTAATAACATCGTGAAGTGGAGTCGCTACATTGACGACATCTTGGTCATATGGAGAGGCACCTTGACTGAAGCTAACAATTTTTTCAACTGGCTTAACAATCTTAATCCTCACCTTCAGTTTACTATGACGTCTAGTAACGAGTTTATTAATTTTCTCGACCTAACCATTTTTGCAACCAATGGAGTCTTGAAAATTAAGCCTTATCATAAACCCACCGATAAAAATTCTCTTCTTGATTATTCCAGCCATCACATTAAACATCTTCGTGATAATCTTCCCTTTGGCCAGTTTTTACGCCTTAAAAGGAATAGTTCTACGAAAGAAATATACGAGGCGGAGGCGAACACTCTCGTGAAAAAACTGAGACAGAGAGGGTACCCTAATAAACTGGTGATAAAATCAGCCAAAAGGGCTTTTAATAACAACCGAGAAGCACTATTGGAACCAAAACCTGTTAAACCTAAAGATGATCGTATTGTGTGTGTGAATACCTTTTCTAACCGGAGCTTTGAGATCACCAACATCATTAAGAAGAATTGGAAAATCTTTCAAACGACCTCCCCCTCTATGAGTGTGCCGATCTTTGCTTATAAAAGGAGCACGACGATAGGTAACAGGGTTAGTAACAGCAAACTTAAACCTATCCCTATCCAGGAACCCAGATTAACCACCCTATGGGGTCTACCTGAACCTACCGGTCACTATCCTTGTGGCTCGTGCGGGGTCTGTAAATTGACCTCTATAACTAAAAATGTAGATGTTGGCCTGTCAAAGCTCTCGACACAGAAAAACTTGACTAATTGTAACACCGAATTTGTGGTGTACCTGATCACTTGTAAATGTGGACTGCACTATGTAGGGAAAACAACCCGCAAAGCCAAAACTCGTATCATGGAACACCGGAGCTGTCTCAAGAACAGAACTGAAAATGCCCCCATGGTGAAACATTTCAATCTTCTGAAGCATCATCACGAGGATTTCAAATGGACAATATTGTTATCACTTAAAGGATCTAACTATGCCACCCGGGAGAAAAAATTGCTTTATATGGAACAAAAGATGATATATACTCTGCGGAGTGACATCAGGGGTCTTAACGAATCTATTGAATGGTACAACATATAATCGTTTACACTCACTTGATCCCTTACCATCGTTTTTTGTAGACTGTGTGCTACCTAGTGTACTAATTCCTTGTCCGGTCTGAGCCATTCCATGATGGCTGCCATGACTAACCACTTGCTCTACATCTCTTTTCTCTTCCAACATAGTTGTAGGACTACTGTATTTCCCTGACTACCACTCGCACATCGGTCGCCCAGTCCTGCTGCACTGCTGCCCGCATAACAGACGGCACTCTCCGTACTATCCACACAGCACTAGCGCTGGCGGCAGGATTATATCCTGGGGCTGTCGGATTTGGTCACGACTGACACTCTTACTGCCAACTTGAAGGTATTGCCTGTGGGATAGGTGTTTACTTTTGAGTGTTACTAGCCGCCTTCTGTCTCCTATAAACACACGAGATTAGAGACTATACCTTGAACTACCTCTTTAGGTTCTAGTCACCGACTTCTTCTCAACTTCTGGAATTATATGGGGCACACTGTGGATAATTCGTTTTGTCTCTCAGCACTGGGTTTCTCTCACCCGGACACCTTTTCATATTTTTTATGCGATACTAGTTTCGCTATTTGCTAAGCCTAAGCACATATCCTGCTTTTTTAGTGAGCTACTACTCAGCGCTCATTTGGATGTTTTTTCTATATCCTAGGTAGAGACGACCCTCAGTTCTACACCGCCTACTACCTTTCGAGTAGAGAGCACCCACAGGCATCAGTGGAGGTATTTATTTCCCTCTATTTAGATGCCTTGGTTCATGTATTTTGAACATGCAACAATAATGGCTAATTTGAAGCTCATGTTTTGCGCTTTTTTTGTTCTTTACTTTGCAGATGCTACGAATACTTCAAATGTCATCATTTCGTTTTTAAATGTTGTCTTGGTTACGTGGTCACCTGTATATCTCCTGATGAATGTTCCATAATAACTGTAGGAACTGAAACATGTCGAGCTAATACTCTGTACTGGCACCAGAGTTATTAAGTTTTTTGACATACTGATTCTAATTACTGTAGAGTACGTTGCACTTTCTGTAAAGCGTACCTCTTGATGTTGAGTGTATCCCTGTTTTTGATACACTGTCAATTAGCTAATTCTAGCTTATCACGTAACGACTGTTTGATATATGTTTAAATGTTTATGAATTGTATGTACTGTGGACCACACTATTTAATCACTTTTTAGGTCATAATTCTATTAAATCTGATGTTTATCATTTTAACTACGACTGGTCCTTTTGTGGCTCAACCAATGGGAGCTCTTTATATGTGTGGCATCTACACTATAGCTCTGTCTCCTCTTTAAACACGGATCTTTGTCCTCCCGGACTTAGACAGAGTATACGTTGCTAACCTATCTTAGTTAAACGTATACCGGGTTTCCTCCCCATTTAAGTTAACCAATTGAAGAGGGCCACGTAACAGAGAGCCCTATAGTTTGTGGAACCAATGAATCGTCGTGTATTTTGTGATGAGGAAGATAACTTGCACTTGGGATGGGCTTAGGTTGTCCACCTGATGTTAGAGACTCAATTACTACCCCTGTTAGTATGGATCGTATACTTAAATGTTCCCTGTAAGCCGGGTTTGTACTATGCGACGTCCGTTGGTGTCCGTTGTAACTCCCTGTTTTAGATTATTTCAAATAAGACAGCAGTGTATTTTGCCAACTTCCTGAGTCATTTTGATTATTGATGTCTGAGTAACTTCTGCATCCCCATCCACCTCTAAGTATTGCTGCCTCGTCTTAAAGGTCCCGGGTGTATGGGTTCAATACCGCAGCCACGGCATCTCAAATGCTTTGTTTTTAGCTAGTAGTTCCTTAGAGAAAAAAATCATAATTTATTTGGTGTTAGCCATTAACATTTTTAAGAACAAATTGTTCTGCCCTGGGTTTTGGTTTCTACAGATTCTTAACCGGTGTATATCATCCTCTAAAAATGATGTCCCCCAACTCCATATGAAAACCATAATTTTATGCAGACTGTGGCAGACCAAGAATTTAGTTTTTAAAAGAATATTCTCTAGCACGTGCAAATCATTTATGTTCTCATAACCCCATATAGAGCCCCATATGTGGCCACTAATCCCACTTTACTGAAATACACTTTTTAAATTAAGGGGGTAATTCATAGAATTCAGCGCACAAGTGGCGCACGCGGCTGGCGCACAGTGTGCACGTGCGACAATCTGTGCCATCCGCGTGTGCCAAAATCCATTTCTGCGCACAGCGTATTCGTGGATTTTAACATCCATTACCAACCATGGCGCAGAGACGCGCAGCGACCCTGCAGCAGCACCAGTTATGCCCCAACCCCTCCCCGTGCACCATTTACAGCGCACAAATCCCATACATGGCGCACAGGCCAGTGGACCAGCATACAGGCCCCCAACCATGAAAACGCCTGTAAAACTGCCTGCGCACCCCTCTGAATACACGTACCCCACTGCTTGGGGAGAATCACACGCGATTGGCCCTGTGCGAGCGCGGTACATCTATTTCGGGGGTGCGCAGGAAGTTTCACATGCGATTGGCCCTGTGCGAGTGGGGTACGTGTATTTCGGGGGTGCGCGGGAAGTTTCATACATGATTGTGCCTGTGCGAGCGGGGTACGTGTATTTCAGGGGTTCACGGGATGTTTCACATGCGATTGGCCCTGTGCGAGCGGGGTACATGTATTTCGGGGGTTCGCAGGAAGTTTCACATGCGATTGGCCCTGTGCGAGTGCGGTACGTGTATTTCGGGGGTTTGTGGGAAGTCTTGCACGCGATTGGCCCTGTGCGAGCGGAGTACGTGTATTTCGAGGGTGCGCGGGAAGTTTCACATGCGATTGGCCCTGTGCGAGCGGTGTATGTGTATTTTGGAGGTGCGCGGGAAGTTTCACATGCGATTGGCCCTGTGCGAGTGGGGTACGTGTATTTCGGGGGTTTGCGGGAAGTTTCACACGCGATTGGCCCTGTGCGAGTGGGGTACATGTATTTTGGGGGTTTGCGGGAAGTTTCACATGCGATTGGCCCTGTGCGAGTGGGGTACGTGTATTTCAGGGGTTCGCGGGAAGTTTCACACGCGATTGGCCCTGTGCGAGTGGGGTACGTGTATTTCGGGGGTTTGCGGGAAGTTTCACACGCGATTGGCCCTGTGCGAGTGGGGTACGTGTATTTCGGGGGTGCGCGGGAAGTTTCACACGCGATTGGCCCTGTGCGAGGGGTGTATGTGTATTTTGGGGGTGCGTGGGAAGTTTCACATGCGATTGGCCCTGTGCGAATGGGGTATGTGTATTTCGGGGGTGCGCAGGAAGTTTCACATGCAATTGGCTCTGTGCGAGCTGGGCACGTGTTTTTCGGGGGTACGCGGAACGTTTCACATGCGATTGGCCCTGTGCGAGCGGGGTACGTGTATTTCGGGGGTTCGCGGGAAGTTTCACACGCAATTGGCCCTGTGCGAGCAGGGTACATGTATTTCGGGGGTGCGCGGGAAGTTTCACACGTGGTTGGCCCTGTGCGAGCGGGGTATGTGTATTTTGGGGGTGCGCGGGAAGTTTCACATGCGATTGGCCCTGTGCGAGCGGGGTACGTGTATTACTGGGGTTCGCGAGGAGTTTCACATGCAATTGGCCCTGTGCGAGCGGGGTACGTGTATTACTGGGGTTCGCAGGGAGTTTCACACGCGATTGGCCCTGTGCGAGTGGGGTACGTGTATTACTGGAGTTCACGGGGAGTTTCACATGCGATTGGCCCTGTGCGAGTGGGGTCCATGTATTACTCGGGTTTGCGGGAAGTTTCACACGCGATTCGCCCTGTGCGAGCGGGGTACGTGTATTACTGGGGTTTGTGGGGAGTTTCACACGCGATTTCGCTGTCAGAGCGGGGTACGTGTATCCAGTGGGGTGCGTGGGGAGTCCCACACGTGAATTGGCAGTGTGGGTCCTCCCAGGTGTGCCCTCTACCCCCTTCACGGCCCCTGCAGGCAGCCGACACCACAGGGGACTACCCAGCACCCCTGCTCATGTCCCGCTCACAGCCCATCCACCATGGGCATGCCCCCAGCCAGCCCACATGTCACCTTGCACTAGTGATCACCAACTCATGTCCCGCAGCACCCCCGCCCCCAGCAGTGAGGGGCAGCTGCCAGCAGGCCCCGACTCATGTCCCCCAGCACCCCCACCCACCCAGCAGTGAGGCTAAAGCCCCGACTCATGTCCCCAGCACCGCCACCCACCCAGCAGTGAGCCTCAGGCCCTGACTCATGTCCCCCAGCACCCCCACCCACCAGCAGTGAGGCTCAGGCCCCGACTCATGTCCCCCAGCACCCCCACCCACCCAGCAGTGAGGGGCACCTGCCAGCAGGCCCCGGCTCATGTCCCCCAGCATTGACGGGCACCTGCCAGCAAGCCCCGACTCATGTCCCCCAGCACACCCACCCCCCAGCAATGAGGCTCAGGCTCCGACTCATGACCCCCAGCACCCCCATCCACCAGGCAGTGAGGGGCACCTGCCAGCAGGCCCTGACTCATGTCCCCCAGCACCCCCACCCACCCAGCAGTGAGCCTCAGGCTCTGACTCATGTCCCCCAGCACCCCCACCCACCCAGCATTGACGGGCACCTGCCAGCAGTACCCGACTCATGTCCCCCAGCACCCCCACCCCCCAGCAGTGAGGCTCATGCCCCGACTCCTGTCCCCCAGCACCCCCACCCACCCAGCAGTGAGTGGCACCTACAAGCAAGCTCCGACTCATGTCCCCCAGCAACCCCACCCACCCAGCAGTGAGCCTCAGGCCCTGACTCATGTGCACCAGGACCCCCACTCCCCAGCAGTGAGGCTCAGGCCCCGAGTCATGTCCACCAGCACTCCCACCCACCCAGCAGTGAGCCTCAGGCCCTGACTCATGTCCCCCAGCACCCCCACCCACCCAGCAGTGAGCCTCAGGCCCTGACTCATGTCCCCCAGCACCCCCACCCACCCAGCAGTGAGGCTCAGGCCCCGACTCATGTCCCCCCAACACGTCATCATGATCCACAATCATGGGCCTCATGGCCTCCCAAATCCCACTGCACGCCACCCCTGTGCAAAGACCCAACCAAGTATCCCATCCACCCACATTGAAATGCCCATTACATGATACAACCAAATGGCAAGAATGTACATCAACACATGTCTGTCACACACACACAATGGGTGCTGGTGATTGTGAAAACCTACACCGTGACATGCATGAAACCAATGAGAGAATACCACACATCAAAGTAATAAACCAAAATGTATTGAACACAAAAAGAATGTAATCAAATGAAAACATGAAAAAAATGTTTGAAAAAAAGATGAAATGCAGCATGTCCAAAACACAAAAAGAAAAACATCAAGTCTGAATCCAAATAAATCGAAATGAAAATGTGTCCAAAGTGTCTGGCCACCTAATCAAATCCAAAGGAAACGGAAACAGTAAAATCCATTGCTTCATGGTGAGAAAAATAATAATAGATAAATCCACTGTTGAACTATGTACAAAGAAGTAATCCAGGGTCCATGAGCCCAACGAATGATATGAAACCTAGCAAAAAAACTACCTAATAAAGAACTATATACAAAAAGGCGGGGCATAGTCCAAGCGCCCCAAATGAATGAAAAAGATAAAGGAAACCTAAAACTCCAAACTATATACAATGGCGGCGGGCTATTCCGACGGCTCACTTCCCGATTTCCTGGGCCAGGGTATCATCGAACTCCTGCTGGATGTGCTGGAGGCGGTCCTCTTCCATGGCCCCGAGGGTTTGCAGGGATGATGCAATGTTGGACTCCAACTCCATGCGAATGTCCTCGAGGCACTCAGCCTGCCTCAGTGCCCTCCGCATGGAGTTCTCCGTCCTGACCATTGTGAGCCGTGCCTCTTCTGCCCGCCGCTTCTCCGCATCTATACGCTGGCCCAACTGCAGCCACACGGAGACACACCCATTCCAGGGTGCTCCTGCCCTCTGGCCAATGCCAGCCCCTCTGATGTCGATGGCCCGAGCCATCATTGATCCCACCTAGAGCCTGCTGCTGCTGCTGCTGTCCAGGTGCCCTGTCCGATGTTGCCTGCACATCCTCCATCAGCTGGTCTCCAGTTGTTGTGGTGTCCACCCCTGCTGGACCGCCGACTCCCGACTCTGGCAGGGATGGGATTTCCACCAAGCTGGCGGTGTTGGTCAGGCCAGGTCCACAGGGGGCCCTGGTGGAATCTGGGCCGGAAGACGGCAGGGAGAACGACTGGCGCATAGTCTCCACAGAGGAGGAGAGGTCCGCCAGAGTGCACGACACATGTAGGAACCCACTGACCAGGGCCCCTCCCAACAGTGCCACGTCGCAACGCTGCTGTTCATGATGGCGTGCGTGCTCCACCCAGGAAGCACGCACGTCATCATGAATGTCATGCATGCGCAATGCGACACCAACCAGGACGGAGCCCATACGGTTGTGGGACCCCTCGTCCGCAGGTAGTGGAGAGACAGATGATGTGGCACTCCCCCCTACCTGCGGACGGGCCTGGGACAGGGCATCCCTGCTGGTGCATGGTGGTGCAGTCACAGGGTCAAGGACAGCGACATGCACAGGCCCCTCTGCGGTGACCTGTGCTGCCTCCTGACCCTGGCCCTGGACTGCACCACTTGCACAAGTGGTACTACCCCCACCAGACCCCATGTGCGGCTGAGTAGCAGGCTCCTCCTCCTCTGTGGAGACCACCAACCTGGATGTCTCCACACCGTCTTCTGCCATTGCAGTCCCCTGTGGGAGCTCACACGGCCCTTCCGCTACAGCCGTAGTGGCAGACGCGGCACCAGTCCCCTCGCTCCCGGATGATGGCAATTCCTGGAAGGGTGGCTGGGCCTTGCGTCGCCGCCCGGTGGAGGCATCCCCGCCGCTTGGCTGCACAGCGCCGTCTCCGCCCTCTTCTTCACTTGACGCTGCGTAGAGGGAGACATAGAACACAATCATCAGGGTACAGTATAATATTCCCCTAGGCAGGAAGCAATAACACATGAGTGGCTCTGTCAAATGTCACTTCCATCCTGTCCCTCCACAATACATGGGTGAATGCACACAACACACATTTAGAAACAGGCACGGCACATGGAATCAACATCAGCATCCGTGTATAAGGGCCTCTTTTAACCAAAATGTTGTCTTCAAACTCACATGCCTCATGGCTCACACTGATCCCATGCACACACATCACCGGAGGGTCATGCATCATGGCTTGTACACAACAGAGACAGTGGATAGACACAGTGGATACAACGGTGACCGCACTGCATGAGTGATCTACACATTATCACGGACATGTGTCATGCATCCATGGCGTTTGAAAGTCACACACACACTTCTCAGACACACACATATATGCTCCATACATGTACATGTGAGCAGCACCCATTCCTCACCCCCCTCCATGTCCAAGAACTGAGACTGGCATGCATTCATGTGTGCATTCCGCATACAGCTCCCCATGTTGCATTGGAACACATGCACCATCCATGTGGTTCACACATTACTGGTCTCACATGCATGACCATGATGTCCCTGCACACACACATCCATACATGGCCTATGTCACACATACAGGCAAGTATCAGACTACCAGCACACTGCAACATGCCCTGTCTCACACAGCAATGGGTCTGCCTCCGAATGATCTGGGTGTGGGGCGCTGGGCCTACGCATTCCAGGACCCTCATCTGGATGTTGCTCATGCTGACCCGGCCCCCCTCCGCGAGGCGCAGGGCCTTGTAGAGGGTCCTGACCTGAAGTCCTCCCAGCACTTCCGGACGTGCTTGATGTTGTGGGTTGCTACCTCCTCCACGTTGATGGCAACCACTGCGTCCTCCAAGATCCTCTCTTGTCCTTCCTTGTTGGCGCGTGATGTTCCGAAGATGGCATTATAATTCCCCAGGACATGCTCCACCAGGACACCAACTTCCTTCTCACTGAAGCTGGTGGCCCTCTGCCTCTCTGGCTGGGGGTCGGCAGTGGTCTCAGATGGTGTTTGCCCCAACATGGCGACCCCCGAGGCAGGCATGGGTGGGCAACTGGGTCCTGGGGCTGGGCTGTGGAGCGATGGTATCCCAGTTGGGAGTCTTCTGTTCCAGCATGGGTGGACACAGCAACTGGACCCCTGCAGATGGCTGACATACAGGCACCAAATAGCAGGGCACGTGGGCAGCAGGCAGGCAGCAGCAGATGGCTGGTGGGAGCGTGCTCGGGGGTCTTGGGGGCAGGAAAATGGCCTTTTAGGCAGGAGCCTGGTCTTCCGTGTGTTTTTGCGTGGCCAGCATGATACGGAGTGATTTGGCACAGGAAAAAAGTGTACGTCAGCATGAAATCTGAGGAAAGGCCCTTAGCGCGTAAGCGCATAAGTGACATTACATGCGTGGGAGTTCCCACAACACGGGTGCATTGTGAATCAGCACGTGAGAAAAAACTGCACATCACTGTGCTATTGGAGGAAAGGGCCTTAGCGTGTAAGCCGTAAGTGACGTTTCACGTGTGGGCTGGCTTAAAAGGTACGAGTATCACATTATTTTCTTGTACATGCTTTTTGTGGAGAGCGAGGGGGTGTTTCTTGTACTTCTTGGTGGTTCACACGTGATTACTTCACAACGTTTCCAGTTCGTATTCCCCGTTTCCTCAGACTGCGTTCTTTTCTTCTTTTGGCGGGGGTGTTGCCAACGTGCACACATGCGTCTTTTTCACGTTCTTTTTCAAGGCAGATGGTGCGTCGCGCATGGATTTTCCAACTGTGGTTGCCCCTGTGTGTCGTGCACCCCAGGCTGCGTGTAACACGCATATGCTTAGTTTTGTGTTTCTGGGTGCCACAGCGTAGTACAGATTCATTTTTCCACGCACGTGGTCTACCAGGGGTTGCGTGCACGTGTACATTTGTGTTTGGGGTGTCTGTGCATTGCGTGACCCGTCATCTTCCCCCAGGGGTCACATACAGCCTTGCTAGAGCACTAGGGTACGAATTCCATCTAGTACCCTACCCCTTTCACCCCAATTGCCCAGGACAATTGTTTACTGCAACTCCCATACTCACAACATCAGTGCCATGGTTGGGAGGCGACCAAGCAGTAAGGGAGGTAAAGGTGGCCGACATCCAAAAGGTGGGCATGGTGGGCCAGGATTTGCAGGGTGCCGCTAGAGCCCTGTGTTTGGAGGACCAATCGGGGACACCTATGCCCCCCCCAATGGTTGTGGGAAACATAGTTGACACCATTCCAGCTCAGCCCTTGTTGGAACGGCCCATTTTGTCACCTGAACCGGCACAGGATAACTCCCAGGCTGACTTCCAGGTCAGCAAGTCTAATCCACGTTTGGCGGTGAAAGTTGCTGTCACCAGGCCATGTGGATCTGGGGCAGCAATGTCATCTGCTGCCCCAAGTAGCCAGGGTGGGGAGGCTGCAGGTTCAGCTGCAGCTCAATCCTCCCCAGCTCCGAGTCTCCCAGCTGGGACAGTGTCGGTCCAGGTCCATCACACCGATGTTGGCCCTGCCGACATCACCCTGCAGCCAATGCCAGCACCAAGACATATGATCATTGTGCCTTTACAGGCTTCTAGTATCCAGTCCACCTGCGCTTCTGCCCCTACTGACCAGAGCGGCATAAGCCACTCAAGATCCGCACCACCTTACAAGAAGAAGAAGAAGGGTGCCCTTGCACTACTGGCTGAGAACCCAGACACAGCTACACACTCCGGCACGTCAAGGAAGCCTAGCTTCAATGACGCCAAACTTGATGCACTTGTGGCCTATGTGTCGGCACATAGCCGCAAAATGTTGATGACTGCAGGCTGTAAGACTATGACTGCTCAACGTAGGGCCCACTGGCCGACCATCGCGGAGCACATTAGTGCCCTTGGATTTGTGAGGTGCACATCTGATGATTGCTACAAGCGGTGGAATGACCTGAAACGCAGAGCAAAGAACAAGCTGGCTTCCAATTATGCCTCTACTCTGGTGACTGGCAGTGGGTCTCCACCAGAGGACGACCAACTCACTGAACATGAGTCTGTTGTTGGAACCTTCATCACAGAGTAACAGATCCAAGGCGTGGGAGACCTACCAGATTATGAGGCATTGTCCGGTGAGTGCCCATACAAGTGTGTGTAATCCATGTGTATGTTTCTTGGGTGATGTGTAATGATTGAGTGCCAGGTGAGGGTGTGTACTCCTGAGTGGTATGGGTCACCCAAGTGCTTCCTCCAATCCATTCACCAGCCTTGGGCATGACAGTATCCCTTCTGACCACAGTAGCCAATTAGCGCCACATTACTGCAGTTGCCCTTGAACTGTCATCTTGCAACAACATTGTTCTGATTTTTCAGTGTTCATTCAGCCTGATTGTTTCAATCCTCCCATTTTTGCAACACATGTTTCTGCCCTAATGCCACATATGTGACATGCTTCTGTCATAGATTACAACCCACATTGGCCCACATTTATTACCTTGTTATGGGAATGATTTGACCATTCAGGCTGATTGAGTAAGGGCCTGCTCACATTAATTTTTGGGGCCTGTTTGAATGTGGAACATGATTGTTGTTTCCTGTCATGTTGAAGTGACCAACCATTGATGTATCCATCTGCCTGCCATCACTGTATTATTGTACACTGGATGTGTTGCAGTGTGTGTGCACATGCGTATTTTGTCACACTATTTTGCATTTTTCATCTCATCATGTTTATCTCACATCAGTGGGTGACAATACTCATTCACTGACATATGGCTGTACTTGTCAAATGTACTATGGCCATGCTACATGCCATTTGTGTGCTGGCATGTGTCATGTATTTGTATTGGACATGCCACTCATAGGCTAATGTGTGATGCCAGTGCTATCCAGCATGCAGGCAGCAAATGTGTTGCTTTTCCATCTTGGTGTCCTCAGTGTCTGCTTTTTGCCTCTCCTTCCAACTCATTGACACTGCATGCATGCCAGGGTTGTAGTCATGTGGGAGATGTGTAATTCATGTACTGGATCTCTGGCTTGTCAGGCCTATGAGTGTGCTATGGTGCTCATGCCTGTTTCCATTTGTTGTCTTTCATGTTTTTGCAGGTGATGACGCACTTGATGCTGTAGAGGTGGAGGAGATGGTGCAGACCCAGGAGGAATCTCAGCCACGACCGGGCACCAGTGGAGGATGTGGTGTGGTTGTGGGTGAATACCCAATCCTCCTGCAGACCATATTGTCCAGGGGTGTCTCTGGGTGCACCCCCCCAGACCTCTATGATTCAGGTGCTGAATCAGATGATGAGACTTATGTGCTGTCGCAGGTGAGTGTTTCTGGCAGGGATGTTTCTCTGTCCAACCCACCTGCACCATGTGTAGACCCCTCTATGGGGATGTCAGTGTTGGTAACTCTGCTTTTGGCAGTTACGGATGCAGGGTCACACTCCACAACATCTGATCCTTTTCCTGGGCCAGCAGATCAGAGGGGGAAGGCAGTCCTGCAGCCTCAGGCAGAGCCAGCACAGCAAGGTGCAGATCGCCTTGCCCCAAACAGGTGTGGTGCCCGCTGACGCGGTGGCCGTGCGCCTCCAGGCAATACTGCATGGGAAAACTCCATGTACGGTATAGCAGCACAACAGGGAGCATCGGTTGAAATGATGGCTCAGGCAATGAGAAGGTGGCCACTTCCATTCTCCCCCCTGAAAGGCAGATGGAGCTCCAACAGCAGGCAACAGAGTCCATTTGCCAATCACACAGGGAGGACATGTTGGCGTCCAACAGGGACCGACGGGCGGCACTGGAGACTCTGCGCGAAGCCATATCTATAGAGTCCCAGGGCCACAGGGAAGCCCTGAGGTTAGAACTCCATTTCCTCTCGGAGAATCTGGTTGAACTTGAGACTTCCCGAAATTTTAGGGCAGAACAGCAGCTGGAGCAGCTCACACTTTTGCTCTCAGCTGAGCTGCAGGCAACTCGTGAGGAGATCCGGGCATCACGCGAGGCCATGCGTGCAGAAATGCAGGCAACCTGTGAGGTGCTGCATGGGGATCTCCGTACTATAATCCTCCAGAACCAGACCTTCCACACCCGCATGCTTGCTGCCATGGAGGACCATACCAGGGCTTTGTGTGGGCTGCCTCCCATAGCACCACCACCTCCTGATGTAGCAGCAGAGGGTGAAGAGAGCAAAAGCAGTTCTCCCACATTGGCGTAGCCGTGCAGGCCATGATCCCATGGAGGTATTTTTTTTTTCGTAACATCCACGCAGGTGGGTGTTGGTGTGCACCCTGTCTTCACACCTCCTTGGTGGCCTCCCCCACCCCTGGCCCATACATGGCCATTTTTTTTTTTTACAATGTGTTGCCTTGTGTGGCTCTCGTGGGCATCCACTGTGTATTCCAGCTGGGCACATGCAGGCTTGTCCTGTGTTTGGGTTAGATGCTTGGATTCCTTACACACAAACCCCTCCTGCTTCCCCTTTCCATGGGCTTGCAAAGGGTGTGACCAAGTGACAGTGACTTACACAGTGACATTGGGCTCCCATGAGCTTTGTGGGCAGTCTGTGGTCAAAACTGTGTGGACATCCCTAGTGGGGATTGTTGCTGTATTGAACACTGCATGGTGTATTGATATGTGCTTGTGCATCCACGTCTTCCTCCTTATTCACAGGTACCTTCTTCATGTCTTCACAAGGATGTCTCCTTTGAAGATGCAGTTCATGTTGTATGCAGTACACTGACACATTTGCCTGACAGCAACCATCTGCAGTTGGAAGGGGTCGATGTGCTGGCTTATTCAGGTTGTAAGACTTGCGCTACTTTGATTTTGTACTGTCATATTTTGCCACTGTTTCATCCTGTGTTGCTGTATTATGTTGCTGGTAAGTATTTGTTCATGTGTGCTGTTTGTTATTGATTACCTGGAGAATATTGTCTGTGGCCTGTTTCCATTTGGGACAGTGCACTTTGTGACACTTGTGTCATGTGTTTTGCATTCATGTGTTTTCTTTCACATTGCATGGAATGCCATTTTGTGTTGGGTAGCTGAGATGGGGAGGGGTTGGGTGACATGGCACTATTTTCATGTTGTATTTTGCAAGGGGGTAGTCATTCATGCAGCATACATGTGTGCCTTTTTGTGACACAGCATTGGTTGTCTTTCAGTAGGTAGGGATGCACACAATGTAACACTTCCAGGTGACCAATCTCAGGCTAGTATGGTTGTGACAGTTGACTGTTCCTTATGTCATCATCATTGATTGTCAGCTGGTATGTGCCAGGGCTGTGTGCACTCCACAGGGGTGTGATTTTAGGTGAAGTAATTAGCCACCAGCTGCGTACAGGCTACCTCACCATGTGCCCTTTCCCCTCCCATGTGCAGCGGCCGTGTATGTGGTTGGGGATGTGGGGGCACTACCATGTCCACCTGCAGGCCCCGGCGTGTTGCAACGTTGTGCAGGACACATGTTTCCACTATGATCCTGCACAATAATGGGGGCGCATATAACAGCTGCCCACCAGAGCGGTCAAGGGAGCGAAAGCGTGACTTGAGCACTCAGAATGTGCACTCCACTATGCCCCGGGTTGCAATATGGGCTGTGTTGTATCTTACCTCGGGTGGTGTGGTGGGGTTCCGAATTGGCATCATCATGTGGGTGCTCAGAGGGTAGGCACTGTCCCCTGGGGAGGTGATGATGGGTATCATTAGTGGGGTTGTGACATTACTCAGTATCTGACATGCATGCATGTGCAGAGGCATTTATACTCACCAAGCAGCAATGTATCGCCATGCCGCCCAACTTCTAGGTCCCGGTTTAGGGGTGACATTCTGAAAAAGAAACTGTCATGGGTGGACCCTGGATAGGTGGCATATACTGAGGTGATGATTCCCTTCGCATCACATACTACCTGCACGTTGATGGAATGCCAGTGCTTGCGGTTTCTATAGATATGCTCAGTTGCCCTGGGAGGATGTAGAGCCACATGGGTGCAATCAATGGCACCTAGCACTTTGGGGAAGTGTGCCACCCCATAAAAGTCCTGGACGGCAGCCTGCCTTTCTGCAGGTGTTCTGGGCATGTATATGGGCCTGCGGACTGAAGAGCGTGCAGTCATGATGGCCAAGACCTGGTGTAGGCAGCGTGACTGCGTGGCCTGTGACACCCCCCCACTATGGCACCTGTCCGCTGAAATGAACCAGTGGCCAAGAAGTGCAGTACATTGAGCACCTTTTCCAAGGGGCTCAGTGATTGGGAGCACTGGGTGGGTGATGTGAGGTCATCCTCCTACTCACTCACCTGGTCGAGTTTTATATGTGGTGGGAACCTGTACCTCCCATACACCTGGTCATCAGGCACCCCAAAAAGGCTGGTCCTGGGTGTAAAAATTCTGGGCCTGGCTATCCTCCTCCACCTGCGGTGTCCCACGACCACTGCTGCGAGGAATGGTATATTCATCGTAGCGTCTGAGCTTGTTTGTTGTTTGTGCACTTTTATGCTGTGCAGGGCTGTGTACGCCTGCTTCCTGCTGGCGTACGTGTTTCCGGATTAGTGCATCTTTTTTGGCGCACGCGTTTCCCCTGTTTGATTCCATGAATACGTGTTGTAGGCGCACGTGTGGGCATTCTGCGCATTTACCTCCTGTAATTCCCCATTCCGCGTGTTACGCCCCGTGATCCGCCTACTTTTGTTGTGTGCACCACGCTATGTGCGCTTTCGCTGTGCGCATAACGCACGCCGTTTGATGACGTGTGTGCCCACGTGTGCCACGCCGGATTTTAGCACACATCCTAGGATTTACACGTGCACGGACTTCCATGAATCGATGTGCGCAAATTTCGCACACGCTTGCGCTGTGATTCGCATACTTATGCACGCTTGCGCGGCGCACATTAATTCCATGAACCGGCCTGTCAACCTACGGGCTAGGATTTCAACAATTTCATAAATAGTCTTACCCCCTCCACTATAGTGTGCTTAAAACTATTAATTTGCTTAACGATGCACAATTTCATGGTCAATCTTGTTGAAACACTTTGCCCCAAGTAATGAAACTCCTTAACCAATGGAATTAGGCTTTTATTGCTACACATTATTGGCATCTTGGTTGGGGGTTTCTCAAGTGGCAAACCATGACTGCCAGTTTGCCTGTATTTACCTGAAGATTTAAGTTATTCATAAAAATGGGTATGCCGTGATTAACCCTTGACGTGCATGAGGTGTACAGGGTTTTAACACTGTATGTTAATGTTAATGTTAATGTTAAAGGTCATTTGTACCGCGCACTATCACCACCGAAGTGGTCCCCTGGCGCTCTGGCGGCTCTGAAAAGGGGAGGAGGGGGGGTGGGTTAGTAGGAATAAGCTGGAAAAGTGCAAGAGAGCAGTGATGTGCTGTTGGCAGCCTCAGCCCGGTGGGTCCGTCGGCTGGGCTTGGGGTGTTTTATGGTCCGTAGTCGTCGTGTGCTGTTGTGCAAGTCTATGTGTGGTTTGTTTTGTTGTTGCATTGTTGTGAAGTTTGTGCAGATTGCTGCGTTTAAGGCTTGTGGTTGTGTTTGGTTATAGTTTGAGAGGTGTATGCAGAGGGATGGAATTGTTAGTTGGTTGGTTAGTTGGCATTGCTGTCCTTGCAATTGTGGGATTCCATCTAGGTCCGGTACATGCTAACAGTCACATTTCTATCTAGATGTCGCGCAAGCTAGGTTCATAATTCTAAGTCATTGGCATAGGCTAAAACAGACAAACTCATTTTGCCCAGCTTTTGTACATCAGGACTAATGAGCATCAACATCTCAGGAAACCTGTTACTGAATAGAGAAATCAGTAAAGAGGCCATATCATATCTCTATCTATTGCCTTTTATTCCCACTTCTAATGCAAGCTTTGGTATCCTTTTGTAAATGAATCAATGGGTTTACTATTTCCACCTTGCACCCCAAGGACCTGAGCACAAGACACAGTTTTTTGCTGATTAACCTTGTCAAACTCTGTGCTCAGGTCCATATAGGCCAATTAGATTGGTTCCTGTTTCACAAAAACTGAGTTAGCAACTATCATGTTCAATTTCAGTGCCTGTTCACTTGTTCCCACTCCCAATCAAAACCCCAACTGTATGTCAGAAAGTATGCGATTAGTATCTGTCTGCTGTTCTATTATGCCTAGGCGTTATGTTATGATAATGGATATTTATACCGTGCACTATCACCACCATAGTGGTCTCCTGGTGCTCTTGCATGGCCAAATAGTTTAAAGAGCTGTCCCAGTAAGGAAATCGGGACATAGGATGCAGGGCTTTCCCCTGGCTCTTTTCTTGTACATTTTCTGAATTATGGCCAACTTTCTACAAATTGCATTGTAACTAAGAGTCAATAGAGGGCTCACAGATTAATCTCATCCTGGAACAAGTCCACAGGGATGCTGTCATGGCAAGTACAGTAATTGTGTTTTCTTGGTGATTATAGCATTGCTTATCTGCATATTACAAAATAGCAACGTTTGTAGTTCAGTGTCACCACACCTGATCATATTGCAATAGTTGGTTCCCTTTTGGGAAACAAGCTCCCTGCTCTGCTGATTCAATTATATGTTATATGGAATGGCAAAATGGATGGCCCGGTATTACCCAGGACATTTGTCTCCATCCCTCTCTCTCTCCTTTAAATTTGGGGCCCAGGGTCAACAGTACACAAAATGCCTTTGCATTATGTTCCTTTGCTGCGTCAACCAGTTGTTGATCAAATTCTTATACTGGGTCTGGCAGCTCTTATATGAGGTGTCAGGGTAGTCAAATTTTCAGTAATAGGCGCAACCTCCTTCTTGCACTGCTGCGTTATTAAACCACCCACCTTGGGATGAATTCCCTGGTTTAACGTAAACAGTCAGAAATTGATCTGAGATATTACACCACAGATTGTTGAATTCCAAAACCACAAGCAGCAGTTCTACTTTCTTCTCAAGAAAATAAGTAATTAATAGAATATTATTATTAATTATGCATTGTTGTGTCGCCTTTTTGTCACCAGCAGTTCATCTCAAGGTCTTTTTTGTTGGATTCATTTCTGCCATTATCGAATGCGGGTTATTCATACTATTCCTCCCTGTTTGCTATTTGAATTTTAAAGCTAGGGGATGGTGGTCACTTAGTGCATCCTCCTCCAAGTGAAAATCTTCTATTGAGCCACAATGTTCTCCTAAATGTATGCTTCCTGTGTCTATCGGTCCCTATTCACCATCTTTAAGGGCCTAAGGCACCATTCATACAACCAGGAGAATACCTTAAACCCAGTCGCACACATTCAAGGATCCATCATTAATGGGTCAAGTATGCTTTGGAGCCTGTCCTTAGTATGATCAAAGAGGTCAATGGGGGGACCGTTCTCGTGTTTTATATTAAAATCCCCTGATAAAATTACAGTAGTATTCCCTGTATGAAATGTAGACAGGGATTCTTCAACGCATTGTACAAAAAGGACAGACAGCTAGTCTCGTTACATTTGTGTAGCCTGTTATAGAAATGGAAAATTGTCAGTTCATTGATTAATCTTTCCTGTTTGTAGAAATGATTTACTTCGCTCTAGTTCCAAAAGTTGGTAATCAAGAAAAGAATTAACTAATATTATAATTCCACCAAAAGATCTGCCCGTTGGCTTCCTTTGGACTGAGATTTAAAATGTCTGATATTCATCTATTAAAATATCCTCAGATGCCCATGTCCTCTGTCTCGCCTAAGCAGTTTCCCGAGCTGAGCACGGAAACAACTACCAATAGCGGCCACCATCAGGTGGAAGCCGGCCGCTCGACAAAGAGCCACTGATTAAGGGCCGGTCTCTGCCACAGCTTCAGTACCAGCATCGGCACCCACCAGGGAGGGCAGGAGCCTTCTCCACTCTAGGACCGCCACCTCGACGACCTCCCAGAAGCACCCTGCATGCTGTGCCGTGAATACAGGAAGAATCACCTCACTCCGTTTTGTTTCATATCACATGCCGGAAGGATCATCCACATTCATCCATTAGCCTACAGCACCTTACATTGGTGTACTGTAGCTTTGTGCTCTGCGTCCGACACAGCATTTGCCTAGCCATCAGGTGACTTCAATATGGCCGCTCTGCAAATCTGCTGAAATTCAAATTTGCTGCTTCCTCCGTCTCGCCTAAACTGTTTCCCGATAGACTGAGCGAGGAAACAACTACCAATAGCCGCCACCGTCAGGCGGAAGCCGGCCCCTCGACAAAGGGCAGCTGATTAATGGCCTGTCTGTGCCATAAAACTAAAAGAGGACTGGGGTTGTTTTTAGGTGGATAGGTCAGGACTATGCCCCAAGCGTAACATACTTTCTACAAAAAGAATCCTGCCACCTCTCGGGCACTCACCCTCAGGGATCTGGGATCAACTACCCAAAGGCCTTTTTTCAGAACTGCTTTCCTTATTTGCAACAAATGGCACTTACAATTGTTTTTTGAGAAAATATATATAACTATTTTATTACAAAAAAAATTCTTAAAAAGTTTTAAAAAAAATATTTTGTATAACGACCACAAACAATTTTAATGTGTGTACAAAAAGTGCCCCACATTTTTTTTAGGTCATTATATTTCTATATTAAGACCAAAAAATAAAGCTCAAAGAAAAAAAAAAAGAATTGTGCTACAAATAGATATGAATGTATCCAACAGTATTAACAACATTACAAAACATTACATCCAAATCAATACTAAACCAATCAGGTGACATAAAATATATTGTTAACATCTATGTCGGTATAAAATTATAATGTCTAATCTAAAGTCTCCTGTATGACTAGTGGGACTTTTAATAGTTCTAAGTACAATGCAGCTTCTAATGCCTTATTAAGACTGTGATAACATTCTCACAGTTGTATTAACCCGACATGTTTCATTCCCATTTTCCTTAGAAATTCATCAGGGGAGTACTTTTTAGTCAATAATTGGCATGTCCATAACTGAATGTGTTCTGTATTCTGTGCAACTTGGTGCAAATGGAAAGGCAGTTCTTTTTTAGGTTGCTTCTAATTATTGTACAGCGTAGACCTAAAGCGAGGGGGAGGAAACAACAGAACAAATCAGTTGTATTATTCTAAAGCAAAGAATATTTGTTGCTTCAGTCATTAGCCTACTTCCTGAAATGGATTCAAAACATGGAGGCTTACATCTCTGCAACTTATGAGTAGTTGCAGGGGTAGTGAAAATTCTTCTTATGTGGAAGGTCTGTTATCTGCAAAAGTGAGGCGACAAAAGCACACAAACGATCACAAAGGGGGAAAAAAAACACACAATCAAGTATGTGTTTCAAATTTTGTCAAACAGGTCCCACTACAGCTGTGGTCCTGTTCTTACGGCTAATAACCAACCAAGTATTTTTTTAAAACAAATTTTATTGAGTGGGCATATGTCAGAACGATATTCTAAAAAAGGTTTCTCAAGTTTCTAGTTGTTTTTTATCATGCTCCATATGTGGTTTTACAAATTCTTAGTTCAGATACCTCACAAAGCAATCTGTCTTCAAAGAAACATACATGACCATCGGTCTCGTGAGAAAACTTTCTGGGAGAAAGTTCTAGTTTTATGACGTGAACAACGGTCGAAGGAACACATACGTTGGAAATGCATAATGTTCTTAAAATTAAACCTACCGCTGCTAGCTTTTATTAGAGCGCCGTTCGGCGTATGCGCTGGCTCCAAAAGAAGAACAGCTGGTTGTGAACATTTCCTCTGACAGAACACTCTTTTAGAAGTCCTGCGGACTACTTCTAAAAAACCAAAGCAACAAAAGACTGCTGTGAATGTAGTCTGATTTAAGGAACGCTCGATTGCTAACAGTTGTTGATTCTTCTACACTAACGTTATTTATAATATAGATCTGTCACGCTCTTACCAGCAATCTAGTGCATTATAACCTCCAGTTCTTCCTGGCGTCTCCTCAAAGTCGCTACCGTATTCAGAACACGTAACTATTACGCATGTCGTCTTATCTTTGTTGTTATTATGAACACGTGGAAGAAATACATAGGCACAAATGACGGGCAACGCCGCTGTTGCTCCGTGTTCTCTAGTTGCCATATGGTGCTGAATCCAAGGTTTTTCCATTTACAAAAGACTCGAACTCTGGTTAAATATATGTGTAAGGAGTGTAATTGAGACCACCCCCAAGCATAATGACATGCTTATATAAGGTATCCATCCTCAGTCGTACGTTGTATCAATATGAAGATTTTCTAAGTTGTTTCCATCTTGTCATAACAATTCCATAACTTGGTCTGGAAGGCTCAATATTGGAGTCCCCATTTACTCTGTGTGTGAGGCCTTGTAAAAAACATATATACATATCAGACACAAATTTCATTATCCACTGCATTTTTTAGTTCTTACTGTAGGGCCTTTTCTCCAAAAATCACCCATACTAAGTTGTTATTTATTAAAAGGTATAGCGCACAAGGAATGGCATATCCATGATTTCGAAATGGATGACTTGCAGATTAAGTTCTATTGGTACAGACCCCAAAAGTTATTTATAAAACCACATTAATAATGTAGGGTCCATTAAGATTCTGTGAACTTGATATCTTTCTCATTAATGTTTAAAGTATATTCCAATCTATACATTCATTAAGTCCCAGTTCTACAGTATTACAGAGAAAGATTAGTCTTTGTTCTTTGTCAAATAATCTTTTCTTGTTTGAAGCTGTGTCTTCTTTCTGGTCCAATTGTAACAATACACTCCATGTTAAAGATTCTGGTGCGTGATCCATGGCCAAAAAATGCCCTACCAAAGGGGCCATTATGTTCTTATTCCTTATACAGCTTTTATGTTCTGTGATTCTTGTTTTAATTTTCCTTTCTGTCATTCCAATGTAAATTTTCTTACATGGACACCAGATCACAGAAACCACCATTTGCGAGTTACAATTGGTGAATTGACGCTGTTGCTAAGGCTTTCTTAGACCCAGATCTACCTCTTTTGTATGTTTTGTACTTGAGCAACAACTGCAACTTCCACACGGTGAGGTGTACAGGGTTTTAACACTGTATGTTAATGTTAATGGTGGCATCCCCCATGTCTCTGAGAAGAATTGAAAGAAATGTCTTTCCGAGTCACCAAATCTTTTTATATTTGGGCCTCTCTTAAAGGCGCATAAAGGTTTGTTAATCGGACACTCTCCAGTTACACTTAATAATGGCCGTCACTTTATTTTAAAGTGTGTTGAATGTACTAACAAACACAATTTGTTCATTCTCCTTTGGTTTAATGCAGTATTCTAAGAGGGCTTCCCTATTTTTATTCTTTGCTTGTTTACAAGCTCGCTTTACAATTTTTTCTGCTCGTAATTTTGAGCTTAGAGTTATTGCTTTTTGTTCAAAGATTGTCATATTAGAACTATTACTCTTCAGGTGCAAAAATTGTCCCACTGGTAAATTCTGTCTAATATGACCCGGGTGGCAGCTGTTAAACTGTAGAAAAGAATTGCAATCAGTTGCTTTATGATACGGTCTCACTTTTAAAGTATTTTCATTAGTATTTTCATTAGTGTCCACCCAGATTGTGATATCGAGAAAACTAATTTCTGCAGTGCTCGTTGTTGCCGTGAATTTCAGGAATTGGTTTTGTATATTGAGCCAATCATTGAATTCTTCAAATGTTGTTATATCTCCATCCCATATTAACAAAATGTCATCTATAAACGGCCTCCAGATCTGGAGGCGGTGTAGAAATGGGTTGGTAGTGTTGTAAATTACACTTTTTTCAAAATATTCAACAAACAGGTTAGCAGCAAAGGGGGCAACTGACGACCCCTTTGCTCTCCATAACCGTACGTGCTGTCGGCCAGAGACACTGCTACATCTACCACCCACCATATCCATGAGTGCCCCCTCTTTGAGCCCTATCCTATGGCTCCTACACTTTTGCTGGTCGCTTACTACCGTAACCCATATGCACCCACTCCCCACCACCTCAGCTTGCTAGAAAAAAGTACTCCACCTCCCAACTTTATCTTCATTTTTGAGGCAACAATCACTGGAGCCTAGGCATGCAGCGGAGCCGAAACCACCCCTCCTGCATCCGATCATGTTTGAGGTATGCCCTAACCTCCTAGTCTCTGCCCATACAACTTGCCAGTCATGCCCTAATACTTCTTGGTGGTGCCACACTGTCCGCTGAACTGTATTAGCCTCACTGTTATTGCTTGCATTTTGTGCTTACCACTTGCCGCTGATACACTGCCCGCTAATCTTTACTGGCCTTACCTATTGTTATTGTTGCATTTTGTGCTCACCACTTGCCGCTGATACACTGCCCGCTAAACTGTACTGGCCCTACTTATTGCTCACCAATGTATCCCACTACGCAGCCACTGGACTCATATATGCACACGCATCAGAACACACTTTGCACGGCCCCAACCTGGCATCTCCTGCTAGCGCCAGTACTCACTTTATTCACTTACCCGAACGCTGCTCCATCTATGATGCCTACTTCCAAAATGATCCATTCCCTTCACACTCCCCATCAGTTCGCTACCCCAGCTGACATTGCCTCCCTGAGGAGCCCCACGGCATCACTCTGCTCTCATGCTCACTTAGTATCCAGGATCACTAGGCTTAGGCCACGCACTGGATATCACTACACCCCAGCCCCCCCAGGCCTCCCAGCCCCACGACTAAGAGGAATCCCAGACTGGGCCCTTGCACTCTCCACACCTATGCAACTACATGCACCACTATGGTCAAGGACTCTGATGTTTTGCCTGAAACATTACGCATAACACCCTCCCAAATGACCCCCGACTTCCCTACCAATGCCACCTGCATGCTCAAAACACAAATCACTAAGCAAATACACTTGCTCTCCCCGCCGGTGACCCCCTCACTCCACCATTTCTACTCCCCCACTCCCCTCACTAAGAAGAACACTCCCTCTCCCGCTCTCAAATGTGCACTTATAAATGCACGCTCTCTCCCCGCCCATGCCCTGGAGATTAAAGACCTCATCACCATTCATGACTTAGATCTACTTGCCTTCACAGAGACTTGGCTCCATGAGGCGTCCGGCCCCATATCTCTCTAGCTCTCCCATATGGATACTCTATTCTCCGACAAGACAGACAGCTCTTGAAAGGAGGAGGTGTAGCTATTCTTACTAAAGATGCGCTGTCCATCAGGCTGTGCAACCACCCCTGGGAAGGTAACAATGACCTTCTCCCAGCCAAACTGTCCTTGTCCCCCAATTGCACTATACATTTACATATCTCATACAGGTCCCCAGGCCCAGACTTCTAAGAACATCTCCTCCACATACTAGGTAACAATTTTAAAAGTTCCCCTAAAACCATCTTACTCAGAGACCTTAATCTAGGTTTTAGTGACCACAAAGACAGACCTAGCTATGGAGCTCAAATATCTAGGGTTCCTACAAAAAGTTACTAGCCCAACGTACTGCAAAGGCCGCACCCTTGACTGGGTGGCAGACCACAACTGCTCCACCACCATCATCTCCAACTCAGCCGACCCATTGACAGATCACAACTGTTGCAATTCACCATTCCCACCGAACCTACCACTAAAGCACTCTCATATTCTCCTCCAGCTCAGGTTAGAAGCTCTAAAAAACGAACTAAGGATAACCTCTGTCCTTTCCTGGAAGTCCCTGAACTCAAACCCCCCTTCACGAGTGACCCCAGCTCACTTGCAGACATCTATGCCGACATCCTCACCAAAGCCATTGACGCCGTAGTCCGGATTGAATACAAAAAAGAGAAAATATCCATGCACACTAACTCATGGTTGATGGATGGACTACTAGCCTTACGTACCAGTAAACGTAACGCACTAGCTAACTGGCTTTCCAGACCTAGTGATTCCACTAAGGAAGAATTCAAAAGGCTATTCGCTCAATATAAAGAAGCGATATTCCAAGCCAAGTCTAACTCTTTTAACCTACAGCTCTCCAAGGCAATCCAAAATCTAAGTAAATGTTCTCCATTTTTAAAAACCTTATCGCCCCTTTCACCAGCCCCAATGAGATCACTAAAGATGAAGCATGGTGCTCCAGCATTCAGGTAGCCCTGCTTAGCAAAATTGAACTACTCCAAGAAAAAATACATGCGCAATTCAAAGCGCTACCCAAGCATGACCATCTTCCAGTGCCCAGTATCCCATTCCATAATCCGTCCAAGCTACTGTTCTCCGTCAGAGACATCACAGAAGTGGAGGTCATTGAACTCCTCCAACATCTTAAAGCATCTATGTGCAAAGGAGACATCTGTCCGCCCAACATTATTAAAGAATGCACTAATTCCTTGACTCTTCTCATCTTGGCATTCATTAATGCTTCATTTACAACAGGTATTGTCCCTTCCAGCCTAAAACAAGCCTGGTTTCGCCCCCTACTAAAATAAAAACACCCTAGTTCCCACATCCCCCAACAACTACCGTCCTATCACCACTGTCCGATTTATCCTCAAAATCTTGGATAAAGCAGCCCACAACCAGATCCAACACTTCCTCGATTCCAATGCCATCCTCTGTAAAAGGCAATCAGGATTCCGCAAAGGCCACAGCACCGAAACTGGCCTCCTGGACCTTAAAAACCAAATAACTGAAATCATGGACAGAGGCAAACCAGTTCTGCTCCTACTCTGGGACCTCTCAGCCGCTTTTGATATTGTTGATCACAAGATTCTTACCTCCCATCTCACCCATTCAGCGCACTTCACCAAACAGGCTTCCTCATGGATAACATCCTTCCCAGAAGACAGAGCCATGAAGGTTTTATCTGATCAGGCAAATGAAGCTACCTCCACCATCCACCGTGGAGTTCCTTAGGGCTCATGCACAGCACCCACTCTATACAAAATGTTCACAAAACCGCTCTTTCACAAACTGGACTCCCTCGGCATAGCTTATACCAACTATGCTGATGATATGAAGGTACTCTTCCCACTCTCAGGCTTGTATGACCAAGACGTTGCAGCCCTCCACCAGATATACACCACCATCCAAGCCTGGATGGCGGCCAATGGTCTGTGTCTCAACAGAGACAAAACTGTGATTATCCTTATAGGCCCCGACAAAAACATTATCTAAACTTGACCAAAAATACTGTAACTTCACCATTGACAACTCCATCATCCCTGTCTTGTCCTCGGTGAAGACATTAGGGGTTTCCGAGATTCCACTCTGTCTATGGCACGATAGGTCAGTGCCATTGCCTCTGCCTCTGCCCCCACCACTAAACTAATAAATGCTGTAATACACTTCTTATCCAACCAGAATTGCCTTACCTAAACTAGATTATTGCAATGTTCTCTTAGCAGGCACCTTGGCTAAAAATCTAAATAGACTACATATAGTCCAAAAATAACGTGCTCAGAGCAGCACTCAATATCCCCAAAAGAGGCCCTATCAAGCAGGCTAGGTGAGCTGCTCACTGGCTCCGCGTAAAGGAAAGAAGTACCTTCAAGACCCTCACCTTAACGCATAAATGCTTAAGCCTCTCTGCCCCTCTACACCTATCAGAGACGCTAGCCAGAGACACTTCTTCACATCCCAAAAGAACCTGCTATGTAAGCCAACTGCGCATCCCACCCATCAAAAGGGCTAAATCAGGGGGTTTGACTTCCCACATATAGCACCTAAACTAAGGAATGCATTACCCAACGCACTCCGAGCTGAGGCTTCCCTCTTGGCATTCCGCAAAGGGGTAAAAACCACACTTTTCCACTAAGACAGCCCTCACTCGTTACCTACCTCCTCCCGTCCCCCCCTCATGCACTCCTCATGTAACCAAGTATGTATTATGCAATTAAGAACAGTGTTTGTAACATCACCACAATGCCCACTGGCTGCTGCGCGTTTTTTTAAAATCCTAATAAATAAATGTCTAGTGTAGAAGTATTATATCGTACTGATTCATAAAATTAATAACATCTGGTTGTGCAAATTTACACCTAGCCCCTGCGATGTTCCACGATCTCATAGTTATCACAATTATTCATTGGCATAATTTATCAAAATTGGTACTTTCCGTTCCTCAGGCGTAGCATTAGTAAATGATTATGTGGGCCGCGAAGCTAATTGGATCGTACAAGATATATTTGTTTCTACCATTAACCAGTCTATTTCCTCAAGTGAGGTCAGACAGACGAAACGGTTCCTGATTGGTAAGGTTTCTCCTCGTGGGGAAGGGCTGTGAGCCAGATTCGTTGAGAGTTTGACGGTTCCTGAAGGGTTCATTTTTTACTTTTGAGCTGCGATTGCCCTTGCTGCATGGATCTTGCTTCCATTTCCATACGTTTGCCTCTGCAGTAAATATTTTTCAGGAGGGTAAAAGCATGATAATGGTAGGATCCTGAGCCAAGATTGTAATGCCTTAACCTCTAGCTTAGTATTAGTAATGCACTGCGTAGATTGTTGGTTGGCATAAGTGACAACTGTACAGTGTCCTTTAAAACACTTTGTGCTTGTTCCCACCCAGGCGATCCTTCTAGCCATCTTCAAATAATGTGCATTTATTGATTGGTGGCTGTAGGTTGGAATGTATCTAATGGACCTTCTTATCAAAGAGTCGGTAGCTTCCATCTGGTTGGTTCATAAAACAAGGTACATATGTGATGACCTCGACCGGAGAAGCGCAGTCGGGGGAAGTTTCAGGGCTAACATATTGGATGGCATAGACCCATTCAGAATTCTGCAATGGCTGGTCTGTGAATTTAGATCCCCATGCCCTCGCGTTTCAGGTGAACCTCTGGGTTTGTCTCAACCAGTCGTTTGGAAAGCTCCTGCCCAGAAGTTAGGGTTTAAAGTTACTCATAAAATCCATGATTGATTGCATTTTTCCCATAAGGTCTAAGATAGCTAAACATGTTCCTTTCATAAATGTGGTGATCATTTGTTGGAGTGTATGGTCATTGCACACATTAATATCACAATAATGTTTATGGTTATTTGCATATGCAGAGCAATTTGCGGTACCGTTATTAGCTCTGAAGTCCCTTAACGGGTCCCATCCTTAACAGCAGGTAAGACCTGTCATTAAGGAAGGGACTCGCTAAGGGACCTTGTGGTAGGGCAGAAAGGGATTACTGGCACCGGTGCCCTTACCGGTGCCGGTAATCCCTTACCGCCTACCGTGTAATGAGGCCCAGTATCTTTTGATGTGTGTCTTTAAGTATGGAAAGTATATTTAAAGCAATATTGGTATTACTCAGGCTTACATTAAATTGCACTGTGCTACTTTTTGTCTTCCCTTCAACCTGGCCAAAAAAAAAAAATCATAATCTTTTTGCGTTGGCATATTTCTTTATGGATGCATGCATTTGTGAATTTGGTTTATGATGGGGTGTACCGAATAGTAGATTTAAGTAGATTTAAGTATTGTTATAAAGTATATATTTATGTAGACGAGAAAAACACTTTGTAAATTAAAAACACACTTTAAAATAAGTATTTCCATTCTTAATTGCATTTCTTTGTTGTCTACAGAAGATGTTTGTTTCAACACTGAAAGGAATTCATTAAATTCATTATCAGAAAATAAACTGTTCAATAACAGCACAGTTTGTATTTTTGTGCATTAATAGTTATTGGTTGTTCGGCAGGGCACAAGTATTTGTATTTATTTATTTTATGCAATCACAGTGAGGGGAGACTGGGATGTGTCTACATGTACTTTCAAATTTTGCTTTTGGCCCTGCCCATCTTTTGCTTTTGCTTCAGGGCACTGAAACACAAAAGGAGTCATCACAACATCTAATACTTAAACATTTACATATTTGAATAGGCCCCCCTAATAACAAAGAAACAACGTAACTTAATTTCCCAGTCAAGCTCTATTTACAAAGGCTGTGCCTTCTCTTTGCAGTCAAAGCCAGTGTCAACAGTGGGTGCAAGGACATTTACACCTCAATGTGAAATGCAAACCCTGCTGAGCGCCAGCTCCGGGGCTTCGGCAACTACTGGAGACGCGGATCACTGCTCCCTGTCCAACATATAACAGAGGGGTCGCAGGCACACAGAGGAGACTGGTTGCGTGGGACAAGTCTCACTAGACATATTTTTATGTCCCATCGGTTTTATCTTTCAAACAGACGTTGCAACTTGCAACTGTTTGCAGCCCATGCATTTACATTGATGATTAACAGCAGGGACGTAATTTAGGGGTCACCCGGGGTCACACTTGAGACCTCTGAGTTCTCCCTTGCTACCCCTGTGGTCTCCCTTGCTCCCCCTAAAAAACTTATTTTTGTTTACTATTTGATGCTCCTCTTTTTTTCTAGAGCGGCTGGCGTTCTTGTTCAGGCATCTTACAAAAACAGGGGGTTCCACAAGTGTAACACTTTGAGCAGTGACCCTAAATAAGAAAGAATAGGAATGACAAATAATTTTCTTTCTGAAATTCTATAAAATCAATTCTAGACTCATTAAATGTTTATTTCAGGAACACTTCAGGGGGTGAGTCACTGATTTAGTCTGTTCTTAAGCACAATGCAGACAAAATCCTCCAAAAAGCATTTAGAGTAGAATAAGCATCCATTTTGTACTATGTATTTTACTTTTCGCAAGTTGAAGTTATAGCATGCTTTTTTCTGCCGATACATATGATGATCCATTCTTGTATGAAATGTATATCACATTACAGTGATATTGTAAACATATTTTTCATAGTGTACTCAGAAACAATGCTACATGATGCCACTTCCTGTTTTGTCAAGTGGTTAACGGTCGTGTTCCATCGCTTCTCTTGATGTCACATAAGGGCGGGGTCAAATGGCATTACTTCATGTGATGTCATCGGAGGTCAAGGGTCATGTAATGTCACTTCCGCTACCCCTGCCATTTTGGTGAAATGACGTCCCTGATTTACAGCCGGGTGTCCCCGATTTTGCAGGTTGAAGCACTTGTTCATGGATTTGCATCCAGACGTGCACATGGCGGGGAGGCGAAAGTGGGTAACCAGACTCGGACTAGAAGGACCAATGGGGGGTACCTAATGTGACTGCTGATAATCCCTGCTTTTCGCCAATTCCTAATACTTTATTTATTCTGTTAATTGAATATGTCCCAGTGCACACAAGACCTTTTATGCTTACCATTTGTCGTATTTACTTTTTATTTCTTTTATCATTAACTTTTTTTTGTTACTCATTGGTATATTATTTCGGTGTGTTATGATGTACTTACTGTTGAAATACATATTCCAATGTTATGATCAACATTCTTTCTCCTGGACTTTTTGCAGATAACTTTATTTCCGAAACCCTAAATTAATACGAGGATTATATGTATGATCGAATTTGGTCCAACAATTGCCTGGATATAGAAGGACACAGCACTAATGTTTAAACTATTGTTGAGCGGTTTCGATAGGAGATCTTGGCATCTCTAGTTGGTATCTCGAAACACAACCCCTTTTGTTGGCAGCATGTGTTACTCTGTGTGGTACTGTGAGTCTTGCCATTATTTGAACCCACTTGCATTGATGGTCTCATATAGCACACAATGTACTGCTGCTAGGCGTCCTCAGTCGTAGGAGAGAGTTTGCAGCATGTTCTCTTGAGATGGGGGCGGGGGTTGGGAGTCAGTAAAATGAGGCAGTGTGGCATAGGGGCATCCAGCACGAAGCGACCGTCGATCATTTCTGCAGAGTCTGGTTTTTTGTTTTTAACCGTTATCCTATTTTTAGTCGGGGTCCCTTTCTGTGAATGTGGAGTGGCCTGTGAATGTGGAGGGGCAGTGGGGCAACAGACCCCGAGCAGAACAGCATTAATCAATTTTTGAAAGTTTATCTTGGTATTTTACATCGGTGCTGCACCGTCTCCTGGCCTGCCTGCCTCACGCAATCCTCTTCCTGCTGCTCCCTGCATCGTTGCCTTCCATCCCGCCGACAGCTCTGATGATTGGGCCTGAGCCCTCAGCAAGGAACACCATCTGACGTGTACCTGAGCAGCTAGCACTCCATGTGTGCATTTTCCATAGTTCTAGGCTAGTGGTAACTGCAGCCTGCTTAATCCATTTTTGAACGTTCATCTTGGATTTTACATCAGTGGCGCATCTGCGCATCGTCTCCCGGCCTGCCTGCCTCACACAACCCTCTTCCTGCAGCTCACTGCAACCCCAAGGCCCATCACGCCGACCGCTCTGGTGACTGGCCCTGAGCCCTCAGCAAGGAACACAATCTGAGGTGTACCTGAGCAGCTAGGGCACTGTGTGTGCATTTTCCATCGTGCTGGGCTAGTGGTAAGTGCAGCCTGCTTAATCAATTTTTAAAATGTTATTTGGTATTTTACATTGGCGGTGCCTCTGCGGACCGTCTCCCGGCCTGCCTGCATCACGTAACCCTCTTCCTTCTGATAACCGCATCCCCGCCTCCCATCCTGCCCACAGCTCCGGTTATTGGGGCTTTGACCCCTTTTAGGATCATCCCCCAGGGCAGCCCACTGCCCGTGCAGCCCCAGTGGCTAAGGACCCAGAGGCAAAGGATGGCTCCAGAAGAGGCAGCTCCAGACTGTGTTGGCCCGTGTTAGCCTGTGACGCCTGCAGCCGTTAACCAGCAGCAACTGACGAGGCAAGTGTTGGTTCTGGGCGGGACTCACAGCCACCACTGAACCACATATTGTGTTAGGCAGCCATACCTCACATTTGGCATAGTGGGTTTGGGAACCATAGCCTGCATATGGGACAAATGTCCACTGTCTAGTGTTTTACCCCCATGTTTAGACGCTTTCACACTCTATCCAGGTGTCCCAAATCTAGGTGTTAGTGAATCTACTGTTGTACCCCCTTGTTAAGCACTTTCTCCCTCTATCCAGGTGTCCCACATCTTGGTGCCATTATTGCACTTACTGGTTATTGCATTTACTGGTTATTGCATTTACTGTTATACCCTCATATTAGGCGTTTTCTCCCTCTATGCAGGTGTCCAAATCTAGGTGTTGTTATTGCATTTACTTGTTATTGAATTTACTGTTGTGCCCCTGTGTTAGGCACTTTCTCCCTATATCCAGGTGTCCAAAATCTAGGTGATGTTATTGCATTTACTGGTTGTTGCATTTACTGGTTATTGCATTTACTGGTTATTGCATCTACTGTTGTGCGCCCGTGTTAGGCACTTTCTACATCTATCCAGGTGTCCCAAGTCTGGTTGTTAGAGAATCTACTGTTGAATCCCCATACTATGCATTTTTCTCTCTCTATCCAGGCATCCATCCCCTGGTGTTAGGCGCTTTATCCCTCTATCGAGGCGTCCCAAATAAGGGTGTTAGTGAATCTACTGTTGTACTCTGTAAGGAAGGCATGGCATCAGACAGTAATACAGACACAAGTGATCACACTTCAAGGGTGTTTATTGAACTTCAATTGGGTTTCAAAAATGCCTATCTAATTCTAAATCTAAAGTTGGGAGCAAGCTATGATCATCAAATAATCATAACGTAGTCCTAGTAGAGTCTGTCAAAATAAAAGGACGTATACTATATGTACACCTATTTCCAATCCTTACTTCCAAATACAAATAGTGTGGGAAACAATGTTATGCAAAAGAAAAGTGTTAAATACATTATATGTCAGGATATTCGAGCAGTTGGCTTCCCTTCCCCAGGTTTTCAGCACGGAACAAGGTGGAACACTCGAGCTTAGCACATTCTCTGGCTTCTCTAGCAAGAGGATGCAGTTCAAAACATCAACATCAGGGCCTTCTGTGCCAAAGTCTCTTTGCCATTATAAGTCTCTTATTTCAGAGGGCCTGATGCAACCTGACAAACATTAAACTTCTTTTCCTCTTAGGATTTCATGTATAACTTTTCAGGTGATTTTCTGTTCACCCTGGGTCCATCTCCACTGGGCACAGACCCACTTTAACACAAAACCTTCAATTGGTCTCCCTCCGCTGAGCTCGGACCAAATTTATCTACTTTTACAAACTTTCTTTACTTCATCAAAATCAAAGAATTTTGACTGTGTGCAGGATTTTGCTCTGCCTATCGCAGCACCACTTCGATTCACAATTACTCATTCTCTTCTTGATATAACCTTTTTCTCACTTTTACTTTTAACACTTCTCAGATGGATACCTTACAGAGATCTTCGATTGAGCACCCATGCAGTGCCGGACCACTCTGTCAAACGTATTGTATCTTGCTTTTAAAGTTCAATCCTCATCAGCAGTTCAACTTTACTTGCGTCTCTTATCAATGTTTGTTCCAGCGCTCGCCATACAATGTTACTGCTTGGCCGGTCTTGTATCGGTCTCCCCAACTCACCGGCTTTGTTGATTTCATTGATTTCATTGACGCTGCTTTAATCTTTGAGCCAAGGACGGTACCACAGTGGCTGCTGCTTCTCCCTGCCTTGATTATTGACACAGGAGGGTCCCGGGTATCTCCGACACACAATGCAGGATTCTTTAGCCTGGTTTCCTGGTCTTACGCTTTCTATTCTTGAGGTTTCCTGAAAGTAACGGTTCCTTGTCAAAAAGGTCAAGGAAATTTCCCTCCATGCAATCACCTTTTGTTTTGCTGTCTTTCTTCTCTCGTTCAGCTGCCACCTCGAAACTGCTGTTTCCTTGTGTGCTTTGCCTTGCTCAGAGTGTGCTCTCATGCTCTGCCTTTTGTGCTTGATTGGAAGCTTAATGGAAGTCAGGTGTGTGTGATGGTCAGTAATTGCCTGATCTTGCCTCACCATTGTATTGGGACACGGCAGGTATACTGCTTGGGTGTTGGTCTGTTTTCTCCCATAGCGGGCAGTCCGCATGAAAGTGTTTGTGTTGTAAAGGGTGGGCGGGGATAGAGTTCCTAAATACCCTACCTGGTTGGGTGGGGTAAAGGTGTTATAGGGAAGGGGATACCATGTCTCATTATCCAGTGTCCCACTCCCACTCCCGAAGATCTCTCACCAGGCGATCCTCTCGCACTGGTCTACCCCCAGGAACTGGATCTAAAACCTGGCCATCTGGATGATAGATCCACGGGGACTAGTGGGTGAGACACCTTCTGGTTTCTCGCAACCCCCATACTAGTCATGTTCTCCCTCTATCCAGGTGTCCCCCTCATGTTAGACCCTTTCCCTCTCTATCCAGGTGTTCCCCCATGTTTAGGTGCTTTCTCACACTATCCAACACCCCCCATTAGACAATTTCTCCATCTATCCAGGTGTCCCAAATCTAGGTGTAAGTGAATCTACTGTTGTACCCCAGTGTTTTGGTGCTTTCTCCCGCTATCCACCCCCCCCCATGTTAGGCACTTTCTCCCTCTAGCCAGGTGTCCAAATCTAGGTGTTAGTGAATTGACTATCTTACCCCCGTACTAGGTGTTTCTCCCTCTATCCAAGTGTCCCCCTGTGTAAGGCACGTTCTCCTTCTATCCAGGTAACCCCCTGTGTTAGGCGTTTTCTCCCTCCCTCTATTCAGATGTCCCCCCATGGTAGGGACTATCTCCCTCTATCCAGGTGTCCCAAATCTAGGTTTTAATGAATCTCCTGTTGTACCCCCGTGTTAGGGAATTTCTCCCTCTATTCAGGTGTCCCAAATTTTGGTGTTAGTCAATCTACTGGTGTACCCCATGTTAGGCACTTTCTCCCACTATCCATGTCTCCCAAATCCTGGTGTTGGTGAATCTACTGTTGTACCCCCGTGTTACGTGCTTTCTCCCTCTATCCAGGTGTCCCCCCATGTTAAGCGCTTTTACCCTCTATGCAGGTGTCCGCCCGTGTTAGGCGCTTTCTCCCTCTATCCAGGCATCCCAAATCTAGATGTTTGTGAATCTACTGTTGTATCCCTGTGTTAGACACTTTTTCCCCCAGTGTTTGGCACGCTCTCCCTCTATTCCAGGTGTACCAAATGTAGGTGTTAGTTGAATCTATGGTCGTACCCCCGTACTACGCACTTCTCCCTCTATCCAAGTGACCTACATCTAGATGTTCCTATTGCATTTACTGTTATCGCATTTACTTGTTGCATTTTCTGTTGTGCCCCCATGGTGGGCGCTTTCTCCCTCTGTCCATATGGCCCAAATCCTGGTGTTCATGGTTTTACTGTTGTTGCCCCCATCTTGGGCGCTTCTCCCTATATCTAGATGACCCCTTTCTAGGTGTTGCTGTGTTTACTGCCTGTGGCCAATCGTTAAATGCTTTCCCCCTCTATTCGAGATGCCCCAATTTGAGGTGTAATTGCATTCATTGACATGCACCTGTCTGAGGCTCTCTCTCCCATTATTAAAGCATCTCACATTTGTGAGTGTTAAGGTATCTCACATCTTGCCATTTACAATTACCTCCATAGTATCTAGTTTGAGCATTTCTCCCACTGTTTAGTTGTCTCACACCTAGCTAACAACCCACTACGGCTGCTGTGCAAATCCGGGCGCTTTCCATCCATCCAGGTGTATCACATCTGGCAGCTGACTGCCTGCTGCTGCGAGATCAGGTCAGTTAGCCGCTCCTACAGGTCAGATATCCCTGATCTAGCTTTTAAAGACTGCAGTGTCTTAGACTTAGGTGCTTCAGCCAAGTTTCATTCTGACCTAAGAACCCACTACCTGCAGCTATTCATTCTGACCAATACATCTCTCACTTGCTGCACTGCTCCATCACACAACCATGACTGGCAAGCTCAACCTTTCTGAGACACCATGGCTCCCAAGACCTCCTATCTGCCCCCACAACACTGATCCTTCTGCACCACACTCACCCAGAGTACCACTCAAGCACACAGTCACTCACTATATGCATCCCAACCTACAAACTAAAGGCACCCTCTGACAAATCTAAAAGCACCTCACCCAGCCCACAAACTTCGTACTAGCTCTTTCATTTACGAACCACACCTGCATGCCACATCACGTCTCCATCTCCGACCCCATCAGCACCTTCTCGAGGGAACTACCCTCCCAGACAAGCTCCTACCCTAATCACCCTCCGCACCAGCCAAACCCCCTAGGACCACTGCACTGCATAACACAGCATTCATCCGTATTTGAGGAGCTCAGCGTCACACCAATAACCTCAACCCTCCACTGACATGCATACCCTCCCTGCCTTCCACCTCAGTCCCACGCCAATTCACCACCAGCCCCATTCCCATGAAAATCTGATGTCTCCTAGACAGCACCAACCCACTCACACAACCCTGCACCCCGAACTCCACACAGTTGGGCAATCCTTTCTCTTCACCTGCGAAACCCTCCCCTGACCCCTCACATCCCCCTCCCACCCCTCCTCGGTACCCCCCTCACCTTCCATCTCCATCGCACAAATGGCGAGCAACCAAAAGCCTTCACAGCAGGTCTCTGTTCGCCGTCCATCACCGTAACTACAAATCTGAGATCAGAAAGGCCAAAAAAGCCTACTACAGTAAAAGAACCCTGAACTGCGGCAGCATCAGCAAAGAGCTCCACAGGATCATATCCGAATTCATGAAGCCAAACGTTCTGCGACTCCCTCTCCCAAAACTTCCACAACACAGCACTGGACAGGAGGGCCCCCTTAATACCAAACCTTCTATTCTCACGCTCTGCCCCACACCCGCTCCTGTGATCCAACTGTTCCGACCCCTATAATGCCATTCTTCAACTCCTTCAAACCCATCTCGAGCGAGGAGTTCCTCAAACTACTGTCCAGCAGTGGACCCTCTGGGTCCCCTCTTGACACTTGTCCCCCCTCTCTCCTGAAAGAAATCTTCTCCTTCAGGAGAACAAGCAAGGTCCATTATCAATGACTCCCTCGCCTCTGGCATCTTCCCTGAACCTTTCAAAGTTGCGCATGTCAAACCCCTTCTGAAAAAAGCATCTCTCGACCCCCCTCCAGCCACTGAACTACAGGCCCATCTCCAACACCCAACTCTTGGTGAAACTCATGGACCTCTCTGGCATACTGTCAGCTCAAATGTTTAGCAGAATCCAACAACCTACTTGACCCCGCTCAATCAGGCTTCCGGTCGCGCCAGAGAACAGAAACCAGTCTGATCTTGATATGGGATGAGCTCAAAGTCTCAGCAGACTCTGAGGGTTGTGCAGCACTGGTTCTCCTTGATATCTCAGCAGCTTTTGACACCATTGACCACTCAATACTCCTTGAGCGACTCCACTTCCTTGGAATCCGAGACTCAAATGGATTGCCTCTTTCCTCAACAACGGCAAACAAATCACTTTCCTCTCCCCTTTTCTCTCAACAGCTCATCCCGTGAACACTGGAGTACCCCAAGGCGCTTGCCTCTGAGCTCTCCGTTTCAACCTCTACTCGACCACTCTGCCAGGGATCATCTGCACGCACAACCTCACTTGCTATAACTATGCTTCCGATACCTAAATTATCCTGAGAATCCCCAAAACAAGCTTCGATCCTCGACCCGACCGACCAGCTTGCCTTAGAGGTATAGACATATGGATGACAAGAAACCACCTCCTTCTGATGGTGTGCGGCAACACAGCTCTACTCCCACAACCACTCACATGGCCCCCCTCCCTCTGCACTTCCCCACGCCTACCTCCAACATAGTTAAACACTTTGGCTGCACTATGGATTAACCCTGTCCCACCAGATCAATAATCTATCCAAATCCTGCACTACCACCTCAGACCCCTGAGACGCATCTTCCCTCACCTAACCCAAAATACTGGCTGCTATTATTTCCATTGTCATGTCTTGATTGGACTATGTGAACTCCATCTATTTGGGTGCAACGGCCTACCAATTTAACAAACTCCAAAGAGCCCAAAACGCTGCCACCATTCTCCTTCTTGCACTAGGATGTAAGGATCACATCTCACCTGCTCTCTGCACCCTTCACTAGCTCCCTATGGGATGAATGGCCCCTTTCAAAATCCTATGCATCACCCACTGAGCATTGCACAAGACCGGCCCGGCATACCTACAAGAAAAGAGTATGCCCTACCTCCCAACAGGCACACTAAGGTCCTGCATGGCCCTCCTGCTAGTGATTCCAGTCTCCAATTCAGCCAGGATTGGAGGGTCTGCCTACTCCACGTTGGCACCAACACTTTGGAGCTCACTGCCTCCCTACTTTCGACACAACCAGAACTACATGGCCTTTCGTAAAGCATTGTAAACCTGGCTTTTTGCCTAAAACATTGAAAGTGACTGCCTAGGGCCACTGAACCCTACACCGATGGCCAGAATTTCAGCTAGTACGGCATTACCTCTAAAAGTAATAACAGCTGAGCAATAGAAGTGGGCAAGTAAGACATCATCATGGAAATAGGAACAGCCGGGACACGGAAGCCAGCTTTAGTGACCAGAAGGCTCTAGGATATGCAACTGCTGACTCTCTGTCCGCTGGCTCCACAACAAAGGCCTAGAAACCTCTTGTGTCAACAAATTGGCCATACCCCCAACCTCTCCATACCCTTACCCATGACTACAAACCCAAGACACAACATCACTATAATCGTATGCTTTTACCAGGCAAGATCACTGCCACCCGACCAGACATGCCCCACGCTCTAAGACCGGAAGATGCCTGTCTGTATATATCAACCTGGAATCCAGAGCTCAGCAGCACCCATAACTGAGTGTAATCACTATCTCCCCTCATGGAAGTACAGCACTATCACTCCAGGAGTGGCGGACCACTGTCATACCTCCAAATCCACAGACTCCGCACTGCCACAATCCCAGAGCGCAATTGCCCCTCATCGGGAAATCAATATGCAAACCACTATCCCAAGCCTCCCCTGTCAACCATGTCAAGCTCTAGCTATCAGGAACCAATCCACTGAACCGCTAGTGCAGAGCCCCATAGATCTATATTTCAAACATTATGATCAGGCCTTACCATGTCACCTACCAGGTACACAAGGTGGTATATGCTCATGTCAGGCTAGGAATAAGGCTATGGATGGCCCCGCCTGAAGCGCTATAACAACTATGCTCAACAGCCTCTGCCCAATATGTCCTCTAAAACCCCTGCCTCGATGGGACTACATTTATGCGATATAACTTCACACCTCTAACATGTCAGGAATTTCCCTGCCACTCGCCATAAACCATGACCAGTGACCCGGAAAATGGACCCTCTGAGACCTAGAACAGAGCTTCAGATTCAAGGACCCTCCAACCGGGAAAACATGTCATACTCTGCACCAACCTGAGAATCTGCTTCGGAGATCCACTACCGCGAACCACCAAGATGGACACGGCCAGCTCATCGGGCACCGAAAGTAATCAGGAAAAGAGGGCTCCTAACAATATGCCCAGACACTCACCACTCCTACCAATATGCTCACTCTCCACTTTACACCAACAAACATTAGATCAACTTCGACCTAGCTGCGCACATGCCTACACTACTCCTTGAACACCTCTACATCCTATGAAAATGTAGTTATACCCCACAATAAAATCGGCCTAGCTGCAAACATAAATATCTTACACAGGACCACGGCTGCCATAAAGCAGACTCGGAGACCAACCACCTTGCTGCTCACATTCCACTGATCTCTCACAACCACCACACTGCACATAACATTAGAATGTGGCCACCACTGCGCAAACCACAATGGCTGCACACATACTGATTGCACACCCAAGCTCTATATACTACCCTACTCTCTCCACTGACCTGGACTACGGCCCCCAAGGGCGTTCAACCCACAAGCGCTTTGAGATCATACCAATGCTATATAAGGTGCTATACAAATGCACAATAACATAACAACCCCTGTTTCTGGAGTGGCTGGCTTTCTTTTTCAGGCCTCTTAAAAAAAAAGGTGGTTCCACAAGTGTAACACTATGACCAGTGACCCTAAATAAGAAAGAATAGGAATAACCATTAATTTATCTTTCTAGAATTCTATACAATAATTGCTAGACTCATTAAAGGTTTATTTCAAACACACTTCAGGGGGTGAGTCACTGATTTAGTCTGTTCTTAAACACCATAAATTCACAATGCAGACAAAAACTTCCAGAAAGCATTTAGAGTAGAATAAGCATCCATTTCAGCATGTGCATTTTGCTTTTCACAAGTTGTGGTTATAGCATATTATTTTCTGCTGTTATCTGTTACGATCATCACAAGACATGCCATCTCGTTGCCCTCGGCTGCTTGACAAAATCCTAAAACATTTTGTATAGTATAGAAATATTTGACAATAGCATGTAAAGTGGCCCTTGATTTCATTGTGCCACAATGAATGCTTTGTTGTATTGTGTCTATCTTTCCTATCTCCGTGGCATGCAGTTCAGGATGTTTGTTTGCATGTAAGAGGTAACGAATGGCTGTGTGAGTGTGCTGCTTTCCCTGCGCTACTCTACATTTTTTAATACACAGTTATGAACCCTCACAATGGTATGTATTTTGCCAGCCTTTGAAGCCTGAAAAGTAGATCCACAGAGGCTTGACATATGGCCAACTTTGCACCAGACCTGCACATGAACTGTCCTGCTTTTAAATCTCAGTTACCCGTTTAATGGTATCCACTAAAGGGTGTAATATGCTTTCTGACTTGAGAACATTCAGACATGTAATTGCTAATTGTACTATAGCCGGTAAAATAGCTATAGCTGGTAAGATACTTAAATTGGTTGAGCACTCGCTGCAGTGTGTGTGTGTGATCTGCAGATTGCAGGTTTGAATCCCTGGAAGCCCAACTCAGTTTTTCATCCTTCTGAGGTTGATAAATGAGCACATGTTGCGTCATGCTGTATGTATATTTGTTCTATATGAAGTGCTTAAGCGTACATGCACTATAATAACTCCACATTATCGTTTGGCCTTGGATATCTGCATGCATTCACAGTAATTTGGTATTACGGGCCTATGCACACTGACATTAACGATACATATGATGATCCATTTTTATATGAAATGTATATCACATTACAGGGATGTCGTAACCATATTTTTCATAGTGTAATTGGGAACAATGTAAGGCCACGTCCTGTTTTGTCAAGGTGTGAAAGGTTGTATTCCATCGCTTTCTGTGATGTCACTTCGGGGTCGGGTCAAATTACATCACTTACTGTGATGTCATCAGAGGTCAAAGGTTGTGTGATGTGACTTCCTCTACCCCAGGCATTTTGGTGAAATGACGTCCCTGCTTCTCACACTGCTTCGCTCACTGTATCCAAAATAAGCAGGAACGTTTTCAGCATTTCACTTGTCTTGTGTCCCACTCAGGGCACCCTCTGACAAGAGGTGTCATTTTGTGGGATTATTTAAGGCAACATTGATAACTGGACCCACAGCCCCTAGGCATAGGACCCACATATGGCAGTCCCCATCCCTTTGTCTTGGCCTCTAGTCCCAAGAAAGTCCCCAGATCTGGCAGGTGGCGATCTGGCTATGACTGACGGGATGGGGAGAAATCTGGCCCCAGCAGTGATGCCGAACACATGCGATTGGGTCTGATCTGACAGCATAAATCCCAGCAAAGCAAGCATCGACCCAGGACCTGCTAATAGACTCCTATCAAAGCACTAAAACAATCTTGCGAACCAGATCCTGAAAGTTCACCTCAGAATTAATTTCCATCCAGCTATGACCATAGGGCAACCAGAGAGACACAGGTGTGGACAATACTGCCAATGCAGTAAATAAATCCTGACCCAGAGGTAGTAAGACGGACCAGCATCCACACTCACCCGATTACTGGACAAACAACCCCTTAAGAGCTACTGCAAGACCAGATCCCAGCTGCACCAATGTTGTTGCCTCAACAGTACGTTAAAGGCAAGCACCTTGAAGCCTTATTTTGCAACTTTGGGTAGATTGCAACTGCTGCTTAATGGGTTTGAAATTATTGGCTGCACTACATTGCATCATTGCTGACTGGAGAGCTCCAGGCAGCGGAGGAGGTCCTAAACATTGATAGTGAAGCCACCGTTGATAACCTCCACCTAGCGATCCTGGAAAGATGAGGAAGTGACGGTGAAAATGTAGGCAATGCCTCTGTGAGGTACGACAAAGACTGGATCAGAAGCCATAACAGCTTAGTTACCACATCAGAAATGTATTGCACAAGTGGCTAGGCCAAAAGATTGTCACAGATGCTAAAGCAAAGTCAATTCTAGAATACTATAGGAACTATTTGGTACTCTCCTTGCAGAGGTCAGCTCAGTAGCGCCATCAGTCATCCAAAATCTAGAGATGTCTATTTAAATGTCCAGAGGAGTATATCAAGCCCAGCTATTGTGGAGTAAAAAGACAGCCCCAGAGCGACAGAGATGGAGAGGCCATGCTAAGCCCCATTGTGAGAGTGAAGCTGGCTAAGTGTGGAGTTAAATTGAAATATAAAAGCCAGTACAAAACAGTGATTTCAATGTGAGGCCTAGTGAAAGAGTGAGAATGGGCCACCCTCCATTTCGTTAGAATGTAAAGGCACTCTTATGAAGAAAAGTGCGCCTCAGAATTGTAATATTTTTAACATTGTCCAATGGATTCGAAAAAAAAAAACCCGTGTGCTGCGGATGCTGAACTCATGTAAAGGCACATGTGACAGATTTAAGGCTGCCGAAGTGCACATGGAAGGAAATTAATACATTTGAAATATAGTGGATTTGGAAGCTAAAAAGGAGGAATGATGCCTTACATTTAAGAAATAGTCGAATGACAAATTGCATTCGTGAGGAATAAAGAGACTTAATTTCAGCACGTAAAATGACACATTTATAGGGAAGGGCCTATGTCATTTTTGCATAAATTAAATTGACAATCTTGAGGAGACTTAAAAAAGAAATGGATGATATTTTGTCACTAAGAGCAGAACGTAGTTTGTTCTACTCTCGTTGTGAATATTTTGAGTATCTGAATCTGCCATTGCCTCTATTATTGACATGGAAGGTAGGATTACATTTGACCCTGAAAAAATAATCTCAGTTTTTTGGGACTTGAAATTATATAGCACTGAGGCTGGCATCACAGGATGGGGGAAGAATTTTTTGGGAAAATTTACGCTTCCTAAGATCCAAGATGTTGAACGTAAGATTCTGGATACTGAACTGACGATCAATGAGGTTAAAAATGCAATTTCAGAACTGAATGTTTGTAAATCCCCTGGTCCGGATGGGCTTCCCTGTGAATTTTATAGAATTCTTCCGAATTTGGCCCTGGAACTTTTTAAAGATATGTTTATTGCTAGTAAATTCGGTGGGGCATTGCCTAGATGTGCATGTCATGCTTCTATCTCAGTTTTTCTGAAATTACCGTCCCATCAGTCTTATCAACACTGATAATAAAATTTTAGCTAAGTTTTTGGCCTTAAGATTGGAGAGGTTTCTTCCTAAATTAATTGATGAGGAACTATCTGGCTTTATGAAAAATAGACGAATGTCTAGTGATAGTCAGAAATTGTTGCTTACCATGGAAAAAGCTAATGAGGTTGATTGTGATGCTGCTGTCCTTTCCCTTGATGCTGAAAAAGCGTTTGACAGGGTTAGCTGGGACTATTTATTTTCAACTCTAAGGGAGATGAATCTTGGTGATGAGTTCATTTCTTGGATTGCGCTTTTGCATACCAATCCAATGGCAGATGTTAAGACGAATGGGGTCAAATCAGAACCCTTTGGTTTGGAACGGGGCCCTCATCAGGGATGTCCGTTTTCGCTGCTTCTTTTTATTTTATCAATCAAACCATTGGCTATTTGTCTCAAAGACGAACCAGGTTTACATTGTGTAGGCTGCTGGGGAGTTATGCAGAAGGCCTGGTTATATGCGGATGATCTCTTGTTGGTGCTTCAGAATTTGGATGAATCTCTCCCCTGCCTGATGCAGATTTTGTCTGGCTAGCATGATTCCTCATGTTACAAGATTAATTGGTTAAAGTCAGAGGTATTGCCTCTTTCCCATCGATGTGATAAAACTCTAGCCAAGGAATTGGGATTTAAATGGTGTGATATGCGGTTGCGCTATCTGGGCGTTTGGCTGACATCTCCGGTTTCAAATATGGTTGATGAGAGCATGTGTAAGATCATTAAAGATTGTAAAATGGATCTTGATAGATGATCTCTTCTTAATCTCTCACTGTGGGGTAAGGTAAATGCCCTTAAAATGAATTTGGCTCCCAAAATTTATTTCATAGCCAATATGCTTCCTTTGCAAATTAATAATAGTTACTGGAAAGATTTAGACCGTCTCATTCAAGAATTACTATGGGATAAGAAACCACAAAGACTCAGTATTAGGAAATTGCAACTTCCAGTTCATCAGGGTGGATTGGGGGGTTCTGAATTTTAGAGCTTATCAGTTGACCTTTTCTTCTCATTCATTCATTCCTTTTTTGAGTGGGGGGTTGGATCGCTGGGCGGTGGCGGAATCGAATGCCTTTGGTCCGGAAGCTTTGTTAACTACTAATGCAAAAGATCCTGGTAGTAGATCATTAGTGACAAAATTTTATGCACAGCTTGGAGTGCGTTGTTGGTGTTTTTGGGCAGAGATGCTTTTAAATGCCAGCGGGCATCAATTTGGCTGAATCCTAAGATTTCGAGACAATACCAAAACCATTTTTTGGCCTGATTGGTATCTTTCTGGCATTAAACAGATTTCCGATCTCGGTACGGATGGTCGATGGTTGACTGCGAATGAGATGAGAGAGCGATGGGACTTTGGTAACTTATCGGATTCTGCTTATAGGCGTCTGAAGAAGTCTGTGGGTGATGTTGATTGGTCAAACACTCTGGATCTGAACATGCTGTGGAGCTGTATATGGGTGAGAGGTTTTTGGAACGAAGTATGTGATGTTTGTGACACGATTACAGGTGGGGGTCCACCTTGGATTTCAAGACAATGATCCTAGGTGATGATTCTGGATTGTCTGATCTCTGCTCTGCCCATAAAAAAATGGCTTTTTAGGGGTGCCATTGTGGGCAAAAGATTGGTACTTGGAAGTAGGAAAAGCCGGATTCCTCCTTCATATGAGGATTGGGTCCAAGAAATGCAGTCTTTCAAGAATGGGAAAAAAATGATTTACAAATTGAAATGCAAATTGACCTTGTATGATAAGATCTGGAATACATTTACCAACTTCTTATAATGTTGTATTTATCTTTTCTCTGCTTTGATGTTTCATTATATTTGTACGGTTTTCGATTTGTTATATGTAATTGCTATGATCAGTTTGTTTTATTCTTGCTTATGTATATAATTGTAAATAAATAAATACAATTTTTAAAAAATGAACATTGGTTTCTTATGTAACTATGGCCTATTTATGTGAAGAATACCAAGAGTGAACTTATTTCTGTTTATGCAGTATATAAAGAAAGATTATATTGTGAACAACAGGCCCTGGTGGTGTATTGAAAGTTACATGTAAATGGTGGTTAAATGTAATATGCCAGCCTTTCAGAATTGTGAACTGCAACTTGTTTTTTGTCTGAGCTGAAACTTCAACCCCAAGACATTTGGGGCTGGGTTTATCAAGGAGCAGACTTGGAGCTTCAGTTAAAAATACAAGAAATGTTGCAAGATAGATTGGAACTACGGTGATACAGATAACATGACCAACAGAAATTACCTTTAAGGTCAAGTCTCCCATTACGGGTGCGCGAGCTCTGAGCAAAGACCCTTTGGAGCTCAGGGGAAGAGGGTAGAATAAACATTGGCCCGAGCACATGGCTGGTCACATGTTTAAGGAGAAATAGAAACCTAAGAATTTTTGGGGTCGATAAGAGTGAAACTGGTACCACCTATAATGCATTGTAATTGATTAAACATTAAATACATTTTCACAAATACAAAGTGCATCGTGTGTCCCATCAAGCTCATCCTGGGTTCATTTTTAAGGGGATAAAAAGCTGGTTGGGACCACGCAAAAACTATATTTTTGTGATGTAAATAACTTAACTTATGATCAAAATTATCATTCTGGCATTTTCATAAATCTGAGGAAATGGAAATATTGATGGAGTGATAGACAGTGAAATTAATGTTGGATGTATGTAGTGTCAGAGTTGTAACTATTATGGTGCAGCCACGAAGCTCGAAAACAGTGGCTCTGTCCAGGAAGGTTGTGCTGAAATCAAATTAGTATTTTCACCAAAAAATGTAGATTCCAAAAATATAGAGATTCCTGTAGTTATCTGAAAAAATGGCATAGCTGCCATGTTGTTAGATTGTCAGAGCCCAAAAAAGTAAAACCCACCTGTTATTTTTGGATGACAAATCATTCTCCTCTCTCAGCCTACATCATGCACACATCCCAACTCCTGGTCCTATCAGCAGCCAGTTGGTGTCTTGGTGGGAGGTTAAGAGAGAGTTCTAGCCAATCCTTACTATGGGAATTATGATAATGTATGAGTGTCAACAGCCCTATAAGAGGACAATTTTGCATCAGGACAGGGCTTTTTCCACTTTATTCCTGGAGATAGTCTACTGTCGGACTCTTGCAAGGAACAACTAGCAGAGAGGCTGCAATCCTTGCATTGGAGACATTGACAGTGACAGGGAAATCTAGAAGCTAGCTGGGACTCCCAATCAGACAGAGGGAGCCTGGATGCAGGAGAAAATCTTTGACTGAAGCCCTTGACCAGATCTGTGCTGTCCTCAGAGGAGCCCTGCTGTTTTTCCCTGACCAAGGCCTCCTATGTAAGTAGACTAATCCTAAAGTCATCAATTGTGTGGGGAGCTACCTGACATCATCCCTTTCCATTAGGGGGTCGGGGGGTGAAACTAGGAAGGCACTTGTATTAAATTCAATCAAAATCAATTCCACTATAGAAAATCACTCTATACATTTAAATTGAATTGTGTTGGGAACAGCCCAACTTAATTCGGTATGACGTCCTTTCATCACAGAATGACATTTTGCAGGGGTTTTCTCTGTGGATATTTTAATGAACAAAATAACATTAAAAGGGTTGGGTGTTTGGGGGTAAAACCCCCTAAAAAAATAAAGAACAAACTCAATAAATTTTTTCCTTAAAAGATCCACAGAGAAAAACCCAGCGAAATGCCATCCTGCAATGAAATGACATAGAACCCTTAATTCTTCCCATTAAATTCTGGGCAGGGGAAGCTGTGTAGATTCTTACCGCATTGAATTAAAGTTAAGTCAATAAAGTCCCATATAGAAAATCACAGGATGAGTGTTGTTAACTTTCCAAACTATCAAAGTTCATGCCTGGTGTGATATTGGTGGTATAGACAATAAGGTAATTAGCTTTCTGAAACCCCTATCTTCTGTACCGAAGGGGGGTGTCCATAATCCCAAAATAAGTAACCCCAAAACGCTGCTATTGAAGTGAAGGTAGCGGGGGCAAAACGAAATTCCCTGTGTATTCCCTTGCATCACAAATCAACATTACATCTCAATTCTGTATGTGTTGCAAAACGAAATTCCCCATTTATACCCTTGCATTCCAAACCAGAATTACCAAGCATTACATCTCAATTGTATATGTGTTGCAAACACAAAATTCTCCAACCTTGCTTTTGAAATAAATGTGGAAAAATGATTTCCCCATTTGAGTTCCTTTTCCCAACCTTGCCTTTCAAATAAAATCCTGAAAAAAGATTTCCCAATTTGAATTCCTTTTTCAAACCTTGCTTTTCAAATAAAAGCCGAAACGATTTTCCCTTTGTATTGTGAATGTTTTCTACTGGTTAATGTGCAATTAAATCTGATGTAAATTGTGATTGCATATTTCAAAATTCTACCTGTGTTGTTTTAAGAACAGAAAGTAATTTGGAGTTGTGATATTGTGTAGTGCCACAGCATTGGTGGTTTATGTTGGTTGCTAATCTTCTTTGTCAAACCTTATATAAATATATATATATATACATATATATATATTCTCACTATACACCAGACTGGTTCCTAGCTCCTTGAGGGCATAGAGGGTATTTGGTGGGGTGGTGCGAGACGGGTTGGAGGCCTCACTAAAGATGAATCTGTATAAGCGCTTTGGGTATGCACCACCTTGCTTGGGTGGGAAAGGAACTACCTGAGTTGAGTGAGCACCTGATTAATCGTGACAAAGCTCGGTGTTTGACTGGGATTTCGATGAGAGTCTTCACTTGAACTGTGCAGTAGCAGCAGACTATTCATTTGGGTGTGATTGCAATGCAGTGGATGGAAAGTTGTGTTGCATTGTAAAGGTGCCAAGTCAGACCTGTACCCCGGGTTCCAGGGTGGTGTATAGATAATCAAACAACAAGAGTAACAGGGGATACCAGGGATATCTCAATACTGTGACCTACCCCGGATAGAACAAAAAAATACTTAACAAAAAAGGTCAGAGTACTCTCTGTGTTTATATAGTGAGCATCAATGCAACCCATCCGTCTCTGAGCGCTCATTAAATCATGGCAAAGAAGATACATTATACAGCAACATGTCTTATTACAAACATTATGTTGGATAGAAGCAAATTGAATTCAATCCAGTCGACACACCAACACTATTAAATATAATTTATTAACATTTCTTTGAAGAAAAAAATTATTATCATAAAAAAACACACATCGTCAAAAGTGTTAATATTATTCAAAGTGTAAACCAGTCCCCTCAATTCATCCATGGGCTGGTACAATATAACATTCCCATCTTAAAACCACAAGACAACACACATCAACCATATCACATTCACTCACAAACCATTCATAAATTCATACACATATTACAAATAATTTTCATTATAAAAAATGATTGTACTAAAAAACAAGTTTAGCAATATAAGTCCAATATTCAATATGGATCATACACACTCACTAATGAGTCAGACTTAAATACTACAATCTGGTCCGACTCTAACTAGTTACACTTGAAACTGTTTATAATTAGCAGTATATTCCCCAACCCGACATGTTTCTTTCTGTATAGGTTTAAATAAACAGAAATTCTTCAGGGGTATTATGGTCCCGTATGGTCAGGTGGATAGTAGATGGAGAACAATAGAACGGATAGACTGCACTGGAACTACTCACCTAAATACAAACACAGAAAAAACAACATCAATCTGGCACAAATGCTCAATTTATCAAATTGATCTTTATCATCTCCGTGACATTTAGTTAACGGGATGTAGAGAAGGGGTGTTGAATACCCTCAATATGCCTAAACCACTACAAATATCTTAGAGGACCGAAAAATCGGACCCTAGAGGAACACACCATATTAGTTGGTGTGCCCTTGATGACACCACCACCACCAACACCACGTGGCAAGTTTGGATAACCAGCACCGTTTAGATAAAACCTCTTCAGTGAGGACGTGCAAGATCTTTCACTGGACACGAACACGTGCAATAATTTTATTATTTGCAGACAAACAGCTTACAGCAAGTTTCATGTAGTTGTCTCTATCCGTGCCGCCGAAGAAAAACACATAGGCCCAGTACTAGAATGCCCAAAATCGCTGCTTTAGATCAAACCTCAGCATCTAGGAGGGTGAGATACAGAACCAAATCTCTGGACAGATTGGACCCCATTTCGTTTCAATCAAACACCACCTACAAACAACATGGAGTAAGCAAAACATGGAGCTCAGTAACTCTTAATGTTTCACACACTGTTGAAGTGAAGAATGTAATACTGACACCTAAATAGGTGGTATTTTAACCTAGGCGATCAGTGTCTATACGAGGTAAAACTATATCCTCACAAAAACTGTGCACCCTTAAATCAAGCCCACTTAACGTGGCTTACCTCAATACGAAGGGTATGGAGCTCTCCGTTGTATGTATCAAATACATGCATACTAGTGGTGATCACCCCGGCAGCCAATGGCCGTAATCTGGTCAGTCGAGACCCGCGACTCTTGTATGTAACTATCAAATGTCAAAATAAGAGAAAAGAGACAAGCCATAGGCACCCATCAGTAAAAATAATCATAGTCACTGGTTGCGCTAATCTCTTAAATGACGCATCTCTGGCAAAACAAGCGAACAATAAGATCAAATAAGCGTAGGTAGAAAGAATCACTCTCGCAAGGTTTCCTAACATCGGCTATGTCGGCAAATCCATTCGGAACAACATTACTTACCTGAATTACTCTCAAGTGTGCTTTGAAGGAATCTGGGATCTTCCTATGAGCCCTCACGTCCAGTGTGTGGGCGAAGCGTATCCGCATTATATACGCAAGTACGGCCGGTCACGTGAAAATCACGTGATACGGACGTCTAGTGCGTTCATGGAAACACGTCCATCAACCGTCAATCTACTGGAACGGCTCAGCGCACCGACACGGCATCACAGCCGCATCATCACGCGCTCTGGACTAGGCTCCACAGAGCCCGCTCACCCAGCTGGATAAATGTACAAGTAAGCACACTACACTACACCATCGTGCAACAATACAAGCAACTTCATAGCACCATTGATCACATTACTTAAAACGTAATGAGTCTGAATACCCAGGACTTGAAGCCACATATGGAGCTTCATATATAAAATGGAAGAAAGACACCAACTCGTGTATCTTAAACCTTCACACCATAACATGTTTAGATGAATGTAATCCACATTTGAAGGTCTACATATATCCCTTGGCCACAAGACAACCAAATGACTATATCGTCAAAACTCGTCTATCTCAATAAGACTAAAAATTCCAGTCTATTGTCTCATTTAAACCAACACAATGACTTTTGCTCAAGAAAATGAGTTTTGTTTCCTCCCTTGATAAGGTTTGTTTGTCCATTGCGATATTGTTAGTTACCACAATTTTTTTCAGTACTGTCCATCTTAACTCATCACACCCATGGTTCCGCATTAGAAAATGTCCTACCAAGGGGGCTGTCAAATTCCTCAATCTGATACAACTCCTATGTTCACTTATGCGGACTTTAATTTTTCTCTCCGTTTTGCCGATGTAAATTTTGTCACAAGGACACCAGATAGCATAAATTACATGGCACGAGTTACAATTGGAAAACTCCCTTTGAACCCAAGGTCTAGCCAGACCGATGTCAACCTGAGTTGTGCGTTTCGTAAGAGGACAACACACACACGAGCCGCAGGGGGCATGTCCTCGCAATTTAGGTAGCCCCCACTGCTGGGTGATAGTGATTTGTTTATCTACTTTAATACTTATGTCATTCTTACTCACCAACTCTTTAACATTACGTATGGTGTATAGATAAAACAGTGTTGTTTTTGAGTTTTCATTGTTAGTGGAAACTATGCAGTAAAAGGGTTGAGATTTCTGCCATTGCATAGAGAGTATATCATGTGCGGAACACATTTCAGAATGAGCACCGTAGAAATAAATATGGCCAGGAAGCACCTCCTATCCAAATTGTTTATTAAAAGTGAATGGGTAGAACAAGACATGAAATGTGGCACGCTAGAATGATGCAGGAGGTTACCTCTGCAAATGTTGACAAGCGGCAGGATAAGGGGCTGTTACATCAGGCCCTGACAGACTTTTACATGACACAAACCAGCAAAGATGAGCACATTCAAATGGCTCAGCTTACAGCATACATGTACTTCCACATGCTGATCATGGAAGAAACAAACCAGGATAGTGTGGCCTCTGTGCAAAACCAGGCTGAGATTTTGAATCAAGCCTAGAGAGAGTTGAAACAATTAGAAGCAAAAGTGCAACAGAGCCAAAATTCAGAGTCAAAATTTGACATTTTATGTAACAGCTAAAAGATGAGTTAGCGGCACAACAGCAAGCAAATATAGGGCAAGAGGCTCAATTTTCTGCACTGCAATGGGAGTATAATATGTGTTGAAAATCTGACCACAAGTCAACACAAATTAAATGAGAAGGTTGTTCACAATATAGCCTGCTTAGAGGACATTTTCACATTTCAAGCACAGGTTACATAACTGAAAGCTAAAAACAGCCAGTTAATTATTAAGGGTGTTGATTCTCAGGGTGAATTCAATCAGATGCACCAACATCTGAACACCTTGAAAAGGCAGAGAGAGCAGTTGAGGAAAGAAATTAACAAATTAAGTCAAGAAAATAGTACCCTGTTTCAGGAAGTGCATCAGTTAAGGATGGACGTGGAGAAAATTAGTTATGTTCTCAGGAACTGACTGATATGAGGCTAGAAAATGCAAAGTTTATGGAACTTGTGAGTCATGCAGAGGTTTACATAGAGCAGGGAACACAGGCCAAAATTGCAAAAGGGGAGCAGATTAGTCTACTGAAAAAGAAACAATCTGAATACAAGACTCACGGAAGGAAAATGAGTCCCATTTCCAAAGAGAACAAGTGTAGCATCCCGGGTATGGTGTTCTGTTTGGCATAGGTAGAGAGGTATTCGGGCCATTTGTTTGTCTTCAACCAAGATGGCGCATGCTGCGCTGTTTGCAGGTATAGCATTTTGACAGCTAGTTTCCTGGTTTCCTCTCATTCCAGGGCCAGCACAGGTCTTATTCAAACTTTTCCAGCGTCCCGGCTCGTCGATAGTATTTCTCTGGATGCTTCATAAGTTTGCCTTCTTTGTATCCTAAAATTTCTATCCTTAAATTAAGACTGCTGTACTTTATATCCACTTCCTTCCTTCTTCATCTTAGAGCCTCTGCTGAATCTCAGAGATCACCCTGCATATTGCACATGACACAGACCTTGCAAACCTTTCGGTACGAACCCCAGTGTAGGAAGCTGACATTAACTTTTCATTCCTTTTCTCCCCTATTCTTACCTTTATGCTGTTCTTCCTTATTAGGGTGATACTGCCAGGTTTAGTTCCGGGACCCGAACACTGCACGAAGATTAGAGCAAGAAGTCAGGAAGATACTCCGGCAGCCTGCCCGCTGACATCCACATTGATATTTTACAAAAAAGGGGAAGCCCCCTGCGTGTTCAGTGAGAGTTCGGGGCAACACAAAAAATAAACACAGGGTTGTAACTCTCACTATCATAAGACCAAACAATTTATGGTCTAGGTTAATATATTAATTTTCCCAAACAATGAATGTTCTGCTTCTTGAGAAGTCATAAAAAAATTCGAAACTTCCAGAGTGAACAATTAGGGCAAACTACATGTATATATTTAGTCATACATATTGTTTATTAATGTAAACAAAAAAAGGGAAGTTTAAAATGTTTTCATTATACATTGAATTTAAGTAAAGAGTAATGGTTCTGAACAGTGCCATGAAAATGTACACATAAAATATTCAGACAAAAACTTAAACAAAGGGAAAACAAAAGAGTGACCACTTGAATGGTTAATGTTTACAAACAGGATAATTCAAGATATAAATGCAGTAAAGGGTAAAGAAACAAAGGAAAAAAATACTTTCATATTAAAGCAAACAAAATGCACAATTAAAATCAATGTTTGAAATACTGAATCAAACTTTCTTGTGGACAAAGGTACCTATCCTTTGTATGTACTCATGATCAGCATTTGATCATGTTTTGAATAAAGCTGCCTACGTGTCAGTTTTTAAACTGTAGATAGATAATGCATACACAGAGCCCCAGTTTTACAATCAAAAATACATGGGCTGTGCTAAGGGCACGTTTCGGCTTGTGGCCATTAATGTTGGCAGTGATTGAAGAGCCTTCCTCAGGGCAATTGGATCTGTAAAGAGTCCAAAAACAAGAAACACAGTAAAGGTTTTTAAGTGTAAAAGAAGTAAGGCAGATGTGTGACAAAACACAATCCAATAAATGGATACTATAGGCCCAAATATGTAAACAGGAATTCCTATTTTTATAGAACATTGTGGGATAATGGTACTGATGATACTTTTAAAACCAAAAGGTGAAAGGATTCTTACTGCACTGTACTCACCCTGTATAGAACACAGGGCAGAGCAGAGATTTCAGCCTATGGGGTTTGGCGGTGGCAGATTCCTTTACAACCTGCGTCTGCAAGGTCAGAGTCTTCGAGTAGGGACCCGATTTCAGGAGCAATGTTTTGGCACTCTGAAAGGGAGAAGGTGAAAAAGATCCACCGTTGTTACTGAGAAAAATTTAGAGTGGTGCAAACAATTTGAAAAACATGCAAAATTGCAAGGAAAAAAGGGAGGGGGGAGACGGATAGATTCCTAAGTGATTCCTAGGTGATTCCTAAGTGGTCTATACCTTAACGTTATAGTAATGGAGCCAGCAGTTTACTGTGGACCCATGGCGTTCATGTAGTGCAGAAGTCGCTGTTTGTGAGAGTGCTCGTGGTTGGAGCCGCCTTGAGAAATGCGGGTTGGTATAACACTGGGAAGTACAAAAAGGAAAAACGCTAAAAGAACGTTAGTTACTGGTAATTACTAAATGCGAGCAGGAGCATCTGGATGTGCTAGGGTGTAGATACTCACCGCATCAAAGAACAATGCAGAGGGTAAGGGAGAGGAGCGGGTTGGTCGCGTCTGCTTGTGCGCTGCGTGCGAGGCGTCCAGTTTGTCATGGAAACCGTGGGTTTTGTTGCTGACCCAGAATGCCGAGTGCTTGGGAGCTACCAATTCGCTAGACAGCTGGGGGTGAGTTACTGTGTGTGCCTTCCATGTGTTAACCTTGTGGTTAATGGCAAGATTAACATAGAATGGAATGGTAGAGGAAGAAGGAAAAGAAAGGAAACAGTGAGGAGGGATGCTACGTCCGGTGGGACCGGCCCGTACTATTAGTTACAAAGTAGGACCAGTCCATCGATGTAATGGAACGTTCCTCGCTCTGTTGTAAGCTGGCTCAGTGATTACAACCGATGCTCAGAGTGATAGGGAGATGTGGAACCCAGCAGGAGTAGCCTGTTGCGTGCGGCAATGGATGCCGAGATGAAAAGTTAAAGAGACGGTGGCGCACTGAACATAGAAGCAACCACGTAGCACAGAAGTCAAAAAACCATGACCGGAAGGATTAAGTTTAGGAATAAACCGGTCGGATAAGGCAATAATGGAGGTGTATGGGGCGCACTGGACATAAAAAGAATACATCATGGCGCAAGAGTCTATAAGTCATAATTGGAAGTCCAATTGGAAATAATCAATTCAGGTAGGGCAAATATATTGTTCATTAAGGCCATGGTGGAATGAATTAATTCTATAAATCCATTGGGCCTCTTTCTGTAATAGACTAATTTTAAGGTTTGTGGAAGATGTAATGGTGTCTACCACCCACCATAAAATGTCGTCTGCTGTGTGTCTGTATGCAAGATAATGTTTAACCAAGGCAGCACTCTCATGTTTACACCTTATTCGAGAACGATGTTCGCAGATCCGGATGTGGACTGGTCTTTCTGTTTGTCCGACATATCTCAAGCCACATGGGCATTGTATAATGTAGATGGCATTTTTGGTTTTACAGTTTGTCATGCTTCTTAAATTCCAGTGTCTATCCTCGATCGTAAATTCTTTGATTTTTTTGGTAAACTTGCATGATGTACAATTTCCACATGGGAAATGTCCTACAGGTGTTCTCAAGTCCACAATCCCAATCTCGGGGCAGGGTTTGAGAATTTGGAATGCACCAACTGGTCTCGCAGATTTTTGCCCCGCTTGTATGCGAAGCGTGGTAATGGCTCATTGGGGAGGCACAGTTTTGCCATAGTCCAGTGTTTAGTTATGGACTTTCGAATCAATGGTGTGTGGGCGCCATGTGTAATAACACAGGTCGTTCTCGGTTCCTCATTTCTATTGGCATTTTTATCCAGCAGAAGTGTGTCCCTGTTAGAGAATCTAGCTCTTTTCCTTGATCTGGATATTACATGATGTGGATACCCTCTCTCGGTCAATCTATGATCGAGTTCATTGGCATGGGCATAGAAATCTTGAAGTTCGGTACAATTCCTTCTTATTCGCAGGTATTGACCGAAGGGTAAAATTTCCCTGATGTGCCTAGGATGGTCACTATTGAAATGCAAAAGGGTATTTCTATTGCTGGGCTTGCGGAATAAATTACATTTCAAGGAACCATTGTTGGCTTGAATTTTGAGGTCAAGGAAGCTGATCTCGGAATCATTGCACTCCATAGTGAATTGAATGTTTTGGTCAACCTTGTTGAGCCATTCCAAGAAATTATTCAGATCTGGTTTGGACCCTTTCCAGATACAGAGAATGTTGTCTATGTATCTTTTCCAAATTTTGATGTGGTCTCTATAGGGATTCTTTGCAGATAGAATATTAGTTTTTTCAAAATCACGAAAGGCTGATCCACAGCTTCCGATACCAGGGTTTTCCTCCCCATAGGGATTTGCTGAGGCTGCTGCATCCCCTTCTTCTTTCCTTTACAAGGAAGACGTTTGCAGGGGTTTTGGGCAATTCTTCATTATTCACCACTCTGTACCTGATCAGGTTAGTTGCTTATTGTATATATCTGCATATATTAGGCTCAAAGGGGTTCATCAGTAGTTTCCTACACAGTATTCATAACAACAAGGGACTAAGAGTCCGATTGATAGCACAAAGTAAAGTGCTGGAAGCCACTCAAACATTGGTGTCAGAATTGAAAACTCAGGCCTCTGCATATCACTAGGAGATAGGGACAGAGAAAAACCAATGTGAGAGGTTGGAAATTTAAATAGCCAAATACAAACAGGTTTTGAGGCACCCTGACCAGTCAGTGTATGGAAAAGCACCCTCAGATTACGGAGTGATGATCACCTTAACAGGGACCTCAAGCCAATTTACCACCTCATTTGTACAAAGTGCAGCTGACTTTATACCTACCGCTTCTCAAGAACAGGAAACATGAGGCAGCTGAACTCGCCCAGCCACGGTCAAATTGAGCCAGAAAGCCAGTCCATATCAGGTATTGATGAATACTCATCTCTACCAAGCAGAAGGGAAGGTGGCCGGACCGGTGGCATCTGGGAGTTTAAAAATTACCTGTCAGGTACTTCTGACCAGGAGGGCTTCTATGATGAAAAGATCAGGGAGTTGGACTTGCAGAAAATGAAGTTACAAGGACCACCTGGACCTCTTTGGAGAAAGAGAAGGACCAGAGTTTAGGCCTCAAGAGAGTATTTTAGAAACCTCCCCCCATTCAGGCAGGTGAGGGGTATTAGCCACCATCCCTGGAAGGAGGGATGAGGAGGATGAGTACTTCCCCATGCGAAAAAGGGAGTACAAGGGAAATGATGAAATGAGAGTCCACAGCAACACAGGGAAGAAGAGACCAGACCCCATCATTCTGGGAGGGAGTCCCAGTCTCATAGAGGTAGGGAGCGCCTAGAGGACATGGAATGGACCACCAATAGCTGCCGCTCTGAGTCAGAGAGTGAGTGGACTCAGGTGCAGAGGAAAAGAAAGTCTGCCAAACAGAAAAGAGGTCTTGTGAAAGATCCAATTCGGCAGATAAAGACCATAAAGAGCTTTATGACTCCCTACCATAAGAACGGCAAATATTCAGTATGGGAGCATCTGGAGCTTTATGACCAAATGATGACTCAATTTAGTATTAAAAGTGATAATTCCATGGAGTTTGTCAGATGTACATTTTCTCCTGAATACTCCAGCTTCTTTGCAGATCTGGATGACCAAGAACACCAAAAATTGTCCACCTACAAGGCATCCATATTGAAACACTTCTACATACATAGGAACCCTTAGGAGGCCCGCAAGGTGGCAGAGAACCTGCAGCGTTGGGAAGACCAAGCGCCTAGAGAGTTTGTGCAAGAGCTGAAGCAAGCCTTTGTACCAACCTCTAGGTGGGTGAACAACAATAGCCCAACTAGAAAGGGATTTCCATGAGCGTAGGACCCTGGATTGAGTGTTAGAACAGGTCACCCAAATTTATGAGGTCCAAAAAGCCCTCTGAAAACAAAAAAGCCAAAAAAACCCAAACCATCAAAAAAATCTGCAGCTGCAAAGGTAGCAGAGGTGAAACATACTCCCACATTGGACTTGGAGATGGCGGGCCTACAAATACTCCTCCCACCAACAAGAAAAATGAGAGGCAGAGGAGACCCTCAGATCCAACCCAATTGGGTGGTAGCCAGGCAGGGTACCAGACCAACACTCCATTTGACCCTGCCACCAATATCAGTCCAAGATACAAGGTTAACAGACCCATCCTGGGTTATGTATGCACTCCCCTGGCACAAGGGCGGGGTGTCCAATCAGGTATGTACTACCCCAGGAAACATCCCTCAAAACTTCCCTCTGAACGTCCCTCAGGAGGGAAGATATACCCCACACCCAACCTAAGTTTCTTTCCCAGATACCCTTCGAACCCCAATTTCCAGAATAATCCTCCTCTCTCTCCCCACTTTCAGGACATTCCTGAACCTGGGAGAAGGGAGCCCTAGATTGGTAGGTTATCAGAGAAACTCTTAATACCCGAGCTATCCTGGGAGAAGGGACAGCTACCCTTTCCGGAAGCAGGAAAGGTATGATTCAAGACCTCCCTATTAACCAGAAAACATGTCACAACTGGAGCAACAAGTCACAACAACTAGCTCAAGACCTGGGTTGCATCTTGAGGGCTCAGCAGAACCCTCCACTGGAAACTGCTGCCTAGAATATCTCGACACTCAGGTCTGATGCCCCTGAGCAATGACAGGAAGAAACCTCCAACAACCAACAGGTTCCAGTGGATGGGGCCCATGTAGAAGGACCATGCAAAACCCTAGAGGAAGCTTCCTTTCCCCACAGAACAAAACCCTTGGAAACCTCTGAGCCTGAACATAAATCTTCTACTGCCGAAAAGCTAGAACCTAAAGAACACAGGGTAAGTAGGAGAAATTGAAAAGTCAAAGACAACCCACTTTGTGGAGGAAATCTGTATCATCCCATTTGAAGGAGAAGAATCACTGGAGGATTCAGGGAAGAGAATCTTCTCTTTCAGAGATGAAGGGATCTCTCCCAAGGAAGGGGTCTCAAAAGACCCTGATTTCGACGAGGTAAGTATGGAAACTGGTGCTGAGCAAGAAGCTCTAAAACCCACACAATGTAACCCAGATTACCCCGAAAGCACTGAGGTATCCTAACACAAACAGGTATGGGTAACTGTCTCCATGAAATGGGGAACAGCAAAGAATCAGGGGGGAAGAGGGGACTACCGAAATTCACTTGTTTCTGGGTGCAAAATCATTTTTTTTACAGATTCCCAGACTCCGACAAAAACTGTCCAAGATTTAAAAAAGTTAACCACTAAGCTGGCACAGAAAGCACAGAAAGCACATTTTCTTTGCCCCCTTGAGAAGAGAGAAGGAAGATTTTACGCTTCCGTCAAGGTGCAGGGTCAGTGGGCATTATCAGAGCTGGTGGACACTGAATCCCAAGCTACCCTCCTGTCCAAAAAGGCCTTCGACCAACTAAATCCAGGAATGTGGAGAGTCACCAAATTCCCCTCACAACTCTTCCTGGACAACTCCAAAACTCTGATGGGAATGATATTTCTGTCGAAGGGACTGAGGATCTGGCGATACAAATGTGGGCGACATAGGGTGAAACACTTGGTGATCGTCGTCATGCCAGAGGGCACACTGTGTCTAATGGGGAATGATCTCCTTTGGAGGTTGTCACCCCTGATTGATTGCATGGACAAGGTCCTCTGGACTCAGACAAGCTGGCCAATAAAACTAAAACAAATCACACAATATTTGAGTTTGAATGGCAGAAGCCACATGATTGAACAGCGGTCTGACAAAATAGAATTCCATTTTAGGAACAATCAAGTCCCAGATATACTGTCATCTCTGTAGGAGAACAAACTGGTGATGGTACCCCTTCTCCGTTTTTTTTAAAATAAACCTCCCTCCCAGTTCTAAGTGGAATTCTGCACTGGAGGCAAAAACTCTGAAGTTTTATACCAATCCACAATCAGAGGAAAACCCAAATCACATGACAAAAGATTATGAAAAACTAGCAATTTTTCCTCATTGAGATAAATTAGGGGGAGGAACCTGTTCTCGGCAGAGTACGCCTGAATAACAAAAGAAGCTTCATCATTGAAGCATTATTCACGAAACTCCCAAAGGATCAGGCCATTCCCACATTTAAATTGATTGAAAAGGGGGAAATGGGCCTGCAAACTCCAATTTACAAACATCTCCTGCCTAGCAGGTGTATCCTAAAAATGTCCTTTGGGACAAATGCATGGAACATAATTGTTGGGTTTTGAGAGATGTCCCCTCTGCCTTTTACTTAGGTAGTGACATTCTCAAGCGATTTGCAATTAATTTGTACTGCATTAATAATAAGGCCTAGTCCCAACTGGGAGGTAACCACATGGGCTTTAACAACATTGAGAAAATATTCTGGTCAGCTCAATTGCTGCCGTATGCAGTTGAAGTTCAAGTGAGAGAAGAGGTTACCATGCTAGGACAGGTGCGACAAATTACAATTCCCCTAAAAATTAAGTGAGGACAGAACCTCAAAAACATAGACACCTAAATAAATCTGAATTATCATCTCCAACAGCAAGGTTTGTATTGTACATCCAACACCCCTAGTTGACCTAGAACATGACACCATTCGGATTTTAGTGGTTAACTGCGATCCTCAAAGTATCATTTTGGGCACAGACACCTTTATTGAAATGGCGGTTGATGCCCAATATTGTTTTATTGATTTAGGTAGTGAGATCCTTGGGCCAATTACAAATGACTGCTTCCATATAGATGATGGCATCCCTCCGGAAAAGATTTTCACCAGGCAAGGGGGGAATTTCTTGATGTACTCTTCCTGACCTTATCGTGTGGAAGAGGTGCCCTGTGACATCAAGAAGGAAAGGTTGTATTCCGAGTCAACAGTGACGACCTCGCATCCTTGGAACCTCCCGATTAGGCTGACATCATAACAAGAGATCTCTATACCCAACTGGAGGATACCGCTGAAATTGCCAAGCCAGCTGTCTTTCCCTGCTTTAAGCAGATGGTCAAAGAACAAATCAATCTTGCTGATGTCTGTGAGACCGAGGAACAAAAGCGAGAGCTGAAATAGGTGTTTCTGGATTTTCAGGATATTGTTACGCTCACCTGGTCTCTGCGGAGGCATTAGCTGTTACTGGTCCTGCGCTTCTGAGCCTTGGACATCCTCTCTCTGGTTCCCAGACTAGGATGGTCCCGAACAACCTCCCCGGGTCTGCTCCTACGTGGACAGAAAGGTAAGTTGAGTCTTGACAGTTCTAGGGTGGTCTTAAACCCCCCTCCTGATCCTTTCAGTTTGTACCCCTTGGGGATGGGCAAACTGGGTGGCTCACCTGTTGTTTTGCAATGATGGGCTCCCCGTCCTGCTGTCTTCGCAGGGGCGCTAATCTTCAGGAACCCAGTTACTTCACTGGTTCCTAGTGAGGACTGTCCCAGGCAAGCTGTGGCATAGTCCTTAATTGTGACTTTTCCCCTGTTGTGGCAGTCCGGTAAGTATTTGTGATCCGGTAAGTATTTGGTGCCTTTTTATGTCCTTCACATCTGTTGCAATGCTGCTTGTTAATGGGGATTATCGTTCCTGTGCTCACCTTGTCTCTTTTCCCTTTTTTAGGTGCTGATGCGGCTCTGGAGCGTAGCGCGATGTGCTGAGGCGACTGCGATGAGTGGAAATGGGTCCCCGTATGCAGATGTCCACGTCGCGGTATGCAGCGACACGAGCAACAGGTAAGTGAAGCATTTGACGTGAGCGAACTTGGCGTTGAGCGTGCTTTCAAAAGTGTTGTGCTAACCTTTCTCTTTTCTTCTTTCCCAGCATAGCGGTCTGGACGTGGTGATGGATTTGTGGGTGAGTAATTGCAGACTTGGAGGTTTCCATGTTTCTCTGCTTGTGTCGACGAGGGCAACTGTGTGTCTCAAGGTAAGCAATTGCAGGCTTCTTGATTTCTCAGGTAACCATGATGATATATGCAGACAGAATTGTGGTGAGTGTCACGTTGCAAGACAAAGTAACGCGAAGCACGGACTGGAGCAGAGGCGGGGCTTAAATAGCATAGGCTGTAGCCACGCCCACAGGCGGTCTGGCTGTGCATGCCCTGCCCCTCCCGACACAAGCTGATGATGGGCACATCCTGCCATGCCCAGTGCATGATTCACATGTATAGATGGGTCTGGTAGGCTGACTGACCCAGTGTTCCGCATAGTTTGGCCATCCTCATGAGCCTGGCGCCCCAGAGGTGCCAGAACAAGGCCCACTTGGCTCCAGACACCTCCCATAAGAGACTTTGGGTCTTCCCAAGGGGCTCCCTTGCTGGGGTTGGATGGGCATGTGTGCCCTAGACTGGGTGGCCATGACAGCACTGCCCCTCAAGACCCCTCTCAAGGGTGGTTCTTTCCCTGGTCCTCGTTTGGTTGGGTGGTTGCAGTGGAACCGCTTAATTAACCACAGAGCATGGATGTGATCGCCTGTCTCCCAAGTCCTATCTTGAGGCCCATATCCCTTCCAGGACACAAGGTAAAACAACTTCGACCGGAGTACTTTGGAATGAAGAATGTCTTTGACCTTGAATTTTGGCTCATCATTTATGACTACTGGTTCAAGTAGTGTGCTGATCCGTGTACCAGATTGGACTGGTTTCAGAAGGGAGACATGGAACACAGGATTAATCTGCATAGTGGATAGCAGATTTAACTTCATGGCTACAGGATTAATCACAGCCTTGATGGTGTATGGACCTATATACCTAGGGCAGAGTGCTTGCGGTCCTTTTACAGGGATGTATTTGGATGCCAACCATACTGCATCTCCAGCCTTGTATGCAGGCACTTCCTTTCAGAATTGATCTGCAAATTTCTTTTGTCAGTCTTTGGCCTTATTGAGGTGTTCAGTGGCTTCTTTAAGAACTCGAGTGATGGTGGCATGTAGAGTTGCTACTGCTGGCATTTCCAATTCTTCCTGCGTGTCAAAATCGGATGTACGTGGGTGTCGACCATATACTACATGAAATCGACTCAAGCCCAGTGCTGGTGTGAGTGGAATTGTCATAGGCATATTCGGCTAGCCACAGCACATCCTTCCATGTGTCTTCGGCTTGATGTAACCTGCATTGCAGATATTGGTCTAGGTCTGATTAGTTTGTTCAGTTTGCCCATCGGTTTGGGGGTGATGGCTTGTGGATAGACCCAGGTCAATTTTGGCAAGCTTGCAACTTCTTTTCCAGAACTTGGAGACAAACTGACTCCCTCTGTCGGACACTAGAGCTGATATAAATTGGACAATTTGTTCCATGAATACCTTGGCTAGAGCAGCGGCAGTCGGGAGACCCTTTAGCAGGATAAAATGGGCCATTTTTGAAAACAGATCCACTATCACTAGGATGCAACAGAACTGCAGATTTTTGTTTCTGAGATTTATCTTATGCGCAGATCCCACAGATGGAGATGAATCAGATGATGTCTTTACACCACGTTGGCCACCAATAGCCTCTTTTTATCTTTGCTAAAGTCTTGGAAATGCCTGGATGTACTTCTACAAAGGAACCATGGTAGTTGGTGATTATCTGGGTTTACAGATCTTTGTTTGGGATGTAAAGACACTGTCGGTAGAATAGCAGCCCATCGGTAGAGGTGTGGTCCTTCCCTTTGGTTACCCATTCCTGTTGCATCTCCTTGCTAACACAACTTTTAAGTTCTGTTTTCAGATAGTCTAACGTCGAGGTAAGTGCATCTAAAATCTTTTCCTCTGGTATGATAGCCACTGGATCTTGTGGAGCGTATGCGGCTTCCCCCTCGCCCATGCGAGATAATGCGTCAGTCTTGCTGTTTCGCACCCCGGGTCCATAGGTGATTATTCAATCATATTTGGCGAAGAAGAGTGCCCACCTGAGTTGTCGGGAAGATTTTGCCATGGCAGTTTTTAGGTACTGTAGATTGAGATGATCTGTTATTACAGTGACTATGTGGTGGGCTCTCAGGAGGTAGTGCCTCCAGGCTTTAAATGCTGCATTGATTGCCAACAGTTCTTTATCGGCGACAGCGTAATTCAGCTCCGGTGCAGTGAACTTCAGTGACCAAAATGCAACTGGGTACAATTGTCCTGTGTCTGGGTTCCATTGAGATAACACCGCTCCCATAGCGATGTTTGAAGCATCAGTTTCCACCACATATGGGAGGTCCGGCGAGGTTCCTGTAGTATTGGCGCCGTGGTGAATTCCCTTTTTAATTTGCAAAAGGCTTCCTCCGCTTCTGTGGACCAGCTGAAGTGCTTGTCTTTGTGCAGCAAGGAGGTTATGGGATGAACGATTTGAGAAAATCCAGGGATGAAACAGCGGTAGAGGTTAGCAAAACCAAGCATGCGCTGAACTCCCTTTATGGATGTTGGTGATGGCTAGTTCAAGATAGCATCTACTTTGCGTGTATCCATTAGAATACCCTGTGGCGAGGGGATAAAGCCTAGAAATTCCACCTCTCTCACATGGAAAAAAGATTTTTCTAGCTTTTCTTATAGATTATGTTGCCGAAGTTTCTCTTAAACGACGTGGACATGGGTGACATGATCCCTTTCGGTGGCCGAGTATATCAAGATGTCATCGATATATACCAGGGTGCAGATGTCCACCAGTTACCAGAGCACGTCATTCATGAATTACTGGAATGCTGCAGGGTCATTACAAAGCCCAAAGGGCATAACCTGGTATTCAAAGAGACCATATTTCATGCGAGAAGCGGTCTTCCTATCGTCTCCTTCTTTTACTCTGACCAGGTGATATGCTCCCCTCAGATTCAATTTGGTATAAATCTGCGCACCCTTAACTTGATCTAGGAGCTCCAGGCTGAGTGGTAACGGATATTGTTTTTTTACCGTTATCTGGTTAAATGAGCGGTAGTCGATGAAAGTTCGTACATCCCCTCCTTCTATGCCACAAAAAAGAGGGGCGAGGCCACACGTGACTTGGATGGACGAACAAAGCCGTTAGCCAGGTATTGGTCAAGAGATGTTCGTGGAGATTGTCTTGCTCAGTCAGGGCATGGATCCTACTGTAGGGAACATGAGCTCCAGGTACCAGGTGTATTTGGCAGTCATATGGCCTGTGTGGGGGTAGCCTGTTAGCCTGCTCCTTCTGGAAGACGTCCATGTAGTCCCTGTATTTTGGGGGCAATGACCTAGTCAAACCTAACACAGTTCCTTCTTTCTGGATAGTTGTACCTGAATCTCCGGTGAGGGATCCCCCATGGTAACAAGTGTCAGTGCAGTCCTTGGAGAAGGCCAGAACTCTTGTACGCCAGTCAATTCTAGGGTTGTGGGTCTCCAGCCAGGGCATTCCCAAGAACATCTGGAACTTAGGGGCCCCGATGAGAACAAAGGTAATGGGCCTCATTACACGGTAGGCGCTAAGAAATGTGATTTACCGTCATGGCGCTATTAGCGTGTCCGCCATCGTAGGTGACCGCTAATAGCGTTACATCACGAGTTAGCGGACACGCGCATAGGGCCATGACGGTAAATGACCCCACCGCCATGGCGGAAAAGCACCTTACTGGCTCCGACCAAAGTGCTGATAGCACCTCCGCCCTCATGCTGCACGCTATTAGCGGTCACCGCTGTTAGCGGTCACTGCTATTAGCGGTCACTGCTATTAGCGGTCACCGTAAAACACCGGAACCGGAAATAGCGTCATCGCACCGGAACGGGAAAGAGCCCGGCGGCCATCTTTAAAAACACAATCCATTGCCATCCCCTGCACTCAGGACCTGCAGCAACACCACGACTGGCAAAACCACATCCCAGAAGAACAAACAATGCCCAAGGCCCTAAAGAAAGCCGATGCGCGCCAGCGCAAAGAACGCTTCTCAAACGAGGAATTGAAACTGCTGGCAGACACCCTGGCTGCAAATGCAGACGTAGTGTTCGCTAGCGACATGCGGCGCCCGGCACTCCTGAGAAAAAAGGAAATCTGGGCTGAGGTGGCGCAGAAAGTCAGTGCGGTGGGCTCCACCCCCCGCACCGTAAAGGACGTGCGCAAGCGGTGGGATGATCTGCGCCTCCGTGTACGCAGCATTTTATCGGCCAACAGGAATCTGGCCATGGGCACAGGAGGCGGAGGTGGATCCCCGATGAAGATGCAGGAGTGGGAGGAGACATGTGCCAGCACCATTGGCATAGAATCCATCGAGGGAGTGGGCCGAATGGAGTGTGGTGTGGCAACAACGTCAGACGGAGGTGAGTGACCACGCAAGACACAGCAATGCCAAGCATGAGTCCCTCCCCCAAATGTGAATTGGGAATCAGCTAATGGATGGGGTCATCACACACACATGTACACAACCCTGCATATATGCCCTGCACATCCCCACACAACCACATGCATGCAGCACCTCACACACGTGTCACCCTGACACATGTCCGGATGACCCACCCATCTGGCCAACAACCTGCAGGCCCAAAGTAGATGTCCAAATCCAAAGAACTGCAGCAACAACAACATATGCATGATGCACGTTGACCCATCACTGATGTTATCCCTGTCTTGCTCCCCCACAGGGTCACAATCTGACAGTGAGGAGCTGGACTCTGCAACGCAGGCCCCACCACCCAAAAAGCAGGCCAAGGGAAAGGATGCAGGCACCAGGCCCAGTACATCGAGGGGCACTGGGATATCTGGAGTGGCCCAGCGTTCAAAAGCCACCCACGCAACGACCACACCAAGGGTCGAAATGCCATCCGACACTGTGGCAGCACCCCCACCACCCACCCCCACCACTCAGGAGCCAGTGCCAGAAGGCACGCCGTCCGCAGCCAATAGCTCCGTTGGGGAAGCAGCAGCCACGGCACCTATGAGTGATGTGGACGACCCATGTCCGACACCGGAAGGGCAGCGTACACCCAGCCCCCAGCTGTCCCCACTCCACAGCTCATGCAACACATCCAATGGCAGCATCCATGAGGTGCATGCCGGAGATGCAATGGATGGGTCATTCAGTCCCGTGGCGAGCTCACCTGATGTCGGCCACATGCAGCAAGCTGCGCCGAGGAGTAACAGGGGCAGGGCCGCAGACGACACCATGAGCCTGATACGCCAGCGCCAGGAGGAGCTCAATGCCCTGGTTGCCCGGCAAGTGAGCGAGGCTGCCTCGACCAGGGAGGAGATCCGGGTGTTGTCAAGGCACATGAAAGCTGCCATGGACAGCAACACGACGCGCCTATGTGACGAGATGGCCGCTGTGAGGCAGGTCCTAACGCGCATTGCTGAGGCGATGGAGAGCATGCGTCACTCACAGGGAGCAGATCAACCAGCCACGCCCTCGTCTACTAGCTCCGACCAGACAACCATCCTGCGCAGGTCCAGCCGGTCCTTGCGGCGGTCAGACTCACAACCCCCCAATGGTGGTAGTGGAGGAGGGAAGTAGGGCCAGCCTGTCCCTGTTGACACTTGGGAACTAATGCAGCACTGATGTGCACACCATGTTCGGTGGAGTTGTGGGGGGAGGGGGGTGAGGGTGTTCGGTGGAGTTGTGGGGGGAGGGGGGGAGGGTGTTTGGGGGAGTTGTGGGGGGAGGGGGGTGAGGGTTGTTGGGGTGGAGGGTACATGCACGTTTGAATGTCATAATGCTCAATACAGACGTAATGGCATGGATAATCACATGACTGGACATTGATAATTGTGTATGTGTGCTTTATTGTTTAAGGGTGCACTGTGATTATGCCCTCCATACACCCCGTGCCATGAGCTGAACACCAATTGCACCCTCCTAATCCATGTGCATCAGAAACAATGGTCTATCAGGTGCTGCCGCACAGCACGTCCCTCATGGGCATCGCCACCTGCATGACCTGCAGCCCCCTCTCCTCCATCCTCATCCCCGTCATCATCCTCAGACGGTGGTCGCAGTTCTATGTCAGGGGGCATTGGCACATTCCGTCTGATACACATATTGTGAAGCATGACACATGCGATGGTGATCTTGGCCACCTTCTCATGCCCGTACAGGAGTGCCCCGCCCGACCTGCTGAGGCACCGGAAGCGTTCCTTCAATAGGCCGAATGTCTGCTCGATCACCACGCGGGTACGGGTGTGTGCATGATTGTAGTCCTCTTCGTGCCTGTTCTGTGGGTTCCGCACAGGGGTAAGGAGCCACCTCTTCAGGGGATAACCTGCATCACCTGCATGGGTGCAACAATGGGTATGTGTAAGTGTCTACATAATGTGGAGCGTGCACATATCACACAAACAAACATTGCATATTCAACGACATCCACTGATCCAAGCACGCATGGCAATCAGGGTAACTGCAATGTGGGAAGGTGAGGTGGTCCTTGCAAGTGGACATGCACCATGCATGCATACAGCAGGGATTGCCATGTCCCGCCAGAGTTTAAGTGATTTGTGTTTCCTGGCCCTGGCAACGTTAGTGCCACACTGCTAGTACACTGCCATTCCTTAGTTGATGTCCCCATGCTGTTTGATGGCAATTCTGTGGTGGGGTACGGGTGTGCCTCACCACAATGGCTACAGGGGATCATTTGTATGCACTCATGTGCGCGGACCATTTCTGATGTTGTTCAGCGTACATTTCAGTTGTGATTTTGATATGCATGTTGCTGATTTGTGTAATGGGGGAATGGTGTGTTGTGCGGTGTGCATGTTGTTTGGAATGGCCTGTTTGGCATAATGGGTTGATATGTTTGCCGTGGCACTCACTTCCGGCATGTGGTTTTGTCTCTGGTCCATTGTGGGCTGCCTCACTGTACAGTGATGCAAATATGTATGTCCATTCTTCTCATGACACAAGTTCACGCCCAGTTGGAGTATGCATCTCCCCCCCCCCATTCACGGCCAGTTGGAGTATGCATCTCCCCCCCCCATTCACGCCCAGTTGGAGTATGCATCTCCCCCCCCCATTCACGCCCAGTTGGAGTATGCATCTCCCCCCCCCCATTCACGCCCAGTTGGAGTATGCATCTCACCCCCCACTCACAATCCACATCACACTGACATGTGGTCGGCCTGCTACTCACCAAGTAGCCACGAACGTTGTCCAGCATGTCGCTCCATGTATCGTGGTATTGTCGAGTTCCGCAGGACCATTGCATCATGGGTTGAACCGGGATATCGGGCACAGCAATGTGTGATGATCTTATTGGAGTCACATACCATTTGGACGTTGATGGAGTGGTATTGCTTTCTGTTACGGTACACTACCTCATTGGCATGTGGGACCACCAGTTCTACATGGGTACAGTCGATGGCCCCGATGCAACTTGGGATGCCTGCCAGTGAATGGAAGCCAACTTTGGTGTTGGAGATCTCCTGGGCAGTCCGTGGCATGTATATGTGTTGACTTGTGTGCTGCAGGAGGGCATCGAGCACCTGGTTCAGTGTGCGTGAGAATACTGGTTGTGATATGCCATGCATCTGACCTACCGTATGCTGGTAGGTGCCTGTGGCCAAGAAGTGGAGCACTGTTACTACCTTCAGTAGAGGGGGGATGGCAGTACGGATGTCAATGAGACTCACAATGTCGTTGTATATCATGTCTACTATGGTGGTGATGGTATCCCAGTCCAGACGGTACAGGGTGTGTATCTGCTCAGGGGTTAGGTTGACTGGACTGGCTCTGATCCTGGGAATTGGTGGCTGCCTCTGTGGTATCACTAGGTGCACTGGTGGTGCTTGCTGCGCCTGTCTTGCCCTCCTCCTCCTCCTCCTGCGTCTCCTCTGTGCTGCCTGTTGTTGTAGCTGCTGCACAGCAATCATGTCCTCTAGCCCATGTAATGCTGCTAGTATTGCATCCATCTTGGTGTGGGAATGGGTGTGGGGAGGGGTGTGGTGTGCTCTTTTGTGCTGCCAGTCTCCATTGCCTCCACCTGTGCTGATTTTGTCCACCTGTGGCAGGTGGGAACTCTGCTGTGCTCTTTTAACGTGTGGTTTGCGATGCCGGTATTAGCGCCTTGCCGGTAAGGGTTCTTTGGGTCTACTACATGCCGGTATTGCCATGTACGCATGGCTCGTGATGCCGTGATATTAGCGCTATGCCGCTATTTCCGGTCTGAGGGGCCGCGCGCTCACGGACTTGCCGCTAATAGTGCCACCGTACTTTGCGGTGCCGCTAATAGCGGTATGTCCGGGTCGTGATTGGGGAGGGGATTTACCGTTACCGGTAATCCCTTACCGGTAACGGTATGTCCCTACCGCCTACCGTGTAATGAGGCCCAATGTCTTCCCGACGGCCATCCTGACATAGAAGCATGACCTTTTTGGTGTAATGCTTTACCGGTCTTGAGGATAGCTGGGAGCCATCCACTGCCATGACTTTTTCCGTGATCTGCTTCTGACAGACAGGGAGACCTATCCTTCTAACCAGGTCCTGATCAATATTATTGCCAACAGCTCCACTGTCTATGTAGGCCTCTAGGGCATGCAGCTTAGACGGTTGTTTGTGGCTGATCAGGATTACCGAAATTACCAGTGCGAGGTCTGTGATGAGTCCTTCTCACTGCTCGACACGCAGACCTCTACGCTTAATGTGTATTGGAGTTTTCCGACTCAGGTTCTGCCTTCTCTCTGTCCGTGGCTCCCACAATCTTTTTTGGTGGTTTCACCAGGCATTCATGGAGAAAATGACCCGCTTTGCTGCAATACAGACAGAGTTGTTTCTGCCTTCTCTTTTTCTTTCTGCTTTGGTGAGTGGACTTTGCAATCCCCCTATTTGCATGGCTTCAGGATGATCGGATTGTTTGGTTGGCATTTTTTGAGGCCGTACGTAAACAAGTCACCCCTAAGACCCTGCACGATCCATCTTTCTGTCCTGCAGCCTGTGATCCAAATGCGCAGCCAAGTTGATGTACTCCGCACACCCCTCAGGCGGATTCACTACTTGAGCCAACACGTCTTTTAACTCTCCTTGCAAGCCCCGGTAAAAAAATGTGGTTCTTTTGTTCTCAGGCAAATTGGTCTTGGCTACTAATCTGTTGAAGGTGGCTATATACGTTACAAGATCCTGGTTGCCCTGATGGAGGGATAACAGTTCGTTGTCTAGGGCCTGCCCTCAGATCTGATGAGAAAACAGCTTCCCTAGCTCACGGTGGAATCCCCCGAAATCCCGAAGCAGTGGGTCGTCCCGATTTACCAATGGTATGGACCAGTCAGCTGCACTGCCACCAAGGTAGGGGAGAACAAATGCTACTCTGGACTGATCATTTGGGAAGGTTCTGGGTCTACATAGAAAGTGCAAGCGGCATTGGTTCATGAATATGGCATACATTTTGGGAATCACCTGTGTAACGTTCAGGTGGCGCTAATGGAACGGCCCCAGGAAGAACCACTTGCACAGGTGCAGGTTGTGAGGTCACTGTGGGTGGATCTGTTCCTGGAAGTGTGGCTTGACCGGCTTGGGCCTGAAGTACTTGTCTGGCCAGATCTTCAGTGCGTTCCCTGTTCACGATTAACTCTCTTCTTAGTGAGTTGGTCTCTTGTCGGGTGGCATGCACTTGAGCCCATAGTTCACCCAGCAACTGGGCTAACTGATCCGTGTCTGATGTTTACATAATGCCCACACAGTTCATAGTTGGCTTTGCGTTCTGTTACGCTCACCTTGTCTCTGCGGAGGGGTTAGCTGCTACTGGTCCTGTGCTTCTGAGCAATGGACAACCTCTCCCAGACTAGGATGGTCCCAAACAAGCTCCCGAGTCTGCTCCTATGTGAACAGAAAGGTAAGTTGAGTCTTGACAGTTCTAGGGTGGTCTTAAAATCCCCTCCCGATCCTTTCAGTTTGTACCCCTTGTGGATGGGCAAGCTGGGCGGCTCACCTGTTTTTTTGCAATGATGGGCTCTCCATCCTGCTGTCCTCGCAGGGGTGCTAATCTTCAGGAACCCAGTTACTTCACTGGTTCCTAGTGAGGACTGGCCCCGGCCAGCTGCGGCGTAGTCCTTAAGTGTGACTTTCCCCTTTTGTGGCAGTCTGGTAAGTATTTGTGATCCGGTAAGTATTTTGTCCCTTTTTATGTCCTTTGCATCTGTTGCAATGTTGCTTGTTAATGAGGATTATCGTTACCGTGCTCACCTTGTCTCTTTTCCCCTTTTTAGGTGCTGATGCGGCTCCGGAGCATAGCGCGATGTGCTGAGGCGACTGCGATGAATGGAAATGGGTCCCTGTATGCAGATGTCCACACTGTAATGTGTACACAAGGTAATCTCATACGCGAGCTAGACGTTGCCCTCTATGGAGGAAAAGTTCAACAATTGCGAAAAGGCCCTCCTAGCAATGGTGTGGGCATTGAAGAATTACCGCCCATTCATCCAGAAGGAGCACATCATCATGAAGACACCTCACCAACCCTTGCAATACTTACAGAGTGACCAATTCAGAACAGGGAATGTGAGTAATTCTAGAATTACTTCCTGGATACTGTCCATGCAAGGCTTTTCTGTGGAGGTTAGATATGGCCAAAACAAGAAGTCCTCAAGCGCAAGGATTGGCTGACTTGCATAGCTATGCTCAAGAAAACTGTCTCAAGGGCGTAAGTCTAAAGACTAATAACAATATGGAGGTGTACCTTACTTTCCTGCACAAAGTCTATGAGGAAGACATATGTCAGGGGATACCCACAGTTTATGTGGATGGGTGCTCCTACATGTTGGCAATCACAGGGAAAAATAACTAGTGACTGGTATTGGGAATGCCTGGGTTAATGACACCCCAGAACCCTCTGCTGGGTACAAAATAGGTCCCCGAAGTAGTCAGGTGGCAGAGTTGATGGCGGCGCTCACTGAGTGCAACACCAACTCAAAGAACTGGTCATAATCACTGATTCAGATTATGTCAGGAATGGTTTCGTGGAACACCTGATTAATTGAAACAATCGAGGCATGCTGTGTGCAAATAACAAATCGCTAAAGCATGAGGAATTAATTAAATCAATTGATGATCGGGTAATCTATAATGATATGACCATCTATTGTAAATAGAGGGACCAGACAAAACTGGAAATGAATTGGCTGACCAGTTGGCCAAAACCGGAGCCATTCACAGGGAGCTTATAGAAACTGAATCCCTCTTGGGGGAAAATGCAGGTTTCTGCTGTCACCAGGTCCCAACCCCATGCCAATAATGAACTCTCAACTGCCCAGCGGAATAAAGAAACCCCAAATGCAGATTTGATTACTGCACAAAAAAGGACACAATTATTGGGAAATGTTATCAACATATTGAAGACCCTGTGACTTTTCCTTTGACAGAATCTGATTATATCGGCACGGAGGATATGAAGGTGTTGATGATGTTTTCCAAAATGTTCAGAATCCAAGAAGGTTTTTTGGTACGGAGATCCATATCTGGATGTGACCAGTGGGTGGTCCCTAGCTCATTCTGAAGCCTTATGTTAAGTCACGCCCATGATGCGGCCACTGCCGGTCAAAAGGGGTTTCATAAGACATTTGAAATCGTGTGCAAGGTCGCATATTGGCCACACATGGGCCAGAACCTCAACATCCTTAAAAGGGTTTCTTGTGTGTGCTCAGTTTCAGCCAAGTCCTCTCACACACAGAGATCCCCTACAGTAAAGGGGAATGACACAGCCTTGGTCGGATTTGCAAGTCGATTTCAATGGGCCAGTGATCCGCTCCTCTAGAGCAAACTAGTACATGCTGACCATAGCATGCTTGTTTACCAAGTGGGTAGAATGTCTTCCTGCCCCGAATTGTAAGGCGGAGACAGCTGCCGCACTAATGATCAATCACATCTTCTCTCATTTCTGCCTTCCCCAAAGGATTGAGTCAGACAGAGGAAGTCTTTTTGCCAGTGAGGTGATGACCAAGATGTAAGAGATACTGGGGTAAAAAGAAAGCTCCATATTACCTACTGCCTAGCCTCCAGTGGGGCAGTTGAGAGATACAATAAAACAATTGCACAAAAATGCAATGACTTCTATATACTGTCACAAATACTTCCTTTTTAATGACAAGACAGAAGAAGAACAATTCAACACACAATGATAGCACAAGAGTTAAGCACTCCCCCTGTGACACTCAATCACTAAACATCAATTGCACTGGATTGTTTTTAATGGAAGGTAGTGGCAGCGAGTAGGAATACAGGGGGGGAAATCGGCTTTAAGGTGGTGCCCACAGAAACAATATGGAGAGCCAGCAAAGACAGAGAAAATGTGCTTTTAGAGCACAATGGAAGAATGGGGTTTTTAATGATTTCTCACAACTGCTAAGGGAAAGAAATAGAAAGACAGGGAACTTGCTTGCTTACACTTAAAAAGACAGGCAGGGCTTTAGAGAATACTAGTCAGCCGACATGGGGAATATCGTCTTAAGGATATTCAACACATGGGCAATGGGAAAGAAATGTAAATAGAAATGTGTTTTTTCCTCACAATAGGGAAAGAGGAACAGAAGGGGAAAATCATGTTTTGGGATATTAAACTCAGTTGTAATGGGAAAGAAAATGCAAATAGAATTAGTTTTCACTGAGGCTGAAAATGAAAGGTAGGCTCTGGGATAGGGGGTAGCTCACATAAGGAAAGTCAGTGTTTGGTTAGGATGACAGATGAAATGGGAAAATACAGCTGCATATGGAAATTCGTTTAGCAGGGCACAATTTAAACACAGGGACAAATTTGTTTCTCAGATCACAATGGGATTAATTCTTTTGGGCAACACTTTGTGTCTATACCAGTTCACAAGGCACTGGGAGAAGATGGTTGGTTTTGAATTCCAACTTGTCATGACCACGGGCCCCAGAACACAAAAACCACACCATCTAGTGATGGAGGCAATGGGTCACTTGACTGACTTATTTCCCTTTGCAACTCATAAACACAGGCGCCCTGGCTGGACTCAGCTTGATGCCGCTCATATAGAAATGTGAGCAGGAACCCTTTATTTCTGTTCAGGAGTGCTTTTCTTTTACTTCAGTGCTGGAGTGCTTTTATTTTACAAGAACTTTCCAGGTGCTGAAAGCCTTTATTCCAGAGAACATCGCCATGTTCTGACTCATCCGGTGTGGCTCTCTAGTCCTGGTCTTCAGGTGCTGACTCATTGGGTGTGGCAGGGCCTGGCAGCAGGCAGACCAAAGCTACTGGGCGTTGCCAGGAACAAGACATAAACCCACCGACACCTCAAGCACACAATTCATGTTACTTTTCTCCTCCGTGCAGCGTGACGCTCATAACCGCCTGGACCAGCTACTTACCTTGTGATCCTGCAAAAACAAAATCCTAACCTGGACCCTGGCTCGCATCTCACAGCAACGCTCTATCTTCTTGGCAGATCCCGAATCGATGCTGCAGCATCTGCGCTCTCTTTGCCACAAAGCCGAAGTCCTGAAATGAGAAAAGAGAACAAGACAAGGTTAGAACTCCCGAAAACACCCAACTCAAGGTTGCGCCACTTTTAAAACCCAACGTGCACCCTAAGGCACCATTAAAGGCTACTTACCAGTTGTCGGACCATCTCAGCCCGGCTCCTCCATACCGCCGGCTCTGCTTCTTCTACCCCAGCTACCGCCGGCATCGCTACACTACCCGCAAGGGGAGAGAGCAGAGAAAAGAGACATTACATACAAAGGACAGAGAACAAACTTTACAAATACAATAGTCGGAAAACAATCGGGCAAGTGAAAACAAGGGAATCACTTACCTACAAGAGAAGTGGATTAGTCTCAGCTGGCCTGGACTTCTGTTGGGGGGAATTATCATTCTATGGCTAATTTCCCTTACCTAGTGAGTCCCTCAGCAGCTTTGCTGGATTTATGGAGTTTATTTGTTTCCACTTGGTTAGAGTATGAGCTTTTCCGCCACTCTTAACTGTGTTTTGCCATGTTTATTTCATCTGTTTTTGTCATTGTGGACTCTGGAGTACACCACTTCAGTAGCCCCACTCTTTTGTGGGTAAAGGGTAAAGTTGCCACTAACTTTACATAGTCATTTAACCACAGATCCAGGACACCCCATCTTACATGGAGTATTGGAAAGGGTTAATCCTTAGCCCTTTTATCTGTACCTCCTGGAGCACTGTTTTGCTCTTTTAACATTTAGACTTGGCTGGTGGCAGTGGTATCTACCCTAACTTTCCTACCGCGATTATACTATATAAACGCGGTATTGTTTTAGGCTATTATATTAGCTCGAACATAAACCCGCTTGACCAAATACTCTTTCTTTTGGTGCCGTTCGGGTTTATTTGACATTTCTTTTTGTGTTTTACTTTGCGCTGCAAACCACGTTTGCCTTCTTTGTTCACCGTCTTTTGGCAGGCTTCTGCAAAGAAGCCCTCCTCATAGTGCCTGGGTATCTAGGAGGGCTGAATGTGAGGGAGCTGTGTAGTCACCCCCAGCACAGGGTATCCTAGGAAACCCAAGTCACACTTTGCCATGATTGGCTGAGGTGGTTGTCCGGGTTGGACAACCCCCCTGCTGCATGATTGACAGCCAGGCTGTGTGAATGGGGGTTCTTTCGCATAAAAGGCAGGACTCTTTGGCTGGAAGTCAGAGTCGCCACTGGAACTACAAGGAACTGAAGAGAAGCGGAGAAAAAGACGGCTGCTGCAACTACCCCGTCCCGGTGAAGCCCTGCTGCAGTCCTGAGCTATCTACCCTTCGACGACCAGAGAAGATCCAGACCGGAGTCTTCTTCCCTTGAGCCTGCTGGGGTCAACCAGCTTATCTTCCACAACCAGAGGATCCTCTTTGTGGTTGAAATCACTGCACACCGATGTAGTGGTCTGGATAACCATCTGAGGAGTCTCTCCTGTTTTAAAGCAGCGCACCTTTTATTCACCTTCTGCTGGCTTCATCCCTGAGTAGTGCAGTCCCCTGCAGAAGTCCTCCTTCTTGTCTCCACGATCGAAGCTCCAGGAACCGTGGGTCTGCGGGAAACTACCAGGAACAACTGCCGTGGCACCAGCTTCTTCATTGAATAAGGTACTGTGTCCAGCTTCGAGGAACTAGGGTGAATCCCTTTTCTCCTCATCCAAGGCTTGCCCTTGTCTTCCCTCTTTCTTATAACTTTTGCTTCCTCTGTTGACAATATCCAAGTACTCCTGGCAACATTGAATCTTGAACTATCTGTGTGATCCTCGACAACAGGAACCCGGTTCCACTTGATACTGGCTCCGGCTTATTGACTTTTGTTTTCCTGTCAGCAAGTGTTTTCTGATTCTGTCTGCCTTGACAAAAGTATTGCCTATGATTTTTGCCCCCTCTTTGGTTAACTCAGGTGCTAAGGGTGTTTTTGCCCCGGTAACATTTCTTTCCGCGGATATGCATATCTTTTGTAAGACCGAACTGTCATTACTGTCAAAAAGTGATCGCATATGATTCCCGGTAACGTCTTTTGTTTCACAACACTGGTCCATTAAAACATAGGGTACTTACCTTGAGTTGTTCAGTGCCAAGTGAATTGGTTGTGTGTAGTGTATTTTCGTGTGGTTTTAGTTCAATAGAAGTGAAGTGTTTTACAAACAGATGGTTTAGAAATAAATGTACTTTTACTTTTCAACCAAAAACCTTGAGTCAGTGTTTGCTTGAGTCACAGTAATTGTGGTCCTTTGTGTAATCTCTACTACTGCTCATTTGCTCTTGAGATAAATCTGGCTGCTCCGCTACTGCTACCACTTTAACATAGTAGTACGGGCTTGTACCAAAGGTGAGCTTGTATTACCACTTGTGGTCTTAATAGTCTGTAGTGGTCCTTAAGGGCACTGCAGAGGATTCTGCCTAACAACTTCCACGACAAGGGATCAGTGGAGGAACTCGGTTCCCTTCAACAAGCACCCCTGCCAGAAGCAGCAGGAAGGAGAGCTCATCATCATCATTCAGCAGAAACTGCACTGCTCATCACTGCAGTCCTCCACACAGATGCAGAGGGATGAACAGACATGAGGAGTTTCATCCCTGGGAGGGCTGCAACTGTGCCCCAATGCCTCTGCAGAAACCAGGTGAGCATAACACAACCACACAAATCCTGTGAAATGAATAGGGAAATTAATTGATTTGCTTAAAGAAATATACAAAGGATCTACGCAGGCAAGAAATGTTTTTTTTCAATGGAAAAATCTCCAAGGCAATTCTGAAAGAATATAGGGCTTATACAATCTATGGCTTGGGGTATGTATACTTACAAGAGAGGTCTGGACTGGACACCAGGGAGCATCACAACACCATTCCTGGGACAGCCAATGGGATCAGCCAAGGATTTTCTCTTTCCTCCAAGGGGTCCCAAGTCAGCTACTATGTCTCCTGGCTCCTCTGCAAAATTAGGCCTCACTGCTAGTGCTGGGATTGATCAGATTTCGGCAGCCGTTCACCTCAGATTTTAGTGGGCAAAAGTCCTTATCTGAGACAGAGTGACTTATTTATAAGGCAAATGACATCAAAAATGTGTCATTGTTCCTGCAGAAAAGATTGGTTTTGTGTCACTAGTCCACTCCCATATTAGTGCAGATAGGTCCAGAAAATGAAGGAATGTTTTCGGACACTAGGGGAGGAGACCACTCCATTATCTTGCTTCAACAGGGTCTGGTTCAGGGACATAGAAATCTCACTACATGGCATGTGCCCTTAATCTCCATCTTTGACATATATGAAGCCATTATTTTAACACTGTATTTTTCGGTGAATAACATAAGCTTCATCCGGTGTCTGTGCAATGTACTGGTGTAAAGAAACAGATTTTATTCATTTACTCCATAATTACATCAGTGAAAAATGTGTCCCTTGGTGGGCAGCATATGAATCATATTTTACATGTTTTATCAAATGCTTATGGTTCTCACATTTATACGGAGGGCCACATTAAGTTTTCATTAATAGCTTTTGATATGTTGGTCTCACCAACATCGTTTTTAGATGGTGAGAAGCGACTCGGTGAGACCTTTTCAGAAATCCTACCATGACTATTGTGTGACAAATATTACCAATTTTAAAAGATGAAAACCATTTCTCCCAATTTACACAATAGACAGTGAAACCACTCCCTAAACCTGACCCCCCCACCCTTGCCATGTGCCTGTTCCATGCTGTGACATCAAGAGAGGTCCTGTGTTGAGATTAGCTTGCACATTCCAAGAGCTAATGGCCAGCTAAGGTAAGTTTTATTGCAGCCTAAGTGACATTGGTCATAAAAGCTGGGGAGCAGAGCTGCCTTTATCTCGTCCACACTGCAAATTTGATCTCTACAAGTATTTAAGTTGTATTTTTAAAGGAAGGCTTCATTTGTCTGCAGAGAGCCAGGCCTAAATCCCCATGACAACATGGGCTTTGGAATTTAGTTTCACATTTGAAGAAGTCACAAACAGAGAGAAACAAAACCAATGTCAAGCAACCCTCTAGCCAACATTACCTTTTCACTCACATTTTCACTTTAAAACGACTCTTGAAAGGCACACAATGGTAACATGGATAAATGTCCCTGCAAAGTTGTTCCCTGCATACGGTGGATAAATGAAGGCATCATATTTACACTTTTAGGGACTTTGGTGTAATCCTGGCTTTACAAAGTGTCACTTGGAGGCAAAATCAAAATGACATTGTGTTGCTTTCAGCTGTGAAAGGCCTTCATTTACCTGCAGCAGTTTAAACCCAGTGCAGCATCCCAGGATGACAGAAACCAAGTTCATATTTTGAAATTCTTGCAAACAATTTCATTAACATTAATTTAGTTTAAAGGGGCAAAAAATGAATATTCATGCATTTGTTTCTTTCACAGTAAAAATTGTTTCATTTTGCTGCAAAGGCTTAAAACACAATCTCGGCATTTTCATTTAACATTCTGGGCACTGCTGTTTCTGAGAAAGTTACTTCAGCTCTCCAATCGGTTGGCAAACCTTGCCAAATTTCTTCTCCTTATGCTAGGTAGGCATTCTTAAATGTCTTGACCTTTTGAGGCTCAATTTCACTCCTTCTCGCTTTGATTTCATAGCCTCATTTTCCACATTATTCCAGCGCAGGCCTTTTACTTAGCAGCATGTCCCCCACTGACTCTTTCCTTTTATTCATGGCATCCAGGCTATTTCACCCCACAAGTTCTCCCTCCTGGCTCTTTGATGGATTTATGCAGAGAGAAGAGCTAGGAGAGAGTGAGATATCCATTTCACGTTGCCTGGGTTCATCCCAGGAATCTCCTTTAGAGCACACCTGCTCTTGGGTTATTTCTAAGACTCTCCCTCAGAGCACGTCTGCTCTCTTCCTGGTCCTGATGGAGTAGTACTCTGGTGGGTCCTCTACTCTTTTCTGAAATTTTTTATCTTTCCATTAGGTATTTAGTCCTGGGCCTCTGCCGTTCTTGCGGCTCCTCCGCCGGCCTGTAGAGGTTAATAGTTATTTAATCTGCCAAGAAGAATGGAGAGATTAAGTATTTCATACAATACTATTTTCCCAGTTAGGGACGTGAAAATTGACAACAAAAGAACAGGAGACATATACCATATATACATTACAAACATGTTTTTCTTACATTCCTATCCTTCATAATCATTTCAAAATAAGCATAATTTTTCTACTCCCTGTTAATGTATGATTTTCTTTGTCTGGGTTCCAATTCTTTTACCTTTACTCTTCAGATGGTTCCTGGGCTCTACCTTCACTGGGTTCTGCCTGGGATGAGCGCCCTTCAACTGATTGATGTGAACCCATTTCTCTTCCATTTGTTCTCCTTTAGGGATGCAGATCTTATAGGCGACAGGTGAGATTTTATCTACAATTTCAAAGGTGCCGCAACAGGAGGGGAGGAATTTTTGCTCTTTTCTCTGGTTCCTTTGAAAAATGTACAAGTAGACCCTGTCTCCTACTTGGTACTCTTTTTAAGTAGTTTTTAAATCGTAAAGGGTTTTCATCCCCTTGGCCGACATTTCTACATTTCGCTGCTGAAGGTTTTTTCGCAAATTCTCAATGTGTTCATGGGTTATGGACCCGTTGATCAGGGTCTGCTCTTGAGTTCTGTAGAGCAGATGCTGAGGTAGCACAATTTTTCATCCAGTCATGAGCTTGAATGGAGACATTTTTGTCACAGAAGAGGGTGTAGACCTAATGGCCATCAGGACAAGTGGTAGTCAAATTTCCCAACTGCGCCCAGAGTCTGCCACAAACTTGTTTAGGATGCCCACAATCATTTTATTGTACCTCTGAACTCACCCACTCGAGGCTTGGCGATAGGCAATGTGGGGGTTTCTCTTTAGAACTATGTGTGGAACTTCTTGGGGGATATCAACTCTTAAACCTCAGCGCCCTTTATTTCCTTGTGGTTTCTTAAAGTGTTGCATGCATGTGAAGGCACAAACAGAGACACAAGTTCCTCTACTACGTTTCACATGACATAGTGTAACATTTCTTCACACGTAACCATGCACCACAAAAAAGCTATTTTAAACAAGGTTGTAGTAAAATCCAACTCAAGTTTTAATGTTGAGCGGTATTCATAAGTAAAGTGACCCTCTTTGACAGCACTTGTTTTGACAGGAATGCTGTCTTTCTCAAATCAGGCAAATCAAAATGCACTCAAAATATATGGCATATATTAGCCCAAAGTAAAAATTCACCTAATTGGTAAATAAATAACCCAAAAGGTTTTTTAAAAGCAAATCAAAACACACAACCAACATATAGTACATATTCAATGTTCAATAATATCATTGTTGTAGCATGTTGTCGACCACCAAATATACCATATGTCAATGTGACATTGTATTAATGTTTGTGCATTACATTGCTCAAAACATATCATTGGTCATATAGTACAATCAGTATTTTAGAGGATACTTGGCCTCATTCCAAGTTTGCGGGACAGTAACTACGGTACCAGTGAGCTTGCCGGTGCCATTGTTACCGTAACGGAAAACTACGAGTTCTGCTCGCGGGTGACTTCCCGCCCACCTGGACTGGCCTGCAGGGTGGACCGGCACCAATGAGCAGAGCATGCCGGATGCACCGGCACCATTCTGAATGGTGCCGGTGCATCCGGCCTCCCCATTCCCATTGAGGCTGTGGGGCTCAATGGGAATGGGGAGTATTTTTTTCTAGCGCCCAGGAATGGGCAATTACCGGGTCTGACGGAGCAGTAATGACCCGGTAATTGCCCATTCCTGGGCACTGGAAAAACAATTATACCAGCTGCCAACGTGCCCGTTATACCGACACGGCTACCACCGGTATTGTAATGAGCTCTACAGTATTTAGTTGTTCAGTAGTCCACAGAGAATTTGGGAGGTGGAAAAGGGTAGGATGATTAGGAATAAGTAAAACACATTGCCAATAATGGAAAAAATGAGAAAGAGAACATAAGTGGATGTTCATGTGCACAAATAGTCATGGCCGTGACTTAACATCAGGCTCCGGAATGAAGTAAGTACCATCCAGTGGTCACATCCAGACCAGGATCTCCGTACCAACAAACCTTCTTGGATTCAGAACATTTTGGAACACTGTTGACTTGAAATACCACCTCATCCTTCCTGATGTTGCAGGTTACCTCTTCCCCCCATAAGGGTGGGAAGAGTACACCAAGAAATTCCCCTCTTGCCGGGTGATAATCAGCTCTGGAGGTATGCCGTCTTCACAATTTTAAAAGTCGTTTGGAATCTGTCCCAGGATCTCATTCTCTAAGTGAATGAAAACATTTTGGGCATCAACCGCCTTTCCAAGAAAGGTGTCTGCCTCCAGAGTGATACTTCTAGGGCTGACGTTATCCACCAATATTCAAATGGTGTCGTCTTGTAGGCCAACTAGTGGCGTCGGGTTCAAATACAACCCCTGCTTTTGGAGGTGATAATTCAAATTGATATAAGCGTCCTGGTTTTTGAGGTTCTGTCCTCAGTACATTTTTAGGGGAATTGTGAAATTTCGTACCAGTCCTGGGATGGTGACCTTTTCTCCAGTTTGAACTTCAACTGCATAGCCTAGCAATTGAGCTGACCGAAATGCTTACTCAGGGTTGTCAAAGCCCATGGGGTTACCGCCCAGTCGGGACCAGACTTTATAATTGATTAGGTCCAAATTAATTGCAAATCAATTGAGAATGTCACTGCCTAAGTAAAATGCAGAAGGGACAAGGCTCACAACCCAACAATTATGATCTAAACTTTTGTCGCAAATGGACATTTTTAGCATGCACCTGCTAGGCAGGAGATGTTTGGAATTTTGAGTTTCCATGCCCATTTCCCACTTATCAATTCACTTAGATGTGGGAATGGCCTGATCTTTTGGGAGTTTCCTGAATAATTCTTCGCTGATGAAGCTTTTTCCATTATTCAGGCATACTCTGGTGAAAACAGGCTCTCCCCCTCATTTACCTGAATGCTGAGAAACAACTTTTGACCCTTTTTCTGGATATCAGCCAAACTTTGAGCTGGTTTTTCATCATCTTTTGTCATGGGATTTGGGTTTTCTTCAGATTGTGGATCGGTATAACATTTCAGGGTTTTTCCTTCCAGTATGAAATGCCACTTGAAACTGGGAGGAAGGTTGATTTTCAAAATGACAGTGATGTCGGGGACTTGATTGTTTCTAAAGTGGAATTCGACTTGGTCAGACCATTGTTCAATCATGTGGCATGTGCCCTTCAAATGTACGTAGTTTGTGCTTTGTTTCAGTTTTATTGGTCGGTTAGACTGCGTCCAGAGGACCTTGTTCACACAGTCAATCAGGGGTGATAACCGGAGCATACAAAAAGGTGTAAATGTCAGTTGACAAATACCAGCCCCTTTCGCATTTATGGTGTAAAAAAAAACCAACACTAGGACCACAATCCCTGGCACTACAAAACAGTTGCTTAAACGGATATAAATCTAGACAAAGACATGTATACATCTATTTTATTTTATTTTATTATTGCTGTACTGTAAGCTCATCAATGCCATCATAAATATATCTATATAACCACCATTGCAAAAGATCATTAACCATCTTTAAAATCTGAAAACTGTTAAAAAAACTCCACACCAACTAGTGACCATAAGTATCAAAAAACATTCATCTCATACCCTTTCATACCCATTCAAACCAATATCATTCTTACTTGTGCAAAACAAAATACATTCTATCTTATGTTCTAAAATAGAAAAAGAACAGCCAGTCTATCTCTTAGGCTATTAGATGCTGACCAATATTTCTAGTCATTAAGTGCATCAAAATATTCTGAAACTGGTGTATATTGTGTGGGATGTATTTACCCATGCATCCTAGCCCTACCTCAAAACTGTGCAGTACTGACATGAAAACATCATGATGGCCAGAGCTTCCCAGAAAATGCACAGGGAAATGCAGGAAGAATAGGCTGCCACCCATTTTTGCCGATGTTATGGGCACAGAAGGAAACTGCCTAAAACCACCATTGGACTACCCACACAGTAGTCTGAAACCATTGGGAATGGCAATGCTGATTGCCAAATGCAACCTAGAATTGTGGGGAATTCATTTTCTTAAATCCCAAAAATGGGTGCAGTACCAGTGCTCACCACTATCCAAAAGCCGGCAGTTTAAAACCACCCTGTGTTTCTCTGAAGGCAAGCCAAAATGCCTATTTTCAAATATTGCAATATGTGCAAAATATTTACTGAACACCAGCAGACATTTGGCAGAATGGAGTGTTGTGTGCCTACAAAATCTGGGAAATGAAGAGCCCAAAACAATGCTTATAACAAAACTGCTATGGAGTCAGCAGTTTAAGTTGCACTGGATTTAAAGACACTAAAATCGAAAATGTTAGATTAAATGAGTGACCTATGTTTGGTGTCACATGCCTTTGTAATTGTTTAAATGTCATAGTTTTAAACTTAGAATCAGCCTTCTAGCTGCATATGTAAAAATGTTTAGTTTTATTTGAATGCAGGAACTGGGGAACAAAAAGTGACATTTTATCTGAAACCTGGCTTAAGGAACTGAATTCTGCCTGGCAACTACCCCCATCAGAAGGGAAACTTGAGTAACAGCTGTGTTCCCAGGCCAACCTTCCTTTTGCTGCCCACACTAAGGATATGCCATCTATCTGATAATTGAATTATCTGTGCTCTGCAAGAGAGTGAACAAAGCCCTCTTCACTCAGGCAAAGGTTTTTATTACCGCAGTCGTAAATTGTAGCTTCCTCTTGGCAGGAGCTGGGAGGAGCACTGCCTGTGAGAGCAAGCTGGCTTGGCAGAAACTGGAAAGACTGGTTTCTATACCATGTGCTGAGGGTAAACCACACCCCTTTGGAGCCAGAACATAACTTTAAAAAGATGAATAACTCATAGAGCGGACATGTGAAAATTTTATAAAGGACACCATAATTCTTGTGATTTTTCTGCCCACATTTTAAGAGGTTTTTCGACCCGGTGGCATGTTCAGGGGGGTGTCAGCGGAAAAGTGGATATAACTCTAAATGTATGCATGTTAAAAATCTGAAACTTCATCAGTTAATGTCCCTACTCCCTGCACACATGTATGTAAAGTTGGGTCCATGTCAGAAATTGCAAAATCAGTTAAAAAGTGAAATATGTGCCAGTTCTGAATGCAAGCTCCCAGGAAGAGCAGAGTTTGAACAGGGGATACCTCATGTAATGCATGATGGGTGCATATGATTTTAAAACAATATGTACCTCTGCAAATATGTATTTGTTTGAAATCTAGATTTGTGTGTAAGTTGACAGGAGGAGTGGACTTTCTGCAGGCTGTAAAATGACATCACGCTGACTCACAGTTCATTCCCCAATCAAATGATAAATGGAAGTTTGACCAATTAGAAGCTGAGAGAGAGGTAGGGTCAGTGATGCTAGAACACACCCACATTCTAAACACATAAAAGCAGACAGACAGGACAGATAGAGACTTTCCAAATCCATCTGCAGCGGGACGCTCTGCCGGAAAAATCCATACTTACCTCCATCAACCTCCAGAAAGCCAAACTAGAGACTTCAATCTATCCAGAACTAAGAGAACCAGAGAGAAAGCAGTGCTGTACCCAGAGAGACCCAGACCAGCAGAGAGAGCTGACCCAGATCACTGTGAAGTGCAGAGGCCAGACCAGACCAGACCAGAGTCCAGTCTAAAACCCTGACCAGATCCGTGGCGAGGCCCATTTCACTCAAGAATATAGTGTGAGTACCTAGAAAACTGTGCAGAACCAATCTCTTAGTTAAAATAATATAATTCAATCCTATTTTAATCTAAGTAGAACTGTCTCCTAACTGTCACCTGTCACTTGTAAAGCTGTCACCTGTGATTTGCTAGTTGCAAGCTGCACTTGTCATTTTGAGCTTTTGAAATTTGCAAACCCAAAAACGACCTTTATTAAATCGCTCATATCTCCGCGACCGTTTGGGCTAGAGACTTGCAGTAACTTTCCTCTGATAGCTTAGAAACGTAGCTTTGAATCGCACCAAGAACCGCATTCCTACCCCTTATAGTTTTACCGCAATCGCGGAACACGCATCCGCGAATTTTACCGCGATTTGCAATTTCTTCACATGTAAAAACTGCTGCTGCTTGCCTTCCATTTGCCAGAAATTCGTTTAACCTGCTAACTATCCCTGCCTCATTGCTAGTGTGAGCCTGGACTAATATTAACTAGATACCACTCACCCTGAACCTCTGAAAGGGAATTAAAAGCGTTTCCAGCATATTTCTAATTCATTGCCAGCACATATCAAAGCATTTTGGGCCTGTGTTTCCAAAAACTCCTATCTGTTTTCTGTAGTCTAAGCTTGCTGGGGTGAACTGAATTACAGTTGGTTGCATTTCTGAGAACTGTGTGCTTCCTTCCATTTCCTTGCATTGCATCAAGGGGGGGAGGGGATTGCCAGAGAAAAGTGATTACATTGTTTGGTTGAAATCATATTGAGTATTTTCTGTACTGCATTCATTGAATATTGCATCCACCTGAGCTTACATAAAGCATCCTCTACCACATTATACTTTTGTTCCTATTTACCAGTGTGCTACCTTATCCATTTCATGTCAACTCATTAGTGATTATAAGAAGTGTGCTAGTGCCAGATTCTCCGTTGTTGATCTTTATCATATCAGATTAAGTGTGCTATTCAATTATTAATTTATTATAAAGCGTGATATAATATATATTGTAAATTATCAAATAAACCTTTTAAACTTGCAAAACAGAACTACTTCTTGGCTCAGTGGGGTCAGGGGGATTCCAAGAGAGGGGTGTTATATAGGGGTAGTCATCCAGAACGCATGAACTGGACCTAAAGATATATCAATAAGGGTTTTCATTCAGTATTATAGACTAGGCGTTGACTTAGCTGTAGTGTTGAATTGAATCCTCTTACAAATTGGGGACTCGAGCCAAGACGTTGGGTTAGATTTACCACTTGTGCAGCTTAATACAGTGTGCTAACTGACGGGATACATACATCCGGTCGGATCACCACGCTGCATTACGCTGTGAAGTATTCCTCAAAAGGGACACTCCAAGAAAAGTTCTGTTCTGCAAAAATAAAATACAAACTTCTGTAAGTCAGGACAGAGACCAATCTCTAGAATGACGACCTTGGTAGATATGAAAATAGCCAGAGAGCACCTCTTTCATAAGCTATTTGTGAGAGGTGAATGGACCGAACAGGGCCAGGATGTGTGGTTGCAGGCCATCACACAACAGGTCACTGAAACAGGGTCAGATATATATAGAGATCAGGGTCCCTTACATGTGGCCCTGAGTGAACTATATATGGCTCCTAAGGCCAAAGATGAGCACGACAAGATTGTTAGGATAGCGGCATATTTATATTTATACATGGGAGCCATACAGAATAAATGTGCTGAAGGCCATGATCTGGCAAAAAGGCAACAGATGGCGTTAGAGAAGGCCCAATCTGATCTGGACTCTTCTGAGCAAAGGCTGCACAGAAGCCAGGAGTCAGAAAAGGACAGCAGACAGTACATCACTAAAATAAAGGAGGATATGGATGTGCTGCAAAAGGAAAAGTCAGAACAGGATACCAGATTTCTGGCCTTGCAGAAGGAACACCAAGAAGGTTTGGACTCCCTACTGCAAAGCCAGAAAAAGCTGGAGCAACAGCTAGACTTCAATAGGGCATGTGCTGAGCAGGTAGTCACCCTGCAAGGCCACCTAGATAGAGTGAAGGAGGAGAGCAATAAACTGATTCTGAAAGACCTGGATACCCAGGCAGAGTTTGATCAGGAGCGCCAGAAAGCTGGTGCCTTCCAAAGGCAAAGGGACGACCTGGCGGCACAAATGCAGGCTCTTAGTCAGGAAAGAGACGCCTTAGGCCAGGAAGTCTGCCATTTAAAAAGAAAAATGGAAGAAAATCACCTGGCCCACCAGGGGCTGGGTGATCTCCAAAAAGAAAACCAGAACTCGGTAGAGCACACCAGAAGGGTGGAAGATGCTCTAGCAAGAAAGGAGCAGGCCAATAGGGACATTGCCCAGGAGGTAAACCTCCTGCAGCAAAGACTGGCCCAGTTCTCCAGGACCAACCAGGAAGCACAGAGGGAGAATGAGGCCCTCTGTCAACACAATGATAGGCTCCAGCAACAGGTAGCGATGCAGGAGAAACTGATAGAGTCGAGTAAGGCCTTAACAGAGGAACTGAAAGCACAAATGCAGGCTCTTGCATTGCAACAGGGAGCAGGGGCGGATAGAGATGAGGTCCGCTGGGAAAGAGAGATTCCTGACCATAACCGCAGGAGCCCTAACACCAGGGGCCTTCATCTCCCCCAGTCCCTGGACTCTACCACCCCCATGTCCCCTGGCGCACATGAGCACAGGGCCGCAGGGATGGCAGATCACTATCCAGCTAAGAGTATGGGGCTCATAGGCCAGTACCACTCAGGAATGGAGGGGTGGGCATCCGGGTATGGGCACCCAAGTACAGTACAGTTCAATGGGGAACCCCAGGAGAGTAGGCCCATTAAGGGAATCCTGAAAACCTCTGCCAAGTTAGGTCAGTGGAGGGGGTACCCATCAAATCCTGGCAGCAAGGAGGAATCTGAAGACTCCTCTGAACTGCGCAGGACACAGGAGACCAGGTCCCCACATTCTGCCAGCCATTCCCAGGCTCGCAGAATCCGGGAAAACCTGGAAGAACAGACGGGAACCTCTGGGAGCAGTGCCTCTGAGTCCGAGGAAGAATGGACAAGGGTTACCCGAACCAAAAAGGCCAATAAGGCAAAAAGGGCCTTGCTTAAGGACCCCTTAAAGCAGATTAAGGCGATCAGGAGCGTCATCACGCCTTACCATAAGAACGCTAAGTATTCTGTTTGGGAGCACTTAGAGTTGTTTGAACAAATGATGGAGACTTTCCATTTGAAGGACAGCCAAAGCTGTATTCAATATGTAAAGTGGACATTCTCCCCGGAATACTCCAGTTTCTTTGCGGGGCTGGAGGACCAAAATCATTTAAGATGGTCCACATATAAGGCGGCCATCCTGAAACATTTTTCTGTTCACAGAAATCCTCAAGAGGCTCGCAAGGCGGCCTACAATTTGCAATGTGGGGAGGATCAGGCCCCACGAGAATTTGTGCAGGAGTTAAAGCGTGCTTTTGCGCAAACCACCAGAAGGGTGCGCACAGATAGTAGAGAGTTTGTCAATACGTTTTTCCATGCCTTGCCCAAATATATAATGACCCAGCTCGTGAGAGATTTTCATGAGAAAAGATCTTTAGACTGGGTCATTGAACAGGCTACCCGGATCTATGAGGTGCAGAAGCCCATAGAAAATAAAAGCAATGCCCAGAAAAACCCCAAAGCCAACAGCACCCCTGCTGCTGTCAAGGTGGCAGAGGTAAAGGTCACCCCCGTTTTGGATCTGGAGATGGGGGGGCCTAAAAACCTACCTGCACCTAATAATGCTAGGCCCAGAAGGTCCTCGGGCCAGTCACAGACAGGGAGCCAGGGAGGCAGCCCCACAAATGGGGTCCCTCGCTCTACTGACTATGTAAGTCCTCGCTACAAAGGTAACAGACCCATCCTGGGTTATGTGTGGACTCCTCCAGCCCAAGGGGGGGGATCCAGCCAAGCACCTAACCCAGGGAACTTCCCTCCAAACTTCCCACAGGAGGGCAGAAATTTACCCAACCCTGGGCAGAACTTTTTCCCCAGATATCCTCCTGACTTTCAGCCCCAAAACCATCCATCCTTCTTTCCGCAATTCCCTGAGCCCAGACCACTGAATCCGGGAGAGGGGAGGCCAAGGGTGGAGGGGTACCCAAATCTTCCCAACCCGGGGTATTACCAGAGGAGGGACAGCTACCCTTCCCGGGATCAGCCCAGGGGAGAAAACAGGGCCCCGTATCAGCCTGAGCGGGTTTCCCAGTTAGAGCGCCAGGTTCAAAACATGGCGCGGGATATGGGCCATATACTGAGGGCGCAGCAGAACCCTCAGATCAGCATGCCGGCGCAGAACGCACCCAACTCTGGACCTGGTGCTCCAGAACAATGACGGGGGCAGCACCCCGATAACGCACCGGTTCCCAGGGAGGAGGCACAAGGGGAAGGGGGGTGTAAAGCCTTGGAGGAAGCTTCCTTCCTCACTTGTAAACAGCCCCTGGAAACCCAGGAACCGGAAACAAAATCTCTTGCCCCTGAAAGTCTGCCTCCTAAGGAGCAGAGGGGGGGTAGGAGAAACAAAAGACCCAAACAGACTCAGTTTGAGGAGGAGGTACAGATCTTCCAATTTGAGGGAGAGGGATCCTCAGAGGATCCTGGGAAAAGGATCTTCTCCTTCAGAGAGGGGGGAACTCCTCCCAAAGAAAAATGGGTCCCTAGGGATGCAAATCCAGACTGGGGAGATGTGGAGACTGAGCTACCGCCGCCCACCATCTCATCCCAGAACCAACCGCAAGAAAACCCCCTGGTTCAAACCCATCCTGGTGACTGCCTCCAAAAAGGGGGGGGCGGCCCAGAACCGGAACCAGGGGAACCCACAATGGCTCTGATCTCCAGTTGCCAACTTTTTCTTTCAGATTCCCAAGACTCTCCACAGAATTCTGCCCAAATCTCTTCGCTAGCGATGTCCAAAACCAGAAAGTTAGCCCACCAGTTGTCCAAAAATGTACATTATCTGTGCCCCCTTGAGGAGAAGGAGGGAAGATACTATGCCCCGGTACAAGTACAGGGGCAGGGTACAATCTCGGCACTGGTGGACACTGGATCTCAAGCTACCCTTCTGTCCAGAAGGGCCTTTGATGAACTGAATGCAGGAAGGGGAGAGAATTACCAAATTCCTCTCACCTCACTTCCTGGACAACTCCAGAACTTTGACGGGAAGGAAATTCCCGTTGAGGGGACTGCAGATTTGGACATTAAAATTGGGCGACATAAGTTGAAACACCCGGTCATAGTTGTGACCCCAGAGGGCACCCCTTGTTTACTAGGGAATGACCTCCTGAGAAGGTTGTCACCCCTGATAGATTGTGTAAACAAGGTCCTCTGGACCCAGACTAGCCGACCAATAAAATTAAAACAGAGTGTCAACCATGTTAGTTTAAACGGCACATGCCACATGGTTGAACAAAAATCTGACCAAGTAGAATTTCACTTCCAGAATAGCCAAATTCCAGACGTGACAGTAATAGCAGTAGGACAACAGACTGGTGATGGGGGGTCCTCTCTATTTCTGAAAATCAACCTTCCTTCCAGTTTAAGGTGGTATTCCACGCTGGAAGGAAACACTCTGAAATTCTATACCAATCCACAATCTGAAACTCCCACTCCTATAGTCCAGAAAGATGTGAAATCAGCTCAAAGCCTGGCTGATATTCAGCAAATTGGAGAGCAGTTGTTCATCCCTGTTCAGTTAAATGATGGGAAGGACTCTGTTCTCGCTCGAGTGTGTGTGAACAACGGTAAGAGCTTCATCAGCGAAGCCATGTTTCGCCAACTTCCAAAAGATCCAGCCATTCCCACCTTCAAACTGATAGACAAATGGGAAATGGACCTGGAAGCACCCAATTCAAAACATCTCCTGCCAAGCAGGTGTATGCTCAAAATCTCCATTGGCAACAAGAGCATAGTCCATAATTGTTGGGTCGTGCGAGACGTCACTGCCGCCTTTTACTTAGGCAGTGACATTCTCAATCGCTTTGCCATTAGTTTGGACCTAATAAACTTCAAAGCTTGGTCCCGATTAGCGGATAATCCCATGGGCTTTGATGATCCAGAAAAAGCATTTAGGTCAGCTCAATTGCTACCTTATGCAGTTGAAATTCAGGTTAAAGAGGAAGTCACCATCCCGGAAAGGACCCGACAATTCTCCCTGGAAGTGAAAGTCAAAAGGGGACAAGAATTGAAAAACCCTGATGCTTACATACATCTAAATGCTTCTCTCCAACAGCAAGGGTTGGGGGTAAACCCAACACCATTAGTCAACATAGAACATGACACCATTCCAATAGAGGTGGATAACAGCGACTTAAAGAGTATTACTCTAGCTGCAGGCACCATTATTGGAATGGCGGTTGATGACCGACATTTCTCCATTGATCTTGTAAATGATCTGTTAGGACCAATCCCCAAGGACTGTGTTGACAGTGACAGTGAGGACAATACAACACCAGACAGGATTTTCACCCGGCATGGGGGGAACTTCCTGGTGTACACTTCCTGCCCCTATGGTAAGGAAGATGTGACGTGTGACTTCAGGAGGGATGAGGTGATCTTCCAGGTACATGAGGGCTGCCTTTCCCACCTGAAGCCTCCGGTCCAAATCAGCACTCTGACCAGGGACTTCTCCACCCAGCTGGAGGAGGCCGCGGAGATAGCCAAACCAGAAGTCTTTCCAGGCTTCAGGCAGATGGTGGAAGAGAGAGTCAATCTAGCTGATGCCTGTGTGACTCTGGAACAAAAGCAAAAGTTGAAACAAGTTTTCTTGGATTTCCAAGATCTCTTTGCGGTAGACTCATATGACTGTGGCCGCACCGACATCCACACAACCACAATCCCCACGGACCCTGGCATGACTCCTGTGTTTGTGAAGCAATATCGCTTGCCTCTCGCATCAATGGAGTCCCTTACTGAAATAATTAAGAACCTTGAGTCCCGGGGAATAATCCGTCCAGTCCACAGCACCTTCAATAACCCGGTGCTGGGAATATTGAAGCCAAACGGCCAGTGGAGACTCTGCGCCGACCTCAGGGAACTCAACAAACGGGTCCATACTTCCCGATGGCCTCTGCCCTACATTGACCAAGGGCTGGCCCAGATTCAGGGGTCACAGGTATTCACTGCAATAGACCTGACCAATGGATACTGGACCGTGCCTGTCAGTAGGGAGGACCAATACAAGCTGGCTTTTACCTTTGGGGGCCAGCAGTACACATGGACCCGGACTCCCTTCGGATACCTCAACTCCGGCAATGAATTCAACATTTTCCTACATAAGGCCATGCCCGACCTGGGTGCGAGGGGTAACCTGGCTTATGTAGATGATGTCCTCATCAAAAGCTCAACTGTTGAGGAACACATAGCGGAGATCCGTTATGTTCTGACACAGTTGAGGGCCGCCGGATCAAAACTTTCCTTTCAGAAAGCACAGTGGTGTAAAACCCGTGTTAACTTCTTGGGGCATGAGATTACTCCTCAGGGTCTTTGTCCCCAGGAAAAGAAAGTGGAAGCACTTCAGAAACTGAAAGACCCCACAACTCTGCGGGAACTAAGGAGCCTCCTTGGACTGACTAATTACAGCAGAAAGTTCATTGAGGGCTACGCAGAGATCACCAGACCCCTGATTCATCTCCTAAAGGGGGGGGTCAAGTGGGAATGGGGTCCAGAACAAGCCGAGGCAGTAAGACAACTCAAAAGAAGCCTCTCACAATCGCCTTGCCTAGCTTACCCTGTCAGAAACAAGGAGTTCTTCCTGGAGACAGGGTTCTCTAATACGTGCTTGACGGCAGTATTATACCAAAAGCATGACAAGGTCAATAAAGTAATCTCCTATGCGAGCAAAACTTTATCCTCTGTGGAGGAAAAATTCAACGATTGTGAGAAGGCACTCCTGGCAACGGTGTGGGCATTGAAGAATTACCGCCCGTTTATCCAGGGGGAACACATCATAGTGGAGACTCCACACCAGCCTCTGCAATATCTCCAAAGTGACAGAATCCGGGCCGGAAATGTGAGTAATTCCCGAATTACTTCCTGGATTCTGTCAATGCAAGGCTTTCCTGTGGAGGTCAGATATGGCCAAAACAAGAAGAGTCCCCTCGCGCAAGGTCTGGCTGACTTGCATGATTGTGCCAGAGAAAACTGTCTCGAGGACGAAAGTCTAAAAATAAAGGACAACATGGAGGCATACCTTAATTCCCCCCACAAAGTCTTTGAAGAGGACAAGTGTGAGGGAATGCCCACTGTCTATGTGGATGGATGCTCTTACCATGTTGACAACGACGGGGAGAAAGAACTGGTGGCCGGCGTAGGGAATGCATGGGTGAATGAGTCCCCAGAACCCTCCGCTGGATACAAAATTGGTCCCCGAAGTAGTCAGGTGGCAGAATTGATGGCTGTGCATCAGGCCATCCTCACTGCTGTCCAGCATCAACTCCACGAACTGGTCATAATCACAGATTCGGATTATGTACGGAACGGGTTCGTGGAGCACCTGGTTAATTGGAAAACCAGAGGCATGTTATGTGCTAACAACAAACCCTTGAAACATGGGAAGTTGATCCAAAACATTGATGATCTGGTCACATCGAATGGGATGACCATCTACTGGAAAAAGATCAAGGGTCATTCCAAAGTAGAGGGACCAGACAAAACTGGAAATGACTTAGCCGATCAGCTGGCCAAAACCGGAGCCATCCAAGGGGATCTAATTGAGATTGAGTCCCTGTTGGGGGAAATCCAGGTCACTGCCATCACTAGGTCCCAGACAAATGCTCACAATGACCTTTCAATTGCACAATGGAGTAAGGAGACCCCTGATGCGGATTTGATTACCGCTCAGAAGGGGGATCCAATAATTGGTAAATTTTTTCAGCACCTTGAGGACCCTGAGAACTTTCCCCTGACGGATACCGATTACATTGGGAAAGAGGACCTAAGAGTGTTGATGAAATGTCCAAAAATGTTCCGGATTCAAGACGGTTTGCTGGTAAGGAAATCCAAAGCTGGCCACGATCAGTGGGTGGTTCCTACCTCATTCCGAAGCCTGATGTTAAGTCACGCCCATGATGCGGCCACCGCCGGTCATAGGGGGTTTCACACAACACTGGAAATCTTAAGAGAAGTTGCATACTGGCCACACATGGGCCAGGACCTCAACCAATATTTGAAGGGTTGTCTTGTGTGTGCACAATTTCAGCCGACATCCCTCACACACCGGGCGCCTTTACAAAAGAGGGGAATGACACTGCCATGGTCAGATTTACAAATCGACTTTGTAGGCCCTGTGATTCGCTCGGCTAGGGGGAATAAGTACATGTTGACTGTGACATGCTTGTTTACCAAGTGGGTGGAATGTCTCCCAGCCCCAAATTGCAAGGCAGAAACTGCAGCTGCCTTGATGATTAACCACATCTTTTCCCGTTTTGGTCTACCTCAAAGGATTGAGTCAGACAGAGGTAGCCACTTCACCAGTGAGGTAATGACAAAGATGTGGGAGATACTGGGGGTCAAGAGAAAGCTGCATATTGCTTACCGGCCAGCTTCTTCTGGGGCAGTAGAGAGATATAACCGGACAATTGTGAGCATATTAAAGAAGTTTGTGGCAGATTCTGGGCCAAGTTGGGATATCCGATTACCTCTGGTCCTAATGGCTATCAGATCTACCCCTTCATCTGCAACCAAAATGTCACCATTTGAGTTGATGACTGGGCGCAAGATGGTGCTTCCGCAGCATTTGCTCTACAGGACCCAAGAGCAGACACTAATAAATGCCTCCACTACTCATGAGTATGTGGAGAATTTAAGGAAACACCTTCAACATGCTTTTGCTTATGCTCAGCGGAATCTAGAAAGATCAGCTGATAGCATGAAGACCCACTATGACCTGAAAACTTCCAGGAAGGAATATCAGGTGGGAGACCGGGTCTATCTATACAACTTCCAAAGGAACCAGGCCAAGCAGCGCAAATTTTTGCCTACATGGAAGGGACCCTTTGAGATCGTCGATAAGATCTCCCCTGTGGCCTACAAGATCCGCATCCCCAAAGGCGGTTCGGCAGAGGGGGAAGACAAGTGGGTACACATAAACCAGTTGAAGTGTTGCCATCCCAGGCACACTCTGCAACAACTGGAGGAATCCTCTGGAATCCTAGCGGGTACTGTATCAGACTAATTCAGTTCCAACCATAAAACATACCACATCTAGTCTCTAAAATATTGTGATTTGCATGAAACTGTCTCTTAGTTATACTGTTTTTATTTTATCAAAATAAGAATTTAATGTTTCGTTATGATGAAATGCATATGCCGCCCCACTATCTCAACGGTGGTGGAAAGACGTCTATGAGTAGGTATTGCCGCTCTTCCTTTGTCGTCCTAGGAGAAAGAAAACCTTGAGACGGGCCAAGGAGGACGATCCGGAGACCGGGAGCTGAGACGCAACGGGCTCGGGGTACCGCCCAATCTTCCCATCAGGACCAGCGAGGAGAACCGATCGATCCGACCGGATGGAGGAAAAGATGCTGAACTGTGCCATCTATTGGAAGAAGATGAGGAAACATCCCAGATCTTGCGAGTCCCATTCGTGAAATAGAATGGCCATCGCAAGAGGGGGGCTTGTGGGATGTATTTACCCATGCATCCTAGCCCTACCTCAAAACTGTGCAGTACTGACATGAAAACATCATGATGGCCAGAGCTTCCCAGAAAATGCACAGGGAAATGCAGGAAGAATAGGCTGCCACCCATTTTTGCCGATGTTATGGGCACAGAAGGAAACTGCCTAAAACCACCATTGGACTACCCACACAGTAGTCTGAAATCATTGGGAATGGCAATGCTGATTGCCAAATGCAACCTAGAATTGTGGGGAATTCATTTTCTTAAATCCCAAAAATGGGTGCAGTACCAGTGCTCACCACTATCCAAAAGCCGGCAGTTTAAAACCACCCTGTGTTTCTCTGAAGGCAAGCCAAAATGCCTATTTTCAAACATTGCAATATGTGCAAAATATTTACTGAACACCAGCAGACATTTGGCAGAATGGAGTGTTGTGTGCCTACAAAATCTGGGAAATGAAGAGCCCAAAACAATGCTTATAACAAAACTGCTATGGAGTCAGCAGTTTAAGTTGCACTGGATTTAAAGACACTAAAATCGAAAATGTTAGATTAAATGAGTGACCTATGTTTGGTGTCACATGCCTTTGTAATTGTTTAAATGTCATAGTTTTAAACTTAGAATCAGCCTTCTAGCTGCATATGTAAAAATGTTTAGTTTTATTTGAATGCAGGAACTGGGGAACAAAAAGTGACATTTTATCTGAAACCTGGCTTAAGGAACTGAATTCTGCCTGGCAACTACCCCCATCAGAAGGGAAACTTGAGTCACAGCTGTGTTCCCAGGCCAACCTTCCTTTTGCTGCCCACACTAAGGATATGCCATCTATCTGATAATTGAATTATCTGTGCTCTGCAAGAGAGTGAACAAAGCCCTCTTCACTCAGGCAAAGGTTTTTATTACCGCAGTCGTAAATTGTAGCTTCCTCTTGGCAGGAGCTGGGAGGAGCACTGCCTGTGAGAGCAAGCTGGCTTGGCAGAAACTGGAAAGACTGGTTTCTATACCATGTGCTGAGGGTAAACCACACCCCTTTGGAGCCAGAACATAACTTTAAAAAGATGAATAACTCATAGAGCGGACATGTGAAAATTTTATAAAGGACACCATAATTCTTGTGATTTTTCTGCCCACATTTTAAGAGGTTTTTCGACCCGGTGGCATGTTCAGGGGGGTGTCAGCGGAAAAGTGGATATAACTCTAAATGTATGCATGTTAAAAATCTGAAACTTCATCAGTTAATGTCCCTACTCCCTGCACACATGTATGTAAAGTTGGGTCCATGTCAGAAATTGCAAAATCAGTTAAAAAGTGAAATATGTGCCAGTTCTGAATGCAAGCTCCCAGGAAGAGCAGAGTTTGAACAGGGGATACCTCCTGTAATGCATGATGGGTGCATATGATTTTAAAACAATGTGTACCTCTGCAAATATGTATTTGTTTCAAATCTAGATTTGTGTGTAAGTTGACAGGAGGAGTGGACTTTCTGCAGGCTGTAAAATGACATCACGCTGACTCACAGTTCATTCCCCAATCAAATGATAAATGGAAGTTTGACCAATTAGAAGCTGAGAGAGAGGTAGGGTCAGTGATGCTAGAACACACCCACATTCTAAACACATAAAAGCAGACAGACAGGACAGATAGAGACTTTCCAAATCCATCTGCAGCGGGACGCTCTGCCGGAAAAATCCATACTTACCTCCATCAACCTCCAGAAAGCCAAACTAGAGACTTCAATCTATCCAGAACTAAGAGAACCAGAGAGAAAGCAGTGCTGTACCCAGAGAGACCCAGACCAGCAGAGAGAGCTGACCCAGATCACTGTGAAGTGCAGAGGCCAGACCAGACCAGACCAGAGTCCAGTCTAAAACCCTGACCAGATCCGTGGCGAGGCCCATTTCACTCAAGAATATAGTGTGAGTACCTAGAAAACTGTGCAGAACCAATCTCTTAGTTAAAATAATATAATTCAATCCTATTTTAATCTAAGTAGAACTGTCTCCTAACTGTCACCTGTCACTTGTAAAGCTGTCACCTGTGATTTGCTAGTTGCAAGCTGCACTTGTCATTTTGAGCTTTTGAAATTTGCAAACCCAAAAACGACCTTTATTAAATCACTCATATCTCCGCGACCGTTTGGGCTAGAGACTTGCAGTAACTTTCCTCTGATAGCTTAGAATCGTAGCTTTGAATCGCACCAAGAACCGCATTTCTACCCCTTATAGTTTTACCGCAATCGCGGAACACGCATCCGCGAATTTTACCGCGATTTGCAATTTCTTCACATGTAAAAACTGCTGCTGCTTGCCTTCCATTTGCCAGAAATTCGTTTAACTTGCTAACTATCCCTGCCTCATTGCTAGTGTGAGCCTGGACTAATATTAACTAGATACCACTCACCCTGAACCTCTGAAAGGGAATTAAAAGCGTTTCCAGCATATTTCTAATTCATTGCCAGCACATATCAAAGCATTTTGGGCCTGTGTTTCCAAAAACTCCTATCTGTTTTCTGTAGTCTAAGCTTGCTGGGGTGAACTGAATTACAGTTGGTTGCATTTCTGAGAACTGTGTGCTTCCTTCCATTTCCTTGCATTGCATCAAGGGGGGGAGGGGATTGCCAGAGAAAAGTGATTACATTGTTTGGTTGAAATCATATTGAGTATTTTCTGTACTGCATTCATTGAATATTGCATCCACCTGAGCTTACATAAAGCATCCTCTACCACATTATACTTTTGTTCCTATTTACCAGTGTGCTACCTTATCCATTTCATGTCAACTCATTAGTGATTATAAGAAGTGTGCTAGTGCCAGATTCTCCGTTGTTGATCTTTATCATATCAGATTAAGTGTGCTATTCAATTATTAATTTATTATAAAGCGTGATATAATATATATTGTAAATTATCAAATAAACCTTTTAAACTTGCAAAACAGAACTACTTCTTGGCTCAGTGGGGTCAGGGGGATTCCAAGAGAGGGGTGTTATATAGGGGTAGTCATCCAGAACGCATGAACTGGACCTAAAGATATATCAATAAGGGTTTTCATTCAGTATTATAGACTAGGCGTTGACTTAGCTGTAGTGTTGAATTGAATCCTCTTACAATTCTGTCAAACTGTTTTCAATATATTCAATTACCACATTCTTTTGTTATTTTCTATATATATGTAGTCCAAGTAATAGTCCACCTCTGAGTGGAACAGTGACTATCGTGCTATCTACCCGAGTTTTCGGGCAAATAATCAATTAACAGATTCCGACCACTGCACCTCATCAGGACACGTAGATGTAAAATTACATTTGTTGACAAAAAAAACTCGAGTTGGTGTGCAAAAGAATTGAAATTGTTCCACAATGTTGTTTCTTCTGTATCACTAAAAACACATTCCACAATCTACACCAACATTTGATAAGCACCCTAGACTTATGCTTTGTCTGTTAATGCCGTAGCACCATTTGGGCTTCCTCTTAAATTAATTTAGTGACAAACTCAAAAAATAATAAAGGTTTGCCGATTTCCTGTTTATTTGGGGAGGGTTGTGTAAGGCCCCACTGCCAACCCATTGAGTGTTAAAACAACCCCGCGCGCATATACATTGAAGCAACTAAGGAGTTAACACCAATTGGTCTCTATCTAATAGCTTGCATTTCCATATTAGGCCAATTATTAAATTATTGAAGGCTATTCACAACTTTGTAGCTTACCTATAGTTGCTATCAAGTAGGGTTGTGCCAGATTCTTAAATTGTTTCACATAAAAGAAGGTGACTGATTCCTCATCCTTAGACCTCCCATTGCTAATCGAGGCAAATCAGGACAATTTTCTCTCCTTTTCTTGTATTCTAGAGCGTCTATAGCAGTATTGTTCTTGTTTCTGCTGTTAAATGATGCAAGAAACAATGTGGTTGTAAATCCTCACTCATTCCATCCTAATAGAATGTGCCTCATTGTCCATCAGCAAAAAGGGTTACAGGACTTCTGAGGGCATAGTTATAATTACCTCCAAGCCAAATCCTGTCAATAGTCAGGTCGTGTTTCACTCGAGGCAGAAAATGTCTGTACATTGCCCTGTTGGTCCGGCACACTACTGCCTACCCGACAGTCACTCCTTGTGCAAGCTGTTCTCCGTGTTTTACCACCTAAATGGAAGCCGAGACGCGTAAATCATTCAGTGTCTCATTGAGGTCCATCTGCAGCTACCGCCAAACACACGGCTGTCAGCTGCTGAATGGATCCTTGTTTTGCCCGACCTCCACCGGCCGTTGACAGCACTGCCCGGCAACTGCTCATGAGGGCAGCAAACCAGTTGCTGTCATCCGGAACCGCACAGCCACGGGACACAGTCAGAGGTGCGACACCCAGCACTTGTCGCCTCACCCGACTTGTGGTCTACCCATCCCCCTCGGGGGTAGCAAACTAGTTGCTGCCCTCGACGGGTCCGTCCCCACCTTCAAAGACATAAAATCGCACCACACCAACTCACTGATTTATTCATGGGTCCACTTTGTATTTGGCGTTGGGGTCTCCGTCTAGCAACCATGCTCAACCATTATCGCCCACCTAGCCTTGGACGGGTATAGCATTTAATGCATTTCTTGGAGACGTCCTGATCGTGAAACAGGAGGAGGGGCCAATGCTGGCCTCCTGTGCGTATTATGTCGCACGCTGTTGGAATGTTCTGTCTTAAACCTGAGCAGCACTGTAAGAAGCGGTTGGCAAGTGTGAATGTACAAACCAAGTTTACAACAGCCATATATCTCCAAACCCTACAAGGAATTACAATTGTCTTTTCGTTCCCTGGGTACCCTTGGAATGTACACATGTGGACTTCCATAAATAAAATAGGGTGAAAACTGAATAATCTTATATCTTTCTGCTATAAGGATAGAATTTATGTCCTGTGATACTCAGAACTTCTGTTTAAATGGAAAGTCTTTTTTTCATTGGTCTGTCTTTTTAAATTTTTGTATATTTTCTTTACTTTACTTGTTTTCAATTATTATTGTCTTTTATGGTGCATGATCTATTCAGATGCTGATAATATGATTGAAATATGTTATGTATTCAAAATTGAGCCCATTTCTAGATAACATTTTGTAAAATGGCATTGAGGCTCACGCACAAAAGATTGTTTTATGTTTTCCATTAAAATAACGAGAAATATTATTTTGTCTATGATCAAGATCCTGTATCGTGTCAAATGTAAATATTAAAGCAATGATCCTCTGATAACATCAATGACACAATCATATGCAAATAAGAGGTTAAACACACATAGATAGAGAAAATCAGGACACCGTCTGGAATTAGGGAGTAGTGTATCCAGTCAAGAGGGATCTTTCCTTTTTCTTTTTATTTTCTCCTTTTTGAAACTGTTTTGTGCTAGACTTGTTAATATACCAGCTGGAATTTAGGAGCAATATATCCAGTCTGTGGTAATCCTTGTTCACAACAGTCTAGTACAAAAATTGAGGTTAGAGAAAATAAGGTGAGTACCGGTAATGGATATACCGCATCGCCATTACTTTATACCCTGTGGGGACACTATTTTTTGATTTTCATTGAGGTCCATCTGCAGCTACCGTCAAACACACGGCTGTCAGGTGCTGAATGGATCCTTGTTTTGCCCGACCTCCGCCGGCCGTTGACAGCACTGCCCGGCAACTGCTCATGAGGGCAGCAAACCGGTTGCTGTCATCCGGAACCGCACAGCCGCGGGACACAGTCGGAGGTGCGACACCCAGCACTTGTCGCCTCACCCGACTTGTGGTCTACCCATCCCCCTCATGGGCAGCAAACTAGTTGCTGCCCTCGACAGGTCCGTCCCCACCTTCAAAGACATAAAATCGCACCGCACCAACTCACTGATTTCTTCATGGGTCCACTTTGTATTTGGCGTTGGGGTCTCCGTCTAGCAACCATGCTCAACCATTGTCGCGCACCTAGCCTTGGACGGGTACAGCATTTAATGCATTTCTTGGAGACGTCCTGATCATGAAACAGGAGGAGGGGCCAATGCTGGCCTCCTGTGCGTATTATGTCGCACGCTGTTGGAATGTTCTGTCTTGAACAGCCACTGCCTTGTATGCTGGTTTGTCTATTTCAGGATAAACCCGCACCTCACAACTGGATCACCACCAACATGTACTCCCTCAAGCATGAGGCATCACACTGAGGGGTCGGTGCTGGCATCCTTAATGCATTGCACCATGTTCAGTCAGAGTTTACATTTTGAAAGAAGCCACAACTGTGTTCAATGAGCCAAGGCGTCAACGGACCCGCCCCAAGACTGATCCCATGATTCAAGGCACGTAATAACACTGAACAAATTGAAATAAGGGGTGGAAGGTTGATTTGTGGTCCCACTTCCTTGTCTCATATTTATTGGATGATCTACATTGTATTGCCCTCTCTCAATGGCCAAGACCTAGGTATCTAAAGCTAAACTCTACAGCCAAGCAGTCATTTTAGTGTTATACAAAATAGGCCACTGTCACAAGTCTCTCCCCTTCTCACCTGTTTCTCTTTACTTGCGACCTTCTTGGAAGTGGCTTCCTTCTTCCGCATTGTCTGGGATTTATACAGGCCTGTGCGCGGGTCTTTGGATTCCAGCGTGAGGTTTACGAGTGTCCTTCGCTGGTATCGTTCAAACATCCAGGACTGGGGAACCAGGAAGGAAACAGTGTCCGGGCTCAGAGGTACGGAAGCGTCGTAGGACCGAGCACAGAAAGGATCCAGGAATGAAGCGCGGAAGTAGGTAAGGAAAGGGGAGGGAATAAATGGGAAATACAATTAGGAAGATGTGAACAAGGACTCGGAAGAGAGCACTGAGCGGACTCAGGCAACACACGTCTAACTACTCCAAGCAGTAGCGTTGAGACGCGCAGAGCAGCGGGGCGGGGATTTTTAGCAGGAAGTTGAATGTAACACTCAAGGGCTGATAAGCAGCATTTCGAAACTGACGGCCATGTTGGAAGCATCACAGAGTTCAGACCACGATGCATCATGGACCAAAAAGTCCAGAATGGACGTAATCAGCGAATCATGACAGCCACTGAATGTCCTCGTTCAGACCAATGGTATGTGTCTTTAATCTAAGAATCCAATGTTGCTCCAATCTAGTCAATCTGTATTGCATTGAATATTTATTGATATCCTGGGGCAGTTGGTCTATTACTGTCCAATGCTGGTCTTCTTCAGTGTGGTTTTCCGTGACTAAGGGCCTCATTACGAGTTCGAACGGTAGCCGTGCCTGCATTACAGGCACGACTACCGCCGAACTCGCATCCGTCACCGTCACCCACGAATGGGCACTTACCGGCCCATTACGAGTTGAATGGGCCGGTAAGTGCCCATTCGCGGGTGGCGGTAATGCCGTGCTCCTCATCGGGCAGAAAGGGGATGGGAGAGGGAGCAAACAACGGGCCATTACGAGATGGCCCGTTGTTTGCTCCCTCTTCCCCTCGCGGGACCGGTAAGCACGCCTGGTTTTCCCACGCGTGCTTACCGTGTCCTGCGAGGGGACCTCGTAATGTGGCGGAACGGGGTGAACAGCGCCGTCACCTTTTACGGCGCCTTTTAACCCATTCCACCAGGGTCGTAATGAGGCCCTAAGTGTTGCACCATTGGGGCGCCCATGTTTGTTGTCCGAATTTGTGATCTGTGTTCGCTAATGCAAATGGAGACTTTTCTTGTAGTCATTCCAATATATAGTAGATCGAATGGACAACGGATCACGTAGATCACATTGCACAATAAGAAGCTTGTGAACTGGCAGAGTTGCCAATTGAAGGTCCCATGATTAAAGCTGATTGTTTTGGAGGTCAGATGACACACACTGCATTTACCACAGGGGTAATTCCCCACCAGTCATTCTTTCTCGTGACTCCAAGCTGCTTGAAGACTTTTCTGTGCAAAGTTGGTTCCAATGGACTGTAACCTAGATTGTACCAGGTGATCACACACATTCTTAGATCTTTTTAAGGCAAATAAAAGGAGGCTGGTGGTGCACCCAGTGCTGGTGACTAGGTTCCAGGGCCTCTTGATTAGTTTCTTAATCTGGACCGTTTGGGGTGAGAAGGTGGTCACACACACCAGACAGGCTGCATTCGTATTTTTCTCCCTTGGACTCAAAAGATGTTCCCTTTTTGCTGATCTCTTCACCAGTATGCGGGGGTAGCCTCTCTCCCGAAGTCTGTGTCCCAAGATGGTCGCATGTCTTTCGTAATTGGTGAGATTGGTACAATTACGCCGAAGGTGAAGAAATTGCCCATAAGGCAAAATATCCTTTTGGGAAAGGGGTTGTTGACTGGAGTACTCTAGTAAAGTGTTACGGTCCGTTTCCTTTCTGTACAGAGATGTATATATGTGACCCTGCTGGTGTGAAATGATCAAGTCCAGAAACTGTATGGGATCCGAGTGACCTATGAAGATCAAGTTGGGGTTGCATTCATTGAAACAGACCAGGAAGGCATTCAGATGGTCTTTAATGCCTTTCCAAATAAAAAGGATATCGTCGATACACCGTTTCCAATTGGAAACACAATGTCCAAAAGGGTTGTTATGACAGACAAATTGATCTTCAAATTCGGCCATGTAAATATTTTCCAAGCAGGGAGCATAGGTTGTCCCCATGACAGTACCCTGTTTTTGGATATAAATTTCATCCAAAAATTGAAAGAAATTATGCACAGGGCAATTTCCAAAAGGCTTAATATAAAGTCAGTTGGTATATCATGTGGTATGGGACGACTATTCAATTTACTTTTTACACATTCCAGCGCTTCCTTCTGCGGTATATTTGTGTACATATCGTTGATGTCTAATGTGACCAGGAGGTTAGAGTGGAGGTTAGAGTCACCCTCTATTGGCAATCCTTCATAATGATAAATTGTGGCAATGGTGTCTTTTAAAAAGGATGGGAATTCTTCTGCTAGTTTATGAATGGTCTTTTCTATATATTTACCAATCGTTCCTATATAGAACCACACAATGAAATTATAGGTTTTCCAGCAGGATCAATGCAATTTTTATGCACTTTTGGTAGTACATATATTGTAGGTATCCTATATTCCCTTGGAGTCAAGAAAACATGTTTCTTCTGTTGTCAGGAAGCCTGCATTTATGCCTTGTGTGCATACATTTTGTAGGGTTATCATGAGGCCATCAGTCGGGTCAGAGCAAACTTTGGTGTAATGATTAGTGTTGTTGATCAGGGCATACACCATCTTTTCATATCCTTGTCTCTCCATCACCCCTATTACCCCGCCTTTATCAGCTGATTTTATAACTATGTTTTTATTTTCAGCTAACAATTTTGAGTCTTGGTTTTCTTCCCATGACAGATTTTGTCTGTATTGTGAAGTCCTAGGATGGTTCATGATTTCAGGTATCACTTTGAGGATCATCCTTTCGAAGGTGATGATCTCTAGGGGGACCTCATTGATCACTGGTGTAAAAGAAGATGTTGGTTTCAGACCTGTAATGGACTGATTGATCTTGTCCGGTTTCTCCATGAAGAATGCCCTAAGTTTGATAGTTCTAAAGAACCTCCTTAATTCAATTTCCAAGTTGTTAATGGAATTATCTGAAGTTAGAACAAAACTCAACCCTTTCTTTAGAACCCCTTCTTCTGCAGGGGTAAGTGGATATTTGGAAAGATTGAATCCTGCAGTTTCATTATGGATTATCAGGGATAACCCTGTTGTCTTGTGTGAAACGATTGTGCCTGTCCCGCTGGAGGTCACTGCCTCCGTTTGGTGGGCATCTGCCTCTTGAACCGCCCTGACCTAAAGAATTCTGCCCTTGGTTGTTACTTCCTTGTCTGCCTGCAAGGTTACCTGAATCATTGCCCGAGGAACTTGTGTGCGAGAATGTAACCCACCATTTATTATTGTACGGCCTATTTCGAAACCTATAGTTCCAGTTAGGAGCCCGAAAAAGCAGCGGTTTGTTTTTAATTTATTAGATTTCTTCAATAATTGAACTTTTTAAACTCTTCCCATTCTGATTGAATGGCATTCAATTGTTTTTTTGTCTCTGGCATTCCCCAGGAGACAAGGTGTGCCCTCTGGACTGATGACTATCATCGGGTGTTTCACCCTAACGTCGCCCAATTTTGATCTCCATATCCACAGTCCCCTCGACGGAAATGTTATTGAGTTGTCTAGGAGAGGTGTGAGGAGAATTTTTTGACTCTCCCCCTTCCTGAATTCATTTGGTCAAATGCCTTTTTGGACAGAAGGGTGGCTTGCACACACACCCTCCACAAACACCCAGTGTCACAATGGACTAGGAAACAGGCTGGTGTGTATCAATAATATATTAATTTATTATTTAATGTCCAATTAGAATCAACCAATTACAACAGCCATCAATATTGTGGGAAAACTAAAATTCAATGACTTCTATATAGCGACCAGGTGAAGAAATACTGTCACCTTTTTAATGACAAAACAGAAGAAGAACAATTCAACACACAATGATAGCACAAGAGTTAAGCATTCCCTCTGCGACACTCAACCCCCAAACATCAATTGGACTTGATTCCTTTGAATCGAAGGCTGTGGCAGGGAGTAGGAATACAGGGGGGAAATCGGTTTTGGGGTGGTGCCCACAGAAACAATATGGGAAACAAGCAAAGAAGGGGAAAAATTATTTTGATAGCATAATACAAGAATGGGGTTTTTAATTATTTCTCACAACTGCTATGGGAAAGAAATAGAAAGACAGGGAACTTCCTTGCTTATACTTAAAAAGACAGGCAGGGCTTTAGAGAATACTAGTCAGCACACAAGGGGAAAATCGGCTTTAGGATATTCAACGCATGGGCAAGGGGTAAGAAATGCAAATGGAAATTCATTTTTACCTCACAATAGGGAAAGAGGAACAGTAGGGGAAAATCATTTTTTAAGATGTTAAGCTCAATTTCAATGGCAAAGAGAATGCAAATGGAATTCGTTTTAACTGAGGCTGAAAATGACAGGCAGGCTCTGGGAAAGGGGGTAGCTCACAAAAGGAAAATCGGTTGTTGGTTCGGATGACAGATGCAATGTGAAAATACAGCTGTAGATGAAAATTCGTTTAGCAGGGCACAATTTAAACACAGTGACAAATTTGTTTCTCCGATCTCAATGGGATTAATTCTTTTGGGAAACACTTAACTATACCAGTTCACAAGGCACTGGGGAAAAAATGGTTGGTTTCGAATCCCGACTATACAAATCCTTTGGAAAAAATGGGGAATTTAATTGATTTGCTTAAATAAATATACTAAGGATCTACACAGGCAAACAAGGGGTTTTTCAATGGGTACATCTCTAAGGCAATGCTGAAAGAATATAGGGCTTATACAATCTATGGCTTGGGGCATACCTACTTTCGGAGACGTCAGGACTGGACATCAGGGAGCATCACAACACCACTCCTGGGACAGCCAATGGGGTCAGCCAAGGATTTCCTCATTCCTCCAAGGGGACCCAAGTCAGCTACTATGTCTCCTGGCTCCTCTGCAAGATTAGGCCTCACTGCTAGTGCTGGTATTGAACAGATTTCGGAAGCTGCTTACCTCAGATGTTAGTGGGAAAAAGACGTGATCTGAGACAGGGAGACTTATTTATAAGACAAATGGCATCACCAATGTGTCATATTTCCCACAGAAGGCATTGGTTCTGTGTCACTAGTCCACTTCCATCTGTGTACTGATAGGTCCAGAAAATGTAGGAGTGTTTTGGGACACCAGGGGAGGAGACCATTCCATCGACTTCCTTCGACAGGAGGGCTTTGAGTGGTTCAGGGACATAGACATGACAAGTGCCCTTAATCTCCATATTTTGACATATATGAAGGCATTTTTTAACACTATCAGGGTAATTCATAGAATCCAGCGCACAAGTAGCGCACGCGGCTGGCGCACAGCGTGCGCCTGCGATAGTCTGCGCCAGGCACGTGCGCTAAAACTGATTTCCGCGCACAGCGTATTCATGGATTTCATGCTCCCAAACCAGCCGTGGCGCAGAGAATCGCAGCGAGCCTGCAGCAGCGCCAGTAACGCCCCCAAGAACGCCCTCGCGCAAGGAAAAGCCATCAAAATCGCTAAAAAATCGCTAAGGGCTGCGCAAACCCTGGACCACTTCACAGGGCAGGCAAACAAGGAAAGCAAAGCGGGCAATCTTCAAAACAGGAGTACGCGGGAAGTTCTACACGCGACTAGGCAGGGAACGTGAATTACAGGGGTACGCGGGAATTATCACACGCGAACAGCCAGGGAACGCGTATTACAGGGGTACGCGTGAAGTAGAACACGCGATAGGCCAGGGAACGTGTATTACAGGGGTACGCGTGAAGTAGAACACGCGATAGGCCCGGGAACGTGTATTACAGGGGTACGCGGGAATTATCACACGCGAACAGGCAGGGTGCGTGTATTACAGGGGTAGCGGGAAGTACAACACGCGATTGGCCAGGGTACATGCATTACAGGGGTAGGCGTGAAGTAGAACACGCGATAGGCCAGGGAACGTGTATTACAGGGGTACGCGGGAATTATCACACACGAACAGCCAGGGTGCGTGTATTACAGGGGTAGCGGGAAGTTCAACACGCGATTGGCCAGGGAACGTGTATTACAGGGGTACGCGTGAAGTAGAACACGCGATAGGCCAGGGAACGTGTATTACAGGGGTACGCGGGAATTATCACACGCGAACAGCCAGGGTGCGTGTATTACAGGGGTAGCAGGAAGTTCAACACGCGATTGGCCAGGGTACGTGTATTACAGGGGTGCGTGGGAATTATCACACGCGAATAGGCTGGGTGGGCCCTCACAGGTGTACCCTGTACACCCTCCACGGCCCCTGCAGGCAGCCCACAAAACAGGGGACTACCCTGCACACCTGATCATGTCCCCCTGCACCCCCATCCACCAGGGGCACCCTCCACCTGGCCCCCACCCATGTCTCCCACCACCCCCACCCCCCAGCAGTGCAGGGGCACCTGCCAGCAGGCCCCCACCCATGTCTCCCACCACCCCCACCCCCCATCCACCAGGGGCACCCTCCACCAGGCCCCCACCCATGTCTCCCACCACCCCCACCCACCAGCACTGTGGGGCACGTGGCCAGCAGGCAGTCAGGCAGCAGCAGATGGCAGGTGGGAGCGTGCTCAGGGCTCTGGGGGACTGTAATTTGGCCTCCTGGCCAGGAGCGTGGTCTTTCGTGTTTGAACGCGTGGACAGCCTGATAGGGAGTGATTTTGCACGTGAAAACCCCACACTCAGCGAATCGCGCGAAAACCCGTCACCAGCATATGTGCGTCTATAGTTACCTGCACGTGCAGTGTCAAAGCGTGTGATTGGTGAAAATGGATCTACACGCAGGAGTGACAAAGCGTGTGATTGGTGAAAATGGATCTACACACAGGAGTGACAAAGCGTGTGATTGGTGAAAATGGATCTACACGCAGGAGTGACAAAGCGTGTGATTGGTGAAAAGTGAGCTACACGCAGGAGTGTCAAAGCGTGTGATTGGTGAAAAAGGATCCACACGCAGAAGTGACAAAGCGTGTGATTGGTGAACATGGGCCAAGCACGTACACGCCGTAAGTGACGCTGTACGTGTGGGCCTGTATATAAGGTAGTGTAGAACACCATTTCCTTGTATGTGCTTTTCGTGGAGAGCGATTGGGTGAATTCTGTACTTCTTGTCGTTTCACACGCGATTTACTTCACGGCGTTTCCAGTTCGTACTCCCTGTTACCTCTGACAGCTTTTTCTCTTTTTCCTCTTGTACTGGTTTACCTGGGCCTGTTCCCTCAAACAGTGTCCCCTTCTACTGTTGTCCTGTCTCCTCAGACAGCGTACACATCTTCTTTTGGCGGGGGTGTTGCCAACCAAACGCGCTCATTTTTCACGCTCTTTTACCTGGCAGACGGTGAGTCACGCACGTATCTAACTTCTGTGCTTGCCCCGTGTGTAGCCTACCCCTTCAGAGGTCATTCTAGGCTGCGTGTGACACGCATACGTTCATTGTGTTACTGGATGCCACAGCGTAGTGCAGGGTTTTCCATCAGCACACGTGGTCTAGGAGGGGTATTGTGCACGTTCCTTAACTTTTTTGGGGTGCCTGTGCGTTGCGTGACCCGTCATCTTTCCCCAGGGGTGTCATATAGCCTTGCCACTGCACTAGGGTACGAATACCATCTGGTACCCAACCCCTTTGACACCCAATTGCCCAGGACAATTGTGCACACCGACTCCCATACGCACAATAACATCAGTGCCATGGTTGGGAGGCGTGCAAGCCGTAAGGGTGGCAAAGGTGGCCGAGCCACACGTGGTGGCCGTGGAGGATCCACTAGGGGACGTGGTTGTGACTTGCAGGGTGCCCCTGTCCCCCCAGTCTGGAGGACCAGTCAGGGACACCCATGTCCCCCCCCGCCTCCCCCCCCAATTGAGGGTCATGTGGCTGATACCAACCCTGATCAGCCCTTGTCGGACCAGCCCATTGTGGCACCAGACCTGTCCGAGGGTGATCCCATCGCTGACATCCAGGTCAGCAGGTCCACTGCACGTGCACCGGTGCACATTGGTGTCATCAGGGCACGTGCATCTATGCCAGATAGGTCATCTGCTGGCCCCCGTAGCCAGGGTGTGGCTCCATCCACCCCACCTCTCATACACCCTGCCAAGACTGTGTCGGTCCTAGTTCATGCACCTCAGATCAGGCCTGACCCCATCCCACTACCCCCAATGCCTGCACCTACTCCCATGCTGAGTGTGCAATCCCACACACCCAGTACTGAGTCCACCACGGCTCCTGCCCCTAGTGTCCACAGCGGCGTAGGACACTCTGGATCCCCACCCCCTTCCAAGCGCAAGAGGAAGAGTGCACGTCCAGCACAGGCTGATGCCCCAGGCACGGCTGCACAGTCCGGCCCATCAAGGAAGCCAAGCTTCACAGACGCCGAACTGAATGCACTTGTTCAGTATGTGTCAGATCATGATAGGGAAATGGTCATCGTTGCAGGGTCCAAGACCACACATGCCAGACGCCAGGCACACTGGCAGACCATTGCTGACAGAATAAGTGCCCTTGGAGTAGTGAGGCGCACAGCTAGTGATTGCCAGAAGCGCTGGAATGACCTTAAGCGCAGGGCAAAGGATAAGCTGGCCTCAAGTCATGCCGCAACCTTGGTGACTGGAGGTGGGTCCCCAGCACAGGAAATAGAACTCACACCACACGAGTCCGTAGCTGGATCCTACGTCACCGAGGGACAACTCCAAGGTGTGGGAGATCGCCCTGATTACGAGGCATCATCCGGTGAGTGCACATGCATGTGTGTATTATCCATGTGCATGGTGTGTGTGTGAAGCATTCATGTTGGGTGCCTGTCAAGGGGGTGTGTGGCAGAGTTGATAGTGGCACCCATGTGCCTCATCCAGTATGTTCAGTGCAACACCATCTGCCCACAGCACTATCCCTACTGGCAACAGTGCACATATGGCCCTACACCATGGAAGTTGCCCTTGAATTGTCATTTTGTCACTACATTGTTGCTCATACTCCCCTGTCTATTCATCTGATGTCTTACATACCATTCCTATACTTTCCCCCAGCCAATCAAGTTTCATCTTCACATGCCTGACATGCAATGATACCACATGCTAATGCGTCCTCTGTATATAAATGCCAACCAACATGCTGTCATACTGTGGATGTTGCCTTGACATCCACCTCCTACCTGTGTGCTTTGGTACCGTCTGGTTTCGAGCCCCATTCCCTCACACTCCATGCTGCTCTTCATGGTCTATCTTCCATGACTTCTACAGTTCAGACCATCGTGCCCTACTCACGACACCTGCTTGCCAACAGTCAAATGAGGGCACCCTGCCCTCCAATGCGACCCACCCTATTGCTGACAAGTGCATCTGAGCCTACTCAAAGCTAACTCTCACTGACATCTGCTCATACATGCCTTTGCCTGTCCCATAGACCCTTCACATGGTCCCTGTCCTCTCTCCTTGCTCCTCTTCCACCATCAATGGTGGGACCCGTTGGGGTGTACTCCTGGCCTCCTTCCAATCCTCAGAGGCCACAATTGATGTGCATGGTAATGGGAGCATCTCAGTCCAAGGCCCTTAGGCCAACCTCATTCTCCTTGAGAAATGCTACCCACATCTCATCAACTTCCTTTCCTCTCCTGCTGTCCCCCCTCCTCTCTCCTCATCAATCCTGCACTGCCTCCCTGCACCCTCCCATGATCCTTCTCCGCCTCCCACTCCAACTCCTACACATGCTGCACCTCTGATCTCTAGCACTCCCCGTAAGTCCTACAAGGCTGTCAACCTCCTCCACAATTACACTCCTTTCACTGCGGCTGCATCAGGCATTCCTCCGATATCTGTCACTTACATGAGGTTATGCACCTTGACATCCTTGGTCTCATGGAAACATGTCTGACGGCCAGCTCTGTCTGCATCCTTCACACACTCCTACCTGATGTTCAGGAGACCCTCTCCTTGGCCCGCCACTACTGTGCAGGGGGGGTGTGCCCTTGGCTTCCCTGAGGGTATTCCTGCCACTGTCACTCCTACTTAGACCTACTCCACTCTGGAATGGCTTGTGTGACGTCTCTCTCTACCACACCTTGACATTCACAAACTGTGCGTACTGTGTCTGGGAAAACTGGTCAAATGTACTACTTCCTTTCTGAGTGTCCTCACCTCTCCTCCTCACTCATGTCCCCAGACACAGAAATCCTCTTCCTTGGTGCTGTACGCATCCACCTGCATGCTTGTTGACCCCCCCACGTGACCTTTCTGTGACCTCAGCAACTCCCTCTCACCCTCTAGACTCCCGTCTGTCCCTACTCATTCTGCAGGGCACACTCTTGATGCTCTGATCTCATCTGACTTTCCCCTCTCCGTCCATCTCTGCACTCCTCTCTCCTGGAGTGATCACATTCTCCTCTCCTCCCAGCTCACCCTCACCACCCCACAGGCAAAGCCACCCTCACCACTGTCACACACCTTCTTGGTATTCCAACCCATGAAGTGTGTGTCAGTCGAGGCTCATGCTGCCAAAATCTCCCCCCCATCCAGCTCCCCCTTAGGCTCACTCCCATCCTGACAGGGCCCACTCCATGCTCCACTCTATGTCAGGTACACTGGATGTCTTTGCCACGGTCATGACCACCTGTCTGAAGCCCCATGCCAATGCAGAGTCCTGGCATGACTCGGATCTTGTGAACCCAAACCACAGGTGCCGGGTGGCAGAGAGGGAATGTCCTGCATCATGCCCATCCTCTGGCAAACTGGCCTGCCACATGCTCCAAAGGCAATAGCGCCTCACCCTTTTCACCAAGATGAGATCCCCAATCCAAGGGCACATATCTGCGGCATGTGACAACTCTGCAGGACACATAGAAATCTGCAAGGACCTTGCGAAGCCAGATGCAGTGTGTACCTCCCCTGTCCCCTCCGAGCCCACAGCACTGCATGATTGTCTCTGTACCCCTATAGGCCACCCCCCCAGCACTTGTCTGCGCCTAACACCATCTGCCCTTGACGTTAAGTCCTACTTACCTTGTACAGCACTTCCAGCCGCCACTTCCCCTTGCACTTCATTGTGCCACCCACCCCTGCACTTGCGTGACATGAATGACACCAGCACCAGTAGGATTGTTGACTGGCATCCCCTTCTGCCCCACCACCCCTCAGTGCTCCGCTGTACCTTCATACATTTCTGGACCGGTGCTTCACGAATGCTATATGATTCCTTTACAGGTGATGGGGAGGTGGAATCACATTGTTTACTGCATTTTGTTGATGTAGACAAGCACTGTGCATCGTGGCCAATTTGGACTAGCAGATCCATGTACAACATGTTAACTTATTGATGTGATGATGCAATGTCAGGACCAGAGTGGTTGAAATCCAAAAAAGTTGCCCTCCTCTCCCTCTTCACTTGGTGGCTATGTCACATGCCATGTGTGTGATGGCATGTGCCTTTGACATGGCAATCACCGGCCAATGTGTGATGGCAGTGCTAGGCAGCATGGTGAGCAGGCGTTGCTCTCCAATCTGTACATTGTATGCCCTGAGCCTCCCCTACAGACCCAGTGATGGTGAATGCATAGGAGGTCTCCCAGTCATGTGGGACATGTGTCGTAGAACTACTGCCTCTGTTGTTCATCAGCCCTTGTTGCATGCCATGGTGCTAATGCCTGTTTCCATTTTTCTCTTTCATGTCTTTGCAGGGGACGAAGCACTTGTTGATGCTGGGGATGTGGTGGTTGAGCCGTCCAAGGAGGGCAACCCGTGCCGACCTTCCACAAGTGAGGGACGTGGTGTGTTTGTGGGTGAAAACCCACAAGTGCTGCAGGTCGTGCTGTCGAGGGGTGTCTCTGGGGGTTCCTCCCCCGAGCAGTATTCAGGTGTAGACTCGGAGGATGACACCTATGTGCAGTCGCAGGTGAGTGTTCTTGGGAGAGAATCTCCTCTGTCCGACCCACCTGCAGCAGGGCCATTGCCCTCAATGGGGATGTCAGTGTCGGCAGCTCAGCCTCCGGTGGTTACGGATGCAGGGCCACACCACACAATCTCTGATCCTGTTCCTGGGGATGCAGATCAGAGAGGGAATGCAGTCCTGCAGCCTGAGGCCTTGCCGGCACAGCAAGGCGCAGTCCGCCTTGCCCCAGGCAGGTGTGGTGCCCGTCAACGTGGTGGCCGTATGCCACCTGGCAATACCGCTTGGGAGCAATCCATCTACGGTATGGCCACCCAACAGGCAGCATCATCCGAGATGATTGCACAGGCCATGGATAGGGTGGCCACTTCCATTGTCCCCCCAGAAAGGCTGATGGAGCGACTGGAGCAGGCTACAGAGTCCATCTGCCAGGCACACAGGGAGGATATGTTGGCGTCCAACATGGACAGGCGGGCGGCACTGGCGACTCTGCGGGAATCACTTTCCATGGAGTCCCAGCGCCACAGGGAAGGCCTGAGGGAAGAATTCCATCACCCCAGGTCGACCCTGTTAGAGCTTGAGGCTTCATCCCATAGAAGGACAGAGGAGCAGCTGGAGCGTCTGACACGGACGCTCTCGGCCGAGATGCAGGCAACTCGTGCGGAGGTCAGGTCATCCCGGAAGTTACTGCATGGGGACCTCCGCATGATTATAACCCAGAACCAGAACTACCAGACCCGCCTGCTTGCAGCCATGGAGGAGCAAACTCATGCTTTGCGTGGGCTGCCTCCCATTGTCACACCATCTTCTGAGGCAGCTCCCCCACCTCCTGAGTCAGCTGCAGGGTCTGGCCAGAGCGATAGCGACTCATCTCCCACAACAGAGTAGCCGTGTGGGCCACGAGCCTATGGGGTGTTTTAGTTTCCCATGATCCACACAGGTGGATTGTGGCGTGCATCCTGTCCTCGGACCTCATAGGTGGCCCCCCCCCCCGCCGGCCCTTTCATGGCCATTTTTTCTCAATTTTTTTTTCTTTTTCAAGAGTGTTGCCTTGTGTGGGTACCTGGGCATACACTGTATTGTGGCTGGGCACATGCAGGCTTGTCCTGAGTTTGGTTTCGATGCTTGGGTACCAGACATCCACACCCCTCCTGCTTCCGTTTCCATGGGCTTGCAAAGGGTGTGCCCAAGTGACAGCAAATTACACGGTGACATTGGACTCCCATGAGCTGTTGGCCAGTCCATAGTCAATACTGTGTAGACATTCATAGTGTACATTGTTGTTGCACCTAACTATGCATGAAGGTTTGATATGTGCCTCTACTTACATATGTTGCTCATGTTTTGCAGGTATTTCACACAGTTCTTCACACGGGCATACTCTCTGGAGTCAGACTACATGTCGGTAGATGTGCACTGACACTTTTGCGTGGCGCCATCACTGTACATCTGGACGGTGAGGACATACCAGCAGAATCAGGTAATGAGACTACCATTGATTACATGCATTGTGTCTTGTTTGGGTGGGCTTCAGGGTGGGTTGGTGTGTAATTTGATTGAAATTACTCTTACACAGGTGTGTAGTAGTGGCTCCAGCGCGGTTAGCTGTTCAAGTGCGGCTATGTTCCATTTGGGGCACTGCTATTTGTGACACCGGTGTCATGTTGTGATGGCCAGTTTGTTTGCTCTCACATACCATGACATGGTGTCCTCAGTGGCGGGACTGTGAAGGGAATGGGTGACATGGCAATGTTGTCATGTAGTGAATCGCCTGTGGCAATGCATATTTGATTGATGGAGTTGTGTCTTTTCGTTGTGATGCATTGCTGGTGTATGTGTAGGTAGGGGTGCACACATAGTGACACTTCCATGTTAACAATCTCAGGCTGATGTGTATCTGACAGTTTATTGTCAAGTAATTTTGTGACATTGTCAGGTAGTGTCATCATTGATTGTCAGATGGTATGTGCCAGAGCAGTGTGCACTAGCCAGCACTGTGATTCCTAGGTGAAGAAGTTGGCCACCAGTTGCGTACGGGCTGCCTCCCCCCGTGCCCTTTCCCCTCCCATGCGCAGCGGGCGTGCATGTGGTTGTGGATGTGGGGGCACCACCATGTCCACGGGCAGGCCCCGGCGTGTTGCAACGTTGTGCAGGACACATGCTGCCACTATGATCCTGCACACTATTCGGGGAGCATATAACAGCTGCCCGCCAGAACGGTCAAGGGAGCGAAAGCGTGACTTCAGCACTCCGAATGTGCGCTCCACTATGCCCCGTGTTGCAATGTGGGCTGTGTTGTACCTTACCTCGGGTGGCGTGGTGGGGTTCCGGATTGGGGTCATCATGTGGGGGCTGATAGGGTAGGCACTGTCCCCTGCGGAGGTGGTGATGGGTATCATTAGTGGTGTTGTGTCATGACCCAGTATCTGACATGCATGCATGTGCAGTGGCATTCATGCTCACCAAGCAGCCATGTATCTCCATGCTGGCCAGCCTCTAGGTCCCGGCATAGGGTAGACATTCTGTAGATGAAGCTGTCGTGGGTGGACCCGGGATAGTTGGCATATACTGATGTGATTATTCCCTTGGCATTGCATACAACTTGCACGTTGATGGAATGCCAGTGCTTGCGGTTTCTATAGATGTGCTCTGTTGCCCTGGGTGGACGTAGAGCCACATGTGTGCAGTCAATTGCACCAAGCACTTTGGGGAATTGAGCCACACCATAGAATTCCTGGATGCACGTCCGCCTTTCTGCATGAGTCCTGGGGAGATATATGTGCCTGCGGACTGATGGCCGTGCAGTGATGATGTTCAAGACCTGGTGTAGGCAGCGTGACTGCGTGGCCTGTGACACACCACCCACTATGGCACTTGTCCGCTGAAAGGATCCAGTGGCCAAGAAGTGCAGTACATTCAGGACCTTCTGCAGGGGGCTGAGTGCTTGGGAGCACAGGGTGGGTGATGTGAGGTCATCCTCCCACTCACTGACCAGGTCCAGTATGATGTGTGCTGGAAACCTGTACCTCCCATACACCTGGTCATCAGGCATCCCGAATAGGCTGGTTCTGGGTGTGAATATTCTGGCCCTGACTCTCCTCCTCCTCCTCCTTTGGTAGCCCACTGCCACTGCTGCTAGGAACGGTATGTTCATCCTGGCATCTGGCTTGTTTATTGAAAAGTGCGCAAATTAATGCCTTGCGCGTGTTCTAGGCGAGCGTGTGACCCTCGCACCCCTGGAATCTAGTTCCCACTCCAATAGCGTGTGGAAATTCCCACGCAGCAGGCATACAGGTGCGCTGACGTACTTGCGTGTGTAAGTGCCTGCGCACCCCTGAAATACACGTACATAGGCCAATGGCGTGTACGCGCACTTTTGGCCAATTACACGCGATGAAATAAACGTACATAGGCCAATGGCGTGGACGCGCACTTTTGGCCAATTACACGCGATGACACTCTGACGTGCAGTATTTCCACGTGTGCTCCGTCATCACGTGCTGAGTGGGGAACGCCCGTGCGGATCACGTCAGACGCGCTTACGCGGTGAGGGACTCTGGTCCAATAGAATCGCGTATGCGTGCTGACGCACTTACGCGCTAAGGGCCTTTCCTCGGATTTCACGCTGACGTGCAGGAATTTCACGTGCCAAATCACTCCGTATCAAGCTGGCCACCCGAAAACACACGGAACACCACGCTCCTGCCCAGAAGGCCGAGTTACTGCCCCCCCAGTGCCCTGAGCAGCCTCCCACGTGCTATCTGCTGCTGCCTGCCTGCCTGCCTGCCTGCTGCCACCGTGCCCTGCCATTTGGTGCCTGCACATCAGCCATCTGCAGGGGTCCAGTTGCTGTGTCCACCCCTGCTGGAACTGAAGACTCCCAACTGGGATTACATCGCTCCACAGCCCAGCCCCAGGACCCAGTTGCCCACCCACACCTGCCTCTGGGGTTGCCATGTCGGGCACTTCCACATCTGGCACCAGTGGCAACCCCAGGCCAGAGGGGCAGAGGGGCACCAGCTTCACTGCCACCGAAGTTGGTGTCCTGGTGGAGCATGTCCTGGGGCAGTATGATGCCCTCTTTGGATCGTCCCGCGCCAGCAAGGAAGGACGGGAGAGGATCTGGGCCGACTGTGTGGTTGCCATCAACGCGGAGGGGGTGGCAACCCGCAACGTCCAGAAGATCAAGAAGCGCTGGGAGGACTTGAGGTCCAGGACCCTTGTGAAGGCCCGGCGCCTCGTGGAGGGGGGCCGGGGCCGCATGAGTTCCATCCAGAAGAGGGTCCTGGAACGCGTACGCCCAGCGCTCCACGCCCAGGTCCTTGAGAGGGAGGCCCGTCTGGAGTTGAGCGGTAAGTGTGCAAGCATTACTGTGTGAGACAGGGCATGTTGCGGTGTGCTGGTTCTATGATACTTGCCTGTATGTGTGCCATGGGCCATGTATGCATGTATGTGTGCAGGGACATCATGGTAATGCATGTGCGACCAGTGATGTGTGACCCACATGGTTGTTGCATGTGTTGAAATGCGGCATGGGGAGCCCTATGCAGATTTAGGACATGAGAGCATGCCAGTCTCTGTACCTGGACATGGATGGGGGTGAAGGATGGGTGCTGATGCCAGGTACATATATGGTAGCCATGTCTGTGTGCCTGACCTGCGTGTCTGTGACTTGTGCATGCCATGGATGCATGACACATGTGTGTGACAATGCACAGATTCAGTGACGCACCCAACTTACCCTTGTTTCGCCTGTGTTCGTTGTGTTTGGGGCCAGATGGATGTGACTGAGGTGAAGTGTGTGCATGTGATATGCATGAGCCATGATGCATGTGAGTTACATATCATTGAATGTTTCAAGAGTCAATTGGACATGCATGGAAATGTGCATGGCATGCACCATGCCTGTTACTGTGTGTGTTTTGCCTGGACTGACCCATGTGTTGTGGAGGGACATGATGGAAGTGTACTTTGACAGGGGTGCTCATCTGCTATTGCTTCCTGTCTAGGGGACCATTGTACAGTAGCCTGATGCTTGTGTCCTTTGTCTCCCTCTACGCAGCGGCTAGTGAAGAAGAGGGCGGAGACGGCGCTGTGGAGCAAGGCGGCGGGGATGCCCCCACGGCTGGAGCGGAAGGGGTGGGTGAGCCCCCACAGGGGCCTGCTACGGCGGGAGACGGTGAGGAGCCATCCAGGTTGGTGGTTTGCACAGAGGAGGAGGAGGCCGACACTGGTGCACACATGGGGCCTGGTGGGAGCATCCCTGCTGGTGCAAGTGGTGCAGTCCAGGGCCAGGGGCAGGAGGCAGCACAGGTCACCGTGGAGGTGCCTGTGCATGTCGCTGTCCCTGACCCTGTGAGTGCACCACCATGCACCAGCAGGGATGCCCCGTCCCAGGCCCGCCGCAGGTAGAGGGGATGTCCATGTCAACTGACTCCCCTCCACCTGTGGCCGTGGGAACCCCTGGCCGCGTGGAGCAGGTCCTGATTGGGGTCGCGATGCGCACGGCTGTGATTCGTGATGACGTGCGTGCTTCCCGGGAGGAGCACGCACGTCATCACGAAGTGCACCGTGCCGACGTGGCCCAATTGGGATCGGCCATGTTCGGGGGGTTCCTGCATGTGTTGGCCAATCTGACGGCCCTCTCCTCCTCTGTGCAGGCTATCCACCGGTCGTTCTCCTTGCCGTCTTCCGGCCCAGATGCCACCATGGCCCCCTGTGGACCTGCCCCGACCAATGCAGCCAGCTCGGTGGGGATCCCATCCCTGCCACAGTTGGGAGTCGGAGGTCCAGCAGGGGTGGACAACACAGCAAGTGGACCCCAGCAGATGGAAGATGTGCCGGCATCATCGGGCAGGGCACGTGCACGACGGCGTCGGTGGTTACCATCAGCCTGGATGCCGTCGTGCTGGCAGAGGCAGTGGCGTCGGAGGCAGCAGCGGGCTCGACGTGGGAGGCATCATGGCTCAGGGCCATCAAGATCAGAGGGGCAGGCATCGGCCGGAGGGCAGGGCAACCCTGGCATGGCGGTGTGTTCCGTGTGGGAGGAGTTTGGCCAGCGGATAGGTGCGGAGCGGCAGCGGGCGGAAGAGGAGCGGCTCGCCATGGCCAGGGCGGAGATCTCCATGCGTCGGGCATTGAGGCGGGCTGAGTGCCTCGAGGAGGCTCGCAGGGATTTTGGTGAGCACATGGGGTTGTCCCTGCGAGACCTCGGGGCCAGGACTGAGTCCCGCCTCCAGGACATTGACATGGAGTTCGAGGATGCCCTGGCCAGCATCACCAAGTGAGCCGCAGGACTAGCCCGCTGCCTTTGTATATAGTTTTTTAGTTAGTTAGTGCTAGGTTTCCTTTATTTATTTTTATTATTTTGGACCGCTCGGACAATGGCCACTTTTTTGTACATATTTTTTTAATTAGTTAGTATTAGGTTTCATTTGTGGTGTTGGGCTCATGGACCCTGGAACATTCCTGTATATATTGTTATTTTTTGGGAGATACATTTTTTAAATTTCTTATTGTTTACACCATGACGTTATGGTTTTTCTTTGATTTCCTACTACATGGTTTTGCTTTGGACAAATTCTATTGATTTTTTAATCCTTTGTTTTTTGGTTTATCATTTTTGTTCTCGGACATGTACCTTTTATTTACTTTGCCACATAGTTGTATGTTTTATTAGTTTACTTATTTTTTGTTTTTAATACATTTTTATATTATCTTACACTTGTGTCATTTTCTCTTTGGTTTCTTACATGTCATGATATGGGTTTTGACATTCACTTGCACCCATTGTGTATGTGTGTGTGACGGACATGTGTTCTTTTGCATACTTGCCTTTGGGGTTGTGTCATGTGATTGCATTCACTATGTGGGTGCATGCAATCCTTGCCTGGGTGTTTGTGCTGGGTATGCTGGCCATTACTGCCATGATTGTGTATCGTCAGGACCTGGGGCCAGGGGGACATGGGTGGGGGCCTGGTGGAGGGTGTCCCTGGTGGATGGGGGGTGGGGGTGGTGGGAGACATGGGTTGGACATGGGTGGGGGCCTGCTGGCAGGTTCCCCACAGTGCTGGGGGTGGGGGTGGTGGGAGACATGGGTGGGGGCCTGGTGGAGGGTGTCCCTGGTGGATGGGGGGTGGGGGTGGTGGGAGACATGGGTGGGGGCCTGGTGGAGGGTGCCCCTGGTGGATGGGGGGTGGGGGTGGTGGGAGACATGGGTTGGACATGGGTGGGGGCCTGCTGGCAGGTTCCCCACAGTGCTGGGGATGGGGGTGGTGGGAGACATGGGTGGGGGCCTGGTGGAGGGTGTCCCTGGTGGATGGGGGGTGGGGGTGGTGGGAGACATGGGTGGGGGCCTGGTGGAGGGTGTCCCTGGTGGATGGGGGGTGGGGGTGGTGGGAGACCTGGGTTGGACATGGGTGGGGGCCTGCTGGCAGGTTCCCCACAGTGCTGGGGGTGGGGGTGGTGGGAGACATGGGTGGGGGCCTGCTGGAGGGTGTCCCTGGTGGATGGGGGGTGGGGGTGGTGGGAGACATGGGTGGGGGCCTGGTGGAGGGTGCCCCTGGTGGATGGGGGGTGGGGGTGGTGGGAGACATGGGTTGGACATGGGTGGGGGCCTGCTGGCAGGTTCCCCACAGTGCTGGGGATGGGGGTGGTGGGAGACATGGGTGGGGGCCTGGTGGAGGGTGTCCCTGGTGGATGGGGGGTGGGGGTGGTGGGAGACATGGGTGGGGGCCTGGTGGAGGGTGTCCCTGGTGGATGGGGGGTGGGGGACATGGGTGGGGGCCTGGTGGAGGGTGTCCCTGGTGGATGGGGGGTGGGGGTGGTGGGAGACATGGGTGGGGGCCTGGTGGAGGGTGCCCCTGGTGGATGGGGGGTGGGGGTGGTGGGAGACATGGGTTGGACATGGGTGGGGGCCTGCTGGCAGGTTCCCCACAGTGCTGGGGATGGGGGTGGTGGGAGACATGGGTGGGGGCCTGGTGGAGGGTGTCCCTGGTGGATGGGGGGTGGGGGTGGTGGGAGACATGGGTGGGGGCCTGGTGGAGGGTGTCCCTGGTGGATGGGGGGTGGGGGTGGTGGGAGACATGGGTTGGACATGGGTGGGGGCCTGCTGGCGGGTTCCCCACAGTGCTGGGGGTGGGGGTGGTGGGAGACATGGGTGGGGGCCTGGTGGAGGGTGTCCCTGGTGGATGGGGGGTGGGGGTGGTGGGAGACATGGGTGGGGGCCTGGTGGAGGGTGCCCCTGGTGGATGGGGGGTGGGGGTGGTGGGAGACATGGGTTGGACATGGGTGGGGGCCTGCTGGCAGGTTCCCCACAGTGCTGGGGATGGGGGTGGTGGGAGACATGGGTGGGGGCCTGGTGGAGGGTGTCCCTGGTGGATGGGGGGTGGGGGTGGTGGGAGACATGGGTGGGGGCCTGGTGGAGGGTGTCCCTGGTGGATGGGGGGTGGGGGTGGTGGGAGACATGGGTGGCGGCCTGGTGGAGGATGCCCCTGGTGAATGGGGGGTGGGGGTGGTGGGAGACATGAGCAGGTGTGCAGGGTAGTTCCCTGTGGTGTGTGCTGCCTGCAGGGGCCGTGGAGGGTGTACAGGTAATGCCTGGGAGCACACAGCCAATTCGCGTGTGGAACTTCCCGCGCACCCCTGAAATCCACGTACCCGGCCATATCGCGTGTGGAACTTCCCGCGCACCCCTGCAATCCACGTACCCTGACTAATCGCGTGTGGAACTTCCCGCGCACCCCTGAAATCCACGTACCCGGCCATATGGCGTGTGCAACTTCCCGCGCACCCCTGCAATCCACGTACCCTCACTAATCGCGTGTGCAACTTCCCGCGCACCCCTGAAATCCACGTACCCGGCCATATCGCGTGTGCAACTTCCCGCGCACCCCTGCAATCCACGTACCCTGACTAATCGCGTGTGGAACTTCCCGCGCTCCCCTGAAATCCACGTACCCGGCCATATCGCGTGTGCAACTTCCCGCGCACCCCTGCAATCCACGTACCCTGACTAATCGCGTGTGGAACTTCCCGCGCCCCCCTGAAATTCACGTACCCGGCCATATCGCGTGTGCAACTTCCCGCGCACCCCTGCAATCCACGTACCCTGACTAATCGCGTGTGGAACTTCCCGCGCACCCCTGAAATCCACGTACCCGGCCATATCGCGTGTGCAACTTCCCGCGCACCCCTGCAATCCACGTACCCTGACTAATCGCGTGTGGAACTTCCCGCGCCCCCCTGAAATCCACGTACCCGGCCATATCGCGTGTGGAACTTCCCGCGCACCCCTGCAATCCACGTACCCTGACTAATCGCGTGTGGAACTTCCCGCGCACCCCTGAAATCCACGTACCCGGCCATATCGCGTGTGGAACTTCCCGCGCACCCCTGCAATCCACGTACCCTGACTAATCGCGTGTGGAACTTCCCGCGCCCCCCTGAAATCCACGTACCCGGCCATATCGCGTGTGCAACTTCCCGCGCACCCCGGTATACACGCACACGTTTATTTTTTCTCTCAGCGCGTGTCTGTGTTTGTGGGTACCCCTTTGTACGTCATTTGTCCTGGAGGGCCACAGTATTGGACATTGATCATGTCTGTATATAGGTGCTATTTGTTGGCGCACCTTTTAGCGCACATTTCTTGCAGGCGCAGAGACGCTACCGCCTGCTTTCTTGTGGCGGTCGTGTTTGTGCCTGTTTGTGCCTGTGCGCTGCTTTGAGCGTGCGCTTTTTTGCCCTATTCTATTCCATGAATACGTGTTGTATGCGAGCGAGTGGGCGTTCCGCGCACTTGCCTCCTAAACTTTCCCCGTGCCGCCCACATTCTTCCCCATTCCGAGTGTTGTGCCCCATTTTATTCCCCATTCCGAGGGTCCCGCCCTGTGTTCCGCCTACTTTAGAGCTGTGCGCTGCGCTCGGAGTGATAGCGCAGTGGCCGTGGCGCACGACGTTGGTTGACCTGTGCGCCGGCCTGCGCCGCGCGCTTTTTCAGCGCACGTCCTCTGCTTTTCTTGCGCACGGACTTCCATGAATCGACGTGCGCTGGTTTCCCTGCGCTTTTCGCTAATTTTCGGCGCAGCGCACGTATTGGCCCCTCTGCGCCGGGATTTTCGGCGCACATTTATTCCATGAATCGGCCTGTATATTTTTCGGTAAATCACATAAACCTTGTCCGGTGTCTGTGCGATGTACTAGTGCAAATATGCAGTTTTTCTTCATTTACTCCATAATTACATTAGTAAAAACTGTGTGCCTTGGTGTGCGGCATATGAATCATATATTACATGTTTTATCAATTTGTTATGGTTCTCTCATTCATACGAAGGGGCGCATTAGGTTTGTATTAATAACATTTGATATGTTGGTCTCACCAAAATTGTTTTTAGATGGTGAGAAGCGGCTCGCTGACACCTTTTGAGAAATCCTACCATGACTATTGTGCAACAAATATTACCAATTTTAAAATATGAAAAACATTTCTCTCAATTTACACAATGGACAGTCAAACCACTCCTTAAACCTGGCCCCCACCCTGCATTGTGCCTGTTCCTGGCTGTGACGTCAAGAGGGGTCCTGTGTTGAGATTAGCTTGCACATTCTAAGAGATAATGGCTAGCGAAGGCAAGTTTTATTGCAGCCTAAGTGACATGGGTCATAAAAGCTGTGAAAAGAGTTGCCTTTATCTCGTCCACACTGCAAATTTGATTTCTACAAGTATTTAAGTTGTATTTTTAAAGGAAGTCCCTTATGTCTGCAGTGAGCCAGGCCTAAATCCCCATGACAACATGACATTGGAATTTAGTTTCACATTTGAAGAAGTCACAAACAGAGAGAAACGAAACCAATGGGACACAAACCCACTTAGCCAATATTACCTTTTAAGTCACATTTTCACTTTAAAATGACCCTTGAAAGGCACACAATTTTAACATGGATAAATGTCCCTGCAAAGTTGTTACCTGCATATGGTGGTTAAATGAAGGCATCATAATTACACTTTTAGGGACTATGGTGTAATCTGGCTTTACAAAGTGTCACTTGGAGGCAAAATCGAAATGTCGTGTTGCTGTCAGCCGTGAAAGGCCTTCATTTTCCTGCAGCAGTTTAAACCCTGTACAGCATCCCAGTATGACAGAAACCAAGTTCATATTTTGAAATTCTTGCAACACTTTCATTAACATTACATTATTTTAAAGGATAAAAAAGAAGATTCATGCATTTGTTTCTTTCCCAGTAAAAATTGCTTAATTTTGCTGCAAAGGCTTAAAACACAATCTTGGCATTTCCATTTAACATTCTGGCAACTGCTGTTTCTGAGAATGTTACTTCAGCTCTCCAAGAATTTGGCAAACCTTGCCACATGTCTTTCCCTTATGCCAGGCATTTGGTATTATTAAATGTCTTGATGTTTTGAGGCTCAATTTCACTCCTTCTCGCTTTGATTTCGTAGCCTCATTTTCCACATTATTCCAGCGCAGGCCTTTTACTTAGGGGCATGTCCCCCACTGACTCTAGCCTTTTATTTATGGTATCCAGGGGCTATTTCACTCCACATAAATATGGTGCTACCAAAGCATCTGCTTTTCAGAACTCAAGAGCAGACCCTTATCAACGTGTCCACTACCCATGAGTACATCGAGAATCTTCGGAAACACCTTCAGCAAATTTAGAAAAGTCGGCAGAAGTAATGAATACCTACTATGACTTCAAAACTCCATCCCGCTCCCTCCGTTCAGCTGATCTCTTCTTGCTTACTGTTCTCCCTCCCCTTATACTTCTTCTCATTTCTGCTTCTTTCAACTCCTTGCCCCCCTATAATGGAACTCTCTACCCCTCTCTATCTGCTCCATTACCTCCTACTTCTCCTTCCGTGCCTCCTTAAAATCTCTTCTCCTTTCCCGACCTGATTTTCTTCTTCACTTCCCTTTCACTTCTCCCTCACCCCCTCTCACACTACCCTTGCTCATTTGAAATTCCATCTTATTCCATCTCCTCCCTCATCTCCCCCTCTCTCCTACACCCGCCTTCATTGTTCTTTAACTTAGGAAAACTTTTCTACTTACTGTTTTTTAAAGGCTTGTCTCATGATTGCAAATATGCTTCTGTTTTATATATGCTATGTATTCTTGTTGTTATATTGTAAAGCGCTTTGGCGTAAAGCGCTATATAAACTTGATAAATACAAATAAATACAAACATTTATAGGGAAACGCCTATTTCGGTTTTGCATAAATTAACACTGGTTTCTAATGTAACTATGGCCTATTTATGTGAAGAATACCAAGAGTATCTATTTCTGTTTATAAAATGTTTATAAAGTGTATAAAGAAAGATTAGATTGTGAACTACAGGCCTTTTTGCAGTATTGAAAGTTACATGTACACAGTGGGTAAATGTAATATGCTAGCCTTTCAGCATTGCGAACTGCAACTTTTTTTCTCTCTGAGCTGAAACTTCGACTCCCAAGATCTTTGGGGCTGGGTTTATCAAGGAAACAGGCTTGGAGCTTCAGTTAAAAATACAAGAAATGTTGTAAGAGAGATTGGAACTACCCCCTTAAGCAGTCCCATTAAAATGTGGGGAGGGGGAAGCTGTGTAGATCCTTAGGGCATTGAATTTAAGTTACATAAATTAATTCTCATATAGAAAATTAAGGGATGAGTGTTGTTAGAGACTGAAACTAACAAAGTTCATGCCCAGTGTGTTATAGCCGCTATAGACAATAAAATACTTTTGTGACTCTACCTTTCTGAAACCCCTGTCTTCTGTACCAAAGGGAGGTGTCCATAATCCCAAAATAAGTAACCCCAAAATGCTGCTATTCAAGCGAAGGTAAAGGGGGCAAACAAAATTTCCAATTTATTCCCTTGCATTCCAAACCAGCATTACATCTCAATCGTATATGTGTTGCAAAACGAAATTCCCCATGTATTTCCTTGCATCCCAAACCAGAATAACCAACCATTGCTTCTCATTTGAATATGTGTTGAAAAATGATTTCCCCATTTGAAGCGGGGGTCCATACTAGGGGTGTACCGAAATTTGGCTTCGAGTAAGTATACTGCTCCCGCTGAATACCTAATGGAACCCTTACTCGAAGCCAAAGTTATACCCCTAGTTTTAACTTTAGTCCGTATCTCTCAGGATCTATGGGTTGACTATTAGTAACTATGCAAGCTTATCCCTCTGACTCCTCTCCTGGTGTTTCTGAGGAATCATCAGAGGGCGAGATCTTCTTCTGTCCCCTCCGAGGTGCTGTCGTCTTCATTTCCTTCTTCTGGAAGAAGTAAGGGCGGGCTCCCCCAAAGCCACTTTGCCTAATATGCTAATTTCCCAGCAGTGGGAGACCCGGGGGGCAACCCCAATCCAGGGAAAAGCCGGCAGGCAGAAAAACCCTGGAATCCTTTGCAGGTGCAGGTAGGTTCAGTTGGTGGACAAGGTGGCCAATGAGGCCGTTGTTCCAAATGTTTGGTGATGGGTGAGTGGAATAATCGAGTAGATAAAAAGCCTCCCCTTCCTCAGGCTCAGAATAGGGATAAGGACTACAGAACCCAGAATGCAGCAGCAGGTAAGTGTAATTAAGCGCAGGCAAATAGTCCAAGGGAAGGAGTTTCAACTGTCCTGAGGCTAATAGCTGTAATCAGGTAAGTGGGGAAAAGGAGAGTCCACAGAGACCGAGAGAAACAACAGGACACTGCCAGAGCCGTGAAAGTCTACAGCGGCTGAGCGGTCGGGAGGAGGGCAATGAGGCTGGAAAATGAGCACAGAGCGTGCAAGGCACAAGTGGAAAAAAGAGCAAAGAGGAGTCGGCAGAGAAATGGAACCCAGAACAGCAAGGATTGCCAACCAAAAGCGGGAACTAGCATCTCACCTTGCAGAAGAGCAGGGTTGCAACGCACCAAAGCATACCCAAGACTCTGGGATATACATGGTGGCAGCCATGTTGGTGAGTGACTAGACCGCTAACACACGTTCCAATAGTTATGTGTCGGACCGTAATGGTGTCCTCCAGCGATCCCAGTTACTCCAGGACCGATTCATGACAGGCCCTCATTACGACCCTGGCGGATTTTTTCCGCCATCGACGGACTTTTCCGCCATGGCGTAAAGTCCGTTTACGCCATGGCGGATGGCGGACTTACCGCCCCATTCCGAGGTTGGCGGGGCGGTAAGTCCCCATTGACCCATTTACCCTTCCCCATCCCCATTTCGGCCCCATAGGGCTCAATGGGAGTGGGGAAGGCGTTAATTACGCCACCGTACATTACGGTGGCGTAATTAACACCAAGGTCCCATAGCGCCATGGATTTTTACGCCCGCAAAAAGCGGGCGTAAAAGTGACCATGGCGCTTTGGGAACTCGTAGTTGGCGGTAAGGGGTCGGCGCAGCTAACGCTGGCGTAAACCCCTTACCGCCAGGGTCCTAATGAGGGCCAGTATCTGATTAACATAGAGCAGCACTTCCTTCATCACTGAAAACGTACATGTATGCAGATCTCCTGCATTTTGACATTTCGGCAGAGATAGGTGACAATTGCAGTTGTTCACTTATTAGCCCGTGTCCACGTTTCCAAGCCCTGTATTATGGGGTAAATTTATCAACGGGTGTATGGTGAGTGCCATTCGGTGCATTATAGAGCAGCCCAAAAAGGTATGATAAAGCCACGCTTTTGTCCCACGGAACGGGCGCTGCAAGTCGATTTCACTATCTGTCTCTCACTGAAGCACTCTCTCGCTCTCCATCTCTTTCCATGTTATGTTTCCGCCCAGTCGCGCTTTTGACTAAGATCGTAACACCTGCCCCAATACATGGCAGAATGGATCGGCGACTATTGGCATGCAGTGGACACGAGTGAGGAAATGCAGGAATTGCTTGGGCTACTGCCTACTGCTCCCTCCAACACGCACCTGCAGGCATTCTGGTGTGATCTCTGCCGTGCACACAGAGGAGCGGTGGAGATCTGGCACAGCTGGGGGGCAGGGAATTCATGGGTACGGCTGAGTTAAGGTAGTCTAGCCTAGCAACTGCAACAAGTACAATTACTTCACAGCTGCAGCCTTGGTTAATTAACAGGAATGCACTGGAGTTAACTTACCAGGGCCGTCACTATCAGCTTTCTTCTCTCCTCTTCAATCACTGCTGCAGCGCCAAGTCCGACCCCCGCTGCTAAGTTTCATTAGCAGCCAGGTTAATTGAAGGGAAGATAAGAAAGCTGACAGTGACGGCTGGGGGAAGTTAACTACTCCAGTTGATTTATGTTCTAGTTTAGAACATGAATGAGGCCTTGCCCTCACAGGATGCAGCAGGAGGAAGCAGCACACTGATCGCAGTGCATCAGTGTTCACCTCTTTATTCACACTCTTTTAAGTAATGGTCCATTTAAGAACCTTTGTTGAGGACAAGGGCTTGAAAATGCACATTTGATACTGAATGCACATACAGGAAAACTAGTTGCCATAAAATATGTTGACTAGAAAGAGACGTGCACTATGTCAATAGTTTATATGTCCGCATTTGGTGTGCTAAATGCATTCGTTTTTTGGGGAACAACTTCACTTTTCACTGGCATCATACAAAGCATGCCTTTGTTACCTTTTAATGAACCCAGAAAAAAAGTAATTACATTTCTTTTCTTCAGAAAACCAATATTTTTTAATAGAACATTTCACAATCTTTAAAATACATAAGACACAGCGTCAGAAACAGACACATGGCTGGACAAGCTTAGTTACAGCTATGATCTATTAATAAGCACTATGCATGGCCTTCACTGACATCCTGTTAAAACAAGCATTGGCAAAGCCAACAGTTTTGCTTTGTTATGCATATCTTAATACATTTCCAGTAGTAATCTACTATTCGGTAACTATTCGGATCGGCTGAATACTTGGTTAAATTATTCAGTATTCGTCCGAATAGTAAATTTACTATTAGGTACACCCCTAGACCATATCGATGAATACACCATAATGCTAGGTCAAGGTCAAACTGGGTTGGCATGCTACACGCTACAAAATATCCTAGCAGACGAAGTAATGGCTCTGCTGGCTTCAGACTCCATGATTGGGAAGATATGCTCTAGCCACAGGTGGGTAACCCCAGTAAGGTGGGCCGGAATACCTGTGCCCAAAGAGACTGAAACATGTATCCAAAGGCATTGATTTGGTTTGGCACTCTGAACAGAGAGATACAGCAGAACTCTGCATTTACCTGACCTTCCTGAACAAATCATCATTGGGACTGACCTTTCTGACTTTGACTGGTTGTTCCAGGCGACCCAGAACCAGGTGTGATACCGTTATGCCGGGTTGGGTGGGAAACTCGGTCCCAGATCTGGAGTGGTCTAAAGATACTAGAGCAGTGGTCTTCAAACTTTTTATGCCAAGGCCCCCCTGAGCAAACAATAAATTGTTTGGGACCCCCCTGACCCGCCCCTCTGTGTTGGTGTTATTTTTTTATAGAGATAGCTGCAAAATGTGTGATGTCCATACACAAGCACACTGGATTGTTTTGTATATGAGACTTTGATGAGCATGTCAATCAAAGAAGTTGCTTCACATTGTAAATCCACTTGGCCAGTGGTCTTCAAAAATGTTTGGCCTGGGCCCCCCTGAGCAAAATTTGGGCAGACTGGGTACCCCAAAAAATGCCAAATGTCCAGTATGTATTGTGAACTGTCACTGCACCCTACTCCCAGTATAGTCCCTGGGCTCCCTCACCTGCTCCCATCACAGTGTCTGGGCTCCCTCATCCCACTCCTACCCAGTCCATGAGCTCTCCCCACACCACCACACACACTAGGCTCTCCCCACCCTGCTCCCACCACTATCCCATGGTTCCCTCCCACCCTGCTCCCACCACAGTACCTGGGCTCCCCCATCACATTCCCAACACAGACCGAGAGCCAGTGGCAGCTCGTGAATTTTTTAAGTGGAGGGGCATAACTATTTCCCCCAAAAATGCCATAGCGACCGAGCGCAGTGAGAGAGTCCAAACCAATCAAGGGGAGTTTGGGGGTTTCCCCTGTTAATTTTTTAATACAATAATGGGTTCAAATTTTGCATTGTAGAGCATTCTTTAAAAACAAAAATGGGTAAATATCCAAACAGTTTGCAATTGCTGCTAGGGGCAGGGCGCAGGGGGCAGGCAGGACATGTTTTACTGGACATCTATGACAGATGTCCAGCAAAAATATACCATCCCTGTCCACTAGGCCCCACTAGGCCTAAACAATCAACATGGTTATGTGTGTATGCAAGGCGCTGGGGTGCCAAGGAGGAAAGCATGGTATTTCTGACTGGACATCTGTGATAGAAATCCAGTAAAAATATACCATCCATGCCCCCTGCACTCCACTGCACCTCAGAAGGAGAGCTGATTTTGGCAGGTGGGTAGGGGAATTGTGCAACAAAGGCATTTAGGCATTTTTAAAATGCCTTTGTTGTACAACCCTCCTTCCCCCCTCTATCCACCACTTGCTAAAATCAGCTCAATGGACCAAAACAAACTAACACACACACACACACATTCATACAGCAATCACTCGATCATTCACACAAACATCCATCACCATACACTCACATAATAACACAAGAATTCACGCATCCATACACAGGTTTCAATAAAATAAATCACCATAAACATACCTTCTGCATTGGCCTGCATATGGATGCTGAAACGCCCTGTTCCAGGGTGCTCTGTCTGTATGTGTGAGGAGGCACAGGAGCTCCCCCTTGCACATACAGACATGCAGTGCCCCAGCCAGCATTTCCAATGAGCTATGCAATGCTCGCAAAGCAAAATTCCCCAGCCTTGCATGGCTCAGTGAGCATGTGTGGCTGGACTGAACCGGGTTTCCCTTTGACAGTCAGCCAGCCCAGGAATACTCCCTCAGTTGGAAAAAACAGCTGAGGGACTGCTCATTGTTTCACTGGGCTGGCTCCTTAGCTCCTCTTTAATGGGTGAGGGGGCCGCTTGGTGGGCACACCCTCGCCATTATGGATGAGCCGCGAGGCTCGGACAGGCCTATAGGGCAATGCCTGTACCAAAAATACAAAATGCTAGTGTGGGCCAGTCAATATGGCCCAACCTTTTGGCCAATGTGGGCCAGTTTGATGAGTTACTTATCCAGTTAGTAATTTTGACCATTGTTGCTGAATAAATATTCTATAAATACCATAATGTACTTAAAAGCACCCCCTTGGGTACTATTCAAACAGTCTGTTAATGAATAACCATTTACAACTGCGGGCCACTTTTTCATTGGTGCCTGAGACAGTGTCATGCTTCAACCCGACCATGTGAGCTGCCCCTGCCAATTTCTTCCAATCTAAAAAAAATATATATATATATATACTTTTTTTTCTTTTTTTTAACATTTCATGCTGGGCTCTCGTAGCCCCCCAGGGATGCAGCCATGCCCCACAGTTTGAATACCACTGGTCTAGAGAAAGCACCCTGCTCCTTGACAGAAAGCCAGACTAAAAGAAGTGTTAGCTTGACAAACCCTAGTTATAGAGGTAACATCTAAGGGGTTGTTGAACACAATAGTTTTTCTCCCCTATGGGTTTGCAGGAACACTAAAGTGACACCCCAAGAAATGCTCAGCCAACCAATGGCCACACCTCAGACCAGAGGAGAACATAGATATGGGTATGCAACCCCAACTTGCTCCTTCTGTTTCACAGGAACATGAAAAGAAGGAAGCAAGTGACTGATATTCTCCTTACTATCCGTTACCATGAGGCTAAGCAGAGTAAAGAACAAGGACCACCCAGGATTCCCTTTAGAAAGGTATTTTCCTATGGGAACTTGAAAGAAACATGGTCACAACCATTGGCAATCAAAGACAAATGGAGAAATGCAATCAGCACTGAAGATCGGGTGTCGGGGGAAACAAGTGACTGGATAACTGCAGCTCACACTGAGCAGATCCATGAAGGCTGTAAGGTTACAAAGTCATGCTTCACTAATATAGGTGCGCCTCCCATAGAATGCGAGAGCAAAGAGATACATGCCCAGCTTTCTCTCCAGATCTATACACTCCTGGTGGCAATGGAGAGAGATGCTACCCCTGCTTACAGAGAGGGGTTCTATCTGATGAACCACACTCTTGAGGAGAGAGAGAGCAGGACCAAATCTAACCCGGAGGCTTCCAGAAGAAGGGAGGGGAGCCCAGACCAGCCCAAATCCCTCCTTAGAGCTAACATTGCAGCAGGACTTCCTGTCACCTCAGACCAGCCCCCATTTCAACCACATGATCCTTCACCTAGGACCCAATTACAATTAAACACTGACTACAGTATGCGGGTGTCCTCAATACCAGGGAAGCCACACTAAAGTGGAAGAGAGACACTGCTATATGCAGCCAGTGCAGTCCGGTGGATTGTGGTGTTAATGCAGGAGGTGGAGGAAGGAATTTGGTGCAGAGTGTTGAGAAAGGGGAGTGCTAGAGGGGAGCAGGAGGAGAGCGCTTGATGTTGGAGGGAAATTATGGCAGAGATTGAAGCAGAAGATAAGTGTCAGCAGGAGGGGGAGAGTTGTTGGAGAGTAGAGGAGGTTGCAGCAGGAGAAAAGTACTATTAATGAGAGGAGAGTTGTTATGGAGTGTTATGGGGTTGGAGAAGGATATGGGTACCATCAAAGGAATATAAAGTGGAGTGGAAGAGGTTGAGAAAGAGAATTATCAGCAGGGGGAGGGATTTTGGTGAAGAAAGGAGAAGGCAAGCCGGCATATAAGAAATGAAAGTCAGGGAGATGCTGACAGATATATATGTAATGTAATTTGATGCAAGTGGTCTTGCATAGGGTCTCCAGTTTTTTCCATGACAGTAATTACTTTACAGTTGGTGTAGTTGTGGGTTAAGGGGTAGCACGGGTATGAGGAGGGATTTGGGGTATGGTTAGTAGTGCAGGAAGGGGAAGAGATGGCATGGGGGAGACCCCACCACATTTAAAGAAAAGAAATGTGAAGTGAAATTCTGAAGTAATTACTTCAAGGTAAATTACTTGTATGTAATGACTGTTGTGGAAATTACATGAACTCTTGTACACTGCACTAATGCCACTATCAGTGGCCTTGTTGCATGTTCCACCATAAGAAAAAAGGTGGGTGTGGTTCATTAGTGGGGCAGTGGAAGAGGCAGGAGGTAGGAGAAAGAACAACACCCCCTGGAGTAAGGGATGGCCCTCAGGTAGAAGAAGGCGGTGAGGAAGTTGAGAGCACGTTAACATTCACAACAACTGAGAGTGGGTAGATAGGAGAGCTGAACACCTGCACCTGCTGTTTTTTTCTACCAAATCACATTTCACCGAATTTGTTTTTACTGTTTTTGCCATTTATGTTTTCCCTTCCACCCGTTCTATATATCAAACCCAAACCCACCATCTATCATTTTACAGTAAAATATGCATTAAAAGATTTTTTAACATGTAATTTGGTAAAATGGTAATTCAACACAAGTGGGCAATACCAATACAAGCTAGTGAAGGAGATACAGGTGTATGATCTGAGCGGGTGGGAAGAGAACAGGTACTACTTGACAGGAATACTAATGAGGTTCCATCTGGAAAATCTGGTCAAGGACAGAAATACAATCACATTCAGTAGGGTTGGGGGTGGGCAGGGTGGATATTCTAGGGGAGGGCTGGAAAGGGTGAGAGGGTCAGTGCAGTGCACTGATGCTCAGATAAGGACTTCCCAGAATCCTCCTTTGAGACCTCGACAACCAGAGTCCAAACAGAATAGGTGCCTTTGCCTTTATCTCCTGGAGGTGTTCCACACTTCCTCTCCCAGTTTAAGAGGTGTTGACCACAAAAGCAGAGACCAACATATGCTACTTACAAGCGTTCAAGAACCCCGTGAATTCCACAACCCAAAGACAAACACAAGAGTAATCATCCAGACTTCTACACAAGACCAGGGCAAGGACAATCCCTGGAACATTTTGAAATGTTTTCAAAAAGACTCTGTACTGAAAAATACTTGCATCAGTTTTTCCTTTTCTGATCCACCCTTTCACATCATCCCCTTGTTTAAATGACTCAGCGAGAGGCCCCAAGCTGCATCAAGCAATTTTAATGTTCCTTTCTGTTCAGATCCCACCTATACTTAGTTATTGCCGCTCTACTAGCCTTCTAGAATTATTTTACTAATTGCAGCCGACATAAACAACACCGTTTTCTCCATTATACTTATCTTGTTTCCCACATGGTGCACCTTGTGACAACATGTTTAGAGGTGGGGAGGAATGTTACATTTACAACCCCTTACACACCAAACCTGATGGTGTTTCTTGGAGCTCCTATCTTTCCAGAAACTACCCATTATTGGTGCGCAAAGTTAGGGTAATTTCAAAGGAATTAATCTCGTATACCATTGTGAGTTGAACACAGGGGGCTCCGCAACTGGTGGAGTCTTCTTCCTTATCAGAATTGGTGGTGTATGCTCGTTGTTAGTTCTGGTTAATTTCGATAACGATAATTCTTTTTCGGTTCTAATCCACAGATGCTGCTGTGTTACAACCTCTCCATTAGGGTTGCTGCCAATTTCTTAGCTTAGCAAATATTTAGAGGAAGGATTTTTAATTCAATGTATTCAATGTGAGATTTCCACCAGGTTGGCGCTATGTCTCACAAACACTGTATGCATTCCCTTCTATCTTTCCAACCCACTAACAGGAGTGCCCTCTAAGATACAGGCCTTGTTATCAGTGCCTCACATTTATTTAAATGGGAGTGGTGTCCTGTACAAAATCACACAACAAATTACAGCTTTGAACAGTGCACCAATGTTTAGAATTTAGCTCTGAAGCTACTGCTGATATCCATGGAAAGATTGAGGTAACCCCAGCATCTCCACTGAAGGTGCACAGAGAGTGCACATGTCATAGTGGACAAGGTGGATTTTGAGTATGCAGAAAACACTGTTTAATATTTTAACCCATCCATCTCTCCACCAGCCCAATGTGCCTCAAACACTGTGATCAAACAGAAGAACAAGTTACTTACCCCTGGTAACGTTCTTTCGATTGGATGTTCTTCCAACGTATTCCTCATTTTATGATATTAAATCTCGCCAGCTTTGCTGTGTAGAGGAGAAGCCAAGTACCCCCACTCCAACTGCCCCGCCTACATTACCTGAAAAGTTTGAACCAAAGTATGTGACATATACTGAACAGTTAAAACAGCAAAGCGAAGAGCTTGGACTCTGTGCAGTACCCATAAGAATACCTATACCTAAGAGTATATGGGTGGTAAAGTACCCATTGGGGAAACCATACCTGCATACAAGACAATATGATGGCAATTTGAACGAGATCCCTGAAGAAGCAGAGAAACTAAATGGCAAGGATGAATGGTGGCGTCACACAAAATCGAATCAACACCCATAGAAGAGATAAACAGACCAGAGGATGCAGACGATTCGTAACCATCAAGAAGTGCCAAGTATAAGTGACATCTTGGGATCAAGGTGAAGAAATCTATGCCACAGACCTGATGAAGATACTTAGTTTCAATGTGTACAGATGTAATGAAATGCAAGCAGCAAAGCAATCATGAAGCTAGCCACATGCTTTTGAATAGTTAGACCGCGTCAATCGCCAACATATACTTATATAGATTCAGTAAAAAAACTTTGTTAAAGGGACGTAATGGTTAAGTTGCGTTACTAAAAACCTATGCAATTCAGTAAAAAAACTCTGTTAAAGGGATGCTATTGTTCCAAGTAAAACCGAAAAACCCTTGAAATTCGCCAGATATGGTACGCTTAGCAACCATAACTCGCGCCACCACCGTGCACTGCTAAAACTAACAACCAGGAAATCAAAGGTTTTTCGGTTTTACTTAGAACCATAACGTCCCTTTAACAAAGTTTTTTTACCTACTTGTAGGTTTTTAGTAGTGCAACTTAACCATAACATCTCTTTAAGAAAGTTTTTTTACTGAATATACATTTTCATAGTGTAAATTTGATAGATGTGTACTAGGGTTCCCTTACTTTATATCCAAATAACTTAGAACATACCAAACACCCCGCCAATGATTTTGATGTCCGCGGACGGTCACAGAGGACATCAACAATACCCAAACACGCAGGGGGTATCTGAAATTGTTCTATCATACCATATAAACACAACGCAAGTTGAAAAAGCAGCACATATACACATTATGTATATTAATACCTACATATATAAAACATCAACCAGCCATTGAAATATGATATGTAATAAAATGGATTATACCATAACAAAAAAGACATACCTCCAACATAATTATGTCCAACATAATTACCTCACAGAAACTGCAGAGCTAGAATCAACAGCAGACCAACACAAGACAACGAATACAACTTACCAGAAACTAGTAAGTAAACTTCATTTTTTGTATGGATAGCTCTACTTTGTGTGTGAGGAACAGTATAATTAATATATTTTTGTTTTTCACAAAGTAATGTGCAGTACTTTGGAGTGGCTGGAAGAACATTTTCCACATGGGGAAATGTCTGAAGACAGTGATAATAATGGTAGACACTTGTCTATACAAGGAAATTAATAATCATTACCTAATGTGTACTTAATATATGTATGTTTATTTTTTACAGACCATACAAACATTGAAAATATGACTCTAAAAGACACAATGGAAAAGACTCTCGAACGCTTTGAACAGAAAGTAGACATGCTAAAGGAAAATTTCAATAGTTTGAAACAGTTGGTAGAGGACCACATCAAAGAAAAAATTAAATACCATTGTCCCACCTTTAATTGTGCCCCCTCTCCATGTCCCAGTGAACTATCCCCAAACCGTGAACATCAAAATAGACGTTTTGATGAGATGTCCATCCCTTCATCCCCTCCTATCCATCCTCTCCAAACTAAAGCCCCTGTTTTTGTATCAGTTTCTGCATTTTTAAAAAGCAGGTAAAATGTCTGCAGACAGCGCGCCTAACTGGCCTGTCCATAATTAACCAAATGTAGATGTCCTAAGGACACTACACCTCTCCGTACCATTCGCAACCAAGATGTAACTGTTCTTAGAACACACCAGCTGTTCGGGATGTCCGTAAATCAACAAAATGGAAGTGTCCTAAGGACACTATACCTCTCCACACCGTTCGCAACCAAGATAAAACTGTTCTTAGAACACACCAGGTGTCCGGGTTCTCCGTAAATGAATAAAATGGAAGTGTCCTAAGGACACGCTACCTGTCCGTACAGTTCACAACCAAGATGGAACTGTCCGTAGAATAGGCGTGGTGTGCGGGATGTACGTAGTCAAACAAAATGGAGGTGTCCTAAGGTCACCATACCTGGCCGTACAGTCTGCAGAACATCTACGCACATGCGCACCATACCCGTAAATCCTGTGAACATCGCGCCTGTCCGTAACTGTCCGTCTCACTTGTGTCGCACTTTTAATTAGTTTCAAGACCCGAACACTGTCTATAGAACACCCGCGCGCATGCGCACAACCCCTCCTGCGCATTTGCTGGCCTATGGACACCGGTTCCCTTTGCGGACGTGTTACCGACGTCATCATGTGACCGCACCCATGCTGAGCGTGTGTCCTAATTTGCGGACTCTGTCCGGATGCCCAACATTTTAAAAGAACTTATTCATACAATCCAAAATATTTTACTGTAAAATAAAACACCATTTCACTTGTCCCAGACAAGGGCCCTGGCTTTCCACATATTTTTTGTAATTTTTTGAACGTTTTTGAGTGTTCAATATGGTCGCGAGGCACACCCCTCCACCCCTATAAAAGGCCACACCCCCGAGCTGATCTTCATTATACTTCTGGCTATTGCAGATTGACTTTTGCTGCCTTTAATGCTCTAGCTTAGATTACCTCATCAACCCTAATGACATCCATGGCTGCTGTTACTACATCAGCCTCAGCACCACCCCCAAACCCTCCACCACCACCACCTCCCCAAGGGCCTGCAGAGGGTACATATGTGAGGCTGTAGAGAACGAGGATGAAGAGAATGAGGTGGAGACACTCCCTACTACCAGCACTCGCCGGGAGTCTTGGGTGTGACGGTTGTTTACCATTTATGATAACGTACCAAAAGGACGTGCGGACATGTGCGGACCAAAAGCAAGTGCAAATTGGTGCTGAGTCATGGGAGACGTGGTTCGTATAGCTTGTGTACGACATCCATGAAGCGACACCTAACTTCATTGCACGGTGCGGACATTTGCAAGGTTGTACCTTGTGAAGAACGTAGTAGGTTGAGTTCCACCACAGCATCCTCTGTTTCCGATCCTCTCACCACAAGAGACACTCCTGTGGAAGAGCGCATCCCTCCAGCTGCTTCAGAGGCCATTTGCGATGCTGTTGAACCTTACCTTTCAAGGGTCACAATAATGTGTATGTACTGCGATGTAATACTCTGCAGGGGGGAGAGTCTTCGAAGTACTTTCTCTCGATCGCGGACCACCAGAATACCTGCTACCTACCTAAATAAGGGCCACCCTACATCTTCCTCTCTCCACCTGCCTTTTCTTATCCCTGTGGTTGGTGTCCCTTCCTTACCCTCCTTTCCCCTCCTCTCCTAGTGTGTTGTCTGTAAAAAAAGCCAAACAAAAATATAAAAGAACAAAAGTCCACAAAAAAAAGGCTCTTTTCAGAGCCGCCTTTCTCAGTTCAAAAATAGAGCTACCAAATAAACAGTGCAGGCCCCTACGCATTTTTTTAAAAGTCTGCAGACAGTCCTAGAACAGATAACATTTTGTGGTGCTGCCCTAGCAAAACCAATGCACTTTTCTCTGGGAGTAAGTGGTGGCTCTGAAAGAGCCTTTTGGTGGTGTTTTGTGTGTTTGAAAAACCTGGATTCGTCAACATCTAATTCAAACTAGATGACTATATTTCCAAGAAAGGTTTCAATGCATTTTGTAAATTTCTAAGAAAAATCTGATTGCCAGAATATGTAAGATGGACTCCATCTCTGCGAAAAATGAATGTGCTACGAAGCGTAATATTTTCATTGTGGAAAGAGGACATGCCAACATCTCTTAGAAAGGCAAAAACAGCCTTATTGACATTGCGCCTCGCTTTCTCAATTTGTGGACCAAATGAAGAAGAATGCAGCCACATTTGTTTTTCCGCAATACGAGAAAAAATTACTTGGGAATTTGGAAACATGTCCATGACCTTCTCAAGTCCTTCTTTCATTGCAAATTGCAAAGAAATTCCAGACACATGTCCTAAACAGTTCCCTCCACAATGAATTATAAATATGTCAGGATGACGCTCTGCCTGTAAAGTAGCACAGAGAGATACCAAGTCCAGCCACTTCATTCCACGCACTCCAGGCCAGTACACTTCCACATGAGGGAATCCAAGATCTGCAGATACACAACAACGTTCTGCATGCACCTCCAACCAATGTATCCATGAGTCTCCCAAAATCCAGATAATCTGTTTTCGAGAACACACAGCCATAGCTATCTGTTCTTCTCTCAGGAAAAAGATGTCCTCCCTAAATCTCTCCGTACACAACACACCCACTAAACTTTACTGACCAATCCCTAGCTCCGCTCATTCTCATTTGCATGCCTCTCCACCCCAGAATCCCTGATGTAATATGTGCTGTCCGCAGACTACCGCCCTGGCCACGGACATGTAGAAGATCTGAGCTTGGCGATGTACATTTAAATAGTGTTCCCCATTTCCCCTTTGGGTGGGCTCTGAAAAGAGCCATTTTTTTTGTTTTTTTTGCAGATGCCTGACAGACACCTGTTATTTTGCATTTTTGGGGTTTTTTTCTTGTTATTTTACAACTAAAATCTTCACATAACCTGTTCCAAAGTAACCCTTACATTCCAAAAGAACATGCCTCGATTGATTGCACACCTAGAAATGTTTTGCTGAGGACAAAAAACAGAACTGTTGTCCCATATTGCTCTAGGTAGTAATCCAGAAAAAATTACTTTCGCATGGAAGGATGTTGATTACTGCTTTAAACAACTGTTCCAAATCTGCCAACAAAGTAGGGGAACTCACATAGCCCAAATGGAAAGCACCATATTGCGAAACTACCACATGGGGACTGTTCGTCCCATGCATATCTCCACAAACTTGGAGAATTGCCTCTACATTGCAGTCAGTCACAGCGCTCCACACCACTTCCACTCCTCTAACATTGAAATTGTTTGCCACATGCCTACAATGAGAATACTGCTTTAACCATGGACAAACATATCGCCGAGCACCAACACCCTGACTTTCTCCACCTCTGCCATCTTCACTTCACACACTCTCTTTCTACACAAATCAACAACGTCAACATCTGATTGGCTGATCCCTACAGTCCCCTTTCCATGCTGGATTCGCTAGAAAACCCTGTATGTGGCACGCTCTACCCATGGACAGGCGTGGTGTCCGCGTGGCAGGTAACTCTTAGCCAGCCCTTGTACACTTTCCACATCACTCTGAATTCCATTCCCTCATTGGATACAGCTAAGCAGTCACACAACCATCCACCAATCACATCCAAGACCTCTACATCTAACTCCATCATCAGAGTTCCGCACTTCAAATGTACTGTTGATCACTCTGAACACAAGTCTCTTATCATCAGAAAACACCTACTACAAAAACTACTGTACAAGTCTCGAGGATTTCTACTTACACCTCCATGCATATCCACATGCATGATTACAAAGTACAGGTATGCATATTTTATTCAGAGTAATTGTACAACTCTTATGATTCTATATAAACAGAGTAATGCCACTAAATCTGCATAGCCAATACATACATGCCAACGCTTCCGATTTAAGCTCAAGACTCCCGAATTTTTCATTGAAAAATCGCACTATTTTTTACTGTCTCCTGCATAACCTATACATGCATGCCAACCCCTCCCGATTTACGCGCGAGACTCGATTTTTCATTGAAATATGTCACCATTTTTTACTGTCTCCCGCCTAAATTAATGCTAATCCCAATGCAATCGTATGAGAAAAATAAATGTTCCCGATTGCTGTGGTGAAATCTCCATCTCAGGTACTCCCATTTGTTTGCATGTCTAGAACTATCACTTCCAAACCTCTCTGCTATCTACAACACAGCTGTAAAAAAACAAGAGAATTTCATGAACTTAAAATGAACTTAAAATTCTACTCATTTGCGAAGCATGTTGAACTAACATACTGTAAATAACATATAAAGGCTGCACATAGTCAAATGAAATGCATGCATACACTATGTTCAGATATCAAACAAGAATACTATCACAAAAACATAAAAATAAACGTGTACATTAACATCACTGCTATAAACACACAAAATGACTAACTTCTTCCTTTTACAATTGCAGTGAAGACCACTCTCCTGAAAATTAGCAGCATCGAAACTACAAACAACATATCCGAAGAAACCTGCTCAATCCACAAAAAAAGTAAGTACAATACTACCTTTTATATTCTTAATGTTCCTCAAAGACACTGTGTGGTTGATTCATGTAATTTGCACACCAACAAAAAAACATTGATTTCTGAACCATTCTGCCCACAAATCCCCATTTATTAAATAGAGATTAGCAGGCAGAACGGCACACAAATCCCGTTTCTTTTGGAACACAAATAACATACTCAACCCTTAGAAAGTACTACAAAACAAAGAACTGTTTTAATTTGATATCATTACGTTTACTATTAATGCTTCTCCTCACCACTAGATCACTTTCTACTCTCATCTGAACTGCTGTGTAGTAACAGAAGAATAGCCTTCCCAACTCATTGTAACTGTCCAATACACATTCACACACCACCACATACATCTTTCCATCAAACTCATATACGCATGCACACAGCACACATACATTGCAAAACAGACCAACCCATACCTTCTTTTTTTTCAACAGAGCCCAAAGAATGCCTACCAAAAAGCAAGTCCGTAGAAAGCAACGCAGAAATAGAGCAAATGAAAACAAGTGTCCAAAATAAGCATCCATCTCTACCAGAGTTTGTACAAAACATTCAAACAAAACAGCTAATGCAGTCATTTAGTGAAACAAAAGAAGCTTCTAGTACAGAAACTTTGTCTCCTCTATCAAAATGTAAAACGAAACAGAAAATGCTTAACAAGAATTTGGTTACCACTACTGCTAAAACTGCTCCTATAAATCTTCATATACTAGCACGTAACCATACTAAAAAAACGTATTTTAGCAAAAATGTTCCGCCACAGAGTCCTTCAGAATCTTATAAAAAAAGGAGCGAAATCATGCACAACCCTTAAAACCTACCGTAGAAAATTAATCCTAGAAGCTCTCGTAGACAGTGCAATCCTTCTCAAAAGGAAGTTATTTATTTTAATTTTAAACACGATGAAACCACTAACAAAACTAAGTACTAAACTACAAAAAAAACTGACAGGGTAATTCATAGAATTCAGCGCACAAGTGGCACACGCGGCTGGCGCACAGTGTGCGCGTGCGACTTTCTGCGCAAGCCGTGTGTGCTAAAATCCATTTCCGTGCACAGCATATTCATGGATTTTAGCATCCAAAACTAGCCGTGGAGCAGAGTGGTGCAGCGACCCTGCAGCCGCTCCAGTTATGCCCCCAACCCCTCCCCGTGCGCCATGCACAGCGCACAAATCCTGTACATGGCGCACAGGCCCCCAACCACGAAAACGCCAGTTAAACTCCCCGCACACCCCTCCGAATACATGTACACCCCGGCACTGGGAGTTTCCCATGTGATTGGCCCTGTGCGAGCGGGGTACATGTGTTACTGGGGCACGCGTGAACTTTCGAACATGATTGGCCCTGTGCGAGCGGGGTACGTCTGTTACTGGGGTGCACAGGAACTATCACACACGATTGGCCCTGTGTGAGTGGGGTACATGTGTTACTGGGGTGCGCGGGAAGTTTCACACGTGATTGGCCCTGTGCGAGCGGGGTACATGTATTACTGGGGTGCGCAGGAGGTTTCACATGCGTTTGGTCCTGTGCGAGCGGGGTATGTGTATTACTGGGGTGCGTGGGAGGTTTCACACGGAATTGGCCCTGTGCGAGCGGGGTACGTGTATTACTGGGGTGCGTGGGAGGTTTCACACGCGATTGGCCCTGTGCGAGTGGGGTACGTGTATTACTGTGGTGCGCGGGAGGTTTCACACGTGATTTTGCTGTCAGAGCGGGTTACGTGTATCCAGTGTGGTGCGCAGGGAGTCCTACATGTGAATTGGCAGTGTGGGTCCTCCCAGGTGTCCCCTCTACCCCCTCCATGGCCCCTGCAGGCAGCCCACACCACAGGGGACTACCCTGCACCCCTGGCCATGTCCCACAGGCAGCCCGTCCACCATGGCCATGCCCCCCAGCTAGGCCACGTGTCACGTTGCACTAGTGATCACCAACTCATGTCCCCCTGCACCCCCACCCCCATCAGTGAGGGGCACCTGCCGGCAGGCCCCCACTCATGTCCCACACATGTCCCCCAGCACCCCCACCCTCCATCAGTGAGGGGCACCTGCCAGCAGGCCCCCACTCATGTCCCACTCATGTCCCCCAGCACCCCCACCCCCATCAGTGAGAGGCACCTGCCAGCAGGCCCCCACTCATGTCCCCCAGCACCCCCACCCCCCATCAGTGAGGGGCACCTGTCAGCAGGCCCCCACTCATGTCCCACTCATGTCCCCCAGCACCCACACCCCCATCAGTGAGGGGCACCTGCCAGCAGGCCCCCACTCATGTCCCACTCATGTCCCCCAGAACCCCCACCCCCCAGCAGTGAGGGGCACCTGCCAGCAGGCCCCCACTCATGTCCCACTCATGTTCCCCAGAACCCCCACCCCCATCAGTGAGGGGCACCTGCCAGCAGGCCCCCACTCATGTCCCACTCATGTCCCCCACCCCCCCAGCAGTGAGGGGCACCTGCCAGCAGGCCCCCACTCATTTCCCCCCCCAACATGTCAACATGACCCACAATCATGGCCCTTATAGCCACCAAAATCCCACGGCACACCACCCTTGCCCAAATAACCAACCAAGCATAACATACACCCCACATTCAAATGCCCATTACATGAAACAACCCAAATGGAATGTATGTACATCAACACATGTCCGTCACAAACAAACAATGGGTGCCAGTGAATGTGAAAACCCACATCGTGACATGCATGAAACCAATGAGAGAATACCACATATTAAAATACGGGAACAAGTGTATTGAACAAAAAATGTGTTGAAAGAAAATCAAATACCAAACAATGGACATAAGGAAAACAATGCAGAATGTCACATAATGATAAAAAAAGGAAATCATAATCCAAAATATATGAAATCAAAAATGTCTCCAAAGTCTCCTTCCAACAAAGCAAATCCAAACAGAAATGAAAATGTAAAATCCATTGCTCCATGGAAAAATCAAAAAAGAAAATGCTGACAAATCCACACTCAAACTATTTACAAGGATGAAATCCTGGGTCCATGAGCCCATCTGTCCAAATGAAAACTACAAAAATACACTAACTAATGAAGAACTATATACAAAAATGTGGGGTATTGTCCAAGCGCCCCAAAAAAAAAATGTAATTCAAAATGCAACCTAAGACTAACTAATTAAATAACTATTTACAATGGCAGCGGGCTAGTATGACGGCTCACTTTTGGATGTCCCTGGCCAGGGCATCATCTAACTTCCGCTCAATGTCCTGGAGGCGGTCCTCTTCCATGGCCCCGAGGGTTCGCAGGGACGATGACATGTTGGCCTCCAACTCCCTGCGAATTGGCTCGAGGCACTCGGCCCGCCTCAGCGCCCTCCGCATGGAGTTCTCCGCCCTGATCATTGTGAGCCGTGCCTCTTCCGCCCGCTGCCGCTCCACATCTATGGTGTGGTCTAACCGCTGCCACACGGAAGACACTTCCAATCCTGGGTCCTCCTGCCCTCTGGCCGATGCCTGCCCCTCCGATGTTGAAGGCCCCGAGCCATCATTGCTCTCATCATGTTGCTGCTGCTGCTGTGCCTGCGCCCTGGCTCTTGCTGCCTGGACATACTCCTCTGGCTGGGGTGCAGTTGTCATGGTGGCCACCCCTGCTGGACGTCCGACTCCGACTGTGGCAGGGATGTGTCTTCCACCAGCCTGGCCGCTGGGTCAGAGGCAGCTTCACAGGGTACACAGGTGATACATGGGTGGGAAGATGGCATTGAGGACGACTGGTGCGTAGGGGGTTCAGGTGAGGAGGGGGTCGCAAGAAGGTCCAGCACACGGAGGAATCCAGCACTGGTGACCCGTCCCAGTAGGTCAACGCGGTCAAAGAGGCATCCGAGATGACATGCATTGTCTTCATGAAAACACTGCAGGTCACCTCGCATGCCCCATTGACGCAACGCTATCCCAACCAGGACAGGCTCAACACGGTCCCGGATAGCCATGTCCGCAGGGAGAGGAAGGCCAGCTGTTGTGCGCCCTTCCCCTCCCTGAAAACAGGTCTGGACGTAGGCATCCCTGCTGGTGCCGGATGATGCAGTCACAGGATCAGGGACAGGATTACACACAGGCACCTCCGTGGCGGCCTGTGCTGCCTCCTGTCCCTGCCCCTGCACTGCACCACTGGCACCAGTGGAATCCCCACCTCCAGACCCCATGTGTGTCCCTTCCACGGCCTCCTCCTCCTCCTACAAACCCCCCCACCAACCTGGATGATTCCATGCCATCTTCCTCCGTTGGACCCTGTGGGGTCTCAGCTGCCCCTTCTGCTGCCGAGGAGTCCATCTCCAACCTCCGCCTTTTGGACCTACCCTCGGCAGCTGTAGCCTGGGACGCGGCACCAGACTCCTCACTCCCCGAAGAGATGACAATCTGGGAGGGGAGCCGGGCCTTGCATCTCTGGCTGGTGGTGCGATCCCTGCCACTTTGCTCTACAGCACCCTCTCCGCCCTCTTCATCAGTTGACGCTGCAGACAGGGAGAGATAGAACACAGGCGTCAGGGCACTGTGCAATGGACTGATACACACATGACAGTTGTACATGATTAGCAGTGTCAAACTTCAGACATGGCATCACACACCCTGACACACACATGTCATTTCTACTCACACACATGAGCAATTCCACAGCAATATTGCACCAGGCAGCACCATCCATACACATACAACAGCATCAGCATCCGAAGGTGAGCCTGACGTCACATGAAACACAGGAGTACACAACACATGCACACACACAAACACACTTACATGCATGTGTGCATGTCCACCAACTGTCAGAGTGATGAGATCGCCATCCATGTCACATCTGGCATTCAGCTTTCTACATGTCAGTGCCACATGCATCCATGTTGCATCACAGTTGCACACTTGTCAAATACACACACATGCACATGTACACAGTGCAGATACATGCAGCTGGAACAAACATCCATGTGTGACACCACAACCATGCCAACGTACATACACAATAATTCAAACATGTGTGCTCCCACATCTGCATTTGGCCTACATGCTTACCCACACATACACCATCCATGTGTCTCACACATGACAGGACTCACATGTGTCAGCCTCACGCCCCTGTACATACACATCCATACATGGCCCTACAAAAACACATGTGCAACCTGCACACTACTGGCACACAGCGTCCAATCAGTATGCATGTACACTTACCGCTCGACTCCAAACGGGTCTGCCTCTCAAGGACCTGGACGTGGAGCGCTGGGCATATGCGTTCCAGGACCCGGTTCCCGGCGCCCCTTGGCATCCGCTGCCTTCAAGAGGCGCCGGGCCTTGTCGAGGGTCCTGGACCTGAAGTCCTCCCAGCGCTTCTTGACATGTTTGAAGTCGCGGACTGCCACCCCCTCCTCATTGATGGCAGTCACGATGTCCATCCAGATCCTGGTCCGTCCTTCATAGTCGGTGCCAGAACTTCCAAAGAGGGCATCATACTGCCCCAGGACTTGCTCCACCAGGACACCAACTTCCCTGGCACTGAAGCTGGAGGCCCTCTGCCTCTCTGTCTGGGGGTTGCCAGTGGTGCCAGATGGTGGTGTGCACGACATGGCAACCCCAGAGGCAGTCACAGAGGAACAGATCCAAGGCGTGGGAGAGCTACCTGATTACGACGCATTGTCCGGTGAGTGCCCATGCATGTGTGTGTAATCCATGTGTATGTTGTTTGGGTGACGGGTTCTGATTGAGTGCCAGGTGAGGGTGTGTACTCCTGAGTGTTATGGGTCACCCATGTGCTTCCTCCAATACATTCACGTGCCTTTGATTTGGGTATGACAGTATCCCTTCTGCCCATAGTAGCCAATTAGCCCCACATTACTGCTGTTGCTATTGAACTATCATCTTACAATAACATTGTTCTGATTTTTTCTGTGTTCATTCAGGCTGATCGTTTAGATTTTCCCATTTTTCATATGCTTTTTTCATCCCTAATGCCACATATGTGACATGCTTCTGTCATCGTTTACACCCCACATTGTGCCACTTTAGTTACCTGGTTGTGTGAATGATTAGACCATTCAGGGCGAGGGAGTATTGGCTTGCTGAAATTTATTTTTAGGGCCTGTTTGCATGTGGAACATGATAGTTGTTTCCTGTCATGTTGAAGTGACCAACCATTGATGTGTACATCTGCCTACAATCACTGTCTTATTGTATACTGGATGTGTTGCAGTGTGTGACACATGCATATTTTGCAACACTATTCTGCATTAATCTTCACATCATGTCCATGTGACATAGATGTGCGACAGTACTCATTCACTGACATATCGCTGTAGTTGTCTAATTTACCATGGCTATGCTACATGTCATCTGTGTGCTGGCATGTGTAATGTATGTGTATTGACATGCCACTCACAGGCTGATGTGTGATGCCAGTGCTACACAACATGCTGCGAATGTATTGCTTTCCATCTTGGTGTCCTCGTTGTCTGCCTTTTTGACTCCCCTTCAAACTCATTGACAGTGCATGCATGCCAGGGTTATAGTCATGTGGGACATGTGTAAACCATGTAGAGGACCTCTGTCTTGTCAGGCCTATGTGTGTGCTATGGTGCTCATGCCTGTTTCCATTTCTTGTATTTCATATTTTTGCAGGTGACAATGCACTTGATGCTGGTGAGGTTCAGGAGATGGTGCAGGCCCAGGAGGATTCTCAGCCACGACCAGGCACCAGTGGGGGACGTGGTGTAGTGGTGGGTGAAAACACTTTGGTACTGCAGACCAAACTGTTGAGGGGAGTCTCTGGGTTCAGCTCCCCAGACCTCTATTCAGGTGCTGAGCCGGATGATGAGACTTATGTGATGTCGCAGGTCAGTGCTTCTGGCAGGGATTCTGTACTGTCCAACCCACCTGCACCAGGGGTAGAACCCTCTATGGGGATGTCAGTGTTGGTAGGTCCGCCTTTGGCGGTTACGGGTGCAGGGTCACACTCCACAACATCTGATCCTGTTCCTGGGCCAGCAGATCAGAGGGGGAATGCAGTTCTGCAGCCTCAGGCAGTGCTAGCACAGCAAGGTGCAGATCGCCTTGCCCCGAACAGGTGTGGTGCCTGCCGATGCGGTAGCCGTGTGCCATCAGGCAATACTGTATGGGAAAAATCCATGTACAGTATGGCAACACAACAGGCAGCATCAGTAGAAATGATGGCTCAGGCAATGGAGAGGGTGGCCACTTCCATTATGCCCCCTGAAAGGCAGATGGAGCAACAACAGCAGACAACAGACTTCATTTGTTAATCACACAGGGAAGACATGTTGACGTCCAACAGGGACCGACAGACGGCACTGGAGACTCTGTGCTAATCCATATCAGTAGAGTCACAGGGCCACAGGGAAGCCCTGAGGGTAGAACTCCATAACCTTAGGCAGAGTCTGCTTGAACTTGAGGCTTCCTGAAATGTTAGGGCAGAACAGCAGCTGGAGAAGCTCACACGTTCGCTCTCAGCTGAGCTGCAGGAAACACGTGAGGAGATCCGGGCATCCCGCAAAGCCATGCGTGCAGAAGTGCAGGCAACCCGTGAGGTGCTGCATGGGGATCTCCGCACTTTAATCCTCCTGAATCAGACCTTCCAGACCTGCATGTTTGCTGCCATGGAGGACCATACCAGGGCTTTGTGTGGGCTGCCTCCCATAGTGCCAGCACCTCCTGATACAGAAGCAGAGGGTGAAGAGAGTGACAGCAGTTCTCCCACAATGGCATAGCCGTGCAGGCCATGAGCCCATGGAGGTATTTTCTTTTCTGCAACATCCACGCAGGTGGGTGTTGGTGTGCACCCTGTCCTCGAACCTCCTCGGTGGCCTCTCCCCCCTGGCCCCCACATGGACATTTTTGATTTTTTTTTTTACAGTGCATTGCCTTGTGTGGCTCCCGTGGGCATCCACTGTATTCCAGCTGGGCACATGCAGGCTTGTCCTGAGTTTGGGTTAGATGCTTGGGTTCGTGAGACACACACCACTCCTGCTTCCCGTTTCCATGGGCTTGCAAAGGGTGTGACCAAGTGACAGTGACTTACACAGTGACATTGGGCTCCCTTGAGCTGGGTGGGCAGTCTGTAGCCAATAATGTGTGTACATCCCTAGTGGGTATTGTTGTTGTATTGTACACTGCATGGTGTATTGATATGTGCTTGTGCATCCATGTCTTCCTCCTAATTTGCAAGTTCCTTCCTCATGTCTTCACAAGGCCGTCTCCTTTGCAGATGGAGTTCAAGTTGTATGCAGTACACTGACACATTTGCGTGGCAGTAACACTCTACAGTTGGAAGGGGTCGATGTGCTGGCTTATTAAGGTTGTAAGACTACCCCTACTTTGACTTAGTACTGTCATGTTTTTGCAATGTTTCATGGTGTGTTGCTGTATTGTGTTGGTGGTAAGTATTTGTTCTTGTGTGCTATTTGTTATTGATTACTGGGAGCATATTGTCTGTGGGCAGTTTCCATTTGGGACTGTGCACTTTGTGACACTTGTGTCAGGTCTTGTGCATTGCTTTGTTTGCTTTCACAGTGCATGACATGCCATGGTGTGTTGGGTGGCGGAGCTGGGGAGGGGTTGGGTGACATGGCGCTATTTTCATGTTGTATTTTGCAAAGGGGTAGTCATTCATGCAACATAAATGTGTGTTTTTTTGTGACACAGCATTGGTTGTCTTTCGGCAGGTAGGGATGCACACAATGTAACAATTCCAGGTGACCAATCTCAGGCTGGTATGGTTGTGACAGTTGACTGTCCCTTATGTCATCATCATCATTGCCGTGCTTGTGTTTGGGTATGTGGGGGCACCACCATGTCCACCAGCAGTCCCCGGCATGTTGCAATGTTGTGCAGGACACATGCTGCCACTATGATCCTGCACACTACTGGGGCGCATATAGCAGCTGCCCACCAGAGCGGTCAAGGGAGCGAAAGCGTGACTTGAGCACTCCGAATGTGCGCTCCACTATGCCCCGGGTTGCAATATAGGCTGCGTTGTATCTTACCTCGGGTGGTGTGGTGGGGTTCCGAATTGGCATCATCATGTGGGTGCTCAGTGGGTAGGCACTGTCCCCTGGGGAGGTGATGATGGGTATCATTAGTGGGGTTGTGACATTACTAAATATCTGACATGCATGCATGTGCAGGGGCATTTATACTCACCAAGCAGCCATGTATCACCATGGCGCCGAGCTTCTAGGTCCCGGTTTAGGGTTGACATTCTGTAAATTAAACTGTCATGGGTGGACCCTGGATAGTTGGTATATACTGAGATGATGATTCCCTTGGCATCACATACTACCTGCACAATGATGGAATGCCAGTGCTTGCGGTTTCTGTAGATGTGCTCAGTTGCCCTAGGAGGACGTAGAGCCATATGGGTGCAGTCAATGGCACCTAGCACTTTGGGGATGTGTGCCACCCCGTAAAAATCCTGGACAACAGCCTGCCTTTCTGCAGGTGTTCTGGGCAGGTATGTGTGCCTGCGGACTGATGGGTGTGCAGTCATGATGATCAACACCTGGTGCAGGCAGCGTGACTGCGTGGCCTGTGACACCCCCCCCCCACTATGGCACTTGTCCGCTGAAATAAACCAGTGGCCAAGAAGTGCAGTACATTGAGCACCTTTTCCAAGGGGCTGAGTGCTTGGGAGCACAGGGTGGGTGATGTGAGGTCATCCTCCCACTCACTCACCAAGTCGAGTATTTTGTGAGGTGTAAACCTGTACCTCCCATACACCTGGTCATCAGGCATCCCATAAAGGCTGGTTCTGGGAGTAAAAATTCTGGCCCTCACTATCCTCCTCCTCCTCCCCCTGCGGTATCCCACGACCACTGCTGCGAGGAACGGTATATTCATCTTGGCGTCCGAGTGAGCTTGTTTGTTGCACACTTTTATGCAGCGCGAGTTCACGTGCGCCTGCTTCCTGCTGATTAGCCCTGTTTGATTCCATGAATACGTGTTGAAGGCGCGCGTGTGGTGTTCTGCGCATTTGCCTCCTGTACTTCCCTCATGACGCCTACATTTTCACGTATTGTTCCCCATTCCACGTGTTACGCCCCGTGTTATGCCTACTTTTGTTGTGTGCGCTTTGCTATGTGCGCTTTCGCTGTGCGTGTAGTGCACGCTGTTTGAAGACGTGTGCGCCAGCGTGCGCCACAGAGGATTTTAGTGCACATCAATGGATTTACACACGCACAAACTTCCACGAATCGCTGTGCGTGGGTTTCGCTGCGATTTTCACACTTGCGCTGCGATTCGCACGCTTTCGCACGCTGGCGCAGGAATTTTCAGCGCACATTAATTCCATGAATCGGCCTCTTAAACGGAATGTCAACAAAAATAACTTCTTAAATATCTGTGGAGTTGAATGGAGTCACACCACAACCACAGACCCATATTTTAATGAGGAAGCATTCAAACAAAACCAAACAAACACAATTGCCATCCATAGCAGTGGACGAGGTTATGAAAAAATTAATAATACCATCATGGAACAAGAAACACTGCTTACAAAAATATCCCTAGAAAACTCAGAATTACCTCTCCATTCGAATGAACCAGAACGTCCAGTATACAAATGGCCGTGCACGTCAATGTGTAACATTCCCAACACATCTTTCAAATCTTAATGCCAATGTGCATACCTGTCCAGTGCGCAAATACACAGGACTACAAGGACAGTCATTAGTCTGCATTTCAGGACCTATTTGCAAAAGCACCTTCCATGATATCAAAATGATATCAACACATCATTCAAATGTAAGAAATCTAGTGTATAAACTGTACTATGCTAAAAGTCCTGCTTTAGAACTAGCCAATTTAAATAATACACTTCTGCATGGTACACCCAAATACCTACAAGAAGAAATCGACCGTAACCAGAGAAAATATTTTGGAAGTGAAAGCCACTTACAAAATGCAATAGCTTTAGAACAGACTAGCAACAATTCTGCACATGGCAACCTTCTACTACACACATACAAAAAAGAAATACTAAATTGTAAAAGTACATCCGCTGAAGTACCAAACCATGTGTGTGTGTGTTGCCGCAGGACTTTTTACAAAAGTAACACTCAAACTATAGATGTAACATACAAAATAGCAGACAATGAAGATTCCAAATGGTTTGAATTAGCTCTCTACCTTCTAGCAGAAAACAAATACGAAATAAGTGACCCCTTAATAGTTTCCAGTTACTGCACTACAAAACTTGACAACAACCAAACTCTTTCACATGCTATCACAAATAACTTGGAATTATTCCCACTACCAAAACCCCTGCAACAACTCAATTTGTATGAGAGCATCATAATTCAAACAGTACACCCATTTCAAGCAATAATATGCCTTGAAACAAAAACAGCAAAATTACCTCCCTCTGAATTGGTGAAAGGCATTTACGGCAAAGTAGTTTATTTACCATTAGATCTGACAGAAAATGTGCACACTCTGAGTGCAACATCCAATAGAGCAATCTTTAATTGTCTTAGTAAATGGTGTACCAACAAAAGACAAAAACATTTGGCAACTCGTGGATTTACATAAAGTTAGACAAGCCTTGCAATATCTGAAAGACAATAATGAATACTACAAAGAAATACATATTGAAGAAAACTTAAGGGAAACAACTGAAATAATTCAAGAGTCACCGGAAACTGGTCCATTTGAACTTCTGGATCCTGCTGCAGTATCCAATATTTTAGACCATTATACAATTCATCCATTGCACTCTAATGACAGCATAGATGATGCACTAGAAACGTACCAAATGCGACAACCCAGAGGTTCACCAATGAGCATAAGGGAAAAAGGTATAGAAGCACATGGTTTTGCTCTACTATTTCCTACTGGCAAAGGAGGAAGGTACGATGATAGACCCACTCAGATAACAGCATCAGAATACCGCTCATTACGAATGTATTCTGAAGATCCCAGATTTAGACAAAATGTGGAATACATATTCCACCTACTCTTTGAAAGTGAACTAACAACTCTATGTTACGGAGTTGCACACATATTGAAATCGGGAACCCATTTTCAAAATATGTCAGCTACGCAATTAATAGAATAAAGAATACCAAGCCAGAGGAGCACCACATATCCACATGCTTTTAAGGATTAAAGGTGCTCCTAAATTTGTTCAGGACAGTGATGCCACTGTTTTGCAGTTCATCCAAAAATATGTCAATTGTGAAATCTCTTCAGAACCGAGACATAGTGACCTTCATGCACAAATTGTACAATTTCAAAGACACAAATGTGGCAAATATTGTCGTTGCAAAATCAAAGGGAAATACTAGACCAAATGTCGCTTTGGTTTCCCTAGACCAGTTACAGAAATAGGTGAAGTGAACAACTACATGTCTTCAGTTAGACATAGTGTTAAAGGTAAATCACCTAAGAACACGTATTACATAAAAAGAACAGAAGAATCAAAATATATCAATGATTACAATGCAACCATTGCCCTCTCATGGAATGCAAACATAGATGTGCAGTACATTGCAGACAATTGCACTGCAGTTGCACGATATGTTACAGCCTACTTAACAAAAGCAAAAAAACCAGAGCTTCAAGACCTCTGGAATGACCTGTCATCAGACAAAACACTATCTCAGAAATTGTACAGCATAGGCATAAAAATGTTCTCTCATAGAGATTGTGGTGCCTATGAAGCTGCAGATCATATAACCGGTACTGCTTTGTATGGAAAATCTGAAAATATAGTATTGCTAATTCTTGGTCCTGCTAAATCTAGAAAAAGAGTTCTCAAATCATATGAGGACATAGAAACAATAGCCAAAAATGATCCCAACAGCCAAGACATTTTGAAAAACAATTTACTAGACACATACTACCCGAACAGGTAACACTTTGGAACCCATGTGTCTATACCACATAGCCCAAAACTTTGCATACAAAAATAATATAAAACCTGATGAAAACAAAGGTAGATATAGAGTGACAGATTGGGAAGGCAGCTTAGTGAAACTTACCAAACAAAGCTTAATTAATCCTGTCAAATTGTCATTAAAAACTCCTCAACAGAAAGAACTATATTACATGACCCTGCTACAGCTTTTTAAACCATGGAGAAAAGAAGAAGTGAAACTAGATAACTATGACTGCTATGAAGACGCTTTCAAAGCAAATGAAAGCACTATCACTGATGTGAACTTTACGCAGTACAAAACAATGCTGCACAATGAACAGCAACACAAAAAAGAACTCCAGGCCCAACTAGATAAGGACACTTCCTACAGTAGTCAACCTTCTGTAACAGGAAGCCAAGAACCACTGGGACAGCCACAAATGGCAAATGAGGCAGAATTAGCTATGACAGAAGTAGAAAACACCATGTGTCACTATGAAGAAAATACAGAAGACTTAACTGTACTACAATCAAAACTTAACAAAGACCAGCACACCATTTTTGAAGAAGTAACAAAAGAAATTGCACATGGTGTACAACACGAAAATAAAGAATGTACCTGCCAAAATTACAAACCTATACTGCTATACGTCAGTGGCGAAGCTGGTTCAGGCAAAACATTCTTAATCAAAATCATCAGCAAGTTCCTTCAACAATTGACAAACAACAAATTGTCAGATGTTGTAACTGCCCCCACAAGTTTAGCTGCCTACAACATAGGCAGCGTCCCTTTACACCGATTACTACTCCTTCCAGTAGAACAACAAAACAAATTAGACTATTACAAACTTTCTACAGAAGCTGCAATGGAACTACGCAGAGTATTAAAACAAATGAAAATGTTACTAATAGATGAAGTGAGCATGGTCTCCAACCTAATGTTGGCTTGAATTCACTCAGATTACAAGAAGTACTTAAAACAAACTACAAAGAACTCTTTGGAGGAAAACACATTATTGTTTTCGGAGATCTTCTTCAATTGACACCAGTGAAATGTGAACCTCTTTTTAAAACCTTAGGACACAAACTCTGCCGTAAAACTGGTGGCAGCATAGGAAATGTCAACCTTTGGCAACATTTCCAATACAGAGAATTAACAGAAAACATGCGCCAATCTGCAGACCTCACTTACGCCAACATTTTAAAAAGTATTAGAGTCGGTGTATTATCTCAAGAAGCACAAGCAATATTGAAAACCCGGCACATCCATGCACTTTATGGCGATTACTCATGTGCTACTGATGTTATGGAACAATTAGCGCACACAAATGTCAATTGTATGGCCTTAATGCCAACTCTTGCAAGCTGTTCCAAATTCAATGAAACAATGTTGATAGAAGAAATGCAACCAATAATTGAGATTTGCTCCACAGACAAACTGGACGTACATGGTATGACACTACCCATGTGTCAACAAGCCACAACAAGACTAAATACCTTAGAAAATTCTATCTCCAACACAGCTGGGTTGAAGAAAATATTAAAATTATCCTTAAACTGTAGAGTAATGCTTAAACGTAACCTTGACATGGAACAAGGACTGGTTAATGGAGCACTGGGTACAGTTGTTGGCTTTCAAACATACCCACGTGACAACAACATTCAGTTTGTCAATATTCTCTTTGACAAACTTTCAGAAGTAAAAAGGATAGGGCGCTCAACAGCTTGATTCCTTCTCTTCAAAGACATCTATGTACGCAGAGAACAATTTTCTCTAACACTTGCATATGCAGTCACCATTCATAAATCCCAAGGTCTTACCCTAGACAAAGAATTGATAGATATTGTCAACACAGTCTTTAAAGAAGGCATGCGCTACATAGCACTATCATGCTTACGTACACTTGAGGGTCTATTTCTAATCAACTTTGTTGCAAGTAAAGTAAACGCTGATATTCCTTGCATTTCAGAATATAATAGACTACGTTCACTATAAACCCCCGTCTAAAATCATATCCTGTGCCTCAAAAAAGAAAACGTTGTAAAAGAAAAGTAATTACAACTGAAATGCAACAGGATTTGACTGCAAATCCTCCAAAGAGAGTAAAAGAAGCGAATTCTTCATCAATTACCACAACCAAAGAAGAACCTATTAGTCAAAGTAACTCAGGTACTTCTTCAAAGAAGCAACATCCACTCCAAAAAAATGACTTGGACACAAAACTTTCTGGTCCATTCAAATTTTGAAATGTAACTGGTGTAAATTGCTATGCAAATGTAGCAATGAATATTCTATTTCAATTGCCACCAATTGTTGACAACATTTACTTACACAGTACAGACTAATTGTGTTTGCAAATGTTAATCCTTCATAGAAACGCAACAAACAATCCTGACAACACGTATAGTGTTCACGGAATAAGACAAGAATTGGACTACTGTGCTGGAATGGTGAAATTCACAATAAACTCACAAGAAGATCCGCAAGAATTTGTAATGTATTTACTACAAGTACTGGAAAACAAAAACATACCTATAAAGGAAATCTTCCAGATTTCATACATGTGGAAACATACATGCACTCTCTGCAACAATGTCACACAGGAACAAATCCCTAATGAGCGCTTTGTGTATGTATCCATACCTAATTGTGAATCCATTCAATTTCAGCAACTGGTACAAAATGCAAACCATGGCAGATTATGTACTACCTACAATTCAGATAATCGCTGCACCGGTGGGCTGTCAAAATGTCGAGAAAAACAAAGTTGAATGACAAAAATGCCGAAAAGAAATGTAAAAAAAAAAGAGCCAAGTTTAATATTTTTTTATTTATATGTTTTTTTGGGTTTGGTAAGTAAAAAAAGGGGTAAAATAAAAAAAAAATAGAAAAAAAGGGGGGTTGTGGGGGAATCCCCCATTTTGAAAAAAGAAACGTATTGAAAAATAAATTCGACTTTTGTTTTCGACATTTTGTCGTTCGACATTTTGACTTTCGACATTTTTGTTTTCGACCAAATCACTATAAACCCGCTCCACCGTACTAATACAAACACATAGTAACTACGTAATACTAATGCTTCTACATTACAATGCAGATGGTACCAAAAACAACAGCAAGCTGACTGGATTCACACACGGTCAAGTTTCACTTGGTAAGAAAACCTTCACAACAATAGGTATAATCTACCACGCAGGAGCCACACCCAATGCAGGTCACTACACTGCATATATTTTAAAAAAAATGTGGATGGTTCGTATGTAATGATAGTACCATTGCTCTAAAGCAGAGATTACCAGCAAATCTTACAAACGCTTATTTAATCTTCTTAAAACCAAAATGTAATAACTAATCTGTACTTCAGCATTAACAAAAATTCAATTAAAAAACTATAAACAGTTGGAATACGCCAACAGGTATCTAACTGGCCCAAGATTCTATAGCAACCAAACAGATAAATGAATACCACTAAATTGTAACAAAAAATAGACAGAATGCGCCAACAGGTATCTAACTGCTTCAGAAATCTGCAATAAGCCAACAGATAGAACATAAACCAAAAACAACAAGTGAACACTGAAAAGAAACAAACAGACTGTAGCATAACAAAAAAAGGTTTTTTTAATCTGACAAGGATTTTTCTTTCCCCCAATCCCAATGATTTGAAAAACAAACACAGAAACTGAGCAAAATGCACAGTACACTGGTTTGTAAACCAAATATGAGGGTCCAAAAAAAAGCTGAAATGTCTATTATTCAATGTAATAAGTCTTTATTTTTTTTTAATTTTTTTTTATTACTTGTGTATAATCCAAGGAAATTATTTTTACAAGGATGAGTCAACGCAGAGCTCACCACGTATACTGCTACTATCTTGGAAGTAAGGTAGTTCGTGCAATCATTAACAGAGTGTTCGAAGTTGATTGTGTTTAAGTCGTACTGTTGAGGTCCACAGGGTCTAGGTGTGTGACTTGTCATCTTTAGCCGCCCTGGTGTGTTACATCTCGGATATTTCTTGCATAGTCGGGAGGGCCGAGATGTGATCCGCTGGATAAGCATGCTCTTTAGCATTTTTTTTTTTTTTGTAAAGGCCTCTTCCAAGAGTTTGGAGGTAGCTACAGCCCAGCGTGTTTTTTCACCCGAGATGAGGCGGCACCACCATATGTCTTCTTCCACCAGAACAGAGTTGCCCAATAGGGGTTCCAAGTAAGCCAGGCGTTCAGCTTTGAGAATGTGACAGTTTAGTAGGAGATGACGAATTGACTCCGTAACACCCTCAACCTGACACAACCTGCACGTGGTTACCGCGGCCTGGTTTCTTAGCCTCATGATTTCTCTTGTATGGAGCAGGTTCAGTCTTGCTCTTAGGAAGAAAGTTCGTAGCTTTTTGTTTGGAAATTTTTCACAGTAGGCCAGAGGCGATTTGAGCCTGTTGTATGTCGGTGGGAGGTGATTTAAAAATTTGATCGCTCTGGCTTGCTCACCTGTAGAGATCCAGACTTGGTTTTTCAATTTTTGTGACACTCTTTGTGGGTTGTTTTTCAGGTCCTCTGTAGAGCAAGCCACTTCATGTAGATTTTTTTCTTGACAGGAGATCCACTTCTTGATCTCCGGGCATTTTGTCGATTCCAGCTCCTTATTGATAATATTGAAAATTGGGAGTCCATTTTGAATGAGAGTCTTTCTGAAGATAGCCAGATAGGCGACGGGACCGTTGCTTCCAGCGAGAGTAATCCCAACTCTCTTCCGATAGCTGCGATAGGAATAGAGTTCGGGAGACCCAAGAAGTTGTTTTCCAAATGTAGCCCTCTAGCTTAGGCCAAATTGAGCTGGGCATGTTGATCGTGGCCTCCATACCATATGTGAGTGCCGGGACTACTTTCCCCTTATAGAAGTTGATTGTGGGTTTCCAGGAAAATTTGCCGAACTTGCGATCGATCATCTTCATTTGCGAGGTTAGATTTTTCGCTTTCTCCCAAAGATGCAGTTGCATTTTAGTTTCCTTGGATAACCCATCGATGTAAGTTCCCAAGTATTTAAAATGGGGAACAACTTCAATACGGCAATTGTTGACTGACCAAGAATACAGTGTTTTTTTTGCTCTTGGATTCTTGGCAAAGATCATAATTTTTGTCTTAGCATTGTTTATCGCGAGGTTGTTGACGGCCATGTAGACTGCCAAGTTGTCGAGTTGGCGTTGAAGGCCTATTTGCGTCTGGTCCAAGTGGATCATGTCGTCAGCGTAGAGGATCCGGGACAGCGCGGTGCTGCCCAGCTTTGGCGGAAAGCTGCGAACCGTTGTTTCGGATTCTTGGAAGTCTCCCAGAAAAGCTACGAAGAGTGCAGGCGCCAACGGGCAGCCCTGTTTCACTCCTCTTTCTGCAGGAATTTCGTTTGTAAGAGAGCCTTGTTTGTTCAAGCGGACACGTAGAGTGGTCTTAAAATGGAGAGCTATGATCGGTTGAAGGATGTAATCTGGGCAGCTCCATCCCTGTAGCTTTTTCCATAGACGCGTACTGTCGACTCTGTCGAAAGCCTGCGACAGGTCTATAAAGGCTACGTAGGTAGTTGGTGCCCCACGCTTTATCTTGGCCTTAAGAATGCTGAGAATGAGGATGTTCACTCCCGTCCCGCCGTTCTTCTTGAAGCCCGTCTGGAATCGGTCTTCACAAGGTGCGGTTTTGGCCCAGCGCCGAAAGTGGTCGAGAAGAAGCATAGCGAACAGTTTGCCCATGATATCTAGTAGGGCTATCGGCCTATAGTTGGTAGGATCTTCTCTGCTTCCCTTTTTGAAGATCGGGATCACAACGGCTTCCGTCCATGACGATGGTATCAGTCTGGTTGCTCTGCAATGCGCGAACAGGAGACTGATGAAATCTGTCCACTCAGCAGTATGTTTTTTTAAGTCCGTATCCGTAAGCCCATCAGTCTTTATAAAATACATGCACTAACATGCTCTTTTCTTTTATCACAGAAATTGAAAAAGAATATTTCCTCCAGGTACCAAAGTCATATAAAAAATATATTGAATCTCAACAAATCAAACAGAAGGTATAATTTCAAACATTTGATGGATATTTGATTCTATAGGTGTGATCTATGGCTGTGATATGGTGCGGTGGTTGTGGCCAGGGCCTAGAGTCTTGGGTGCATAGCCTATAGCCTGCGGCCTGCAGCCATGCACACAAGACTCTAAGCCCTGGCCACAACCACCGTAGCACATCACAACCACAACCACTGCACTATATCACACCCATGCTACCTTATAACTTCAGTACTTATAACTTCGGTCTTGGGTGCATGGCCTTCGGCCATGCACCCAAGACACTAGGTTGTGGACACAACCACCGTGACAGATCACACCCATGCTGACTTATAACTTCAGTGCTTATAACTTCGGTCTTGGGTGCAAGGCCTTCGACCATGCACCCAAGAATATACGTCCTGGCCACAACCACTACAGTATATCAAAACCATGGTGGTGTATAACTTCACTGCTTATAGCATATCACACCCATAGTGGCTTATAACTTCAGTACTTATAACTTTGGTCTTGGCTGCACCCAAGACACTAGGTCCTGGCCACAACCACCACAGTATATGAAAACCATGGTGGCTTATAACTTCAGTGCTAATCACTTTGGTCTTGGGTGTATGGCCTTCGGTCATGCACCCAAGACTCTAGGTCCTGGCCACAACCACCGCAGCATATCACACCCATTGTGGCTTATAACTTCACTACTTATAACTTTGGTCTTGGCTGCACCCAAGACTCTAGGTCCTGGCCACAACCACCACAGTATATCAAACCCATGGTGGCTTATAACTTCACTCCTTATAGCATATCACACCCAAAGTGGCTTATAACTTCAGTACTTATAACTTTGGTCTGGGCTGAACCCATGGTGCCTTATAACTTCAGTGCTAATAACTTTGGCCTTCGGTCATGCACCCAAGACTCTAGGTCCTGGCCACAACCACCGCAGCATAGCACACCCATTGTGGCTTATGACTTCAATACTTATAACTTTGGTCTTGGGTGCTTGGCCTTTGGCCATGCACCCAAGACTCTAGGTCCTGGCCACAACCACCGCAGCATATCGCACCCATTGTGGCTTGTAACTTCACTACTTATAACTTTGGTCTTGGGTGCATGGACTCTAGGCCCTCCCCACAACCACCTGATAGATATTCGATTCTATGGGTGTGATCTATGGTTGTGATATGCTGCAATGGTTGTGGCCAGGGCGTAGAATCTTGGGTGTATGGCCTACAGCCTACGGCCATGCACCCAAGAATCTATGGCCTGGCCACAACCACTGCAGCATATCACAACCATGGTGGCTTATAACTCATTATCACACCCATAGAATCAAACATTTTAACTGCAGCATATACTCAATTTTAAAGTCCGCTGACACCACGCGTTTCCATAGAACAGTTTCTAAGTCACCCATTGTGGCTTATAACTTCACTACTTATAACTTTGGTCTTGGGTGCTTGGCCTTCAGCCATGCACCCAAGGCTCTAGGTCCTGGCCACAACCACCGCAGCATATCACACCCATTGTGGCTTATAACTCAATATCACACTCATTGATTGAACATTTTTAACTGCAGCATATACTCAATTTTAAAGTCCGCTGACACCACGCGTTTCGTAGAACAGTTTCAACTTGCCTGCGCACAGCACGGACGGCAATACTATCCTTAGGACACCCCGCATTTTCAGTAATTACGAACACCCCGGACTGCGCAGGCTTGTCTAATACATCAGTGGCGCCTGCCACCTAAATAAATGCAGTATTTCACCCATCTCTTCCTCCCTAAACCTCCCCAAGCACTCTTGCACACCAAAACACTCCCCAAAACTGCATTTCGCCTCTGTTCGTCGCCGCGCTGTCGGCGGATCCAAGATGGCAGGCGCATCGAAACAATCTGACGCACATCATGCCTCACTCCAGCCAAACGGCGGACACGTCACATATCTGTGGACATGACACCAGCCTATTACCCAATCGGTGTCCTGCCCGCGGAGCGAACAGGGAAGTGTCTCTGCGGAGCGTACATAGATATCACTAATTTTTTTAGACCTACTTGTTGGTCGTTTTAAAGAAAACTACTGGACGGATTGTCACAAAGTTTACAAAAGCACGCTTTCGGGACCAAGCCCCTGCTCCTGCTGCAATTTTGGTGAAAATCCATCCAGCGGTTTGGGCTGTAGGCGTGCACAAAGTTTTTCCCCCATTCAGTCTATGGGAAAAAAAGACATTTTGGGATCCCCTCTATAACTTCTCCCCCCTGGACCAAACCACACCAATCTTTGCAAATATATTCAGCGTGGGCCATATACTTTGCTTTCAAAGTTTGGTGAGGATTGGTCCAGGGGGAGCGGAGTTATAAACCGCCCAAAAAAAGCTCTTCCTACGGAAACAGCAACTTAACCATAACTACACAGCCACTAGTGTGGTCTAATACATATGGACAAGTAAAGGATGGTTGTTTCCACTACGCATATAAGCAGTACCGAACAAAGCAAGAAGGCCTAATTTCAGTGTTGCAGTAAAGAAAAGCAATTGAATTTACAGAAGGAATCTCAGCTAAAAGAGTTCACTGAGCCAAGAAAGCCAAGGCCTTATCAAACTGGAATTGGCTGACATTGGATACAATTAATGTGAAAGAACAGAGGCTCCTGTTCAGAGAGGTCAAGCAAAACAAAAGACATCAGAGGACTATTGGAGAATAAAATCAAATACACAAAAAGGCTCAATTTCATGGTGTCCAGGGCCGTGATAGAGGGAAGTTGGACAAACGAGATGGTCAAACCTACGCACAGAGGCCGGCTGGTGCCCATACTCCTTAAATATTCTCAGAACACAGTACAGACTCAAAAACAATTTCAAAGCACTAATTGATTCTGGACCATTAAGGTGATGATGGATGATATGCTAATTGGTGGGAAGCTGGTGCTAAGAGGAGCGCACCCGCACCTGGTTGTTCGGTCTGCGTGCTGCTAGATGTAGGTGGAAAAGGACTGCCGGGGTTAGGAGCTAACCAATTGTAGGGGACCACGTAGTTGGGGGTCCTATAGCTTGTGTAGCCAATGGAAATTCATACATTTAGTGACATACATAGTGGCCATTTTAATGGGAAGGTTTTAATTGCCCCACCTGATGTTAATTATCCTACCACCTTCTTTTGTTACTCCATACAGATATAGAGCTTATACTTAGAACTTCACTTAGACCCAATGACACCTTTTGTAATTTGCCACGTAGGATGATGTTGGTAATGACGCAGGTCAAAACGTCAATGATGACCAATTATGGGTACAAAAGCTCCATTTTTTTATGAAGTAAGTGGAGTCAGAGTTTCGAGAGATTGTTGATGTTCGTTTTACTCCCTGTTTTAGATACTTGACATTAAAACAGATGAACTTTGCCAAGCTATTTGTGTCAGCTTTTTATGAATAAAGTCTGCATCCCCATCCATCTCCAGGGTATTGCTCCTCATCTTAAAGGGCTGTCTGAGAGAACACCCAGCTCACTTGGTAGAGTTGGATGGTTACATGATATAACCATCAGCCGTCAACATAAGTAACTTTAGAGTCTCAGCAATATTGCACAACCTTTTCCATTTGGCTGACAGGACGTGAAGCTCCCCATAGATAGTGGATAGAATCAACAACTCCTTGCAAGGGATGGTTTGACAGGACTCCTATTTTCAGATAGAAACCCCTCCTGCATCTACGAGAAGCGGATCGAAAAGCGGCTCGAAGAGGCGGTAACAAAGGCAGTGATCCCAAGGGTCCGAAGAAGAAAAACATGCGGACAGTGAATAAATAGACCAAAGAGTGTGGCAAAGGGATGCATGCATAGTAAATAATGGAGAGTAACGGAGGGAGGTGGGATAAAATATAACGCAAGAGTAAGTGTGTAATATATATGTATATGGGAAACAAGATATTGGGCCTCATTACACGGTAGGTGGTAAGGGTTTACCGGTACCGGTATTTTACCGGTACCGGTAAATCCTTACCGCCTTACTACGAGGTCCCTTTGCGGGTTGGGGTATTTAACGCCTGCTTTTTGCAGGCGTTAAAAACCAACCCGCAAAGCGACCCAGGGAGCTAATTACGGTACCACAATTTGCGGTACCGTAATTAGCGCCTTCCCCATTCCCCTTATGCCCTATGGGGAAAAAATGGGAATGGGGAAGGGCAATGGTGGAAGGGGGAATTACCACCCCACCAACCTTGGAATGGGGCGGTAATTCCCCTTTCCGCCAAGGTGGTGCCAGTATTTTACCGGCATGAACCGGTTCTCCGCCTACCGTGTAATGAGGCCCATTGACTTGAGTGTGGCCAAGCAATATATATATAAAGAATAATAGTTGTCAGTGAGGCCACGATAAGAGGATATGCCCTGTTCCTAGACTTCAAAGAGTGCTAGCAGAAACCTCTATCTAGAATGCCATAAGTGGATGACGTAGAAGACGGGATCGATTAAAGATGATCCAGAAAGAGATAGGTTTAAATTCCAATTGGAGCAAATTTTAGAGGGCAAGGTGAGTCTTGAGAAGAAGATCGTGAACAGTATATGTGGCTGATCAAGTTTGTCTGTTTGTTTTATGTGATTGAAAGGTGTGATGACGTCAGAGTTTAAAGAAAATTCTTTATGTAATAGAGAAGCGTGAAATTGAGACACGGAAATTGATTGTTTTAAAAATTGTATGCTGATGGGTGTATTTTAGCAAGATGAAAGTAAATAATTGTGTTACCACGGGATTGGAGCTTGTGACGATTGGTGCTCGCTCATAAGTGTATTTTGATTTAGACATATTTAAAAAAATATTGTGATTGAAAATTAAGTGAGTGGTAGCAAAGAGAAAAGTGAAAGGTTAAAATGGAAGAGGTTACTCCATTAGTGCATCTTTTCAAGCAGCTGCCGAAGCACGCGCTTATACTTAAAGAATACAGTGCAGAGTGGATTATAGGAACCGCAGATAAAATGTTTGGGCCATGGCCACAAGGCAGATCATTATCGAAGGCAGACCTGCAGCATATGACCACATATTTGCATGCACCGTATACAGGAAAAAAGCTAGAAAAGCACATAGCAAGTCTAGAGCTTTGGAAAATGTACCAACAAGAAAGGAAGGTGGAGCCTCCTTTAGACTGGATACTCAATGTATATAAAGAGGGGGGTGAAGAGCCTTCTGCTCCGCCCGCCCCGTCTGAAGTAAAAGACAAAACTAATAATGTTGATGGGTTATACCCATTAAGGGAACTAAAAGCAGCGACGGGATACAGTAATCTGTCATATGAGTCACCTTCGCAAAGTAGTGACGAGGGCACAGAGAAAGATACAGAGAAAGATGTAACCTCCAAAATCCTGAGGGACAATGAGAGAAGCGATAAGGAGAGAAGTGATCGAGCAAGCACATCTCTAGATATAAGGAGAGAAATAAAGAGATGGAAAGGAGTCAAGGATAAAACTGATGGGATTGTGCTCTTACTGAATGAATGGATGGGAGGTCAGATTTTACTTAAACTCAATGGTAAAGGCATTGAGGATGTAAGACAAAGGGGAAATCAAGAAGAACAAGACAGATAGGACAAAGAAAGGGAGGAACGATTGAAAGATGAAGGAGTGAAAAGAAAAGACAGACAACGATGGGAACAGTTATATCAAGATGAGCAAGCTAAAAAAGCAAAAGAGAGCAGAAGAGCAAAGAAAACGCAACAACAGAAAAAGAATAGAAGATGATGAACAGGAAAGGATAAGAGAGAAAAGAATACAGAGACGAAGGGATGAGGAGATTAGAAGGGCATATGAACGAAGGGATATAAAAAAGAAAGAGGAAGGCAGAGTGAGAGAAGAAGCAATAAAGCGCTGAAAAATCGATGATGACATGGAATGCAAAAGAAAGCAGGGAGCACACGATCTTGATTATTTGGAAAGGGAACTAAGAAATCCCAATCCACAGGTAGCATGGGAAGACATAGAGACATTTTTTCCCGAATCTGAGTCATTACCAGGCACATCTAGAGCAAATCTAGAAAACAAGTTTAACTTGCGGAGTATTGGGGAAGCGATCGATAAAGTATATCACGAGAAAGAATCAAACCGGAAGGGAAAACATGATCGTCTGGAGAGCACACAGTTGTATGACACAGAGGAAGCCTCCTGTCGTACGAGACATAAGGAGCTGTCTTTAGACAAACTAACATTGAATAGAGATGATGACAAGAGAAGTTGCATGACTTGGGCACAATGAGTATCAGATGAATAAAGGGAAACCTTCCAAAGGTAAGAAAGAAGTAATGTATGTGGTCCAGAGGGATATTCGTCTATGGATAAGGAAGTAGGATGGTCGGATTTAAATTACCTATGTTTAAGGCATCAGAGCCACTGACACAATCAGACCAACATAAAGGGCAACCCCATAGTCAGAGGGGGGAGTCCCCGCCTTATGTAAGCCGGTTAAGATCATTGCCAGGTAGATGAAGATGTGGGAATACTAACCCGGCGGTAGACAAATGAGAGATGAGACCGAGTTTGGGGCATCCCAATTTCCTTTGCTAGAAAAAGGAGGGGAGTTCCCTATAGTCCTGAACCCATCTACGATTCTATGTAATATACCTGTTGATGCACGATATTTCACGGTGATTGACTTGAAAAATTTGTTTTTCTCAATCCCATTGCATAAAGACTCACAAGATTTGACATTGTTTACTTTTAGACAAGTATGATTAAAAATCACAAGGCTGCCCAAGGGGTACTGTGAGTCTCCATCAATTTTCAACAGAATCCTCTAGATGGACTTGCGCAATATTGCTTTAGAAAGAGTTGTGCTGCAATAAGTAGATGACATTTTAGTTGGCAGCACCACAGAGGAAGAGTGCAGACGCGATTCTGTTCAGCTGATGATTATACTCGCTGACAAAGGATATAAGGTTGACAAGGAAAAGTTACAATATTGTCAACAAGAAGTGTTGCACAAAGGCCAATTGATTTCACATGAGGGAAAGAAAGTTACTCCTGAAAGAGCTGAGGCCATTTTAAAAACAGCTAAGCCACACAAGATAAAACAGATGCAGAGTTATTTGGGACTATGTAATTATGTCAGGGCCTGGGTCTTTGACTATAGCTTGTATACAAGGCCTCTCTTATAGGCCTTGAAGAAAGAACAGGCGACACAAGAAAATATTGTGTGGACTAAGGTAAGGGAAGAAGGATTTGAGGAATTAAAAAAGGCAATCTGCACAGTCCCAGACCTAGGGATCCCCAGTTGTACAGAGGAATTATTTTTATTCTCGCATACAGATGGCACTTTTATCACAGCAGTAATCACACAGAGAACTACATTGGGGTACAAACCGCTTGCATATTACAGTGGAATCTTAGACACAGTAATGAGAGGTTACTTTCCATGCAAACAAAGCATGGCAGCCACTGCGTTCGCCATAGAAAAGGCTACAAGTATAGTGATGGGATGCTATGACGTTCGTTGTTCAACACGTAGTATTTGCCATTTTGGAAAAACCGAAATGCACGTTGACTTCTCAAACGGCTTCTGCCTATGACATAGTCATATCAAATCCAGTGATTAAAATAGTTTGATGTAAAATAGTGAACCCAGCAATGTTTATAGCTGAGCCTATTACAGAAGGAGAGCCGATGCATGACTGCACGAACTATGAAGAGTTATTTGATGAGCTCCCTAGAGTAAAGGAGAATGCACTAGCAGGTGAGAGATTGTTTTCATTGACAAGTCTTCAAGAATCGATCAAAATGATGGCCAAAGATACACAGGTGCCGCTGTGGTGAAACATCTGGTAAATGGAGAATTTCGAGTACTCGTTAGTACTTGATTGCCATCTGATTATTCAGCGCAAGCTGCAGAATTATTGGCGTTGATACTCGCGATTGAGAATCACGCAGACCAGGAAGTAACAGTGTACAGCGACTCCACCTATGTGATGTCGACGGTGCATGCAGGATTAGCACGATGGAAAAGAAGGGGCTACCTTCGAGCGGACGTCACCCCAATGCAGTACACAGCCTTATTGGACAGGCTTATTAAGGCACTACAAATCCCAGTGGGCATAGCAGTCGTTAAATGCGCAGCTCACACCAAAGGAATAGATTTTATCTTGCGCAGAAATCAAGCAGCAGACGCTGAGGCTAAACTTATAGCAAATACAGATATAGGGATGCTGAATGTGAAGACTTTTGATGTGAATGAAAGGATGACTGAAATGAGGATTGTAATGGAAGGATAATGGATCTTCAAAGGGAGGCACTGCAAGAGGAAAAGAATTTGTGGGAGCGAAGAGGGTGTTCTTTACACCCCTCTGAAGCATTGTGACGACAAGACAGCACTGGTGAACCAGTGATGCCTATAGCCTTATCATGGGTGGCACTGGAACAGCTACACTACCCAGCGCAAACAACTAAGGAGAACCTTGCTTAACTATTGCTGAGAGTTGGTTTGTGCCAAACCTAATGGAACATGTTGCATTTTTTATGGTAAATTGTATTATTTGCCAAGAACTCACACCTGGGCATACATTGCGCATAGTAAGGGGAGACATTCCGAGACCCAATGGCCCTTTACAGCACTTGCATATCAACTATGTCGACATGATACAAGTATGCAATGGATATAGATACTTGCTTGTACTGTGTCCTTTCTCAAGACGGATAGAGGCAGGTCCATGGACACACCCAGACCTGTGCAGCCAATGTTTTAGTGTGAGAAGTGTTTTCTAGAAGGGGAGTGTGAGAGGTAATGAGATCGGATAATGGACCTCATTTTGTTAATACAGTGTTCGAGCAGATCAGCTTGTTGCTTGGTATAAAGCACAAGTTTTCTTCGGCTTATCATTTGCAAGGAAATGGAATCTGTGAAAAGCTCAATGGCCTGTTAAAAGAAAGAATAACCAAGTTGAAGCTTACCCTGAAGATAGCATGATTGCATTGCCTACCACTGGCATTATATGCATTGAGGAACCAACCAGGTTCTGGCCACCATCTGACGCCACACAAAATCGTTACAGGAAGGTGAATGAGAACACCCTAAATGCCTACATCCCAAGTTAGAAGTGATGCTCAGCCAACATCAGAAGTTCTAGGATTGGAATTGCAAAAGTATTTGAACTTCCAGTTTTTCTGTCATTTCAGGACAGTTGCAGAGACGAGGGTGTAGAGCAGTACAGAACACAGAGGGAGATGCTTCAGCAACCCAACCTCTGGAATTTCGTCTTCCCCAACTTTACCCCAGAGATGCGGTCCTAGTTCATAACCACACAGGGAAAACGTGGGACGAGCCCTGTTTCAACTCTCTTTTTGTCGTTGAGGACATAACGCCATCTGCTGTCAAATTGCAGGGTAGGAGCACTTGTATCTTCTTGGGAGACATAAAGATCTACTCTGGAGAAACCCCTCTGCCTACACCTCTACGCGAAGAAGCTACAATCATCAGGGAAGAACCACAGCACGTGCAGACGAGATCTATGACGAGGAAGAAGGACGCATAACCTGACAAGTGGAAAGAGTAAAGAACCTTTTAGTTGGACTCTGGCTTGCCTTTGGACACTCCCTTTTGAGCTATAAATAAAAGGGTCAAAGGACACATTTGAACACTCTGTGCATCTTAGTCGCAGAGTTAAGGGAAGATATGCATTCTTAAAGCCACAGTAGCTTATTGACTTTGGACTGAGGCGTACTTAAAGCCTTGATAAGAAGAGGAGTATGCCAGATTTTGATTGTGGATACAGCAATTGGAAGAGGGTACAATACCCTGATTATTTCCACACAGAGTTCTTGTTTGGATCTACTCATGGTGTTACCCAGTGATGACCTTTCTAGGAACATACTCACATATTTTTAGTTGGTGTTGCGTTTTTATCCTTCACTGGTGGGAAGAACTTGCCGCATTCCAGCTTTCATTCGAGATCCTGACAATGAGAAAATTGTAAGAAGATTGCTTATAATCATCACTGAAGAATTCTTGAAGTTACCTGAGTACAGTGAAGAAAATACAAATGCCCTTATCAGCCGATGTAGCACATAGACTAGTGAGTGTGGTGTTCTTTTGTCTAATTGAGGAATACACGCATCTTGTTGGAAGATACACATATGTGGTAATTTTTCTGAGAGATCCAAGAAACACTGCAAAGCTGAATGTATTCTTTGAAGGGATGATCATTAAGGTGAGCTTCTATTCTGAAAAAAATCACAGAGCTGTATAAAAAGTTTCCACCGAGGGACAGATCGAGGTAGTGAATAAAAGACAAAGGGGCTCATTATAAGGGTGGCGCTCCCGTAATGAAGGGGGCGCTGATTACGAGCTTCCCTTTGCGGGACCCGGATCAGACACCTGGTAAAACCAGGCATCCTTTCCGGGTCTCGCAAGGGGAAGAGGGAAGTAATAACGGGACAGATGTAATTTGCCCGTTATTACCTCCCTTCCCATTCCCATTGAGCACTATGGGGGCTCAAATGGGAATGGGGAATGGTTCCTGCAAGGAGGAACTACCGGGTCCTCCTATATTGGAATGACCCAGTTATTCCTCATTGCAGGAACCTGGTAAAGGAGCCCTGTTTGGAGGCAGCCATGGAGCTAGCAGCTCCATGGCTGCCTCCAAACTCGTAATGAGGCCCAAAACCTTTTGTTCACGTTGAAAGGGAAGCAACATGTCATCTGGACTGAAGCAAATTTGAGGTATTGATTGGGAGCTGATATAGGAAGCAGAGATCGTTTTTCTTCACGATAAAGGAACATTTGCATCTCGATTGGTGAAAAAAAAAACTGGTTCCAGATATACAGACAAGGTCGTTGTTATCATCCAGAAAGCAGATAATTGATCAAGGACGAATGCTGAAGAAGACAGCAGCTTCCACAAACAAGCTAAAAATGCAGAACCATTAAAATACGTTTTTCCTTTCTTAGCATCAAATGGGGAATTTCAACAGTAACATTGTATTGCCCCATGGGACAGACACACACTTTGTCCAAGAAGCAAATGTTGCAAAGTGACATACCTCTGTGTCATCTATACCCTCATTGTGTTTATAATCATATTGCTTTCACTAACTGTGAGAACTGCATTTTATATAGGAGCAAATGGAGCTCAGACTCCTGTATATGTTTCTGAGCAGAAGGAAACGATGAGCATGGCAACTGCAAGCAGCCTATACCCTACATAGTTATTCCTGTCCCAAGAAAAGATGACAAGATACCAGAGCTTGAAATGGATGTTGTTAGTAATCAGTCCCAGACAGCACTTGTTTCAGAGAATGCTTTTGAACGTCGGAGACTGGGTCGGCGGATCAGGCAAACTAAGGGGTTTATAAAGTTTGGGCCTACCCAGGTAGTGCATGCAGACACACCTGGTCCAGTGACACAGGACCCAAGCACAAGTCCCAAAGAAAAGTCACGCATAGAGATTATAGCAGAATCTTTATGGCCGTCATTAGCTGCTGCTAGAAAAAGGCAGATGGATAGAGAAGGACTTGCTGAACTTTCTGCTACACAGGGAACCCGGCCGGATGTCCCTGTAAACAAACCCATAAGGAGCTATGTTGATACATTTAGAGACATAGGGCCTCATTACGATCCAGGTGGCCACGGAATGTACGGTGCCGGTAAGGGACTGGTACCATTCATTCCGGGCCGCCCTATTACGACGTCTGCAGCGGATCCCGCTAAGGAACGCCTGGTCAGACCAGGCATCGAGGATGTTAACAACGGACTCGTCATTAACGGGCCCGTTGTAAGCATCCTCCCCATTCCCATTGAGCCCTATGAGGCTCAATGGGAATGGGGATACATTTTTACCGGGTCCCATTAAAGGGCAATTACCATGTCCGCCAAGGTCGGCATGACCCAGTTAGTGCCCTTTTCTGGGACTCGGTAAAAAATCATTACCGGCGGCAATAAGGACACGGCTACTGCCAGGGTCGCAATGAGGCCCAAAGTCATAGAAAACTACATGAAGAGTTTGAGAACCAAATGAAGCACACAAGAAGATAATTATGAACTAAATAATTACCTGGACATTACAGCACACTTGGGAAATAACATATGGTACCAACACATGAAAGAAGTTGGAAAAAGGATGTCAGATGAACAATGCTTCATATGTGCACTCTTGCCATACAGTATGGGAAAATCAAAAATCTTCATAGCAGTTGAAATTGATGTCCAAACAGCACATTGTGTTTCACACGTATCACTTTGCAAAACAAGAGGCCAGTTCATGTGAAGCAGTGCTTCTCTCAAATGGGCAACTGAAAAGACAGATCCAGATGAAGATGAGTATGTTTAAAATATAAAGACATGAAACAATGCAGAGACAAAGAATCACATGATAAGATATGAAAACCGTGGAGTAAAGGAGCAGAAATCAGAAGAGAAGTGAACAAAAAACTGGAGAACACAGGAGAAACTGCAGAAGGAGCTCCTAGATGGAAGAACAGAGGTCAAATGCAGATCTGGGGAACAATACTATCACCAGATAGATGGGAAAAAGGAATGATGATCTGCAGAGCCTAGATGGTAACTAATCGTCCTGAATCCACTATTTTGAATGTTCAGGAGATATGCAAACCAGTGTGGTCAAAACTTTCTAAACTATTGACATGGGTCAAAGACAGAGGAGGACCCTTGCAAATAGTGCCTTTGGACAGCTCGAAGTTGTGTTTTAGACCGAATGGTACAAGAAAAGTTGGAGAAAATCAGAAGCGCGATCGTATCTTTGATACATCAGGAATGGTGCATGGAACAGGAGTAATCATGGATCATTATTGGGCTTGTGGCTCCAAAGCCTACATCAGACTGTCAAAAGATTGGGGAGGAATCTGCACATTGGTGAATGTCCATGTTCCTGCATTGGTGATTCCAAAAAGTGATTTGAACCTTGACATTTTCCCAAAAGCAGATGTTCATCTGAGGAAGAAGAGATTTGTGGAGCTGATAAATTGAATAAAGAGGGAGAACTAATCGATAGAAGCCTTTGATGCTATTCCATATGAACACAGACTATTCAGCCAGACTTCTTCAGTGTTCACGTTGATCTTCATCCCAAGGATCCAGGTTGGAGCAAATACCAAGTGGCTTCAGATCACCAGGTGGGAATTGCTGCAGACAAATAATACTACCATAATGGGATTCAATGCAATCAGAGAAGAGATGACATCCATACGTCTGATGACTCTCCAGAACAGATACATTTTGGACATGATAACAGCTATGGATTGGAGAATCATGTTGCACATTTACACCTTCTCATGATGACGAGAATGGAAACTTGACAGAGGCCATATACATGCTGACAAAACTCCATGGCCAGATGATAGAAGTGGTAGAAGACATTGCTGATGACAGCTGGTTTTGATCACTCTTCTCATGGGTTCCACGATGGATGGCAGATATGTTAATTTTTTTTGGAGCCTTGTTGTTATTAGTGATGCTTGGATTCTGTGTCATCAAGATGATAATCTCTCAGTGCAAGAAGACAGCAAAGAAAGCCATAGGGATGAAAATCATGATTGATGTTGAACCAGGATGGAAGCCTAAAGATATGACTGATGAAGAAATCAGAGACTTTGTAAAGGACAGTATTCATGCACCTGAGGGAACAAAGTTCCTGTATCCAAAGGACCATAAGAGGTATGTGGGAAGATGGATCTATTGCAGTCCAAGTGGACAGTGCATGCTCATGACATGGAACAAGGATGAGCATGTGAAATCAGCTGGATGCTTGAAGGGAGTCTTAAAAATATGGATCCCTAAGAAGCATTTCTTCAGACCAGGATTTCGAGATGTAAAGGATGATGTGAGAGTGGTTGATGAATCACCCAGAGGGGGGAGTGTAGAGGAGGAGCCAAGTACCCCCACTCCAACTGCCCCACCTACATTATCTGAAAAGTTTGAACCAAAGTATGTGACGTATACTGAACAGTTAAAACAGCAAAGAGATGAGAGTGGACTCTGTGCACTACCCATAAGAATACCTATACCTAAGAGAATATGGGAGGTAAAGTACCCATTGAGGAAACCATACTGGCATACAAGATAATATGATGGCCATTTGAACGAGATCCCTGAAGAAGCAGAGAAACTAAATGGCAAGGATGAATGTTGACATCACACAAAATCGAATTAACACCCATTGAAGAGATAAACAGACCAGAGGATGCAGACGATTCGTAAACGTCAAGAAGTGCCAAGGATAAGTGACATATTCGGATCAAGGTGAAGAACCTTATGCCACAGATCTGATGAAGATACTTAGTTCGTTTAAACATGTACAGATGCAATGAAGTGCAAGCAGCAAAGAAATCATGAAGCTAGCCACATTGTGATATCTTAGTACATGAACATGCATTTAGTTAACACCTTTATATGTAATTGTGGGACAGTTATGTAATAGAAGAGGGAATATAGAATGTGAAACCCAGGAGAAAGGATGCTGATCTGAGTGAACTGCGAGAGGAACGAGCTGTGGTGGAGCCAGTGGGTTTATCTATGGATCTTGAATAAACCAATTTATCTACAATACTGTGTGAGCCAATACTTCACACATGCTTTTGAATAGTTAGACCACGGCAAGCGCCAACATATTCATATATAGATACATATGGACATTAAAGAATGGTTGTTTCCACTACGCATATAAGCATTACCGAACAAAGCAAGAAGGCCTAATTTCAGTGTCAGAGTTAAGAAAAGCAATTGAATTTACAGAAGGAATCTCAGCTAAAAGAGTTCACTGAGCCAAGAAAGCCAAGGTCTTATCAAACTAGAATTGGCTGACATTGGATACAATTAACGTGAAAGAACAGAGGCTCCTGTTCAGAGAGGTCAAGCAAAACAAAAGACGTCAAAGGACTATTGTAAAATAAAATCAAATACACAAAAAGGCTCAATTTCATGGTGTCCAGTCACGTGATAGAGGGAAGTTGGATGAACTAGATGGTCACACCTACGCACGGAAGCCAGCTGGTGCCCATACTCCTTAAAAATTCTCAGAACACAGTACATTCTCAAGGCCAACTTCAAAGCATTCATTGATACTGGACCATTGAGGTGATGATGGATGATATGCTAATCGGTGGGAAGCTGGTGCTAAAACAAGTTCACCCGCACCTGTGTTTGGTCTGCATGCTGCTAGAAGTAGGTGGAATAGTACTGACAGGGGTTAGGAGCTAACCAATTGTAGGGGACTACATATTTGGGGGTCCTATAGCTTGTATAGCCAATGAGACATCGTAGAGTTAGTGACGTTCATAGTGGCCATTTTAAGGAGATGGCTTAGTTGCCCTACCTGATGTTAATTATCCTACCACCTTCTTTCGTTACTCCATACAGATATAGAGCTTATACTTAGAACTTCACTTAGTCTCAATCACACCTTCTGTTGGGTTTTTATAGTTTGGCACGTAGGATGACGTTGGTAATGACACAGGTCCAAACGTCAATGATGACTAATTATGGGTACAAAAGCCCTGTTTTTTATGAAGTAAAGTGAGAGTATCAAGCTATTGCTGATGTTTGTTGTACTCCCTGTTTAAGATACTTGACATTAAAACAGACAAACTTTGCCAAGCTATTCGTGTCATCTTGATTATTGATGTATCAATAAAATCTGCATCCCCATCCATCTCCAGGGTATTGCTACTCATCTGAAAGGGCTGTCTGAGAGAACACCCAGCTCAGCTGCTTTCGGAATGGCTTCAGTTCTGTTTTTTCCTTTCCCCCTTATTCGAGGGATTAACCAGGCATATCCAAGACCATAGGTTCTCATAAAGAGCAGAGTGTAATACACATAAATTGAATGGCGGGATAGGCTGGGAGGGGCGGTGAGGAATACGTGGGAAAAACATTGTATCGAAAGAATGTTACCAGGGCTAAGTAACTTGTTCTTCGAATGGATTGTGTCCTCCCACATATTCATCATATTATGATAGACTCCTAAAGCAGTGACAATTTGGAGGTGGGAGTATCAATCAATTTAATCATGGACCTTCGCAAAAAGTCTGCCCTGACTGGAGGAAGAATACAGGCAGTAATGTTTTACAAATGTATAAATGGATGACCAAGTAGCCGCTGAACAGATGTCATTAATTGGGACACCACTTTGAAGAGCTGCAGAGGTTGCCGTGCCCTTTGTTGAATTATCCCTTAGGCCTTCCGTTATGTCCTTTCCTCCAAGTCTATAACATTCTCCAATAGCTAGTATGATACACCTGGATATTGTTTGTTTTGTGACTGCCAGTCCCAATTTGGGGGCAGTATACCCAATAAAAAGTTGATCATCCTGTCGGAATTTAGCCATTCTTTAAATGTAAAAGCTTAGAGCCCTTTTAGGGTGTAGCCTATGTAGTCTCTCTTCCTATTTGCCTGAATGAGGAGGAGGATCGAAAGTTGGTAGTGTTATCTTCTGCCACAGATGGAAGTCAGAGACTACCTTCGGTTGGAATGATGTTTTTACCCTGAGGATGAATTGATCTTTATAGAAAGTAGTATGAGGAGGCTTGCAAGAAAGAGCCTGCAACTCACACTGCAGGCTGATGTTATTGCGAAAAGTAGGACTGTTTTCAATGTTAGAGCCTTAAAGGACATGAATGTTAAGGCTCGAATGGGATACATGACAGGAATTTTAATACATTAAATGGAACTGGAGAGTATACATTAGCAAGTCCCTTTCAACATTGTACATTCAAGAGGATTTTGAAATAGGTAACTTCTTCTGAAGACGCTTAAAAATTGAAAGCGCTGCCAGGTATCTTTATATGGTTTCAATTTGGAGCCCCAGATTGGCTAAAAGCAGCAGGAAAGAAAGCGCCATAGGTGTGCTACATTGGAATGGATCCACATTCTTATCCTTTCACCAGTTACTGAATTTATTCCAATGACACCGGAACAAGGATTTGGTTGCTGGCATTCTGGTCGAAAGCAACATCTCCATTACGTCATCTGATAGGTCCCAATCCTTGTATCTCAGCCTCTCAGAAACCATGGATGAAGGCCGAGTATTTTGACCTCTGGATGGAGAACCTGACCTTCCTCTTGCGAGAGAATATCCTCTCTTTGTGGAAGACGTATTGGAGGGCAGATGGACATGTCCACAATGTCGGGGTGTTATGTCCTCCTGGCCCAATCCGGAGCAATTAGGATCATGGATTTCCTAAACTTTCTTAACCTCCTGATCACTTGAGGAATGACGGGGACTGGAGGAAAGACGTGCAGGAATGGACATTCTCAGTCCACTAAAAACGTGTCCCCTAGAGCTCCTCTTGGGGGAAATTCCTTGGAGCAATACAGTTTGCACTTCTGGTTGGTACAGTCGCAAACAGATCCACTTGAGGGGGTCCCCAAAGGGTGAAGATCTCTTGAAATACTTCCTGAGCTAGTTCCCTCTCGTGGGAGACTGTGATCTGCTTGCTTACAGCATCCGCCGCCGTGTTCTGCTCTCCGGCTAGGTGAACTGCCTACAGAGAGATGACTTCTTGTATTGCCCCGAACCAGAGCTGCATTGCCTCTCTGCACAGTGGTAGTGACCCTACACCTCCTCTCTTGTTGAGGTATTACATGGACACTGTGTTGTCCGTCACTATCAGGACATTCTTTCCCTGTACAGATGGCAGAAAGGCCTTCAGTGCTAACCTGATGGCCCTCCGCTCCAACAGGGTGATGTGTAGTTTGGACTCAGATGGAGACCAACGACCGCTGATCGTCAGTTCGTTGGTGTGTGCTCCCCACCCCGTGAGTGAGGTGTCCCTCACTCCCGTTATCACAGGCCATGGTTGCCAAAAGATTCTCCCTTGCGAATGTTGTCTTTGCAAGCCCACCATAGAAGGTTCTGAGCAACTCTGCTCCGAACCTGCAGTTGGTCTGACATATTCCCTGAGAATTGGGACCACTGAGTCCTGGGAGCCCATTGAAGGGATCTCATTCTCAATCGGGCCTCTAGCACCAGAAAAATGCAGGATGACATGAGACCGAGCAACCTGTGAAAATAGATGGCCGGAAGATTCTGGGCATTCTGGAATTTTGTTACCATCTGCTGAATGTATTGAGCCCTCACCTGGGTAGGCGAGGCTTTCCATGAGGAAGTATCCAGGACTGCTCCAATGAATTGGAGACTTTGGAATGGTATCATATGGGACTTCTTGTAATTGAGGGAGAAGCCCAGTCTGTGAAGGGAGTGGCAGGTGATACTGAGATGGTCCTGGGCTTGTTCGGGTGAACGAGCGTGATCATCCAAATAGTCCTGGTAGGGGTAGACGTGAATCCCCCCATTCCTGAGATTTGCTGCCACTACCGCCATCAACTTGGTGAAAATCCTCGGGGCGGAGGTCAGCCCGAATGGCAGAACTCTAAACTGATCATGAAAACCACAAACCACGAACCTCAGGTACTTTCTGTGCTTGAGATGGATTGGCACATGAAAGTTAGCATCTTGAAGGTACAATGATACCAACAAGTCTTGGAGTTGGAGAGCCTGAAGGATCTGAGAAAGGGTCACCATCTTGAACTTGCGCTTTCTGAGGAACTTGTACAAGTTTCTTAAGTCCAAGATGCGTCTCAATCCCCTGTCCTTCCAGGGAATGAGAAAGTAGGGGGAATACCAACCCTTGTTCCTCTCCGCTACAGGTACACATTCTATTGCACCTTTCTCTAGCAAGATTAAAATCTTCTGCACAAGGAGCGGATCTGAAATTTTAACAGAGTTGGATCACGGTGGATGGTTTTGAGGCGTTTTTTGAAAAGGAAGGCAGTAACCTTGGGCTACCGTTTCCAAATTAAGACCTACCATTTGTTCAGATGCTGAGAAATTCTGCCTTCCTCCAGGGTCTTGTGGATCAAGGCCTCAGAGTGGCTTAGAGCCAGCTGCAGTAGTGGCTGAGGGTAAAGTTGCCACTGCTGGGGCTGATTTAGCACTCCTTCTTAGTCCACCACGAGGGAATCTTCTTTGTCCCCTTTGTCCGGCAGGTCCTCTTCCTCATCCAATTGAGGAATAGAAACAAAAAGAACGACCCCTCCAGGAAGACGAGCCTGAATATGTTGGTTTAGATTGTCGAATGGAGGCGCTAAGGGATTTATTTGCCGCCTTGGAGGTCTGCAACTTCTCCAGACTTTCATCCGCCTAGCTCCCAAACAACCTCGAAACATCAAAGGGCATGTTCAGCAGTCTGGCCTGCACATCCGGTGCAAACCCTGACTTCTCCAACCACGCAAACCTGCATATTACAGTGCTAGCAGCCATGGATCTGCTGATGCTGTCATCAGTATCCATACCTGACTGGAGACATTCTCCTATTACCTCCTTTCCATCCTTAACTATAGCCAGGAAGCCGTCTCTTTCTTCGCTTTCCGGGATGTGATCAGCCGCCATGGCAACACAGTCCCACAGGGTATAAGTGAATCTTGAAAGAGTACAGGAGACGTTGGTAGATTTCAAGGCCATTCTGCCTGACGTGAAAACCTTACGTACTCAGGCATCTACCTTCTTGTCATCTCTATCTGGGGGGATAGAGGGGTAAGCCGATTGCCTGGTTGATGTGGCAGACTGAACTACCAAGCTCTCAGGTGTTGGGTGCTTGCTCAGGTATTCTGGATCGCTGCTGGAAGGCCTGTACTTCCTTGCAAAGTTTCTGTTAACTGCAGATCCAGATTCCAAGGCTTCTCAATTTGCAGTGACTGTCTCCTCTGAAGGGTTTTGTGGAAGGGCAGAATTGGATCCTTCTGAGGGCCTTGGTCTAGGATGTCAGACATATCATCCTGTTCATACTTAGGGGAAGCTCTGCTCCAACCCATGTACTCTGTGACCCTATAAATGATATTTCTATAGGTCGAATCTGCATGCTCCAAAGGGTAAGGCCTGCCAAATTCCAGTTATGTCAAGGTGTCAAGACCACTAGGCGACTAGAGAGAATCATAAAGGTCTCTCATTTTGGACTGTTCATTAATGAGTTCTTCTGGCGCATTCTGAGTGCCAAATTGTAACCCCAAAAGGAGGGAAATCCTCTTCAGAGGGCTGTGCCTCCTCATATATTGAAGACATAAGACCTCATTACGAGTTTGGAGGCAGCCATGGTGCTAATAGCACTATTGCTGCCTCCAAACCCGTGTCCAGGACCGGGTAGTTGGAATGGGGACTTACCGGGTGATTCCAAACTTGCAGGACCCGGTATGTCCCCATTCTGAAAACCATTCCCCATTCCCATTCGAGCCCCCATAGGGCTCAATGGGAATTGGGAAGGAGCTAATAACGGGCCCGCAAATAGCGGGCCCGTTATTAGCTCCCTGGTCCCTTAGCGGGACCCGCTAATGGACCTTGGAATGCAGTGGTAGGGGGTTAACGGCACCGGCATACTTACTGGTCCCGTTAACCCCCTACCGCCGTACTCGTAATGAGGCCCACAGACTTAAGAAAGTATTTCTTCAGAACAGGTTTGTAAACCTTGTCCTGAATGGGCAAAGGCCTCGACAAATTCGAAGTGGCCGTCGACAGTGTCGAAGATGTCTTCGAAAATGGTGCAGGTTTACTCGGCATCACCTTCGAATTTGGCATTGAGATGTTTGACTCACTATAGAGTCGACAAATTCGTCGAGTTCTTCGACGATTTGTGTTTTTTCAGTGGTATCGAAGAAGGACTCGGTTTCCGAGTCGATACTCTCAACGACTTCTCGTTGGGTCGAGAACTCTCTCAACGTATTGCCGGCTTCATGTACGGCTTCTAAGTAGTAGCCTTCGACTTCCTTAAGTCGTCCGAAGGAGCGACCTTGGCATGGATTTTGTGCGATTCTTTTGAGGGGGTCAAGGATGCGTTCTCTAAAATACGCATCATCTCTGATCTAAAAGCATCCCATTTTCTTGGGGAATCAGATTTTTTCAGGCATCTGATTACCTCAGTAGAGGAATCAGATGATGAAGAGGGAGACCTATAGCATCTCTTATTTGCCTTCCTTGAGGAAGACGAAGACTGCCTCGATCGACTCCTCGATCGGGACCTCTTCGATTTCTTATGCCAGGAGGAGTCTATAGACTCGCCTGACTTTTTTTCTTTCTTCGAAGAAAACTACAAATCCACCCTCCCCACTGCCAGTTTACCTCTGTGCTCCCTGAGAGCTTTCTCTGTCATGGCCTGACAGGACCCGCAGCCGTCGGTACAGTGCCCCGAGCCCAGACACCACAGGCAGACGCAGTGAGGATCCAGAATAGACATCTTCGACCCACGGTCGTACCATATTTTAAAACCAGACTTTGGTGTCAAACGAGTTGATGATGAAGACATTTTCTTACAAATAAAACTGAAGTGCGCCGTTAATAACTCTGTCAGGAGAAAAAATATTCTGAAGCAGCAAAGCTGCTGAGATATAATATCATAAAATGAGGAATACGTGGGAGGACACAATCCATTTGAAATGTATGACCCTCTGCTAACCCCCTTAATGAACACATAACTTTCAAACGAGTGCATATGAAAGTCCTTTAATTGGACCCCTTCAGCTCTTTTGATTAAATCCATCTTGGGTCAATCTTTGCGTAGCATGTTTTCGTTTAGTGGCCACCTTCCAACAACAACCATCAGCGAACAACAATTCCATAATGGATCCCCTTCCGTCCGGCTTCTGTCTGTCCTATGGGATACAGAAACCTCTGATAAATGTTACTGGCGTGATGATGCATCTTTGAGACACATCTGGCTATTCTGTTCTTGTCCTCCATCACATGGTGACAGGCTTCTTCATCCCTCACAATGACATCCTGATCAGCTGTTTAGATTATGCCTTGGGTCCGTCCCAGGTGTTGCTTTTCTTGCTGGTACTTTCTTTTAGATTTAATGCCATTGCAAGTGATAACCAACCATTGGATTGATAGCTGTGCAGGGGACGGGGGGGGGCACCAGTCTTTCCAGCCTTGTTTACTGTTTATGTTTGGCAACCCTGTGATCTGCGGAGACCAACAGAGTTGAGATTCTTACGTATACAGCTCCACATTATTCTTGAGGCTGTACAGTGTAAAGGAGGAGCCAAGTACCCCCACCTCAACCGTCCATCCCATATTGCCTATATGTTGGAAACCAGAGTATGCGACATACACAGAACAGTTGAAACGACAAAGGCCAAAAGGAATACTAGAGGCAAGATTCGCATTGAGACAACCATACCTGCATACGTGAAAATATGATGGTTGTTTAGATGATGAGATCCCTGAAGAAGCAGAGCAAATAAACGGTAAAGAAGAGTGGTGACGTCACCAACCATCACCAGTAAATGATACACAGAGTTGAGCTGAGGTATATAGAAGATACAGAGACAAGAGAATGAAGATATTCTATAAGGCATCAAGAAAGTATCAAGGATGTCTCGGGAGGATAGCTTAGGGGCAATGTGCTTGCCTTGGAAGCAAGACTACACGAAGCAACACAGGTTTGATCCCTGGGTCCGCGCTTAGAAACCTCTGGGTATTAAGCACTTATAAATAACTCATCATCTCATATTATATCATAAATGACATCTCGGGATCGAGGTGAAGAAGCTTATGCCACAGAAAAAGATGAAGACATCAAGCTATTTTACATGTGTACCTGATGCAAAAGAATCACAAGCAGATGAAGTAATCTTGAGGCTAGCTTTATAGCAAATAGATTGCGGCAAGCGCCAGTATATATATATATATATATATACATATATATATATATATATATATATATATATATATATATATATATATATATATCCTCCTATTCTTCTGGCAGGTAAGAGTGCTGCAAAAAAGAGTCTGTAATAGCCAGAGGCTCATGGAATGGCTTATCTTAAAGCTGTAGCCTCTGGAGCATAAGTGGGTACTGGAGCACTGACAGATAATGACCTTCATGGACTGTTCTCACTCACTGAGAGGGCTCCAAATCTATTGTGCTACATTCTCCTGTGGGTTAGTTGGTTGCATGATCTCCACTTGCACTGAAGAGTGTGTATGCCATCCTCCACAAGTATCAATGGTTTCCTTTGGCAAGAATTAGGGACTGTGGATTTTCACCCATAAAATCTAAATCAATCTACACTGTCTCTTGCCCAACTCCCTGAAATGGATGCCCATATTTAGAGTATTATCCTTCTACAGCAGGGTCACCCTTAAATGCACTGTGCTAAGGAGTGCATTTTATAAAATGGGCACACAATAACAGCAAAAAACATAAGATGCACAATTCAACACAAGGCAAAGCTGCAATTGCTATTAAGTTTATTTAGTGCACGAGAACGAGAGATTACACTTAGAGCGGCCCAGTGCATATTGCCTGCAGTCCAAGGAAATATAATATAAATTAAAGTCATTATTGAAACCGAGGCGGCATGGAAGGAATGCTGTGTTCTGCTGAGTGAAGGCTGCAACCCCTGCACGACAAATGCCAGTCCTGTAACAAAGCTCCCCTTTCCACAGACCTATTACATGTGCATCGCTCTCACACACAGATATGCTTAATGAAGCATGCTTAAAGAAAACCTCCTGCAGTCCCACATCATACACAGATCCTTTAATGGGTATCGGTACCACAAGGCGGTCACAGAGAAATGTATAGTCAATTCAAGAGGCAAGGTCAATGTCTGTAAAAGGTTGCAAGCAAAGCTGAGATCTAGCCCCTGCACCCCATGTCGGATGGTAGTTTCGGAGAGCGGTCCCTGAGAGATCCAGGACTGCTGCGGATGGGAGAGGAAACCCCTTGGTCAGTTACGTGCTCCATCCGAGATCCTGGAGGCTTGAATGCAGTGATGCCTGTTGACCAGTCGCAGTTCCAGGGATGGTTTATGAGAATGTTCCTGTGTTGGTCAGCGGTGGACATTCTCTGTCATTTACAGGAGTCTCAGTCCGAGCAGGGAAAGCATGAGTGAGTTCACCGTCCAGGTCCAGGAGAAGCCTAAAATCCAAACATAGTTCATTGAATTAATCTGGTTCATCCATGCATGCATCACATATCGTCTCAGTTATCCAGTAATGAAGATCTCTGTGCTGTTGGCTTGAACAGTCATGCAGTGTTGAGAGGCAGGCTTCACATCTACACCTGAGCATCAGTGGTTAGAGGATAGAAAATGACATTGGTCCCTATGGATATATATGATGACATGATGAGGAACACCTTCATGGAATGTTTCCTTGGAGGCTCAGAACCCAACTGTTGGTTTCCTGGCAATGTAACAAAGGTTCCAGCATGACCAAAAGCTCTCTTTCACTACCCTTTCCCAACCAGAGTCCACTCCATTCCTATAGCCACCGCAACTACCCCCTGGACACCAGATGTCCTAGACACCTCTCTCGTATCATGTACTAGAGACACCTCTACTTCTTGTCTATTAGCAACTTGAAAAAAATACAAATCTCTCCAGCCTTAACAGAGACATCTCCTCTTCCATGCTAACAGACCATTCTCAATGTCGTCACTAAACATCTCTTATTCAGCACTTACTAAACACATATTGTATTTTCTCTGTAAACCTCCACGGTTATGTCACTATTAATCATTATCCGCTAATCCACAAACTGCTAGCCCCCACACCTGCAACAGACATCCCCCACACTTCTGTCACCCCCAACATCAACAACCCTAAACATTGGCCTCTACTACAGCAATTCCGACACCCATAGGATGACCAGTGGAGGCCCTGATACCTCATCTCATTCAAAGCCCAAAGGAGGGCTGATAAAGGCCATCACACATCACTGTCAGCCCAAATTATGGTCTAGCAGGGCCATGACTTCTCACAGCCTGCCAGATTGCCATTGGTTCAATGAAACATCACTGTTAGTACAGGGGGTGTTCAATAGGAGCCCTGACTACCCACCCCACCCAAAAATAACCAAAGGGATCCAAGGCACATTAGAGCTAGCTAGGGCAAGGCTAGGGAGTGCCATGCAACCTCAATCAACTGAAGGATTGATACTGGGGTAATGCCAAGTCAAAAGGTGACCGTTTGGACTATAAAATGGTGAATGAGGTCCAAAACACTTTAATGACAGAACATGTCCAATTTCACTTGGAATCATTCACTAAGGTTTTCAGTGAGCAGGCAGTTGTGTCTCTTCTCTGCGTGAACCTGTGAAATCTTGTACAAGAGTTCTCACTATATGAACTAAACGGCAAGGGCGACTATTCTTTGGTACAGTTTCCCTAATTCAAAAGTTATCCTTGGGCTTAGTCTACATCTTGCACCTAATGGTAACTATAAAAAATAAGAAACGCAAGTCATACTTACGGTCAGAAGCCCAGGATGTTGGATCTGGTGTCACTAAAAGAGAAAAAGTGGCATCACACATAGTAAAAATGTATCTTTATTTATTTTCACTGCTTAGCTATTCTCATTTCATATCAGACAAATAACCTATGGCGGCCAAAACCAAACCTGATGTATTTTTGTAGTGGATAACCTGGCCGAACAGGTTCGGACGATCCCCAAATCCGCTGAATTTCAACTGTATTCGGGGATTCGCTGCCCTTCTCAAACTTTTAAGAGATTTGGCCAAAGAATTTCAGGCATCCAGATTGGACTCTATGTAAATAACTTGGATCTGGAGATCTTCACCAGTTAATTGAGTTTTTCAGAGAGGTAGGAGGGTGATGTTATTTGGTGTTTGAAAGCTCAAGCACTTTATTTTAGGCAAGGCTAATAGGCATTGATTTCTTTGGGGGATTTTAGAACCGAACGGCCTGTGATTATATTTTTTAATTTTAAAAACATCTTTTGAGGAAATTATCTGTATTTCATAGAAGGGAAGGCTAACCAAGCCTTGCTAGGGATTTTGGGTTTTGCTTAAGACAGATTACACTTTGCCAGGCCAATCTTGTGCTGGTGGCTTGATTGAATGCCTGCTCACATACGATTAGTGGCAGGGTGTTGGGTGCGTGATGCAACACACCACCTGTCTAGATGCAGGAGGATTTGCAGTGGGAAGGCTTGATTGAGCGCGTGCCCTCACACATGACCTGATTTAGGGAAATAGCTTACCTGAGCAGATGAATTTCTATCATTATTAGCACACTTTCAGGAAGAGATGTTTATTTGTTGGTTTGCTGGAGATAGGTTATTTGCTGTTGACTCAAATGTTGATCAGCCTCGCCTCACGTTCCTGCAGTTTATCTCAACCCACAAAGTAAACAGCAAGTTGTGCGTTTCCCATATAGGCATCCAAACTCACTTCCCACCTAAAAGCTCACCTGAATCCCACAAAAACATCACAATCTCAGCTGAGATTCTAAAACCTTAGCTCTGAATCTTGGGAATGGCTTCCCTGTCTAACATAGGATACTTGGATGTCTGGAGTCATGTACAGGCTCTCCTGGATCCACGTAAATCCAGTGGTAGAGTCTGCAGGGATTCTTGGATGGGTTTTTGGGAGACTTGCCCAGGACTCGTAATGGCTACTCTTTGCACATTAACCTTTGTCTCATTCATGTAGCTACACTCCCTTTAGTTCCCATTTCCTTTTGACAGTGACGATGCTGTCATCTGAACTTATTAATGGTCCCTTGTATTATAGACATCCTGGTATCTCTGCAACTGAAGGCATGATCAGACCTTGGGCCAGCACAGGGTCTCAATGTGGCACTGCACGTCATTTATGGTTTCCTGCCACAATAACAAGCAGTAATGTTGGAAAACCATATGATTGGACGTTTTCTCCTGCATGATCAAGTGCTTTAGAAATTAAAGGATGCATTAAACCACTATTTGTAACATCTCAAATTAAAATAATTAGGGAAAAGTTAATGCTGCCTTCTCTTCTCTTAAGCATTTTAAGATGCCCCCCTTATTGTCACGTGTATCTACCGGCTTCAGCGGGAAAGCGGCCAGGGTGTCCTGTGCTGTCAAGGAATCTGACAGCAATAGCGCATGCTCCAGGAAAACCTTTCTGGTGCTAGAGGTCAATGTGTGCAGAGTGGAAGGCAAGACAAGGTGGTCACTCACTTCTTTCAAAGGGCCCAGTGCCCACTTGGCCTGTAGATGAGTCTCCACTCTTTCCGATACGACCTGCGCGTGGACCATTGCAACCCTACAAAACAAAGCAGTGTGTTACTAAAAAATGACAATGTCTGTGGGTGATACGGGTCTACCAATCAGTTATCAAGAAAGGACAGCACAGCTGCTAATCAGCCACAGGCAGGGTGGGTCACATCTGTCAATCAATTACCCAGCTGGAACAGCAAATCAATTGAGGACACGTGTTTACCCATCAGCAATCAAGCATCAGCAGAGGACATCACATCCAACAATCAGCCATCGATGTAGGTCGGCACAAGGATCAATCAGCCAACAGAAACAGACAGGTCATCTTTCAATCAGCTCTCAGTAGAGGAGAGCACATATCTTTCGATCTGCCATCTTTGGAGGGCAGCATTCATATCAATAAACCATCAATAGAGGACAGCACTTTCAACACCAGGTGGCAGCACATGCCTGTCAATCAGATACCAAAGGAGAACAACACACCCATCAATCAGTCATTAAAGGGGGACAGCAAGTACCAATCGGCCATCAGTGGAGGACAGCAGTCCCGCAAATTAGTCAACATGAAGGCTGCCAGCACTGTGCCTGCCAATCAGCGATGAATGGATGACATCATTTCTATCAATCAGACAATGTTCATGGATCGGTTATCAGCTCAGGGCAGCACATTTAGGCTCTTGGTCCTTTGCCCAGTGAATCTGGGCCTTCGCCGGCATTAATCTCCCGGTATTTTTGCTTCTGTTCTCCCTTATAGGTTCGCACTACTTCATCTTTACTGATATCCTTACACATGTTTCACAGAAACACTGCGACACGCAAAAACGCAGACGCAATGTCATCGTCAACGCAAGTACAGAGTGGGAGAAACACTTGAGGGTGGGGATAGGTTGCAGCAGAGAGTTGATACTGGAGTGAGTGGCCCCATATCTGCAGGCCCTCTCCGTGTGACTGTGCCTGGCTTTACAGTGGCTTCTCTACTGAGTTGCTTGATAACAATTAGAAATGGCTACCCTGCTTATGAAATGTTTTTTCTTTCAGCGGCTTTGTGGATCAGTTATGGAGGTGTCGACGGGGAAACCCTAGAGGAGGCGCCCAGATAACAGGGCAGCGTCATGCTTCCTCCCACCTGGGCAAGGGGGTGGGGTTGGGCAGGTGTTAAGCTCAGAAAGAGCTGTCAGGGGGTGGGAAGCCCCCCAAACATGATAAGAAGGCCATGAAAAGGCAACAAAGGAAGGGGCGTGCCCTTTAGGATATGGTAGCACCATCTGTTCACCCAACGAACATCGGAGGAACGAGGCCGGGGGCAGTTATGTGTTTGGAGCAGTTTGTTCATTGAGAGACGGTGCGTGTGCCAGGAAGCTGCCGTGAAGATCAGGGACATCCCGACTGGAATCCAGCAGTGAGGAAGGGCTGGCGTGGAAGAGCACTGGTGAGAGGGAGCAGCACGGTGAGTTGAAGGTGAAGAGGGGGTACCCCTCCGTCACTGCGGCACGGCGGGTTCACAGCCTTAAACGGCACCCTGGCTCGAGGAGCAGCAAAGATCAGAGTGTGGGCGGGCTGCAGGCACCGTCGAAGTTGTAAGGACTGACGGGCTGCAGCGGTGAACACTTGGTATAACAGCATCGCTGAGGACTGGATTGCATAATGGGCCGCTGCGGAGAACTCTGTGGATATTTTAAAAGCGTTTTTGCACTTCTGAACAAAAGTGGCTGGTGGCGGTGAAGTTTGTGAAACAGCTCTAGGTGCAGTGCGTGTGCCACCGCAAAGGGGGACACCAATCAGGGCATTCCAATTGATTTGTGTGTTTTGGGTATTTCAGAAAAAATAACACTCCGCAACAAATCAGCACCTTAAAAAAAACTATAAGGGATAACAAGTGAGGGACCTCTTTTAAAAATCCTTCAGGACACACAAGATGTCGACACAAGGGGCGGGTACACCAGGAGGAAGCAGTGCCGAAAAGGATCTGGAGCAATTTATTCAAATAGCAAGAATGGCAGCAGCCAGGCACGGGGCAAACTGGCCACAAAGGGTGGCAGCAGAACTTGATGGGGAAGTAGATGGTGCTTCAGATGGCAGGTCATAGTCCCCTTTGTTGTTTCCCACCTACACGGAGGAACAGGCCATGCAAGAGTTACTGGCCATTGAAGAAGAGGAACCTGAGGCCAAAAGAAGGACATTAACTCTGAAAGCGAAGGCGATTAGGCAGCAAACTGAAGCAGCCAAGAAACTAAGAGAGGCAGGGAAAGCAGCTGAGGGAGATAAAAGCAGAGGGAAGAAGCAGGGGCTTATTGCCAACCCGGCGGCTCTTCCTGCAGAGGTTCCATGAACTAGCCGTGGGAAAGCGTGAGGGGTTTTCTCTCCTCTCGCAATCAGCATTCCTCTGAGGCCTAGCAGCAAGGGTGCTGGAGGTATATCGATGAGGGTTCGGCTTCCTCCGGCAAAAACAGCCCTCCTCCAGGCCAGGACCACCTGCAAGGGCAGGCGGGGCACAAAGAATAAGGGTTGGGGGAGCTTTGGCCTATAGTGGACTTGGTTGGAATATGGGGGAATCAATGTTTTGTGATGGAGTAGTCAGCTTGTCGCTGCACCTGGAGAACGATTTCACAAACTTGTCGCATGTAGTGTTTAGTAATGTTGTGATAATAAACCTGCAGCCTTTTATGACAACAAAAGAAGAATGTCTCCATCTGCCATTTTTCCAGAAGAGGGAGGTAGGGGTAGCGAATGGAAAGAGCAATAGAATTGGTATAACTGTGGACAAATGCCCAGGTTATGTGAAGGCAAGAGAATTGATCTACCCTTCACACATGGTAGCTGCTGCTGACGTTCAGCAACTGCACCAGGACCTGAACGGGGGGGGAGGGGAGAGGTGCAGCTGGCATAGTGGGCTGTCCCTCAGGCACTCAAGTTGCCTACACTCCTCACGAGGGAGGCCAGAAATGGGAGGCCGGAAACAGAAGGGCAGAGCCAGTTGGGGGGGGTGGATTTATTGGACAATCCTAATTCACTAGAAATCAGGCTGCGGATGGTAGCCAAGAGCATTACACGCTGGCTGCAGAAGCCAGGGCAGTCACCCTTAAGGACAACTGGACTCCTTAACAACTGCAGAGTGGCCTGGGATCTGCTCCATACAGGAGTATGGGATGTACAGACTGTCCCCAGTAGGAAAGGATACCTGAGGCGTGTTCTAACTGAGAAGGACTTACCTGGAGTTCACACTGAAGGGTTATAAACCCTGGTTGGAAAGCCCAGGAAAGGAGAAGGCCACCAGGGATTATGCTCAGGGCCTGCTTTACTAAAGGCTGGTGCATTGCAGGGATCACAGGGATTATGTTTAGGGCCTGCTTTACTATGGGCTGATGCATTTGAGGGATCACAGGGATTATGCTCAGGACCTGCTTTACTAAAGGCTGGTGCATTGCAAGGATCACAGGGATTATGTTTAGGGCCTGCTTTACTAAAGGCTGATGCATTGCAGGGATCACAGGGATTATGTTTAGGATCTGCTTTACTAAGTGCTGGTGCATTGCAGGGATCACAGGGAGTATGTTTAGGGCCTGCTTTAATAAGGGCTGATGCATTGCAGGGATCACAGGGATTATGTTTAGGATCTGCTTTACTAAGTGCTGGTGCATTGCAGGGATCACAGGGAGTATGTTTAGGGCCTGCTTTAATAAGGGCTGATGCATTGCAGGGATGGCGGGGATTATGCTCAGGGCCTGCTTTACTAAGGGCTGATACATTGCAGGGATCACAGGGATTATGTTTAGGGCCTGCTTTACTAAGGGCTGATAGATTGTAGGGATCACAGGGGTTATGTTTAGGGCCTGCTTTACTAAGGGCTGATGCATTTGAGGATCACTGGGATTATGCTTAGGGCCTGCTTTACTAAAGGCAGATGCATTGCAGGGATCGCTGCAATTATGTTTAGGACCTGCTTTACGAAGGGCTGATGCATTGCAGGGATCCAGGGATTATGTTTAGGGCCTGCTTTACTAAAATTGCCCGTAAATTGACTCGTTAAAAAAGTGACCTGTGTTGTTCCAAAAACAACTGCCTGTAAGATATTTAATGTACACTATTCAAGGGGCCCTAGAGGGCCCTATGCTCGTTCTGTGTTTTTTTATGGAGATATTTAACTGGCTTTTCAGTGAGTTGGGAGGATGGGAAACGGCGCCAGGAGACTATAGAAGAAGGGCGCAGGCCCTTTACACAGCTTTGCACGCACAGCGGAACTCAGAGCCTGTGGTACTTACCGGGATACACCGACCCTGACAGATGGTAACGTTGGCGAACAGGTAGAGGTAGTCGGAGTTGGTGATCTTGAACACTTTGATCTCAAACCGGGCTTCGCTGTAGTTTCCGTTGTTACGAATGGTCAATGAATCCGCCAGGACAGCAGAGGGGCACCTGCAGAGGAGGAAGAGGAGGGAGCCGGGTTTACATGCAGACATTCAGTGCCCATGCCTAGGTAGAGAAAAACCCTGGTGCCCAGCTTCCAGGCAAACGATGCCCATACATAAACACAGCGCAGCCCTGGGGGTCCACTGATCTCTGATACATATAATGTCTGTCTCCAGACCCCATGCTGCCACTGGCGCCCAGCCCCCCGGCGTGCATTGTCCATCTTCGACACAGCACTGCTCCTGGTGCCCACCCTCAGACATGTGCTACCCATCCATGAACATGGGGCACCTCCTGCACCAGAAGTGCAGTGCCCATCCCATGACATAGCATTGCTCCTGGTGTCTACTCTCCAGACTTCCAGTGGCCATCACAAGACACCATAATACCACCTGGACATGCAGTGTCCATCTCTAGAGACAACACTACCCCTGCAGACCACCGTCCAGATATGCAGTGCCCACCCCTAGAGCGTGCAGTGCACCTGGTGCCCACCCTCCAGACATGAGCTACCCCTCCTTGAACACAGGACTCCGCCTGTTGCCCACCCATTGGACGTGCAGTGACCATCCCACCCATGACACAGCATCGCTCATGGTGCCAACTCTCCAGCCATCCCGTGCCATCACAAGACACTGTAATGCCACCTGGACATGCAGTGTCCATCTCTAGAGACAACACTAAGCCCTGCAGACCATCGTCCAGATATGCAGTGCCCACCGCTAGAGTGTGCAGTGCACCTGGTGCCCACCCTCCAGACATGAGCTACCCCTCCCTGATCACAGGACTCCGCCTGCTGCCCACCCACCGGACATGCGGTGCCCATCCCACCCACTACCCAGCATTGCTCATGGTGCCTACTCTCCAGGCATCCAGTGCCCATCACAAGACACTGTAGTGCCACCTGGCCAGGCTTTGCCCATCTCTAGACACAACACTGCTCCTGGTGCCTACTCTCCAGACATCACAAGACCCTGCACTGCACCCTCCCTAAAAACTGCACTACTCCTGGTGCCCACCCTTATGATATACAGTGCCCATCCCTAGAGACCGTGCAGCGACAGTGGCAACCACAAAACACAGCACAAACACTGGTGCCAAGCTCTCTGACAAGCAGTGACAATCTCTAAAGCCAACATTCCCCCTGCTGCTCACCCTCCAGACATGTAGTGGCCAGTCCTAGGCACGGACATGCTCCTGGTGCCCACCCTCCAGACGTGCAGTGCCCATCCCTGGGCACGGAGATGCTCCTGGTGCCCACCCTCCAGACGTGCAGTGCCCATCCCTGGGCACGGAGATGCTTCTGGTTCCCATCCTCCAGACGTGCAGTGCCCATCCCTAGGCCCAGAACTACCCATGTTGCTCACTCTCCAGACATGCAGTGCTGTGCCCATCCCTTGCGTAGCACTGGGCCTGGTGCCCACCCACCAGAAATGTAGGGCCCATCCCTAGACTCTGAACGTCAATGAGTGCCCATCTATAAATATGCGGTGCCCGTAGCTAGGCACTGCTCATCCCATGTGAAGCAGCAATGCCATCCCTTTCACTCAGGACGCTGACACCACATCAGCTTCAAGAGGATGGCGAGCGGCGCCCTCACTTCACCTGTCACTGCCATTCACACTGCAGGATTCCTGATGGAGGACACCCCGTGTCATACTGCAGCGGCCCTGACAGTAGGCCAGACCCTCACTCACACTGCAGCTGTCACCACAGTAGACCAGACCACAACTCGCACTGCAGCTGTCAGTGCAGGAGACCTACTGGAAGAAACACCCACTCACACTACAACAGTCACTGCAGGAGCCCAGACCTCCACTCACACTTAAACTGCCACTCTGGGGGCCCCACCAGAAGAAACACCCATTCACAATGCAGAGGTCACTGCACGAGTCCTAACAGAGGAAACCCCCGACTCACACTTTAGCTGTCACTGCAGGACACCCACTGAAAGAAACACCCACTCACACTGCAGGAGTCACTACACAGGTCCTAACAGTGGAAACCCCCACTCATACTGCAATGGTCACTGCAGGAGACCTACTGGAACAAACACCGACTCACACTGCAGATGCCACCACAGAAGACCAGACCACAACTCACACTTCAGCTGTCACTGATGGTGACCTACTGGAAGAAACACCCACTCACACGCCAGCTGTCACTGCAGGAGAAGCACTGGAAGAAACAGCCACTCACACTGCAGCTTTGAGTAAAGAATCGCTCACACTGTAGCAGATCAATTCAAGACTTCTGATAGAGGAGATGATCACTCACACTGCAGCTGTCACTGCACGAGTCCTAACAGAGGAAACCCCCCAACTCACACTTCAGCTGTCACTGAAGGAGACCTACTGGAAGAAACACCCACTCACACTACAACAGTCACTGCAGGAGCCCAGACCTCCACTCACACTTAAACTGCCACTCTGGGGGCCCCACCAGAAGAAACACCCATTCACAATGCAGAGGTCACTGCACGAGTCCTAACAGAGGAAACCCCCCACTCACACTTTAGCTGTCACTGCATCCACTGGAAGAAACACCCACTCACACTGCAGCAGTCACTACACAGGTCCTAACAGTGGAAACCCCCACTCATACTGCAATGGTCACTGCAGGAGACCTACTGGAAGAAACACTGACTCACACTGCAGATGTCACCACAGAAGACCAGACCACAACTCACACTGCAGCTGTCAATGCAGGAGACCTACTGGAAGAAACAGCCACTCACACTGCAGCGGTCACTGCAGGAGAGCTACTGGAAGAAACAGCCACTCACACTGCATCTGTCAGTGCAAGGGTCGTACTGGAAGAAACACTGACTCACACTGCAGCTTTGAGTGAAGAATCGCTCAAACTTTAGCAGGTCAATTCAAGACTTCTGATAGAGGAGATGACCAATTACACTGCAGCGGTCAATGCTCAATGCAAGAGTCCTATCAGAAAAAACTCACACTCACACTGCAGCAGTCACTGCAGGAGCCCAGACTTCGACTTGCATGTCAACTGCCACTGCAGGGTCCCCGCCAGAAGAAACAATCCCTCACACAGGAGCCATGAGTAAGGGAGCCCAAACTGATGAGATCTCCGCTCACACTGATGGAACCACAACAAGGGTCCTCAGAGAAGAAGCCCCCTTTCCCGGTGCAGTAGTGGCTCCAAGGCCCCTCAAGGAGGAAACCCTGACACACACGGCAGCGATCACTGCAGGAATATTAACAATGGAGGCTATAAGCAGACGCCAGCATCAGAGAGGATGGCTAGCACTGCGCTCACTGCAGGGACACTGATAATGCAGTGTGAAATGTGCAAGAGGACGATTTCTGGATAACCCAAAGGCTGCCCTCCCTTGAAGTTGGCCTCTTAATGTCCCTCATTATTAATATTACTAATAACACTGACGCTAATAATGGCAATACTAGTGATTATAAACATAATAGCCATAATACCTCTTGGGAAGCCATAGTGTAATACCAGATTGTACAGACTGCTTAACCAAATGCTGTGCATTGATGAGTGTTGTTACACTTGCACTGTCCTGTCTTTAAAACTTTATTAAACAGACATTTGAAACAATCTGCAATAATGGCTGTACTTTGGTCAGTTTTCTAATGTCTCAAGTGTGGGTTGTCCGCACATGGTGGTAATGGCACTTGGACATACGGACAGCAGGACTCTCTCCTTTGGAATATGTAGGGAGCTGTTCTAGGACTTACCCATTGGTGATGATGTCATATTGCGGTGTCGCATTGGGATCGTTGATGCCGGTGGCGTACAGGCGCGTGACTGCCAAAGAGAATGACGCAGCGTCAAGGTCCGGTATGATGACGCTGACGTAGAGGGGGTCCTCGACGTTCAAGGTCAGGGTATTTCCGGTGTAAGGGACAGCGAAGGCAGGATCTGTGTAGCCGAGCATCATAACAAATACTGTGCCGACCCCTCCTGGGAGCTGGATATTGTTGACGCTGGAATAGAAATAGAAGAATTAGCTGTCATGTCTCATGTGCTGAAGCAACAGGCGTCAGTGGTGCTGGCTGATATTGCATATGTTACGCGCTATACAAATAACACATTATCATTATCGTCGCACAATGAAGATTACCCCTGCTAATAGCACAGTGAGTCTTGATTCTATTAAAGACAAGGAGGCGAGCATTATGCTTCACATTTATTGCTGTCTCCAGCAGTTTCAACAAAATCAAAACGTTATAACTTCCCAGATGGGAAAAACACATTTTCTTTTTTTTACATTTCTTGAAAAACTACAATTCCCTTAGTTCCAGTCTTTCTGTAGTCCAGCATGCCTGTGCATGTGATCATAGTCCTTCCTGTTCCTGTAATCTCCCTCTTCTTTAATGCTCTTAACTGCACTCCAACAAGGAACCAAAAACTCTGACCTTGTCCACATACAGAGCCTCCTCTCTCATCTGCACTACTCTGCTTGGTCTCCGCATAAGCCTGACGTGCTTCGCCGCTTGATCAGCCTATGCTCTCGCTAGCCTGACTCAGTTGTTCTTCTGGTCATCTCCTACCGAAAACATAAAGAGCATGTTAGGGACGTGGATACACAACCCTATTTCAAGAGAAAATCCACCATAAACATAATCATAGACATTGACATTAACTCTCCTGTGTATCTAGGGCAGGAAGTTAATGCTCGCCTCCTTGTCCTTAATAGAATTAAGACTCCTTGTGCTATTAGCAGGGGTAATCTTCTTTCATTGTCAAGACCGGAGGAGAGCCGTATGCTTGTACAAAGCTCGTCATTACTGTCGCTGCTACTGATTGCACAGGTGTGAAATAGAATGTTCTAAACGTAGTATCGCTGGACCAGTCGGTCGCTTGCAGAACATCTTTGGAACTTCGCGCCTTGCGCTAGTGCCTTTGCAGCCAACGCGCACCTCACGGAATGCTCTCCAAATCTAGACATGTCTGCTCCTAATAATTGCATCACCTTGCGCACCCATCTTGCTATGGTGGCCATAGCGACTGCTTTGTGAGGCTTCCTCCACGCTATAAACAATTGCGTTGTCGCCAATGGTCTTTATATACTCGTATTCCATTATGCAGGCTTCTACACACCATTTGGGGTTATTTAGCAGGTAAGGGTAAACTATTGGTGTGGAACCGGTCTTTGTTCTCCTGACTAATGTACAGGTAACTCCTTTTGGTCCATATGCCTTTTTGTTCACGTCCAGCACTCTGACGCCCAGTACTCTCCTACAGGAGACTAGGGATAAAAGCATTGCTAGTTTCCCTGATGGCTGTTTCAACGACAGGTATCTGTTTACTGGCCAGCCGGCGAGTAGTTTCAGAACTATCTTCACATCACATAGGACGTTGTATCTTTGTTCTGGTGGTCTCCAGAATCGTACTCCTCTAAGGAGACGAACGGCCGATGCGTTCTCTTCTACGGGCATGCCTTCGACGGGCAGATGTCCTGCTGATATGGCGGACCTGTACACTCCTATCATCCTGTACGCCTTCCTGCCTTGCAGCAGCTCTGCCAGAAATATTCAAGATCTCCACTACAGGGGCCGAAATGGGATGAAGATTTCTCCCTTTGCACCATCGAGACCATCTGCTCCAAGCTGCATCATAGCTCCATCTCGTGGACGGTGCCCATTATTCTGTGATGAGGAGAGCAGCTTGTGCCGAAATACCCAGGAGGTCACAGCGTCTTCTGCTATCGTGCACGCCATCAGCAGGAGAGTCCCTCTAAAGTCTTAGAGGATGATATGACCCAGCTGTGTCCGTGAGTAGGTTGTCTCCTGGCAGAAGTACTCTTGGGTAATCGGTCACCAGTTTCATCATCATCGGGAACCATACTTGCGACTTCCATATTGGAGCCACTACTATCATCTTTGTTTCCTCTCGGTGGACTTTCGCTAGCACTCTGTTCGTCATTATGAATGGTGGGAAAATATAGTGCGTGGCTCCCATCCTCTCTTGAAGGAAAGCGTCTACTCCTGCCGTTGTCAGATCTAACCTCCAGCTGGATCTAACCTGCTCTTCTGAGCCTTCAACGTGTATACAAATTGGTCTATGTGGACTGGTCCCCATAGCTCTCGATCTGTTGAAAAATACTCTTGTCTATCATCCAGTCGCTGGAGTCTGAGAAGTGTCTGGAGTTCTAGCCCGCTACTATATTGAGCCAGCCCGGAAAATATTCTGCTACAACCAAGGTCCCTGATTCGAGGCAGAAGTGCCAAAAATCCTTGGCTAGCTCCACCAGCAATCTGGATTTCATGCCTCGTAAGTGATTGATGTATCTGACCGCTGATATATTGTCCATCTTCAGCAGAATACAGGAATTCACTTTGCCTTTCGTGAAAGCTTTGATTGCGAATGACACGGCTAGCAGTTCCAGACAGTTTTTGTGCATCTTGAGTTCTTCTGCGCTCCATTTTCTCCCTGTTTCTAGTTCCACGCAGGGGGCTCCCCATCCTGCTCTGCTGGCGTCTGACTCTATCATCAGATTGGGTCAGTCTATGAATATGACCTTCCCATTCCAGGCATCCGTATTTTCCAGTTCTGTCCTGGATTCTACATTGAGGGGTTCTGTTTGGTGGTACTTTAGCCCCTGCTGTAGGTGCTTTATCTTTAGTCATTGCAGGGCCTGATAATGTAGGGGCCCTGGAAATATCGATTGAATTGATGCAGCTAGTAGACCTACTACTCGCGCTATTGTCCTCAGGAACACTATGCTCTTGTCTATGCAGCTTCTTATCTCTCTTTTTAAATCTCTTACTTTCCTCGCCAGTATTTCTAAGGTAGCCATCTTGGTGTCTATGCTGAACCCGAGGAAGTCTATTAGCCTCGTCGGGATCTTCTCTGAATTCACTAGGAAACCTAGTGATGCTAAAGGCTCCTTCACACAGCCTGTCTGATACTGGAGCGTCTCTCTGCTGTTCACTAGCAAAAGGATATCGTCCAGGTAAATAATCACCCTGATCCCTTTCTCTCTTATTGCTGCCGCTTTCATCTTCATGCACTTCGTGAAGTCCCATGGCACTGAGGCTAGCTCAAATGGCATTGTCGTGAATTGCCAAAATTGTCTGTCCCAGTCGAACGCTAGGAAGGGTTGGTATCTCCTTTGGACTGGTATTGTGAGGTAAGCGTCCTTTAGGTCGATCCTCTTGAGCCAGTCGACCTGTCTGTGGATATCCCAGAGCTGGTGAATCCCTTCCATCTTGAAATGGTGGTTTGTCACCCAGCCGTTGAGCTCTTGTAGGTTTTTTACGGGTCTTACTTTGTCTTTCCTGTGCACCACGAACATGTTGCTTATGAATCTTGGGGGTGTGGTGCACGGCTCTATGGCTCTCTTCTGTGCTAAGCTTTGCAGTTCCGTATATAAAGTCTCTTTCTCTACCTGCGCCATGTGCATTGGTCGGGAGGTTGGGCCTGCGTGGGTACCCATATACATTCTAGTTGCAACCCTTTGATTGCAAAACTCAGGTGTCGCTGGAAAGTGCGCGCCAGTTCTCCCAGAAGCGTTGTGTTCCCCCCACAACTGGCGGGTACTATGTATGTCTCACCTGTGGGGAAGCTTTTTCCTCTTCCCTGATCTCCTTCTCATCTTCCTCTTGGGACACGCCCTCTCATGGGGAAGAAACAATCTTGCTGCTTGTTGTCCCAGTAGTGAGCCCTGTTATTTTGAGGCCTTCTTGTGGCTTGATATTGACTGGTCGCTCGGCCTCGATGTCGACCAGTGCCAGAGAAAACTCTGCCCAGGAATATCTTTTTTATAGTTTTTATAGGTGCTTGAGGCTTCTCTAGGGAGGAGTAAGAGCCTACAAATCTCCCCATATCCTTTCCGAACATCTCCCCGAACAGGAGTCCCTGCACTACCTCCCCCACTCTGTAGGAGGCTAGGTCTCCTAGCTGGGGGTCAATCTCTAGGAGGAGGCCGCTCCTGCATTCTGAAGATATGGTGCAGTTTGTGTTGCCTAGGTGGCAAATTGCCCTTTGTGCCCAGTTAGTTAGTATGTCTGGGTCCACCTCTTTGCCGGTGTCTCGGGACCTCTCTGTCAGGTCCAAAATGTTGGCCAAGCGCCCTGCAATATCGAGTACCTTTTCCTGGCAGCTCCTCCACAATGTATCTATCCCCTTCCAGGGGTCTCTGGTGGTCTTTGACACGAAGGCCAGCATCTTCGGGTCTAGTTCTGGTGCCTCTTCCACCTTCCCCGGCAGCTCTGGCCTCGGGCATTCGGCCTCATGCGCTGCCTCACTTCCCTTTTGAGGGCCTTGTGCAGCCTCTGTATCATGTATTTGGTGCCTCGTGCTGAGGGCAGCCAGTCTAACGATTTCAGGTTTCGGATATTCTCTGCTAAAACATGTCTGACATCTCATAATTTTCCTCTATGTTATTCTCCTTCCTTAGCTGTTTCTTGGGAGGTGGTTGTATCTCGTCCTCATCGGCTCTGTCTTCCTCTTCTTTTGAGGATTGTGGGGTCTCTGTGGGTTCTTCCTCTGAATCCTGCCCCTCATTTCCCATATTTTCATCCACTGGGTAGAGGGTAGTGAGGCTCGGTACTCGCGATTTGCACTTTAATTCATCCCTTAGTTTCATGAAGGTGTCGGTAGCCTCTGTGGCCTCATCAACTGCCCCATCTGGTTGCGCCAGTGGGTCAGAAGAGATCTCTCTCTTCTGGATCTAATTATACTCCTGAGGGCCCTCTGTCGTGGCCCTTGTGGACGTGCTTGCATTATCGTTGGTGTCCTTGCTCTTCTGGCTTAAGAAAGTCTCAATGGTTGCCAGTCTCTCTTGCAGGGGTCTCACCCCTTGTGCCACTGCCTTTACCAGTGAGTTGCCGAGCACTTCTTGAAAACTATAGGCCAGGTCCTCAGCCTGTTCCTCCACTCCATTCGAATTCTGTCATGTTAGTATGGTCTGGGTCTGTGCCTTGTGTACCTGTCTTCAGGTGTTGTGGCACGTCCACTCTCTCACTGTGTTCTCAGCTTGGCTGCACCAGTTTTTTCCTGCTGTGCAAGCTTCAGCACTTGCTCTGAGCTTTCTGTATCCTGCAGCACAAGTCTTGCTGCTAATCTGGGTAGCTGTCTGCCTGCTGGTAGTGAATGCTCGTGTTTATTTATGCAAGCTCTCCCCACCTAAGGGATATTAAATAGAGTGCTACGGCGTGTGCAGCTTTGCTATGTAATCACTTGCGCTTAACACCGTGTGTTATTCGGTTCTGCCGGTTGGAATATTACGTTCTGTGGAATTCCGTCTTGATTTCCGTGGAGGGAAGCTCCTCCTTTCTGAGGTTGGGGGCTACTGCTCCCTTGCCCTGATTCGTGCTATTGATGCACTTTCGGATTGTTTCGGGAGGTGCTGGCCTGACCCCCTGAGGGTGGGGGCAGTCGCTTTGCCTTTCCTATGGAGGGGCTGGAGTTTCCTAGCTCTATGCAGAGTTTGGCGGAACCCCAAGCATGCTGTGAGTTTGGCACGGGCCGCCAAAGTCTGTATCTCTAAAACTCCTCAGAAAGTTATACTATCACTGATAATATGTGTGTCACGGCAATAAGGCGCGCGCACTTTACGGCTTTAAATATGCTCTGCGTGCGCTCTATGACAACCATAAACACATTTAATAGGTACTGAGTTAGGTGCTAAGGAAAAGTTTACTTACCTGCTTGCAGAGCAGGAAAGAAGAAGAGGGAGATGACAGGAACAGGAAGGACTATGATCACATGCACAGGCATGATGGACTACAGAAAGACTGGAACTAAGGGAATTGTCAGTTTTCAAGAAATGTAAAAAAATAAGATGTGGTTTGTTTTGTTGAACCTCCTGGAGACAGGAACACATGTGAAGATGGAGCATAAAGCTCCCCTCCGGTCTTGACATAGAATGACCTTTATTTCAACCCACTCCAGTCCACTGGAATCTGTGTACTCTGGATCTCCTTATCGGATCCCTTCCTCCATCTAGAGCTAACCAGGATGGTATCCATCACCTGCCGCATGTGCCTTTTCAGATTGCCTGGGCTGCTGGGCACGCTCTTAGAAGGGGAGGGGCTTTTTTGGGGGATAATGGCTTAGTGGTGGTGTGCTTCAGCCTATTTTAGGAGGTACAGCCTTCTCAGCCCTCGCGCTCCTCTGCTACATCCGCCTGTTCACTTATTTTTATTATTGTAAAGGGGTCACTCGATAGGTCGATAACGTTTTGGAGGTGAATTTAAACTTTTGCTTACTTTGATTTTCCCCCAGTGTTGAGAAGGACAATTTATAGAGGACAAGCCATTGTGACACACCCAGAGGTTCCCTATGAATTATCCCAGAGGGAACCGCTCTTCTTCACTAAGTCTCGACCACTTCTACTCAAAGGTTCTGTTTTGCACTTGCCAGATGCCTTTTTGCCCATGGTCCTTGCTCTATATAAATTGTTTTTACATTACATTATATTGCCATTAAAGTTTCTTGCATGGACTCTTGAAAAAAAGGGTGGAAAGTTAGGGGCAGCAAAGATAATTAAAGTGGAAGGAAGAATGAGAATGAGACAGTAGATAGTTCAGAGGGAATGAGGTTTTGGGTAGGTAGGCTAACCTAACCCACCAACCACAACCCAGACAAGTTATTCCTGATCCCAGCCGCCCAAGCACCCCCTGCATCCCGCCTGGTGCTTGATTCCCTGTGGCCTGCAAGTCTGTTGCACCGTATTAGGTGACTTGACAGTGCTTTAATACCACAGGCCAGATGACCACAGCCACCCAAGCACCCCCTGCAGCCCTCCTGGGGCCTGATTCCCTGTCACCTGCAAGTCTGTTGCACCGTATTAGGTGACTGGACAGTGCTTTAATACCACAGGCCAGAAAGTTGCCGCCAGCATTCCCAGTCTCTCCACTTCACAAAGAAGAAAGTGGCAGAGGTTTAGATAGTCGATGAAAGGAGGAGCCACTGTACTGTAGGGGTGTGCTCACCTGCCCAAACGCACCCCATAATGGGAATGCCACAACTGGCGTTAAGTGTCAGATTGGGCATATAGGCAAACTTTTGCCCCAACACAATTACGAAAGTGGAAAACAAGTAAGAACTGAGAATCTGGACAAAATAACCAAAGCAGCCTTGAGGAAGACTTCTTGGTCGAAACAAGTGTTGCCTTTTACTTTACAAAACTCACAGCACAAATAAAACACTATTTGGACATAAAAAAAAGACTATCTTTTGTGAAAATCTCTATAAATTTGTGAATTTTGACATCATGGAACACGTGCAGTTAGATGCACAATTGCAAGCAGCTGTGACTGTGGTACAGGGCATAGCCAGATTATATTTGTAGCGCAGCAAGAAGGGATCTGTGTGCTCACACACATTACCATCGTTTCACAGTGCAGCCAGGTTGAGCTCCCTGTGCTCTCTTTCTACTTGCTCTCATTATATCACACTGTCACCCCTTATGTCACCCTCCACCCAATTCATGTCACCCTAGAACAGTCCCAGCATGTCAATACTCCCCCATGAGTGTCTTTGCAGCCCTGTTGGCTGATTGAGATATCTCCACTTCTCATAATTGTCACAGTTTTCAGTGCCATCCTACTGGTGTGGTGCTTCTGAGTGATGGATTGATAGGTTGGTGGGGGTGTCAGGTGGGATACAGCACAGACAACCACATTTACAGATGTGTCATGAGGTACTAACTGGCAGACAGCACGGTAAACCCTATTTCTGACCCTTTAGGGGCCAAGCAGATGAGGCTGAGTTGATGCCTGCATTGTCCACTACAAAATGCATTCATGAAGAATCACATTTTTTATAAGTATATCACCTTCTAAAACCCTTTACCCTTAGGCCTTCTCTTGAGGAGATGAAAGCAACCCCTAGTCCATAGCAATCACTGAGCCAAAGCATACCCCCGAGCTCAGGGATACCACTATGACCGGGGCTATCACTAAACCCAGGTCCACCACCAAGACAGGTCCTGCTGCTGAACCCAGGGTAAACGCTGAGTCAAAGGATACCACCAAGCTCAGGGATACCACTGTGCCTGGAGCTATGACTGAGCCCAGGTCTACCATCGAGGCAGGTCCTGCAGCTGAACCCAGCGTAATTGTAGAGACAAAGGTGATCCCCATTAATGAACTCGGAGAACCACTCACTGAGTGTCTGCCCCGAGAGCTACTCACCCTAGGATTGGTGTCAGTGTCGTTAGTAGGGTGACTGACATATTGAGAGGGTAGGAGCAGGAAATGTTGTAGGTGAAGTTTTGCTTTGATACGAGTCCACTTTGAGAAACCCTCGCTGGTATGAGGAGCTGATTGCTGTAGGTCGCATGAGTGCCATTCACCTGCAAGGGAGCAAGAGAGAGCCAGAGTGAGTATGGAGCGTCCCAGACAAAGTGCACAGTGTCAGTCTTCAACGCTTCGTCCAATGGGTGCCACGGAGGCGGGGCTTGGATGCCTTCAGCCACGGAGGGGACAGGCAGATCCAAGAGGGGACTGGGTACAGAGGATGCTCAATGGTCGTCATGGTGAAGAGTGCTGTCCCTGGGATGGAAGCAAGATCAAGCACACAGTAAAGCAATGGTCACTTATCATGGAAGGCTGGCGAAGGGAGGAGGGGCTATCGAATGCAGGGGCTCATGTCCTGAACATATTATGTTTAGTTTAATCTTATCAATATTTAAAACTCCCAGAACGATTTAAACAACAAGCACTTTAAAAATAAATAAAGAACAATACAACAACAATGCGTACTGAAAGCACCTTATCCCTGACCTGGGATGTCTCAGAGAAGAGGTAGAAGTGCAGTTGCGCCTTCAGTGCAAGCCTGGGCATCCATGTGGGTCTGCCTAGCAATGCACCACTGCTGCACTCACACCTAAAGTACAGAATGCACCTTATCTCTGTGCTGCGATGTCTCAGAGAAGAGGTAGAAGTGCAGTGGAGCCTTCAGTGCAAGCCTGGCCATCCATGTGGGTCTGCCTAGCAATGCACCACTGCTGCACTCACACCTAAAGTACATAATGCACCTTATCTCTGCGCTGCGATGTCTCAGAGAAGAGGTAGGGGTGCAGGGGAGCCTTCAGTGCAAGCCTAGGCATCCATGTGGGTCTGCCTAGCAATGCACCACTGCTGCACTCACACCTAAAGTACATAATGCACCTTATCTCTGTGCTGCGATGTCTCAGAGAAGAGGTAGAAGTGCAGTGGAGCCTTCAGTGCAAGCCTGGGCATCCATGTGGGTCTGCCTAGCAATGCACCACTGCTGCACTCACACCTAAAGTACATAATGCACCTTATCTCTGCGCTGTGATGTCTCAGAGGAGAGGAAGAAGTGCAGTGGAGTCTTCAGTGCAAGCCTGGGCATCCATGTGGGTCTGCCTAGCAATGCACCACTGCTGCACTCACACCTAAAGTACATAATGCACCTTATCTCTGCGCTGCGATGTCTCAGAGAAGAGGTAGGGGTGCAGTGGAGCCTTCAGTGCAAGCCTGGCCATCCATGTGGGTCTGCCTAGCAATGCACCACTGCTGCACTCACACCTAAAGTACATAATGCACCTTATCTCTGTGCTGCGATGTCTCAGAGAAGAGGTAGAAGTGCAGTTGCGCCTTCAGTGCAAGCCTGGGCATCCATGTGGGTCTGCCTAGCAATGCACCACTGCTGCACTCACACCTAAAGTACATAATGCACCTTATCTCTGTGCTGCGATGTCTCAGAGAAGAGGTAGAAGTGCAGTGGAGCCTTCAGTGCAAGCCTGGCCATCCATGTGGGTCTGCCTAGCAATGCACCACTGCTGCACTCACACCTAAAGTACATAATGCACCTTATCTCTGTGCTGCGATGTCTCAGAGAAGAGGTAGAAGTGCAGTGGAGCCTTCAGTGCAAGCCTGGGCATCCATGTGGGTCTGCCTAGCAATGCACCACTGCTGCACTCACACCTAAAGTACATAATGCACCTTATCTCTGCGCTGCGATGTCTCAGAGAAGAGGTAGGGGTGCAGGGGAGCCTTCAGTGCAAGCCTGGGCATCCATGTGGGTCTGCCTAGCAATCACCACCCACCCAAGCTCCCTTGCAGAGAACCTGCTGTGTGTGGATTAGGGATCCAGTGCCAACCCTCACCGTCAGGGTGTTCCCGCAGAGGGTGGAGGTGGTATTGGTGGCGACGACGACCGTAGCATTGGCATTGACATCAATCACGTCGATCCCCTTGCAGGTGGGGTCCCTCAGGTGCAGGTTGTCCGAGTTGAACCCACTCCTCTCCAGCTGGCATTTTCCCTCAGAAATCTTCATCTGGCCTGAGCGGCACTCAACTAGGGGGGTTGGAGGTTTTGCTGTATGGGGACAAGGGCAGACATTCAGAAAATCGATACAAATAATGAGAGAGCAGCCCGAGGCCGGGAAATTCAGAAAAAAGCAGAGAACGAAAGAAAGAAAAACCATCAAAGAATCTCGGATTATTGTTCACTCTCCCATCCATCATCTTGACATCAAGGCTGGACTCGGGAAATCATATGCACTGTTTGAGCCCATGTGGATGTCGTGGTAAGAAATACCATTAACCCGGAAGTAGATACTTGGAATACTCGCTACCGAGTCTTCCACCTGCTGCTGCCACTTATTGTCTTGTGCCAAATCTGGTGTGCAGTGGGATTTCATTCTGCAGTTGTTGGCAAACCAACATAGTTGTTCGCGGTCCAATCACATTGTAGCATTAGTAGAAAAGGATGTTTACGAGCACATCCACTGTTATAATGCACAAGTACACTCCATATTCCTTCACCTGTGTGACGACGGAGAAGATCAACGTCAAACCTTCCTTCCAGAACATACTCCTGGAATAAATATAGGCAATGGGCAAGGTCAAACAGTGCCTCCGGGTCATGCTCCAGAAGGAAATGAGGCAAGGTTCAAGGTGAGGTGATGTAGCAAAGATCCAGTTCACATTGCTTCCAGGTCGTGTTCCTGCAGGTGATGCCGGTCTAGTTCATAGTCACATTACACTTCTAGACGTTGCCCCTGGAAGTGACGGGAGTATAATACAGCGCTAAGCATTACTTCTTGGCATTATTATCAGAACTGACTGTGAACGGATGTTCTGCTTTTTGGCCCTACTGCTGGAAGTAGTAAAGATCAAAGTCAAGAATTACTCCCAGGAGTGTCCTCACGCGTGACCAAGACAAAGATCGATTTGAAGCATTGCTTCAAGAAGATAGGTTTAGAAGTGACAGAGCAAAGATCAAGGAAAAACATTGCTTCCATGTCATGCCTCCAGAAGTGACAGAGGAGAATACTCTGCAACCCAAAGGTTTCCAGAGAAGAGCCTGTGTGCCCTGAAACCGTGTGGGCATGTGGGGTGGCAGGGCGTGTTACCTTGAGAAGTGTACAGGGTCAGGTTGCAGCTGCATGTGTTCGAGGTGGCGTTCAAAACCTCATCTGCCGCACACGGTGGGGCGTGGGTAGACGCCGCTGAGAGAGAAAGAGAGGGAGAGCAAGTCAGTACAGTGATCCAGGCCCTTCACTCCCATCACCTCCCTTCACTCCCATCACCTCCTTTCACTCCCATCACCTCCCTTGATACCCATCACCTCCCTCCACTCCCATCACTTCCCTCCACTCCCATCACATCCCTTCACTCCCATCACAGCCTTTTACTCCCATCACCTCCTTTCACTCCCATCACCTCCCTTCACTCCCATTACCTCCCTTCACTCCCATCACCTTCCTTCACTCCCATCACCTCACTTTACTCCCATTACCTCCCTTCAATCCCATCACCTCCCTTCACTCCCATCACTTCCCTTCACACCCATCACTCCCCTTCACTCCCATCTCCTCCTTTCACTCCCACGACCTTCCTTCACTCCCATCACCTCCCTTCACCCCATCACCTCCCTTCACTCCCATTACCTCCCTTTCACTCCCATCATCTCCCTTCACTCCCATTGCCTCCCTTCACTCCCATCACCTCCCTTCACTCCCATCACCTCCTTTCACTCCCATCACTTCCCTTCACTCCCATCACCACCCTTCTCTCCCATCAGATCCCTTCACTCCCATCATTTCCCTTCACTCCCATTACCTCCCTTCATTCTCATCGCCTCCCTTCACTCCCATCGCCTCCCTTCACTCCCAACACCTCCCTTCACTCCAAAGCATCAATATTTGAAATAGAAAAACACAAGAGAAAGAGGATGGTCTGAGTAGCAGGATGAAGCGCGCTCCGCTCATCTACCCCAGCCACAGCAATTCTTCAACAGTACAGAGAGCGTTTATGACACCTGTACCATCTGACACGGGGGGGGGGGTGGGCGGGAATGGAAGCAATAGCCAATCAGAGCGCTCGGCTGCTCACCTGAGCTCAATATGCAGAGAACGACAGCCAGTCCCAGCAGGGGAGTCATCTTTCAATTTTCTGTTTGATGGAGAACCTAGAAGAGACACCTTCAAGCTTAGATTCTTTGCAGCCAATGACGCCAGGAGTCAAGACTAAGACACAGTGGGGAGTCTGGGGGCTCCTTAGCATGGTAGTGTTCCAACCCCACAGCATGTAAACATCATGCATAAAAATATGTTGGCATGTTTTTCCTGAACTGTGCTTCTTTGTAATAATTTGCCAGGCGGAGCGGTGGCATGATCCAAATGAATATGCTCTCCCCATTTGCTGTGCCTCACACACACTACAGCACCTCCACCCGCGTGTAATTTTGATGCAGGTGAAGATGCTGTGGATTCCTGTGGAATCCGCATATTTTTTCCAACTTTAAAAAATAGTGGGGTTTCCATATGAATCCATGTAACTGGCGTCGGCCATGCATGGGCATGGCGGGTGGCATTTACACCCATTTGGTAATGGTCTGTACATTTCACTATAACGGAAATGCGGAATTTCCCAGATTTCATGATGTGCCTCTGAGAATTGTTAAAACGGATAAAAATAGCAAAGAAGGGACTGCTGGGACAAAAGTGCACTCATGTTAGAAACTCCTGACTCTTGGGAGCTCCAGATATCAGCACAGCCAGCTCTCAACAATGGCTGCTATGATGACACAGGGAAGGTAGGAATCCATAGATTAGAAACTCCTGACTCTTGGGAGCTCCAGATATCAGCAAAGCCTGCCCCCACCTCTGTCTTTTATGGTGATAATGGGTTACTTGGAGTCCCTTTTATGAGACTATTCTATACACACCTAACCTGCTGATCCTTGAGGGATGAGTGCATCCAACAACTCTAAGCACAGCTCATCTCCCACACTCTCTGGCGATAGTACTGCACACTCAGAGCTGGGGGGAAATCCGCCAAAGCCATGATATGGCGGACCCTTAAATGCGGCGGTAATAGCGCTACCGCCACATTTAAGGGTTACCGCCAGAGTCGTGATGTGGCCATGCACGGCGGAGTGGGAGTGTACCTGCACAGCAGGTGTTCAATATATTGCACTGCTAGTGTATTCCTGCAAAACATGTTTTAATAACACACTTGCTGTCCCTGGAATGCCATACCTCGATCTAGTTTGTTCTCTCTCCTCTCTCTCTCCTCTCTATCTCTCCTCTCTCTCTGTTCTCTCTCTCTCTCTCTCTCTCTTTGTTTCTCTCTCTCTCTCTCTTTATCTCTCTCCCTCTCCCTCCTCAGCCTTTGCTGCCAGCTACACATCCAGAAATAAGAGTGGATTTCTTGTAGCGACACGGACTGTTTTTTTTGTTGCAAAGGCAAATATATATAAAAAAAAGAAATTTATTTTATTGTGCTAATATTCCCTCTCTTTGCAGCTCTGTCTGTCTCTCTCTGCACTCTATCTCTGTCTTTCTCTCTATGCCACTGTCTCTCTATGTGGGTGAGGGCTGAGTTGTCTGGACATCTGCTAGAGCCACCCCAGGCATTGCTGTCAGCTCTGCGACCAGAGGGTAAAAGAGATCTCTCGAGGAGGAGGGCGGGCTGTGCTTTTTGCTAAAGCATCTGTTACAAATATATAATAGTTTTTAATTGTACCAACATTGTAACCTGTCACTTTCTGAAACGTTTGCATGTGCATGCTTAATAAATGCTTTCAGTATATACTGTAGTCTTAATTATAAGGTTACGTGTCTTATCTCACTGAGCAAAGAACTTTATCTAACCATATACATTATGTTATGATATAAAGTTATAGCCGGTCAAGTGGCACAGCGAGTACAGCGCTCGCTTTGACATCCGTGCAGAATCTGATGAGGCAGGTTCCAATACCGGCAGCAATCAGATACCTGAGGGTTCATAGAGCTATATAAAAGCGAAATTATTATCATTCCAATGTATACATTCTGGTACACTCTTATTGTGACCTTTCAACATACCCCGTGGGAAAGGGGAAAGGGACAAATAGCACCAATGTGGATTCCTTGCTGCTTTGCATAACCAAGAACAGAAGAATTACCACATATCATTTATATTTGATGACATGTGTCTGTGATAAAATGGACGTATGCTTGCATCCCTAAGTACATAATGCATACTCGGCTTAATGCTCATTTTATTTTTCACAACACTCACCTTGACAATAAAACATTTTCAGCATTGAAGCATATACAGCTATTTCAGCAGCATCCAAATGTTCATTTGAGCATACATAGCTATCACATCAAAATCCATTGGGAGCAAGTGCCATCCAGAGACAATATTTCCTTTCATGTACTAGATTTTAGGGTGTTGGCTTTGCACAGGCTCAGTTCCCAATGCACCGAAATCCTGAGATAATTATATATGTAGAGGACAAGGGGTGCGCATGCTGAAGCTGTCATACCCCACTGCACTCTGTGATTTAGACCCCTGTCCAGTATAGATTTGGACTGGCACTCCCTTTACAGGTCCCCTGTACAGCAGTTTCATTAGCTGCATTTACAAGGATTCACGTGGGCACTGGACTCTAGACATCTTAGTGGCCATTTATAAGTAGATGCCAGGGTTCTAGTGCTGTGTGGCATTGCTTGTAGGTGTAGTCACGCGGGCTGACGGGCAATCTACTGTACTTGAAATACGGACTCAGAATCGCAAGAAAAAAATACACCCAAAAGCTATTTCTCGGAAATCAAGTGGGAGTGATTTAGGAAGTACCGCGATTTGTATAAGGCGCAAACACACCTGTTGTTTCATTCCTCTATGCCTTCAGAAAAAATAGGTTCTGCCTCATACAACGTAACACAAATCTGAAGCGCGCTACTTTATAAGTGTTAGAGTAGTGTGCTGTGTAGAAAAAGAAGTGTAGCATATCACACATAAGATGACATGGAGGATAACATGATGCCAATGGATGGCCAAGCCTTGGTGCTTCCCATTGACACATTGAACGCAAAGAAACTGGGTCATCCTGGCATGAACAGGTGTGTGTGCTGAGGCCAGGAAGCAAGACGGGACAAACCAACTCCTTATATGGGCATGTCCAGCTCCATCACCAGGCCCTCTGAGCATCTCTTCATACAGTGCATGGAGGACCATGTTCTGGGCCCTGGGGCTATCTGGGTGTAAAGTGGGATGACCTGTAGGCAGCACCCCTACATACCACTATACGGCTGGACCCCCAACCTAAAAAATAAACAGTCAGGTGACAGTACACATCTGCAACCAAGGGAGTACTTGGGGTACCTCCTTCCCACTGAAGGCAAGAGTATCTGGGTGCTGATTAGAATTGCTACACTGTGTGTGGTGCATGGCTTGATTCAGCGCCAGTGAACTCAGGAGGGTCATTTCCAAGACACTGCAGGGCCATTGCAGGTTACTCCCAATGTTGAAGTTTTAGTCTTACAGTTTACTGGTACATGAATAATGACAGTTCATGCAGATATGCAACATCTGACATAGTCATATGCAATATCAGAGCAACTATTAAATTAGAAACAGCTTCACCAGAGACGACGGAGCTCAACAGGTAAGGGATAAGATGACTCAGTAGATCCTGCAACATATCTGACAGCATATCCGACCAGATCAGATTAAATATCCACTAAATGTATACACCATCCTAAATGATACCCCATCACATAATACAATGGGGCAAACCATGACCCTACCAGATGGTACCCCACCATCAGATAATGAATACATAATGGAAAATGCACCCCATCAGAAAATCAGTAGCACATAGAACAGAACAGAATGGAACAAAACATCCTCACATTCCATCAACGACACAGCTGAACATGTGATGAATAGAAAATACATCAGATTAGATAACATACCCTATTGTATACAGCGAACTAAACTATTCCTGCTTTCAGATAATGCATTGAAACACCTAATGATCAGAAAATGCAACTTATCAGATGTCACCATCCACAGCCCCGTCCCCCATACATCCCATCTGATAAGTCATTCCATCGTATAATATTCAGAATACTGATGGGATCAGAACACTAAGTACATTCCAATTCATCAACCATCTCTGTGATAACTCGGCTATCACTGATCAAGCCCTGGCTAGGCTGACCTCTTTCCTCTCTGATCAACCCTCCCAGGTCCAACTTGGGTTCTTCCTATCCTCTATCTCTACCTGTGGTATTCCCCAGGGGTCTAACCTCTCTCCCTGGCTGCTCAACCAATACCTGACTCTTCTTGCCCACCGCATTGCTGCTCTCTGCCCCAACTTTCAGTGCTATGCGGAGGACACTCGGCTAACTTTCAGGGTCACCTTCCGCCACCTCTTCTCCTTCTCTCATCTGTGACTGTCTATCTGCTATCCAGGAGTGGTGTGCCGCCAATGATCGCTGCCTTAATGCCAGTAAGACGGAGATTCTCCTCATCAGCTCACCTGCTCCCTCCTTTCTTGCCTGTCGCTCTCTGGCTGGCCTCTCATGGCCCTCTTCCTGTCCCACAGGACTGCGAAACATGTCCTTGGCCTCAAGCCCTGGGATTGTATCTCTCCAGCTCTGAAATCTCTCCATTGGCTCCCAGTAGAAGCAAGGATTAAATTCAAAACCCTCTGGATTGACCACAAGACTTTCTGGGGCCTGGTTCCAAAATACCTTCAGCTATGCCTCCGCTAATACCTCCCCTCTCGAGCTCTTCGCTCCTCTACCTCTAACTCCCTCCATGTCAATCGTTTTTCAAAGAAACGAGCTGGGGGTATATCTCTATCTTCGGCTGGGGCCTCCCTCTGGAACAGCCTCCCTCCTACTCTAAAACGTGAGGAGAACCATCTCCGGTTCCGGAAGCACCTCAAGATCTTCCTCTTTGCTTCTGCCTTTCCACTCTTCCCTTTCCGTGCGCTTTTTCCCTTTTCCCTTTTCCCTTTCCCATGCACTTCCACGTTCTCAATGTCACTGGGCCTAGTAAGATCATCGTTGTGTTGTTTCTCCACTGTTTCCCTCCCTTGCCTAGTTGCGCTCTGAAACACCTGTGTACGAGCGCGATACAAATAAAATATCATATCATATCATACCTGTGAGGCTAAAACCTCAGGGTCATCTTCGACTCCACTCTCTCCTTCTCTCCTCACATCTCTGACGTCTCTAAGAAGTCACACTGCCAGCTGCATCTCCTCAGAGGTATTCTCTATTTCCTCTCCTTCCCCCAGAAGCTCACTGTCTCCAGAGCTTTGGTTCCCTCTAGGCTGGACTACTGCAACAGCCTCTTTCTAAATCTACCTGCTTCTACTCTCCACCCTCTGCAACTCATCCAGAACAGGGCTGCTAGACTTGGCCTTGGCCTCAAGCCCAGGGATTGTATCTCTCCAGGATTGAAATCTCTGTACTGGCTCCCAGTAGCTGTGAGGATTAAGTTCAACACCCTCTGCATTGTCTACAAGGCCTTCTGAGGCCTGGGGCCTCAATACCATCAACTCTCTCTTCCTAAATATCTTCCTTCTCGAGCTCTTTGCTCATCCGCCTCCAACTCCCTCAGGGTCTGTCGCTTCTCCAAGCAATGAGTTGGTGGTAGATTTCTATCTTCGAATGGGGACTCCCTCTGGAACAGCCTCCCTGAAACTTGAGGAGAACCATCTCTGATTCCGGAAGCACCTCCAGACCTTCCTCTTTGCTTCTGCTTTTTCTCCTCCTCTCCCCTGCTGTGCTCCTGACTGAAACTGCGCTGGTCACCTGGCTACCCTTGGATCTATGCCCAGGTCCCCCATCCCGCCAGTTGAACACCTGCACTGCCTCCTGGGCAACACCTGCAATTGGGGGCTGTTTTTTTTTATCCCTACAGTCCCCTACCAGCTCTTGACACTTGATATCAGAACTTACCCCTGCACTTGCCACATGACGACCACACTTTTATCTATTGTTTTAATTTATTTTATGTATTTTACTGTTGATCCTATGTGTTGCACTGCCCCTTCCCTCTTGTCCCCCACACGTTTCCCTTTCCTCCATCCCCTGCATTTGCGAGATCTCAATGTCACCTGCCTAGTAAGATCATTTTCTTTGTCTTCCCTCTGTTGCCCCTCCCTTGCCTCGTCACGCCTTGAAAGACGTGTGTATAGGTGTGTTATAAATGCCATATCATATCATATAATCATATCACACCTGCCATAATGTGATGGATCAGACCATGTGATACATACATTGGTACTTTATTTAGGTGCCATCTTTTGCACCTTATATCACACACAGTCAACAGCAGATCAATAATAATAATACCTCATATCAGATATTCAATCACGTCTGGCAATACACTCCATCGGGTGATACATCCCATCAGATGATATGCTCCATCCGATAATAGCACCGATCCGGTATTACACCCCAAAACATGATACATAGATAATACATCTCATTAGATAACATATCTTATCAGATAGCACTTTTCATCAGATACATTGGCTTTTAGCACACACGCCATGCTAAATCAATCAATACATCACATAGTGCAGTCCATCTGGATGAAACACACTATCAGATAGTATAAACCATCTGATGATGCATCATGTTCAATAATACCCCCTCAGATTTTGCACCCCATCAGATAGTACATGGCATCCCACAATACCTTGTCAGGTAATACATCCCATCATAGAATATTTCCCCTCTGGTGATACACACCTCAGATACTCGAATAGACAATGCAATATGTTCAGTAAAACAGCCATCAAATAATACAGCTCATTAGTTCGTGAATCACACTGCATCATATCAGCTAATGCTTTAAGTAAAATAGCACACCTCATTGGATTATACAATAGATCCGACTGCACAGCAAAGCCCCCGCCTGCCTCTCGGTCAGGAGTGAGCGAGGCCGCCACTCACCTGAGAATGGATTGGAGCCGTCTCTGTATGGGCCTCTCTTGGGATTTCTGCAGGAGTCTCTCTTCAGTTCTTTCCAGGAGAATCCTCTTCTGAATTGTACTCCCCAGTCACTCCCGTGCCTTTTTATACGCCCCTGAGAAGGGGGAGGGTAGGTCCTGACCCATGAGCATTGCGCAGGTGAGGGGTGTGTACGAAGCACTACACCATGAAGTCACAGACACTGGAATGTGACATTTACCTTCAATTCCAGTGCTTATCCCCGAAGGTGACAGTAGACGACAGCAGGATGGGCCGGTTGGTGGGTGCGTAACAAGCCCCCAGGCCACAGTGCGCAGTGGCGCCCTGTTTCCGAGGTGGGGCCTGAAGGTCCGGGTTATTTTCTTATTGTCATGAGACCTAAAGAACTGTTCAAATGCATGGACTGACAGGCTGCCTTAACAGCTCTATCAGTGCACTTCAATACAGACCAGCCGCTCTTGACCACACGCAGCTCTGCCAATGTACCTCTATTCTGACCAAATGCTCCTGTTATTTCAGAATGGCGACCACGTGCAGCTCTACCCCTATCATTCAATCCTGACCTTCAGCCCCCCCCTTGATTTCAGAACTCTGATCACGTGGACACAGCCCTGCGAGGCACATCAATCCTGACCTCCTGTCCCCCTGATCACGGAACTCTGATCTCATGTACACAGCTGTAGAGGTATCGCGAGAGCCCCGCTCTCGCAAGACCTCGCTCGCGCGACCAGCTCCGCCCCCGCGCGCTACGCGCGATTACGGGACGAGCTGAGGACGCGTAGAGCAGCGTCTTCCCGGCTCCTCCAAGCACGGGAGTTAGTTTATGAGTTTTATAGCGGAAGAAAGCCACCGCACCCAAACCCCTGTTGGCCACGTTTGGCCCTATTAATACTGGACATTTTCCATGCCTCATTGATCCAGATCTGAGGAAAATAAAGTCCTGGTGAAAAACCTGCCTGGCTCCTGTCTTCCTTCAGGCACCATTATACTACATAAATTGGCGACGAGGATCACCACAAGAACCGCGCAGAAACATGCAGGGAGCCACACCGCCTCCACCCTTTCTACAGACACCAGGTAGGCCTGCCATTCCCTGGCCACAATGGCAGCCCCTGTTCACGACCTACGTGGAGGCAATGGGTGGATCTGGATTTTCAGCAGTGAGACGCAGGGCCATGTTACTTAACGCCTTAGGGGTGGAAGGGCAAAGAATTTTCGAGGGCCTTACCCCGATACCAGTAGATGACGTCAATGACGATGTGTTCATGGAGGCCGTTAGAAGAATCATTAAGAGGTTCGCCAGCAAAGAGAACACTGTACTCCATAGAATAAGGTTCTACACTCGGAAACAGGAGCAGTCCGAACCCGTCGATGACTAAGTCACGAAATTAAGGGAACTAGCAGCCCTGTGTAACTTCGGTACCGACGCGGAAAACCGCATATGCGACATGCTAATCGTCCATACCAACAGTCGCAAAGTCCAGGATAAGTTCATCCTCGAAAAAGAGTTACAGTTAGAAAAAGCCGTGGAAATTGCCAGAGCGGTAGAGGAAACCGCGGGGAGAAGGAAAGAGTTTACAGGTGCCCAAGTCTCCACTGAAATACAAGCAGTTGGATTCCGTCCAAGAAAGGAAAAATCTGCTCCAGACACGAGAGAGTCAAGAAACAGCAAGAGAGAACCCCTCAAGTGTCATAGGTGCTCCAGCAACAAAAACACCTGGCATATGACAGAGAGTGCCCAGCCAGAGACAAGGAATGTTCAATCTGCAAACGCATAGGACACTTCTCGATAGTGTGTCGATGGAGGAACAAGAAAGTCGCGAGCCTCACCACAGACCACACAAAGGAAAGGGAATCCTCGTCAGATGAGGAGGGGAGACCCACGGTCATAATGGTGAACAGCACCCGAGCCAGGAGAGAGAAGCCTCACTGCGTCATCAGAATCGATGGAAGAGAGACTCGGGTTATGGCAGATTCCGGGTCGGACCTCACCATCCTACCCCTTCAGACATATAAAGACATGGTGGGTAAAGAGGAAGTGGAAGTGCTCACCACACGACACAAGCCCACGGTGTTTGGCGGGGCCTCAGTCGAACTTTTAGGGTACATCAACGGAAAAGTCGAATTCAAAGGAAGGGAAACCGTCACCAGAGTCTACTTCAGCCATGAAGGGCCTGCAGTATTGGGCTGGGATGATCAAGACAAGTTAAAAATCAGACTGGATCCCAGCACAGAAGATCAAGTCCTATCAGTCCATACGAGAAATGAATCTGTTGTCAAGAGCGATTACCCCACACTTTTCTCGGAGGAGCCGGGGCACATTAAAAGTTTCATTCACAAGATCGTGCTCAAAAGAAATGCCGTCCCTGTCAAGCACCGGGTGAGACCAGTACCGGCCACAGCAAGGGACACCCTGAGGCAACAGCTGGACAAAATGAAGAGGGAAGGAGTGATAGAAGAAATTGAAGCGTCCGAATGGCTGAGCCCAGTCGTCCTGATAAAGAAACCCCACTCACAGGAATTAAGGGTGTGCATAGACCTGCGCAGCCTCAATTTAGAAGTCATCACGGACAACTACCCGCTCCCAAGCATAAACGAACTCATATTATTAATGAAAGAGGCCGAAATATTCTCAAAGCTTGACATGAGAAATGCATATCATCAGATACAGCTCCATGAAGATTCAAAACCACTTACCGCATTTATCACGCCCTTTGGCACGTTTCAATTCACTAAAATGCCTTTCGGGTTGTCGTCGGCTGCGTCGGCCTTTCAGCGCATGATGGACGTCCTACTCAGGAAAGTCGAAAATGTAGTATATTTTCAGGATGACATATTGGTTTATGCAAAGGACAAGCAGACGCATGATACCACCCTCAAAGTGGTTCTCAACAAACTACAAGATGCAGGAGTGCGTTTACGCCACGAGAAATGCTCGTTTGGAGTAAAAGAAGTGGAATATCTGGGGTACAGAATTTCGGAAAAGGGGATCAGCCCGAAAGAAAATCTGATGCAAGCCATCACCAAAGCTCCTGAACCAGCCACCAAAGAAGAGGTGAGGTCTTTTCTGGGATTGGCTGAGTATTACGCGAAATTTATACCAAAGTTTTCAGAAACCACGTCACCCCTACGCGATCTACTCAAAAAGGGGACAGAATTTTCTTGGAGGGAACCTCAGAAGAGGGCGATGGACACCATAAAGCAACACATCATGAAAGCTCCATGTCTGCAACCCTTTAACCCAGAGTGGGATACGGTCATTACCACTGACGCCAGTGCATACGGATTAGGAGCAGTGCTGACGCAGAGGAGAGGTGACACCGAACATGTGGTGGCCTTCGCGTCGAAGGCACTATCAGAGGCGGAACGGAATTACTCAACGATTGAAAAGGAAATGCTGGCATGCGCATGGGCAGTCGAACATTTTAGAACATATGTGTGGGGCACAAAGTTCAAGCTGGTGACAGATCACAAGCCGCTCATCCACATGCTCAGCCCGGGAGGCACCAAAACATCCACGCCCAGGCTAGCTCGCATTGCAGCAAAACTACAAGAATACACATTTGAAATCCATCACATATCAGGATGGAAAAACTCGCAAGCCGACTGCATGTCGAGACTGCCAGAGAACAAGGAAAGGGCTACCACATTCCTACAAGGGGAATGCATAGTCGCATCCATATCAGACATAAGGGCCCCAGATTACCTGGAACTCAGTGAAAGACACTGGGAAGAAGAAGACGGGAAGGACCCAATCATGGCCAAGATACGCAATTGGATCAAAGAAGGCTGGCCCCATGAGAAAATGCTGCCGGAGGGCATGAGAGCATATTGGAAGGTGCAAGATGAGTTGTCGGAAACGGAGGGAATAATCATGAAAACGGATCAGATCATCCCCCCCACAGGAATGAGGCGCACCATACTCTGCAGGGCCCACGCGGGGCACCTCGGGAACACGATGACTCGCCGCAGGGTGAGAGAAGCTTACTGGTGGCCGTCCATGGATCAGGAAATACGCGCCATGATAGAGCGCTGCCATGAATGCCTAAACAGTGACAAAAGACTTAAGGTCCGACAAGCGCCTCTCATTCCCACGGAGATACCAGAAGCGGTATGGTCCAAAGTGGGCATTGACTTCATAGGGCCCCTGGAGGCGATGGAAACGGAACATAAATATGGCATAGTGCTGGTCGACTACTTATCCAAGTGGGTCGAAGCCGAGTTTGTCCCGAACATAACCACAGAGACGGTCATAGAGGTACTCACTGAAATATTCCAAAGGGAAGGTCTCCCCAAAGAAGTCGTCACAGACAATGGAGTGCAACTAGTATCCAAAGATATGGAAGCATTTTTGAGAAAGAACCACATCAAACAAAAGAAAGCGGCCTTGTATCACCCACAAGCTAATGGACTGGTGGAGAGGGCGAACTGGTTCATAAAAGGGGCCATCCAACTGGCAACAGCGTCAGGAATGAACCCCCTCAAAACCGTCAAAGAAGCCATAGCGGCTCACAGGCTTACGCCAAATGGAATTACTCAAATATCCCCATTCAAAATGTTGAGAGGGAGGAGTGCGGCATCCACCCTCATTCCTCCATGGCTGGCGAAAGTAAGGGAAGATGAAGCAGTTGACATGAGTGAAGTAGTATGGCGCATGGAGAGAAACAAGAAACGCATGAAAGAGTGGAGTGATGAAAGAAGAAGGACGAAGCAAGCGCCCAACATGAGAGAAGGGGACTGGGTCAAAATCAAACTGCCAAGAAAGGACCAAGCCACGGGATCCCGTTACAGTAGGCCCATAAAAGTAGCTCACCAAGGGACAAATCACGTCCGCACGGAAGACGGGCGCTCATGGAACTTGGAAAGGGTAGCACTATACCAGAAAAGGCAAGATGAAGCGAGGACCCAAGAGACACCCCACTTAGAAACTGAAAGAGATAATTGGAGAAACGAGGAACAAGAGGCAGAGGGAGGCGAAGGAGAAAGAGACGCAACCGTAGTGGAACGGGAAGAACCATGCGAAAGTCCTGAACCAGAGCAGCAGAGACCATGCCCTGTAATCAGTGAGAGGCCCCGAAGGGAGCACAGAAGACCGGTGAGATACAATGACTATGTAGTACAGTGAACCCGCTCTGCTTTTGGGAAAAGGGAGGTGTGTAGAGGTATCGCGAGAGCCCCGCTCTCGCGAGACCTCGCTCGCGCGACCAGCTCCGCCCCCGCGCGCTACGCGCGATTACGGGACGAGCTGAGGACGCGTAGAGCAGCGTCTTCCCGGCTCCTCCGAGCACGGGAGTTAGTTTATGAGTTTTATAGCGGAAGAAAGCCACCGCACCCAAACCCCTGTTGGCCACGTTTGGCCCTATTAATACTGGACATTTTCCATGCCTCATTGATCCAGATCTGAGGAAAATAAAGTCCTGGTGAAAAACCTGCCTGGCTCCTGTCTTCCTTCAGGCACCATTATACTACAACAGCCCTGCGAGGCACCTCAATCCTGACCTCCTGCCCCCCTGATCACGGAACTCTGATCTCATGTACACAGCCCTGTGAGGCACCTCAATCCTGACCTCCTGCCCCCCTGATCACAGAACTCTGATGACGTGTACACAGCTCTGTGATGCACCTCAATCCTGACCTCCTGCTCCCCCCTGATTTCAGAACTCTGATGACGTGTACACAGCCCTACGATGCACCTCAATCCTGACCTCCTGCCCCCCTGATTACAGAACTCTGATGACGTGTACACAGCTCTGTGATGCACCTCAATCCCGACCTCCTGTCCTTTCAGTTCAGGAATGACGTCACATCCTCGGAGGCCGCGTTTGATGCTCGCGAGCCCTGTCTTTTAGCTGCTGCTAGTTTGAATTCTTGGGATATAGGAGCAGGGCTATTTTACTTGCTTTTCACTGAAGCCTGGAAGTGCCATAATGCAAAGTAACTTAAGCTTCGTAGTAGGACGACCTGGAGAACTTTACATCTCTGCAAACTCTGTTTCTGCTTTGAGAGGAGGATTATGCTCGTCCTATTTGCGTAGAGATGCATAATAGCCCAGCAGGTAAGGGGTTAAAGTCACAGAGGATCCTGTGTGATAGCCCAGGCTTGAACGTCTCATTTGATAGCGCAATGCTGCTTGTTGCCGTGCATGTTTTCCCCACTATACATGTCTTCATGTGTACAACATGCAGTCATCATGGAGATCAAAGAGGCAGAGCTGAACACATTATTCATTAGTTTGGGCTTCTAGGTGGCACTTAAGCACCACCTTTAAGTCGAAACTATTGCATTTGAGCAGAGACGTTTTTATGGGAGGGCAAAAGGGGCACTTGCCCAGAGCCCCCACCTTGGTATGTACTAGAACAGCAACCCTTTTGTAGACTGCTAATGTTGGCCTTCTTTATCATTCTGATTAGAACAAGAATAAAGAGGACAAGGGGACCTAAAGGGAGTAAACCTGCTTATTATGCTGTGAGACAGAATATCAACCTATAGGAGGTGAGCGCAACAGGTGTGGGGTGGGGGTCGCGACCAGTAATCTTGATCCCTTATTTTGGTTTGGTGGAGGGGGCCCCAAAGATGTCCGTGCCCAGGGCACAAAAATGCTTAAGATGGCCCTGCATTTGAGTATAGATAAGGAGAATGGAATATGAGGAGGAACACACCACGTGCAGGTGTTGTTTGGTATTTGGCCACCCATGACCATGCTAAATCCTATGGCCAGTCCCACCCAGTGGCAGTTCCTTCTCCTTCCCGCCCAAAATGCGTCCTCATGGGAACTCTTTGAGCTCGCTTTAATCATGCCTTACCATCAAACTTATCGCTCAAAGTGCCTGACAGTGTTTTTTCAAAGCAGTCGTCTGAGAGCTAATGACTTAAATGGAACATTACCCGTGCTATTGGTGTAATACAAATGGCTCTACCAGGTCTGACTTGAGCCACTCGATTTTTCAGCACTCTGCATGTGCTTCACTGAAGTCCTGCTAAAAACAAGCGTTGGCAAAGCCAACAGTTTTTGTTTCTGTATAAGTGTTAGGTATTTCCGAGGCACTGCTGCCCGGGTACTTGCACCATTTCCTACCTGCTGCCATCAATGGCTAGTTAATACCACTGTGGCAATGCCGGGAAAGTGCCTACACGAAAGCTCTTAACTGTTGCCTTTGCAATGCTTGTTTGATTTTGTGTTCGACTCTTTCATTGGAGGAAGATATTGAGCAGCCAGCAGGGGGCGCTGTAGGGTTGTCCTCTGAGCTTCACATGTGCAGACACCAAAGTCCAGGGGACCAAAATAACCAAAACCGGGTGACAACAAGTTATTACAGCACAGCGTCGGCTGCTCCTGTGTCTCCAGGCTACATAGGCGCGCACTTTACTGGACACCGCCCCTTGCCCCCCTGCTGGCCTAAGGGGAACATAACACTCACCACAAATATTGTTTGTGGACTCAAGTGCACCTTCAGCTTGTGCCGAGTTGTTCATGTTGAACACATCTTTAAATTGTCTTCCAAAAGCCGACCGACACTTTTGAAAAGGCGACACTTTTGAAAAGGCGACACTTTTAAAATAATATAATTTTTGTGTTAAGCAGAACACTGCTCCCCCTCTTCTTCGTAACTAGATCTTTTCCAAGTAGTGCTTTTTTCAAGTGTCAATTTTTTCCCTGTTCCTAATTCTAACCCCATATAGGTTTTATTCTCTCTTTTATGCTGCTTTGTGATTTTTAGATCATGTTTCCACCTCGGCCCTTGCGGCCTTTTACCGGTGTCACTCGTCCGTCTCATTTTTGGAGGTCAACCTTTGAACATACTAACTACCTGGAACCACCCTCCCCCCCCCCCCCCCCGCAGCGAGAAGGGAAAGGTGCACAGCTGGACAACTCCAGAGGGACCAGGTCCCCAAAAGCTCAAAGACTTGCATTAGTATCAGCGAATCAGACTTCATTGCAAGAGGGGTGGCAGCAGATTGGCCCTACACCAGGTACATCTGGCCTCATTTCAAGTGGGGGTGGGTGGCAGAATTACACTAGGTCTGTGGGGGGGTGCCATATGCTTGTTTCAGCCTTAACTATTTCATAATACTTGTTTCGTAACTTTTAAGAAAGAGCCCAATCAAGCACTCCAAACTTTCAAAAACACAATAGTTACTGCCCCGCAAAGAACACAGAAACTCTACACAACAAGCATTGGAAAAGCCAATAGGTTTTGGCTGTCATATGTTATGTTATTTGATATTTGTATAGCACCTACTGCCATTATTATGGCTTCGAAGCGCTGCGATGTATGAAGGCCATTTGGAAGACCGTAGTCTGTGCAAACATCAACATTCAAAGAACATTACATGCATGTGAATAGTAATTAAAATGTGGTGGCTATTCCATTACTAGCAGAGATGACTATTTAAAAACATTGTACAAATCAAGCAGCGCATTGTGTTCAGGCGCAGAGGTAACTGCTATGTCAGTGACTATGCGACAGCTCGACCACATTTTATGTGGCACTCAGCTCTATTCTATGGGTTGCAGTGCAAGAGGGGGAGTGGGCATTAGAAATGACCTATCAACCCCTAGAGCAACCGTCTACGGTTGAGGGCTCTGCTAAACTTTATATGCAGAACATATGCACACTGAATGACATACATCCACATGCACATTTAATGGACAATTGTCAGATATGTCCAAGATATATTCAATGCATGTTCTCTTGCTTCTACCCTTGGGTTATTGCAGACTAGTTGCTAGGACTGGAAAAGAACCGGGGCTAAGCTGATGTCGGAACTGTTGGGACTGGGGGCTAGCTAGTCTATTGGCTGTAGCTCCTGAGATTCTATCCAGGGCTACAACCAAAAGATCAGGGGCTATAGCCCCCTTAGCCCCCCTAGCAACGCCCCTGATTACAGTACACATGTTTTATACTGGATACAAATGTGGTGGCAGTAATAGATAACCACATATAGAGTAGAAATCCACCTCGTCCTCCATGACATCACCAATCTCCAAGACACCGGGTGTTCCAGAGAAAAAACACTTGCCACCATCCCCCCACCTGAGTCTCCGAATATCCATTTCCCTGCCTGGAGGAGTCCTGTGCCCTGACCTTGGGCTAGTGGGATTCTAGGGAAATACTCTGCTCCTGTTGGGAGCCTGCAATTCCCTTTTCATCACCACAAGCTAACGCTACACCACAAGCACAATGACAAGGCAAAATCCACATGCACACTTGGGAGTCACATCCACGAAACATTGCAACGCACGCCCACACATCGTATGGACCCTCAGGTATACTCAGACAAATCATAGTTTCAAATGAAGTATGTATAAATGGCAATATATCAGTGGGAATGACAAGGTAATAATACATTATCCTGAAATATCATTCTGAAATATATTGTATGGAAACCATCTCTTACCTACAAATCAAAGTCTTAAATATAAATGAAGATATTTGGGTGACAAGCTCATCAGTGTAAAGCCTAGCGTGTCAGGTAGTAACCTCAAAGTGTGTATTGCATAGAACCTGCCAGTGTTATTTTTCATTAGTCTCCAGGAAGTTTATGCCTGAATTGTGCATGTAAAGGAGTTCCTGATGTTCTTAAAGTAAGACAGATGCATGCTCTTGCATCTGTTCCTTGCACTTAAGAACAAGTGCTAACAAAGACTATCGTTTACACTTTTGTATAGGTAATAGATGGCAGTGCTGCGAAATATCTGTTCTTTAGATGTCAAATAAAGCTTCAGATGCCCCAATAAAATTCATATATAAAGAGAACATAAAAGACGGCTACCACATTCTCAGAAACGACTTTATAAAGGTTTGTGCATCATCACAAGCTTGAAGAACACTGAATCCCAGTTTCAGAAAGACTGTACCAAATCCATAAAAATATAGAAAATATACATGTTATTACAAAAGTATTGCAAACAATCTACTAAAACACATCTGGGAATTACTGCATTTACAGATGTTAGGTGCTTAAAAGAACCAATATCAAAAAAACAACAAAAAAAAACATGTGGGGTTAGTAGGTGAATCGAATATTTTCCAAATTCAGCAACCGCTGTATTCAAAAGATCATCAATTCTCAAAAGCTACAGATGTTGGTGTTGCATCATCACAAGTTGGGAAGGAGCTGAGATCTGGTGTGTAAAGTCTCTGTCATATAGGCTAAAATGCAACACCAACAGGTACAGCGTTCACATACTAACCCCACATGTTTTCTTTGTTTTTTGATATTGGTTCTCTTTTAACCACATAACATCTGTACATTTAGTAATTCCCGGTGGTTTTTTTGGTAGATTGTTTGTAATAGTTTTGGAATAAAATGTATATTTTCTATATTTTTATGGATTTGGTACAGTCATTCTGAACCTGGGATTCAGTGTTCTGCAAGCTTGTGATGGTTCACTAACCTTTATAAAGTCGTTTCTGAGACTGGGGTAACTACCTTTCATGTTCTCCTTATATATGTCTCTTCCCCTAAAAAAAGGCCGTCCCCAATAACAAAAAATAGGGGCCACCCATTGTTCTCTCACCAATAAAATTCATGCCATAACTAAAGGAGTGAAATAAAGCTCACACAATTACAAGTGATAACAATCCTTAAAGCACTTCACACAAAACAGGCACGTAGGTAAACAAACTACAGCAAAATAAACACTTTATTGTCGAGCCTCGGACCTCTGGGGCATTTTCCATTACAGGCCGCAGGGGGAAACTATTGCAACTAAGTCACACACAGAATGTTCACCTTAAGCAACTCACAATGCCAAAACATACACAAGGGGTGCATAATGACACATCACTGCGGTGTGTGTGTATTCATGCATATTTGCCATCTATCACTATCCACACCAAGAGTTTTTGTTCCACTAGATGTCACTTAAGTTTCAGACAAAAAAATAAAAAACCTGAAGGCCTAAAAAACATAACAATTAGAGAAGGGCTTCGTCCACCAGGCAAGTGGAACTGTGAACATCAGAAGAACAGGCAGTACTCAGGAATGAAGCCAAAGAGGGCGCAGCCGTTAATTGGTAAAAAGAATTTGACAAACCGATGCAGATTGGAAAGGAGAGCTCAAAGCCAAATTCCTGGAGATTCAGCACTCAGCACATCTTAGAAAATCACTTCTAAATGGAAGACAGCCTCATACAGCAGAGGCTTTTTTGTTGTGCCACTACACACTACCATCTCAGTGTGCTAATATCAGTGTGCTGAATGTGTCACAAAACAGCAGGGAGCAACTCACTTGTGACCATGCCGCCCAGGCATCAGGTGTAATGACCATGCCACACTTCTGTGGAGACTACACACTTTGTCAATCATTTATTTTTTATTTTTACTGTATTCGAATGTACGTTGTGTAGCTCAGTGCCAACGTGCTTGTCTTGGAAGCAAAACGATGCAGAGCGACGCAGGTTCAAATCCCCTCGTGCCTGGAAATCTCTTTGGTATGAAAACATCATCATAGATAGCCTGACCTTGTAAAGTGGACTTTCTTGAGGGCGGAGCTCAGTTCAAATAGTACCTGACTAAGTTTAAGTTTAAGTTTGACGTGTCAGAGAGATATTATCAAGAGTGCTACTGCTGCTCCTTTATTTCATAACACTACTTTTAGTTTGGGCCATTAGGCGTCGCTTCTGAAACCTATAAGCCTAAACTAATGCATTAGCTACAGCGAGGGAGAAACGGCTTATGAGGAGACACACACAGCTTGCAGGTGTTGTTTGGCTATTTGCCCACCCATTGATTGCCCATGGTGATGCTAATCCCACACCATTCCTGCCCCTCCCCGTCCAAAACACTTTCTCATGAGAACTCTTTGACCTCGATTTAATCAAGTCTTGCCATCAAACTTTGCACTCAAAATGCCTGCCATGTTTTTCTCAAAGCAGTCTTCTGAGAGTTAATGACTTAATTGGGGCTGTAAACTCGCTACTGGAGTAATACACATGTCTTAACCAGGTCTCTCTTCAGACACTCGGTTTATAAGCACTATGCATGTCTTTCACTGAAATCCAGTTTGAAGCAAGCATTGGCAAAGCCAACTTTATTGGTTTGTGTATAAGTATTAGGCATTTGCCAGACACTACTACTAGATGCCAACGTACTACGATTTTATGCCTGCTACCATCAATGACCAGTTAATATCATTGCGGCTTTGCCTGTCAAGTGCCTTTGCCATGCCTAGACAAAAGCCAAAACTGTTGGCATTGCCAATGTTTGTTTTATTTTGTGTTTGGCTTCATCAATGGAGGTAATTGTTTTTATATGATGATACTTGTGTTACTATTATACAATGTAACTGTGTGCAATTTCTTGACATTGGAAGAATGCAGAGCTATGGCAGCTTTGTCGGAGGCTGAACACAGATCTCTGGGGTAATTCACCTGCCGTGCTCGTTACCGAGGTAGTAGTTGTTTTGTAATAACTCTCTTAATTCTTGACTCCGGCCTCTAAGCGTGGGTCCAGGAACAGAAATAGAACCCATGCAGCTCTGAGCTGTTTCCAAGACAAGCGCATTGCCCCAGAACTATTCTCACGAACCAGCAGAGTAAGTAAACGTACCACAAGTACAGAGTGGTGACTCGCGCATTACAGTAGATGACTCCATACCTGAGGCAGGCTCTGAAAGCTGACATTATTACCTTGATCAAAGGGTTGGTGCTAAGCTCTTTATTAAGTCAATAACATAACCAGCATGCCCACAATCAGTCAGTACAATCTTTATTTTGGCGCAAACATCCAATGAAAATGCAATGTATAAACAAATGACCATAAAGTTGGATATTCATATTTCACTGTCACAATATGCAAAAATGCCATAATACATATAATGCAAAAATACCTATACAAGCTGGGTTGCCAGTGCCTTTTTCCCGATATAAAGTGTTTAGTGCAAAATGTGCAACCCTTCACATAACAGACAGCTTAAAACACAAAGGTGCAGGCCTACATTAATGCGAGTGAGTTTTCCTCAAACTGGGGATTTCCGCTCTCTTCTAAATGATTGTATAAATGTTCTGTTAAGTTGATATATACACCATGCACCACTGCCATTTTCATGGCTCCAGGAAATCTATTTTGAACACAATACCAAAAAGTGCATCATTGTTTACATATTAGAAGGAAAAATGGACTGAAACATTCAGAAAGACTTGTGCCTCCCAATGGACTTAAAAAAGAAGTACTACCCAAGCAATTACATTGCATTATGGTAACCAACACCTGCTGATTTAATAAAGCGGAATAGTCAAGAAAACATTGCACACTTATCGGTGGCAACATGGCATCCAAGGGCTTAACAATAGCAAGGTAAGGGGGATGAATGTTTTATTAGAGAGAGATGCAGAGAAATGTAAAAAGAACATGTATAGCTTGTTTAGAAGTGAAGGCCATGGCTTGAGTTCCTTGGGATTCATGGCCACTGCCTGTGAAAGTAGGCAGTACGCATGTGTATTTAGTGCATTGCAACATAATATGTGTCAAACCCAATAGTTAAGGATCCACACGTGTGTGTGTCTGAGTGTTGCAACAGTAAAATGATTGCTTACGTTCAGGCTTAAGTACTAGTCAATTTGTAAAGCAGTCAACACAGGCTTATGCATGTAGCACAGGGCATCCTCCACATGAATGGTGAAACATGGTAAGGAAAGGTGTGATTGTCTTGAATCTGTGAAATGTGAGAGCATAGGGAGAAGAGATCAAAACAGACAGCGACTGATTTGTAACAATTCAGTTTGGAGATCTACCATCAGCTGCAGATCAAAACGTGCAAGAAGGCCTCTATGCGGAATCCTAGCAGGAGTCTCTCTGTACAGAATACTAGCAGGAGTACCTGCTATTAAGTTGAGGGTGAGTAGTACTCATGTTGTGGGCACCGCCTCAGTTTAATGTCTAGATGATGAAGATGATTGTCCTGTCTCAAGCTTCTCAGACACTAAAAACGGCCAAGAGAACTTGTTCTAAATTATGGAGCAGTTCCACATAAAAGGTCGGGTACAGGTCAACGCATATTCCACTTTGTAGAAATGTGGCTATAATTAGAATTCTATTTGTTAGGAACCAGCTGAAGAGGGCACCTGTAATGGTTGAGCATCCAGTATTCCCCCATGTGAGCATGCTGAAAGACTGGCACTATTCTAAATGACTTTGCATGGTCAATCCTGCTGGCAATCAATGAAAGTGTCAACACAGATACAAAAACGGTTTACTCTAGAACAACGATTCTTTTTCAAAACCCGGGCCTATGTTTTTTCCTGATTGTGATGCATGTCCCTTCAAAGATACATTTGTGTCGGCACTAATAGACATTATACATTCAGTAATGCATCTAACATTACCCACAGCAACATTTACATCTATATACATATTACTTACCTCCGTTCCACACCAGAGGCTTCTAACACGTCCTGATGCCTGGTGTCTGTACCGAATTTGGCAATTACAGGGATAGTGCCAGGCTCGGAGACAAGTCGCAAGGTGCCAGAAGCTCAAACCGACTGTTTCCGTGGTGTACCGCTTACAGACAGACGTACTGGCTGAAAGCGGCATCTGATTGCCAGAGTTGCTCCACAGGTGGTACCGGAAGGTTTCTTATGCAAATCCAGCGATCCAAAATTCAAGCCCTTCCTTCATTCCCCTTCAATCCTCATGAGTAAGGAAACATATGAGATTTAGAATCTCATAGTGCGGTTACTCATTCCCTTCCTGTATGCCGTTACTGCCCTTTTGTGTCAAGTCAGTACTTTCGCCACTCCTAGAGAGCTTGTGTTTCCTCGTGCCATGTTTGTCTATCGTCACACTCGCTGAACCCTCCAAGATAACATTGTTAGGTACAAGGCCTGGTTTTCACAGCTATCTAGTATGTGCCCTTTGGTAAATACAATTACAGGGCTTGAACAGAAGGGAGGGTTGTTCTCTCTTATAAATAGATATTACAACCTTTTCCTTATCTTTTCAGATCAAGGGACTATCCAACCAATAGCCATACCAGTTGTACCTCTTGCTTTCTGTTATGCTTTGGATTTGCCATCCTGCTTCTTGGATACAACATCTTGCCACAGCCCCTGTGATCTCGTGGAGATTCATTGATTGTCTATTCAGCCGGCCGCAGCCCTTTGACGTGCCTGATTGGTCGGGTTGAGCTACATCTCACTTCCTGGCCCCGGAGCAGGCAGGCAACACCCGCCGCCTCAAAGGGCCACCTTTAAGGGCTGAGGCTTTCCCTGTTGGGCCTGTCTGGGACTGGAGGGGGCCTGCACCCTGCTCGCCGCTCTCATCCGTGACCATAATCCCGCCTCCATGCCTGCATGTACACTGAACTGGTAAGACCCTCTCTCTCACCCTCCTCTTCCACCCTCACCCACTGCATGTCTCTGAGTGTGTCACAGGGCGCATTTCGACTTCTCCTTCTGAATCCCCTTCTAAGTTCCCCCCTGGGTGTGCCCTCACACATCCTTCATCTCACAGTCTGCTACTTCTCAACTTTCTGCCTCATTCATTTCTCGTCCTTGCCACAGTGCATATTCCTCGTGCTTAAAAAAGCTGGACAATGTGCCAAACACCATTGCCAATAGAAACTTTAAAAACCTTACGTCAGACATCTTAGCCAGCACCGTTGCCACCATCCTGTCCTCCACAACTAACAAAGATTCATGCGACGATATTGTTCAAAGGTACAATACACACTTTCAGAAAATTGTCGACACTCATGCTCCACTCAAACAAAAACAAATCAGATCAAACGTCATCCACCAAAATTGGTTCACTAATGAGACAAAAGCCCTTAAAAAAGAAAAATGCTAACTAGAGAGAAAATGGCAAAAAAAATCAGACGAAAACAAAAAGACATGGAAAGAAATTGACAAAAAATACAAAATGAAACTAACTGAGATTAAAAAAGACTTATAACCAGCAGATTTCCACAGCCTCCAACTGCTCAGGCAAACTCTTCCAAATCCTTAAGTCAGTAGAAAAACCACCCCGTTTGTCACCTCCTTTCCAACCTACCCAAGCAAGAAAACTGCGAGAAGGTTCAACTTGCATTCTAAGAAAAGATTCTAAAGGCTCGGCAAACCATCAGCCTCTGCCAGGTAGTCACCACAATACAACCTACTTTGGACATTACAGACCCACCCATTATTCATGAAAAATAATTCAAACCACTCACCTTAGACGACACAAAAAATCTTCTCACATCACTTAAGTGGACATCCTGCGCAGAAAACATTCTACCGCCAAAAATTTTACTTGACAACTCAGACATATTTTTTGTAAACACCTCTTTTAAAGACAAGAAAGTACCCAACACTATCAAAGCAGTGACAGTTACACCTTTAGTTAAAAAACCAGGCCTCGACCAACAAGACCCTAAAAACCTCCGGCCAATAACTAACTGCAATCTACTTCTTAAAATTCTAGACAAAGCTGCAACTAAACAACTGCAAACATACATGGACGAACCCAATCTGCTTGATGCACAACAATCCGGATTCAGAAGCTCACATAGCACAGAGACCGCACTTCTGGACTTACAAACCAGAATGCTGGACATCTTGGAAAAGGGAAAGACAGGCATGCTGATGCATTTAGACCTATGAGCAGCGTTTGACCTGCTAGACCACCACAAACTCCAGGAAGCACTTGGCACATCAGGAAATTGCTCACAAGAGGACATAGTCTGGATCTCCTCTTTCCTTTCAGATCGTAGCTCCAAAATTCACTGGAAAAGACAACATTTCCAACCCCATAAGTATAAACTATGGTGTGCCAAAGGGAGCCAGTTTTTCTCCCCTCCTTTTTAACCTTCACCTTCGCTGCCTCTGCACCCTCCTCAATAATTTAGGTGTACTATTCACCAACTTTGCTGACGACACTGAGCTTATTAAAGAGTTGAGTGGAACCTACGGTACAGACAGCACCAAAATAGCCACCATCTACAGCATAATCGAGGCATGGCTGAAATCTAACTGGCTCTGCCTAAATAGCTGTAAGACAGAGCTTATGATCTTTGGCTCCACCCAGGCAAGAGCAAAATTGAACTCGGACTACGCCCAATTTAACATAAAGAACTCTAGCATCCCTACTTAGGACAAAGTGAAAACCTTTAGAGCTAACGCCCATGTAGCATATCTAAAAAAGAATTGCAGATATTACCATAGACTAATCTGGCACATAAGACACTTCTTAAATAAAGAAAACAGCACAACCATCGCTAGAGCTGTCATCCTTTCAAGACTGGAGAATAGTAATGCCCTGCTATTGGGAACAAGCAAGGGTTGCATCGACCAGTGCCAAGTCATTCAGAATGACGCAGTGAGAGCTATAAAAAAGAAACCCCGACATGATCACATCACAGAAGATCGCAAAGACTTACACTGGCTGGCGGTAGAGGACTGCATTACATTCAAAGCAGCCTCAATCATCCATCACTGCCTCTCAGGGCTGGACTGGGAACCAAAAGTGGCCCTGGAAATTATTTTCAAAGTGGCCCCATATTTCTCCAAAGGAGCGAGCACAGTGCCTGAGCCCAACCCTTCTATGAGGGGATTGCGAGTATCCCCCAAGAAGATGTTGAATCAAATGAGTTCAAATTAGTGCATTTAAACCATGTTTTAATCATATATGGATTTAAAAAATGCATGTTTTAAATAATTTCATGATCTCGCAAAGTATATGTTCATTGATAGATGGACAAACCACAAGTGCAATATCAGTCTCAATAAACGTAAGAAACATATCAAATAAAGCATGGATTGTAACAAATGTTTGTAGACCTCTTCACATTTTGTACTATGGCAGTTGCCATGACGTGAGGCTTTGCCAGTCTGTATACACACACCTATTAGTTCTCATATGTTTATCTGCAAGTCTGATGTAGCCCCCATACCATGAGGTGGGACTTTACCAGTCTATACACACACACACACCTACTATGTCTCATATGTATTTCTACATGCCTGATGAAGCCCCTCATACCATGAGGCAAGACTTTGCCAATCTATATACACACCTCTAGTATGTCTCATATGTGTAACTGCAGCCCTGATGTAGCCCCCATACCATGAGGAGAGGCTTTGCCAGGTCTGTATACACACACCAATTCGCTCTGTAACACCGAAGCATGCTCTCGCACTTCACTAATGTAATGTGCACTTTCTGTAACTGGCACCTAGATGCCTAAGGGTTTGGTGCACTGAAATAAATAAACAGATGCAACCATTCCTGTATTCCAAGCAAATTCTGTATTTAAAGAGGACAACTCAGCCCTTTCCCAAAGTCATTGATTCCAGAAGGTAAATCCCACCCGCAGCCAGGATCTTGTCACTGCGCATTCTTGAGTGTTTCCTATCCTATGGAAAATATGGGAAAGAATACAAATGCCTTATCCAGGGGTCCGACTATGGTGTCATCAGATGTGGACCATGTAGACTTTTCCCTCCCCAGATTCACACAGCCCTCCTCCTAGCACTTTCCAGCTCTCACAGGAGATGTACATTACAGGAACATAACACACTTTTATCCTGTGAGTCACCCTTTGCTACTCACTTGCTAGGAACTAGCATCACTTCATCATGGGCCCACTTAGCCTGAGCAAGCACGACATACGGGCAACATTATATCGGCAACTATGAGTTCAATCGCAAACAGGAAGAGTTTAAAGCCCACTATACAGGATGTCTGGGACACAGGGTGAGGGAGGGCCGCAGGGAGTGGGGAAAGAAAGAAAGATAGAAAGAAAGAGAAAGAAATGGGAGAGCAGAGGAAACACATGGATATTGAAAGAGGAAGGAAATAACTTGAGAAAGCGAGAAATAGGGAAGAGGGAGGACATTAAGGAAGGGATAGTTAGGGAAAGAACATAGAAAGGACGAAAGGAAGGGGGAAGGAAGGAAGGAAGGAAGGAAGGAAGGAAGGAAGGAAGGAAGGAAGGAAGGAAGGAAGGAAGGAAGGAAGGAAGGAAGGAAGGAAGGAAGGAAGGAAGGAAGGAAGGAAGGAAGGAAGGAAGGAAGGAAGGAAGGAGCAAGCAGGTTCGGCTAGGAGCTGCACTTTGTAAAAGCTAAATGTCAGGAAATGAAAACAAGATCTATATGCACTGAGGCTCCAGCTGTAGTTGTGCTGGAAGCAAGTTCCAAAGGTAGAGGCCTTGATGATGATGCTGGGTGCATTGTGACTGATGCAGGTCCAAAAGATGTTACCCACACCTGGTCTCTGGGAGGCGTTGGGGCACGGTTGCAGCCCTCCCTGAACTTGAATCACCCCTTCAGGCCTCCCCCTCGGTAGAAAAGCTGTGAGTGGTGGTACATGGTGATACTGCTCCTGCATGGAGATAAGAGTGTGTGAGTCCGCCAATCTGTGATTGTTGTACCTCTCAAACCCTTCTCCCCAAAGTACGGTTTCTGTGAGCATACGCCGGCCAATAAAGCTCACCTGTGAATTATGGAAGGTAAGCTCTCTGTCCTGCCACTTCTGGCAGGGGCACGTTTTATGGGATCTAGTTCCTTCACTGATCCCTGATAAGGATTAGTCCAGTCCAGCTGTGACTATGCTTCTCCTTATGATTGGTAAGTGTCTTTTGAGCTCTTGTGATTCTGTTCATTCTGTTTAATGTCTTTATATGTTGCTCCTTATGCCTGCAATAATGTCTCTCTTCTGTTTTCTTCCCTTGGATGGAAATGCGGCCTCAATGCAGCTGTGAGACTCGAGACGCGGCCAGATGGAAGATTGATGCTACCACAACGTTTGACAGCAGGTAAGTGATGGTTTAAGGAAAAGCACGAAGTATGGCGAAGCGCAACCTTAAACTGACAGTTTTTTCGATGTCTAACCTTCTCTTCTGTATTTCCTTGCAGGCGCTACTGTCGACGATGGAGCGTGTCGTGCTGCAGTGCCAAGATGAAGATTTTGAAAGTGTAAAGATGAATGCTTGGTTCGCTGAAGAGATGTACAGGTAAGAACAGCTTCCCCCAGTTGGTAAGTATGCTGGCAGGAAGCAGGATGTCCAGGAAGCAGGGTCTTCAAAGGTAAGCAGTTCTAACCTCAGGCAACGGTGAGCGTTACGCTGCTGGTAAGTGCAGAATAACACGAAGCGTCTGTCTTGAGGATCGGGGCAGATTATATAGCTGAGATCATAGGCACGCCCATTAGGGCCAGTTTACCAGCCACACCCTGCCACTCCTAGAGAGTGAGCACATGCAAAGGCAATCCATTTGCAGCCACACCCAAGAATACACTTGGGGCTGCTTAATAGATGGAATGTTCAAGGTTAATGCCTCTGAAGTGCTTCATGGATGGAATGTTCAAGGTTAATGCATCTGAAGTGCTATGTCCATAATAAAGCTTTTTCGTGTTAAATGGATGTTCTTGTTTACTTTGGTAAATGAGCCTGGCGCCAGAGGCACCAGGACAGTGTCCACCCAGGTCTCCTGTTCATGCAACTCCTGCATGCATGTGCCCCTGACTTCATGACCATGACAAAAGATCATGGGCAGACGACCGTTGGCATTTGGTCATTTGGCAGACTCTGCAGTGCCTTTCCTAGTACTTCTTTCTAGGTCAGACACAACAGCTTGAAACAGATGCGTTGTGTGAAAGCTAACCAGTGTAGTCGCCTAATACACATAGTCACGCCATCAGATCTTTTCAAAACAAAGATGAGCTGGGAAATGCCTGCGTTACCTAACAAATAGGTAAACTGCAGACTCTCCTCTCACCGTGCAGACAGATTCTGGTGATGAGTGACTGGGAAGCATCACAGGTGAGCTCCCAGTCGCTCTCGATCGACCTGTTGGAGACCCTGGCATTTATAAAGTGGGTTTGCTGTGGCAGGGAACTCTGCATAGATTCCATTTCAGTAGAGTCAGGGCGGGACTACTGCCAGGACCGGGCCTTTAGTTGTGGAATCTATAGGGAAGGGAGGACTCCTCTCACAAGCCTTTGGTGATAGAAGGATGATTTTGGGGCATCTTTTGTTTGTGGTATGAAGGAGAGGTCTGTGTTGAAGATGACCCCCCCAGATTAATAACGTGTGCGTAAAGGTGCTCTCAAATTGGAAGGATATGTAAAAGGGAGATGGGTGTGAGTGACAGGTCCCTGTAGAACAGTTCCCATTTTCAGAGGTGCTTAAGCATAGATGATAGTCAACAAGGGGGCAATCACCTCTAACAGTTTCTTACAGCTTCAGATGAAGCTAGGTGCCATCTCACCTCAACATGAAAACCAACATCTTAATGTTGCGGGTCCGGGCCAGTAGAGTCATATAAACATCAAAAATGATTATTGACAGAGCTGGGCCCTGGGGCAGTCTGCAGTTATTCCTGACTGGTGAAGAAATAAAAAGGCCTACTTTAGTTAGAGTGATTGTCGCGAAAACCTAGGAATCATTTCAGTGATGTCTCTTCGACACTGATAGACCAATTCAAACTAACAAGGAGGATGGGATGGTCAACTATGTCAAGAGCCGGAGACAGATCAAGACGTTTCAGACCACTTAAAAGACCTAGATCTCTGGTTTGGAGCTGCTGTTCCTTAATGTTCATGAGGGCTGCATCAGTGGTTGGGGGGGGCAGAAGCTGGATTGATAAACACTAAATCATAGGTTTTGTACTTTGAAGTGGGCAGTGGATAGAGAGCTGAACCTGTATCTATGGTTTCTAGGTCCTTTGACCTACCAGAGGCCAGAGTGGATCGGAAATCGGAAAGGACTGCAGTATCAGCCAGGGGCTTTTTGTGTAAGAGATTACGAATGCATGTTTAAGCCTGCTAGATATATTGATGGTGCACGAGGACGGATTCGTAAGATATTTGATGTTCGTAGCTATGATAAAAAAAGAGACCTAGCTTGACCATCTTTGCATCGCAAATGTTGAAACAATGTCCAGAGCCGCTCTGTGCGCTTTATAAAGTAAACATTTTTTTTTATAACGTGCTTAATACAGAAAAGGTTTCTTAGCGCCCACAAGGGATTCGAATATGGTTTAATTGCCAATATTGTTTTTGAGATCTCAACAATTGTGCCTGAGGTAAAGACTGAGAAAGTTAGGACGGGTGGGTGGGAAGGAAGGAAGGGAGGGAGGGAGGAGGGAAGGGAGGGAGGGAGGAAGGAAGGAAGGACGGAAGGAGGGAAGGAAGGAAGGAAGGAAGGAAGGAAGGAAGGAAGGAAGGAAGGAAGGAAGGAAGGAAGGAAGGAAGGAAGGAAGGAAGGAAGGAAGGAAGGAAGGAAGGAAGGAAGGAAGGAAGGAAGGAAGGAAGGAACTCTGGTTCGAAATTTGAAAATGTGAAAATAGAGAACAGGAGGGAACCACTATATATATATATATATATATATATATATATATATATATATATATATATATATATATATATATATATATATATATTCAATAAAACATAAAACAACTAAATTTGGGAAAGAAAGAAAGAAAAGCAATGCACACATTGTTAAAAGACGAGTGATACAGCAATCGTTGGGGACTCAGATGAGAATGGCCCTCATTCCGAGGTTGGTGCTAGTCATGCCGCCGGTACTGCCACCAACGTGGCGGTATGGGGACTTAACCGTCCATTCCGCCCTTTGCGGGACCGGTAAGTCCCCATTTGAAATGCCATTCCCCATTCCCATTTGAGCCCCCATGGGGCTCAATGGGAAGGGGGAAGGCAGCAATAACGGTACAGCAAATTGTGGTACCGTTATTGACCCCGGTATCCCTTTGCGGGTCTCGTCCTTAACGCCTGGTAAAACCAGGCTTTAAGGGAAGGACCCACAAAGGGACCTCACAATAGGGCGCAAAGGGATTGCCGGCACCAGTGTCATTACCGGTGCCCGGTATCCCTTTGCGCCCACCTTGGAAAGAGGGCCAATATGTATAAAAACGATGTTTCAGTCTCAATCTTACCCGCTTTTGAAACGTACATTTAAACACATAGCCGGAGCTTTGTAAATGTGAAACTACAACATCCCGTCCAATGTGCAACTGTTACAATCTGCAAAACCTGAGACGGTGCTCTGATGTGCAACTAACAGTTCCAGTGTGCGACAGCTGTGCAAACACTCAGTATGCAGCAGTCAAAGTTGTAGCCGAAAGGCTGATCGTAGAGCAAGCTTCTCAGTATGTAGGAGCACGCACTAGTTCAGGAGTCCTCTCTGTCATGACAGGATATGAGTGTCGTGCCTGTACTGATCACGCGGTCCTACCTTTCTGTGCAAACTCTCCCTGGACGGGCACGAGTCTCTTGCATGTTCTACACACGGGTTCCCTTGCTCAACAAGCGCACAGTCCTCCCTATCGCTCTCTGAAAGGAGAGAGGTCCCCTGGAACAGGCTCTGTTATGAGCTGGGATGCTGCGCTGCATTACAGGTGAGAGGAGGGAAATGATAAAGTGATAGCTATGGCCGGGCTGCTTTTCATCAACCCTTCCCTTCTGCATCGCCCTGCGCCCCCCCAAACTCCTTCGGTGATACATTATTGCAGATCTCTGGCCATCATTTGTTCCTATTTGTAAAAGGGTACAGCCAGCTGATACCGGGCACATGTTATGTGCATGTATCCTTCCGCTCAAAAAGAGGCCCTACTGGCCAGAGGCCTACCGGGGGATGTCCCGGTGGGGCAGTCCAGCCCTGCTGCCCCTATGGCTCTGCCCCAACCTACCTAAAGGAACAAATAGCCTTGTATGAACCAGGACGATCACTGAGATCAAAAAACCAAGGTCTAGTCAAGATCACCTAGACAAAGCAAACGGAATGGGACTCTCTTTCCCAGTTAAAGCATCCCTAAAATGGAATAGCCAGCCTACCATGCTCAGACTAGAAACCAACTTTCAGAATTTCAAAAAGAAATTGAAAACATTGTTCTTTAAATAAAGTTATCTAATATTTACTCGTAGTCCTCTGCCTTTATGTCCGTGCCCTGATGCCTGTGGGTTTTTGGCGCGTAACAAAAATAAGTACAAATACAAATACAAATTGTGTAGTGTCTCGCTCTACGTTTCTCTCTCCACCTCCACCATGGTGCTCTCCATGTCCCCTATCTACTCTAACTGTTACTCTATCACCTATCCTATCCCTCTCTCCAAGCCTTGATTAGAAACCAAAGCTTTTAATTTGTTCTTGGCTATTCATTAAAACATTCCTCACGTTGTTAAATTAGTTTTTTAAAGATTTTAATTCAACCTTTTTTTTATTTACAATAAATGTAGTTCTGGCCAGAAAGAGAATAACAATATCAGACAGACGAGGGAGTCATTACGAGTCGGGCGGTAAGGGATACCGGGCACCGGTAAGGAGACCAGTGCGGTAATCCCTTAGTGCCCGATTCCGAGGTCCCTTGGAAGGAACCGTAAGGAACGTGTGGTCTGACCACACATCACTTACAGGTCCCGCTAAGGGACCAGGGCGCTAATAACGAGCTTGCCATTCGTGAGCCCGTTATTAGCGCCCTCCCCATTCCCATTGAACCCTATGGGGGCTCAATGGGAATGGGGAAAGGTTTGTTCAATGGCGACTTACCGGTCCCGCCAGGGTCGGACTGCATCGGTTAGTCCCCATTGAACAACACCAGTGCCGGACCCGGTATTGGAGGCAGCCATGGCGCAAATAGCGCCATGGTTTCCTCCAATCAAACCTTAACACATTTGCTAGTCGGTTGTGTACGCCAGATGCCTTTGTGTTTGCACATATTTAGAAGAAGACATTACATTAATGGCAGTCCTATGTTGGTATCGCATTTTAAATGTGCAGCAAATTTCACTACATATTGCTGTTTTAACTTTTATCAAACAGGTTCTAAATTGTTAATTGTAACTGATGTATTTGTACTGTTGGCTGTTGCCGCCCGCCTGTGGAACGCTTTCTGGAGGACTGCTGAAGGACTCTTGTAGCCACTGTGCACTACGAGGCATTGTGTGTGAGGAGGACGTCTTTTCCCGTGACGCTCCTTTTGCCTGACCAAGGAGGCTCTGTTGGAAGGGTGGCTCCGCCCTCCCTGCGTTTCAGACGCTCAGCCTTCTTCTACAAATACTCACTACCCGGCGCACCTGCGCCGCGCACCAAGTACAAGCCAAGTACTGTTGGCTGTTGTCGCCCGCCCGTGGAACGCTTTCTGGAGGACTGCTGAAGGACTCTTGTAGCCGCCGTGCACTACGAGGCATTGTGTGTGAGGGGGTCGTCTTTTCCCGTGACACTCCTTTTGCCTGACCAAGGAGGTGACTGTCTGTTTCTCTACGCTGCTGTAGTTTTTTTTTCTTTGCTCTTGCCCCTCTTGGCCTGGCTTGGTCCTCCCTTTTGGCTCCCAGTGGCCCCCTCTGCCCCTGTGTGCCCTGTGTGCACTCCCCTTTGAGATTTACTCTGGGTGGTGTACTCATAACACTTTTTTCTTTTTTTTGTGTCTTCCCACTCAAGGCTCTGGTGAAAGGGAGGCTCCGCCCCCCGCGTTTGAGACGCCCAGCTTTCATCTACAAATACTCACTACCCGGCACACCCGTGCCGCGCACCAAGTACAAGCCAAGTACTGTTGGCTGTTCGCGGAGCGTGGCGCGGGCCGCGGGTTCTTTTTGCTATATAATTTGATGGGCCTCACTGTTTATGTGGGTAACAAACAACAGAACTAAAAACAAGGAGAAGAAAATGAAGCAGCAAGGTGGAAATGGTTGAAAAACCTGATTGACGACAAAATGAACACTCAATAACATAAAACTGTAAAAAGTGTGGGTTTGTGGAGCCTTGCAAGCTGGAACACAAGAGGCTCCAAACACCTTTTTTACTAACGATGTGCTTCAAAAAGAGAACTTTAAAGTGTTGTGCCTACAGGAAACATGGCTGTTGCAACCACCTACACTAGAAGGATATGTGGTACTGCTAAATCCAGCCGTAAAAGGCTTAAGAGGAAGACCGATGTCAGGTCTACTAGTAGCCATCAAAAACGACCTGAACTGGCAAGTGCTGGAAGTGGTAAACCCAAACCCATTTATCCAGATGTTAGTGATACAGCCAGATAAAGAAGTCAAGAGAGTACTAATACTGATCAATATATACTGGAATCCAGCCAACACTCTAAATGAAAATTTGCCAGATGAAATAGCAGAACTAATTGATGAACAGAGAGAGAAGTGGATTGATCCATCCTACATATTAGTTGGTGATCTAAACTGCACCTGTTTGAACAAGGAAAATCAACCCGAGCACGATACATTAACAGCAACAGTGAAGGAAAAAAGAGGAACAAGATGGAATTGTATGTTGCAATCAAGAGACTGCGTCATACTAAACGGAAAGGTGAAAGGCGATCTCCCAGCGAAACCAATTTGGAAGGGGGTACAATCAACAGAGATCCTGGATTACATTTGCATCTCAAACAACATGTCAGACAACATCCAGACCTTGGAAGTAATAACAACAACAGAAAGTGACCATAACTTGATGAAACTGACATCCAAAAACATCAGCAACAACAAGATCAGTACTTACAACCAGGACTTAGTCACAACCAAAGAGGAACGAAACTAAAGATCAGACCGGAGAAAATTAAAGAACTAAACCATAAACTAAAGCATATGATCTTGATGCTCGAAAACGAAAAAGATCCACAAAGGATTGACTACACACCACTCTTTAGAGCCTTTGTTATAGAAAGAAAGCCTGGAAGCAACCATCTAACTAGGAACCACCAACATCAGTACAATAGTAGAATACGAGAAAAGAAAAAAGAATTAAGGAGAAACATCAGACGATTAAAAAAGGTCAAATTCAACAACCCTAGTAAAGAGATAAATAAACTAAAACAGAGGTACCGAAACTGGCTCCTCTTACACAAGAAGACCATGCTAAACCAGGACGCAGAAAGAATGTTAGAAAAAATAAGAACTAAAAATACCGCAGAAATTTGGACAATTATCAACGATGTGGAGAAGCCTCAAGAGATAAGCCAAATTAATCCAATAAGCGCCACAACATGGTGTGAATATTATACACAGCTGCAAGGGGAAGTCTACACCGAACCCAAGAGGAAATCATTGACAAATAAAAAAGAGGCAATAATAGACATTAGCATTGAGGCAATTGAAAACATCTTAAAGAAACTAAAGGATTCAAGAGCCCCGGGCCCCGATGGGCTGACGAACGTAACATTAAAAAGCAATGTATGTGAGTGGGCAAAGTTTCTGCATCACTTGTTCAAATACATATTACAAACAGAAAAAATTCCGGACTCCTGGAGGAAAGCGGTAGTGGTGCTGATCTTTAAAAAGGGTCTCAGAACATCAGCAGACAACTATAGACCGATTGCACTACTGGACGTTGTGGGGAAGGTCTTTCCGTCTACACTACTGAAAGCTTTGGACACCTGGGCAAAGCAAAGTGGACGACGTGATCCCTGGCAGTCGGGTTTCGTGAGAGGGAGAGGCACTGCCCTTAACATCTTCCTGATTAACCTAATGAAAGCAAGAACACAAAGGAATAAAAATCAAGTAATCTACATAGCTTTTGTCGATTTGTCCAAAGCCTTTGACACAATAAAAAGAACTAAGCTGTGGGAGAAATTGGAGAGTTGGGAATGTCCGCAGACACTGGTGGAGAACATCAAAGATCTGTATACAGATTCAAGCATCAGAGTCAGGCTGGACAAAGCAGGAACGCTAACAGACCAAATTTCGATAAGAACGGGCCTAAAACAAGGATGCCCGCTGGCCCCAGAACTTTACAACTTGTTTACGTCAGACATTGACGAGTCCTTTGATTTTCCTCGCTGCTTTCCACCTAAAATAGCAGAGACTCCGATAGGGAGACTGCTATACGCAGACGATATTGTCCTGATGGACCAGACTCAAATTGGTTTGCATAGACAGCTTACAACATTACAATCGTATGTGGATGCAAACGACCTGGTAATAAATCCAGAAAAATCCAGGATTCTAAAGCTATGTCCAGGAGGCAGAAAAAACAGACCTAAAAAATCAAGCTGGTCACTGAAAAGCAAAAAAATCTTGGAAGTGGAGGCGTTCACATACTTGGGAGCATGCATTGATAACACGAAAAACAACGTGCCAAGAATTGAGGGGCTAAAAAGGAAAGTAAACAACTTATCCGCTCAAGGGAAAATACTGCTCAAAAGATACTGCAGATTTACCTTAACACCACTAGTAACCTTTTACAGGATGAAAGTTGTGCCCATACTAATATATGGTGCCGAATCACCAATGCTCTTAGCGCCTCAAACATGGTCAACTTTGGAGAGCCTGTTTTGGCGGAAAGTATTACAATTGCCCAAATCGGTTCCAATACAGCAAATAAGGAGAGAGCTGGCTTTAACCTCACTTAAAACCATAGCGGTATGGAAAATGTTAAGCTTCTACCGAAAATGTCTAGAGGAAAACACAACTGGAGGATTCAGTGTGCTGAATAAAGCCTTAAAAGAACAATCCGACGGAATCTTAACAGAGTGGCAAAAGATGTGTTGAGTGACACTAGTGAACCTTAACGAGTCAGAGGACGATCTATGGATCAATCCAGACAAAACCAAAAAAAAACTATACATGGCAGACTGAATAGAAACCCAGGAAAACAAATGCAAATACAAAGGCTACGAAGACTTCTGGGCACAACCACGAAAACTGAACCAGATCCCGAGTTATCTGACCTTATTCCCGAACTGGTACTTCCGAGACCTTTTTCTGAGATTCAGACTGAACATCTTAACGACGGGAGAAATATTGCAAAGGAGAAAAAGGTTGGACAGTCACGAAAGCTGCAGAATGTGCAGGATAAAAGGAGAGAAAGAATCTCTGAAACATCTTACACTATATTGCGTCGGATTAAGGGAAGACCGTGAGCAGTGCTTGGGGGAAGTCCTGAGAAGCTTCACGACAAGGAGCACTGAAGAGTGGTGGAGGACTCTAGTGGAAGGAGAAACAATGAAGACGAACATAGCGCTCTTAAGACTAATGATTTTAATACTTAAGAAATTGGAGGGGCTCAAAAGCGGGACGAAGCTCGAAAAACATTAACAGGCCCAGAAACATCAGACCAAGCCCGGCAAGTCAGACAATGCAAATCAAACTGTTGATAAACTATGGAAAACTGGACATGATCAGGTTAAAGGTTTCAAACATGGAAACCATACAAACTGTGTAAATAAATTTTAAAAAAGGAATTATGTGGGTAGCAAGCATTGGGTACGATTCTGCTGTTAGGACTGCTTCCTGCCTATGGAGCTTGTGATAAGGTACCGGCAGCCGGGTAGAGGCTGTGATCTCTTGCATCTTATTGATTTTCGGTGCTTTTTTTTTTGTTTTGCACAGATCGACTGTGTTCCTATAGGAGGAACGAATGAATATTCATTGCTAACGGCTCATTCAAATTGCTCCTGAAAGTGAGGCTGTTTAACTTACTGGTATAAGTTTCTGTGTATTGGATAACTCTAGCAGAAATAACAACATGAGAAAGAATAAACTACCTATACTGCGCAAGGAAGCTGGGGCTGACTTCTTTGCAGCAGTTAGTACAAGAAGGGTCAGTCTTGCGCACGCTGTGGCGATGGCGCTGCCTGAGATGGGAGATGAGGAGGAGGCGCTCCTACAGTGTGCGCAAGACTGCTCGAATATGGAGAAACAGGGGGAACAACTTATTGATCCCTCCCAACTGTTGTTTGGGGAAGAAGATATGAATAATGACATGCTACATAAATCTCTTATCCTGGATGTTGGTAAGGATGACATGCCCCATATTGAAAAAAAGGATAATAATGCCCCAAGTGTTTTCAACTATGATGACATGATAGACTGTTCTAACACCTTGCCGGTGCAGGACAAGACTGACGCTGTGATCCCCTTAAATAATCAGCGAGAAGTCACTACTGACTTCTCGGTAATGATGAGTCTATTTAATAGGTTACTGCTGGCAGAGTCACGCAAGCAGACAGATGCAATTAAGGGCTTGACATCTGAAATACTTCTACTACCAAATAGACTTGCGGACACTATTGGTAACATACTGATTGAAAAGTTTGGCTTACCTAAGCAGAAGATTGTGGATGTATATAATGGTCCCTGCTCTGGCTCTGTTACGACTCCTGAAGAGATTATTGTAATAACCTCAACTCAGGAAGACACAACTGAACTGAATCATGAAAAAACTGATCCAACTGAGATGGTAAAAATAGACCTGACAGTGAGTGCACCGCAACAAGCAACAGAAAGGTAATTCTAGAGACAAAAATGTCCAAAAGACAGGGGAAAAATTTAGCTAAACTAAAGAAAAAAATAATAACAACAAAAACGTATGGGCTAATAAGAACACGTCGAGAAAGTTTTTGAACTACTGTGATATGGACTGTGATGAAGTGTTGGTTGTCCCTGATCCTAAAAAAATCAGGAAAAAGGATTGGTGCAAGGGTTGAATGATAACAATTCCAAAGACCAATCCACACAGAGTGTATACACCATGGGAGATTTGCCTCTAGGTGATATCATGAAAAAGAAAAAAACAGACTTAGAGTGATGACATGTTTGAAATATTTAATGTAAGAACAAATAAACGGAATCGTCAAGACCCGTTTATTCAAATGAGGGGGGTTGTCGATATGAAAACAATTAATCATGGGCTAGCCATGACAGAGAGTAAAACGACCCCGGAGGATTGCTTTCGGGGGATCTCTGTACCTGTGAATTCACGGGTGGGTATTACAGTAAATACAGGTCTTGGCAGTACTGGCTGGAAGGTGCGTGCTGAAAAGGCCAGTTTTGTTAGTGGTAACATACCTGACCAACGCGATGGCCTTAAGAAAAACCAGAGCCTAAGATCTTTTGACGGGGAGGTCCCTTCAGGAGTCTTGGGTAGTGTGAATTATTCCTCAAACTTAAACAGTAACCCGCACTTAGGGTGCACGGCTCAGATTGACCACGATACCACCAATCAATCTGTACATGTTGAATTGGGGGGAACTGTCTCTAATTTAAAATCAGCAGGTAGCATTAATAATCCATTTGATATACACGGTAGGAGGACGGTCTCTAAGGTGGATGGTATTCCTGACTGTAACGACCCAATGGGGCCGAGGGGTACTCTCCCCAACATAACATACACTGCCAATAGTACGTCCGGGCATTGGGGAGGGTCCACAGCTAATTTGGTTAAATGGTCTTCTGAACTAGAGAACTCAACGAGTCTGAATGGACCGGCTATTAAAAAAACAAGTTATAAGGAGAACTCAGATCCTAATATGGTTGACACAGTTCAGGGTTCAGTTACGAGGCTGGCTCGTAAGGATGATGAAATATATCATACCATAATGAGGGTCCTCAATGAAAGGCACCTACATGACGTAAGACTACCAATGGTGGGAAAGGAACTTGACAACAAGTCAGAAGAAACGTATGAGGAGTACTGTGCGTCTAGAGGTACAGGTAATGTGGTAATTAATGGTCGAAGTAATGTGGTGAATAATGGGTTGAAGAATGGAAAGGAAAGTGGGGAGTTGGAACCATCTCAGGATGTACATGTACTTGAATTAAGGGAGCCTGTTAGGCCGGAGTTACCCGGGCTGGTTCTCACGACCTTATTTAAGGACTTGGACAATATATCTCTGAATAGGCCCTATATTCTATCCCTTTTTAGCCAAATTAAGGAACTTAATCTGATTTCATCTGCAGATATAGAGCTTGTGGACTATATTCACAGGCATAGACTGGATTATGTAAGGTTGGTGATTCCATCACCTTTAGTAAGAAATGTACTATTAAATAGGGCAGAGAAGTTACAATGTAGGGGCTTTGATATCTTTGAGTTTGTCTACACTATGCCTACTACAAACAGGAAATTCAACTATAATATATACCGCTATGGAACAATCTCCTCTGCAGGGGGATGGTCTAAGATTGAAGGTTGATGACAATACAGAAAAACAGGACTGGAGATGGCTAGCCCTATCTCTCTGTGAGTCAATTGACTCACTAAAACAACTGAAGTCCCTCTAGCTGGTCCAAAACACTTACACTCTTGAGTTGGAACTCGAGAGGTTCAACCAATCTTTTACACAATGTGTCTTTGATGCAGGAAACGTCTAAATGTGATCTTGTGTTCATCCAAGAATCGTGGGCAAGGGTGCATCTATGTTGGGAGGGATACACGGTCTCAACTTTGTGTGCACAGGGGGGTAGAGTGGTTCGTCCAAAGGAGGGACTTATTACCGCCATTAAGAATGTCAGCAAGCCTAGAGTTAAAGGGGAGTGGTATTTTTCTCATCACTTATTAGTGGTGGGATATAAGTTGATGTTTAACACCAGTGATACTGCCTTTTTGTTCATCAATGTATACTGGAACCCTGCAGAAAAATTAGACCTACAACTTGGCGAAGAACTCCATAAACTGGGGTCCTTAATAGATACCTGGTTGGAAGTCAATCCTGGTGGCCACATAGTAATTGCAAAGGATCTAAATGCAGACTGCATGGATGAGTCAGGTTTGGGTGATTTTTATATCTCCAATTCTGCATCTATGGACCTCTCGGGAGGGAATCTCAAACTGCGGGGTAGGATCTGGCTACACTTTGTTGAGGTGTGGGGTATTGAAATGCTTGTAAACAATCTCCCAACCTGGAAAGCGAGAGGCTGTAAGTCCATTATTGATTACATATTTTGCTCTGGCAATCTCTTTAAATGCCTGGGGAAGTTTGAGTGCAAAGGAAATGATTTTAACGATCACTATATGCTTAAAATCGAAATTCACTCCGTTGTTCGTACAACGGAGAACAGGACCTATAAATATAGTCTTGAGACAAATTGCACAGGCAACAGAATAAGATGGTCTGGGGAAAAAAATGAGAAATGTTATGACCTACTGATAAAGGATCATGAAAGCTACACACATTACTAATGGGTTGAGTGTTATTCTCCCATTCATCACCTCACTGACTATATTGATAGGGCTTTGCAAAAAATGGAGAAGTCATTCAGTACGCAAAAGATAGATAAGAGTTATAAACTACACAGTTTTGATAAAGAAGTCTGGGAATATAAACGCAATATGAAGAAGGAAATGCGTAACATTACTAAAGCGGGGTATTCCATTGCCTGCACACTAGTTATGAGGAAAAAATTAGACAGAGATACAAAAACTGGTCCATACAGCACCGTAGCTTAAGAACACAAAGGGATGGTGAAGTCATGTTAAAAGCTCTGAGAGGATCGAACACTGCCAATTTGTGGAGCCTAATTAACAACATGGATAGGAGTCAAGAGAATGTACTTTTGAACCCAATCAATGAAAATCAGTGGTTGGGTCACTTTGCTAATTTATACGGAAATAAATGCAGCAAGCCTGTGGGAAGCCGGAAAAGTTGCTCTCCCTGGCTTTTGGAATATAGTGAGAGGGACATTTTTGATGCAATAACGAGATCTAAAACCTCGGGGGCACCTGGTCCCAACAAATTATCCAACAAAGTATTAAAGAGAGACCCTGAGATTTGGGCAAAAGTATTGCTCGTTGTTTTCGACCTTATACACATTTCCAGAACCATACCTCAATCATGGAGGGTGTCCATAATTGTACTCATATTTAAGAAGGGTTCACGCCAATGTCCCTCAAGCTATAGGCCTATCGCAATCTCGAACCCCGAATCCAAACTATTCACGTCAATGGTTTTAAGAGATATCCAGACTTGGATTGAGGAAAGCAACATTTTAGATTTGCGCCAGATTGGCTTTGGGAAATGTACTGGTACCGATTCTGGGGGTCTGGTGAAACATAGTCTCATAGCTCAATTTCTGAGGAAGGGTGCCAGGTCGACTTTTGTCACTTCAATGGACCTCAGCTCTGCCTTTGACCTTGTAGACAGAGCTACATTACGGGAGAAATGATAACATTAAAAATGCCACCGTTTCTCATAGACATAATCATGGCCTTTTACACCGACACTGGTGTAATGATAAGATTGGACTCAGAGGGTAATCTGATGAAAGAACTTAAAATCTATAATGGACTCCGCCATGGGTGTAGGTTGGCACCTACGATTTTCAACCTATACGTAAGTGGTGCGGGTGTGGCCTTGTCAGACAAAGGCCTTCTTCCTCCTAGAATTGCGAATACTCATTTGGCATGGATGGCTTATGCCGACGATTTCTTACTTATTGATACTACCAAGGTGGGATTGCAAAGATTATTAATAGCCTTTGAGGATTTTATTAAAGGAATCTTTTTAAAAATTAACCCTGCCAAAACTGTGACTATCTGTTTGGGTAGAGTCAATAAAAAGGAGAACTCCTACATATGGACATGTGGTAATAATAAGTTACAAGCAAAGCCTCTATTTAAATTCTTAGGCTTTGTAATTTCAGGAATGAATTCAAGAGCCTTATTTAAGTCTCAACTAAAACTAATGGCTGACATTGCCATTCGGCAAATGAGAGCACTTGAGACGAAATATGTCAAATTTACTATGGTTCCAATTAGGGAATTTTACCTGAAACAAGTTATCACTCACCTGACCTATGGCTCAGAATTTTAATCGATCAGCTGGGAGGCCGATTTTTCTTACATTGGGAACTATATATGGAAAACAGTTCTCTACTTTTTACCAAAATATTTACCAGGTGAACTGGTTAGATATGAATTTGGATTAAATTCACTGGTTGCAAACGTAAAATGGAAAAGACTTGCACTATGGAGGAAATGTAACTGAGGGACCGAAGGGTCACTGTACTCGTGTGTGGGGCAGGATACTGGAAATCTGTTTATCCATACTCTGACTGTGGAGACTTTACATTGTTTAAAAAAGATGGGCATGTCTGTTACCTCCTTGAAGAAAAACCTCTGCGGGTAAAAGAGAGCTTAATGGGTTTTGATTGGTTAAATACAAAAGAAAAAATTGTAGAATCTTCACTGTACCACCAAGCCTGTTCTATATATAAATGGTATCCACTTATTGTCATGATGCCTACCTCTAAGGAGCCAGGCCGGGCCCAGCAACCCCAGAGGCAGACATCATTTTCCCCAGGGAAGCCTCAGCGGGCCCAAGTCGGGGCCCTTTGGACTCAGTCCTGGTGCCTTAGGCGCCAGGCTCATAGCGGACCCCAGTCCTGGCGCCTTAGGCGCCAGGCTCATAGAAGAGGATATGTGTTTAAGTGCTTGGGTGCACACTTACCTGATGCAGACCTTGCTGCTTCATCCAGGCCCTCTTGAGGCCTGAATGGGACTACTTAACCTGTAGGACTACTTCACCAACCGGGTGTGGTCGGGGAAGGATACATACCTGATTGGTGGAAGGATACATACCAGGAACTTCTTCCAAGGCTATTTAAACCCCACCCGAACAGCCACACATGCTTCGCGTTGTTCTGCACCTAGCAGCTGGACGCTCACCGTGTCAGCTCCTGCATCCTGACTTCAGCCACGCCTGCCAGCACCCTGGAACACCTGCAAGGGGAGAAAGGAAGAGAATAGGAGAAGAAAAGCCCTTACCTGCTAAATCTGCATCCCGGAGTCATTTCTACAACGGCCCTGAAAAGGAAGACATCATTTTAAAGGCATTTCGTTTCGATCGCTGCAGCGCTGCATTTTACTCACCTTTGCAAGGCGCTTCCATCTTCAACAGCGATCTTCCGGATTCAGCTACGCACCAGCGCCTAGAGGAAAAAAGACAAGAACAAAGGTGAGAGGGAGAAAAGGAATAAGGAAAGCTCCGTTTCCTTTTAAGTCTTACCTGTTGGATTATTCCCACTGCATTTCGGGTCCTGCGGCTTCCTGGCATCTCCAGACCCCGGCCCCTATGGGGAAAAAAGACAAAGACATTGAATGAGCGAATGCAAAGACATTACCTGAGCGCTCATCCAGAACTGTTTCACTTCGGGTCGGCGCCATATCTCCGGCACTCCGAACCCCGGCCCCTAAGGGGAAAAAGACATAAGCATTAGCGCTTGCTGCAATTAGACAACGAACATTATTATTAAGCTTGAACTTTTGAACAGAACTTTTACAGCGCCTTACCTGAACAGTCAAGCTTACCTGAACTCCCATCAATCCTCAATCCAGTGAAGTAACTGGGTTTCAACGTGCCCCTGCATCAGAAGCAGGATGGAGAGCTCATCCTTCCAAACCCTAAGGTGAGGCTTCATGGGGAATCGTGGAGGAGGTATCGTGGAGGGTTGGAAGGGGGTGGGAGGCTTGAGCATTGTTCCACAGTTGGTAATACTCCCTTTTCACGCACAGGAGAGTATCCAACGAGCCAGGGAAGCCAGAATAGAGGGGCCCTTCCTGTCCATCTTCAGAGTTCTGCGCCTTCGATGCCGCGCCTCCGTGGGAACCAGGTGAGCGTTACACTTATGGAAAGATTCTTGCAAAAATACCCCAGCAAACAGATCAGAAATGATTACATGCGTTTCAGATTTAATGTTGTTTTAACAAATCAAATCAATGTTATTAGAAACAACTATTCAGATGACTGGAGATGGTGCAGATTCTGTAGAGTTGAAAGCATGGTTGAATCATTACAACATGTTTTACTTGTATGTTCGGCACTAAAACCTGCTAGGGTAAATTATTTTGCAAAATACGTACGTGACACTGCCAATGTTAATAGGGACTTCATTTGGACAAGAATGTTACACAACTGTGAAGATAATCTGAACATTAGAGTGGTTACCTATTTGAGGAATGTTTGTGCTATCTTTTTTTAGAGGATGATAATTTATGTGTTTTGTAGATGTTTTAGCTGTTTTTCTGTAGACTGAGATATGGAAAATGAATAGGAATTGAAATACAGATGGTTCTGTTTTATTTTATGTCAGTATGTACTGTTTGTAGATTGAAATATTCTTAATGGTTATTTATTATGAAATGACACATATTTAGTATGAAATTACTAACATAAGTTCCTTTTTTATGCTTGTATATGGGTTCTTTCTTTTAGTATAAAGTAATGTTCTCTTTTGTTCTTCTTTGTAAAGGTTTAAAACAAACCAAAACAATAAATTAATAAAACATAAAAGATTTGTGTGATGTATGCAGTGTGCGAAAGAGTATCTGAAACCATTAAATAACAAATAAATAAATATATACAAGAATGAGGATTACTTCATCTCACCTGGCATGAACATGAGTTCTTTGTACCACTCTGAATACTACTTTATCTCACTGCACATTAACAGTGTGCAGTACTTGTGCAGTACTTCATGTCGTTCTGCATCAACAGTGAGGGTACTTCCTTTGAGACCTGCAGCAGCAATAAAGAATACCACACTTCAACCTGCATTAACACTGACAAGTACTACATTCCACCCTGCATTTACTGTGAGTGGGTATGTCCTCTCAACCACAGAGTAGGAGTTCGTAGTACCTGTTTCCACCCTGTATTAACAGTGAGAGGTACTTCCTCTCAACTCTGCAGTAGGTGTGAGGAGTACCACATTCTACTCTACATTAACAGTGTGGGATACTTCTGTAAAACTGCAGTAACAGTGAGGAGTACCTCATTCCACCCTGCATTAACAGTGATGGGTACTTCCTCTCAACTCTACAGCAGGATTTCAAAGTACCTGTTTCCACCCTGCTTTAACAGTCAGAGGTACTTCCTCTCAACTCTGAAGTAGGAGTGATGAGTACCGCATTCTACTGTACATTAAAACCGCAGTAGCAGTGAGGAGTACCGCACTTCACCCTGCATTAACAGTAATGAGTACTGCATACCACCCGGCATTAACAGTGATGGGTACTTTCTCTCAACTCTGCAGTAGGAGTTCGTAGTACCTCTTTTCACCCTGCATTAACAGTGAGTGATGCATCCTCTCAACCCTGGAGTAGCAGAGAGGAGTACCACATTGCACGCTGCATTAATAGTGAGTGATAAGTAATCCTGCACTGCAATATTTGTGTGGGGTTCTTCAACACAAACATCAGCAATGGGGCTACTTCATTTCACAGTTGGATAACAGCCAGGGCTCAAATCAAGAGTATATGCGGGTGAACGGAGTCCTCCCACTTTTTTCAGGTATCCCCCCACTTTTTTTGGTTGGCACCTTGATATGCTAGTTTCTGGTGACGTCAAATTCAATTGGTATGTTAATGAGTTGTAGAGGAGGTCCCAAGTACAGCCCGCACTCCAACCGTCCATTTTGAAGTACCAGGAACGTTCATGCCAAAGAACGTGACGTATGATGAGCAAATAAACAAGCAGAGAGCCGCAGTGGGGCTCTGTCCAGTACCCATCAGAAGAACAGCACCTATTGAAGTACCGACACCAAGTAAAACATGGACAGTAAGGTACCCATTGAGAAAACCATATCAACAAATGAAACGAAATGAAGATCGTCTAAGCACAGTCCCTGAAGAAGCCAACAAGGTTTTAATGGTAGATGAATGGTGACATCACAAGAACCCAGACTGACATTCATATAAAAGATATGACTACCTGTGACGTAATGAGACGAAACGCCATGGACAAGGGACATTGTGAACCTAAAGTGAAGGGACGATGTCAAATGCCATGAACATGATGAAGATATTCGACCAGTTTACGCATGTACACATGCTTGGAACCGCAAGAAAGCTATGGAAATCATGCGGCTTGCTATGCTTAGTAGTAATATAGATTGCGGCAAGCGGCCCCTATACATTTCTACCTCAATAGAAGCATGTTATATAAGTATGCTTCCACTATGCACACGAAGCAGAATCAACCAAAAGTTACTAGAGGCCACACGAGGAGAGTTTCATATTTAGCAAATCGAGAATAAACGGCAGAAACGAAACTGAGCAGAGGCAAATCGTGCCAGAAAAGCCAAGGTCATATTAGATAAAATAGATGAACAGTAGCTACAATTAATGAAGCAAAGAACAAAATATCCTTCTCAGAAAGGTCAAGATAAGAAACTGAAGGCAGGTGGTGGGAATAAATGAAAATCAAATACACGAATTACATGAAGAAGAGTTAAATTCACGGTGTCTGAATCACCTGATCAGCCGAGCGCGAAGTGAGACTTTCACACCTACACATGGCAGTGGGCCAGGCGAAGATATTAGAACTTTTCAAGACAGGAGATGCAGTCTCGAGGCCAACCACAGTGAAATAATTGACACATGGCCACTAAAGTGATGATTGATTGTAACAATAATTGGAGGAAGGCCGGGAGGAGCTGGTGGGCACACTGCACCTGGCCGACCATTCTGCATGCTGCTAAGCTGGCGGAAAAGTATGAGTGGGGTTGATGCCAACCCAATCATAATGGACCAAGTAATCTACGATCCTATTGTTAGTACAACCAATGGGACGTCGTACTTTTAGTGACGTCTACAGTAGCCATTTTGGAGGAAGGGCTTAGATGCCCCACCTGACAGTGTTTACCCAATCCCTTTACTCCGTTACCATATACAGATATAGTACCTACATTGAAGTCACCTTCCTAGAACCAATAGAATTGCATGCCAACTTTTAAACGTTAAACGTCAGTGATGACGTATTTTTAGTAAAAAGTATGTGGTTTTTATGAAGTTCATTGGAGTTGTGAAGCGAGAGAGAAGAACACGCATCCACTGATATTCATGAGTCCCCCGTTTTTTGTACTTGTTATTAAACGGACTCCCTTTGCCAAACCTTTGAGTTGTCATTATTGAGTTGATGCTTGAATATTTATCTGCATCCCCATCCATCTCACGGGTGCTGCTATTCCATCTTAAAGTGTTATTGGGCAAACCCCAGCTCTGTGGGTTAGTTGGGGGCCCTGGTGCACAGAGTCCCCCCTCATTTCTTTTAGGACTTGACCCCTGATAACAGCGAGGGAGCTTCAACTCAAACTTCAATAACAGTGAGGGTGTACATTGTACTCCTACTAACAGTGTGAGTATCAATGTGGTATGATTACTCCCTCGTCCCAGTCATGGCTCTTCACACATGGAAAGCAGCATTTCAGATATATTTCTATGTAGTCCGCCTGATTTCTTCTGGTGTAGAAAGACAGCTGACTCCATGGGAATCCACAGCATTTGTGCCGGCATCAAAATCCATGCAGGCGCGAATGCTTTAGCATTTGAATGGCAGAGAGGAAGGGAGCGGCGGAAACGTAAGTTACGTTCTGCCCCATCCTAACAAAATAGCACCCGCGGGCATTAACTTAGACATACAATCTCCGGGGGCATGCATACTGGGATTCTTCAGGAGAGGCAAGTAACAAAAAAAAGCTATTGGGAAGATAAAAAACCTAATATATTCGCTGGTAAGCTTAGGATTGCTATGCAGTTAAAGGCCGATAGAGCCCCAAGTATTAATAGATGGTGAGAGGACCTAAGGAAATGGGTGACAGCTGAAACGGAAGTGCGGGACAAGGCTCTCGGGGAGCAAAAACAAGAACTTGGGGTAGATATACAGCAGTGGAGTTCACTCACGGTAACGTTATTCAGTCAGGATAAGGGCAAAAGTTTGGACTAAATGGTGCAAGCCAGGGCCGGGGCGATTGTGGACAGGATGAATACTGATGGCTGCGGATTGCATACAGGCAACAGGGGGTTGGGGAAAGTGAAGTTGAGTATTCAACGGGATTACGCAATTTGTAGCTGAGGTAATAATTCATGATGTTGCATTGTAACCAGTATATGTTTGAGAAAGTTATTAAAGATATTTAAAATAATACCTTGTGCCCCATCCTCTCTGCCATACAAATGAATGAGAATGAGCCGTGAAGGGAATCTAGTACATAAATGTCTTGCGCAAGGATATTACATATTAGATTCTCATTATGGTCTCATTGAAAATTAGTTCCATTATGTTGGCCAACAAAATCTGCCATTTCAATGCATTACTGAGAGTCTGAAATACAAGAGACTCACACAGCAGATTCTTCTCTCCAGATGGTATAAGTAGTTAGATTTGAGCTGGAGATTTGCCAGAACCTCTGTTATACATGGCTGACTTGTGAGAGTTGGCCTGCTGAGGCGTGCAGCCCAAGACATAAGGTCTGGAAGCATTGAAGTCTGCGGTCAAACTCAGAACTGGGTGAAGAGTTTTCTCAAAGGTTAATTAATCACATCTGAATAAAAGTGTTTCAGATATGGGCCTTGTGTATAGTGACTGTTTCAAGGCCTTTCAGCTTTTTGCAGTCGAAATGTGCCCTAGGCACTGGGGGGCCCAGAGCAGCTGCCTCATGTTGGCAGTCTTCTGACACAGAAGCATGTCCTTTAATCTGGGACATTAAATATGTGTAAAATGAAAATTATAGGCTGCCTTTTGCTGGCACACTCGGGCCGTCACCTCCCTCTTATCACATCATTGACTTTTTGCTCTGGTTTCCCGATATTAGCACCCTGCTTTCAAAGAGTGATTAATAGCTTTTCAGCAAACATTTGGTGTTTCTGCTCCCTGCTAGCTGCTTCCCATGATAATCTACAACTATTCTTTTGACTTAATTATTATATAGCACTCTGAGACCTATTGGAGTGTAGTGCTATATTAGAAATACGTTATTATTATTAATATTATTACTATTATGAGCACCCCGCCGATGCCCTGGAATGTTTTCCCAGTTGTAAGGTGGGGAAGGGTTCCTCGAAACACCATGTTGAAATCTGTCCCCACCAGCACTGACAAATCTTCAGTCAGCCCTGTTCATCTAGTGAGGCCTCCCCTTCTGCTGTTGGCAGGCAGATTAATATGTAACCCATAGCTTCTATCCCTCCCCCACACCAATACTGCAAGGGTGAGAGAGGTTACTCACTGCAACAACCTTTCCGCCCTTATACCCTGCAGGTGCAGCAGGAAGTGTGGAAAATCATGGATGGCAAAAAAAAAGGCGAGTGGTTGTGCAAAAGGTAAATAAGAAGTGCCTCACGAATGGACAAAAAAACCTAAAATACTAAGGTGAGTAGAATATGAAGCAGGTGCTCTGCACATAGTATCCTTGAAGAATGCCACCCTATGCATAAGAAATACAGGCATAGAAAAATAAGAGAAAACAAAGGATTTAAACACATTTCTGATGTGCCTGGGATGAAAGTAGGCACAGCAGTATTAATGGACCATTATTGGGCTTGTGGTTCTGGAGCACGAATGCAGCTCTCAGGGGATTGGGAAGGCCTGTGCCCCCTAGTGGTAATAAGTGCACTGTCCCTAATAGTGCCGCAGAGAGAGATGCAGATTCGTGATTTTCCCCAGATGAACGCACATCTAAGAAGTAAGTGGTCCCTCTCCCTTAAATGCACAAAGAGATATAACTATTCCTCGGTAAAAACAGCAAAGGTTTATGGCAACATACCAGACAACCATACATTGTTCAGTAGAACAGAAATGTTCTTTACATCCTTCTTAACTGCCAGGTTGTAGGCACATACAAATGCGAAATGGCTGCAAATAACCCGATGGGAACTGCTACAGACTATAAATACAACTGTGAATGGCTTCAATGACATAAAGGAAAGCTGAGAGCAGTCAGGCTCGTGACTCTCCAAAACAGGTATGCCCTTGACCTTATTACAGCCATGGAAGGAGGTATGTGTGAAAACATTGGCCCATATTGTTGGCATACACCCTGCTCATGATGAGGAAAATGGGACCCTCACTGAGGGAATAGCCACCTTAAAACAACTTCACACAAAAATGATGGAAGAGGTGGAAGACACTGTGGATGATGACAGGTTTACCTACCTGTTCTCATGGATGCCCACCTGGCTGGCTACCACATTCAAAATAGTAGTGTCCATACTGGTACTAGTACTGCTAGCTTTCTGTATTTTGAGAATAGCAAGAAGCCAATGCAAAAAGACTGGCAAAAAGGCAGTAGGAGTGAAAATAATAATAAACTTTGATACTCACGTGCATGAGTATACACACACGGATGACTTCCGTGTACCCAAACAATGGAAAGCTCTATCAGACCTCCTAGGTGAAAACATACATATCCTCAAGATCCCCACAATTGCACTGGGTACAGCACTGGGTAAATTGTTACTCACCCGGGAATGTTACTAAATGCCCTGGAGTGCAGAGGAACACATTAGACGTGGAGGTAGCTTGAGGGGGTGAGTAAAATATGGATCCCCATTGAACTTCATCTGGGGGCGATTCAAAGAATGTGTGCGTTTGAGGACTTAACCAGACGAGGGAGTGTTGGGGAGCAGATGAAAATGTCATCCATAGCTTCTGCCTCTTTCCTGCACCAATACTGCAAGGTTGAGAGACGTTACTCACTGAGACAACCGTTCCACCTTTATCCGCTGAAGATACAACAGGACTTGGGCGAATATGTGAGCTGGAGATGGCAAAAACATTCAAATTAACATTGTAACAGAAACAGCACATGCATTTGACATGAATCAAACATACAGTCCACATGAAGAACAGAAAAGGTAATATATGCACTTAAACATGAAGAATATTAACATACCATCCACAGATATGAAGAACACTAACATGACTGATGTATAGGTTGAATGCAACATGAACGACAAGTGAATTTAGCTTGATAACACCGAAACAAGAGTGTATTTGGGCAGCCATCTTTTTAAAAATGGAATCCACAGTGAACTGGATGGACCCCAGCCGGCCCATAAGACTGAGGGTCTCCAAACAGCCCTTTAAAATGAGTCGCAGCACCCTCGAGATAGATGGGATGCAGATTCATACTCTTGCATCAAATAATAATGACAACCCAATAGTTTGGTAAAGGGAGTCCATTTAATGACAAGTACAGGAAACGGGGAGTTCACTGAACATCAGCAACCACTTGTTCTTCCTTCTCGCTTAAATTCCAATTAATTTCTGAAAAAACACAACCTTTGTACCAAAAACTCATCATCATTGACATGTAATCTCAAAAACCTAACATGCAACTTGATTGCTTATAGGAAGGTAACTTTAAAATAGGTACTATAACTGTATATGCTTACGGGGTGAGGGGATTGGATAATAATGTCAGGTGGGGCAACTAAGCCCTTCCTTCAAACTGGCCACTGGAAACGTCACAAAAAGTGCGACGTCCCATTGGCTCTACTCTCTACAGGACCCTACATTACATGGTCCACTATGATTGGGTTGGCATCGATCCCACACATACTTTTCCACTTGCGTTTAGCAGCATGCAGAATAATTAGCCAGGTGCAGCGAGTAAGTCTGCACCCCAGCTTCCCTCCAACTTATGTTACAAACATTCATCACCTCAGTGGCTGTGTGTCTATTACTGCCTTGTTGTTGGGCCTTGAGTCTGCTTCTTGGTCTCGGAAAGTTTAGGATTAGGGGTATGACAATGCTCCATGCGTAGGTGTGAAAGTCTCATCCCTTTCTACCTGCCTTGCCACGTGACTAGGACACCGTGAACTAGGCCTCTTCTTCATGCAATTTTGTGTATTTTATTTACTTCTGCCAGTCATTTACCATCTGCGGCTTATCTCGACCTTGCTGAACAGGAGACTCTTACTATTTTTCTCTTTAATTGTAGTCATTGCTAGCCTATTCCAGCATGATAGAACCTTGGCTTCTTTGCGTGGTTACCTTCAGCTGGGTTTCTCTCTATCTTTAATTCTTGATTTATTTGCTGCAGTCCTCGCCTCTTGAGACCTTTAGTAAGCTCTATTCAATTCTGCTTGTGTGCATAGTGGATTTTCACTCATCTATAAAGTGCTTTTGAGGAAGATATCTATAGTTGGCGCTTGCCGCAATCTATTTTACTACTAAGCATAAGCAAGCTTCACGATTGTTTGCTTCTTGCGGTTTTCTGCATATGTACATGTATAAACTGGCTTAATGTCTTCATCGTGCATATGGCATGCGTTTCTTCATCTTGAAATCAACTGTTTCACCTTAGGCTCAAAATATCACATATCCATGGTATTTCATCTCTTTGTCAGTATTCTCAGGTGTTAAGGTATGCATCTCGGAGGTGCTGCGTATCTGTTTGTTTGGTCGAAGATCTTGGATTGGCTGCCAAATTGTCTGCTGAAACACTGACGAAGTGATGATGCGGAGAACCGGCCTGACTCCAACCCAAAATAGACACCAGCCTGAAGGTGAACCAGCTCCCAACGTCACAATGCGCTCTCCCATGATTTACGTGACATCAGGACAGTGCAAGCACTGGCAGGAGAAGCGTTGCATAGAAGCAGTCCAATTGAAGATGTAGTAGGATCTGGTAGATGGTCTGACTGGAATAGTAGTTGCTGTTGGACCTCGAAGCACAGGACAGATGGAATATACTGGCAGGAGTAGCAGAAGATTCAGAGTCTCTCAGGCAGGGTTGTAGGCAGGCGAGGAGGGGAGCCAGACAGAGACACAGAGGCAAGGAAGCCCTAACATAAAGGCCAGCGGAAAGGTACTTGGACTGAGGGCCACCAAGGGCAGCAAAGGGGACATGAGAAGGAATTGGAAACTGGGAAGGCTCCAACTCAAAGGGACTGGAAGGGAAAAGGAAACCCAAAAATCAGGAGCACAAGACAGGGACGACAGGAGAGGAACCACAAAACAAGGGGCACAAGGTCAAGAAACAAGAGGAGAAGACAAGGCAGGAGCAAGGCCAAGGCTGGCAAATGGACAGGAGCAAAGACACGATCAGAACATTAACCGCGTTGAGACACGACTAGTAGATTTTCTCTGCTCCATTTATCGGACCACCAGCACCTGGGAGGCTTGGAACACAAGCCGTGTCGTTCCCTGGTGCTGGTGTCCCCGGAATGAGGCTTGAAGAGCAAGCTTCAGCCGCTCGGAGCGCACAGCAAACCACGCATGCGCGGAAGGAGGAACACGGTCAACTGCGCATGCGCAGGGGTCCGCACCCACGGAACACGGAAGCAACCTGGTGCGCGATACCCAAATCACGAAAGCGCGGGTAGACCCGCCAGGACGATACAAGCTGAGAGGGAATGGAATACCCCGGTCTCCGAGTAAGTGGCGTGACATCAGGTCATTGTATCTTCTATATGTGCCTCAGTCTGGTTTCTTATGACGTCATCAGTTGTCTTCTCCTAGTATCTTCTTGGTTTCTTTGGGTATTCCATTCTGACAAACGTCCTTTTGTCATGTCTGTAGATTTGGATTTCTCAGTGGGTACAGGTTTGCTTAGGTGTTGGTACTTCAATAGGTGCTGTTATTCCGATAGGCAGTGGGCAAAGCCCAACTGCTGCTCTCTGCTGGTTTATCTGTTCTTCATACGTTACATATTTTGGTGTTAACATTCCTGGCACTTCGAAGGGGGTGGCTGGAGTGCGGATAATGCCTAGAACTTCCTCTTCACTCCCCCTCTCTGCGATTCATCGACCACTCTTACTTCTTTCTTTGCATTCACTTTTCTGTCATCCTCTGGATCTGGACATCTAGTTCTGCAGAAATGTTCCTTTGGGGTACATTTCTTTATGACTCCCTTTAAACATGCTGCTTTCTTTACGTGTTCATCTTTGTTCCATGTCATTAGTTGTCATTCTCCACTTGGATTACAATAGATCCATTTTCCCACATATTTTCTATGTTTTTTCGGATACCAACACTTTGCTCCTTCTGGTGCATAAATTCTGGCCTTCACAAAATCTCTTATTTCTTCATCAGTCAGGTCTTTGGGCTTACATCCTGACTCAATGTCAATCATGATTTTCATCCCTATGGCCTTTTTCGAAGTTTTCTGGCAATGAGAGATTATTTGCCTGATTATGCAGAATACAAGCAATATCATCACCAACAGGGCTCCTAGGAACTTGAATGCATCTGCCATCCATTGTGGAACACATAAAAACAGTGATCCGAACTAGCTGTTATCGTCAACTTCGTCAACTTCATCAATCAGAGGATTCTGTAGTTTCGTCAGCATAGCTATGGCTTCTGTTAAGGTACAATTTTTGTCATCATGAGATGGTCTAAATGTGCAACATGATTCTCTGATTTTTGCACAAACACCTCCATCCATAGCTGTGATCATGTCTAGGACATATCTGTTCTGAAGAGTCATTAGTTGAATCACTCGTAACTGTTCTTTGAATGTATTGAGTCCCTTTATTGTTGTGTTGATGGTCTGCAGTAACTCCCATCTGTTTATCTGCAACCATTTAGTATTTTCTCCAACCCGAACTCTTGGCATCAGGATTGTCGTGAACACAGATGATGTCAAGCTGAACAACCTGTGTATATGTGAGATTGAATGAAAGGCTTCTTCTGATTTGGCAAAGAAGTAATTCTCTCTCTTCATTCAGCTAATCAGTTCCAAAGATCTCTTCTTCCTCATTGGAGCATCTGCTTTTGGGAAACTGTCAATATTCAGGCCACCTTTTGGAATCACCAACGCTGGAACATGGACATTCACCAATATGCATATGCCTCCCCAATTCTTCGGTAACCTAATATCAGCTTTGGATCCACATGCCCAATAATGATCCATGATCACTGCAGTACCATTGTTTCTGAAGCACAGTTTGGAATTCTCCAATGGCACTATCTGTACGGGTCCTCCTCTGTCTTCAACCCATGTCAGCAGTCTTGCCAGTCTCGGCCATAATGGTTTGCATACCATCTGTGCATTTTCAATGGTTTCCTTATAATGCCCAATGATCATCCATGCTCTGCAGATCACTACTCCTTTCTCCCATCCATCTGGTGAAAGCATTCTTCCCCAGATTTTCATTTGACCTCTGTTCTTCCATCTTCACGCTTCTTCTGGAGATTTCCCTTTGAAGTTCAGCTTTTTGTTTGTTTCTCTTCTGGTCATCGCTCCTTTTCATATCTTATCACAATGTTCTTTGTTTTGCCATTGTTTCTTGTCTTTATGTCTTGTACATAATCATCTTCATTTGAATCAGTCGCTTCAGTTGCCCATTTGAGTGAAGCATCACTTCCCATGAACTGACCTCTGGTCTTGCACATTGCTATGTGTGACAGACAATGTGCTGTCTGCACATCCACTTCAATAGCTACAAAGATTTTTGACTTCCCCATGCTGTAAGGTAGGAGTGTAAATAGAAAGCATTCTTCCTCTAAAGTTCGTCTTCCAACTTCCTTCATGTGCTGGTACCATATGATGTATCCCAAATGTGCTGTGCTGTCTAAGTAATCGTTCAATTCGTTATTGTCTTCTTGTGTGCTCCTTCTAATTCTTAAGGTATTCCTGTAATTTGCTATAACCACATCCTTAAACACATCTGCATAGCTTCTTCTGGCTGGAGGATTTTCAGGTATCTTCATCAATGATCCAAGCATTTTCGTCTGTAATATTTGAGTAGGAGAACGTTCAGTAAGTCTTTCTTTATCCCTCTGGTTCTTTCTGGCTCTATTTATAAGCGTCCATATTGATTCTGCCAGTATCTTAGCACTTGATTGTATTGTAGGGCTCAAGCTTGACCCTTTCATCGCTGGATCAGGCATGCTTATCAGTGCTGTCTCTATTTGCGTATTCTCTAAAGTCTTTTGTCTCTATAAAAGTTCAGCTTTCTCCATCTGTCGCTCAACTTCTCTTGGAGTGGAACTTCTCATCATTGTTTGTGCAAGCTTCTCCCATTCCGTGGAATGTGATTTTGAACTTATTGACACTAGACCAGGTGTTTATGTACTCATTATTTGTGTATATGTGTACCTTCCCTCAACCCCTTCTCGGGTTTACTTTGCCGACCCTGTCTCGGGCATTGCAATTCATTTGTTACCCCAGGTTTTGTGAATGTGTGATTATTTATCACATCCATCTCAAGTTCAGTCACTCTGTCATTCTTTCTAGGAACTGGAATGACAATGTAACGTCTGGGTACCTTTGTAGGTTGCATGCCTACATCATTAGGCGGGTGCACGGGAATCTGAACGCTTTGTACACCAATGAAAAATGCAGTTCTAATCGACAGGGACAGTAATATAATACATATTATGCATACGTAAATAATACACTTGTAAGTGAGTTTACATCATTTGTTCTTTGGCCATTATGAACGTCTCTCCTCATGAGGGAGGACAACGTTACTGCTCTGGTTTCCCATCTCGATCATTTAAGGAGCAATACTAACTTTTAATACATGTTAACATTTGCCATTCTTATCTGGGTTCTGCTGTCTCTGTTTGCAGGTTACAGATGGTAAACTGCTTATCCTTTTTGGCTGAATAATAGACAGTCTCTTGTCTCTGGACACAGTTCCTTTTCTAAAAATGAAAGTTCCAAATGAGGCAATAAGTTCAGCAAGTCATTTAATTTGTGTGTTCAAAATAGACTAGTTCCCAGTCACTGTTTCTTATCTGTTTCACTTGAGATGACATGTCGTTCCTTTTTGTCAGCGAAAACAAAAGCGAAGTCTGGCAACACCTTCACGATCTGTCCCTCGACGGAAAGTTTTACGATCTTCTCCAGTGATTCTGCTGATGATTATCAAGTTCGACCTGCATTATGATACCATCTGTATAGAGTTTGCTGGGTCTCTGATGAAAGTTAGGACATCAACACTGGCATGTCTCCCCACAAGTTCCGGAAAGTCTTCAATTAAGCGATAAAAAATGTTACTAGCTAGTCTGCTATCTTCTCATGACAGGGACACTTGTCTTGCCCTCACTGTTTTCCGGAAGCAAAAGAAACTGCTCTGCTATCACTGTGAGCAGCCCCCTTAATGTCTTTTCGTTTTCAGGATCTTGAAGAAACTCTGTTATGCTTATGATTCTTCCCACCAATGACGGGTATAACCTTAATACTAACTCGAAATAGATCAGAATGTCTTTAGTGAGGTCACTATTCCGTGGCATCATGAGTAAGTCCAAATAAGGTTTCTGTATTGAAAGAGTCAGGGTACTGTATTCTCTTCCAATTTACATATCCTCGATCAAAATCTGGCATATCCTTTCTTTTCAAGGCTTCAGGGTGCCTCAGTCCAAAGTCTAAAATCAGCAAGCTATTTTGTGGCTTATACGTGCAATTCTTCTTCTTCACCATGCAACTAGGATGCATAGAGTGTCCGTGATTTTATGTTCTTTTTCCCTTATTTTGCTCAAAGGAAGTGTCCAAAATTAAGCCACAACTTGCACAAAAAGTTCCTTGTCTCTGCTTTGCTGGTCATTTGTCCTTCTTCCTTGTCATGGATCTTGTCTGCACGTGCTGTGGCTCTTCCCCGTTGTCTGTAGTCTCTACACTGTGGGACGTGGGCAGAAGGTCTTCTCCGATGTATGGCTTGATGTCACCCAGAAAGATCCAAGCTCTTCTTCCCTGTAGTTTTTTTGCAGTGGGTGCAATGTCCACCACTCTAAAAGGGGCCGTTGGACCTCGGCTGATCCCACTTTCTTCTTGTGTGGTTTCTCATTAGGACTGTGTCCCCGGGGAATATGGGAGGAACATGTAATTTCGGAACTGGGTCTGTTGTAGTATCTTCTTCTGTTTTCTGCTGCCCTGCACCCTTCTTGTCGTCGCTGCAGCTGTCCTGAAATTACAGTAAGACAAGATGTCACACAATTCAAGTAGTTTTGTATTTCAAATCCTAATTGGCTGGGCATCACATCTATCTCTATTTTGATGTGTCAATGGCATGCACATCCTTCTGCCTGTCACAATTTCGTGTGGCGTGAGATGATGGTCAGAACCAGGCTAGTTTCTGAGTGCATACAGTGCCAGTGCCAATGGAAGACAGTGTAGCCATCCCTTTTTTAGAGTAAGCTTTAACTTGCCTATCCTTTCCTTTAACAAGCTGTTGAGCTTCTCACATATGCCGTTCCCTTGAGGATGATACCCTTAAAAAAAATAACATTAACAAAATGAGGACCATTGTCTGACCTCATGACTTTGCACACTTCCCATCTGGGAAACCCCTCCCTCACCAAGAATTTGGCCGCACAGGTAGAGCCTGGGTGTGTACATGGACCTGCTTCTATCCATATAGAGAATGGACACATCACAACAATTAGATACCTGTACCCGTTACATACTTGAATCATATCGACATAGTCGATATGCAAGTGCTGAAAAGGCCCATTAGGCCTTGGGATAACTCCTCTAATTACACATAGTGTATGCCCAGCCGTGAACTGCTGACCAATTATACAGTTCACCATAAAAAATGCAACGTGTTCTGCCAAGTTCGGTATGAACCAGTCTTCAGCAACCATTGCTGCTAGATTCTCCTTCGTCATGTGCGCTGGATAGTGTATCTGTTCCAGTGCTATCTTTAATAAGGCTATAGGGATCACCGGTTTGCCAGTGCTGTCTTGTCGCCAAAAGCTCTCAGAGGGGTTTAAAGAACACCCTTGTCGCTTCCATAGGTTCTTTTCTTCCTGTGATGCCTCCCCTTGGACCTCCACTAACTGAGTTCTTGCCAAATTGCTATAGCCTTCAGGCTCATTTTATGCAACAATCATTCTCTCATGCACATCAGTTATTTCCGCACTCATGATCATTTTGTCTTTAGTAGCCACATGCTTGGCTTCAGTGTCTGCCACTTTATTTCCACGTGAGATAAAATGTGTCCCTATTGTGATGGCGATGCATTTCATGACTGCTATGCCCATTGGGAGTTGCAGTGCCTTAATGAGCCTGTCCAGTAAGGTTGTGTGCTGCACTGGCATGCCGTCCGCTCGGCGGTAGCCCCTCCTTTTACAGCACGCTAGGCACGCGTGCACTGTTGAGGTCACATAGACAAAGTCATTGTACATGGTCACTTCCTGGTCTACGTGATTCTCGAGTTCAAGTATCAATGCCAATAATTCTGCAGCTTGTGCTGAATAATGTCAGGGTAATCATGCACTAAGGAGTACTCGAGATTCCCCATTTGCAGTGTGATTCATCACAGCAGCGCCTGTATGTCTGTGTCCATCATTTTGATCGATCCTCAAAGAACCATCAACGAAGACGATTTCTGCTCCAGCTAATGCATGTTCTTTCACTCTGGGAATCTCATCATAGAATTTTTCATAGTTCACGCAATCATGTATTTGTTCTACCTCAGTGACTGGCTCTGCTATAAACATAGCTGGGTTCACTATTTTGCATCAAACTATTTTAATCGTTGAATACAATATGACCACTTAATAAGCAGAAGCAATCTGAGATGTCAATGTGCCCTTTGGTTTCTCTAAAATGGCAAATAATGCCTGCTCGACAAAAAACGTCATTGGGCATCCCATCACAATGGTTGTAGCGAACACTGCGGCAGCTAAACTTTGTTCGCACGGAAAGTGACCCCTCATCACTGGGTCCAAATTCCCACTGTAGTATGCAAGGGGCTTGTACCCCAACATGGTTCTCTGTGTGAGTTTTGCTGTCATAACACTGCCATTCGTGTGTGAAAACAGGTAAAAGTCCTCTGCATAATTGGGAATCCCTAAAACTGGTGCCGTGCAAATGGGCTTTTTTAGTTCAACAACCCCTTCTTCCATGGTCTCGGGCCTCGCGATTTTTTCTTTCATTGCCTGTGCTTTCTTTGAGGCTTGTAACAAGGGTCTGGTATAGGAACTGTAGTCAAAGACCCATGCCCTGACATAGTTGCATAATCCGGGTAACCTTTTTCCCCCAATGTGAGATTAGCTGGCCTATATACAGCACTTCTTGTTGACAATATTGTAACTTCTCTTTGTCAACTTTATACCCTTTCTCAGCCAGTATAGTAAATAGCTTAATAGAATTGTGTCTGCACTTTTCCTCTGTCGTGCTGCAAATTAGACTGTCATCCACGTATTGAAAGACAACACTCTCTAATGCGATATTGCTCAAGTCCATCTGCAGGACTCTGTTGAAAATCGAAGGAGACTCACAGTACCCTTTAGGCAGCCTTGTGCTTTTCAGATGAACTTGTCTGAGCGTAAACAATGTCAAATCTTGCGAGTCTTTGTGAAATGGGATTGAGAAAAATGCATTTTTCAATTCAATCACTGTGAAATACCTTGCTTCAACAGGTATATTACATAGGATTACGGATGGGTTAGGGACTAGAGGGAACTCGGCCTCCACTATCTGGTTTATTGGTCGTAAATCTTGCACTAGCCTCCAAGACCCTCCTTTCCCTTTTTTCAGTGGGTAAATTGAAGTATTGCATGACGCCTCAGACATCACTAAGATGCCCTGCTCCATCATGGCAGAAATTGTCTTATAAATCCCTTCATCTACCTCCCTAGACATGGGATACTGTTGTGCTTTCGGTAAAATTGCTTCTGGTTTCAATTTAATCTTCACTTCTCCGACTCCTTTCAGTAATATTACGTCATAGGGGCCTGTAGTCCACACTGAGACAGGCACCTTTGCCATTTCGTCCTTGAAATATTCAGCGTCATTCTCTGAGACACTTCTCTTTTGATCATTTTCACCAAATAGATAAGATTAACCTCAACTGTCATCTCATCCAACTGTGATGCAATAACAGTTTGTCACCTGTTTTACTTTCCATTGTAAGCCAAATGAGGCTCATATGTGACTTTTTTAAATCTGTTTTTGTTGTTTTTTCTACTGTGAACTTACTATTTTTAGATAGGTGTTCGAATCTATGAATAAATTGATTTATTTTTCAAACTTCCAACCTCTCTGTGATCCTCTATGTCTAGTATTCGAAAAACTAGCTCACTGCCTCTCTTAAGCCCGCCTCCTCTACACGATTGACCTGGGGCAGCTGTTGACTCTCTCCCATTCCTTGTTTATATTAATATGTGCACTCCATAAGTGAATATTTCTGGTTCCAATGGAATAGCTCTCATAGCCATTTGTCCTGCATATGCTCTGATCATTTTGCATATGTTCAAATAATGCATTCCTGGAGTTGAACATATTATGCCCTTCTCTGTGAACGAGATTGTCATGTTTAACTTTGTCATTAAGTCTTGTCACAATATTCACTGGGGCTTGCCATGGATATAGCAGTAGCACATTCATGTCACAGTCTCTTATGGAGACTGGAAGTTCTTTTGAAAAAACGAACACAACTTGTTATTCCTGTGAAGCCCTGAGTATTTATGGCATCACCGGACAAAGAAAACTTGCCATCACGTATACACGAGCGTGTCGCACCTGTGTCAACTAAGAAATAATATTCTTCATCCCCAATACAGACATCTACCCTTGGTTTCTTGTGAGGGTTCGGTGTCACTGACAGGATAGAACACATCAGGTCTCCCAGTCAGCTGTCCTAGTCTATATATAATCTTGTCCCATTGTGAGTGAACGGATTTCCCCCATCACTTGTGGCATTTCTCATTCCTGAATTAAGTATCTGTCCTGTACCTGTTGTTTGTGACAGTTGCATTGGCGACTATTGTCCCTGTGGAAAATGTGTCACATGCTGGGGTTTCAAAGTTTGCTGTACTCCCGGCGGTGTCCAGTCATATTTTCGAATGCAATATTTTCGAAAGTCAAAAAATGTCGAAAATATTTATTCGAAAATAATGTCGAATTACCAAATTTTTTTTTTCGAATTAATGTTAATACAAGGTAAGTGTTTATATATGTTTTATTAAGCATTTTTGAACATTGATATTATTTACTGTTTTATTAAGTATTTTTGAACATTTATAGTATTTACCATGAAATAGGTAGCTTTAATATATATATATATATATATATATATATATATATATATATATATATATATATATATATATATATATATAGGTTAAATAAATATATATTTATTTTAAATATGAAATTTAAATAAATAAATAAATTGCAAACTGGTAACGTTGAGCATTTAGTATACTTTTTCTCCAATAGATGGCGCTATTATATAAGAAATGAGATTGTTCATTTTGTTGATATATGGTAATTGAATTCTACGTAAGGTTGCGTAACTCTACATATGCGTAGGCGCCATTTTTAAAGTTCATTGTTCCAGCGTTTCCATCGCGTTCAGGTCTCCGTGCTTTCGTGTGGTTTTCTTTTTGGATTTTCAAGGATTTTCACTGTTTTCCATGGATGCAATGTTTTTTTTTTACTGGATTCGATGGATGTATTGGTTTTTCCGAGCTATGGATTTTTTTTCGGGTTGGATTGTGGATTTGTTTTCCTGGGTTTCTTGGATTTTCAACTTTTTTCCTTTCCGGATTTCACTGTTATGGATCGCACATGTGGATTTTTTTTTGGATGGTATTTTTCCCTGGATTGCTTTTTGGATTTTGGGTTCCTTGGATTTTGCTGCTTGGTGTTTTTCACGGTTACTGCTTGGATTTGTCATGGTGGATTGGTGATTCTTCAAAAAACGTGGGTATTGTTAACATTTTAAATTATACGTTATTTAATCGAGGTAGTTGTCTTTGTCATCTTGATTAAAATTACGTACTATTTGCTCAAGGCGTTGTTCATAGTCTCTGTATTTTTTCTTTTTTAATTCTGTGTTTGCGAGTGAAATCGCTTGTGAGACTCGAAATTCCTGATGCAATTGTTCATTGTGTAATTCTTTCAAAAAATGCCACAAATTGAGGTTACTTGTGTTGAAAGTTTTATTAATACGGCTGTGCCATCCCTCAAGTGAATTGTTTGTTCTAGGTCGCCCTTCCAAGGTCGCGTTGTAGCAATTCCATAAGTTTATATTGTATTTTGGCCTTCTTCTGGTGCCATTCCTAGTTAATTGTCCATCCATGTATTTTCCATGTAATCTAACATGTCCGACTTTTCTTCCTCATGATTTTTAAAATAGTCAGTGTCAATTAAATGTTCCTAGAAATTTATAACCTGATCTTCTTTCACAAATGCTAATCTGAATATTTTTTTTATGTTATGTTGGAAAGTGCTGTTGTCTGTGTATTTTGTACTTACTCCAAGTTTTTGCAGTTTTTTCCATATCGACTGAGTAAAATGAAAAAAGCAGCCTTGTATGCTAGAATCCGGGTATATTGAAGAAAATGCCTTAATCTGTGCTAATTCAAAATCCATGATTATGTTTTGGGTTTCGAATCTGGTACAGTGTCCTTGATTTTGTTCAACATGATTCTGTATGTTTCTTCATTTTTTTTGGGCATTAAAACATAAACAAGTGGAATTAATTTGTTATTTATTGTTCCATGTATTGAATACAATTGTTGGAAGGGGTGTGGGCATGCTTTGAAAGTTGCGTCACCTTGCCACTGGGCACTTTCACTTAGATGCTTGAAATTGGTCGCAGTTGAAAATATCAATATTTTTTCGTCTCTTACTTCAACGGTAGAATGGTGGAAATTTTCTCCATTAGCTGTCACTCTAAACACTTCTGGTATGGTGATGTCATTGTATGTTGTAGGTTCTGGTGGCAGATTTTCCTTTTGCTGTTTCTTGCGGTTTACTCTTTGTTGCATATGTTTTTCACTAGGCATCTGCGCAGATATGTGTGAAGGTAACGTGTCACATACCGTTGATATTACCAAACCGCTTGCCTGACCGGGGTTTTCTATTGCCTTTCTTTTTAGCTCTTGGAGAGTTTGTTTTATTACTATATTTGTCTTGTCCGGTAGATGGTTGTGTTCTCCCTTTATTTTTGTATTGGAACATTCAACTATAACTCGTGTGGCACATTTTGATCGTCCATATTCAATGAATTTCCGGTACGAGCGTTCATTTTTTTCCAATTCCTTATTATAAATGTATCCTTTCAAAACCAGCGGTTTTCCTCCTTTTTGCGAGGTTATGTATTCAAACCTTTCTATCATTTTCAATCTAAAATAACGTAAAAAAAAGTTTTACTATGTTTGCCATACACTAATAATAATATATTTTTCGATTTAAATATCTAGTTACATATTTTTTATGTTATATTACCTGATTGTTTGCCTGACGTAGCCGAATCGAATCCACTGTAGTTCGCTCTGACTCTGGTTCTGTCAGGGAATGACAGTTGTCCACAACCGTCATCTGTTCCTTTTGTGTTTAGGCAAGGTTCTTTACTCGTGTGTGTCACCTAATGGCTTAACCCTTACTACACTTGATTCTATGGGGTTTTCGTTAGTCATAATGTATTTTATTTACAGATTGGCAAATGGTTATGTGTTGGTGGTCGAGAGGGGGGTGGGTGAGTTTCGGCGTAGAGGTAAGGAGGGGTTGGGGGGGTAACCCCCCCCATAACAACGGACGATTACCAATACTTCATATCGGTATGTTAGTACTATTGTTCGACTTTTTTTTTCGACATTTTTGTTTCGACTAATTGTCTTTTTCTATTATATGTATATATTTTCGACATATTTGTTTTCGACATTTTTTTTCGACATTTTTGTATTTCAGTATTATGTTTTTGACATTATGACTATAAACCACTCCCGGCGCTTGCTGCTGCACTGTTTGCTTCTGCGCAAATCCATTTCCATCCTGCTGTGAGAATGCAGATGGATTCACCATCCCTCCTCTTGTTCCTTGGTCGTTTTGCACCATGCCTTGACTTCTGCATGTGCGTGCTAGATGCCCTGTCATTCCACACATCCAACATGTTGGCCGTGGTCTGATTATTTGCCCATTTTACATAACCTAGTTTCCATTTAGCATATTTTGAAAACCTCCTTGATTCTTCTGAAAGCCTCCCTGATTACTCTGCCGTCCTCTTCCTCGAAAGCCTCTTCCCCTTGGGTAAAGCCTGTTATTGGTTTGATCAAACTGCCTTTGATTATTGATCTGCTGCGTGTTAGATCTGTCTGAGTTAGTTATCATTGCTCCCTCTATGGCATACTTTGATCATTCTTTCTGCATCAATTTAGCCTCTTCACCTTTTCGTGCAGCATCCTTTTTACGATTTTTCTCTTGCAGCAGCCTGTAACTGTATTTCAGACCATGGCTTAGCCTCAATCCCTTCCAATTTCTTGAGCTGCTTCTTTACCTGTTCTAGCAGCCCTTGGCATAATATATGGTAAACACGGGTATAGATTTTCCCCAAGATTCATGAGTTTCCAGCACCCAGGAGTCTTGGAAATTCTGAATGTAAATGAAAGAATCATCTGATCTGACTCCTTCATCTTGTGTGTCACTAAAGCTCCCATATCAGAAGTGTCCGGGTATAGTACTCAAAGCGCTTTCCATACCGCGGTTCTGCAATTGTTAAACGACGCTCCGTCATGCGGGGTATTGACTGTAGTCACTCCAGGGTAACCTGCCCGTGTCCACACATCATCAGCTCTATCAGCAAGTATGGCGATTAAAAGACCCTTAATACCCCCTACAGATAACGTGTTCCCGCCTGTCATTTTTTCTATCTCATGTTTCCATTTTCCAGCTTCCGATGTCTACATTGGGAGCTTATTTTTCAGGTTTTATTCTGACCATGTGAGGCCAGGGCATATATTGTGGTCTCGTTCCTCCTTTTTCTAGTAAATGGAACTGTGACACATGACACTCCTTTTCCTATCATATACCCGCATCGCTGTCTAACTGGCAATGTTATTATACTGCTCACATAGGGTGGTGGAGACACCCCCCTCTCACTGTATGATACTCCTTCATGCCAATCTGCTTGTTTGACTGACTCTGATGTCTTAGGTGCAGACCACTAGAATCTGACCATCTTACTCCCTTTCCCCTAGAGAAGCGTTTTTCGCATCTTCTCCCATCTTCTCTTTCTTCATATTCTTCTCTTTCTGCATCCGATATTGTCTGTGCCCAACTTGTGCAACTGCTCTCATCCTCCTCATTTCTGGTTAGGGTCAGCCTATCTAATGACAGCTTACTATTTCCGCTACTTCGTGAGGCATCCTCAGTATCGTACAACTGAGTACTCTCCAGACACGCATCGTCTCCTTCCCTTTGAGGTACTCTTTCTAGCCCCATCTCATCGTATATTTTATCGATTGTCTCTCCGATACTTCTGGTGTTGAAGTCATCTTCGATATTTGCCCTAGACGTGCCTGGTACTGAATCATACTTAGGGAAGAATTGTTCTATATCTTCCCAGCCTACTACTGGATCAGGTTTTTTAACCTCTCTTTCCAGATATTCAAGATCCCATGCTCTCTGTCTTCGTTTGCGTTCTATGTTGTCATCAAACTCTCTACGCTTCCTCGCTTCCTCTCTGAACCTATCTTCTTCTTGTTTCCTCGCATCTCTTCGTTCATTTGCCCTTTGCATTTCCTCATCCCGTCGTCTTTTTATTCTCTTCTCCCGTATCTCTTCTTCTTCTTCTTCTTCTTCTTTCCTCCTTTGTTCTATTCCATCTTGATCATCAGCTGTTCTCTGCTTATGATCGTGTTTTCGCTGTTCTTCTGCCTTTTCCTGTTTTTTTTTTACCTGTTCGTCATGGTATAACTGCTCTAGCTCTGTCTATCCTTTTTCTTAGCCCCTTCGTCTCTTGATTGGTTTTCTTTTTCCCTCCTCTCTAATTTGTCCCGTTCTCCCTTTTGTCCCAAATCCTCAATGCCTTTACCATCAAGTTTCAATAAAATCTGGCCTCCCATCCATTCGTTCTGTGCGAATGCCATCTCATCAGTCCTATCCTCATCTCCTTTCCATCTCTTTCCCTTTCTTCCCGTATCTAGAGATATACTTGCTTGTGTTTGGTTTCCTTTTTCCTTCTCGCCGCCTCTCCTTGTCCTTGGGGACTTTGGAGTTAATATCTCTGTCTCCATCTTTCTCTGGGCTTTCATCACTACTTTGCGTAGGTGACTCATATGACAGGTTGCTATATCCTGTGGCTGCTTTAAGTTCTCTCAATGGATATAATCCTTCGTCTTTACTAGCTTTGCCTTACAGTTCAGACGGGGCGGGTGGCGCAGAAGGCTCTTTAAACCCCTCTGTGTAAACATTCAACATCCAATCTAATGGTGGCTCCTCCCCCTTTTCTTTTTGATACATCTTCCAAAGTTCTAAACTAGCTAGGCAGTGTTTAACTTTCTGCCAGTATTCGTGGCGTGCAAATATGTTGTCATTTGCTGCAGGACCGTTTTAGATAGCAAGCTACCTTGAGGCCATGGCATAAACATTTTGTCTGCGTTCCCTTTAACCGATTCTGCACTGTACTGTTTAAGCTTAGGTGCATGCTTCGGCAGCTGTTTGCACATGTTTGCCAATGGGGTAATGTCTTCCATGTTCAACCTGTTTATTTTATCCTTGTATAACACTTTATTATGCTTTACGTTTCACAAACAAGATCAACAATATGAGCGAGCACCAATCGGCGCAAGCTCCAACCCGTTTTTTTTCAACAAAAATGTCACTTTTGCTTTTGTTAACTACAACCATCAATACATGCCATGCAACATCATATTATCACAATCGTGGAATTTTCATGCTATTTTTAAAAGTTTTTACCTTCTTACGTCATAGACAATAAGATGAAACAGACAAGACAGACTCCGGCCGGCTACACAAATCTCATGCCAGCTGCTTCCTCAGATGCATTCTGCCCCTAATTGTATTCCGACATGGAATTTAAGCCCATTTCTTTCAGATTGTCTTTAATCGATTCTGTTTGTCTACGTCATCCTATCAATTCAGGACTTTGAATGAAGGCTTCTTCTAGCGCTCTATTAAAATCTAGGAAAAATGGGTGTATACTCTTTACCTCAGTCACTCCCGGTATCTCTCTCTATTGCTCGACCACCCTTGAGTTAATTTTTTTCCCTTATATGTACATTATAATTTTACTCTGATGTTATTTTTATCCCACCTCCCTCCGTTACCTTCCCTTCACTTGTTTCAAGGCATGCAACTTTTTGCCAAAGCATTCAGTCTTTTTCACTCACCGTTCACACGTTTTTCCTTTCTGGACGCTCGGGATCCCTGCCTTCGTTACTGCCTCTCCGTGCTGCTCGTCCGATCAGCTGCTCGTCGAAGTGGGAATGGATTTTTGTGGGAAAGCAAAGGTTACTTCGGACCTAACCTGCAGGGTTTTTAATTAAATTAACCACTATCTACGGGGAGCTTCTCGTTATTTCAGCCAGATGGCAAAGGACTGTTGATATTGCCGAAGACCCGAAGTTACTTATGTCGATGATCAATGGGTGTCTTATCTAATCTAACCATCTAATTTCTGCTGCCAAGCCCATAAAACAGGGGGTCTCCAAACAACCCTTTAAGATGAGTAGCAGCACCCTCGAGATAGATGGTGATGCATATTCGTACCCTTGCATCAAATAATAATGACAACTCAATAGTTTAGCAAAGGGAGTCTGTTTAATGACAAGTACAGAAATCGGGGAGTTCAATGAACATCAGCAACCACTCGATCTTCCTTCTCGCTTAAACTCCAATTAATTTCAGAAAAAACACAACCTTTATATCAAAAACTCATCATCATTGACGTGTAATCTCAAAAACCTAACATGCAACTTGATTGGTTATTGGAAAGTAACTTTAACATAGACACTATATCTATGGGGGTCATTATGAGTTGGGTGGTAAGGGATACCGGGTACCGGTAAGGAGACAGGTGTCGGTAATCCATTACCGCTCAATACTGAGGGTCCTTAGCGGGAACAACAAGGGACGTGTGGTCGGACCACACGTTCTTTATGGGTCCCGCTAAGGGACCAGGGCACTAATTACGGGCCTGCTATTAGCAGGCCCGTAAGCTATTAGCAGGCCCGTAATTAGCACCTTCCCCATTCCCATTGAGCACTATGGGGGCTCAAATGGGAATGGGGAATGGTCCGGTGAATAGGGACTCATTCACCCAGATCGGACAAGGATCCAGGTTTGGAGGCAGCCATGGCGCTAATAGCGCCATGGTTACCTCCAAATTCGGAATGAGGCCTATATATGGTAACACGGAGAAGGGATTGCATAATGATGTCAGGTGGGCAACTAAGCCCTCCCTTCAAACTGGCCACAGTAAATGTCACAAAAAGTACATCGTCCCATTGGCTCTATTCTCTATAGAACCCTAGATTACATGGTCGACTATGATTGGGTTGGCATCGATCCCACACATACTTTTCCACTTGTGCTTAGCAGCATGCTGAATAATTAGCCACGTGCAGGGAGTAAGTCTGCACCCCAGATTCCCTCCAATTTATGTTACAACCATTCATCACCTCAGTGGCTGTGTGTCAATTACTGCCTTATAGTTTGGCCTTGAGTCTGCTTCTTGGTCTGAGAAAGTTATGGAGTATGGGTACGACAAGGCTCCATGCATAGGTGTGAAAGTCTCATCCATTTCTGCCTGCCTTGCCACATGACTAGGACACCGTGAACTAGGCCTCTTCATCATGCAATTTCATGTATTTGATTTACTTCTGGCTGTCGTTTACCATCTGCGGCTTATCTCGACCTTGCTGAACAGGAGACTCTTGTTATTTTTCTCTTTAATTGTAGGCATTGCTAGCCTATTCCAGCCTGATATAACCTTGGCTTCTTTGCATGGTTACCTTCAGCTGGGTTTCTCTCCGTCTTTAATTCTTGATTTATTTGCTGCGATCCTCTCCTCTTGAGATCTTTAGTAACCTCAATTCAATTCTGCTCTTGTGCGTAGTGGATTTTCACTCATTTATAAAGTGCTTTTGAGGTAGATATGTATAGTTGGCGCTTGCCACAATCTATTTTACTACTAAGAATAAGCAAGCTTCACGATTTCTTTGCTTCTTGCGGTTTCCTGCGTATGTACACGTTTAAACTGGCTTTATTTCTTCATCATGCATATGGCATCAGGTCCTTCATCTTGAAATCAACTGTTTCACCTTAGGCTCAAGATGTCATTTATCCATGGTATTTCGTCTCTTTGTCAATATTCTCAGGTCATTGTATCTTCTATATGTATCAGTCTGGTCTCTTATGATGTCACCAGTCGTCTTCTCTTAGTATCTTCTTGGTTTCTTCGGGTATTCCATTCTGTTAAATGTCCTTTTGTCGTATCTGTAGATATGGATTTCTCAGTGGGCACCTTACTGTCCAGGTTTGCTTAAGGGTCTGGACATCAATAAGTACTGTTATTCTGATAGGCACTGGGCAGGGCCCAACTGCAGCTCTCTGCTGGTTTACCTGTTCTTCATACGTCATATATTTTGGCATGAACATTCCTGGTACTTCGAAGGGGGTGGCTGGAGTGCAGATGACGCCTAGCACTTTCTCTTCAACAGCATGGTTTTGAACGAGCAAAGGCCTCATGACCTCTGGAACACTCAAAAGGCTGAATCTGCAGAAATACATATGTGCAGAGCTCAGACAGTAGCTGGCAACTAGTGCCAAGGTTAGAGTGAAATAAGAGGGGCTTGAATGTCATAACGGAAACACGAGATAGCAATTCCCAAGACGCAAGCACTATATGCCCAGATTAATTAAGGTTTTATAAAATGTGACAAATGTGACAATGTGTTCACTAACTCTCTGGAGGTATGCTTTGCCTTTGTGGCCAGGGAAAGGCAGATGCTACCTGACTCTGACCCTGGGGTTGGCTATCTGAATGAGGACCACATGGGTGAAGACCAACTCCAGGGAAGGAGGGAATCCATAGTGGTGAAATAACTTGAAAACCTTAACTTCTCATGACACCCATAAACCTCTACAGCATACCTGTATGGCCTATTGAAGCACAGAGGAAGACATCCCAGGTTTATTCAGTCAAATACCCTGTTTGCCTTCCCCTCCCCATGTAAGTACTGAGATGAGGAAAAGAGTAGGAGTAATGAAGATCACCAGAGGTGGGAAGCCAACGCTACACTCTAGTCTTTGTAAACTTTCAACTTCTGCCGGGAAGTTAAAAACGACAAAGCTGATGGGAAGCGTGGCCAACTAGAAGTATGTCAGTTATCCGTGAGAGCGCTGAAGAGGGCGTGAGAAAATGGAAGAGTGCGAATTGCATCGCGGAAGTGAGGTCAGACAGCACAAGGAGAAGCCGTTCTGAAAGCAGGCTGCCTGCCTGCCAGCATGGAGCAGCAGAAGCTGCCTGAAGTCAGAGTGATCAGAGCAAAGATGAACCGGCTGACCAAATGAAAATTGAGCAAGCGGACTGAACGAGAAACCACAGAGAAACAGTGAACACTACCGGAGATTCCTGGTAAGCCCAGGGAGGCAGAATGGGTTACCGGGGTGGCTGAGAGTGGATTTTGAGTCGCATTGAAAACGCAAGAGGAACTCATTAAAATTCATGAATGAACGGATGTAAATGCTGATATTATGAAAAGGGGGTCAGTGACCCAATTTTCCCAAGGAGAGGACTACATGTATATCAATCTTGGTGAAAGCAAAACGAAAGTACAACTCTTAACAAAAGGAACTGATGTAAATATTGACTAGGTTGAAAAGGGGACAGAGACCCAAGCCTTAAAATGAACTAATACAAATATAGACAAGGTTGAAAAGGGGTCGGAGACCCAACCCTTAAACAGAGGAGGCAATATGAATGTTGGAAAGGGGTCAGTGACCCAACTGTGGAAAGCTTTTGTGAACTGGATAAAAGAAAGAGTAAATAAAGAAGGTGAAAGCCCTAACAAGCTAATGCACCAAATAAATATGGAGTCTGAAACTCATACTCAAGAGAGACATATAAGGAGAAAAGTGATACCCTGGCAGAAAAGTAAACGAGGGGTGAGCAACAAAGTGATGTCTTGGCGAAAAAAGGGTAAGCCACAAAAGAAAGTGAAATAGTATTTTGGCAGGAGAGTAATACAGGAGTAAGGAGTGAAACAGTATCCTGGAAGGAGAGTAAACCAGGAGTAAGGAGCGAAGCAATATCCTGGCAGGAGAGTAAACCAGGAGTAAGAAGTGAAGTGATGTCCTGGCAGGAGATTGAACCAGGAGCAAGAATTGGAGTGACATCCTTGCCAAAGAGTAAACCAGGAGTGAAAAGAGAAGTAATTTCCAGGCTAAAGAGTAGGCCATGAAAGAGAAGTGAAACTTTTTCAAGAGAAGAGAAATTGAGTGGTATCCTGGCAAGGGAAAACACCAGGAAAGAAGAGGCATGAATGTGACCTGAGTTGCAACCACAACAGGAAAGACAAGGACTGAGAGGAAAGTTGAAAAGATTCTAATAAGAACAAATGTCAGAGGTGGAAATAAAGGAAATAGTGAGAGAGACTGAACAGGAAAGGAAATTGCATATATATAAAAAGCGAATACAAGGTATGACTCATACCACAAGAGTAAATCCACATTAAGACCAAGTATAAATAGACCAAAATAACTGGAAGCGAAGATTCATTCTTCCAATGTTAAAGTGTTGAGTGCTGAGAGGGAATGTTGTAAAGGAAAAGAAGTATATGTTCATAAACCTGTGGAATTGTAAAGAAGTAAGGAGTTTCAAGAGACCAATCGCTTTCCTGTGAACATTGAAGGAACAACCCGTTAAAATAAGAATACGCCGGGGAGGAATCCTAGGGGAAGGGAGGATCCCTTTTCTCTATCAAAAACTTTATATCTTTTCTCTTTTATGCACATTGAAACCTTATGTCGAGAACATTTGAAACAAGCTACAAGTATATAGCTTACCATAGCCTCTTTGTACGCATTTTATTAAGTTCAGAGTGTAAGGGTCAGATTAGAATTTTTGCACACAGGACAGAGGACCTCTTTTGTTAAACATCCTGACACAGACATACATTCGTTTTGTGGAGGCAGGGATTTCCCCAACCCTTCCTATTAGTTTTATACCAATAAAGTATCAAAATGTATTCAAACTGACTTCTGTGTCCGAGTCTTACTCTTGATCCCTTACAAAGAGTACAACCAGTCTTTGTTAGCCAAGTGCAGTAAAAAACATAGCCAAAAGATTCCATGAAGAATAACTCCATGGTGGCATTAGCAACAATAGCACACACCTTAATATTACCTAAAACCTCAATAAATAGGAGGCCATTCAATTTTATACACCGTCTTTTAGCATGTGACCCATAATTGGAGAACATTGACTATTCATTAGAAGCCAGCATAGATAACACACCTGCAGTACTCCCTAAATGCACAATTAGGCGCGAGGAGCCACACAAGGCCAAGTAAAAAGGGATTGTCCTGTCTCATGGCCTGAGAATGAGGGAGGGTAACTTTTTAATTGGAGAAAGAACAGTCCATCTCTCCCCCTACTCTATACCTGGCTCACATCCTGACGACGTGTCAGGTATCCAAGGTTGATTAGCAGAGAGCCAACCTATCAAAATCCTTAGTGTCGTGCCACCCATTATTAGTATGCCCACCAACCACTTGTAGAGATGATGTATTTTTTATCCTTATCAATTTAGGGGTGATTCCAGGTAGAGCCATCAGATACTTGTAACCCAATGAAATGTTTAACCCCTATGGAATTTATATGGTGCCAAACCCACTAACCTACCCCTGTTGCCCATAGGTTTTGTAAACTGAGATTACGTTATGACATCATTGATGACACATTTGTTGTATTTAAGCAATTGTTTTTTATTAACATGTTGAGAACAATGGCATTTGAATGCTTGTATGCTGTCCCAGTTTTGTTTTCTCCAATCACTGATCACTCCACTCTACTCTACTTCTCCCTCTCCAGAGCACGTCCTCCTCGGCTCGTTCAATTCATTTCAGAAATCTCAGTTACAGCCACACCCTACCTGTCATTTTATGGGTGTGTCCCATACAGTGCTCAGTTAGTTCTCGGCTAGGTTTGCATAAAAGAAAGGATAGCAGCTTTAATCCTGATTTATTTGACTATAATCATAATTTATTTGTATATGTGTTATTGCACTTGTCTTCTGGGTCATTCCTTAGTATACATCATTTATCTAAAATTCTGTATTGGTTGTTCACCCATTTTTTATACATATCCGTGAGCATTCAATTGTTCTTTGTTAAATACATTTTCTCCCTTCTTGCTGTTTATTTTAAAGGCTTTCATTTGTTTGCTATGTTGAATAATTTCTTAGAATGAAGAATATTTATCAAATGTAAACAGTTATTCTGCATATGTAGTGCACAGACCCCTCGCCACACTTGGTGAGATCTCTTCTGCTCTTGATCTGGTCTCATCTTTATATGAGAAATTGCTCTCCACAGGCTCAGATATAGCTCTCAATGGGCTTGTGGCATCCTCTTCTAAATCTGCTCTCTGCTTTTTCTGAGATGCAGCCCTCAGTAGGCGCATTTGATTTTCCTTTCCTTGTCTGGTTCTGGGTTCTTCTAGCAGTTGTGATATATCCCTCAGCATGCTTTAGGTGTCCTCCTCTCTTTCTCTGGATCTGGTCTCCGATTTGTCTGGGATATAGCCCACAGCAGGCTTTTAGTTCTATCCTCTCCTTCTCTGGACCTGGTCCCAGATTATTCTGGGATATAGCCCTCAGAAAGCTTGTGGTGTCCTTCTCTGGATCTGGTCTCGGATTTGTCTGGGATATATCCCTCAGCAGGCTATTAGTGCTGTCCTCTCCTTTTCTGGATCTGGTCTCAGATTTGTCTGGGATATAGCCCTCAGCAGGCTCTTAGTACTGTCCTCTCCTTCTCTGGATCTGGTCTCTGATTTGTCTGGGATATAGCCCTCAGCAGGCTATTAGTGCTGTCCTCTCTTTCTCTGGATTTGGTCTCAGATTTGTCTGGGATATAGCCCTCAGCATGCTCTTAGTGTTCTCCTCTCCTTCTCTGGATCTGGTCTCAGATTTGTCTGGGATATAGCCCTCAGTAGGCTTGTAGTACTGTCCTCTCCTTCTCTGGATCTGGTCTTAGATTTGTCTGGGGTATAGCCCTCAGCAGGCTCTTTGCACTTTCCTCTCCTTCTCAGAATCATGTTTCGGCTTTGTCTGAGATAAAGCTCCTAGACGGCTTTTGGTGTCCTCTTCTTCTATGGATCTGGTCTCAACTTTATCTGAGATTAAGCCATCAGCAGGTTCTTAGTGTTCTCCTCTCATTCTCTGGTCTCAGATGTGTCTGGGATATAGCCCTCAGCTGGTTCATTGTCTTCTCCTTCTCTGGGTTGGGGCTCTGCCAGCATTTGAGATTAAGCCCTCAGTAGGCTCTTAGTGCCCCTCTTCAATTCTCTGGATCTGATCTCAACTTTTTACTTGTTATAGCCCTCATCTGGCTCTTAGTGTTCACTTTACCTTCTCTGAATCTGGTCCTAGCTTTATCTGAGATAGCCCTCTGCAAGCTCATGGTGTGCTCCTTCTCTAAATCGGGTCGCAGATGTGTCTGAGAAAGGTCAATAATCAGGCCCCTTTCCTTCTATTCTCTTCTCATTCTAGGCTCTTCCAGCATTTGAGATAAAGCTTCCGCAGGATGTTGGTGTTCTCTTCTCCTGGATCAGATCTCAGCTTTTTATTGGATAAGGGTTAGGCAAGCTATAGAGTGCTTGACTCAAATACTGGTTTGAATCTTTGAATTAAAGGTTTAAATTGCCTCAAGCCATTCGAGTCTCCATAGTGATGGATCGCAAATCGCACAAGATGAGCTGGTAAATGTCCTTTTCACCTCAAATTGATTTGAGACAATTCAAGCCATATGTCAGAACGGCTCAAACTCAGTTAAACAATTTTCAAATGTATGTGTGTTTTAAGAAAGGATGTGGTAGATGCTCAATACCTTATTTTGGCGCAAGTGATGAGATGTGCCAGCGCATCCCATCACTTATACCCAACAAATTACACACCCTTTTCTAAAAGCGTGCCTGGAAGTGTGCATCACAGATACACACTCAGAGGACCTTTCTTACTTCTTCTGCATATTTGCACAATATGGGGGCATTTATATGCCTTTCAAAGTGCATCCTGAATTCACAAACAGAATGCTCTCTGAAATGCATAGAACATAGTCACATTCCCCTGTGCCTATTGGGACAAGGCACAATGGGTTGCAAAATGCATGACAGGGTCATTGCTGGCCCTCTCATGCATTTTCTTTTAAATAGCACAGCAGGAATATTCACAGCTGCTGTCCGACATGCAGTTCAATCCCTCAAAGAGGCATAGAAATGCTTTTTCTTTAACATTTTAGGGCCCGTCATGGTGAAATATGCTGCCACCACCCACCGTGGTTGTTGGTAATCTGTCATACATGAATGTCGGGAGTGTTGTCCCGACAATCAAGTATGCAAGGGGACTGGACAGCGCATCATTTGTGCTGCCGCACAGCCCCCCCAAAATGCACATATAACCTTTTTTTTTAATCAAAGATTTTATTGGTTTTAAACATAAAAACGACATTACATTCATCTCTCTGCATTACAGGGTGGGGAGAAAGGGAGCATTTGTGAAATCAACATATCCAGGAGGAAATAAAGGAAGAGAGAGAGAGAAGCAAACAAAAAACAAAAACATCAAAAAACTCAACATCAGGGATCACAGTCCAATGGACTGTCAATCTTTGGCAAAGGAAGAACTCATGACATAGGTTGTTCATATCAGGCTTGTTCCGCCCGGTGTCTCGGGGCTTCTCTCAGACTCGGTAACTGCAGCGCCGCATCTGGCACTTAGCTGGCCTCCTCCCACCGTCTCCATATTTTGTTCGCTTTTTGCGGGCAGCCCCTCGCCGCGTACACCCAGTGCTCCATTACAGCGCAAATGTCCACATCCGTGACCCACTGGTCATAGCTAGGTGTGCGTTCCGAACCCCACAGTTGCCTGAGTACATTACATAGGTCGGTTTCACTGGAAATCCCTAGGAGAAGGTGTTTTGGGCACCTTTGTATCGTCTTGCCTATAACGCTGGACAGTTTATCACAACATTTCCGCCAGAGCTGCTGAATGTTACTACATTCCCATAAAATATGGAAGAAGGTACCTTCCTCACGCTTGCAGCGTAGGCATTGTGCGTCCGACGTCTTACCCCAGCAGAAAAGAGCCACTCTCGGATAGTAGATGCGATGTAGGATCTTCAATTGAACCAGTCTGAGGAGATGGTTGCCTCGCGCGGGTACCTCAGGGCCTTAACCTAATCTTCTGGTTGAAGCAGTCCCGCATCTCGTTCCCACTTGGTTTTCAGACTGGTTAGTTCTAGTGTCGCAAATTATGTTATCACATTGTACATGGTGGCGGTGACCTTCTGTTCCACTCGGTCCAGTACTATATTTCGCTCTAGCGGAGAGCTTTCTGGCATGTTTTGTGTTTTCTGTCGGTGGGCAGTCCAAGCATGTTTCAGTTGCATGTAGTGGTACCTTTCTGTAGCTGGGAGGGAGAACTCCGATTGTAATGTCTCGAATGGTACCAAGTTGTCCTCTCGTATCACATCTCCAATGCTAGTGATTCCTCGCTGGACCCATTCGGGCCATCTAGGCAATTTTTGTATTTCGGGAAGGCAGCAGTTGTTCCATAGGGGTTGGGCCAGTGTCAGTTTCCCGTCCCACCCCAAGTATCGATGTGCTTCTTTCCAGATTCTCACTATGTGCGTTGCCATGTCCGATTTTGGTGTGCGACTCAGGCCACCGTATAGGTGATCTAATGGTGTTGTTGTGCTGTTGGAGTTGATCCCTTTGATGTGTGGGAGGCTCCCGTCCCCATGGAGCATATCATTCACCACCGCCATCTGGCTGGCCCAGTAGTATGACTGCAGTCTGGGCAGCCCGATCCCCCCTTCCCAGATGGACCTCTGGAGAGTGCCGAGAGCAATCCGGGGGTGTCCTCCTCCCCATAGCATTTTCAAAGGATGCAGTCGAGTTTGTGGAATTCTTGATATGAAATATATAATGGAGCGTTTTGCAGGATGTACAAGAATTTGGGGAGAGCAATCATTTTGAACAGGACAGCTCTACCCATCAGTGTCAGTGGCAAAGAGATCCAGTGGCGGGTTTCTTCTGCGAATCTTGTTACAAGGGGGGAGAGGTTCAAGGATGTGTATTCAGCGAGGTGCTTCATGATGCGTATCCCCAGGTATTTGAACTGTTCCATTTCGATCTGGTAAGGGCCGGCCGCTAGGTTCGCCATCGAAACGTCTCCTATGGGGAACAGGATGGATTTGGTCCAGTTCACACGTAGGCCGCTGAATGCCCCATATCGCTCTAGCATGTGCGTGACTCTGGGGCAGGAATTGCTTGGGTCTTTTAGGTAGATGAGCAGGTCATCAGCAAAGAGCGATACTCTGTCTTCCCAGGTTTCAGACCAGCGGAAGCCTTCCCAGGTTGATGTGTGCCGCAGGAGGATTGCCAGTGGTTCAATTGCGATTGCCTGCCTCGTGCCTCTCCTCAGACTAAAAGGGTCCGATCGCCAGCCGTTAACCCTGGTCCTGGCCAATGGGGATTCGTACAACAGACGCACCAAACTCATGAAGTTCTTGCCAAAGCACATGCGGCGCATTATGTTCCAGATCGCCTCCCATCTCACTGAATCAAAGGCCTTTTCAAAGTCAATTGCTAGTAGTGCTAGCGGGCCTTGTATGCTGCTGGCTCTTTCCAAGGCTGAGTATATTCTGTGAAGGTTCATGCGTGTTGATCTCTGTGGCATGAAGCTGCACTTTTCCGGGTGTATCAGGGAGGGGATAACCTGCTGTAGATGATCTGCTAGTAGTTTGGCAGTATTTTAGTTTCGCTATTGATGAGTGAAATAGGCCTGTATGAACTGCAGCTTTCAGGGGTTTGTCTGGTTTTGGTATTGCTATTATTGTTGCTTCTCGCAGATCTGGTGGAAGAATGCCCTTTTCTCGTGCATGTTGGTACATCCGCAGTAGATGGGGGGCAATCACATTGGTTCCTACCTTCCGCCATAGCTCAACCGGGAAGCCGTTAGGCCCTGGGGACTTGCCGGTTTGGAGGCCGGATATGGCACTTAGGACCTCATCCTCCATGATATCCCTCTACAGTAGCTCCAGTTGCACCTCATTTAGAGTGGGGATGTCAATTTCCTCCATAATCGTGATGTCCATCTGAGTCGTGGGTTCCCTATAAAGCTCAGCATAGTATTCTGCAAAGCCTTGGGTTATGTCCTGGTCTGTCACTCGTATGTCCGACCCTCCCGTTCTAGCCGCCGGACATGGCTGTGTCCCTGCTCCTTTCTTTCCAGCCATGCCAGCATCTTGCCAGCTTTATCACCTGTTTCATAGATTCTTGCTCGCATTGCGGTATGCGCATGTCTTGCATTGTCCATTGCTATATTTTGGAGCCTTTTCTGTGCTAGGAGCAGCATGCGATTTGTGTCCGGCGTATCCTCGCTTATATGCCTCTCCTCTGCCTGCTTCAATTGTTGTTCCGCTTCAAGTGTCTTACTCAGGGGCTTTTTCTTTTTTGCAGTTATCCAAGATATTAGTTCACCCCTTAGTACTGTCTTGTAGGCCTCCCACAGTGTCTCGTGGTTCGATGCAGTCTGCGTATTTAGCTCCAAATATGTATTGGTGGCCTCTTGGAGTCTATCCACTAGCTCGGGGTCACCCAGGTAGTAATTATTCAAGCGCCAGCTCGGCGGTGGAAGCGGCCTGGATGTTGTGAGTTTTAGCTCCAGCAGGGAGTGGTCAGAGATGCCTCTGCGGAGCATGTTTATTTCCTGTGCCCTGTGTAGATCAGTTGCTGGGGTAAAAAAATAGTCTAGCCTGGAGAGCGAAGCATGTCCCCCCGATTGGAAAGAGTATTCTCTAGTGTCCGGGTGGAGTTCTCTCCATACATCGCATAGGTCAAGTGCGTTGGTGAATGTAGCAAGCCTAGTAGGTACGTTGGGGTTTCTGTTACGTAAATGTGACCTGTCCAAGGTTGCGTTCATGACTTCATTGAAGTCTCCTCCCAGTACCATGAGGTTAGAAGTGTTGTTTGTGATCAGTGGGGCAATATCTGTGAGTAGTGGCTCTAATACGGTTGGACGTGCGTAAGTGACTATTAATGCAATAGAATGATCACATAACGTGCCTGTCACATATACATATCTGCCACCGGTGTCGTGAGTCACTGTGTTGAGGTGGAAGGGAAGGTTTTTGTGTACCAGGATCATGACGCCCCTTGAGCCCATTGTGAAGCCTGAGTGGAGTGCCAGCTTGTAGTTTGTACATCTGAACAGGGTAAATTCTGTGCCCGCAAGATGGGTCTCAGACAGAAACACTATATCTGATCCCCATCTGTTTAGAAATTGCCGTACCAATAGGCGCTTGACTGCGTTGCCCAGGCCATTGACATTCCATGTCATGAGCATAAGTGTTCTGAGAGCGTTAGTGGTAGTGCTATGTGATGCCATGTTTGCTTGTGGTGGTGGAGGGATGTGCTGCTGTTGACGGCGTTATGCGCCGGCCGAGTTTATGCCCATGAGTTATAACCATCTTACCTAGCCATGGTGTGCTAAGTGCTTGACTGGTCCCATCTGTAACTAAATTTAACAAACCCTCAACCCCCACCCTATACTCCTCCCAACTAGAAGCATCGGTCGCCCGAACATAAGAACCTATGGCCAACCGGACACCTTACATGCAGTGAACTTAATTTAGGTACAGGTGGTCTCCCCTGACGTTACACGAAATGGGGTTGGCACCACTAGTACTGTTCTGTGGTGTTTCTATGGGGGGGTGCTTTGACATGAGGTTGCGGGTCTTCCCCGCGATCGCAACTTGGAACGGTGTGTTACCTTGTGTTAGGTATTACGGTGTGTGGCATATGGTTGGGCAGTTCAGTATGTACTCACTGGTGTGTTACAAAGCGTTACCAGAAATGGTGGCAAGGGTCAGCCATCATTGTCTTCCGGTGGGCTTTGTTCCGGTGGCTGTCGGGGTGCACGTTGTTGGTCGGGAGGTGGTCTGTTGTTTCTTTCCCTTTTTACCATGAGCAGTTGACCAGTCTTCCTCTATGTGCTGTTCTGCCCAGCGCCATGCTTCTTTAGGATCATTAAAGTGGACTGTTGTACCTTTATGGTAGATCTTAAATTGTGCAGGGAAAATCAGTTCATATTTGACCCCCAGTGATTGCAGGCGTTTTTTGAGTTGGTGGACTGCCTCGCTTTCTGCACTGCTCTCGTGTAGTCAGGGAAGAAAGCAATTTTTGAGCCATTAAAGGTGATCGGGCTGTTGGTCTGTGCGTTTTGTAATAGAGCATCTCGGTCCCTGTAATTTAGGAATTTTGCAATCACTGTGTGTGGCGGTGCCCCCGGTGCCGGTCTACCTGTGGGCATTCTGTGTGCATGCTCTATAGAGAAAAACTTGGAGAAAGAGCTCAGATCAAATGTGTCTGTTAGCCACTGTTCAAGGAAGAGCTCCATACAGGCACCTTCAGCTGTCTCGGGTACGCCGAGTATGCGTACTTATCCCGTCCATTTTTTGCTCCATTTACGTGCAGGAGTTGGCTATAGCGGCCATGACGTCCCTCAAGGAGATTCCGTGGTCGGGCTGCTCTTCCTCTAGTGTAGCCGAGTGGAGGTCGAGAGCCTGCCTTGGAGGGATGGTATATTGGTCCATTCTGCTCTGTGTGGGGAGCCTCTTGGTCTTGTCTTTCCCCATTTCCCCCCTTGTGTCTTGAGGTCACTGTTACCACTCAATGATCACTCTGTATCAGATCAGTAGTGTGTATCGTACCTCCCGGGGTGTCTCGGCCGGCTCACAGGGTGCTCTCACCTTAGGTCATTGCTGGTCACTGCTCGTGTTCAGCCCAGTATGTGTTTTATGTTGATTGTGCCCACACAGTTTGCCTGCTTTTACTGCCCAGGGGCCCACCACACAATCACATGGTTGCCCCACTCAATCGACTCATCCACTGCTGGTGAGGCACAGGGTTATGCCGGCCCCGGGTGCCTTGGGGCTCCGGTCCACCTCCTCCAGGGGCTTGGCCTCCGTGTGCATAGGCCCAGCGCCTTCGCCGGTCCTCTCTCAGCAGAGCTGGCGCCGCGTGGTCCGGGCCCACATCAAGACATCTGCGCCATGGGTAAGTGAGACCTCCAGTGCCCCCTCAGTGGCGGCTTGCCAGCAATCGCACGCATAGTACGCAGCTGTCTCCATGGCTCCACATGGGTATCGAGCAGTGTCCTCCCTCCGGATGGTCTCCAGCCGCCTCACGCTCAGGCTCAGACGACACACGCATCAGTGCTCTGTTCTTCCTCTCAGTGCCTCTGCTCCGCCCAAGTTCCCATACGGCTCGGGGGACAGCCAGAGCCCTCCAAGGGCAGCACCTTCACGCCGCTGTTGCTTGCCAGATGGATGGCAGGACGGATGCCTCTGCGTCCCTCACTTTCACAACGGCCTCGGGCGTGTGTCCTGTCACAAGGTAGTGGCCATCTTTGGAGCGGACAGCTCGTCCGGTGCGCAGAGTTCTCTGCGCCTCAGGCGTCAGCGGGAAGGCACATTTTGCACCGTTTTCTCGCTCCTCTTCTGCACCAGGGTGTCCCACACCCGTCAGGGTTATTTCGAGATTTTCGGTTTCCGAAAACCAGGATTTAAGGCTTGATGATTGTTGCGACCGCGGGAGCTGGTGCTCTTCACGTCTTCTCCATGTCGCTGCTGGCCCACATATAACCTTCTTGGATAAGGTGATCTTTTCATTTCTAAAATGAAAACAAATGAAACGCACTTCCTCTACATTTTGTTATTCGCATTCATTTTTTGGTCCATGTAGTCTCATTTTCTTATCCACCAGTAATATTAGATCTAGGATACTGTTGCAGAATCCTAGATTTCGGTGTTACCAAAGAGTTGTGTTTGAGTCAATTGGAAGTATGAGCTTGAATGGTGAGTTCTTGTCTCTTTCTCTGGTTCTGGTCTTAGCTTTGTCTGAGATAAAGCTCTGTGCAGATTTGTCACCATCTCTTCTTTTCAGTGTTTGGGTTCTGCAAGTATCTGAAGTATAGCCCCCAGCACGCTTTTGCTTCTCCGGATCATTCTTAGTTTGGTAAGAGATATAGCCCCTAGCTGGCTCTTGCTGCCCTCTTCTCCCGTGGATCTGGACTCAGCTTTGTAAGAGATATAGCCCTCGGCAGCACCTTGGTGCTCTCTTCTCTTTCCCTGGATCTGGTCTCAGCTTTGTCTGAGATATAGCCCTCAGCTGGACATTGGTGCTCTTTTCTCTTTCCCTGGATCTGGTCTAAGCTATGTACGAGATATAGCCCTCAGCGGGACCTTGGTGCTCTCTTCTCTTTCCCTGGATCTGCTCTCAGATTTGTCTGAGATATAGCCCACAGTGGGACCTTGGAACTCTCTTCTCTTTCCCTGGATCTGGTCTCAGCTTTGTCTGAGATATAGCCGTCAGCGGAACCTTGGGGCTCTCTTCTCTTTCCCTGGATCTGGTGTCAGCTTCGTCTGAGATATAGCCCACAGCGGGAAATTGTTGTTCTCTTCTCTTTCCCTGGATCTGGTCCAGCTTTGTAAGAGATATAACCCTCAGCTGGGCCTTGGTGCTCTCTTCTCTTTTCCTGTATCTTGTCTCAGCTATGTAAGTGATATAGCCCACAGTGGAACCTTGGTGCTCTCTTCTCTTTCTTTAGATCTGGTCTCAGCTTTGCTAAGTTAAAGCTCTTAGCCAGAACTTGCCCTTCTCTTTCCCTGGATCTGCTCTCAGCTTAATCTGGGAAATAGTCCTCAGCAGGACCATGGTGCTCTCTTATTTTTCCCTGGATCTGGTCTCAGCTTTGTAAGAGATAAAACCCTCAGTGGGACCTTTTTGCTCTTGTCTCTTTCGCTGGATATGGTCTCAGCTTTGTAAGAGATATAACCCTCAGTGGGACCTTTGTGCTCTTGTCTCTTTCACTGGCTCTGGTCTCAGTTTTGTCTAATATATAGATATCAGAAGGACTTTGGTGCTCTTCTCTTTCCCTGGAACGGTCTCAGCTTTGTATAAAATATAGCTCTCAGCAGGACCTTGGTGCTCTTTTATTTTTACTGGATCTGGTCTCATCTTTTTTTGAGATACAGTGTCGAAGTGTATGAAAAGAATTAGTAGGACTGTGTTCCCTGCTATCCTGCACCACTCCCCACAAACCCCATCACCATGCTTCCTCCCACACACAATACAAACCCCAAACAAATGCACCTGCTGTTTAAGGGAATGTTTGATGCAGTGCACTGAAGTGCAAGTTTCAAATGCTTCCTACACTTTTATTTGAAAAAGAAACCAACACGGAATGGTTTATTTTTAAAATAAAAGTATAGGAACAGTAAAACATTATTTAAAAAAGTAGTGAAGCACCGCTCCCTACCGCTCCCCCCACTTTGACCACTGCTGAGGTATAGCTCTCATTGGGACTTTGTTGCTCTCTTCTCTTTCCCTGGATCTGGTCTCAGCTTTGTCTGAAATATAGCTCTCATTGGGACTTTGGTGCTCTCTTCTGTTTTCCTATGATCTGGTCTCAGCTTTGTCTGAAATATAGCTCTCATTGGGACTTTGTTGCTCTCTTCTCTTTCCCTGGATCTGGTCTCAGCTTTGTCTGAAATATAGCTCTCATTGGGACTTTGGTGCTCTCTTCTCTTTTCCTGGATCTGGTCTCAGCTTTGTCTGAAATATAGCTCTCATTGGGACTTTGGTGCTCTCTTCTCTTTTCCTGGATCTGGTCTCAGCTTTGTCTTTTCTGATTGTTGTGCTGGGATTTGTCCCCATTATTTGGAACGCAGATTGATGGGTATTTTACTAGTTAGAGCAACGGAACGCAGAATTCTGCAGTGATTGGTAGTGCCTCTACGGTGACAGTCTTGCATTTGCAAGTTACTTCCTTCACTAGATTGAACCCCATTGGAAATTGACAGATAGTTTCTGATCAGGACTTGGACATTTGTCTTGAGAACGACCCGCAGGTCGAAACACGTGTCGGCTGATTAACGATTCAATAAATCTATGTTCTCAATATATTAGTTTCTGTATTTATGGAAATGTCCATAAAGATTGAATATTTATAATTGATCACAGATTCTGTTGATGTGAGCGTGTGAGCCCTACCCACAACCCATAATTTAGATTGTCTGAGATATAGCTCTCAGTGGGACATTTGTTCTCTCTTCTCTTTCCCTGGATCTGGTTTCTGCTTTGTCTGAGATATAGCCCTCAGCGAAACCTTGGTGCTCTCTTTTCTTACCCTGGATCTGGTTTCTGCTTTGTCTGAGATACAGCTCTCAGCAAAACCTTGGTGCTCTCTTTTCTTACCCTGGATCTGGTCTCAGCTTTGAAAGAGATATAACCCTGAGTGGGCCCTTGGTGCTCTCTTCTCGTTCCCTGGATCTGATCTCAGCTTTGTTAGCGATATAACCCTCAGGAGGACCTTAGTACTCTCTTCTCTTTCCCTCGATCTGGTTTCAGCTTTGTCTGAGATAAAGCTCTCATTGGGACCTTGGTTCTCTCTTCTCTTTCCCTGGATTCGGTCTCAGCTTTGCCTGAGACACAGCCTTCAGCTGACTTTATTACACAGTTCATGGGAGCTGCAGTGTATCTTTGCTGTAGGATGTGATGCAGCATGGCAGTGTCATATGAGTTGTGCCGATAACCTATTGATAGTGAAAATAGACTTCTACTTTGTACTCCTTGATTATTGCTTAGAAATGAAAGTTCAGTCCCGGGACATTGTACACGATCGATTCCAAAACTAAAGTCTCTGGTGTTTGGTTAAATAAAATGAAGGGATATTCTGGGGCCCTATTTTGGCTCAAGCAAAAGACACTCCTTTCCAACTTATGGGCTGTTAATTGGGTTCATTGTCGTTTTTCACATCGCTATGCACCAAACAGGGAATTTTCTTTATTTTTAGGTGAAGAGGATAACATTGAACCTGTTGAACATTTTATCAAAGGATTTAATTAAAACCAAAAGTAGTTCAGGTGCAATTGTACTTCCCACAAACTAGACTGGATGTTGGATCGGGCCCTTTAACTGTCTTTTATAATAAAATAATTAAATGATAAAATAACCTTTGGGATTGGAAGCAACATCTGAATGGTCTATTTATCAAGGCTTTGGAAAATGAATTTACAAGTTTAACTGCCAAGTTCTCAGTGCAACATGTTTATGAAACTCGATTCCCTAACAGAAAAAAGAGACTCTTTATGAAATGTAGGATGAGCCAATCGGAAATTGGGAAAGTTCTTAGCCCAAAATTAAATATAGAAAAGCAAATGAGATTCTGTCAGTTATGTAAAAATGAAAGAGAAAATGAAACTTTAAAACAGCTTCGAGTTTATTGTGAGGATTTAGATGATATTCTGGTAAAAATATTAGCGACTTTTGGAGATAAATTATAGCAATGGAATTGGAGGTCTTCTTCTTGGATCTCTAATGGAAACCAGATTTGTTCAATACTTTCAGTTATGAATTTTTGTTAACCCATCAATCGTTTCTACAAATTGAATGATTACAACATCTACATTGATGTTTTTACACATAATTGGATTTTTATTATATATGTATATCATTATTATTTAGATATAAACTTTAATCTTTACAATATGTAGATTTTACAAGGTAACTAGTATGTGAGGTGTTATGTGAACCACGAATGCTCTTTAAACTTTTTAACACATTTTAAATAAATACAACCTTTAGGGTAAAGCTCTGTTCTATTGACATAATTGCACTGTACGATATTGAAGCTGCTTTGGCACTGCCCCCATGTATGACAGAGAACGTTACCTTCTATTTTACATTTGAGCTTCATGTTTAAAATCATTTTGCTTAGCGCAGATTGGGTTATAGCAACCGTTCAAACAAACTGTATACATTCTATGGGTATTTGCGGTGGTGATACTGACATTAGGGTTACAAAGTGATGGCTATATAATATTGATGTGTTTTTCTAGGGTAAGAAAGTGTTTTAAAAGACAATACAGAGATTATACCTTTGGTATCAGCAGGCCATGTGCACCTTTTCTCTGCTCTGCACTTTTCTAATAGACAAGGGGACAGTTGCTTGCAACCACTACTAACACCCCTGCTTAAGGTACAGATCACTTTTTCAAAGTGAGGCTGATTCACAGATTTGACTTTAATGCAGAATCCACTCTCCTCAGCTCCTGAAACATTTTAAAAAACATGGGAGGTTTCCCCAGCAGATGGAAACCTGCCATATTCCTCTGTTCTGTCAGTGAGACTCTTCTCTAAATGCACTCCATATACAAGGCTTCCGGGGCAATGCAGCACTTCTTACACCGGCTTCATGACATGCACAGCCTCAGAGTGACCACTAAAGATTTTATTACCAGACCGTTGTTCTACATAAGAACCACTTAATTCCTGGCTGTTTTAAGACCCAGCCTGTCAATCTGGGAAAAGGGGTTCATTTGCCACCCCTTCCATTCATATCTATGAACTTGATGACATGGGTACTTGAGCAGTTTGATTACCCACAACATGACCTCTTTGAGCAATCCACTAAGTAAGCTTGCGTGAACCTATTTACTCAAAATACAAAATGTCCGAAAAATGGGGTATGTTTTCCAAATCAATCTATGCCAAATATTGTCATTGGTTTAGGCAAAATGTTTCAGGTGGTTTGGTGTGTGCAAATTCTATTTAATGAGGGTGTGCATAGTTTGATTTTGAGAGCCTCCTTATTTTGCACTGGCGGAGATAAGGTGTTGCTAAATCGAGTGAGGGAATGGGCTGTAGGTGAGAGAGACGTAACATTAATCTGCTTTAGGTGACGGACAGGTAGACAATTAAGTTTGTATTCGATTGAGGGTCATATAGAAAAATGAAATAGGATAGGGAATTCAGATACAACATTCCAGTTAGTGGCCACAATGCCTGGAATCAACAAACGTGTGAAGAGCCAACACATCACAGAATTGTTTTAATGGGGGTTTGCATGCAGTTTTTCAGAGTTTTACCTGAGTTACGATAAATCGTGTGCATGTTGCCAGGTGCCAGTATCTGTTACGGGGGACTCTGAGCAGAGTCCCTGAGATGCAGGCCTGCTTGCGGGGGACCCCATGCAATGTTTGAAGGGTGCATTTATTCACGCCCCAGGGAGCATGCACAAGTGGCTGTTCTGGATGTTGTGGGGTGAAATATAGCCCCTGAATGCCATAAATAAAGAGGGCAGAGTGATTTGTAAATATCCATTGAAGTATAAAGATAGCACAGAAATGGTGATGTCAGGCATGAGGCCTATTGAACCAAAAACAGGCCTAATGTCTCCAAGAAAAAAAGTGGGCATGAATCTCAAAAGTGCAAAGATATGCGCAATGTATTTAAGCAAGAAAAAAAAAGACATGTGGCTGACAATGCTGCTTCACTCCATCCATGGGGAGCGGCACTTTTACTTAAAGAGACAGCAGTGCGTACATTATCTACAATGTAATACCAGATTGTGCTCCAGTCATCTAAATTGAAACCAAGCTTTTTGCATTTACAATAAATAAAATAATTTCCTTTTTGTTTTTCCTCATCCAAATGACAGTATGCAGAGAGAAGTGTTCACTAGACTTTCAGAGTTTGAACCTGGATTTCTCATATGACTGCCCTATACATATGGACAATCCAGAAGTCATACTTATGTATTTTGCAATTGTGGGATTAAAGAGGTACATAACATATAGATATAAGGCCCAGGTGCCTTATATAATGTCATGTGAAATGCATTGTGTGTGAGATTAAAAGCCATTGCTTGCAGGAGTACATGAGTCGGTCATTTCTCCAAAGATGAAACTGAACCTCCAAGCCCTTTCCTCTGCTGCCCTGGAAATAGGGGTCTGGTTAGATTCAAACCATGGTGGAGACAGATAAGGCCATGCCTGTTTTTTCAGAAGAAGTGACCTTGAGGTCACAATTCCCATAAAATGTCAATTTGAGTTATAATCAGTGCCCCAACAGGCCTTGAAGGGTGAGGCAAACAATAAACATGAGCTAGCCTCTGGCGGGTCACATGCTTAAGGATAAATGGAATTTAAGAGAACAAATGAAAAAGGCTGCAAGTGAATTAATAGAAAAATGCATAGTATTGCATAAAAGGGGACACATATATGCCACAATGGTCATTCCAGACTTTTATGAAAGGTGACAGTAACCCCCTTTGAACCATGCTAAAATGATTTTTGTGTGATAAATATAACTTAAGTTATTAATAAAAATAGGATTTGGGCCTTCCCTTGTTTCTGAGAGATTTGGAAGTGTGAGGGTGAAGGAAATAATTAACAAGGGAACTATAAAGTGGCATATTTTTCACTGATACGGCTCCTGAGTAAATGAAGAAAAACTATATCTCTACCTGGAAAGGGAATGCCGAATTCAGATTAGCATCATATGAGTGGCCTTAAAATGTAATTCTTAAAAGTATATTCATGTAAAGATTTGAAAAATTAGGGTACCTGCCATGTTGATAGATTTTTACAGTTTGGAACAAGCTGAGCCTATCTGCCAAATTGGGATGACAAAACTTTCTCCTCCCACAGCTGTCCTAACCTACTCCCCACATCTCCTTCTCCTATTAGCACACAAGTGGAAGGTGGGTAGAGAAAACCAACCAATACCTTTTGGGGGAATGATGACAAGTTTGTGATGTCATTTGTCCTATAAGTAGATCGGTTTGCATTAGAACTGGGCTTTTTCACTTATTCCGGGAAGCAACCTGCAGCTGAATTCTTGCGAGTAACATCCAAGCAGAGAGGCACAAATCTTGCATCGGAGACAGGAACCAGGAGACATAGGAGCTGACTGGAACCCGTTAGAGGATTCAAAGGAGACTATCCTTGACTGACACCCTTGCTTTCCCAGAGATGCCCCGCTGTTCCCTGATGTCTATTACAAGGCCTCTTCTGTAAGTAAAACTATCCTCAAAGCCATAGATTGTGTAGGCCCTGCATTGTTCAAGCACTGTTTTAGTTATTTCCCCATAGAAACATATCCTTTTTGGCTGTGCAGATCTTTAGCATATTTAACTGAAGTAAATCAATTAATTTCCCTATAGAAATCACAGGATGTGTTTTTTTGGTATTCAAGTTCGTCCCAGTGTGTTTTGAGCCGGTATAGCCGGTATAGACATAAAGATTTGCCAAAAGAATTAATCCCAAAACCCTGTTTCCACGTGAGTGTGCAGGGTGCAAAACAAAATCCCCCATTGATCCCCTTCATTTTAAATCAGAAGCTTGAAGCCTGGTATTGCCTTTGCATGTGCAGGGTGCTAAATTGCTCCTTTGTTTCCATTGTGCTCTGACCAAAATGAAAAAGCCCTGCCTGTTCTTTTTAGGTGTGGCAACACGAAATTCCCATTGCTTTTCTTTCACCCATTCTGCACTTGGGGTAAGAAGTAAAAAAGACATAATTTTGCCCCTTGAATCCCTTTTTCCCAAAGAGTGCATTTAATCAGAATCCCACAACAATTTTCCCATTGTGTTCCCACTCTCTGCCACGGGCCTTCCATTCAGAGGTGTCAAGTCTAATTGATATTTGGAGGGTGGGTGTTGCTGGGAGAAAAAGTATCATAACCAAACCACCAATAACTATGTGTCTTAAATTGTTCTTTTTCTGTTTGGTGGGTGATTTGAAAGATAATTGTGACTGCATAGCTCAGTATTATCTCTGTGTTGTTGCATTGCATTTCAATGACAGAAGTCATTTTTGTTCTTCTGTTGCCACAGCATTGGTGGCTGATGTAGTCTGTTTGCCAAATTTGGTTTAAATAAATTAATACATATATTCTTACTACACACCAGCCTGGTTCTTTGTCCATTGTGGCACCGGGTACTTGTTGGGGTTCGGTGCAAGACGGGTTGGAGACCTAACCAAACTGATCTGAATCAAAATCATAGTGATTTATTGTGCGCCACATTCATTGAGGGGAAAGGAACTCCCTGAGTTGAGTGTGGCCACGTAACAAACCGTGACAAAACTGGGGGCTCGTCTGGGTTTGGTAGAGAGTTTCCACTCATGACAGTGCAGTAGCAGCAGACTATTCATTTAGGTGTAAATGCATTTAAGTGGATGGAAATTTATATTGCAGTGTGAAGGTACTATTCAGACCTGTACCCTGGGTTTCAGGGCGGTGTGTAGATAAAAGTGTTAATTTGAGTTGTCATTGTGAGTACAAACTAAGCAGGAACAGGGTTGATATGTTGCCCTTACATAGAGAGCATATTAGGTGCAGAACACATTTCAGAATGAGCACTGTAGAAATCAATATGGCCAGTAAGCACCTTCTAACCAAATTGTTTATTAAAGGTGAATGGGTAAAACAGGAGCATGAAATGTGGCAGTCTATAATGATGCAGGAGATTACCTCTGCAAATGTTGATATGTGGCAGGATAATGGGCCGTTCCATCAGACCCTGACAGACTTTTATATGACACAGGCAGCACAGTTGAGCAAATGAAAATGACTCAGCTCACAGCATTTACGTACTTCCATATGATGATCATGGAAGAAAGATACTAGGATAGTGTAGCCTCTGTGCAAACCCAATATGAGCTTTTGGATCAAGCACAGAGAGAGTTGAAACTATTGGAGGAAAACACACAACAGAGGCAAAATTCAGAGTTGAAATTAGAAGACATTATTCAGCAGCTAAAGAATGAGCTAGTGACACAACAGCAAGAGAATTTAGGGCGCGAGGCTCAATTTTCTGCACTGAAAGTGGAGTATCAAGAAGGTGTTGAAAACCTTTGAGCGAGTCAACAAAAATTAAGTGAGCAGGTTGTGCACAATAGAGCCTGCTTAGAGGAAATGTTTGCATTTCAAATGCAGATTAAACAATTGAAAGATGAAAATAGCCAGTTGATCATTAGGGATGTCAATTCCCTGGGGTAATTGGATCAGATGCAGCACAATCTGAACACTAAAACAACAGAGAGAGCAGCTCAGGGAAGAGAATAACAAATTGTGCCAGAAGAAAAGTGTCCTGTTTCAGGAAGTGCACTAGTTAAGGATGGACATGGAGAAAAGAGTGAGTTATGTTTTCAGGAACTGACTGACATGAGGATGAAAATGGAAAATCAATGGAACATGTGAGGCAAGCAGAGTTTGACATAGAGCAGGCAACATAGGCCAAAAGTGCACAAAGGGAGGAGATTAGTCTCCTGCAAAAGAGGAGGTCTGAATATGCCCAAACAATACAACCCTCACAGAGGAAAATGAGTCCCTTTGTGAGGAGAACAAGGGGCGCAGTGACCAAGTATTGGCACAAAATAAAGTACTAGAAGCTACTCAAGCACTGGTATCAGAGTTAAAGGCTCAGGCCTCTATATAACACCAAGAGATAGGGGCTTAGAAAAACAAATCTGAGGGACTGGAAAAAGAAATAGCCAAATACAAACAGGTTTTGAGGCACCCCAACCAGTTAGAGTATGGAAAGCCACCCTCCGATCACAGAGTGATTACCTCTTTATCATGGACCTCAAGCCAACTCACCACATCATATTCACAAGGTGGTGCTAACTTCATGTTACGCTCACCTGGTTCCCACAGGGGCATCGATCGGACCCAGACAGCTGCGGTCTCCACCAACGTGATGCGTAGTGAAGAGATGACAGTCTGGACTGGCCCGCCTAATCTTGTCTGCTGGAATCATAGAAGTATTCTCCTGCAAGTGGAGAAAGGGATTTAGCCACCCGTGGACTTTAGTGATGGCCCCCCAACAGTTCTCGTTCTCCCCACTAATCACCTCCGATATCCCCTTTTGGTAATATCACCTTATGTTTTTAAATGATGAGCTCTCCATCCTGCATGGTATGCAGGGACGCGTAGATACCAGTTACGTCACTGGGTTGAAGGTACTGGAGAAGTTCCGGAGGAATATTAACTCCAGTGTCTATAAAGTTCAAAGAGTTCAATATGTCCGATGTTCACTCTTGTTCCATTCCCTCGTTAGATTGCAGCTGGGTCCAAAAGAATATTGCCTGGAGGCAGCTGGTGGCGTTCAGGTAAGAGTCTGTATTACCAAACACTGTCCGGTAAAAGTTGAATGAGTTTAACTTGCTATTTTCTCTCCCTTTATAGGTGCGGCATAGGAAGATGCGGCGAATTAAAGAATAATACCTCCGGTGGTAAAGCAGGTAAGCCTATGGTGGCAAAGAGATTGTCTTTGTCGGTTTTTTCGGCTCACCTTGTTATTCCTTTTGTTTTCCCCCCAGGTGCTGGATTTCGATGAAGAAAATGATGGAGGCAGCGCCGAGTCGAAAGATGCGGTGGACTGGTGAGTATAACGCGGCGCTGTTGCTGGCGAAGCAACGCGTGCTGAAATAATGTCCTTTCCAGGCTCAGAGATGTGCTGGGTCCGGAATCAGGCAAGGAATCAAATAATGTCCATGATCTTACCTCTTCTCCTTTCTTTTCCTTTTGTCTAGGAGCTCCGGATTCGAGGCGGACGTGGCAGAAGACTGGATGCTGACTTGCAGACACGGTGTAACGCTCACCTGATTCCCGCAGAGGCGCTGGTCTTGACTGGGTGAATGCCGTGTCTTCAAAGGTGATGTGTAACACACGGTTGGTTCCTCGGGCTGGACCTCTGTGCACTGTGTGTCTGACTCGGAGAGTAAGATGTCTGCAGATAGAAAATATGGGATTAATGAACTGGGGTTATTGGGTGCCTCTCTCCTCTTCCCTTTCTCTTCTCCTGTAGGACCCCAAAGGTTAACGATCTCACCTTAGGTAGGTGAACGCCGAGCTCTCCATCTGCCTCGGGGGCAGGGTGCCGTAACCAGTTTCTTCACTGGATAAGGGTGCAGGCCTCTTGACCTCAGAGGACTGCTGTCCGTCGTTTACTGCACGAACGGTAAGTTCTGGGCACTTCAAATGTCTTAAAAGTCTTTAAGTGCGTAAGGCGTGGCTGCTGTGGAGCGGTGCCAAAGAGCACGTGAGTATGGCTTTTGACTTATGTAAAGTTCTTTTGTAAAGATACCTCTTGTTTTGCAGGGTTCCGGCGATGGCGGATGGCGGGCTGAAGAGAGTTGAGGATCGAACCCGCGTGTGGAATAGAAGCGCTTGGAAGCACGTAAGTGAGCGCTTGTTGCCTGCTTCACGATGCGCACTAACTGTCTCTTTTACCTTGCAGGTACAAGTTCGGAGCTTTAGAGAAGCTGAAGGGTGCTGGGATACCCGCTGATTTCGGCGTGGGAAGGAGTGATGGCACGTGAGTAGTAAAGTTGCCCAATGTCTCTAAACGCACCTTCTTTTGTCTTTCAGATGCGGGATGCAGTGTTGAAGGCCTCCGAAGCGTGCGAAGAGCCGGTAAGCTTTTGTCTTTCAGATGCCGGAATGCAGCGCGAAGACCTCCGGAGCGTGCGTAGAGTCGGTAAGCCTTTGTCTTTCAGATGCCGGTATGCAGCGCGAGGCGTTGGTGACAGCCGCTGGACCAGGGAAGAGATGCGCTGCCACTGAAGACCGTAGTGCTAACCTGTTCTTTCTTTGTCTTTATAGGTGCTGCTGAAGTCCGGATTCCAGGATGGTAAGCCTTTGTTCCCTTAGGCACAGGATCAGAAGACACGGTGAGCGTTCTGCTGCAGAGAATGCAGAATAACGCAAAGCAAGATTCATCCATCGGGTGTGGTTTAAATAGCCTCCTGTAGTGCTTAGGTGTCTCCTTCCACGGCCTCGCCTAGGTAAGAAAAGAGTTCCTGCTTTCCAGAAGAGGTCCAGTGTTCTGAACCTAGGGAGTGGCTCCTGCCCCACCCAACAGGAAAAGTAGTCCCAAACAGAAGAGGATCAGGGGCTCAACTGGCAGGTAAGTAAGCAGCATGGTCTGCTGCAGGTAAGTCCACCCAAGCATTCTGAGCCCGGTGCTTCCAGCGCTGGGACTGGGCATATTTATGAGCCTGGTGCCACTGGCGCCAGGACAGGGTCCAAAAGGTCCCAATTGGGACTGGCCGGCACCCAGAACCGGGGTTATGGGTCTGCTTCCAAGGGAGTTGGGTAAGTTCTGACCCTTTGGAAGCAGAGATCATGACACACGGTGAGCGTGACGCTGCTGAATGCAGAATAACGCGAAGCATGGGGTGCTGTTCGGGCGTGGTTTAAATAGCCTGCAAAGTAGTCCCAGGTAAGAAGTTCCCCAGAACCACACCCGAGTGAAAAATAGTCCCTGTAATAAAATAGTCCCATCCAGGCCTCACGTTGGCTTGGACTCATTTGCAGCATGGTCTGCATAAGGTAAGTAAAGTCTCTGAGCCTGGCACCTATGGCACCAGTTCTGTTTTCTATGATGAGCCTGGCGCCTAAGGTGCCAGGACTGAATCCAAACAGCCCCCAGCCGGGGCTGTTGGTGTTTTAATGAGTTTCTGGATGTCTGCTCCTGGGGCTGATGGACACTATCCGGATGCCCGGGGGTTGGCTTCATGACAGCACTCCCCCCAAGGCCCATCCTAAAGTTGTTCTTCCCCTTGGCCCTGGCTTGTCTGGGAAGTCCCGATGGAATTTTTTCACCAATCGAGGAGCATGAACGTGGTCACTAGGTTCCCATGACCTTTCTTTTGGTCCATAACCCTTCCATTCGATTAAATAAAAAAGTCTTGATTTAACCATTTTAGAGTCCAGGATGTTTTTTACCTCGAATTCAGGTTCTCCATCTATTAGGATGGGATTAGGTGGTTTGGTTAATCTTGTCCCGGGTTGAACTGGTTTTAGAAGTGAAACATGAAAGACAGGATGAATACGCATATTAGAGGGTAGTTCTAATTTGACGGCCACCGGGTTGATAATGGCCTTAATGGTGTAAGGTCCCAAATATCTAGGATTAAATGTCTGAGTTCCTTTCAGAGGTATATGTCTTGTAGCCAGCCAAACGTGATCTCCGATTCAGAGGCCGATTCATGGAATAATTAGCGCGGCGCAAGTGGGCAAAAACGTGCGAATCGCAGTGGAATAGCGAAAATCGCAGTGCAAGTGCGAAAATCGCACGAAAAGCAGCGCACGTCGATTCATGGAAGGCCGTGCGCGAGAAAACCAGCGGATGTGCGATAAAAAAGTGCGCGGCGCACGTTGGCGCACGTTGGCGCACAGGCCATCTAACAGCGTGCGCCAGGTCACAGCGAAAATCGCACAGGCCACAGAGAAATTCGCACATAGCGCGGCGCACGCAATAAAAGTAGGCGGAACACGGGCGTAACACTCGGAATGGGGAACAACTTGCCAAAACGTGGGCGTCACGGGGGAAGTACAGGGCACAAGTGCGCGGAACGCCCACACGCTCGCCTACAACACGTATTCATGGAATAGAATAGGGGAAAAAAGCGCACGCTAAAACCAGCGCACAGGCACAAACACGACCGCCACAAGAAAGGAGGCGGTAGCGTCTCTGCGGCTGTAAGAAATGTGCGCCAAAAGGTGCGCCAACAAATAGCAACTATATACTGCCATGATGAATGTCCCATACTGTGGGCCTCCAGGAAAAATGACGTGCAAAGGGGTACCCACAAACACGGACACCCGCTGACAAAAAATACGTGTGCATGTATACCGGGGTGCGCGGGAAGTGTCACACGCGATTTGCAGGGTACGTGCATCACAGGGGTTCGCGTGAAGTTATTCACGCGATCGGGCCTGGGGGAGCGGGCTACGTGTATTACAGGGGTTCGCGTGAAGTTCCTCACGCGATCGGGCCTGGGGGAGCAGGCTACGTGTATTACAGGGGTTCGCGTGAAGTTCCTCACGCGATCGGGCCTGGGGGAGCGGTCTACGTGTATTACAGGGGTTCGCGTGAAGTTCCTCACGCGATCGAGCCTGGGGGAGCGGGCTATGTGTATTACAGGGGTTCGCGTGAAGTTCCACACGCGATCGGGCCTGGGGGAGCGGGCTACGTGTATTACAGGGGTTCGCGTGAAGTTCCTCACGCGATCGGGCCTGGGGGAGCGGGCTACGTGTATTAGGGGTTCGCGTGAAGTTCCTCACGCGATCGGGCCTGGGGGAGCGGGCTACGTGTATTACAGGGGTTCGCGTGAAGTTCCACACGCGATCGGGCCTGGGGGAGCGGGCTACGTGTATTACAGGGGTTAGCGTGAAGTTCCTCACGCGATCGGGCCTGGGGGAGCGGGCTACGTGTATTTCAGGGGTTCGCGTGAAGTTTCACACGCGAATAGCCTGGGCGCGTGAATTTGAGGGGTGCGCGGGAAGTTCCACACGCGATCGGGCCTGGGGGAGCGGGCTACGTGTATTACAGGGGTTCGCGGGAAGTTCCACACGCGAATAGCCTGGGCGCGTGTATTTCAGGGGTTCGCGGGAAGTTCCACACGCGAATAGCCTGGGCGCGTGTATTTCAGGGGTGCGCGGGAAGTTCCACACACGAATAGCCTGGGCGCGTGAATTTGAGGGGTGCGCGGGAAGTTCCACACGCGATCGGGCCTGGGGGAGCGGGCTACGTGTATTACAGGGGTTCGCGGGAAGTTCCTCACGCGATCGGGCCTGGGGGAGCGTGCTACGTGTATTTCAGGGGTTCGCGTGAAGTTTCACACGCGAATAGCCTGGGCGCGTGAATTTGAGGGGTGCGCGGGAAGTTCCTCACGCGATCGGGCCTGGGGGAGCGGTCTACGTGTATTACAGGGGTTCGCGTGAAGTTCCTCACGCGATCGAGCCTGGGGGAGCGGGCTACGTGTATTACAGGGGTTCGCGTGAAGTTCCACACGCGATCGGGCCTGGGGGAGCGGGCTACGTGTATTACAGGGGTTCGCGTGAAGTACCTCACGCGATCGGGCCTGGGGGAGCGGGCTACGTGTATTTCAGGGGTTCGCGTGAAGTTTCACACGCGAATAGCCTGGGCGCGTGAATTTGAGGGGTGCGCGGGAAGTTCCACACGCGATCGGGCCTGGGGGAGCGGGCTACGTGTATTACAGGGGTTCGCGGGAAGTTCCACACGCGAATAGCCTGGGCGCGTGTATTTCAGGGGTTCGCGGGAAGTTCCACACGCGAATAGCCTGGGCGCGTGTATTTCAGGGGTGCGCGGGAAGTTCCACACACGAATAGCCTGGGCGCGTGAATTTGAGGGGTGCGCGGGAAGTTCCACACGCGATCGGGCCTGGGGGAGCGGGCTACGTGTATTACAGGGGTTCGCGGGAAGTTCCTCACGCGATCGGGCCTGGGGGAGCGTGCTACGTGTATTTCAGGGGTTCGCGTGAAGTTTCACACGCGAATAGCCTGGGCGCGTGAATTTGAGGGGTGCGCGGGAAGTTCCTCACGCGATCGGGCCTGGGGGAGCGGGCTACGTGTATTACAGGGGTTCGCGGGAAGTTCCACACACGAATAGCCTGGGCGCGTGTATTTCAGGGGTTCGCGGGAAGTTCCACACGCGAATAGCCTGGGCGCGTGTATTTCAGGGGTGCGCGGGAAGTTCCACACACGAATAGCCTGGGCGCGTGTATTTCAGGGGTGCGCGGGAAGTTCCACACGCGAATAGCCTGGGCGCGTGTATTTCAGGGGTTCGCGGGAAGTTCCACACGCGAATAGCCTGGGCGCGTGTATTTCAGGGGTTCGCGGGAAGTTCCACACGCGAATAGCCTGGGCGCGTGTATTTCAGGGGTGCGCGGGAAGTTCCACACGCGAATAGCCTGGGCGCGTGTATTTCAGGGGTGCGCGGGAAGTTCCACACGCGAATAGCCTGGGCGCGTGTATTTCAGGGGTGCGCGGGAAGTTTTACACGCGAATAGCCTGGGCGCGTGTATTTCAGGGGTGCACGGGAAGTTTTACACGCGAATAGCCTGGGCGCGTGTATTTCAGCGGTGCGCGGGAAGTTTTACACGCGATTTCTGCACGGTACGTGTATTTCAGGGGTGCCGGGGAGTCCCACATGTGATTTGACAGTGTGGGTCCTCCCAGGTGTACCCTGTACACCCTCCACGGCCCCTGCAGGCAGCACACACCACAGGGGACTACCCTGCATCCCTGGTCATGTCCCGCAGGCAGCCCACCCAACATGGGCATGCCCCCCAGCAAAGGCACATGTCTCCTTGAACTAATGAACACCAACACATGTCCCCTTGCACCCCCACCCCCCAGCACTGTGGGGCACATGCCAGCAGTCCCCCACCCATGTCCAACTCATGTCCCCCACCACCCCCACCCCCCAGCACTGTGGGGCACCTGCCAGTAGGCCCCCACCCATGTCCAACTCATGTCTCCCACCACCCCCACCCCCCAGCCACCAGGGTCACCCTCCACCAGGGCCCCACTCATGTCTCCCACCACCCCCACACCCCAGCAGTGCAGGGTCACCCTCCACCAGGGCCCTACTCATGTCTCCCACCACCCCCACCCCCCAGCACTGTGGGGCACCTGCCAGTAGGCCCCCACCCATGTCCAACTCATGTCTCCCACCACCCCCACCCTCCAGCCACCAGGGTCACCCTCCACCAGGGCCCCACTCATGTCTCCCACCACCCCCACCCCCCAGCAGTGCAGGGTCACCCTCCACCAGGGCCCCACTCATGTCTCCCACCACCCCCACCCCCCAGCACTGTGGGGCACCTGCCAGTAGGCCCCCACCCATGTCCAACTCATGTCTCCCACCACCCCCACCCCCCAGCCACCAGGGTCACCCTCCACCAGGGCCCCACTCATGTCTCCCACCACCCCCACACCCCAGCAGTGCAGGGTCACCCTCCACCAGGGCCCCACTCATGTCTCCCACCACCCCCACCCCCCAGCACTGTGGGGCACCTGCCAGCAGGCCCCCACCCATGTCCAACTCATGTCTCCCACCACCCCCACCCGCCAGCACTGTGGGGCACCTGCCAGCAGGCCCCCACCCATGTCCAACTCATGTCACCCACCACCCCCACCCCCCAGCACTGTGGGGCACCTGCCAGTAGGCCCCCACCCATGTCCAACTCATGTCTCCCACCACCCCCACCCCCCAGCCACCAGGGTCACCCTCCACCAGGGCCCCACTCATGTCTCCCACCACCCCCACCCCCCAGCACTGTGGGGCACCTGCCAGCAGGCCCCCACCCATGTCCAACTCATGTCTCCCACCACCCCCACCCCCCAGCCGTGCAGGGGCAGCCTCCACCAGGCCCCCACTCATGTCCCCTATCACCCCCACCCCCCTGCCACCAGGGGCACCCTCCACCAGGCCCCCGCTCATGTCCCCCTGCACCCCCACCCCCCTGCCACCATGTGCAGCCCCCACCAGGTCCTCACAATCCCCAATCATGTGCGTAATGGTCAGCCTCCACAGCCAAAAAGACCTACCAAGTAACCCATTCACCCACATGGAAATGGAAATCACATGTTACACCCCCAATGTACATGAAGCAAATGAACCCATGTCCGTCACACACATATTTTCAAATTGAATGGGAAAACACACAACATGACATGCATGAAACCAATTAGATGAAACCACACAGTGAACAATGGAAAAAAAAATGTATTGAAAAAAATACAAATGCCAAAGAAAGAAAACTAACTACAATGTAAATGTGAAAAAATAAGCTGCATGTCCGTATAAAAACACAAAACTAGAAAATCAAATCAAAAAAATCATGTCCAAAGTGAAATGTAAAAACTCTCCATGCAACAAAGAACTATGTACAAAAATAACAAGGGTCCATCAACACAACTGAACTAAGGAAACCTCCTAAAAAACCTACCTAAATATCAACTATATACAAAAAGTGGAGCAGTGTCCGTCGACTCCAAATAATAATAAGAACGAAAGGAAACCTAAAACTAAAGAACTATATACAAAGGCGGCGGGCAAGTCCAGCGGCTCACTCTGTGGTGTTCCGGGCCAGGGCATCATCGAACTCCTGTTCGATGTCCCGGAGGCGGTCCAGTTCCATGGCCCCGAGGGTCCGCAGGGACGACGCTGTGTCCTCCTCCAACCCCCTGCGGATAGCCTCGAGGCACTCGGCCCGCCTCAGGGCCCTCCGCATGGAGTTCTCCGCCCTGACCATTGTGAGCCGCGCCTCTTCCGCCCGCCGCCGCTCCGCACCTATGGCGTGGCCCAACCGCTGCCACACGGAAGACACTCTCTGTCCTGGGTCCTCCTGCCCTCCGGCCGATGCCTGCCCCTCCGATGTCGAAGGCCCCGAGCCTTCATGGCTCCCACCATCTTGCTGCTGCTGCTGCTCTGCCTCTGCCCGTGCACTGCCTCCTGCTGCCTGCACATCCTCCGCCGGCTGGGGTGCACCTGTTGATGTGGCCACCCCTGCTGGACGTCCGACTCCCGACTGTGGCAGGGATGCCTCCTCCACCAGCCTGGCCGCACTGTCAGAGGCAGCTCCACAGGGCACCCAGGTGACTGATGGGTGGGAAGATGGCACAGAGGACGACTGGCGCGTAGGGGGTCCAGTTGAGGAGGGGGTCGGAGCAAGCCCCATCAGACAGCGGAATCCGGCCTGGGTGACCTGTCCCAGCAGGCTGACGTGGTCAACGAGCCATTCGAGATGACGTGCAGTCTCTCCATGAAAAGACTGCAGGTCACCTCGCATGGCCCGTTGACGCAACGCCACACCAGCCAGGACAGGCTCAACCCGGACCTGGATGGCCACGTCCGCAGGCAGAGGAAGGCCAGTTGACGTCAGCTCATCCCCTGCCTGAAAACGGGTCTGGACGTAGGCATCCCTGCTGGTGCAAGATGATGCAGGGACAGGATCGGGGACAGGATTGCACACAGGCACCTCCGCGGCCGCCTGTGCTGCCTCCTGTCCCTGGTCCTGCACTGCACCACTAGCACCAGTGGGATCCCCACCTCCAGACCCTGTCTCTGGTGCTTGCGCGGCCCCCTCCTCCACCAAACCCCCCACCAACCTGGATGACTCCGTGCCATCTTCCCCTGTTGGGCCCTGTGGGGTCCCAGCTGCCCCTTCTGCTGCCGAGGAGTCCAACTGCAACCTCCGCCTCTTGGACCTCCCCCCGGCAGCTGCGGCCTGGGACGCGGCACCGGACTCCTCACTCCCCGACGAGATGACAACACGGGAGGGGAGCCGGGCCTTGCGTCTCCGGCTGGCGGTCGGATCCCCGCCGCTGTGCTCCACAGCACCTTCTCCGCCCTCTTCATCAGTTGACGCTGCAGACAGGGAGAAACAAAACACAGGCATCAGGGCACTGTACAATGGACACATACACGCACGACAGTTGCACATGAGTGGCATTGGCAAACCTCAGACATGTCATCACAATCCCCAACACACATGTCATTGCAACTGGCACACATGAGCCATACCACAGCCATATCGCAACTGCCACCACCATCCCTACACATACAACAGCATCAGCAGCCAAAGGGGAGCCATACATCACATGCAACACAGGAAGTGCACCACACATGTACACACACCACCACACTTGCATGCATGTCTACACCTCTGCCAAGTGTCGCACTGTTCAGACGGGCATCCATGTCACATCTGCCAATCAGGCTTCCACATACCGCTGTCACATGCATCCATGTAGCATCACTGTTGCACCTTTGACAAATACACACACATGCACATGTACACAGTGCTCATACATGCAGCCGAAAACAACATACATGCCTGACATCACGGACATGTCTACTTACATACACATTCATCCAAACATGTGTGCACGCACAACTGCATTTGCCATGCAAGCCCACACACACAAGCACCATCCATGTCTCACACATTACAGCCCTCGCATGTGTCAGCCCCACGGCCCTGTACACCCCCACCCATACTCCACCCCATACAAACAGATGTGCAACCGGCACAATGGGGAATGATCACCACACGCCCTGCTCACAACCAGGATGCATGTACACTCACCGCTCGACTCCAGACGGCTCTGCTTCTCTAGGACCTGGACGTGGAGCGCTGGGGATATGCGTTCCAGGACCCCCATCTGTTCTTCCGACAAGTGGCCCCGGCGCCCCTTGGCATCCGCTGCCTTCAAGAGGCGCCGGGCCTTGTTCAGGGTCCTGGACCTGAAGTCCTCCCAGCGCTTCCTGACATGTTGTAAGTCCCGGACTGCCACCCCCTCCGCGTTGATGGCAGTCATGATGTCAGTCCAGATCCGAGTCCGTCCTTCCTTGTCGGCGCGGGAACTTCCAAAGAGGGCATCATACTGCCCCAGGACTTGCTCCACCAGGACACCAACTTCGGTGGCACTGAAGCTGGTGCCCCTCTGCCTCTCTGGCCGGGGGTTGTCAGTGGTCGCAGATGGTGTTAGCCCCGACATGACAACCCCAGAGGCAGGAGTGGGTGGGCAACTGGGTCCTGGGGCTGGGCTGTGGAGCGATGGAATTCCAGTCGGGAGTCTTCTGTTCCAGCAGGGGTGGTCACAGCAACAGCACCCCTGGCTGATGTGCAGGCAGCAAATGGCAGTGCACGTGGGCAGCAGGCAGTCAGGCAGCAGCAGATAGCAGGTGGGATACGTGCTCGGGGCTCTGGGGGGCAGTAATTCGGCCTTCTGGGCAGGAGCGTGGTCTCCCGTGTGCTCACGCGTGGCCAGCTTGGTACGGAGTGAATTGGCACGTGAAAATCCTGCACGTCAGCGTGAAAACCGAGGAAAGGCCCTTAGCGCGTAAGCGCGTCAGCACGCATACGCGATTCCATTGGACCAAAGGCCCTCAGCGCGTAGGCGCGTCTGTGACGTGACCCGCACGGGTGTTTCCCACACAGCACGTGATGACAGAGCACACGTGGAAAGACTGCACGTCAGAGTCTCATCGCGTGTAATTGGACAAAAGTGCGTGTACACGCGATTGGCCTATGTACGTGTATATGAGGTGTGCGCGGACACTTACACACGCAAGTACGTCAGCGCACCTGTATCCCGGTGTACGGCCATTTCCACCAATCACACGCAATGAGACTCTGACGTGCAGTCTTTCCACGTGTGCTGTCATCACGTGCTGTGTGGGAAACACCCGTGCGGGTCACGTCACAGACGCGCCTACGCGCTGAGGGCCTTTGGTCCAATGGAATCGCGTATGCGTGCTGACGCGCTTACGCGCTAAGGGCCTTTCCTCGGTTTTCACGCTGACGTGCAGGATTTTCACGTGCCAATTCACTCCGTACCAAGCTGGCCACGCGTGAGCACACGGGAGACCACGCTCCTGCCCAGAAGGCCGAATTACTGCCCCCCAGAGCCCCGAGCACGCTCCCACCTGCTATCTGCTGCTGCCTGACTGCCTGCTGCCCACGTGTACTGCCATTTGCTGCCTGCACATCAGCCAGGGGTGCTGTTGCTGTGACCACCCCTGCTGGAACAGAAGACTCCCGACTGGAATTCCATCGCTCCACAGCCCAGCCCCAGGACCCAGTTGCCCACCCACTCCTGCCTCTGGGGTTGTCATGTCGGGGCTAACACCATCTGCGACCACTGACAACCCCCGGCCAGAGAGGCAGAGGGGCACCAGCTTCAGTGCCACCGAAGTTGGTGTCCTGGTGGAGCAAGTCCTGGGGCAGTATGATGCCCTCTTTGGAAGTTCCCGCGCCGACAAGGAAGGACGGACTCGGATCTGGACTGACATCGTGACTGCCATCAACGCGGAGGGGGTGGCAGTCCGGGACTTACAACATGTCAGGAAGCGCTGGGAGGACTTCAGGTCCAGGACCCTGAACAATGCCCGGCGCCTCTTGAAGGCAGCGGATGCCAAGGGGCGCCGGGGCCACTTGTCGGAAGAACAGATGGGGGTCCTGGAACGCATATCCCCAGCGCTCCACGTCCAGGTCCTAGAGAAGCAGAGCCGTCTGGAGTCGAGCGGTGAGTGTACATGCATCCTGGTTGTGAGCAGGGCGTGTGGTGATCATTCCCCATTGTGCCGGTTGCACATCTGTTTGTATGTGGTGGAGTATGGGTGGGGGTGTACAGGGCCGTGGGGCTGACACATGCGAGGGCTGTAATGTGTGAGACATGGATGGTGCTTGTGTGTGTGGGCTTGCATGGCAAATGCAGTTGTGCGTGCACACATGTTTGGATGAATGTGTATGTAAGTAGACATGTCCGTGATGTCAGGCATGTATGTTGTTTTCGGCTGCATGTATGAGCACTGTGTACATGTGCATGTGTGTGTATTTGTCAAAGGTGCAACAGTGATGCTACATGGATGCATGTGACAGCGGTATGTGGAAGCCTGATTGGCAAATGTGACATGGATGCCCGTCTGAACAGTGCGACACTTGGCAGAGGTGTAGACATGCATGCAAGTGTGGTGGTGTGTGTACATGTGTGGTGCACTTCCTGTGTTGCATGTGATGTATGGCTCCCCTTTGGCTGCTGATGCTGTTGTATGTGTAGGGATGGTGGTGGCAGTTGCGATATGGCTGTGGTATGGCTCATGTGTGCCAGTTGCAATGACATGTGTGTTGGGGATTGTGATGACATGTCTGAGGTTTGCCAATGCCACTCATGTGCAACTGTCATGCGTGTATGTGTCCATTGTACAGTGCCCTGATGCCTGTGTTTTGTTTCTCCCTGTCTGCAGCGTCAACTGATGAAGAGGGCGGAGAAGGTGCTGTGGAGCACAGCGGCGGGGATCCGACCGCCAGCCGGAGACGCAAGGCCCGGCTCCCCTCCCGTGTTGTCATCTCGTCGGGGAGTGAGGAGTCCGGTGCCGCGTCCCAGGCCGCAGCTGCCGGGGGGAGGTCCAAGAGGCGGAGGTTGCAGTTGGACTCCTCGGCAGCAGAAGGGGCAGCTGGGACCCCACAGGGCCCAACAGGGGAAGATGGCACGGAGTCATCCAGGTTGGTGGGGGGTCTGGTGGAGGAGGAGGCCGTGCAAGCACCAGAGACGGGGTCTGGAGGTGGGGATCCCACTGGTGCTAGTGGTGCAGTCCAGGACCAGGGACAGGAGGCAGCACAGGCGGCCGCGGAGGTGCCTGTGTGCAATCCTGTCCCCGATCCTGTCCCTGCATCATCTTGCACCAGCAGGGATGCCTACGTCCAGACCCGTTTTCAGGCAGGGGATGAGCTGACGTCAACTGGCCTTCCTCTGCCTGCGGACGTGGCTATCCAGGTCCGGGTTGAGCCTGTCCTGGCTGGTGTGGCGTTGCGTCAACGGGCCATGCGAGGTGACCTGCAGTCTTTTCATGGAGAGACTGCACGTCATCTCGAATGGCTCGTTGACCACGTCAGCCTGCTGGGACCGGTCACCCAGACCGGATTCCTCCATCTGATGGGGCTTGTTCCGACCCCCTCCTCAACTGGACCCCCTGCGCGCCAGTCGTCCTCTGTGCCATCTTCCCACCCATCAGTCACCTGGGTGCCCTGTGGAGCTGCCTCTGACAGTGCGGCCAGGCTGGTGGAGGAGGCATCCCTGCCACAGTCGGGAGTCGGACGTCCAGCAGGGGTGGCCACATCAACAGGTGCACCCCAGCCGGCGGATGATGTGCAGGCAGCAGGAGGCAGTGCACGGGCAGAGGCAGAGCAGCAGCAGCAGCAAGATGGTGGGAGCCATGAAGGCTCGGGGCCTTCGACATCGGAGGGGCAGGCATCGGCCGGAGGGCAGGAGGACCCAGGACAGAGAGTGTCTTCCGTGTGGCAGCGGTTGGGCCACGCCATAGGTGCGGAGCGGCGGCGGGCGGAAGAGGCGCGGCTCACAATGGTCAGGGCGGAGAACTCCATGCGGAGGGCCCTGAGGCGGGCCGAGTGCCTCGAGGCTATCCGCAGGGGGTTGGAGGAGGACACGGCGTCGTCCCTGCGGACCCTCGGGGCCATGGAACTGGACCGCCTCCGGGACATCGAACAGGAGTTCGATGATGCCCTGGCCCGGAACACCACAGAGTGAGCCGCTGGACTTGTCCGCCGCCTTTGTATATAGTTCTTTAGTTTTAGGTTTCCTTTGGTTTTTCTTATGATTTGGAGTCGACGGACACTGCTCCACTTTTTGTATATAGTTGATATTTAGGTAGGTTTTTTAGGAGGTTTCCTTAGTTCTGTTGTGATGATGGACCCTTGTTATTTTTGTACATAGTTCTTTGTTGCACGGAGAGTTTTGACATTTGACTTTGGACAAAATTTTTTGGATTAGATTTTCTAGTTTTGTGTTTTTATGCGGACATGCAGCTTCTTTTTTCACATTTACATTGTAGTTAGTTTTCTTTCTTTAGCATTCGTATTTTTTTCTAATACATTTTTTTTTACATTGTTCACTGTGTGGTTTCATCTCATTGGTTTCATGCATGTCATGTTGTGTGTTTTCCCATTCAATTGGAAAATATGTGTGTGACGGACATGGGTTCATTTGCTTCATGTACATTGGGGGTGTAACATGTGATTTCCATTTCCATGTGGGTGAATGGGTTACTTGGTAGGGCTTTTTGGCTGTGGAGGCTGACCATTACGCACATTGTGAGGACCTGGTGGGGGCTGCACATGGTGGCAGGGGGGTGGGGGTGGTGGGAGACATGAGTGGGGGCCTGGTGGAGGGTGACCCTGCACTGCTGGGGTGTGGGGGTGGTGGGAGACATGAGTGGGGGCCTGGTGGAGGGTGACCCTGGTGGCTGGGGGGTGGGGGTGGTGGGAGACATGAGTGGGGGCCTGGTGGAGGGTGACCCTGGTGGCTGGGGGGTGGGGGTGGTGGGTGACCTGAGCGGGGGCCTGGTGGAGGGTGACCCTGGTGGCTGGGGGGTGGGGGTGGTGGGAGACATGAGTGGGGGCCTGGTGGAGGGTGCCCCTGCACTGCTGGGGGTGGGGGTGGTGGGAGACATGAGTGGGGGCCTGGTGGAGGGTGACCCTGGTGGCTGGGGGGTGGGGGTGGTGGGTGACATGAGTGGGGGCCTGGTGGAGGGTGACCCTGGTGGCTGGGGGGTGGGGGTGGTGTGAGACATGAGTGGGGGCCTGGTGGAGGCTGCCCCTGCACTGCTGGGGGGTGGGGGTGGTGGGAGACATGAGTGGGGGCCTGGTGGAGGGTGACCCTGGTGGCTGGGGGGTGGGGGTGGTGGGTGACATGAGTGGGGGCCTGGTGGAGGCTGCCCCTGCACTGCTGGGGGGTGGGGGTGGTGGGAGACATGAGTGGGGGCCTGGTGGAGGGTGACCCTGCACTGCTGGGGTGTGGGGGTGGTGGGAGACATGAGTGGGGGCCTGGTGGAGGGTGACCCTGGTGGCTGGGGGGTGGGGGTGGTGGGAGACATGAGTGGGGGCCTGGTGGAGGGTGACCCTGGTGGCTGGGGGGTGGGGGTGGTGGGAGACATGAGTGGGGGCCTGGTGGAGGGTGACCCTGGTGGCTGGGGGGTGGGGGTGGTGGGTGACCTGAGCGGGGGCCTGGTGGAGGGTGACCCTGGTGGCTGGGGGGTGGGGGTGGTGGGAGACATGAGTGGGGGCCTGGTGGAGGGTGCCCCTGGTGGCGGGGGGGTGGGGGTGATAGGGGACATGAGTGGGGGCCTGGTGGAGGCTGCCCCTGCACTGCTGGGGGGTGGGGGTGGTGGGAGACATGAGTGGGGGCCTGGTGGAGGGTGCCCCTGGTGGCGGGGGGGTGGGGGTGATAGGGGACATGAGTGGGGGCCTGGTGGAGGCTGCCCCTGCACTGCTGGGGGGTGGGGGTGGTGGGAGACATGAGTGGGGGCCTGGTGGAGGGTGACCCTGGTGGCTGGGGGGTGGGGGTGGTGGGAGACATGAGTGGGGGCCTGGTGGAGGGTGACCCTGGTGGCTGGGGGGTGGGGGTGGTGGGAGACATGAGTGGGGGCCTGGTGGAGGCTGCCCCTGCACTGCTGGGGGGTGGGGGTGGTGGGAGACATGAGTGGGGGCCTGGTGGAGGGTGACCCTGGTGGCTGGGGGGTGGGGGTGGTGGGAGACATGAGTGGGGGCCTGGTGGAGGGTGCCCCTGGTGGCGGGGGGGTGGGGGTGGTGGGAGACATGAGTGGGGGCCTGGTGGAGGCTGCCCCTGGTGGCTGGGGGGTGGGGGTGGTGGGTGACATGAGTGGGGGCCTGGTGGAGGGTGACCCTGGTGGCTGGGGGGTGGGGGTGGTGGGTGACATGAGTGGGGGCCTGGTGGAGGCTGCCCCTGCACTGCTGGGGGGTGGGGGTGGTGGGAGACATGAGTGGGGGCCTGGTGGAGGGTGCCCCTGGTGGCGGGGGGGTGGGGGTGATAGGGGACATGAGTGGGGGCCTGGTGGAGGGTGCCCCTGCACTGCTGGGGGGTGGGGGTGGTGGGAGACATGAGTGGGGGCCTGGTGGAGGGTGACCCTGGTGGCTGGGGGGTGGGGGTGGTGGGAGACATGAGTGGGGGCCTGGTGGAGGGTGACCCTGGTGGCTGGGGGGTGGGGGTGGTGGGAGACATGAGTGGGGGCCTGGTAGAGGCTGCCCCTGCACTGCTGGGGGGTGGGGGTGGTGGGAGACATGAGTGGGGGCCTGGTGGAGGGTGCCCCTGGTGGCGGGGGGGTGGGGGTGATAGGGGACATGAGTGGGGGCCTGGTGGAGGCTGCCCCTGCACTGCTGGGGGGTGGGGGTGGTGGGAGACATGAGTGGGGGCCTGGTGGAGGGTGACCCTGGTGGCTGGGGGGTGGGGGTGGTGGGAGACATGAGTGGGGGCCTGGTGGAGGCTGCCCCTGGTGGCTGGGGGGTGGGGGTGGTGGGTGACATGAGTGGGGGCCTGGTGGAGGGTGACCCTGGTGGCTGGGGGGTGGGGGTGGTGGGTGACATGAGTGGGGGCCTGGTGGAGGCTGCCCCTGCACTGCTGGGGGGTGGGGGTGGTGGGAGACATGAGTGGGGGCCTGGTGGAGGGTGACCCTGGTGGCTGGGGGGTGGGGGTGGTGGGTTGACATGAGTGGGGGCCTGGTGGAGGGTGACCCTGGTGGCTGGGGGGTGGGGGTGCAGGGGGACATGAGCAGGTGTGCAGGGTAGTCCCCTGTTTTGTGGGCTGCCTGCAGGGGCTGTGGAGGGTGTACAGGGAACACCTGTGAGGACCCACCCAGCCTAATTGCGTGTGATAATTCCCGCACACCTCTGTAATACACGTACCTGGCCAAATCGCATGTGAGAATTCCCGCGCACCCCTGTAATACACGTACCCAGCCGAATCGCGTGTAGAACTTCCCGTGTACCCCTGTAATACACGTACCCAGCCAAATCGCGTGTGATCATTCCCACATACCCCTGTAATACACGTACCCTGGCCAATCGCGTGTAGAACTTCCCACGCACCCCTGTAATACACGTACCAAGCCAAATCGCGTGTTATAATTCCCACGCACCCCTGTAATACACGTACCTGGCCAAATCGCATGTGAGAATTCCCGCGCACCCCTGTAATACACGTACCCAGCCGAATCGCGTGTAGAACTTCCCGTGTACCCCTGTAATACACGTACCCAGCCAAATCGCGTGTGATAATTCCCACATACCCCTGTAATACACGTACCCTGGCCAATCGCGTGTACAACTTCCCACGCACCCCTGTAATACACGTACCAAGCCAAATCGCGTGTGATAATTCCCACGCACCCCTGTAATACACGTACCTGGCCAAATCGCATGTGAGAATTCCCGCGCACCCCTGTAATACACGTACCCAGCCGAATCGCGTGTAGAACTTCCCGTGTACCCCTGTAATACACCTACCCAGCCAAATCGCGTGTGATAATTCCCGCGCACCCCTGGAATACACGTACCCAGCCAAATCGCGTGTGATAATTCCCGCGCACCCCTGGAATACACGTACCCAGCCAAATCGCGTGTGATAATTCCCGCGCACCCCTGGAATACACGTACCCAGCCAAATCGCGTGTGATAATTCCCGCGCACCCCTGTAATATACGTACCCAGCCAAATCGCGTGTGATAATTCCTGCGTACCCCTGTGATACACGTGCCCTGGCTAATCGCGTGTAAAACTTCACGCGTACCCCTGATATGCACGTTACCCGCTTTGCGTTCCTTGTTTGGCAGCCCTGTGGACTGGTCCAGGGTTAGCGCTGCCCTTTGCGATGATTTAGCAATTTTGATGGCTTTTCCTTGCGCGAGGGCGTTCTTGGGGGCGTTACTGGCGCTGCTGCAGGGTCGCTGCGATACTCTGCGCCACGGCTGGTTTGGGAGCCTGAAATCCATGAATACGCTGTGCGCGGAAATCGGTTTTAGCGCACGTGCCTGGCGCAGTCAATCGCACGCGGACACTCTGCGCCAGCCGCTTGCGACACTTTTCTGCGAAATTCTATGAATTACCCTGCCAATATGGTGGGGTCTCACATCTATGTTGATCAGCATTTTTCTTGTATTTCTCTTTTGCTTGTTTCAAATGTTTTGTTGCCTCTTTAAAGGCTTGTGTAATAGTAGAATGCAGATGAGTTACTGCCGGCATTTCTAAATGCTGGAGTGAATTGAGTTCTGAGGTTCCAGGATGATGTCCATATATGGTATAAAAGGGGCTTTGTCCGGTTCCTGAATGTACAGAGTTGTTCTATGCGTATTCAGAAATCCATAAAATGTCCTTCCAATTACTTTCGGTTTGGTGGAGCATACAACGTAGGTATTGTTCAAGAGTCTGGTTGGTTCTCTCCGTCTGACCATCGGTTTGGGGATGGTGACTGGTTGATAACCTTATGTCGATTTGTGCCAATTGACAACACTTCGGCCAAAATTGCGAAATGAACTGACTACCTCGGTCAGAGATCAATATGGAAGGAATTCCATGTATTCGAACAATATTTTTGAGAAATTCTTTGGCCAAGATTGAAGCAGAAGATAATCCTTTTAAAGGAATGAAGTGGGCCATCTTGGAAAAAAGATCCACAATAACTAGAATGGTGTTGAATCCATTACATGGCGGTAGATCTGTAATAAAATCTAAAGACAAAGTGTGCCTTGGTGCGGGTGGAATATCTAAAGGTTGTAAAAGACCAGCTGGTTTCTTCTTTCGACTTTTGTTCTGGGTGCAGATGCCACAAGACAGTACAAATGACTTTACATCTTTTCACCAGGTGGGCCACCGGAATTGTCTTTTAATTTTAGCTTCAGTTTTTGCAATACCTGGGTGCCCTTCCATCAGAACTTCATGGTAATTGGAGATGACTTGTTCTTGTAGTTCCTTGTGTGGTAGAAATAGACAGCCTTGATAGTAAGGTAGGTCATTGACAACTGAATAATCTTGGCCCTTTTTAACTCAGTCCTGCAGGACTGATGAATCGAAAAGTTGTTGGATCTTTAAATGAATATCTTCTAAGGTCTGTAGAGTAGTTATCCCAAGAATTCTTTGTTCAGGAATTATAGGCACCGGTTTCGGGTTCGAATATGCTTCTCCCATCCCGATTCGGGACAAAGCGTCTGCCTTACCATTCTTACAACCTGGTCGATAAGTGATCACGAAATTGAATTCGGCAAGGAATAAGGCCCATCGAAGTTGACGCGATGATTGGGCCTTGGCTGTTTTTAAATACTGCAAGTTCCTGTGATCAGTGATTACAGTAATGGTATGCCTGGCACTGAGAAGATAATGCCGCCAAGCCTTGAAGGCAGATTTGATGGCTAACAACTCTTTATCGGTAACTGCATAGTTTAATTCGGGGGCTGAGAATTTTCTGGACCAAAATGCTACTGGATGAAGTTGACCGGTTTCTGGATCCTTCTGGGACAGGACAGCCCCCATGGCTAAACTGGATGCATCGGTTTCAACTATGTATGGGAGCTCGAGCGTGGATGCTTTAAGACAGGTGCCGACGTGAATTTCAATTTCAGTTCTTGGAAGGCTTTTTCAGCCTCTTCGGTCCACAAGAAGCATTTGTTTTTTCGCAAAAGTGCTGCGATGGGGTGTACAACATATGAGAAGTCAGGAATAAATCTGCGGTAGAAATTAGCAAACCCAAGCATGCTTTGCACCCCTTTAACTGAACTGGGTGATGGCCACTTGAGAATTGCGTCCACCTTTCGAGAGTCCATTCGGTCTCCTTTTGGAGTCAGGATAAATCCAAGGAATTTAACTTCTGTAGCATGAAAAACACATTTTTCCAATTTTGCATATAACTTGTAATGGCGTAGTTTCTCAAGGACTGTACGAACGTGCTTAACATGGTCTGATTCTGAGGAGGAGTACACTAGAATATCGTCTATGTATACGACAACACAGACGTCTATGAGTTCACGAAGGACATTGTTCATAAAATACTGGAAGGCTGCTGGTGCATTGCACAACCCGAAGGGCATCCCTGATATTCAAATAATCCGTACTTGGTGCGAAAAGCGGTCTCCCATTCGTCGCCCTTCTTTACACGTACCAGATGATATGCCCCTCAGAGATCTAATTTAGTGTAGATGCAAGCATCCTTTACTTAGTCTAGTAGTTCGGGGATCAGAGGCAATGGATATCGGTTCTTCACCGTGATCTGGTTTAATGCGCAGTAGTCTATGCATGTTCTGAGGTCACCTTCCTTTTTGGGCACGAAGAATAAAGCTGAAGATGCATGGGACTTAGATGGACGAATGAAGCCATTAGCAAGGTATTGGTCCGAGTATTGTCATAGGTGACGGTTTTCGGGTTCCGTAAGGGCGTAGATTCTACTGCATGGAGGTTGTGCACCGGGTATGAGGTCGATTTGACAATCATATTATCTATGAGGTGGTAAGGTGTTTGCCTCTTCTTTTTGGAAAACATCCTGGAATTCTTGATATTCCTTAGGTAACTGCATGACTGGATAAGCGACTGTGGCCAGGCTTTTGTTCAAGGTTTTTTCTGGGTAACAGGTGTGTGCACACTCCGGGAAGGTTACTCTCTTCTCTCGCCAATCAATACAAGGATTATGTGTTTCCAACCAAGGTATCCCCAGTATTATTTGGAACTGCAGGGCTTTGATTAAGTCAAACACAATAGTCTCTCGATGCCCATCTTGACCCAACAGTGTCATCTCTGTGGTGGAATGAGTTACAGGCCCAGAGGCAATTTCAGTTCCATCGACTGTGGTGATAACATCCGAAGTGGTCTTTTTGCAGAGAGGTAGATTCATCTTAGAAGCCAATTCGTGGTCCACATTGTTTCCTACGGCCCCGCTATCAATGTATGCCCTAACTGCGTGCACACATGATGGCAGCCTTGGATCAATAAGGACCATTGGTATGATTAGGTGCGAAGTCTGAGTGTCCTTCTTTAAGCTCGGCAAGCGGACCTCTACGCTTGTCGGGCGTGGTCGTTTCTCGAATCAGGCTCTGTTTGATTTCTATCAGCAACTCCGACTACTTTCTTGGATGGTTTTATAGGGCAATCCCATAGAAAATGTCCTGAGGCCCCACAGTACAGACACAACTGCATCTGTCGTCTCCTTTCTCTTTCTTTTTGAGTTAAGGGTCCCTTAGCCCCCCACGATCTGCATTGGTTCTGATGCATCTGTTCCTTTGGGAGTAACATTGGGTTTAACCAATACCCGATTCTCGAACTTAGCTCGATCAGCTTTTCTATTCTGAAGTCGGTGGTCTAGCTGGACCACTAAGTCTATATATTCTGCGCAATTCTGAGGTGGGTTCACAACTTGGGCCAAAACATCTTTGAGTTCACCACGAAGTCCACGATGAAATAATGTAATTCGCTTTACCTCTGGCCATACGGTTTCCACCACCAACCTATAGAAGGTTGCGATATAAGTTAGCAGGTCCTGGTTTCCTTGTCGTAGGGATAGAAGTTCGTTATCCAGGGCCTGTCCCTGTGAATGTCTGGCAAATAATCTTTTCATGCTCAATTGAAAACCCTGAAAATCCCAAAGAGGGTCATCCTGATTGACTAATGGAATTGACCAATCCGCTGCGCTGCCACTAAGGTATGACAGTACAAAGGCTACTTTGGCTTGGTCATTTGGAAAAGCTCCTGGTCTGCATAAAAAGTGCAAGCGGCATTGGTTCATGAACACGGCAAACTTTTTCGGGTTCGCAGCAAAGCGTTCGGGTGGAGCTAAAGGAATGCTCCCTGGTAGAACCTCTTGCACAGGGCTGCTCGATGAAACAGGGGTTGAATTCCCCCCAAGTCCAGGTAGTGGTGTTTGCCCGGCTTGGTTTTGCAGCAGTTGTCTGGCAAGAGTGCGCTCCTTTGACACAATCAGTTCTCTCCTGAGGGCATTAGTTTCTTGGCGCGCAGAGTGCACTTCTGCCCTAAGTTCTCCTAACAATTGGGCTAGTTGGTCGGTTTCTGAGGTCTCCATTACGCCCGGGTGGGGATTTGTAGATAGGCTTTGCGTTCTGTTATGCTCACCTGGTTCCCACAGGGGCGTCGATCGGACCTGGACAGCTGCGATCTCCACCAACGTGATGCGTAGTGAAGAGATGACAGCCTGGACTGGCCCATCTAATCTTGTCTGCTGGACTCTTAGAAGTATTCTCCTGCAAGTGGAGAAAGGGATTTAGCCACCCGTGGACTTTAGTGATGGCCCCCAACAGTTCTCGTTCTCCCCACTAATCACCTCCGATATCCCCTTTTGGTAATCTCACCTTATGTTTTTAAATGATGAGCTGTCCATCCTGCATGGCATGCAGGGGCGCGTAGATACCAGTTACTTCACTGGGTTGAAGGTACTGGAGGAGTTCCGGAGGAATATTAACTCCAGTGTCTATAAAGTTCAAAGAGTTCAATATGTCCGATGTTCACTCTTGTTCCATTCCCTCGTTAGGTTGCAGCTGGGTCCAAAAGAATATTGCCTGGAGGCAGCTGATGGCGTTCAGGTAAGAGTCTGTATTACCAAACACTGTCCGGTAAAAGTTGCATGAGTTTAACTTGCTGTTTTCTCTCCCTTTATAGGTGCGGCATAGGAAGATGCAGAGAATTAAAGAATAATATCTCTGGTGGTAAAGCAGGTAAGTCTATGGCAAAGAGATTGTCTTTGTCAGTTTTCTCGGCTCACCTTGTTATTCCTTTTGTTTCCCCCCAGGTGCTGGATTTCGATGAAGAAAATGATGGTGGCAGCACCGAGTAGAAAGATGCGGTGGACTGGTGAGTATAATGTGGCGCTGCTGCTGGCGAAGCGACGCGTGCTGAAATAATGTCCTTTCCAGGCTCGGAGATGTGCTGGGTCCGGAATCAGGTAAGGAATCAAATAATTTCTGTGATCTAACCTCTTCTCCTTTCTTTTCCTTTTGTCTAGGAGCTCTGGATTCGAGGCGGGCGTGGCAGAAGACTTGATGCTGACTCGCAGACATGGTGAGCGTCACGCTGCTGGATGCAGAATAACGTGAAGCATGGTCTGCTGTTCGGGCGTGGTTTAAATAGCCTGCAAAGTAGTCCTAGGTAAGAGGTTCCCCAGAACCACACCCGAGTGAAAAATAGTCCCTGAAATAAAATAGTCCCATCCAGGCCTCACGTTGGCTTGGACTCATTTGCAGCATGGTCTGCATACGGTAAGTAAAGTCTATTAGCCGGAGCTGTTGGGGTTTTGATGAGTTTCTGGATGTCTGCTCCTGGGGCTGATGGACACGATCCGGATGCCCGGGGGTAGGCATCATGATACTTCATACCTGCCAGTTTGCAAGAACAAGGAAACATGAGGCAGCTGGAGTCAACCAGGCCTAGTCCAACTGAGCCGGAAGGCCAGTCCTTATCAGACATTGGGGGTCATTCAGAGGTTGGAGGTAAGGGAAAAACGATGCCGGTAAAGGATTACCAGCATCGCTGACTGCTACGGGCTATTCCGACCAACCAGACCGCTATTTACGGCACCGTAAAGTACGATGCCGTAATTATAGGTCTTGGGTCGCGCGCGCGCCCCACCATTCCGAAAGTAAAGAGCACACGTAAATTACGGCCTCCTCAAGCCCGTAAAGTACCTTACCGGCATGGAGTACATACAGGCATCTCAGAGAAGGAGTAAAGAACCCTGAGAAGTGGGTCCCAGAGCCACAGGTGCACACACGCAGCACAGGTGGAGGCAATGGAATCTGCCACAGTAGAAAAGGAACTCAGCCACACACCACACCCCTCCCACACCAAGATGACACCAATAGAACCAGCAAGGGCACAACCACAAAAACCCCACCAACAATACCAGGCCCCCCCATTGAGGAGACACAGTGGGAGAAGGAGGGGGAGACAGGCTCTGCATGCAGCACCAGTGCAGTCTCCGTCACCACCCCAGCAGCACCCATTCCCACGCAGCATGTCCGGTCACTCAAGGAAACCCCTGAGCAGATAGACACCCCTGACCACCTTGACCGTGACACAGTCACCACCATAATTTGCCTGAGACATACTGAGATAAGCGAGCAGCATACAAATACACACTGCTATCCTGGCACACGAGACGGTGTAGCCTCTGCCCCACACCCATGCCACAGGCACCTACCAGGACACAGTGGTGCCCATGCAAGGCATGTCACAACCGTCCATTACAGGGACACCAAAAAAAAGCTGTATCACCTCCCCAAGCACACAAGGGCCCACCAATCCCCAACATGGACCACCCAGGAGACACACAACAGGCATGCCAAATGACATTGGTGCCTCTGACAGCACCCACGTGTCGGAGGTGGACCTGCGTGGCATGCAGGTGGTGGATATCAACTGCAAACAATACCACTCCCCCTACGTGCAGACGGAATGCAATGCAACCAAGAACACCACACATGGGTGGGCGCGCCATCAAAGAACAACTCATGACTCAATGGCCCAGCTGATTACCACGCTACCGTGCCACATGGGGCGACATGCAGGATGACGTGCCCGGCCTCCTGGTGAGTTGTCTGACTGTGTCATGCCAGTGGATTGGTGGCATGAGGTGTGTGACTGCATGAACCAACTGGGCAGAAATGATGAAGCCATTGTACGATATTCACCCCACCAACCAACCCGCCACAGAACCAGTGCAACGGCACATGAGTACAGAGTTCCACATCGATGTAGTAAGGCACTCACAATACAATACATTTACACCATCTGACAAGGCCAAATCCCACTACACATGCACCAACCACTGGCAGCCACCACAACCGTACGCGCATATAGGTCGACACACTGCATATGCACAATGTGGCTGCCACCAGCATGGCACCACATGGGAGACACATCCCTGGGAGTGGATTGAACTGAGGGCAGCAGGGATACCCCACCACGTCACCGGCATGGCACACCCATAGGAGTGTTGGAATTCACCATAGTATGGATCAGAGCAGGATGATGACCATGAGCCACTGACTACATCCATCACACCCAAATACGAATCCACACAGTACACAGCACCACATGGATTGAACATCAGGACTGCTGCATGCATCAACAAAGCCTGTACCACAAGATGACCATGCCATTCATTGTACGTGGGCCATCTTGTAGACGCAACCCCCACAGCATTCCATTGAATTGGACACATATTGCGTCCATGAATGGGCAAAATGCATCCATGTACATGTGCGTGTGGCCATACACAGCACCACATGGATTGAACATCAGGACTGCTGCATGCATCAACAAAGCCTGTACCACGAGATGACCATGCCATTCATTGTACATGGACCATCTTGTAGACACACCCCCCCACAGCTTTCCATTGAATTGGACACATATTGTGGCCATGAATGGGCAAAATGCATCCATGTACATGTGCGTGTGGCCATCAGTGAAACCCTGCCATGTCAGCCAAGTTCAGTTCTCCACCATGACCGGTGGACTTGGGACATCATCATCATACACCTGCGGGTCGATTGGAGGACTACATACAGGTGTTGGTACATCTCCACAGTCACTACATGAGGCCAGGGGTACGATGCAGGGCTCTGGGGTGTGGACTGTGTGTTGGTCCTCCTCCTCAGACGCCCCACAGATGGGTGACGGGCTGTCTGCATACTCGTCAGGGCCAGTGGCAGCAGCCTCCCCAGAGATGCTCGACTTTGCCGATGTTGGGGTTGGCATTGTGGCAGGTGCCAATGCTTGAATGGGTTGTGGTGGGGCAGCATCCAGTGTCCTTTCCTAAGCCGGGGGGGCTGTTGTTTTTGGTGCAGGGATTGGCCTGACCCTGGCATTACCACTGGAGGTGTTTGGCTGGCTTGGTTGTGGGTCGGCGCTGTCATGGCTAGTGCCTGTGGGGGTAGAAGAGAGGGACAACATGAGTGATTGTCAGTCAGTCAAGCAACTTTATTCGGCCGAAAAAGGCCATCAAAGTACAACCTACAAATACAGTTATAAACTAAAAATAGACACTAATACATAATAACAAAAACACTGCAAAGAAGGGACAACTGAGCATTGCAAAAGACCGCCCACCTAATGATGGCCCCCAAACGGATTAGTAAACCAGTGGTCAGGCCCCGCCCGCCCCTAACCCCTGGTGGTTCCTAGACCGCCTCAGACCCAAGGTGGTCAGGTTTGCCCCTGAGAGGGGCTTGTTGCCAGGAGTGTCCACGGTGTGCCACACGTGGGCGTGAATGGGAGATGAACCAGCTGTAATGCCACTTTTTCAAGACTGCCTGTGGCCATTACACTTTTCCAAGACGGCCCTACCCATTTGGCTGTCCCCAAAGACTAATTTAACAGTATCCAACTTTCCTGAGGAGTTGGGCAGTCTGATACACTCCAACAAAGAGCCCCCGGACACAAACCCACATTCCCCCACTGTCCGCAGCCAATGAAGACATTTATTCCGAAGGGCATCCCTTGGTTCTCTTGAATCGATGGATAGTTTTGGGACACCATGGAGGAACATGCAACCTTTACGTAAATGGTGCCCAGACGGATGCTTAAACAGGCCAGGGGTTGGGGCACCGGCCTCCCTCCCCACTCGGCGTGAAGGGCCCAGGGATCTCCTAACGGGTTTCCGTAATGGTATGGGCTCGGTCCCCAAGTCTTTACATCTGGTGCACTGGCTGGTCTCCCTTCATTCGGGGGATGCTGGGGGGAGGGCCGCCTCTGGTCGGCTCCTCAAAGAAGGGGGAGGCCTAGCCACATAGGCATGGGGCAGTCCAGGGTACGAGGAGTGGTTTCCTTTTACATAGCCAGGAGTCGGTCGGCCTGGGCCGACCCCTGAAGAACCCATTCCTTCCCTTCCCACACCTCCTTCCCCCTTGTCCCCCAACAGCCCCTTAATCAGGGCAAGAAGAAGGTTTTTGACCTCAGCCAGCTCAGGGAGCAGGAGGTGACAGGGACAACTTAGCGGCTTGGTGGAGTCGATTGAAGGTGGAACTGAAGGGGAGTGTTCTCCTTTATCGGGGGGTTTGGAAGACCTAAGGGGGCTAAGACAAGACAGAGGGCTAGCCCCGAGCATATGCTGGCTCCCAAGGCTGGATGGAGAGCTGGACTTCACCTCCACGCCCAGCCCCAAACCATCAACAGCCACACCTCCGACATCCAGAGTCATGGGTACGGGAGGCGGACATGAGTATACTTCGGGAAGAACCAGTCTCGGGTGCAGAACTTGAGTATCAGGACCTGGGCCAGAGGTTGGATGAAGGGGGGCCAGTTCCAGAAAGGGAGTGCTGCAAGGGACCAAGGGTGGGATCAGCAGGTTCAGCGGCACAGGGGCAGGACCTCCAGCAGGACCACTGGTCAACTTCAATATGCCCATTGAGATTCTCTCACAGCCATTAGCCAGGTTATTCAGAAGATCAGCAGAGGCCACGCAGTCAAAACCCCCACCGGGAGTAAGCAGGTTTATGGGAGAAGCAGATTCCTCCGGGCGGAACATGCCGAGCTGATAGTTGAGGGAAGGGGCAGCATGGTGCCGCAAGTCCCAGGGGGCCGAGATAAAGGGCCTGCCAAAAGGCTGCAGATAGGGGCATGTAAAGGTATAGGCTCCCCAAAGGCTCCTTCTAAGACACTCTTTATCCCACAGGCAGTGGCCAAAGGTGCGTCACTCCCACAGAGACTCCTGTTACACGCTCCGCTTCCCTGCGTACCCCCCATAGCCGTGCACTGCAAGCCCCTTTTCATTCTTCTTCCCACAATAGGTTTGCGATCTGCCTGAGGGACCGGGGTACCCTGAAGTCTCGAAAGAAAGGTGGATTGCAGCAGATGGTGGGAGGAGAAAGTGGAAGAGATTTCTCCTTCGTCCGAGGCTCCTAGGGTGGGGTCCCTAGGAGGGCCAACCATCGTGTGGATTGGATAGTGGAAAGCCCTGCGTGACCGCTCCAAGAAGAACAGAAAGGATCCAAGAGTTCCGGGGCACTCAAAGTTTTGTTTCGTTGTTCAGCAGTTCCCCCAACACTGAGGCTCACCTAAGGCCCACCCCAACAGCAGACTCACCACAAAAGCCAAGCCCAGTCCAATCCAGGCTGGTCCAGTCCAGTGGGTCAGGTCCCCCGCGGAGCCGCTAACACCCCCAGCGGGCTGCCAACACCCCGCGCCCTTTCCCTGCGGGCTTCACCCGTTCGGGCTGGGGTCCGCGGCGGAAGTAGGTGAGGGGGCGTGGCCAGGAGTACGGCGTCCCTCCAGGGACAAAGGAATCAGCACCGTGCCGCCAACACCCTGCGCCCTTTCCCCGCGGGCTTCACCCGTTCGGGCTGGGGTCCGCGGCGGAAGTAGGTAAGGGGGGCGTGGCCAGGAGTACGGCGTCCCTCCAGGGACAAAGGAATCAGCACCGTGCCGCCAACACCCCGCGCCCTTTCACCGCGGGCTTCACCCGTTCGGGCTGGGGTCCGCAGCGGAAGTAGGTGAGGGGGCGTGGCCAGGAGTACGGCGTCCCTCCAGGGACAAAGGAATCAGCACCGTGCCGCCAACACCCCGCGCCCTTTCCCCGCGGGCGGGATTGTAAAATGTCCTATTTGCATACATGGCTGCATTCACATTTCAGTCGATCGCAGTTTGCGGACTTTTGGGTGTAGCTACGGCAGTGGTACATGTGCATGAGTATGTCATGTAGGCATGTTTGGGAGTGACTCATCGTGGCCTGGTTATGTGCAGTTTGGCTGGCACAATGCCGAGCCGGCTGCACAGTGTGCATGATGGGATGTGCAAGTTAATGCACTATGAATGATGTGCGTTATGTACTCGCGCTTCGCCCTTGATTGCGTGGCACTTGCCTCTGCATTAGTTGGATGGGGGATGGGTTGGATGGGGGGAGGGCAACACGAGAAGGTGCCTTCAATGGCCCTTGGGGCAGTTTGAATCATGCAATGGACATTGGCAGTGTACACTGTGAACGCTCACCTCCTTCGGCAGAAGTCGTTGCCCCGCACTCCATGTTCCCCACACCCTTGATCGATTCTGTGCCAATCAGAGCCACACATGTCTCCTCCCACATCTCTAGTTGCACAGGGGTACTTGGTCCGCCTCCCGTCTGCATGGCCTGGCTCCGGTTGCTGGAGAGGAGGCCCCGCACCAACACCCGCAGGTCATACCACCGCTTGCGGAAGTCCCTGGGGTTGCGGGGGGTGTTTCCTATGGCTCTCACCCTCTGGGCGAGTTCAGCCCAGATCTTCTTTTTGCGGAGGATAGACTCCCTCTGCATGTTGCTGCTGAAAACGACATCCGCATGCTCAGCCAGGTAGTCTACCATGGCCTGGAGTTCCTCTGGGCTGAATCTCCTCTTGCGGATGCGGTCCGCTGCCTTCTTTGGTGCTTTCAGCATGTTGGTAGTCGTCTGGTCCTTTTCCAATGTCTGATTTGCTCCAAAGGGTGCTGGCGGATGAGGATGGTAATAGATTTTGTTTTTAAAGATGACCGCCGCTCTCCTTCCTGTTCCTGTGCAATGACGTAATGTATGGTTCCTTTTTTTCGGTGACCGTAATTTACGGTATCCGTAATTTACGGTCACCGTTATGTACTGGCGCTAGTCTTCCAAGGCGGTGTTCTATTTACGTGTCGCAGCATGCCAGTAGGGGGTTTGCGGGTTGTTTAGCGGCAGGCCGCTCGGTACTTTTCCGGCATTGCGGAAAGCGCACGTCCGCAAGGTCAGAATGGGCCGCAATTAGCGGTCTGACGCCAGGGCGGTACTTTACGCCATGCCGGTAAATACCAGTACTTACCTCCGATCTCGGAATGAGGGCCGTTGACAGGTATTCATCTCTACCCAAATTTAAAAATACCCTAGCATGCACTTCTGCCCATCAGGGATCCTATGATGAGAAGAGCAGTGAGTTAGACTGGCAGAAACTAAAGTTACAAATGGACCACCTGGTCCACTTTGCAGACGGAAAAGAACCAGAGGCCAGGCCTCAAAAGAGTATTTTAAAAACCATCACACATTCAGGGAGGTGGGGGGGATTCCCGACCATACCCAGAAGAAGGGATGAGGAAGATGAGTACACCCCAATGTGAAAAGGGGAGTACTATGGAAGTAACCCTGAGAACCAACAGTACCGCAGGGGAGAAGAGACCAGACCCTGTAATTCTAGGAAGGATTCCCAGTCTCGTCAAGGTAGGGAGCACCTAGAGGACAGGGAGTGAACCACGAGTGGCAGCTCTGAGTCAGAGGGCGAGTGGACTCAGGTGCGGCGGAAAAGAAAGTTTGCCAAACAGAAGAGGAGTCTTGTTAAAGACCCAATTTGCCAAATAAAGGCCATAAAGAGCTTTATGACTCCCTACCACAACAATGCCAAATATGGGAGCGTCTAGAACTGTGTGACAAAATGATGACGTCCTTTGGTATCAAGAATAATCAAAATTCCATGGAATTCATCAAACTGACATTCTCTCCGGAATACTCCAGCTTTTTTGCAGGGCTGGAGGGCCAAGATCACCAAAGATGGTCCACCTATAAGGCAGCTATCTTAAAGCATTTCTCCATTGACAGGAACCCTCAGGAGGCTGGCAAGGTGGCCTACAACCTGCAGTGTGGGGAAGACCAAGCACCTGGAGAGTTTGTGCAAGAGCTGAAGCAGGCATTTGCACAGACCGGGTGAACACCAATACCGGGGAGTTCATTAACACTTACTTCCATGCTCCCCCGAACTACATTACGACCCAACTGGTAAGGGACTTTCATGAGCGTAGGACCCTGGATTGGATGATAGAACAGGCCACCTGGATTTATGAAGTACAAAAGCCCTCTGAAAATAAAAATAAACCAAAAAACCCCAAACCGACAAACACACCCACTACTGCAAAGGTGGCATAGGTGAAAAAATTGGGGGGCCTAAAAATACTCCTCCCACTAATACTAATAAGCAGAATGAGAGGCAGAGGAGACATACTGATCCAACCCAATTGGGAGGTACACAGGCAGGGTATCCGACCAATGCTCCATCTGACCCTACCACTTATATCAGCCCTAGATACAAGGGTAACAAACCCATCTTGGGGTATGTATGAACTCCCGTGGCACAAGGAGGGGGTCAATCAGGTAAGTACTGCCCCAGGAAACCTCCCTCAAAACTTCCCTCAGAACTTTCCTCAGGAGGGAAGAAATACTCCACCCCCCAACCTAAGTTTGTTTGCCAGATACCCTTCAAACCCCAATGTCAGGAACAATCCTCCTCTCTCCCCGCTTTCAGGACAATAGATTAGAGACCAAGGATGGAGGGTAATCAGAGTCACTCTCAATACCTAAGCTACTCTGGGAGAAGAAACAGCTACCCTTTCCAGGAGCAGCAAAAGTATGAATCCAGACCCCCTATACCAACCAGAAAGGATGTCTCAATTGGAGCATCAGGTCCAACATTTGACACAAGACCTGGGTTGCATTTTGAGGGCTCATAAGAGCCCTCAAATGGAAATTGCTGCCCAGAACTGCTCAACACCTAGGTGGTCTGGTGCCCCGGAGCATTGACGGCAATGATCATTGAAATTAAAAGACCCTACTACTCTGTGCGTGTACTATGAAGCCTTCTTGGACTATCTAATTATAGTAGAATGTTCATAGAGGACTACGCAGAGGTCCCACAACCCTTGGTCCATTTATTTAAGACCTGGGTCAAGTGGGAGTAGGGTACAGAACATTCTGAGGCAGTAAAACAACCAAAGAGAAGTCTTTCCCAAGCGCCTTGTTTAGCTTACCCAATAAACAACAGGGAATTCTTCTTGGAGACAGGGTTCTCAAATAGTTAATAGCTTTATTATACCAAAAGCACAACAAGGTCAACAAAGTAATCTCATATGCGAGCACAACTTTTTGTCCTCTGTGGCGGAAAAATGTAACAATTGTTAAAAGGCACTCCTGGCAACCATGCGGGCATTGAAAAATTCCCGCCCGTTCATCCAGGTGAAGCACATCATTGCCGAGACTCCTCACCAGCCCTTGTAATATCTCCAAAGTGACCGAATCTGAACATGGAATGTGAGTAATTCTAGAATTACTTCCTGGATTCTGTCCATGCAAGGCTTTCTGGTGGGGATCAGATATGACCAAACAAGAAGAGTCCCCTAGCGCAAGGTTTGACTGACTTGCATGACTGTGCTCAAGAAAACTGTCTCGAGGACAAAAGTCTAAACACCAAAGACAATATGGAGGTGTACCTTACTTCCCTGTACAAAGTCTATGAGGAAGACACGTGCCAGGCATACCCACAGTATATGTGGATAGGTGCTCCTACCATTTTGATAATCACGGGGAAAAAGAACTAATGGCTGACATTGTGAATGCATGTGTGAATGAAGCTCCAGAGCCCTCTGCTGGTTAAAAAATAGGTCCCCGAAGTAGTCAGATGGTAGAGTTGATGACGTTACATCAAGCCATCCTCAATGCCGTGCAACACCATCTCAAACAGCTGGTCATAATCACTGATTCAAATTATGTCAGGAATGGGTTCGTGGAGCACCTGATTGGAAAAATCGAGGCATGCTGTGTGCCAATAACAAACTGCTCAGGCAATGGAAAATTAAACCAAGCAATTGATGATCCAGTCACCTCTAAGTAGATGACCATCTATTGGAAAAAGATCAGATGTCACTCCAAAATAGAGAGACCAGAGACAACAGGACATTACTTGGCTGACCAGTTGGCCAAAACCGGAGCCATTCATGGGGATCTTATTGAAAGTGAATCCCTGTTGAGGGATATTCAAGTCACTGCTGTCACCAGGTCCCAAACATATGCCCAAAATAAACTCTCAACTGCCCAGTGGAGTAAAGAAACCCCTGATGCTGATTTGATTAAGGCACAAAAAGAGGACCCGATTATTGGTAAATGTTATCAACATATTGAAACCCAGTGAATTTTCTTCTGACCAAATCCAATTATATCGGGAAAAGGATCTCCGGGTGTTGATGAAGTTTTCCAAAATGTTTTGAATGTTCATTATTTATTTTGCCACTTAAATAGTGCACAAAGCCCGGAGGCATCTGGGCGCTTACTTACAGTGAGTAGAAGTTACATTTGTTTCACATGCAATACAAAAACAGAGACAGCAAATAAAAGGGGTTTCAATTGGACAGAGGGTAACAATTAACATACAGAATTTACGATAATAGGTGGGCGCAGGATGGGTATGTGAATATCTAGACGAGATGGGTTGGTTGGTAGCTTAAACTTTTGGTGAAGAGGTGCGTTTTAAGTTGTTTCCTAAAAATCCAGAAAGAGTCTTAGGCTCTGAGTGGTAGAGGAAGTGAGTTCCATAGTTTGCTGGCAAACGTGGGGAAGCTGCTACTGCCAGTCTTTTGAAGCTTAAATCTGGGTGTGGCAAGGCACTGCTGATAGATATTTTGCTCGGGTGGGTCTGGAGCGTTGTGTCAGTGTGAAGCTGTTGGACAGGTAGGAGGGTGACATCTGGTTTAGACATTTGTGCGTGAGGATAAGTGACTTGAACATGATGCGCTCCTGTACTGGTAGCCAGTGTTGCTGGTGTCTAGTGACTGAGATGTGTGCAGATCTGAGGAGGTTGAGCGCGGACCTGTAGCTTCCTAATATTCTGTCTCGTTGTCCCTGCATAGAGAGCCTTGCAGTAGTCAAGGAACAGTGCTCTAACCAGAGTAAAACAATTGTCGGGGCAGAGGAATTTTCTGCAAGATCTAATGAGTTTGCATGTGTATGAGGTGGCTGATGTGGTGAAATTTATTTGTTTGTTGAGGTTGAGTGAGGAGTCTAGGTGGAAGCCGAGCATTTTTTCCTTGTTCGAGACTTTGATTGTGTGTCCATCTATGATGAATGACTTGAAGAGGTGATTGAGTTTGGCAATGGGAGGCAATGATGCGCAGCTCCGTCTTATCATCATTCAAGCAAAGACCATGTACGGTAATATAATCTTGGATGGCTCTGAAGATGTCGATGAGGGTAGCTGTGTCAGTGTCATGGTCTCCTGAGATGGGTGTGCGGACCTGAGTGTCATCTGCGTAATTGGTGTAAATGACACCCAGGTCGTCCAGGCGGTCAAAGAGTGGCTTTGTGAAGATATTATACAATGTGGGGGCCACACAGGAGCCTTGAGGCACTCCGCAGGTAACTGGGGTGGGGGTTGCCTCATCTTTAGGGGAGAAGACTTTCATAGTTCTATCACTAAGGAAAGACTTTATCCAGAGTGTATCATAGGGGGAGAAGTTAGCTGCTGATCATAGGTGTTCACAAAGAATATTGTGATCCACCAGATCGAAAGCAGCGGAGAGGTCGAGGAGAAGAAGCACAGCTAGTTTTCCATTGTCTCTCAGGTTGTCCATTTGGATTTTTAAATCCAGTAGTGCTGTTTCCATCCCGTGTCTTGGACGGAAACCCGATTGACGTAGCCTTAGGATGTTATTAGCTTCCAGGTAGTTCTGGATCTGCAGATACGATACACGATCAAGAATTTTCAAAAGAAAGGGCACAGTTGTAATTGGGCGGTAGTTTGTGGTAGTGTTAGGGCCCAGGGTTGTTTTTTTTAGAAGGTGTAGTACCCACACTTTTTTTTAGGTTAGATAGGATGCAGTTACCTTGAGGCATTGATCAGATTGGTGATGAAAGGGGTGAGTTGGGGTGCGCATCCCTTGATGACTAAAGGTGGCTATGGGTCACCTTGGCATCTGGAAGGTTTTAGGCTAAGGATGATTTTCTGGACTTCTGGGATGGAGACCTCCGTGAATTCAAATAGGAAGCTCCTTAGGGAAGATGGAGGTAGTGGAGGGTGGTGGAAGTTTTTGACGCTTGTCTAGGCTGTTCTTTTACACTTTAATTGTAGATTGGTGGCAAATGATTTTGTTTTGGAGAGCATTTTTAATGTTCTCACACAAGTTTGCATCTTTGTTGCAGCTTTCAGGGGCTGGATAGGTGTTTCTAGCTCTCTGAGGTTTAGGAATAGTTCCTTGGTGTTGAAGCTGGCTTTAGCAATTTTGTAAATGTATCGTTCCCCTTTGGTGAGCAGTACTTTTTGTTTATAATCCCTGGAGGCTGTATCCAAGAGAGTTTTGTTACTAGGTGTGGGTGTTTTCTTCCACAGTGCTTCTGCTTTTCTTTTAGTTATTCTTCTTTTAACTCAGGGGTGAACCAGGTATTGAGGTGGGCTGGTTGTTTAACTTTTCATGTCGCGAGCGGAGTTATTTTGTTTATGGCAGACAGGATAGCGTCATTGTAGATTCTGCTCATAATGGTGGGGGTCAGTGGAATTGGCCATGGGAGAAGCCAGGTCAGGTTGCAATAGAGGGAGCAGGTTATTAGCTGTGATGTTCTTTTTATTTCTAGAGGGAGCTTCTGGGGCTCTGTTGGTAGGGTGGTTGTGGCTGATCAAGGTGTTGACGTTGAAAGTGATAAAGTGATAAAGTGGTGGTCTGTCCAAGGGCATGGGGAGTTTCCAGTGATGGTGGCGGTGCAGTTGCTGTATGCCAGCCAGTCGAGCGTGCAACCTTTAGTATGAGTAGGATCCTGAATCTTGTGGGTAAAACCAAGTGATGATAAGGTGTTGCCCACGTATGGAGCATTGGTGTCCTGGGGGTCATTTAGACCTAGGTTGAAGTCCCCAAGCAGAACAGTTTGTGATTTGGGTGTAGAATTGGACAATACACGCTGTGTGATCTCATTCTCAAGGTTGTGAATGGGCCCAGGGGGTCAGTAGATGAGATGGATGTTTAGTGTGGCTGTCGCTGATAGGCACAGTTTCACAGAGTGGAGTTCACATGAGGTGTGGGGAGAGGACGGCACCTCTCTCATGTTCGGGTAGGATCTGGCGATGATGGCCACTCCTCCTCCTTTAGAATTGGGACTATTCCTTCTGCAGATGGAATAGTTGTCAGGGACAGCAAGGGACAGAGTTGGGCCTGAGGCGTTGTTGAGCCAGGTTTCTGATTTGGCTAGGAAGTCTAGATTGAGACGTGAGATAGTGTCAGCAATATCAAGTGCGTGGGCAAAAATGGATCAGGCGTTGATGAGGACTCCTATGATGGTCCAGTAGGGTGTGTTAAGGGTGGTGGGTTGGTAGGTCGACGGTTGAGGCACACTGTGCGGTATGAGAGGAGTGCATTTCTGAATCGGATGGAGGGGCATATGTGCCCAAGTGGTCTCTGTAGTGGTGCGTTCCGTCTGCAAGGTGAGGTATTCTAAGTGCAGGTGGGCAGGGGATTCTGTGTATAAAGATGAGCCTAGGAGTGGATGTCATGTTTTCCAGGATGTGCCTAGATTGGGATCCGGGTAAGTTATGGGCAGCTTTGGTGTAGGTGGGTATCGGTTGGTGAGGTACGGGTGAGATGGGGAGGCCTGTCTGGAGAAGGGATGCATGGATGTTAGGGTGTTCCTGAAGTAGGAGAGGGTCAGGCAGTGGTAGGCATAGATCAGCAGTTTGATCAGGGTAGCCGACATGGTGGTCAGTGGATGCATGGATGGCACTTCTGGGAGTAAAAAGTAGCAGTAGGCTACAGTAAGCTTTAGCTCAGGTGAGTATTAAGGTGTGCAGTATGTAGTGTGGCAAAACACGTTAGATCAGAGCCGGTGGGAACTGTAACGCTCACCTGAATCCCTCGGAGGCGCGGGTCTGGTCTGGGCTTTCTCCGAACCTTCCAAAGTCACTTGCAGGTCTTTGGCACCACCCTGGAAGGGCCCCCTCCTTACTGTGATCTTAATCTGGAGAGTGAGATGTCTGCGGGCAGAGAAGAAACAGGGGTTAACGTCTGCCTGACGGGGTTTCGGCCCTTTCCCCTTCCTGACACTCCTACAACTCTCCTAGGCCGCACGTGCTCACCTTAGGTAGGTAAAAGCGGCGCTCTCCATCCTGCGTCTGTGCAGGGGCGCTGTAGCCAGTTACTTCACTGGACGATAGTTCAGCCTTTTATTGCGGAGGTAGAGTCCAGAAGGCAAGACCGTTGTTAGCTGCACGAACGGTGAGTGCCTTATATGAGTCTTTTTATTGTCCTTTCAGAATCTTGCCTCTTTGCAGGTCCGGTATGCTGATCCGGTAAGTGGAGAAGTCCGGAGTTTTTGCAGGCAAGCATAAATTCATCTGAAGTTAAATGCACTTTTAAAAGTCTTTTTTCCCCTTTCTTTCAGGTCGCGGTGCAATCGGCGATGAAGACTGATGCCGAAGGATCGTGCCGGACAGGTATCACCACTTAAGGCACGTGAGTAGAAATGGAGTCCTGAGCTCTAATAATGTCCTTCTTGTATTTTACAGGTGCGGACAAATGGCGCTGAACGGAGCTCGCGGAGACCGTGGCACAGGTAAGCAGATATCACAGAGTTATCGCTAACCTGTATTCTTTGTAGTTGCAGATGGCTGGAGAACGAAGAATCGCGGCACGAGGCCTTGGAAGGCGCCGGAAGGTGGTAAGAGCAGCTCTAGTACTTTCTCGTGCTACTCTAATGCTCTCGTTTTCCTTTTCAGATGTCGCGGAAGGCTGGAGCTGGATTCAGGAAGGTAAGTTGAAGATTTTCCTGTTTTCAGGTGCAGAAGAAGAAGATCAGCTGGAGCCGACACGGTGAGCGTCCTGCTGCTATTGCAGAATAACGCGAAGCACGTGAAACCAATCGGGTGTGGTTTAAATAGCCTTCAGTAGTGCTTAGGCGTCTTCTTCCACAGCTTTCAGAGATAAGAAAAGAGTTCCAGTATGTAATTCTTGGGAGTGGTGCTGGCCCCACCCAGCAGTTAAAGTAGTCCCAGCAGGATTGGATGAAGAGTTCATCCTGCAGGTAGGTAAGCAGCATGGTCTGCAGGAGGTAAGTCCACCCAAGCACCAATCCTTTTTATATGAGCCAGGCGCTTCCAGTGCCGGGACTGGGTCCCTTTATGAGCATGAGCCTGGCGCCGCTGACGCCAGGACAAGGTCCAAAAAGCCCCTACGGGGGCCGGCTTGTGCCTGGAATAAGGGTCATGACCCCGCTTCCAAGGATGTTGGGCTAGGTCTGACACCTTGGAGGCAGTGGTCATGACAGCAAGGCCCCTCCCAAATTGGTCTTCCCCGGAGGCTTTGGTTTGTTGGGGAAGGTCCGATGAAATTTTCTGATTAGACGAGAAGCATGGACATTTTCTGAAGGTTCCCAAGATCTCTCCTGGGGGCCATACCCTTTCCAATCAATCAGGTAATACAGTTTTGACTTGAAAAACTTAGAATCCAAGATGTTCCGAACCTCGTATTCGTTTTCTCCGTCTACTTGGATTGGCTCTGGAGGTTTAGTCAGACGGGTTCCGGGTTGCATAGGTTTCAGGAGTGAAACATGGAAAACAGGATGTATTTTCATTCAAGTGGGCAATTCTAATTTAACCACCACAGGATTTATCACAGCCATGATCGTATAGGGTCCTAAGTACTTTGGATTGAAGGTGCGTGGTCCTTTTAGAGACAGATGTTTAGTAGACAGCCAGACTTGGTCTCCTACTTGGTACTGAGGGGCCTCTTTCCGATGTTGATCAGCACCTTTCTTATAAGATTCTTTGGCTCGTTGAAGGTGTGCGACGGCTTCCTTAAATGTTTGAGTTATGGACGCATGAAGATGGTCCACAGCGGGTGTTCCGAGATCTTGAGGCGAATCTAAATTAGAGGTCCGAGGGTGAACCCCATACAACAGGAAGAAAGGGGTTTTACCTGTTCCGGTATGTATTGAGTTGTTGTACGCATATTCAGCAATCCAAAGAATGTCCCTCCAAGTACCCTCTGATTGTTGTAACACACAACGAAGATACTGTTCCAGAGTTTGGTTAGTCCTCTCAGTCTGCCCGTCAGTTTGAGGGTGGTGGCTGGTAGAGAGTCGCACATCAATTTGCGCAAGACGACAACAACTTCTCCAGAAATGGGAAATGAATTGGCTCCCTCGATCAGAGATTAGGACTGAAGGGAACCCGTGCAAGCGAACGATGTTTTCAATGAATTCTCGGGCTAGAATGGAAGCTGTGGGTAATCCTTTCAGTGGAACAAAATGAGCCATCTTTGAAAAAAGATCAACAATTACTAGAATTGTATTATATCCGGAACAAGGGGGTAAATCCGTGATAAAATCCATTGAGAGGGTGTGCCAAGGGCACGGTGGAATGTCTATCGGATGCAGTAGCCCGGCTGGTTTTTCTCTATGGCTCTTGTTTTGTGCACAGATGCCGCATGAGGCCACAAAGTCTTTGATATCCTTTCTCCAGGACGGCCACCAGAAATGTCTTTTAATTTTTTCAGAGGTTTTGGCTACACCCGGATGTCCCTCTATTAAGGAATCATGATAGCAGGTGATGGCCTGTTTCTGTAAGTCATCACACGGTAAATAAAGCCTGCCTTAGAAGTATAATAGATCTTGATCTATCGTAAAATCCTTTCCTTTCTGCAGCCAAGTCAAGGAATCTTCGGGAGTTATTATTTGCTTGATCTTCCTTTTTATGTCGTCAAGAGACATTGTGTTGATGACTCCCAAAATCTTTTGTTCGGGGATTATGGGTACTGGTTCTGGATTAGCTGCGAGTTCGTTAACGCCTATTCGTGAAAGGGCATCAGCTTTTCCGTTTTTTATGCCCGGCCGAAACGTAATCACAAAATCAAATTCCGCGAAAAATAAAGCCCAACGGAGTTGTCTTGAAGATTGGGCCTTGGCTGACTTCAAATATTGGAGGTTACGATGATCAGTAATTACAGTGACAGTGTGCCGGGCTCCTAGGAGATAATGCCGCCAGGCCTTAAAGGCAGACTTGATTGCCAGAAGTTCCTTGTCCGTGATTGTGTAGTTGATTTCCGGGGCCGAAAATTTGCGGGACCAAAACGCCACAGTGTGTAATTGGTGTGTTTCAGGATCTCTTTGTGACAAAACTGCCCCCATTGCAAGGCTAGATGCGTCGGTCTCGATGATATAAGGAAGTTCTGGACGAGGATGTTTCAGGACTGGAGCAGAAATAAATTTGGCTTTCAAATCTTGGAAGGCTTGTTCGGCCTCTGGAGTCCACTCGAATTTTTTGTTCTTTTTTAGGAGAGCCGTGATAGGTTGGACTATTCGAGAGAATTTGGGGATAAATCTTCGATAAAAATTAGCGAAGCCCAACATGCTCTGTACTCCTTTTACCGAAGTCGGAGACGGCCATTTGGTGATAGTATCCACTTTTCTTGTATCCATGTGAACACCGTTGGGTGACAAAATGAACCCCAAAAATTCGACTTCCTTTACATGAAAGGTACACTTTTCCAACTTAGCAAATAAACGATGGTGGCAAAGCCTCTGCAAAACTGCGGTGACATGTCGTCGGTGTTCAGCTTCTGAGGAGGAGTATACCAGGATGTCATCAATGTAGACGACTACACAAACATCAATAAGCTCTCGGAGAACGTCATTCATAAAGAACTGGAAGGCGGCCGGTGCATTACATAGTCCAAAAGGCATTACTTGATACTCGAATAATCCGTATTTTGTGCGAAAGGCCGTCTTCCATTCGTCACCCTCCCTGATTCGTACCAAGTGGTAAACTCCTCTGAGATCTAGTTTTGTGTAAATGCAGGCGCCTTTTACTTGGTCCAATAGTTCGGGAATCAGAGGCAGCGGGTACCTGCTTTTGACTGTAATCTGGTCCAGGGCGTGGTAATCTATACACGTTCTTAGGTCACCTTCCTTTTTCGGGACGAAGAACAAAGCTGAAGAAGCTGGAGATTTTGAGGGACGAATAAATCCGTTAGCCAGGTACTGGTCTAAGTATTGTCTGAGGTGAAGATTTTCTGGCTCAGTAAGAGCATATATTCTACTGCACGGTGGAGTGGATCTGGGTATCAGGTCTATCTGGCAGTCGTATGATCTGTGCGGGGGCAAGGTGTTGGCCTGATCTTTCTGGAAGACATCACTAAACTCTTGGTATTCAGGAGGCAATTGGAGGTTCTCGGAAGCGATGGCTGCCAGCCTGATGTCGGGCCGAGAATAACAAGTTTGGGCGCACTCTGGAAACCGGATTACCTTGGCTCGCCAGTCGATCTGAGGATTGTGTTTTTCCAACCAAGGAACTCCTAGAATTACTTGAAACTGCGGGGCCTTGATTACATCAAACACGATTCCTTCCCGATGTCCGTCCTGGCAGAGCAGCGTCACTTCCACGGTGGTGTGAGAGACTGGTCCGGAAACTATTTCTGTACCATCCACTGTAGTGATTACATCTTTTACCAATTTAGGACATAAAGGAAGATTCATCCTAGCTGCCATATCTTGATCCACGTAGTTACCGATTGATCCGCTATCAATGAATGCCTTAATAGCATGCATACGATTTGGTTGGTCGGGGTTTATGAGGACCATGGGCAGTACGAAATGCGAGGTCAAGGAACTGGTTTTTACGCTCGGCAAGCGGACCTCTACGCTTGCCGGGCAAGGTCGTTTCCCGATTCTTGTAGTTTTGCATCCTTATCGGAAGCTCCCAAGGCTTTCTTGACCGGTTTCACTGAACAATCTCGAAGGAAGTGTCCAGACTTCCCACAGTAGAGGCACAGCTGTAACTGTCTTCGCCTTTCTCGTTCCTTTTGAGTTAAAGGTCCTTTCACGATGCCTATCTGCATGGGTTCCACGGAATCATTTCCTTTAGCAGGGTTTTGAGTCTTTGAGAACGTCCGTGTTTCAAATCTGGAGCGATTGGCCTTTCTGTTCTGTAGTTGATGATCTAATTGAACTACTAGGTCGATATAATCGGAGCACTCTTGCGGAGGATTTACCACCTGTGCTAAGACATCTTTAAGTTCTCCACGTAGCCCCCTGTGGAAAAGCGTGATCCTCTTGTCTTCTGGCCATCTGGTTTCAACCACCAGTCTGTTAAAAGATGCTATGTACGCCAGGAGATCTTGGTTACCTTGTCTTAGCGATAGGAGTTCATTGTCCAAGGCCTGCCCTTGTGAGTGTCGTGCGAACAACTTTTCCATACTGGCCTGAAAGTCTTGGAAGTTTTGGAGGACCGGATCATCCTGTGTCACTAAAGGAATGGACCAATCAGCCGCATTGCCACTAAGATAGGAAAGTACAAACGCTACTTTAGCTTGGTCAGTTGGGAATGCAGCGGGTCTACACAAAAAGTGCAAGCGGCATTGGTTGATGAATACTGCGTAGCGTTTAGGATCACCTGAGAAACGTTCTGGTGGAGCCAGGGGCACATTCCCTGGCAGATTAATCTGCACCGGATTGCTTGAGGTTGTAAGTGGATAATTCCCTCCCGAGGTAGGCAAAGGTGCTTGCCCAGCTTGAATTTGTAGCAATTGCCTGGCCAGGTCGTCCGCTCGCTCTTTGGAAACGATTAATTCTCTTCGTAAGGCATTTGTTTCTTGACGAGATGCATGTACCTCGGCCCTCAGCTCCCCAAGCAATTGGGCCAATTGGTCTGTATCCGAGGTTTCCATTGCGCCTGGGTGGGATATTTGTGGTAGGCTTCGCGTTCTGTAACGCTCACCTGAATCCCTCGGAGGCGCGGGTCTGGTCTGGGCATTCTCCGAACCTTTCAAAGTCACTCGCAGGTCTTTGGCAGCACCCTGGAAGGGCCCCCTCCTTACTGTGATCTTAATCTGGAGAGTGAGATGTCTGCGGGCAGAGAAGAAACAGGGGTTAACATCTGCCTGATGGGGTTTCGGCCCTTACCCCTTCCTGACACTCCTACAACTCTCCTAGGCCGCACGTGCTCACCTTAGGTAGGTAAAAGCGGCGCTCTCCATCCTGCGTCTGTGCAGGGGCGCTGTAGCCAGTTACTTCACTGGACGATAGTTCAGCCTTTTATTGCGGAGGTAGAGTCCAGAAGGCAAGACCGTCGTTAGCTGCACGAACGGTGAGTGCCTTATATGAGTCTTTTTATTGTCCTTTCAGAATCTTGCCTCTTTGCAGGTCCGGTATGCTGATCCGGTAAGTGGAGAAGTCTGGAGTTTTTGCAGGCAAGCATAAGTTCATCTGAAGTTAAATGCACTTTTAAAAGTCTTTTTTCCCCTTTTTTTCAGGTCGCGGTGCAATCGGCGATGAAGACTGATGCCGAAGGATCATGCCGGAGGATGGACAGGTATCACCACTTAAGGCACGTGAGTAGAAATGGAGTCCTGAGCTCTAATAATGTCCTTCTTGTATTTTACAGGTGCGGACAAATGGCGCTGAACGGAGCTCGCGGAGACCGTGGCACAGGTAAGCAGATATCACAGAGTTATCGCTAACCTGTATTCTTTGTAGTTGCAGATGGCTAGAGAACGAAGAATCGCGGCACGAGGCCTTGGAAGGCGCCGGAAGGTGGTAAGAGCAGCTCTAGTACTTTCTCGTGCTACTCTAATGTTCTCGTTTTCCTTTTCAGATGTCGCGGAAGGCTGGAGCTGGATTCAGGAAGGTAAGTTGAAGATTTTCCTGTTTTCAGGTGCAGAAGAAGAAGATCAGCTGGAGCCGACATGATGAGCGTCGTGCTGCTATTGCAGAATAACGCGAAGCACGTGAAACCAATCGGGTGTGGTTTAAATAGCCTTCAGTAGTGCTTAGGCATCTTCTTCCACAGCTTTCAGAGATAAGAAAAGAGTTCCAGTATGTAATTCTTGGGAGTGGTGCTGGCCCCACCCAGCAGTTAAAGTAGTCCCAGCAGGATTGGATGAAGAGTTCATCCTGCAGGTAGGTAAGCAGCATGGTCTGCAAGAGGTAAGTCCACCCAAGCACCAATCCTTTTTATATGAGCCCGGCGCTTCCAGTGCCGGGACTGGGTCCCTTTATGAGCATGAGCCTGGCGCCGCTGGCGCCAGGACAAGGTCCAAAAGGCCCCTACGGGGGCCGGCTTGTGCCTGGAATAAGGGTCATGACCCCGCTTCCAAGGATGTTGGGCTAGGTCTGACACCTTGGAGGCAGTGGTCATGACAGGAACGTATTCCCAGTGGGGATTAGCATGAAAACATTCTGCAGGTGTCAGAACAAATACACATTAAAAGCAGATGTCGGTTAGCACGTGGATCAGCAAGGATACATTTTGGATCAGCATGAATACTTTTGGGAGTATCTGGATCAAATATACATTAAAGGCAGAAGCCAGTGAGCGAGGATCAGCATGAATACATTTTATCTTAGCATGAATACATTTAGGAGTATCCGGATCAAATACATATTAGAAGCAGATCCCAGTTAGGGTGCGGATCAGCAAGAATACATTTTGGATCGGCATGAATACATTTGGTAGTATCCGGATCAAAATATACATTAAAGGCAAATGCCGGTGAGCGAGGAACAGCAGGAATACATTTTAGATTGCCAGGGCAGATACACATTAAAGGCAAATGGGGTATGTGTGCAGATTAGCATGCAGGGATTGTTGAGGGAATGGCTTGAGCACTCATACTGATAAAAGGAATAGTTCAGATGTGAAGCATTGAATCGTGACCGGTAGAAGTATGGTTAAGTTGGGAGTAAGAGTGTCACAGTGACAGAGTCTAACTAGTATGTTGAGTAGAATCTGTAAGGCATCGGGCGTGTCAGTGTCGTGTTCCGGACTGACCGCTGGAGTTAGACTTCGGGGTGAGCATCAAGTGTATAATTGGCTAGGTGTGGTGTGCACATTTGGTATGGTCAGAGGCCTCATTACGGAACAAGCCAAGGTCAGGAGACTTCCGCGCACACGGGGCAGTTCAGGATGGACAAAGAGGAAGGGGCGGATGGTGTAAAAGCTAAGAGGAGGAGCTCTTATGGCTCTGTCAGGCTCAGTCAGGAGCCTTATTTGGGCTGCCTTCAGTGGGGGCTGGATAATGCCTGCCGGTGCCCACGATAGGCTAAAAGGAAGTATCTGCCCAATCGGATGGCAGGGAGCATTTACTGATTTAGAGGTGCCATTTCAGACGGTGGCCATCTTTGGATGTTCATACCTCGCAGGGTTGTAATGAAAAATGCGCCGATTATAGTCAAACGCCCTTATAGAGCAAACTTGTATCTTTTCAAGATGGTTTGTTGGTGCAGAGATCTATATCTGAATGTGACCAGTGGGTGGTACATAACTCACTCTGAAGCCTGATGTTAAGTCACGCCCATGACGCGGCCAATGCTGGCCATAGGGTTTTTCCTACAACTTAAGAAATCATACTGGCCACACATGGGTAAAGACCTCGACCTATACTTGAAGGAGTATGTGTGTGCTCAGTTTCAGCCAAGTTCTCTCACACACAGAGCTACTCTACAGAAAAGGGTAATTACATTGCTTTGGTCAGATGTGCAAGTCGATTTCATCGGGCCAGTGATTCGCTCCTCTAGAGGAAACAAGTACATGTTGACTATGACATGCTTATTTACCAAATGGGTGGAATGTCTTTGGCCCCCAAAGTGCAAGCCAGAAATAGCTGCCTCCCTAATGATCAATCACATCTTCTCTCGTTTCGGCCTTGAGTCGGACCGAGGAAGTCATTTTACCAGTGAGGTGATGACAAAGATGTGGGAGATATTAGGGGGTAAATAGAAAACTCCACATTGCCTACCACCTAGCCTTGAGTGGTTGATTTAAGAAGTACAATAAAACATTTGTGGGCATCTTGAAGAAGTTTGTGGTGGAATCTGGACCTAGTTGGGACATCCGATTACCACTTGTCTTGATAGCCATCAGGTCTACACCATCTTGTGTGACAGAATTGTCTCCATTTGAGCTCACGACGGGACAGAAAATGGTGTTACCTCAGCATCTGCTCTAAAGAACTCAAGAGCAGACCCTGATCATTGTTTCCACGACTCATGAGTACAATGAGAATTTATGAAAACCCCTTCAGCATGCTTTTGCTTACTCTCAGCGAAACTTAGAAAATTCAGCAGAGGGGATGAAAACCCACTACGACTTAAATACCACCAAGAAAGAGTATGAAGTAGAAGACAGGGTATACCTGTACAATTTCCAAAGGAACCAGACCAAAGAGTGGAAGTTCCAGTCCTCCTGGCACAGTGCTTTTGAAATTGTCGATACAATCTCTCCTGTAGCCTAAAATATCTTCATCTGTAAAGGAGAACAGACAGAAGAGAAATGGATCCATATCAATCAGTTGAAAAGCTGCCATCCCAAACAGACTTTGGGACTGATTGAAGAACCCAGTTAGGATAGAGCTCAGGAACCAACTGAAGAATAAAGTTAAAGAATGGGATCCTGGATGGAGAAAATTGCACATTTACAAGGAGTAGAGCAACTGATACTTATCAGGAAAGTACCAAGAGTAATTGTCATTTTTGAATTGTAGATGCCAAATGAAATGTAATGTGTAACTCGCTGTTCTGTTGTCAATTTTCACGTCAATCATACCGGGGAAATTAGTACTGTATGAAATGCTTAACCTCTCATTTATCCTCGGCATATTAAATAACTCCTACCCTCTACAGGCTGGTGGTGGAGCTACTGGAAACAGAGGGATCCAAGGCTAAAACCTAAAATCCGAAAAGTGTGGAGTGCAGACCATAGAGCCACTCCCTCAGGACAAGGAAAAGAGCGGACGTGCTCCCGCTAGATCTCTGGAATGAACCCTGGCCACAAGGACACACAAACCCCAATCTCGCCTCACTCTTCTCTCTGTCTCAGTGGAATCAAAGAATCAAGAGGGGGAACCTGTGGGGTGAAATATTGCCCCTGAATGCCAGAAATAAAGAGGCCAGAGTGATTTGTAAATGCCATATAAGGCCAGCACAGAAATGGAGATGTCAGACATGAGGCCTATTGAACCAAAAACAGGCCTGGAATGAAAGTCAGCTTGAATCTCAAAAATGCAAAGATATGCAGAATGCATTTCAGCAAGAAAAAGAAGGACATGTGGCTGACAATGCTGTTTTACTCCATCAATGGGGAGCTGCACTTTTACTTAAAGAGACATCGGTGCGCACATTATCTACAATGTAATACCAGATTGTGCTCCAGTCATCTAAATTGAAACCAAGCTTCTTGAATTTACAAGAAATAAACGAATGTCCTTTTTGTTTTCCTCATCCAAATGACAGTATGCAGAGAAAAGTGCTTGCTAGACTTTTCGAGTTTGTACATGGGTTTCTCATATAACTGCCCTATACATATGGACAATCCAGAAGTGATACTCATGTATTTTGCAATTGTGAGATTAAAGAGGTACATTACATATTGATATGAGGCCCAGGTGCTTTATAAGATTCCACGTGAAATGCATTTTGTGTGAGTTTAAGAGCCATTGCTTGCAGGATTAGATGAGCCGGTCAATTCTCCAAAGATGAAACTTAACCTCCAAGACCTTTCCTCTGCTGCCCTGGAGATAGGAGTCTGACTGTCAACCATAAATCAGAGCAATTAATTGAAAATATAGAATGAAATACACTGCTTAGATTTAAACAACAGTGGATACAGATAATGCCATGCCTGTTCTTTCAGCAGAGGTCCCCTTGAGGTCACAATTCCCATAAAATGTCCATTCAAGTTGTAATCAGGGCCCTCATAGGCCTTAAAGGGGGAGGCGAACATAAACATGAGCCAGCCTCCGGTGGGTCACATGCTTAAAGGTAAATGCACTTTAAGAGAAAAATGGAAAAAGGCTGCAAGGGAATTAATAGAAATATACATATTATTGCATAAAAGGGGCAGCGTATAGGCCACATTGGTCATTCCAGACTCTTATTAAAGGTGACAGTAACCATTTGAACCATGCTAATCGATTTCTGTGTGATAAACATAACTAAAATTATTAATCAAAATTGGTTTTCGGCCTTCCCTTGATTTTGAGAGATTTGGAAGTTTGTGAGGGTGAAGGAAATAATTAACAAGGGAACTATGAAGTGGCATATTTTTCACTGATACGGCTTCTGAGTAAATGAAGAAAAACCATATCTCTGCATAGGAAGGGCGTGACGACTTCAGATTAGCATTATATGATTGGCCTAAAAATGTAGTTCCTAAAAATATATTCATACATGTAAAGATTAGAAAAATGATGGTACTTGCCATGTTGATAGATTTTTAGAGTTTGGAACATGCCCAGCCCAACTATCAAATTGGGATGACAAAGCTTTCTCCTCCCACAGCTTTCCTAACTCACTCCCCTCATCTTCTTGTCCTATTAGCAAACACGTGGGAGGTAGGTAGAGAAAACCAACCAATACCTTTCGCAGGAATCATGACAAGTTGTGTTGTCATTTTCCCTATGGAGACAGGAACCAGGAGAAATAGGAGCTGACTGGGACTTCTAGGAGGATTCATATTAGTCTATCCTTGACTGACACCCTTGCTTTCACAGAGGTGCCCTGCTGTGCCCTGCTGTTCCCTGATGTCTATTACAAGGTCTCTTCTGTAAGTAAAACAATCCCCAAAGCCATATATTGTGTAGGCCATGCATTGTTCAAGCATTGTTTTAGTTATTTCCCCATACCAACATATCCTGTGTAGATCCTTACCATATTTATTTAAAGTACATCAATTAATTCCCCTATAGAAATCACTGGATGTATTTTGTTGACATTCAAAACCAACAAGCTCTTCCCATTTTGTTTTGAGGCGGTATAGACATAAATATTTGCCAAAAGAATTAATCCCAAGACCCTGTTTCCTCGTGAGTGTGCAGGGTCCAAAACAAATTTCCCCATTGATCCCCTTCATTTTAAATCAGAAGCGTGAATCCTGGAATTGCATTTGCATGTGCAGGGTGCAAAACAAAATTGCCCCTTTGTTCCCATTGTGTTCTGACAAAAACCACAAAGCCCTGGCTGTTCTTTTTAGGTGTGGCAAAACAAATTTCCCATTGTTTTTCTTCCCCTCATACTGCACCTGCGGTAAGAAGTAAAAAATAAAAAAGATTTTGCCCCTTCAATCACTTTTTCCAAAGAGTTCATTTTATCAGAATCCCACAATGATTTTCCCATTGTCTTCCCACTCTCTGACACTTTCCTTCAATTTAGAGGGGTCAAATCTAATTGATGTTTGGAGGGTGGGGGTTGCTGGGAGAAAATGTATTATAACCAAACCAGCAATCACTGTGTGTCTTGAACTGTCCTTTTTCCATATTGGTGGTTGATTTGAAAGATAATTGTAACTGCAAATATCTCAGAATTATCTCTGTGTTGGCACTTTACGGAAGTCATTTTTGTTTTTGGTATGCCACAGCATTGGTGGCTGATGTTAGTCAGTTTGTCAAATTTGTTAAAATAAATTAATAAATATATTCTTACTACACAGTGGCCTGGTTCTTGGTCCATTGTGGCACCGGGTTCTTCTTGGGGGTTGGGTGCGAGATAGGTTGGAGGCATTATCAAACTGAACCGAATCAAAATCATAGTGATTTATTGTGCGCCACAGTTAATGGGGAGGAAAGGAACTCTGTAAGTTGAGTGTGACCACGTAATAAACTGCAACAATGTTTTTGCTTTGCGTGGGGGCATGTCGGGGGCATTCCGGCCCTGACTTGCGTATGCAGTTACTTTGCGCTTACAATTCCATGAATATGCAGAGCATGCAGAAAAACCTCTGCGTGAAAGCTCACGCAAAGTCGTTCTCGTGCATGCTTTGTGGGATCTCTATGCACTTTTCCATGAATCGGGCCCTTGGTGTCTGTAACTCCATGTCTCTTGTATTTGTGGCCAAAGAACATATTTGTTGCTTAGTAGAACCTTTTGATTGTCTATAGAGATAAAACAGCGAATTCCATGCCAGTAACTGTGCTTGTCATCTTTTGTCACATAAAAAAGTGCAAAAATTATTGTAATTCTTTGGAGATAGGAGAACATTAAAGTCAGTGCTCCATGTTTTTTTTTAATCAATAAAACATATTGGTTGCATACACAGAAAAGTCAAATAATTCTTGATAGGCAGGAGGCGATAATCTCCATGGCAGTAAGTGGGTGTACAATTTCCGTACTATGGAGTTAAAACGTTAGGTACGTTTATGGAGAGTAGTTTAGATTGTGATGCCCACATTACAGCTATCTCAAAGAGCACCAATTACCATCTGAAAGTGCTCAGACAGGTTTCCCCACTTGTTTCGATCGAAAACCGCACTAAACTTCTGAGCGCTGTCATTTTACCACGTAGCTATTATTGTAATGCACTCTTATGTGGGGCAAGTAAAGCCGATCTTTATGAACTCCAAAAAGTACAAAATAAAGCCATCCACATAATTTTTCAGATGAAATGGTCTGAACCGATTACTCCCGCCAGAAAAAAACGGTGTCCGGTCAAAGGGTCGACTACAAAAGGATCGAGTGTAATAGGGTCGACGCAATAGGGCCGAAAACAAAAGGATCACATTTTTTTTTATTAAATATATATTTTTTGGGGTTTTCGTATAGGTAAAAAAAGTGGTTTTTACCACAAAAACAGGAGTTGGGGGAGGACCCCCCCAAAAAAAAGAAAATGTAAAAAAAAAAAGAAATTTCAAACCTTTTGTTTTCGGTCCTTTTGAATCGATCCTTTGACCATTCGATCCTTTTGAATCAATCCTTTGACCTATAACTGAAAAAAACGACACTGGCTCCCTGTTGAAGCTCTCATTCGGTTTAAGTTACTTACCATCTGACATAAATTTATCTTTGGGACTGCACCAAGCTATCTGAAAGATCTTATAAGTGTCTACCAACCCACAAGAAGACTCAGATCAGTGGAAGATCTCTTATTAGCCCAACACCGTGTGAAACAATCCCGTGGGCTTGGAAGAGCATTTCATTTCCAAGGTGCCAAGGCCTGGAATGCGCTGCCAGCTTCTCTGCGTAAAACCGGGGACTAATTTATGTTTCGGAAACCGTTGAAGACTCATCTCTTCTATTAGTACAATTCTTTTTACTGGTAGCCGCCGTCTTCTGTCTCTCGCGCCTGGATGCCTACGGGCTTTGCCGCGATATAAGAAAAATAACATAACATAACATATGGAGGACTGAATTCAAGCAACCACCTTTGGATGACATAAACACGTGACATTTCAGAGTGAGAAAAACAAGACAGCATTGTTTGCAGGCAAGCAAGAGATTACATTTCATGGCTACAAGCCTGTGAATCATTATTCTATGGCCAGACAAAATATGTGTCGTATAATTCTCTGGAGAGGGTGAGTGCATGTATTGGTGGTAACTGAGTGTGTGTTTTTTCTAGCCAAAGCAAATACTTTCTGCTTGTGTAGATAATGTCTCTGCGGGGTAGGTGAATATTACATTCAGTGCACCATTCATGTGCAGCTAGAGAAACTACTTGCTGCTCTATAAGGTGCTAATAAAATATCTTAGAGTTCTTTTAGGCAAAATAATACATTCAGCGTTGTAAATGAATGTGTCATCTTTGTGTGGTCAGGGAAAATTACTGTGGTTTGCAGAGATTAGACGTATACATCAATTGATGTGGGCTCGTGCAGGTACTGGCTGTAACTGAGTATGTCATGTTTTTAGTGTCTTTCTGTGGACAAATAAAATACTGGTTAATTATGAACCTGGAGGAGAAGGAGGGGGTGAATCTCAGAGCTAAAGAAACAGGAGGAAAAGACGCAGCTACCCTCCTGATTTGTACAGGGTCTTGCAAAGAGAATGGAAATTATAAAATGTCAGTATGTGGCAGCCACAACATGAACTCTGCCACCACCACCTTTACAGCCAGAAGAGCGTGGGAAGACTTGGCTTCCTTTTCTGGCGAGACAGTCCAAGGTGTGAAAGCTTTTCATACTGCAGGACACACATTGGCAGCAACTAGCAACCTGCACTCTGTGCAATAAGAGTATGTGCTAGGGAAGGTCTGAGTCAAGCTGAGAAGCATATCTTTGCAGTGCCATATGACTCCATTCACAGACCTCTACTGCAAACCTTTCACTGCCCGTAGACAGTCACGGTATCATCATCAGTTCATAATGTTGCCATATACACTGTTGTTGCTATTGTGTCGTAGGTCTGGTGAATGCAGTGGTGGCGATGACTGAAATAGTTATTAATGCCGATAGCATTTGTGCTATTACAGTACTATTCTTGGGAGACCTGCTCCTGCTTTTACAACCGGAATAATAGTCAGAGGGCTACATTTCAACAGGACAGACAGTACGCTTGCTTTTTTTCAGTTCTCCTTGTGAAACAAGTGCTGCAAACTTGAAATTGTTTTGGACACTTCAGCGCCTCCCACATAAGTGCAGGACAGACAGAAACACATGACCTGAGTATCAAGTGCATTTATTTTCTGAGGTGCTTGTTCATGTTTTGCAGCATGACTTGCTTTCTTGTGTTTTCCCAAACTTGGAATCACGTAAACAACTGCTTGCTCCGGGCCAAGTCGGATAACTGGCAGAGCTTCGGAAGTATAATGCTCAAGCAGCCGGACTAGAATATGTGTTGTGTATTGTCACCTCACATTCTTTTCAATATCTGATACTGTTGGCTACTATTCTACCCAGACTAGGCAATATTACCATTGAATTCACACGTGGATTGATGCATTTTTTATAAATCTCGACCATGTCAATGACTGAATAATGCAAGGGGCCCATTACTAGCTTGTGAAGTATTACATGCTGGGGATGAACATTGCACACATGCAAGACCTAGCTGAATAGAATTAATTGCATTGATGCCCCAAAAGGATTTCAGGACACTTGAAAATCTATGAATTGCAACCGTGTACTATCACAGGCAATCAAATGGTTTGTTAATTTGATTCCAGTGTACATTCACTAAATTAACTCCATTAGTTTGATCCTACATACAGTAATTCAACTAAGCAGCTTCTTCAACTCATTGTGCCCCTCTTGCACATTTGGAGAGCCACTCATTAAATATTAGGGGTGTAGACCCTCTGTCTCTTAACAAAGTCACTCCACCTGATTTCTCCTATCCTCTTGACCAACAGCCAGTCAGTCACCTACAAGAGAGTCGGGTGGTACTGGAACATGTGCCTCTCTATGACATGCTCCACTACGGTAGATTTCAGCTCCCCACGAATGATGGTCATCTGTCAAGAGAAAGAGGACATGCCCCATTGACATAATATTAAGTTCTTACTTGGCTGCCCAAATAATGGTGCATTCACAAGGCTACCAACATCAGCAACAGGAGGTTGCAGAGGTAGTGCTGGTGAGGGAACAAAGCCCTGTTGGAGGATGGTGCTACTGGTGGAGTATGAACACAGTACGCAATAGTAGAGAACAAGCACACCATTTTTGTAGAGAAATGAATATCCAACTTTACCTCATTGAGAGCTATCAAAGCTATCAAGGCTCTGTGGTGATTTAAGAGAATCAAGGGTGTAGGGGGGAAAAAGATGACTCTGGTACCAAAAGGCAAATCAAAGTTGAGGCAAATTAAGTGGCTATGATCTATTGGCACTCCCGTCCCCTGCACACCTGCAAATACTGGCAATAATGTCCAGTCAAAGTTACTTCAAATGTTAATTAATACATTGGATATTTAGTATAACCACAAACAGTCAATTCTTTGAAAACTCATGATGCAGATAGTAGTTTAGTTAAAAGTTTGTGTTGTCATCATACACATATGTTTCACCATATTCAAAGATCCAGAATAATTCCAATGATTTTTGGACCATCAAGTTTACAATTGCAATGTTTCATACAACATGAACAAATATTTTTTCAAATCAAAATTCAGAACAATCAAAAATAGAAACTCTACGCATTTCGAGAGCAGATCTCTTGTCTTCAGGAGCAAACAAACATGTAGTGCAATTCGAAATCATAACGTTCTTTGTGTTGTAATTCATAACCATCGTGAATTAGACTTTCTTAAGTCATAATACTTCCACGTTCCAACTTCACTCTGTTATGTTAAAAACATGTCGGCAATGTGGAATAGTGGTTATTAATGTTCAGTAGTGGAGATACTAAATCCAAATGAGACTGTGTTATTATTCCATAAGGCTATCTGGGCATGTTAACCCATGAGTGTAAATCAATTGTTGCAATGAATTACCTGAATTGGAAAATACAATTTCCTCCATGAATTAAGAAGTTCCATTCTCATAGTACTGCAACCACCATGAACCTTTATATATTGGATACTCCAGAGTGGATTAGGCACCCTGAAATGTAGGTGTGTATATATCAGTAACAGTAACACAATCTGTTAGTGTTCATGATATAAAATATAGTGACTAATTGCTTTCTCACCAGTTCTCCATTATAGTGTGCATAATGTTAAAGAATTGTATAGAATCCTCACCTCTGCAATGCTTTCCAGCAGAGGACAGTGAATATTCTTAACGTTGCCCGTCAACTGTAGTGGGTTCTGCACAATTCAAATGAAGACCATGATGGAGTATTTCTGTGTTCCTCTCTGTTTGATAAAATACATTAATTACTATATAACCATGGATATGCAGTATAGTTCAACAACATTTCAGCTGGGATATAATCAAGCACTCACTTATATAATAATAATATAAAGGGTGCAAGAAGCTTTCTCCGCTAGAATCTCAAAAGCCAGAGAGAATGTCATATCAGCAAGGGCAGTTGCTAGCGCAGAAATCCCTTTGGGAGAAATTCCTATACAGGAACGTAAAGAGAAATTTACTTTCTCAACGGTCTCAGAGGAGGAACTATTACTGGTAATGGCTAAAATGAAGCCTACATCTTGTGCTGAAAATATTTTACCGACAAAGATTATCCTGGATCACAAAGAACTTTTTGTGCCCATATTGACCAGGATAGTTAACTCATCCTTCAGTGAGGGCTTAGTTCCCAAAGCCATCAAGGAGGTCACGATAACGCCACTGGTGAAAAAGGCGGGTCTAGATCCAAAAGAACCTAGCAATTTAGGTCCTATGACCAATTCCAATTTCATTCTGAAGATCCTGGACAAAATCGCTACTAACCAACTGCAAAAACACGTGGAATCTCTGTAGATATTACACAAGCAACAATCAGGCTTTCGAGAAGCCCACAGCACTGAGTCAGATATGCTTGACTTACAGACCCACATGTTGGAACTTATTGATAAAGGCAAATCAGGAATACTTATGCTGCTCGACCTTAGTGCAGCTTTTGACTTGGTAGACCAACAGCTACTTCAATCAGTCCTGGACAAAATAACTGGCTGTACCACAACAGCACTGAAATGCTAACCTCCTTTCTAGAAGATAGGAAAGCAAGAATAAATTGGGGTGATAAATTCTCTGAGGAAACTCCAATTTTGTTTGGAGTTCCCCTGGGAGCGGGCCTATCCCCATTACTGTTTAATCTATACATGAGAAGTCTCTGTAACTTGCTAGAAATCATCGGTATTCTTCACAAACTACGCCGATGACACTCAGCTTATCTTTGATATGAGTGGACGCCATGGCACCGACAGCGCTAAAATAGCAGAGGTCTACAATGTTATTGACATCTGGATGCAAAAACATTGGATGTGCTTTAACAATACGAAGACAGAATTTATGATCTTCGTGTCTCGCCAGGCAAGAACCAAACTTGGAGCTGAGTACAAAGCCTTCTCCATTAAAGAAGCCATCATTCCAGTAATGCCCCAAGTAAAAACGCTGGGGATGATGGTAGAAGCATCTGTTGGCTCGGAAGCACAGGTCAACTACCTGCACAAAAATAATGCGTATTACCTGCGTCTATTAGGAGCCTTAAGACCCTTCATCAATGAAGAAAACACTGCAACGATTGCAAGAGCAATTATAATGTCACGCCTGGACTACGGAAACGCCTTGTTGCTGGGAGCTACTAAGAAAGAACTTCAAAGGTGCCAAGTAATGCAAAATGATGCTGTCCTCTGTGTAAAGGAAATTAAAAAAAGAGACCATATATCGACAGGTAGAAAGGGCTTCACTGGCTCAAAATAGAAGACAGAGTCAAGTTCAAGGCTTTGACGACAGTCCATAGATGCCTTTTTGGAGAGGCACCGAGTTATTGTAAAAAACAATTCCCAATGTTTGTCCCCCGGAGATGCTTGAGATCAGCAGATGCAGGTCTTTTGAACATTACCGGGGCAAGGCTGGTGTCAGGACGGGGCAGATCTTTTCCGGTCCAGGCCGCTATTTGTTGGAAAAAGTTACAAGTTACCCTAAAACAAGAGGGTAACATCTTAGTTTCAGAAAAGCACTGAAAACCTTCCTATCAAAATAAACCGCCAATTTTCCAAAGTCAGACTTGCGGCCATGATAGGCCAGCGAGATCCATGGGGCCAATTGTAAATCATGCGTAAACGGTTCTACCGCGCCCTGATCCCCGCGGGCTTTCGGTGTGTTACAAGCATACAGACATAGACATGGACATAATCTATTGCCGTAACTGGCAGTGTGCATTCTCAATACAGCACCACAAGCTGTGTGTGTAATTCAAGAAGAGTTTTCTCATCATAATGGTGTCCTTACGCTTCCATCTCTATTCGAGCAAGCAAATAGATTAGTTAGTGACTCCCTAACTCTCACTGTTATGATTCTTAAACTTACTTCGATCTCTCATGTCAGTCGCAGATAATTTTCGCGGCAGGTGCCGTAGCTAACAAACGCCTGTTTCTAAGCAACAAGGTAATACATACACACAAACACCTGGCGCGCTAACACTGTGTGCGGGATGACGTATCAACGTGGGAATGTTGGGAAATGTAGTAACATCAATGTATCGCTGTGAGTCAGTGCATTACGGCTCATGTTGTTTTTTAAGTATTTCGTGTGGATGTATATGCCGTTTTGCTACTTCCAATCATTTCTTCAATATTCTTCCCTCTAAATGGGTAAAACAATTCGATTGATGGTGCTTACTGGTACATAAATTTGACTTATGTATGTTCAGCCAGGAGTTCAGCAGGGGAGAGGAGGAGAGAAAGCAGAAGCAAAGAGGAAGGTTTTAAGGTGCCTCAAGAACCGGAGATGGTTCTCCTCAAAATTTAGGGCGGCATGGAGGCTGTTCCAGAGGGATGCCCCAGCCGAAGAAAGAGATCTACCACCAACTCGTTGCTTGGAGAAGCGACTGACCCTGAGGGAGTTGGAAGCGGATGAGCGAAGAGCTCGAGAAGGAAGATATTTAGCAAGAGAGAGTTGAAGGTATTGAGGCCCCAGGCCCTAAAAGGACAATGCAGAGGGTTTTGAATGTAATCTTCGCAGCCACTGGGAGCCAGTGCAGAGATTTCAGTCCTGGAGAGATAGGATCCCTGGGCCTGAAGCCAAGGACAAGTCTCGCAATCCTGTTCTTCTTCAGTTGCAGAGGGTGGAGAGTAGAGGCAGGCAGATTTAGAAAGAGGCTCTTGAAGTAGTCCTGCCTAGAGAGAACCAGAGCTATGGAGACAGTGAGCTTCTGGGGGAAGGAGCGGACAGCAAGAATACCTTTGAGGAGGTGCAGCTGGTGTGTGAGTTCTTAGAGTCGTCAGAGATATGAGGGAAGAAGGAGAGTGTGGAATCGAAGATGACCTCGAGGTTTTTAGCCTCGCAGGTGGGAGCAGGAAGAGGGCCAAGAGAGGCCGGCCAAAGAGTGATAGGAAAGGAGGGAGTGGATGTGCCAATTAGTAGAATCTCAGTCTTACTGGCATTAAGGCAGAGATCATTGGTGGCACACCACTACTTGATAGCAGACAGAGAGTCAGAGATGAGAGAAGGAGAAGAGGTGGCTGAAGGTAGCCTGAAAATGAGCTGAGTGTCATCTGCATAGAACTGAAAGTTGGGGCAGAGAGCAGCAATGCAGTGGGGAAGAAGTGCCAGGTATTGGTTGAACAGCCAGGGAGAAAGGTTAGACCCCTAGGGAACACAACAGGCCTCATTAAGATTTCCCTTAATTTGCCTCATTACGACTTTACGATTTTTAATTACGACCCAGGCGGTCCGGGTTCCCAGAATGGGGAATTACTGGGCCATTCCGAGTTCGGAGGGCCCGGTAATTCCTCCCTCCAGGAACCTGGGCCTGGACCTTCCCCATTCCCATTTCAGCCTCAATAGGGCTGAAATGGGAATGGGGGGAGGGAGCAAACAATGGGCCGATTACGAGCGGCACGTTGTTTGCTCCCTCTTCCCCTCGCGGGACCCGGTAAGCATGCCTGGTTTGACCAGGCGTTACTTACCGGATCCCGCGAGGGGAGCTTGTAATGAGGCAGAACGGGTTTAACGGGTCCACCTCCTTTAGCGGGTCCCGTTAACCCATTCCGCCTCACTTGTAATGAGGCCCCACAGGTAGAAATAGAGATAGAGGAGAGGAAGGACCCAAGTTGGACCTGGGAGGGTCGATCAGAGAGGAAAGATGTCACCTGACCGGTGATACCCAGGTTATCACGGAGACAGTTGAGCAGGATGACATGGTTGACCATATCAAAGGCAGAAGAGAGATCAAGTAAGATGAGGGCACAGGGGGTGTTGGAATCAAGGTTGAAGAGCATGTCTTCACAGATGTTCAGGAGAGCAGTTTCCGTGCTTCTGGCAGCTCTGAAGCCAGACTGATGGCCATGAAGACAACCAACAGATTCAGTGTGAATATTAAACTGGGAGATGGCCAGCTCTTCCAGGAGTTTGCCCAGGAAGGGAGTGATGGAGATTGGGAGATAGTTAGCTGGGAAGGACAGGTCGGCAGAGGATTTCCTGATGGTGCACAAGAGAGTGCTTGTGGGGGGGAGACTCCCGTGGCAAAGGAGTCATTTTAGAAGTCGGTCAGAGCAGGAGCCAGGGAGTCAATGTGGTCCTTGATGGTTTTGGAGGAACAGGGATGAACCTGTTTTGACAAGACTTATATAGATCGGACTTGTCTAGAAACCTCATCTGGGGAGAACAGGGGAAAGGCAGAGAAGGAGGGAGGAGAGGTGGCCAAAGAAGGGCCAGAGGAAGAGCAGGGAGTAGAGGGAGGTGGGGGAAAGGAAGAGAGGACAGGATGTCCTGAGTTTTAGAGATGAAATGAGAGGCCAGAGCCATGCAAAGGGCCTGGGAGGGAACAGGAGAGGTAGAGACTGCAGCAAGATTGGCAAGTTCCTTGCAAATGATTTCGGCCGAGTTGTTAGATGCCGCAGAGATGCATGCTTGGATGTGAGCTCTCTTCTTGGTGCGGACAGGGAGCCGGTATTGCCTTTGGAGCAGGCGACAGGCCAGTTTGTCAGAGGATGTACCGAAGCAGGCCATTTCCTCTCAGCCACCCTGCACTTGCATTTGAGGGTGATGAGGTCTGAGTCATACCAGGAGTTGCACTTGGCTTTGGGCTTCAAGCAGATACACATAATAAGGGCAAGAGCATCGAGAGTATCGGATATGGCAGAGTGGAGCATGGACAGGGCTGTGTCAAGGTGTGAGTCAGATTAAGGGTGACGGGGGAGGTGAGAAAGTGGTGGTGAAAGCTTCAACAGACACAAGCTTCATGGGTCGGATAACTGAGAAGTTGGGTGGCAATGCTGGAGTTGACTTGGCCTGAGGGGTGGAGAGAGCGAGCTGGGAGGAAAGGAGAATGTAATCACTTCAGGGGAGAGGTTTTTCCCCTTTCTGTAATAGCTTAGCAGGTGAAGAAAGATGGTCTGGAGGGTTGTTCACCACAAATGCCAAAGGTTTAAGAAATAGTTCTAAACCTTTCAGCCATCATACCTTTCTTTTTGCAGATTTCATGTATAATATGATAAGTCATTTATAACGTGCCTGTACACAAGTGTTTCTAGGCAAGATCATGTAGATCAGGAGATTTGGCCCCTTTTCTTTTTTTCCAAATGCTCGAGACCAGACTCTTAATGTAAGTCCTGTATGTGCTGCTCACTGATTTTCCCAGCTGTCTTGGCCACTGCTTAGTGCTGCTGAACTCACAAATTGGTTACAGAAGACACACAAACAAATAATTTACAAACGAAAATAGACAATAGCAAAGAAAGGAGTTGTAGACCCTGCGGCCTGCTCCTCAGGTCCCCACCGCAGAACCTATGCATGTCACTCTGAGTGTAATGGTGGCATTTCTTCAAGATTCATTCAATGACAATATCGGTCTCCAAATACCTAGGCCGGTCCCCTCCTTTGGGATGGCCCTGGGGATTGCCCTGCAACTGCTGAGCTCATTCTACTTCAAGATATTTATGTTTTCTCTCTGACCACTGTTAGCAAAGCCTGGGGTGGTTCTACCAAACATGCATCCGAGAAAATGAGTCTCGCCCAGAGGAAGAGAGTGACAAATTCATAGATTGAGCAGAGAGAGTAAGAGAAAGATCAGGTAGAGAGAAGGGGATAGATCGTCATATGATGTTCTAGCTATAATTAGTAGGATGTGTATGTATGCAGTCCAATGCCCCCAAAACCATATGCTCCAACCTGATCAAGTAGAAACCATTTGCAACTGGTTGTCTGTACCACTGTGATTCCAGTCCATCCATCTGTCTAGAAGTGCAGAGTGATCTGCAACTGTTGCAATAATTTGCTTTGCATAGGGAAATGAAATTAAATGAAATATTTTATTTATATCGCACTCATACACAAGTGTTTCAGAGCGCAACCAGGCAAAGGGAAGGGAACAGGGTAGAACAAAAATAACAATCTTTTAAGGCCCAGTGACATTAAGAGCGTGCAAGTGCATTGCTAAGGGAAAAGGGGGAAAGTGCTTGGAAGGGGGGAGAGGTGGAAAGTGCGGAACAGAGGAGAGAACAGAATAAAAAAATAAGTATTATAAATAAATAAATAAAGGTGGTAGTGCAGCCAGCAAGTGCTAGGTTAAGTAGATAGGGGGTATATGATAAGTGCAGAAGAGAAGTGGGTGGGGGACTGTATGGGTACAGCTATAGACTCCAGTGGAAGGGGTGGCCCGGAGGTAGTGCAGGAGGGTGGCAGGGTGTGCAGGTACCTTGGCCCGAAGGTTAGAGGGTGGCCATGTTCACAGTGCCGAGAGAGAAAACAAATCAGCAGGGGAGAAGAGGGGCAAAGGCTGAAGCAAAGAGGAAGGTCTTGAGGTTCTTCCGGAACCAGAGATAGTTGTCCTCAAATTTCAAGGTGGCAGGAAGGCTGTTCCAAAGGGAAGCCCAAGCTGAAAACAGAGTTTTACCCCAGCTTGTTTCTTTGATAATCAACTGACACTGAGTGAGTTAGAAATAGAGGAGCAAAGGGCTTGAGAGGGGAGTTATTTATGGAGGGATAGTTGAAGGTATTTTGGACACAGGCCCCAGAAAGCCTTGTGGACAATGCAGAGGGTTTTAAATGTAATCCTTGCATCCACTGGGAGCCAATGAAGGGAATTCAGAGCTGGAGAAATGCGATCCCAGGGCTTGAGACCAAGGACAAGTCTCAAAGTCCTGTTCTGGATTAGTTGTAAAGGGCGGAGAGTGGAAGCAGGTGGATTTAGAAATAGCCTTTTACAGTAGTCCAAAGTAGAGAGAACCAGAGCTTGGGAGACAGTAAGCTACTGGGGGAGGGAGAGGAAAGACAGATTACCTCTGAGGAGGTGCAGTAAGAAGTTTGACTTTTTAGAGATGTCAGAGATGTGTGTGGAGAAAGAGAGTGTTGAGTCAAAGATGACTCTAAGGTTCTTGGCCTCGCAGGTAGGGGTAGGAGGTGAGCCAAGGGAGGCCGGCCAGAGAGTGAGGAGAAAGGATGGTGATGGTGTACCAGTGAGGAGTATCTTAGTCTTGTTGGCATTTATACAAAGATATATGATATGATATGATAGGTTGTTTATAGCGCGCTTCATACCCAGAGGTTTCTGAGCGCAGACCCGGGGATCGAATCTGTGCTGTGGTGCTCGGTGACATCTTGCTTCCAAGGCGAGCACGTTGCTGCTGAGCTAACCTCCGGAGATCATTGGCGGGACACCAATTTTGAATGGCGATTAGGCAATCAGAGTTGCGGGAAGGAGAGGAGAAATTAGAGCAGAAAATGGAAATGCAGTAGGCAAAAGTTTCCAGGTATTGGTTGAAAAGCCAGGGCGAGAGGTTAGACCCCTGGGGAACACCAGAGGATGAAAGGGAGATAGGAGATAGGAAAGACCTAAGTTGTACCTGGGAGGGTCGATCAGAGTTGAACGAGGTCAGCCAGGCCAGAGCCTGATCGTGATACTCAGGTTGTCATGGAGACGGTTGAGCAGGGTGGTATGGTTTACTGTGTTGAAAGCAGAGGAGAGATCAAGTAGGATGAGGAAAGAGGCAATGTTAGAGTCAAGGTTGGAGAGCAGATCTTCATCGATGATCAGGAGAGCAGTTTCCGTGCTTCTGGCAGCTCTGAAGCCAGATTGGTGATCATGGAGAGAACCAACAGAATCGGAATGAAGTTTAAGCTGAGAGATGGATAGCTTTTCCAGGAGTGTCATGATGCCTACCCCCGGGCATCTGCACCAAGCCCATCAGCCCCGGGAGCAGGCATCTAGACCTTTAGTAAAACCTCAGCAGCCCCGGCTAGGGGCTATCTGGGTTCAGTCCTGGCGCCTTAGGCGCCAGGCTCATAGTAGAAATCAGTCCTGGTGCCTAAGGCGCCAGGCTCATAGTCATTACTTACATCAGGCAGACCATGCTGCAAATGACTCCAATCCAACGTGAAGCCTGAAAGAGACTATTTTATTGCAGGGACTATTTTTTACTTGGTGTGGTTCTAGGGACTTCTTACCTGGGACTACTTTTGAGGCTATTTAAACCACGCTCGACCAGCAACACACGCTTCGCGTTATTCTGCATGCAGCAGCGTAACGCTTACTGTGCCTGCAAGTCAGCTTCCAGACCTCTGCCACGCCTGTCCTGAATCCGGAGCTCCTAGAGGAGAAGGGAAGTAGAGGCAAGATTAGAAAACAAACTTTATAACAGTTTGTTACCTGATTCTGGAACCATCACGCCTCAGCACCTGGAAAGGACATTCTTTCTACACGCTTCGCATCGCCAGCTGCAGCGCCGCACCATACTCACCGGTCCTCACAGCACCTTTCGATCCGGCGCTGCCTCCATCATTTCTTTGCCGGGCTCCGGCATCTGGGGACAAAAGAAATAACCAGGTGAGCTGAGTGAGCCAACAAATACAATATCTCTTACCACCATAGACTTACCTGATTTACCAACGGAGGCATTATTCTTTAACTCTTCACATCTTCAAACCCGCATCTGAAAACGAAGAGAAAATAACACGTTAAATACATGCAACATTTACCGGACAGCATCGGGTAATACAGACTCTTACCTGAACGCCATCTACCGCCACAAGACCATCTTTTCTCGAACTCCACTGAAAGATAGAAAGGAATGGGACAAGAGTGAACATCGGACATATTGAACTCTATGAACTCTATACTTACTGATCTTCGCCAGGAACCTCAGAGTCAACTCTCGCCCGGAACTCCCCAACGCCTTTCAACCAGTGAAGCAACTGGTGTCTATGCGCCCTTGCAATCCACGCAGGATGGAGAGCTCATCTTTCAAGAATATAAGGTTAGAGTACTGGAAGGGGATTTCGGAGGTGATTAGTGGGGAGGGCAGGGAGGTGCCATCACTAGAGTCCACGGGTGGCAAAATCCTCTCTCCACTTGCAGGAGAATCTTTCTACGGGTCCAGCAGACGAGATTAGGAGGGCCAGTCCAGTCTGTCATCTCGGTACTACGCATCACGTTGGTGGAGGCCGCAGCAGTCCGGGCCCGACCGACGACCCTGTGGTAGCCAGGTGAGCGTAACAACGAGTTTACCCAAAAAGTGAGTAATGGAAATTGGCCAATAGTTAGCCGGACAAGAAGGGTCAGCTGTGGGTTTCCTAAGGAGAGGATGCACAGGGAAGTGCTTCAGAGGGGAGGGGAAAGATCCAGAGGCAAAGGAGAGGTTGCAGAAATCAGCAAGGGCTGGAGCGAGGGTATCGATGTGGTCCTTAATGGTTTTAGAGGAACAGGGATGAACCTGTTTTGATGAGGCTTTCATAGATCGGACTTGTCTAGCGAACTCATCAGGGGAGAAAAGAGGAAAGAAGGAGAAAGAGGGTGGGGGGTAGCTGAAGGAGGGTCAGCAGGCAGAGATGGAGGGGGGAGAGAAGGAGGAGTAGAGTAGAGAGTGGACAAGATCTCCTGGGTTTTAGAGATAACGTGAGAGACAAGGGCATTGCGAAGAGCTTGGGAGGTGAGAGGAGGGGTGGAGATTGCAGCAGGATTGGTCAGCTCCTTACAGATTTTAAAGAGTTCGGCCAAGTTGCGAGATGCTGCAGAGACACAGGCTAGAATGTGGACTCTCTTGTTGGTGTGGACAGAGCGTTGGTATTGCCTTTGGAGCAGGTGGCAGGCCAGTTTGTCAGAGAACAAACAAGAAGCCCTCCATTTCCTCTCATCAACCCTACACTTATGTTTTAATATAACTAGGTCAGAGTCATACCAAGAATTGCACTTCGCTTTGGACTTCAAGCAGATCCTCATGACAGGGGCAAGAACATCAAGAGTAGCAGAAATAGAGGAGTAGAGCAGGGACAGGGCTCTGTCATGGTGTGAGTTAGCCCTGGGTGGAGGGGCGGGGGCAGAAGGTGGTGGCGAAAGCCTCAACTGACACACGCTTCATGGGCTGGAAATCTGAGAAGGTGGTGGCAGTCTTAGGGTAGGCTTGGCTTGAGGGCAGAAAATTGAAAGATGAGAGGAGAGGAGGTAGTGATCATTGAGGAGAGATGAGTGGTGAGGGGAATAGAGAGGGGGAGGCCAGAGGATTTCAAGACATCAGGTGTGTGACCAGCAGAGTGGGTCGGGCCAGAGGGGAGGATAGAGAGGGAGAGTGAATCAAAGAGGTCGCGAAAGAGCACTGACAAGGGACAGGGACAACCAAGATGGATGTTGAGGTTACTAAGGAGGAGGAGTTGAGTGGTTGAGGCCAGGATGGAGGACAGGAGGGAAGAGGGAGGCCAGGAGGGAGGAGGAGAGGTCTGCCCACTGAGAGAAGTATGCATAAGTATGCTTGTGTTGCGCACACGCACACACCTACGTATGCTGCTCATCAGAAATGTATTTGGGTGTTACACATACCTTGATTAAACTACAAATGCTTGGAAACATCTCATTAATAATTTTAATGACTGCAGAAACTGTGAGGGGGCCTGAGATTAATGGGCACGGGTAGTGCTCTTGTGGAGGCCAGCCTCATTTATTGACACTCTTGATGCACTAAACCTATCCCTTCATATGAAAGGTCGAACCCACTCTAGAGGGCATACCCTAGATGCTATCTTCAGTTCCCATGACCGGATTCATCTATCCACCTCCACACCACTCATCTGGTCCAATCACTGTCTCATCCCTTTCTCCATCCTCTCCCCTGCCCCTCCCCCTACACCCTCCTGTCCACCCACCCATGACTTCAAATGCTGGAACAAAGTAAATATCCTTTCTGACCTTGCCGAGGCCCTACTTCTTAGATCCCCTACAAGGCCCCCTCCAGACAGATCCTTAACCATCGACTCCTTCCACTCTTGGCTCAATGAATCACTAATTCCTCACACCCCCTCGCGCCCGGCTTCCTCACGCAATGGACCATTCACCAAATGGTTCACGCCCAAACTGAGGAATGCCAAAAAATAAAATAAATCTCTGGAACGCAAATGACGAGCATCAAAAACCGATCTCAGCAGATCCACTTTCGACTTGCACCATCGCAACTACAAATCTGAAATCCAGAAAGCCAAAAAAGCCTATTACAACAATCGGACTCTCATCTGTAGAAACCGTAGCAAAGAACTCCACAGAATCATATCTGAATTCATCAAACCAACTTGCACTTCTACTCAATCTGCCCCATTGCAATCGCTCTGCGACTCCCTCTCCCTACACTACACCAGCGCTCTTGATAGGATGACCCCCCTTAACCACAAACTGTCCCTCCACCCAACATCCGACCAATCCAACAACCCCGCCACACCCCCAACCCATTTCCCAATTCACCCTCCTTCGACTCATCCAGACCCATCTCCAGAGATGAGTTTCTTGACCTACTATCTGCTAGCAAACTGTCTGGCCCCCACCCTTGACGCCTGCCCCGCCTCAGTCCTAAAAGAGATATTCTCATCCACCTGCACAGTAGAACACGCAAGAACCATACAAAATGACTTCCTCAGTTCAAAATTGTGCATGTCAAGCCTCTTCTTAAAAGCCATCCCTCGGCCCCCTTCACCCTAAAAACTACAAACCCATCTCGAACACCAGATTCCTTGCAAAATTCATCGACTGGACAGCATACTCCCAACTAAACGTCTTTGTTGAATCCAACAACCTCCTCGACCCCGCACAATCAGGCTTCAGACCACTACATGGAACCAAAACCACTCTGACCTCAATCTGGGGCGATCTCAAGATCATTGCAGGCTCTGAAGGATGTGCGGCACTAATTCTCCTCGACCTCTCTGCAGCCTTTGACATGATTAACCACTCAATCCTCCATGACCGTCTCCACTCCCTTGGAATCCGTGGCATCGCTCTCAAGTGGATCGCCTCCTTCCTCAGCAACAGGAAACAAATAACCCACCTCTCCCCCTTTGTCTAAACTGCTTGCTCGGTTGATACTGGAGTACCGCATGGCACATGTCTATCTGCTCTCCTATTTAACCTCTATATGTCCACCCTTCCTGGGTTCATCCGCTTTCACAATATCTTGTGCTACAACTACGCTGATGATACCCAAATCATCCTTAAAATTCACAACTCCCAGTGCGACCTAGAAGCCTGTCTCCTAGATATTGACTGATGCATGACAATAAACCATCTCCTCCCCACTAAAACCAAAATCATGGTGTGCGGCAACACTGCACTTCTACCGCGTCCACTCCCTTGGCCCCCTTCCCTTGGCCAACCCCCCTCCACTCCGTCATAGTAAAAAACCTAGGCTATGGACTCTGGCCTAACCCTTTCTCGACAAATCAACAATGTGCTAAATGCTGCCACTACCATCTCAAATTCCTCAGGGGCATTTTCCCTACCTCTCCTACCTGAACAGACTTGCCGCTGTTATGACTATTGTAATGTCGAGACTGGCCTATGCCAACTACCTATACGTAGGAGTCCCGGCTTACCACCTTAATAAACTTCAAAGAGCATAAAAAGCTGTCGCTAAACTGCTCCTCGCCCTGAGTCCAAGGGACCACACCTCTCCAGCACTTGAACCTTCCACTGGCTCCTAGTCGGATGAAGGGCCACCTTCAAGACCATGTGCATCACTCACCGTGCAGTGCACAAGACCGGCCCATTATACCTGCAAGTTAAGTTAATACCTTACCTCCCATCCACACCCTAAGATCAAGCATTCCCCTCCTTTTAGTGATCCCAACCACTAACTCGGTCAGAAATGGAGGATCCACCTTCTCAGCCTTGGCCCTGACTCTGTGGAACTCGCTTCCAAAACACATTCAACACACCCAGCACTATATGACATTCAGCAAAGTACTAAAAACGTGGCTCTTCCTATAACAACTACCACAATTTTAAAGATGCGACTGAACTTCCAACGACACAATGACTAAACCCACATTGGGACCCCAACCATGCCACCAATGAATACGCCCACTGATCTGGCTATAGACAACCGTATCCCTGAACACTGAATAATGATCTCCACGGATCATAACTCCTCTAATTCCCATGAGAACGATATACCCCCAGCCCATATAATGTCCCTGTGATGCCGCTGTGCACCCCCTTTGTGCCAGTGTGTCGCATTGTACACCTACCCTCCTGTTCCTGTGATGTTGCTATGTATACCTCTATATTACTCTCCTCTCTAGCTCCTGTGATGTCGATGTATGCCCGGGAGTGTCCGCGTACCGCTTTGTAGCCTGCTGTTCTCCATAATGTTGCTATATATCCCTCTGCCCCCTGCCCTGTTACTGTAATCCCATCCCTCTATCGCGGTGTGCCTCTTCATGCCTGTGTGTCACTATGTACCCTGCCCTCCTGTCCCCGTCACGTCGCTATGTATCCCTCTGTACTGCCCTACCCTCTAATTCGCTGTGTGCCCACCATGCCAGTGTGTCATGGTGTACCCTGTCTTCTTGTTCCCCATGATGAACAATAGCCCATGAACACCTCATCACTCTAATAAAATGCAGCTATATCCCATGAAAAACCGGCGTAGCTGCTCACATAAGCGTCCTACAGGCTTAACGCTGCCAGAACCCAGTCCGGGTGTCCACCCACCAGACTGCACACATTCAACTGATATCGCAAACCAACACGCCTAACGCTAGGATGCAGCTACCATAAGGCAATTACATCAGATGCAGACATAACTGGCGCTCCCGCGCACCCTCTGATACTTTTTCTCTCTACTGACCTGGACTGCGGTCCCTGAGGGCTTTCAACCTACCAGCGCTTTGAGATCATACCAATGATATATAGAGCGCGGTGTCCAGTCATAATATCGAATGCAATATTTTCGAAAGTCAAAATGTCGAAAAAAAAATGTCGAAAATAAAAATGTCGAATTACAAAAATGTCGAATTTTTTTCGATATTTTTTCGAATTAATGTTTAAATAAATAATTAATTAATTATAGTTTATAAAACATATTTTTTTTAAATGGTTAAAGGTATATCCATGGTGGGTGGGGGGATGGGGAGGAGGGGGGGGGGGTTGGGGTAGGGGTTTGGGATGGGGTTTTTTAATAATTAATTATTTAATTAATGTTTTATTAAATACTTTTTAAAAAAAATTAAAGGTATATCCATGGGGGGTGTTGGGGGGGATGGGGAGGAGTGGAGGGTTGGGGTAGGGGTTAGGGATGGGGATTTGGGTGGGACCCCCCCAATAAAAAACGTTAGTATCTGTGACATTTTACATAGTTATTTTAACATTAGTTTTTCGATTTTTTTTTCGACATTTTATTTTCGAATTAATGACTTTTTCTATTATATGTATGTGTTTTCGACATTTTTGAATTCGACATTTTTTTTTGACATTTTTGTAATTCGACATTATTTTTTCGATATTATGACTATAAACCATAGAGCGCTATATAAATTCCAAATACCATAACATAACTGACAGGGACTCTAAGGGCGAGGTTGGCTGTCATACTCTTGTACTGCTGCTCGTTAGCCAGCCTTGCAAAGACGCAGAACTGAAGGCCCCAGTGGGTGTTCTTTCTGACTGGCAGATTTGATCAGGAAGTGATGGCTTTGAATACCGAAGCTTGAGCTGAATTACTCTACATTTTCTGGTGGAGTAGTCTAAGGAACTCATGGTGGCAACAGTAATGATAGATACAAGTGATCACGGTTCAAGGGTGTTTATTTAAACAATATGCAGGTTTGAAAAACGCCTAATCTATCCTAAATCTAAGAGGGGAGCAAGCTTACACCATCAAATGAAAAATAAGGCAGTCCTTGCGGCGTACGGTCAAAGTAAAAGGGCCTATACTAAAAACAACTATTGCCAGTCTTTACAACTAATATCGAAGGAGTGTGGGAAAGTGTTTTCAATAAAGAAAGAAGGGTTCTCAAATAATATGTCAGGATGGGCTTGAGCGAGGGGTCTCCTTTCCCCACATTTTGAGCACAGGATAGGGTGGCAGTACACTGTGCAGCACACGCTCGAGCTTTCCAAGCATGAGCCGACAGTTCCTTTGCAAGTAGCAGGTTCTTCCTTGGGCAAGTGTCCTCTCTATAAAAAGTCTCTTTCCTCTTGGGACCGGACGAGTTCCAAAAATAACAAAACAAAAGTTCCTTTCAAATGTTCAGTGTGTGATGCCTTCACCCCTGTGCCCCCATCCTCTGGATACAAGCTCACAATGTGTTTCTAACAGTATCAGGACCTTTGAGGTTTACGTATCTTGTGGTTCCAAGAGTCTGACACAACAAATGGTGTCCTTTCTCAATTGATCTCAGGGTGGTACTTTGTCACCCATGGCCCCCCTCTTCTGGGCTTTGACCCATCTTAGATGTCAGACTCCCTCTGCCGGGTTCACTCTGGATTGTATTCCAAGTTAGCTCTGTAACCAATCATCTCTGTTAGATTCACTATTTTTAATGTCCTTTTAACCAGATCATGGTGAGCCTCCCTTTCTTGGGTTCACCCTTGTCAGCACTACTGTCCATTGAGGCATCAGACTTCACCTCTTTTATACACAATTTTGGGGTGTGGATCTTCACCCCTGGGTCCCCCTCTTACAGGCGCGACCCCTCTTGAATCTCAGTCTCCCACTGCCGGGTTCACTATGGCTTTTCACACAATTTTAGGGTGATGGTTCTTCACCACTGGGTTCCCCTCTTCTGGGCGCAGACCTCTTTTGATGGCATCTGTGTGCCAGGTTCACTCTTGCCAATCCTCTCTCTCACCATGCGGGATTTGTTTCCTTTAGCTTTCAATTACTTGCCGGTCAAAGACTTTCGACTGTACTGCAGATGTTACTCAACCTCTGTAGGACCACTTTGACATTCTTGCGGCTCTTACATGGCTTTCCGATTCTTGTAGTTTCAACCCAAAATAAAGGGGGGTCAGCCAGAGCCTTTCACACAAGCACCCACGTGGCACCGGAACACCCTGCACCTGGTCTTGAAGGTTTTATTTGTGTCTTGTAGTTTCACCAATGGGCCTCCCTCTGTCCGGCCCAGAACCTTCTTGAAGTTCTTCAAGGTTCTCCCTCTGCCGGGCTCGCACCCTTCTTCCCAAAAATCAAAATGTTAACCAAAAGATTTTGAGACTATAGAGTCCCAGAATGCATTGGTGTCATGAGCACTGCTCCCGAGAAGCCAAGTCAAGCCCAGCATCCCCGGAAGCAGGCTCACGACCCTCGTCCCCGGCTCCAGCAAACCCCTATTGGGGCCCTTTGGACCATGTCCTGGCGCCTCTGGTGCCAGGCTCATAAGGAACCTCAGTCCCGGCGCCAGGGGCGCCGGGCTCATAATTCTTGCAAAGGTGCTTGGGTGGACCTACCTGTAGCAGACCATGCTGCATACTCACCTTTGCAAATGCTGGCAGGATGACGTCCCCAGCCTTCTGCTGGGAGGAACTATTCCCTGAACTGGGACTACTTTCTTACCTGGGTGGGGCTGGTGCCACTCCTTAGCTCTGGAACACAGGAACTCTTTTACCTGGGCGAGGATGAGGAAGAAGACACCCAATCACTCCAACACTATTTAAACCACACCCGATTGGGAAAACGTGCTTCGCGTTATTCTGCATCTGCAGCAGGACGCTCACCGAGTCAGCTCCAGCATTCCAGTGACATCTCCAGCTTCAGCTCAGCAACCTGTGGAAGAAAGAAACGAGCACTATACTTACCATCCAGGAATCCAGACACCGGCAGAACCTGCAAGCAAAAGAAACATAAGGTTAGCAAGTTGCAACACGTTCGCAGCCGCGCTCGCTTACCTGATCCATCTGTGCTTTCACAGATTCTTCGCGGCCTTCTCTTCAGCAGCCTATCGGCACCTGTAAAGACAAAGAACATTGTTAAGTAGGAATTGGGTGAAGGCGGCCGCATTTACTTTTCTTACCTGCTTTTGTGCGCGTATTACGATCTCTTCAACCGCAGCAGCCTGGCACCTGAAAACAAGAAAAGACATTATTTAAGTGCCATTAAAGACTGCAAGAAAGCCTAACACTTACGTGTTTCCCCACGTGCATCCGCAACTGGGAAAACGCCCGCAAGGTTCCGACACCTGCAAATAAGAAAAGAACATTGTTAGAGGTGCTATAAAAAGGTCACAGATCATTATACTCACGCACTTCGCACATGCAACGGCAACGGACGAACAACGCCCGCAACATCTCAAGACCTGAAAACAGAAAACAAGGGACATTATTGAGGTGTCATTGAAATTACCATACCTACGTACAACCGCACGTGTCGCGCTCTCAGTGACCACGCCCTCAGCATCCAGGCACCTGAAAAAGACAATGCAAAGACTTCATTAAAGGTGCCCATCTCTTCAAGACTATAAACTCTTTATACCTACTGGCATCCGCTCGTGCAGTAACGGCGGCATCACCTTTTGACATCTCAGCACCTGTGCCACTTCTAAGGCCACAAAAGACTTTGAGGACCTCCAGTGACGTAACTGGAACCCACGCACCCCTGCATAAATCGCAGGTTGGAGAGCCCAGCATTTATACGCCTAAGGTGAGAGTTCACCAGGACATTGGACTTTCGGAGAGTAGGCGATTAGTGAGGAGGAAGTCCAGCCAAATGGTCATTAACCCTTTTTTCTCTTCCGCCTGCAGAAACCTTACCCTGCAAGCCAGACGGTCAATAAGAGGAAGCCCAGTCCAGAGAGTCATCCGAGCTCTACGCTTCTCAATTGAAGAGACTATAACAGTTCAGCCGGGTCCAGCGCCTCCGTGGGAATCAGGTGAGCGTTACAGAACGCGAAGCCCTCCAATAACCTCCTACCCAGGCGCTATGGAAACTTCCGACACTGATCAACTGGCCCAGTTACTAGGGGAATTAAGAGCTGAAGTACATGCTGCCCGCCAGGAAACGAATGCCCTGAGGAGGGAATTTATTATGTCCAAAGAACAAACTGATGACCTTGCCAGACAGTTATCACAAACACAAGCGGGGCAAACCCCTCTACCTAATTCAGGAGGGACCTATACCCCGGCGGCTTCAGCCAATCCTGTTCAAATCAATCTGCCCGGAAATGTGCCTTTGGCTCCGCCCGAACGCTTCTCTGGTGACCCTAAGAGGTTTGCGGTGTTCATAAATCAGTGCCGATTGCATTTTCTTTGTAGACCAGCTGCTTTTCCGACTGATCAGACTAAAGTAGCCATTGTGCTTTCGTATCTTAGCGGCAGCGCCGCTGATTGGTTGATCCCTCTGGTTACACAGGATGACCCGATCTTCCAGGCCAATATGGAAAGACTTTTCGCAAGACATTCCCAGGGGCAGGCCCTGGACAACGAACTCCTTTCCCTACGGCAGGGCAATCTGGATCTTCTGGCTTATATTGCGTCATTTAACAGACTAATCGTAGAAACTAGATGGCCCGAGGACAAGAGGATCACGCTTTTCCACAGGGGTTTGCGTGGCGATGTCATGATCTCTGCTTCCAAAAGGTCAGGGTTTTCCCAACTCCCTTGGAAGCAGATCCATAACCCAGGTTCCGAGTGCCAACCAGTCCCAATTGGGACCTTTTGGACCCAGTCCTGGCGCCAGTGGCACCAGGCTCATAAATATGCCCAGTCCCAGCGCTGGAAGCGCCGGGCTCATAATGCTTGGGTGGACTTACCTGCAGCAGACCATGCTGCTTACTTGCCTGCCAGTTGAGCCTCTGATCCTCTTCTGTTAGGAACTACTTTTCCTGTTGGGTGGGGCAGGAGCCACTCCCTAGATTCAGAACACTGGAACTCTTCTGGAAAGCAGGAACTCTTTTCTTACCTAGGCGTGGCTGTGGAAGGAGACACCTAAGCACTACAGGAGGCTATTTAAACCACACCCGATGGATGAATCTTGCTTTGCGTTATTCTGCATCCTCTGCAGCAGAACGCTCATCGTGTCTTCTGCATCTGATCCTGGGCCTAAGGAAAAAGGCTTACCATCCTGAATCCAGTCTTCAGCAACACCTATAAAGACAAGAAAGAACAGGTTAGCATTACGGTCTTCAGTGACAGCTCTTCACTTGCCTGGTCCATCGGCTGTCACCAACGCCTCGCGCTGCATTCCGGCATCTGAAAGACAAAGGCTTACCTACTCTTCGTGCGCTCCGGAAGTCTTCACACTGCATTCCGGCATCTGAAAGACAAAAGCTTACCAACTCTTCGCACGCTCCGGAGGCCTTCGGCGCTGCATCCCGCATCTGAAAGACAAAACAAGGTGCGTTTAAAGACATTGGGGAACTTTAATACTCACGTGCCATTACTCCTTTCCACATCTAACCCAGTGGGTATTCCGGCACCCTGCAGCCGCTCCGAACTTGTACCTGCAAAATAAAAAGACAGTTAGAGCGCATCGTGAAGCAGGCAACAAGCGCTTACTTACGTGCTTCCAGACGCTTCTATTCATCACACGGGCTCCATCTTCAACTCACTTCAGCCCGTCATCCGCCATCGCCGGAACCCTGCAAAACAAGAAACATCATTACTAAAGACTTTAAAGACATTAGAATTACTCGAAACTTACCGTTCGTGCAGTAAACGACGGACAGCAGTCCTCTGAAGTCAAGAGGCCTGCTCCCCTTATCCAGTGAAGAAACTGGTTACAGCACCCTGCCCCGAGGCAGATGGAGAGCACGGCGTTCACTTACCTAAGGTGAGAGCGTTAACCTTTGGGGTTGTACAGGAGAAGAGAAAGGGAAGAAGAGAGAGACATTCAATAACCCAGTTCCTTAATCCCATATTTTCTATCTGCAGACATTTTACCCTTCGAGTCAGACATACAGTGCACAGAGGTCCAGCCCAAAGAGCCAGCCGTGTGTTACACATCACCTTTGAAGATACGGTATACGCCCAGTCAAGACCGGCGCCTCTACGGGAATCAGGTGAGCGTTACAGAACGCAAAGCCTACCACAAAACTCCCGTCCAGGCGCTATGGAAACCTCGGATACCGACCAGCTAGCCTAGTTACTTGGGGAACTAAGGGCAGAAGTGCATGCAGCCCGTCAGGAAACGAACGCTCTAAGAAGGGAACTGATTATTTCCAAGGAGCGAACAGATGATCTCGCTAGACAATTGCTACAGTCACAAGCCGGACAGACCCCGTTACCCACTTCTGGGGGAAATCTTCCTTCTACATCCTCTATGAATCCAGTGCAGATCAACCTACCTGGGAATGTACCTCTGGCTCCGCCCGAACGATTTTCTGGTGACCCAAAGAGGTTTGCAGTATTTATCAATCAGTGCCGGTTGCATTTCTTATGCCGGCCAGCAGCCTTTCCAACTGATCAAGCTAAAGTAGCTTTCGTGCTTTCGTACCTTAGTGGCAATGCGGCAGACTGGTCGATCCCTCTAGTAAATCAAGATGATCCGGTCCTCCATGATTTTCAAGCTTTTCAGCTCAGTATGGAAAAACTGTTCGCAAGACATTCACAGGGGCAGGCCTTGGACAATGAGCTTCTTTCGTTGCGACAAGGTAATCAAGACCTTTTGGCTTATATTGCGTCTTTCAACAGACTGATAGTGGAAACTCAATGGCCTGAGGACAAAAGGATTACGCTGTTTTATAGAGGTCTACGTGGAGAGCTCAAAGATGTGTTAGCCCAAGTAGTGAATCCCCCACAAGATTGTTCGGACTATATAGACTTAGTCGTTCAAATAGATCACAGACTGCAGAACAGGAAGGCCGATCGTTCCAAGTTTGATGCTCGAGTATTTTCCAAACCGCCAACTCCTTCCAAAGGAGTAGACTCCGGGGAACCCATGCAAATAGGGGGTCTGAAAGGTCCTCTAACACAAAAGGAGCGGGAAAGGAGAAAACAGTTGCAATTATGCCTCTATTGCGGAAACTCAGGGCACTTTCTTCGAGACTGTCCGGTGAAACCTGCCAAGAAGGCAGTAGGAGCTGCAGTTACCAAAGTTACAAACTCTGAGCAGGGAAACGACCTCGCCCGACAAGAATAGAGGTCCTCTTGCCGAGCGTGAAAACCAGTTCCGTGACCTCGCATTTCGTGATACCTATGGTCCTCATTAGCCCTGATAATCCGAATCGATTACAAGCAATTGAAGCTTACGTCGACAGCGGTGCCATCGGCAATTATGTGGATCATGAAATGGTTTTGAGGATGAATCTAACTCTTTGTCCCAAGGCTGTAAAGGACGTCATTACTACGGTGGATGATACAGAGATAGCCTCCGGGCCAGTAACGCATACCACTCAAGAGGTGACGCTAGTAAGTCAAGATGGACACCATGAGAAGATTGTGTTCGATGTGATCAAGGCCCCTCAGTTTCAGATTATTCTAGGAATACCTTGGTTAGAGAAACACAATCCTCTGATCGATTGGCGAGCAAGAACGGTCCAGTTTCCAGAATGTGTCTCTACTTGTCACCCTCCACCTGGTGTTGCACTGGCAGCAATTTCTTCAGAGACTCCCCAGTTACCTCCCGAATACCTAGAATACCAAGATGTTTTCCGGAAGGATCAGGCTAACTCTCTACCTCCTCATAGGTCTTATGACTGCCAGATAGACCTGATACCTGGATCTACTCCTCCTTGTAGTAGAATTTATGCCCTCACCGAGCCTGAGAACCTTCACCTTCGACAATACCTGGATCAATACCTGGCAAATGGGTTTATTCGTCCTTCCAAGTCCCCTGCTTCTTCAGCTTTGTTCTTCGTTCCAAAAAAGGAAGGAGACCTTAGAACTTGTATAGATTATCGCTCCCTGAACCAGATCACCGTTAAGAATAGATATCCGTTACCTTTGATCCCTGAACTCCTGGACCAAGTCAGAAAAGCATGCATATATACAAAGCTGGATCTTAGAGGAGCTTACCACTTGGTACGAGTAAAAGAGGGCGATGAATGGAAGACGGCCTTCCGCACCAAGTATGGGCTATTTGAATATCAGGTCATGCCCTTTGGACTTTGCAATGCCTCGGCCGCCTTTCAATATTTTATGAACGATGTCCTCAGAGAGCTCATAGATGTGTGTGTTGTTGTTTACATTGACGACATCCTCGTTTATTCTTCATCGGAATCTGAACATCGGAAACACGTGAAAATGGTCCTCGAAAGATTGCGTCAACACAAACTTTTCGCTAAGTTGGAAAAATGTGTTTTCAACGTGACTGAAGTTGAATTCTTGGGATTCATATTATCACCTGGCGGAGTGCGTATGGATTCAAAGAAGGTCAATGCAGTTCTCAAATGGCCATCACCATCCTCCGTAAAAGGTGTGCAAAGCATGTTAGGCTTCGCTAACTTTTACCGCAGGTTTATCCCCGAATTCTCTCGAATAGTCCAGCCCATCACTGCCTTGTTAAAGAAAAACAAACGTTTTGAATGGTCTACCGAGGCGGAACAAGCTTTCCAGGATTTGAAGACTAAATTTATCTCTGCACCAATCTTAAAACACCCTCGCCCCGAACTCCCCTACATCGTGGAAACTGATGCTTCAAGCCTTGCCATGGGGGCAGTTCTATCACAAAAGGACCCGGTAACCAATCAGTTGCATCCCGTGGCATTTTGGTCCCGCAAATTCTCGCCTCCTGAAATCAATTACACGATTACTGACAAGGAACTTCTGGCTATCAAGTCTGCCTTTAAGGCTTGGCGGCATTATCTGCTGGGGGCCCGACACACCGTTACTGTGATTACGGATCACCGAAACCTGCAATATTTGAAAACCGCAAAAGCCCAATCCTCTAGACAACTCCGTTGGGCATTATTCTTTGCCGAGTTTGACTTCATAATTACCTATCGACCTGGTACAAAGAACGGTAAAGCTGATGCCCTTTCTCGGATGGGAGTGGAAGAACACTTGATCAACCCTAAACCTGTACCAATCATTCCCGAACAAAGAATTCTGGGTGTAATCGCCACAGAATCCATAGAGGAAGTTAAGGATAAAGCCAGGCAACTTGTAACTCCAGCAGACATACAGAATTGGCATCTGCAGGGAAAGGACTTTGCAGTAAAGGACAACTTATTGTATTTCCAAGAACGATTATACCTACCCAGCACAGATTTACAGAAAAAAGTAATCTCTTGTTATCACGATTCTTTAATGGAAGGACATCCCGGTATGGCCAAGACCTCAGAAAAGATCAAGCGCTACTTCTGGTGGCCGTCTTGGAAAAAAGATATCAGAGACTTTATAATGTCCTGTGGAGTATGCGCCCAAAACAAGAGTCAAAAGGAAAGACCAGCAGGCCTCTTACACCCTATTGACATCCCACCTCGCCCTTGGCATACGCTTTCTATGGACTTCATCACCGATCTACCTCCATGCTCCGGATACAATACGATTCTAGTAATCGTGGACTTATTCTCCAAGATGGTGCATTTCATTCCGCTCAAAGGCTTGCCAACAGCAGCAACTCTGGCCCGAGAATTTCTCGAAAACATCGTCCGACTGCACGGTTTTCCTTCGGTTCTAATTTCGGATCGAGGTAGTCAATTTATTTCTCATTTTTGGCGAAGTTGCTGTCGGTCGGCTCAAATTGATGTGAGACTATCGACCAGTCACCACCCTCAGACCGACGGACAAACCGAGAGGACCAATCAAACTCTGGAACAGTATTTACGCTGCATGCTGCAACAAACTGAAAAAACTTGGAAAGACATCCTTTGGATAGCCGAATATGCCTACAATAACTCTGTCCATTCGGGAACTGGGAAAACCCCGTTTTTTCTTTTGTACGGCAGTCACCCTCGAACCTCGGAGTTGGATCCCCTCCAAGATCTTGAAACACCAGCAGTAGACTACCTGCATTCTACAATCACCCAAGCCTTTAAGGAAGCTGTTTCTCACCTTCAAAGGGCAAAAGAACAATACAAGAAAGGAGCAGATCAACATCGGAAGGAAACCCCTCAATATCAAGTAGGGGATCAAGTCTGGTTATCCACCAAATATCTACCTCTAAAAGGGCCACGCACATTCAACCCAAGATACCTTGGTCCCTATTCCATCACTACCATAGTAAACCCAGTAGCGGTCAAGTTGGGCTTGCCCCCGCACATGAAGATAAATCCGGTCTTCCACGTCTCTCTATTAAAACCCGTGCAACCTCAAACCCGACTAACTAAATCTCCAAAACCTATCCTACTTGATGGAGAACTCAAGTTTGAAGTCAAAAGCATTCTAGACTCCAAGATCTCCAAATCTAAACTATTTTACCTAATTGACTGGAAAGGCTACGGCCCCCAAGAGAGATCCTGGGAACCTGCTGAATATGTCCACGCTCCTCGCCTAATCAAAAGATTTCACCGAACATTTCCTGACAAGCCAAAACCCCCGGAGAAGCCCGGTTTGGGAGGGGCCTTGAGGGGGGGTACTGTCATGATCTCTGCTTCCAAAAGGTCAGGGTTTTCCCAACTCCCTTGGAAGCAGATCCATAACCCAGGTTCCCAGTGCCAACCAGTCCCAATTGGGACCTTTTGGACCCAGTCCTGGCGCCAGTGGCACCAGGCTCATAAATATGCCCAGTCCCAGCGCTGGAAGCGCCGGGCTCATAATGCTTGGGTGGACTTACCTGCAGCAGACCATGCTGCTTACTTGCCTGCCAGTTGAGCCTCTGATCCTCTTCTGTTTGGAACTACTTTTCCTGTTGGGTGGGGCAGGAGCCACTCCCTAGATTCAGAACACTGGAACTCTTCTGGAAAGCAGGAACTCTTTTCTTACCTAGGCGTGGCTGTGGAAGGAGACACCTAAGCACTACAGGAGGCTATTTAAACCACACCCGATGGATGAATCTTGCTTTGCGTTATTCTGCATCCTCTGCAGCAGAACGCTCATCGTGTCTTCTGCATCTGATCCTGGGCCTAAGGAAAAAGGCTTACCATCCTGAATCCAGTCTTCAGCAACACCTATAAAGACAAGAAAGAACAGGTTAGCATTACGGTCTTCAGTGACAGCTCTTCACTTACCTGGTCCATCGGCTGTCACCAACGCCTCGCGCTGCATTACGGCATCTGAAAGACAAAGGCTCACCTACTCTTCGTGCGCTCCGGAGGTCTTCACACTGCATTCCGGCATCTGAAAGACAAAAGCTTACCAACTCTTCGCACGCTCCGGAGGCCTTCGGCGCTGCATCCCGCATCTGAAAGACAAAACAAGGTGCGTTTAAAGACATTGGGGAACTTTAATACTCACGTGCCATTACTCCTTTCCACATCTAACCCAGTGGGTATTCCGGCACCCTGCAGCCGCTCCGAACTTGTACCTGCAAAATAAAAAGACAGTTAGAGCGCATCGTGAAGCAGGCAACAAGCGCTTACTTACGTGCTTCCAGGCGCTTCTATTCATCACACAGGCTCCATCTTCAACTCACTTCAGCCCGTCATCCGCCATCGCCGGAACCCTGCAAAACAAGAAACATCATTACTAAAGACTTTAAAGACATTAGAATTACTCGAAACTTACCGTTCGTGCAGTAAACGACGGACAGCAGTCCTCTGAAGTCAAGAGGCCTGCTCCCCTTATCCAGTGAAGAAACTGGTTACAGCACCCTGCCCCGAGGCAGATGGAGAGCACGGCGTTCACTTACCTAAGGTGAGAGCGTTAACCTTTGGGGTTGTACAGGAGAAGAGAAAGGGAAGAAGAGAGAGACATTCAATAACCCAGTTCCTTAATCCCATATTTTCTATCTGCAGACATCTTACCCTTCGAGTCAGACATACAGTGCACAGAGGTCCAGCCCAAAGAGCCAGCCGTGTGTTACACATCACCTTTGAAGATACGGTATATACGCCCAGTCAAGACCGGCGCCTCTACGGGAATCAGGTGAGCGTTACAGGCGAACTCAAAGACGTCCTAGCCCAGGTCGTGAATCCCCCTCAAGATTGTTCAGAGTACATTGATTTAGTGATCCAATTGGATCACAGACTACAAAACAGAAAGGCAGACCGCTCCAGGTTCGAAACTCGAGTATTCTCTAAGCCACTAACTCACACCAAAGGAGTTGAAGCCGTAGAACCTATGCAAATAGGGGTCGTAAAGGGTCCCCTAACCCAGAAAGAACGCGACAGGAGACGACAATTGCAGCTATGTCTCTATTGTGGAAATTCAGGACATTTCCTCCGAGATTGCCCGGTGAAACCTCCGAAGAAGACAGTGGGAGCTTCTGATAAGAATTCCGAAAAGCCCGAGCCGGGAAACAACCTCGCCCGACAAGTGTAGAGGTCCGCTTGCCGAGCGTAAAAACCAGTTCTTTGACCTCGCACTTCATAATGTCAATGGTCCTCATAAATCCAGAACGACCGGATCGTTTGCATGCCATTAAAGCATACATTGATAGCGGAGCGATTGGAAATTATGTAGACCGCGAGATGGCTTCCAGGATGAACCTACCCCTTTGTCCTAAGGTAAATAAAGACGTCATTACCACAGTGGATGGTACGGAAATAGCCTCCGGACCGGTAACCCATACCACCACAGAAGTGACGTTATTAGGCCAAGATGGACATCGGGAGGTAATCGTGTTCGATGTGATCAAGGCCCCTCAGTTCCAAATAATTCTGGGGATCCCTTGGTTGGAGAAACACAATCCTCAAATTGATTGGCGAGCAAAGACGATGCAGTACCCAGAGTGTGCACCTACTTGTTATCCTCGACCCAGTATTGGCCTAGCGGTAGCAACATCCGAAGGACCGCAATTGCCTCCAGAGTATCAAGAATTCCAAGATGTCTTTCAGAAGGAACAGGCTAATACCCTGCCTCCCCACAGATCTTACGACTGCCAAATAGACCTGATACCTGGAACCACTCCCCCTTGTAGTAGAATTTACGCCCTTACCGAGCCTGAAAATCTTTATTTGCGACAGTATCTGGACCAGTACCTGGCCAATGGATTTATCCGCCCATCAAAGTCTCCTGCATCCTCGGCTCTGTTCTTCGTACCTAAAAAAGAAGGTGACCTTAGAACCTGTATTGGTTATCGTGCCCTGAACTAGATAACGGTAAAGAACAGATACCCCCTACCTCTGATTCCGGAACTCCTTGACCAAGTTAAGAACGCCTGCATTTATACAAAGCTAGATCTCCGGGGAGCCTACCACTTGGTACGGATTAAAGAAGGCGACGAATGGAAGACGGCATTTTGCACCAAGTATGGACTATTTGAATACCAAGTGATGCCCTTCGGACTATGCAATTCACCAGCCGCTTTTCAGTATTTTATGAATGATGTCCTCAGAGAACTCATAGATGTTTGTGTAGTCGTCTACATAGATGACATCCTTGTGTACTCATCTTCAGAAGCAGATCATCGGAAACATGTTAGAGCCGTCCTTGAAAAACTCCGCCAACATAAGCTTTTTGCTAAGCTCGAAAAATGTGTTTTTCACGTCACGCAGGTCGAATTTCTAGGCTTTATTCTGACACCCAAAGGAGTCCACATGGATTCGAGAAAGGTGGACGCTATCATCAAGTGGCCATCACCTACTTCCGTGAAAGGTGTCCAAAGCATGTTAGGTTTCGCCAACTTTTACCGCAGGTTTATTCCAGAGTTTTCATGAGTGGTGCAGCCCATCACCGCCCTCTTAAGAAAAAACAAACATTTCGAGTGGTCAACAGAAGCAGAACAGGCCTTTCAAGAGCTAAAACCCAAGTTCACCTCAGCACCCATACTGAAACACCCACGCCCAGACCTCCCTTACATCGTTGAGACCGACGCCTCCAGCTTAGCAATGGGGGCGGTTCTATCACAGAGAGATCCGGAAACTAACCAATTGCACCCCGTGGCATTCTGATCTCGCAAGTTCTCGGCGCATGAAATTAACTACGCCATCACAGATAAAGAGCTTTTAGCAATTAAGTCTGCTTTCAAGGCCTGGCGGCACTATCTCCTTGGAGCCAAACACACTGTCACGGTAATCACCGATCATCGAAACCTACAATACCTGAAAACCGCCAAAGCTCAGTCCTCCAGATAGCGTCGCTGGGCACTTTTCTTTGCCGAATTTGACTTTGTAATTACTTATCGCCCCGGCAACAAAAATGGCAAAGCGGATGCCCTTTCCCGGATTGGAATGAGAGATAATATTGTCAATCCTGAACCTGTGGCAATAATTCCAGAACAGAGAATCCTGGGCCTGATTTCTTCACAATCCATCGAAGATTTCGAAGCAAAAGTTAAACAACTTGTGACCCCTTTGGACTTACAAAACTGGCAACTGAAGGGAAAGGACTTCATCATAAAAAAAGACCTGCCTTATTTTCAGGGACGACTATTCCTACCACATGCCGATTTACAAAAACAGGTAATCTCTTGCTACCATGATTCCTTGATGGAGGGCCACCCAGGCATTGCCAAAATCTCGGAAAAAGTCAAGAGACACTTCTGGTGGCCGTCATGGAGAAAAGACATAAAGGAGTTTGCGATGTCCTGTGGTGTGTGTGCCCAAAACAAAGGTCAGAAGGAAAGACCAGCAGGTCTCCTGCATCCGCTAGACATCCCGCCACATCCCTGGCATACCCACTCCATGGACTTCATCACCGATTTACCCTCCTGTTCCGGATACAACACTATTCTAGTAATTGTAGATTTGTTTTCTAAAATTGCCCACTTCGTTCCACTAAAGGGCTTACCTTCAGCTTCAGTTCTAGCACGGGAATTCCTTGAAAATATTGTAAGATTGCACGGCTTCCCTTCGGTTTTGATCTCAGATAGGGGGAGCCAGTTTATCTCTCACTTTTGGCGAAGTTGCTGTCGTTTAGCTCAAATCGATGTGAGACTTTCAACCAGCCATCATCCCCAGACCGACGGACAAACTGAGAGGACAAACCAAACTCTGGAACAATATTTACGTTGTATGCTACAGCAGTCGGAAAGTAATTGGAAAGAAATCCTTTGGATAGCCGAATATGCTTACAACAACTAGATCCATTCAGGAACCGGAAAAAGTCCCTTTTACATTTTATATGGGATTCATCCTCGAACCTCCAATCTCAACCCGCGCCAAGATCTTGGAACGCCTGCCGTGGATCAACTTCACAATGCTATCACTCAAGCTTTCAAAGAAGCGACAATCCACCTACAACAGGCTAAAGAACGGTACAAAAGGGGAGCAGACCAACACCGAAGAGACGCCCCTCAATACCAGGTTGGAGATCAAGTTTGGTTATCCACCAAACATTTATCACTTAAAGGACCTCACACCTTCAACCCAAAATATCTGGGACCATATCCAATTACAGCCATAATAAACCCAGTGGCTGTCAAATTGGGTTTGCCATCCCACATGAAAATACATCCAGTGTTTCACGTATCTCTACTAAAACCTCTGCAACCTGGAACCAGACTGAATAAACCTCCAGAGCCTATTCAAGTAAATGGAGAACCTGAATTTGAGGTTAAAAACATCCTGGACTCCAAGATCATCAAGTCAAAATTATACTATCTGATCGACTAGAAGGGTTACAGACCTCAAGAATGATCATGGGAACCCTCTGACCACGTCCATGCTCCTCGTCTAGTCAGAAAATTCCACCGAACTTTTCCCAATAGGCCAAAACCTCCAGGGAAGACAAGTTTGGGAGGGGCCTTGAGGGGGGGTGCTGTCATGAGCACTGCTCCCGAGAAGCCAAGTCAAGCCCAGCATCCCCGGAAGCAGGCTCACGACCCTCGTCCCCGGCTCCAGCAAACCCCTATTGGGGCCCTTTGGACCATGTCCTGGCGCCTCTGGTGCCAGGCTCATAAGGAACCTCAGTCCCGGCGCCAGGGGTGCCGGGCTCATAATTCTTGCAAAGGTGCTTGGGTGGACCTACCTGTAGCAGACCATGCTGCATACTCACCTTTGCAAATGCTGGCAGGATGAAGTCCCCAGCCTTCTGCTGGGAGGAACTATTCCCTGAACTGGGACTACTTTCTTACCTGGGTGGGGCTGGTGCCACTCCTTAGCTCTGGAACACAGGAACTCTTTTACCTGGGCGAGGCTGAGGAAGAAGACACCCAATCACTCCAACACTATTCAAACCACACCTGATTGGGAAAACGTGCTTCGCGTTATTCTGCATCTGCAGCAGGACGCTCACCGAGTCAGCTCCAGCATTCCAGTGACATCTCCAGCTTCAGCTCAGCAACCTGTGGAAGAAAGACACGAGCACTATACTTACCATCTAGGAATCCAGACACCGGCAGAACCTGCAAGCAAAAGAAACATAAGGTTAGCAAGTTGCAACACGTTCGCAGCCGCGCTCGCTTACCTGATCCATCTGTGCTTTCACGGATTCTTCGCGGCCTTCTCTTCACCAGCCTATCGGCACCTGTAAAGACAAAGAACATTGTTAAGTAGGAATTGGGTGAAGGCGGCCGCATTTACTTTTCTTACCTGCTTTTGTGCGCGTATTACGATCTCTTCAACCGCAGCAGCCTGGCACCTGAAAACAAGAAAAGACATTATTTAAGTGCCATTAAAGACTGCAAGAAAGCCTAACACTTACGTGTTTCCCCACGTGCATCCGCAACTGGGAAAATGCCCGCAAGGTTCCGACACCTGCAAATAAGAAAAGAACATTGTTAGAGGTGCTATAATAAGGTCACAGATCATTATACTCACGCACTTCGCACGTGCAACGGCAACAGACGAACAATGCCCGCAACATCTCAAGACCTGAAAACAGAAAACAAGGGACATTATTGAGGTGTCATTGAAATTCCCATACCTACGTACAACCGCATGTGTCGCGCTCTCAGTGACCACGCCCTCAGCATCCAGGCACCTGAAAAAGACAATGCAAAGACTTCATTAAAGGTGCCCATCTCTTCAAGACTATAAACTCTTTATACCTACTGGCATCCGCTCGTGCAGTAACGGCGGCATCACCTTTTGACATCTCAGCCCCTGTGCCACTTCTAAGGCAACAAAAGACTTTGAGGACCTCCAGTGACGTAACTGGAACCCACGCACCCCTGCATAAGTCGCAGGATGGAGAGCCCAGCATTTATACGCCTAAGGTGAGAGCTCACCAGGACATTGGACTTTCGGAGAGTAGGCGATTAGTGAGGAGGAAGTCCAGCCAAATGGTCATTAACCCTTTTTTCTTCCGCCTGCAGAAACCTTACCCTGCAAGCCAGACGGTCAATAAGAGGAAGCCCAGTCCAGAGAGTCATCCGAGCTCTACGCTTCTCAATTGAAGAGACTATAACAGTTCAGCCGGGACCAGCGCCTCCATGGGAATCAGGTGAGCGTTACAATTGGACCGGTTTGCTCCCACTTCGTTGCTCATCGAAATGGCACTTCTTGTCATTGGGAGCTGCAGGAGCCAAAAGGGGAGGTTTGTAGGAGGTCTGGGTCTCTACCCGTGCCCCTCAGAGCCCTTGGTTCGCCTGCGTGGCCCAGGGGAGGAGATTAACTGTTGGTACTGCCAGGCAACCCCAGCTGCCCCTGGTCTTGCCTTCTGGAAGTACAGATTCCTCCTCCACACTGCAATCGCCAATCTGGTAGCAGAGCCAGTGTTTGGGTGGTTTTCTCCTTCTCCTTCTCCTCCACGTCTCCCAGGGTCTCTACAGCTCACTAAGGATCTCTCTCCAGCACCTTCCAGCACCTTCCAGCACCCCCTTCCAGCATCCCTTACTCGCTCACAATGCTGTTCCTGGCTCTTGATTTTATACTCCCAGCTAGAGTTAATTGGAGTCAGGTGTGAATAGTTGTCCCTCCCTGCCTGACTCTGCCTGACCTTGTTATTGGGACAACACAGAGACTGCTCCTAGGAATGCATTGCCCATTAATTCCTATGGGTAATCCTCATGGCTGCCATCTGCATCTTCTTCATCCCAGTCCTTGTGGATTTCATTAAGGGAATGGGATTATGGGATTTGTAGTGTTCTGAAGGGGTAACATTCTTATTGGGTTTTAGAGGTAATTTGGAGTTCACCTGTTGTTTTCTCTGTCTTTTCCGTAAGGGAAATTCCTGGAGGGGATGTGATTTTGGTGACAACATCCCATAAAGACTGCTGGGATATCGTTTGGGGTGCATTGGAATAAATGGGGTACCGCGTCTCGCCCAAGGGTGCTCCTCTCACAGTCTCCACTGACCCCCTCCCCAGGTGATCCTCCCCTGCTCCTCCAGCCCCAGGGTTGGGATCCAAGAGCGATGGCCCTCCCCTGGCCACCAGAACAAAGGATCCCTGGGAATAACATGGGAGAAACACCTCAGGTTTCTCACAGTAGTCGCAGTTTGGAAGATATTCTTGTTCTGTGTAACTCTGCCACTGTTAAGGGCCCTGACATAGAGGGCCTCCAATAAAGAATTTGCCTTAAAACACAATGTCGTTCCATAGTTTAAAATGAAGGGTGTGGTGTGTGTGTGTGTAATAAACATAACTTATATACAATCAATGTTATTTCAGAACAGCATTTCATAAAAACATAATGACCATTCACAAAACAGTAGCAAAAACAGATGGTTAAAAATAGACCATTCCATTAAGATTCATTAAAACTCATTGTGGTTGACATTCAACATCATACTGAAACATAGACTGCAGGCTAATCAAGCGACTAGAAACTCACTTCATAAAAACACATCAATGATTCGTAGAAACAAATGATAGTTAAGAAACAAGCCATTCTACTAACGGGCTTTGAAGCATAGATCCCACACCATATTATAACACAATTGGCATACAAGGATTATTCCATAAAGTGCAAGTGACTAGCTGTTCAATATATACAGCAGCCACACACAAGAATGAAAAAACAAATGAGCCTCATTACGTAAAAACGTATTTTGTGACGTGGTAATAACAAGATTTTCAATGGACATGGTAATAACACATACAAGATAACAATGAATGGCTGTCTCCAGACAGTACTATACCACTCGTTCATTTTCTTTTTCTTAAGAAGCAAGTAATAAATAAGATTTGAGATTTGTAAATCAAGTCAATCACATTAAATAAAACATTCCTCCTAATCAACGCCTGCCTCAGGTACAACAATAAGCAGCAGCTGGTTTTAGGTGCATCAGCCCATAGGAGGTGGGGCAAAGCTGGGCAACATGGAGTACATTATGTTTCTCTTAGCGCAGGGATCATGGTTCTTGCCCTGATAATGTTGTACACTGGGCAAAAGAGCATAAAACGCAAGAGATCTTCTTCTGGAACTTGGCATAGTGGGCATTGCTTTCCTTCAATATTGTCTGAGCGCCGTGAGGTGATTGCTCTCAAAGAGAGGGAAATGAATCTTGCTCTGGTCATTATAGTTCTTTCTTTCAGGTTATTTGCCCATACCAGATATTTTTGGATCATACCTGGTGTAAATATAACATGTTTGTGGTTAGATGATTTTAATAAGTCCAGCGATTCCCATCTTACCTTAATAAGTGATATCACTTGTGCTTTTAATTGCCATCCTAGGTTCACATACAGCATAGCTGGTGTAGTTAAGTATTTGTGTGCATTTATTTTCACAAAGAATGATCTTACCTCCTTTAGAGGAGGAGCCAAGTACCCCTACCATAAGCTCCGCCCCCATGTTGCCTATATGTTGGAAATGGGAAATTGCGACACGTACACTACCAGTCAGGGTACCCATACCACAGAGAATCCTTTAAACAAGGTATCCATTCAGAAAACCCTATATGCATGCACAAAGAAATAATGGTCTTCTGAAAGAAGTCTCCGAAGAAGGGTGATATGGACGAGAAATGAAGATTGCTGACGTTGTGCGAAGCAGAACTGATGCACCCTGAAATGGTATACAAGACAAAAGAACATTGACATTCTATAAGACCTGAAGAGGAGGTGTCGGGATGGAAATGAAGATGCCCATGTAGAGAAACATTAAAGAAAATACAAAGTCATTTTCAGGGGTGAAGTCCTAAAAAGTGAAGTGGGGGGACTCATTAACAAACGCAGATGCAACGTCACCAGAAATTAGCATATCAATGTGAAATATGCACAATTCCTTAAATTGGCTTTGCATAACCACCCAAATTGTCGGGACGAATGGCATTTGCCTTTCATAAAATCAACACACACAAAAAACCAAGAGAGGATATTTTCTTCTAATAGTATTTTTGAAAACGTTGAAAAGAAACCAATACCAATGTTTTCTCTGGAACAGGCAGTACCGAAATGGGAGATATCACCTATAGTTGTTTGTTATTTTTCACCAGGTTATGTAGTGCAGTGGTGAAGTATCTGCCCTGCGAACCTAAAGACAATGGTTGGAGCCCCAAGGTTGATGTTGTATCATACATTCAAAGAAGACACTCAATGTTTCTCATTTAAGCTGGGGGGGACTGAGTCCACCATCTGAAATAAGTGGGTGGACTCTGTCCACCCGTGTGTACCCTCGACTTGAGCCCTGGTCATTTAACATTTGTACAGATGCTGTAAACGCAAGTAGAGGAAGCAATCTTGAGGCTGGCTACATAGTGAATAGATTGCAGCTATGCACCAATGTATATGCATAGGAATGTATAGAACCTGGATGTTCCACGATGCACTTTAGCAAGGCTTGAAGCCATGTGATTGGAAAGACATTCAGTGTGGCACAGTTAGAAAATAACTGATGGTGAAGGAAGAATTCAAGAAAGGCTGACTGGCCAAGCACCCAGAGTCAAGGCCACCGTGAAGCTACATTGAACATGAGAAAGAAACAAACTTCTGTTTGAAGTAGAATAGAAAAACACTGATGGCGTCAAGAGTTCATCATTTAAGAGTATTTTATGAAACAAGAAGCTCGAAAACATGGACTTCAGTCACATGGTTGAGATCAAAGTAACTTTGGGGCAAGCTACACCGAAACCAGAAGATGAAACCATGCCACACTCCCTTTATTTTCCAGGCACAGAGAGCTTCTGCAAGGCCAAGTTCAAAGCCTTAATTGACTGCAAGACCACAAGAGTGATGATAGTTGTTGGGCTAATTGGGTGGGGAGGCATGACCATGTCGAACCGACATGCACCTGTGGTGCCAGCCTGCATGCTGCTAGCAGGTCGAATATTCCAGAAGGGTACAAGTGTGCAACCAATTGTAGAGGGCCACGTAACAGCGAACCCTATAGTTTGTGTAACCAATGAATCGCCGTGTATTTTGTGACGATGAAGATGACTTGCACTTGGGATGGGCTTAAGTTGTCCACCTAATGTTAGAGATCCAATCACTACCCTGTTAGTATGGAACGTATACTTATATGTTCCCTGTAAACCTGTCACTTTCCCATGTAGGTTTTTGTAGTTTGCCACATAGTGTGACGTCAATGATGATGAACTTTGACTTTAAAAGTTGCGTTTTTTATGAAATTCATTGAGATCGTACTATGCGATGTCCGTTGATGTCAGTTTTAACTCCCTGTTTCAGATAATTGCAAATAAAACAGCAGTGAATTTTGGCAACCTCCGGAATCATTTTGATTATTGATGTTTGAGTAACTTCTGCAAACCCATCCATCTCATAGTATTGCTGCCTCGTCTTAAAGCACCGAGATCTATGGGTTCACGTGGTAGCAGAGGTGGATGGTTAAAGGTCCTTCGACCCAGTAGGATTTCAAGGGTCTCAGAAATATTAGATGTCCTCTGCCATTTAGCTGTAGGACCGCAAAGCTCCCTGTGGAGAGCGGCCAAAACTAAGCTCTTGCAAGACAGAATGAGAAAGGTGGGAAGGGGTCCCTCTTTCACAGAATTCCCCTCTTGGTTTCTACAGGCAGCTGAGTTCGCCGAAGGCTACGGTGGCCAGATCAGGAGGAGACAATCCTGAGGTACAGGAGCTACAGATGAGTAGATTGAGAGAGGTGGCAAAAAGCGATATATATTTATATTAAGTGAGGAAAGTGATAACAGGAAGAAAGTAACAGAGGGTTGATGGGGTATTTATATTAATGACGAAGAGTGTCATGTAATTATGTTAATGATGAGGAGCATCATAGATTAAACCCATAATCCTATGTACAGGAACATCTAGAAGAAGTTATTCCACAATCCAAGTGGATATTTAGGCTACAAGCGAACAAGGGGTTGCTAAAGGGAGTAACTTACACTCCTATCGGAGTAAAATTTAAGGGTGAGAATAAGTAGCGATGAGCGCTAGAAAGATATATGTGAAGGCCGGGCAGTTTGTCTGTGTGTGTATTGTATGTATTTTATGTATACAGATAAAATAGCGAGATGTCAAAAAGCAACAAGTGATAGATTGTGTTAAATGAATTGAGAGTAAAATTATTGATTTCTTTAGTCAATGAGAATATCGACTGAATAGGTTGATTGAAGTAAAGTGAGACTTAGAGGTTTGGAAATGCGACGATTGGTACACACTCATAAGCATCAACAGTCGATTATGACTTATCATAATGGAGGATGTTACTCCGCTCATGCACCTGTGCAAACAGCTGCCAAAACTCGCACCCAAGCTTAAGCAGTACAGTGTAGAATGGGTTAAGGGAACATCAGATAAAATGTTCATGCCATGGCCACAAGGGGGATCATTGTCAAAAGCAGTTCTGCAACACATTACCACATACTTACATGATGCGTACACAGGAAAGAAATTGTAAAAAAAGGTTAGCTAGCCTAGAGGTATGGAAAATGTACCAGGAGGAATGGGAAGATCCGCCTCCTGAAGACTGGGTGCTTAACCCGTGTAAAGAGGGGGAGCTGAGCCTTCTGCTCCGCCTACAGTGCCTGAAGTAAATGGCGATAGTACGAAAGATGAAGGGGTGTTTCCATTAAGAGAGCTTAAAGCAACATCAGGATATAGTACTCCGACACATCAACCACCTGCGTTTAGCAGTGATGAAAGTCCAGAAAAAATCCAGTAAGGGATGTCATCTCTAAAGTCTTACGGGATAAAGCGAAAAGTGAACGACCAAATGTGACCCTAGATATAGAATGAGAAACTAAGAGATGGAAAGGAGAAAAAGACAAAGCTGATAAGATAGCGCTCATGCAGAATGAATAGATGGTTGGTCAGATATTGTTCAAACTTGATGGAAACAGCATTGATGAAGTGCAGCAAGGGGAAGATTAAGATGAGCAAGATAAAAAAGACAGGGAACAGGAGAGACGTTTGAAAGAAGACGAGTATAAAAGAAAGAGTAGACAAAGATGAGAGCAGATGTATCAGGAAGAGCAGTTACGAAAGGAAGAAAGTGTGGAAGAGCAAAGAAAATATGATAACAGACAGAAATCGAAGAACGAGACAGGCTAGAGAAGAAGAGGAAGAACCAAAATTAAGAGATAAAAGAGTGCAACGATGCAAAGACGAAGAGGCGTGTAGAGCAAATGAGAGAAGAGAAGCAAAAAGACAGGAAGAAGAAAGGGTTAGAGAAGAAGCAAAGAACCGAAGGGCATTTGAGGAGGAAATGGAACGAAAGAGAAGACACAGAGCACACAACATTGATCACATTGAGAAAGAGTTAATGGAACCACGTCCAGGTGTAGCATGGGAAGACATAGAGGAGTTCCTCCCATCGCAAGAACCGATTCCAAGACCCTCCAGGGTAAACCTAGAGGAGAATTTTGAGATAGGAAATATCACAGATAGAATCGAAAAAGCTTAGGAGATGAGGACAAAAAGTGAACCGAGAAATAAAGGTAAAGGTGATCGATCTGAAGTTGCCCAATCACGAGGCAAAGAGGGAGGCTTATGTAGTCTAAAGCATAGAGCCTTGTCTTTGGACATGCTGACTATAAACAGGGAAGAGAAGGATGACAGTCATACTATTTGGGAACAAGATATGTCAGACGGAGAAAGGGAGACCTTCAGTGGGGAGGAGGGAGCTAGTGCATGCAGCCCTGAACGATGTTTTCAGATAGACAAGGAAGTAACTTGGTCGGATTTAGACCACCCTAGAGAAAGGACGCCAGAGCCTATGGCGCACTCAGAGTGATTTAAAGAGTGATCTCATAATGACAGGGGGAAATCGCCACCATATGTAAGCAGTCTGAGGTCACTGCCAGGAAGGAGACAATCAGGAACCATGTCCCTAGTATGGAAAGGCAAACGATGGGAGCCAATTGCGATTTTGGGATTTCACAATTCCCTTTGTTAGAAAAAAGGTAGTGCCAGACCGCAGTATATTCCATGGCCTCAGATGGATAAGGACAATTTAAGAAGTAAATTCCCAAGTTTAACATCGGTGCCGGGAAATGGATCTATGAAATTGAAAAATGACAGGAGGAAACACATTAGCTAACGGGGACATTAAGGGTTTTCTAGCAGCTATCCTTGGGGAAAGGGCTGACGACATTTTGACGAGAGCAGGATACTCAAGTGTCACAGCTCAGAACATAGCGCATGACGGCACACTGTTTAATAATTGTAGGGCGGCATTCTGGAAAGCGCGTAGAGTACGATATTCTGATACAACAGATTGGAGCGCAATTATGGCATGCAAAATGCAGGAAGGCGAGGATCCGCTTGTTTATTTGTTCAGAATTTTCAAGAACAGTGGTCTTTGGAAACTCAAGAGCCTTGGGGAAAATCAATACCTGTATTCATCATATTCTGTGTCAGAGATTGCCAGAACAGGTACAGAGACAGTTTAAGAAGCCGGTGGGTATGGAGGCAAAGCCATGGCCAGAAATACAGCTGACCATTGCACATCTTTGCCGATTGTTGTAAGAGAAACATCGAAAGAAGGAAGATACTAGGAAGCTCAAGGAAGCTAAATTAGTTCTGAATAAGCTGTCAAAATATGCTATAGAAGGGTCAATGTTGACTAGCAGAGAAGGTCTAGGATCACAACAGACAACAGGCATGCTACAGGAGAATAACCAACGTCAGTTGGATCAAGAAGGAAACTGATTTATTCCAAGAGGCAGGGCAGGCTTTCAAGTTAGGGGAAGCTTTCAAAATAATCAGGGAGGATTTCAGAATAATCAAGGTGGATCTCAGAATGTGCAAAATGACAATCCAGGCATGCAGGGAGGGCAGATTAGGATATCCCCTCCTGTGTGTTGACCTGTGCAATGGCAAGGCATATTCTGAAGAGGAGGTAAAGCTTATCCTCCAGCATATAGCCCACAAAGTAGGGATGTGTTCGCCCAAGATCAGACAGTGTACCAAGCACCAGCACAGCAAACTCAACAGGCTTTGCAAACAGAGCAAGCACCATTGAATCCGCCGCAAAGGACAGTCACAGCACGCACCCAAGCAGATACAGCAGAGAACAAACAAAGGACAGTTACTGACTCCTAGGGTAGGGGGTGTCACTATTGAGGGTCGAAATCCTCTTACATATACGTTAATAAGTATGTACCCACAATAGGACAGCTCACAGGGTGACTTGATGTGTTCAGTACTGTCAGTGACACCAAATCCTCAAGAGGAACCAAGGGTTGATGTTACCATAAGAGGCAAAACCTTCTCTTTTTTAGTAGACACTGGGGCAACTCGCTCATGTATACGAGAGGGAGAATGTTTGTTGTCTGGAAATGCCATGAATCGTCAAGGGTTCTCTGGAGCTACAAGTAGAGTTCCTTTCCTTGAGAAATTTCCAGTCTCTATAGGAGAATGTGATATCTGTTCCATTATTGTATTCGAAGCAGACGCCAGTTAATATACTAGGCCGAAATTTAATGACAAAGCTAAATATGATGATTTCCTTCACTGATGAAGGCATAGTGTGTTCGACACCAGGAATACATTGTTTAAATGTGAGTGAATTTATCATGGCATTTACTGGGCAAGTAGCATTGCAAGGAACGCCGTTAGAGCTGGACGTTTTTCATTATGGGGTGCACATTTTGTTACTGTGGTTACCTGGTTTAGTGGGAAAAATAATTAGAATACCTGATGAATTTCTGTTTAGGCCACAGATACCTATGGATGAAGAGGGGGGACAGATTTTTCCCTTAGAATTAAAGGAAGCCATAGTGCGATGAGAATTGGCTATGCTCAAAGGATTTGATGATGAGGGTAGACCATGGAGAAAATTGATTGCTATTGGGGAAGGATATAGATTGTCTAATGTCACTGATGAGGATATGTTTAAAGATGACTCGTCAGATGATGAAGTAGTGTTCAAAATTAGCATTATGTATTGTATCAGGACAGAAAGACGAGAGATCCCACAAATAATGGTAATAGTGTGGCAGCGTTCTGCATTTTTTGATGAGGATATGGGGAAAATACCAATTTCTCTATGGACTACAGGCCGTTATGATGTAGGCCTCTTAAAAGGGGTGGGAGAAGTTAAGATCAAGTTGAAATCAGGAGCAATTTTACCTCGAGCAAGGCAGTATCCCATGTCTCGAGAGGCAAACAAAGGTATTTTCATGACCATATCGGCCATGATGGAACAAGGTATTTTAGTGACGTCAGAGTCACCATGTAATACTGCAGTGTATCCTATCAAGAAATCGAAGGGTGGGTCATGGCAGTTAATTCAGGACATGAGACTGATAAACCAGATTTTAGAGGCAGAGTTTCGAATCCTATGACGATTCTATGCAGTATTCCCCCAGAAGCATGATATTTCACGGTGATTGACTTGAAAAATGTGCTTTTCTCAATCCTATTGCATAAAGATTCCCAAGATCTTACATCATTTACGTTCCATCAGACTAAACTGAAAAGCACACAGTTGCCCCAAGGGTACTGTGAATCTCCATCGATATTTAATAGGGTCCCTCTGATGGACCTAAGCAATATTGATTTTCCAAGCATTGTGTTGCAATACTTAAAAGATATTTTGATCTTTAACATAAAATAAGAAGAGTGCAGACAAGACTCGATTCAGTTAATGATTATCCTAGCAGACAAAGGATATACAGTGGAGAAGGAGAAATTGCAGTACTGTCAGGAAGAGGTTTTATACATTTAATTTTGCATGAAGGAAAGAAAGTTACACCTGAAAGAGCTGAGGCGATCATGAAAAAATGAAAACCACACATGATAAAGCATATGCAAAAGTTTCTGGGACTATGTAATTATGTTAGAGCCTGGGTATTTTATTATAGTTCATACAGAAGACCCTTGTTGCAGGCCCTGAAGAAGGCCCAGGTGAATAAGGAAAAAATACAATGTACTGAGGAAATGGAGGAGGGATTTGATGAATTAAAAAAAGCAATTTGTAAAGCTCCAGTTTTAGGAATTCGCAATTATTCTGAGGTGTTCTTTTTATTTTCGCACACAAATGGAACAGTCATGACAGCAGTACTCACAGGGAGAAATACATTGGGTTACAAACCCTTAGCATAATACAGTGGTATTGTGGACCCAGTATTGCGGGGCCACTTCCCTTGCGTACAATTGCTGGCAGCAGCCGCGTTCGCTATCGATAAATCTGCAAACATAGTGATGGGGTATTCCATTACTTTATTTGTTGAGCATGCATTGTTTGCTGTTTTGGAGAAACCTAAGGGTACATTGACATCTCAAAGAGCTTCTGCTTATGAAGTAGTTATATAAAATCCAAAGATCAAAACACTCAGGTGTAAAATGGTGAATCCTGCCATTTTTGTAGCCGAACCACTGGCAGTGGATGAGCAAGTACATGATTGCTCGAACTATGAGGAGTTCTATGACGAGATCCAGAGAGTGAAAGAAAATGCTCTAGCAGCAGGGGAGGTTCTCTTTATTGATGGTTCTCCGAGGATTGATCAAACTGATGGATAAAGGCATTCAGGCTCAGCTCTGGTAAAACACACAGCCAACAGGGAATTCAAAGTAGTAGCAAGTGCGAGACTACAATCTTATTTTTCAGCACAGGCTGCAGAATTGGTGGCACTTATTGTCGCGCTCGAGAAACACGAAGGGCAGGAGGTGACGGTGCACAGTGACTTTGCCTATATGATGTCAACCATGCACACAGGGTTAGCATGTTGGAAAAGGAGGGGCTACTTCTGAGGGGATGGCACTCCAGTGCAATACGCTGCATTATTGGATAGACTCATTAAGGCACTACAACTCCCACTAGCCATCACAATAGTTGAATGTGCAGCGCATACTAAGTGAACTGACTATATTTTGCATGGATTCCAAGTCACAGACGAGGAAGCCAAAAGAGTCACATATACACCTGATATTTTTAGTTTTGATACTCCTAATGTGAAAGAGAAAATGGTTGCAATGATGGTTGTGAATGAAAGCTTTAGCTTTTGCTCGGGAGGATAGCTTAGGGGCAACGTTCTTGCCTTGGAAACAAGATGACATGGAGCAACACAGGTTCGATCCCAAGTCCGCGCTTAGAAACCTCTGGGTATTAAGCGCGTTATAAATAATCTATCATATCATATCATTTGTCACAAACTCAATTAATGGAAATTTAAGGTGGAGCTCCACGGGATGAAAAAGAATTGTGGACACGGAGAGGGTGTTCTTTATCCCCTTCGGAAGCACTGTGGTGACAAGACACCACTGGTAAACTGGTGATGCCTGTAGCCTTATTAAGGGTGGCCTTGGAACAGCTACACTACTCTGCGCATGTAACCAGGGAGAGCCTTGCAGCAACCATTGTGGAGAACTGCTTTGTACCAAACATGTCAGAACACATTGTTTTTTATATAGTTCATTGCATCTATTGTAAAAAGTTTACTGCTGGCGCACACCACAAACAGTAAGAGGAGTAATTCCTCTACCAAATGGTCCTTTCCAGCATTTACATATTGATTATATTGATATGCCACATGTTTGTAATGGATTCAGGTATATGACAGTGGTGTGTGCCCGTTTTTGAGATGTCTTGAAGCTGGTCCATGCACACATCGTATTGCCACTTGCGCTGCAAGGGTTTATGGGGAATATGTGAGGTGCTGAGAAGAGATAATGGACCCCATTTTGTAAATGAGGTATTCAAACAGATTAGCTTATATCTTAGCATTAAACATAAGTTTTCTTCTGCTTATCACCAGCAAGCGAACAGATTATGTGAGAGACTCAACGCTCTGCTCAAAGAAAAAATAGCAAAGTTGAAATTGATACTAAAGAGGGGGTGGCTGCATTGCCTACCCCTTGCTTTATATGCATTGAGAAATCAGCCTTGCTCTGACCTCCAGCTCACACCCCACAAACTAGTTACAGAGAGTATCATTGTCATTTCAGATCCAATCAAGTGGACGGGGTGTCGGTCTCAGAATACAGATGAAGACCATACAGCAACCAAAGCTAAAGAACTATGTTTACCTGAATTATCTGTTGGAGATAAGGTTCTAATATAGAATTTCACAAGAAAGTGGCACAAGCGTCGATTTAGTGGCCCTTTCATTATGAAGGACATTACTCCGCCAGCAGTTAAGGTCCAAGGAAGATGAGCTTGGATACAGCAAGGAGATGTAAAAGTCTACGCTGGAGATACCATTGCATCCCCAACCCATTCCGAAGCAAGTCAAGGAGAAGATGTTCAGCACAGCATGTGCAGACTAGATCAATGACAAGGAAGAATGACGCAAAGACTGTCTAGCAGATAGAGGAAAGTGTACATTTGGACTGTGGCTCCCCAGAAACACTATTTGTAGTTGCTATAGCAAGGAGTGAGAAAGCTATGTTTTTGAGTCACAGGGGATTGCTGACTTTGGATTGTGGAGTGCGAAACTAAATGAAAAATGCCTGATTTGGATTTTCTATTTGACGACTGGAAGATGGAGCAGTTTCCCGACTCGTTTATCACTGAATTTCGCTTTGGAGGTGCCTATGGTGTTAACTGATGCCGATGTACACAGACTACTTTTTGCTGTCTTCATTTTTATACTCGGAGCGTACCAGTTTGTTGTTGGGCACCGCACTGACTTGCGTTCTTTTATCCAAGATCCTAAAAATGGCTCAGCAATGAGATGTTCATTGGCAGTGATTATAGAACAGATCTGACAATTACCTGAACATCTCTTTGAGCTCACGAATGGTCCTATCTAACGATGAGGCCCAGAAATGACTTGCCATGGTCTTTTACTATTTGCTTCGAGTTCATCCGTATCTTGTTTGGTGTAACACTAACAGTTATGTGTTAATGAGAGATCCTATAAATCGGCCTGCAATCAGTCAATTACTTGTGGAGATTGCAGAGCAAATTCCACAACTACCGGAGCATTTACTGAGATTGCCTGAATAAAGAGTTCTTCCTTCCTTAAAGAGTAATTACAGGCAATCATGTGGTCTATTGAGCACATTGCAATTCCAGAGACTGAGCATGGTCAACGACGTATGGAGAGGCATTGGTGGTGGAGCCTAATGCATTGGTGTATAATATATGCATGTTCAGCATTTATCATTGTCTTTCTGATTTTATTGATTCACACTGTGCATTTTGTTGGCCGTTGGCCCTAAGAAAGAGAGAGTTCTGTTGGTTCTTCCTACTCCAGTCACTATTGCAGAACTAGGCACTATAAGAAGGCTAAGGCCTTATGTGATTGTTCCTACTCCAGTAGCTCATGTGAAGAAACCTATTTCTGTGACAAATATTTCTAAAATTCCTATTGTAGGAAGGACTCTTTTAGATATCATTACTCAATGCCAGATACAGGTTATTTTGGCAAGGCAAAAACAAAGACCTAAGAGAAGTGCAAGGGAGGATGTTTATGAATTAAATGATTATTATTCAATTCCCGTATGCATTAAAACTAAGTGATTAGATTTAGGCAACTTTTAAATATCAAAGAAGCTGGCTATTATACGTCAAGTATTGATTGAAGATCGATTCGTATGACAGACTTCTGGGCTTACATCATATATTTTATGAATTGTAAATTTTAAAACTTACTAATTTTAGATATTCAGAATAAAATTATGTGTTTTTAAATTCAAATTTGTGAACTATAAATTGTGAAATTTTGTGTGTAAAGAAGAAGCTTGTTTAAATGTATAATTGTGTCATGGCCACAGGCCTTAGAACACAAAAACCACACCATCTAGAGATGGGGGAAATGGCTTACTTGACTCACTTTTGTCCCTTTGGGACTCATAAATACAGGGGCCCTGGCTGGACTCAGTCCAGGCGCTTTTGGCACCAGGCTCATATAGAGATGTGAGCAGGAACACTTTATTTCAGTGCAGGAGTGCTTTTATTTTACAAGAAATGTCCAGGTGCTGAAAGCCTGTATTCCAGAGAACATCCCCATGTGCTGACTCATCGGGTGTGGCAGGCAAGCTGAACCTGGTGGGAGTGGCTTCAGAAGCTCAGCTATATAAGCTGCTCCATCCTTAAGGCCGGTGCTTCGCGTTACTGTGCACTCGTGTGCAACGTGATGCTCACTGCTGCTTGGACCAGTTTACTTATCTTTGAAACCAGGCGTTCTCCTGCATACTCACCTCCAGGAAACCAGTGCTTCATCCCTTTATCTGCAGACTCTTCTGCTGACACCCTGTGATCATGATCCTGATGCCGCAGCAAGGCACACTGCATCCACGAACTTGGACCCTGTGAAGAACAAGAAAGACAAGGTTAGAACACCTGTCCCAGGGCTGCACCGCTTTTGAACCCGCACTCCCCCTAGTTAACAACTTACCAGCTACTGTACCGTTGCAGCTTCGTTCATCTTTCCCTCTGGCTGCTGCGTCGAGCTCCGCAGCTTCTACCGGCCGGCAACATCACCTGCAAGGGAAGAAAGCAAAAGAGCAAACATCAAAAGTGGAACCGACAACAATACAAGACAACAAACTTTACAATTCAACAAAAACAGACGAGTAAAGACAAAGGCAAACAGCAACACTTACCTGAAGTATAGTGGCTTAGTTGTAGCTTGACTGGACTACCACGTGCAAGGGACCAGTGAAGGAACTCAGTCCAGATCATACAAGCACCCCTGCCAGAAGCAGCAGGACAGAGTGCTCGCCAAAGCTAATCAACAGGAGCAGTCCCGAGCAGCATCACCTATTACCACCAGTCACCACATAAGCGCAGAGGTCGAAGTCGGAGACCAGGTGAGCGTAACAGAAAGCAAAGCCTCTTTGAATCTCTGCCTGGGCATTATGGAAACTTCTGAAACGGACCAGTTGGCCTAATTACTGGGAGAGTTACGAGCTGAAGTTCATGCCTCAAGACACGAAACCAATGCCCTAAGGAGGGATCTAATTGTGAACCGGGAGCAGACAGATGAACTAGCAAGACAAATGCTCCAGGCAAAGGCAGGCCAGGTCCCACTGCTGGGGTATGCCCCTCCTGCCGCACCTCCACAGCCCACGCCAGTACAGAGGGTTCTTCCAGGGGGGATCCCCCGGCCCCACCAGAATGATTCACAGGCGATCTGAATAAGTATGCCATCTTTATGAATCAATGTCGCCTACATTTCTTGTGCAGACCTGGGGCATTCCTCAATGATCAAGCAAGAGTGGCATTTGTACTCTCATATTTGGGAGGTAGTGTAGCGGACTGGTCAATACCCTTGGTAAACCAGGATGATCCTTTGCTTCGAGACTTTGGAGGTATCCAGTGTGAAATGGAGAAATTATATGCACACCATACTCAAGGGTGGGCTCTGGACAATGAGCTGTTATCACTACGGCAGGGTAATTAAGACCTACTAACATATATCGCTTCCTTCAATGGTCTGATAGCAGAAACTAAATGGCCAGAGGAGAAACGAACTACGCTATTTTACCAAGGCTTGCGAGGGGAACTTAAGGACGTATTAGCCCAAGTAGTTAATCCCCCGGAAAGATGTGCTGAATACATCAATCTGACAAAGCAGCTCGATCACAGATTGCAGGATCGGAAGATGGATAGGGCCAAGGCCGAGGGGCGGTCGGTTTATGTGTGACCCGTGAGAATCAAACCAAATCACATGATCAGTCCGAGCCAATGCAAATCAGAGGCTTGCGGAGGGCACTCACCAAGGCAAAAAGGGAGAAAAGGAGACAGCAGCAGCTTTGTTTGTACTGTGGTAAGGCAGGTCACTATCTCTGAGAATGCCCGGTGAGACCACCCAGGAAAGAAGTTGGAGCTACTGACAAGGGTGAAGAAGAAGAACAGGACTCAAGAATCTCCAACTCGAGTGGTGAAAAGGAACCTATGCAGACCTCACATCTAGTCATCCCTGTGCTCCTGGTAAACCACAAGCAACCATCAAAAATACATGCCTTGGAGGCATACATTGACAGTGGGGCTGTGGGAAATTACATGGACCAAGATCTGGCTACCCGGATAGGCCTTCCTCTCTGACAGAAGCAGGTTTTGGAAAACATCACAGCAGTTGATGTATCTCAGCTATCATCCGTCCCAGTGATGCATTACACTGAGAAGGTCACACTTCTGTGTCAGAACGGTCACCAAAAGGACATCACCTTCGATCTTATCAGCGCTCCTCAGTTCCAGATGATATTGGGAATGCCCTAGCTGGAGACCCACAATCCCAGGATTGACTGGCGTAAATGAGTTCTGACCTTTCCCCAAGACTGTGCCGACACCTGTTATAGCAAGGGATTCTCATTAAAAGGTCTTACCAACCCAGGTTCTTCGAAGAAAGAAACCATATTGGGCCTCACCAGTTCACTACCACCTGAATACCTGGATTACTAAGTTGTCTTTCAAAAAGAGAATGCAAACTCCCTACCACTGCACAGACCGTATGACTCCCAAATTGATTTGATACCTGGAGCTTAAGTTCCCTGCAGTCGGATGTATGCCCTAACAGAACAGGAAAACCAGCATCTAAAAACCTACCTCGATCAGTACCTGGCAAATGGCTTCATTCATCCATCCAAGTCCCCTGCATCCTCGCCCCTCTTTTTTGTGCCTAAAAAGGAGGGAGATTTCAGAACTTGCATTGACTACAGCACTTAACAAGATCACGGTAAAAAAACTGGTGCCCGTTACCATTTATCCCCGAGCTCTTGGATCAAGTCAAAAACGTGCAGATGTATACAAAACTAGACTTACGAAGGGCCTACCATCTAGTAAGAGTCAAAAGAGGAAATGAGTGGAAGACAGCCTTTTGCACGAAATATGGCATTTATGAATATCAGGCTATGCCCTTTGGACTATGTAATGCCCCGGCGGCGTTCCAATTTTTCATGAATGACGTGCTCCGTGAACTGTTGGACGTCTGCACACTTGTCTATATTGATGACATTCTTATCTATTCGACCACCAAGGAGGACCACGTCAACCATATCAGGGTAGTTTTGTAGAAACTGCAGCAACACCGGCTACATGCCAAATTGGAGAAATGCTTCTTTCATGTGACAGAGGTAGAATTCCTTGGCTTTATTCTCACAACACGGGGCATACGCATGGACACGTGCAAGGTAGACACTATCCTTAACTGGCCCTCACCGATATCCATAAAGGGAGTACAGAGTGTACTCTGGTTCGCCAAGTTTTATCGCTGGTTCATTCCTGGGTTCTCCAAGATCATCCACCCAATCACCTCTTTACTATGGAAAATAAACAATTTAATTGGTCCGCAGAGGCAGAGAAAGCCTTCCAGGAGCTAAAACAAGCATTTACCACAGCACCAATTCTACGGCATCCTCGACCAGAACTACTATATGTGGTCAAAACTGATGCTTCCAACATAGCAATGGGAGCAGTCCTGTCAAAACGAGACTCTGAAACAGATCAGATGCATCCCGTGGCATTCTGGTCTCGCAAGTTTTCAGCCCCTGAAATGAATTATGCGATCACTGATAAAGAACTGCTAGCAATTAAGGCTGCGTTCAAGGCCTGGAGACATTGGCCCTCATTACGACCCAGGTGGTAGGGTGTTAACGGCGCCGGTAGAGCTGCCAGCGCCCTTAACCCCTATGGCCTCCTTACGAGGTCTGTTTGCGGGTCCCGCTAAGGACTTCTGGTAAAACCTGGCATCTTTAGTGGAACCCGCTAGCAGACCAGGATGCTGACAACAGGCCCATCATTAATGGGCCAGTTGTTAGCATCCTCCCCATTCCCATGGGAATGGGGATGTACCGGGTCTGTGTTCCAGGAAAGGGAATTACCGGTCCCTCCAAGGTCAGAATGGCCCGGTAATTCCCCTTTGCTGTAACCCAGACCCGGTACCCGGTATGGGGGTAGCCATGCTGCTAAAAGCGGCATGGCTACCTCAATACTCGTAATAAGGCCCATTATCTTCTTGGAGCTAGACATACAGTCACCGGCATCACGGATAATCGCAATCTAAAATATCTGAAGACAGTTAAAGAGCAATCATCACGCCAACTCCGCTGGGTTCTCTTCGTCATCACCTATAAACCTGCAGTACTCAATGGAAAAGCAGACACCCTGTCTTGCATGAGTGAGGGAGAAGAGGCATTCACTACACCCGATCCCGTGGCCATCATCCCTGAAGGACAAATCCAAGACATAATTGCCGCAACCACCACTCTAGACATCTGACCTGAAACACTTGATGAGTCCACCAGCGCAACAGGAATGGCTAGGGAAGGGAGACTGGTATACTATCATGGACAACCTACCATACTACCAAGGATGATTGTGCATCCCGGATAAGAAATTACAGAATCAAATCATTGCAAACTATCACGATTCATTAGTAGAAGGGCATCCGGGAATAGCCAAAACCCGAGCTAAAATAAAGAAAAATTACTGGTGGCCGACTTGGCGAAAGGAAATTTTCCAGTTCATCGTGACCTGTGCCAGCTGTGCACAATACAAGTCCCAAAAACAAAGTCCTGCAGGTCTGCTACAACCTTTAGAAGTACCCCAGCAACTTGGCATACACTATGAATGTATTTTATTACAGACCTTCCCTCCTGTAATGGATACAATACCATCTTAGTCGTCATAGATCTATTTTCCAAAATGGCCCACTTTATTCCCCTGAAAGGTCTCCCAACTGGTTATACTCTGGCTACCATGTTTTTGGAACAGATTGTCCGGCTACACGGGTTCCCATCAATATTGATATCAGACCGAGGAACTTAGTTTGTCTCTGCATTCTGGAAAAGGTGTTGTAAAATTGCCAAAATCGACCTCTGTTTATCTACAGGCCATCAACCGCAAACTGACGGTCAGACCGAACGGACTAACCAGACCCTCGAGCAATACAAAAGGTGTATGCTGCAACAAACTGAGGATATCTGGAAGGACATACTTTGGTTAGCAGAATATGCATATAAAAACTCCATTCACACCTGTACGGGACAAAGCCCATTCTACATAGTGTATGGTCGACATCCAAGGACATCCGTTTTCGACCCACTCGAATCATTAGAAATGCCCGCTGTAATGACCTTACACAAAACCATCACCCAGGTTCTTAAGGAAGCAGCAGAGAATCTTGCCAGAGCCAAAGAGAAACAGAAGCAGTTTGCGGATCGACACCGAAGGGAAGCTCCCAACTACCAAGTCAGAGACATTTGGTTAGCATCCAAAAACATCCCCCTGAAAGGACAACGGGAATTCTGTTCCAGATATCTGGGACCCTACACTATCAAAGCTGTGATCAACCCTGCGGCCATGAATTTAGAATTAACGGCTCACTTGCGGATCCATCCGGTTTTTCATGTCTCCCTCCTAAAACCATTGAGACCAGGTACGGATCGATACTCCATCGGGTCCTGAAATAGTTGAAGGAGAACCAGAATACAAAGTTAAAAGGATCCTAGACTCTAAGATGGTCCGGTCAAAGCTATACTACCCTATAGACTGGAAAGGTTATGGACCCCAAGATCAGACCTGGGAACCCAGTGAGCATGTCTACGCTCCACGATGATTCAGGCAGTTCCACCACAATAGCCCCACTAAACGAGGGCCACGGGGGAATCCGCCCTTGAGAGGGGCCTTGACGGGGAGTGCTGTCATGGCCACAGGGTATAGAACACAAAATCCACACAATCTAGTGATGGGGCAAAGGGTCACTTGACTCACTTACCTCCCCATGGGACTCATAAATACAAGGCCAACCTGGACTTTGGTGCCAGGCTCATATAGAGATGTGAGCAGGAACATTTTATTTCAGTGCAGGAGTGATTTTATTTTACTTCAGTGCACGCTTTATTTCAGTGCAGGAGTGCTTTTATTTTACAATAACTTTTCAGGTGCTGAAAGCCTTTATTCCAGAGAACATCCCCATGTGCGGGGGGGGGGGCGCTGTGGAGCAGCCCAGAAAATGGCTGCTTAGCTTGTGAGCTCTGTCTCTGCCTGCCTTTATCCACCAAATATCGATGCTCATCCACAGTGTTCCTGACCATCCAGCTACGGTCTGATTGCTGGCACCCTCCTCTCCGTGTGCCTGCAGTTTGGAGGAGAATCCGTGCTTGGGGCCTGAGATACGGCACCCGATCCTCCACTTGCTGTGTGGCCTCTTCTGCGGGGTCTCGCGGATGAGACCTGCCGCTGCCCTGCACGCGGTCGCATGGAGTGGCCACCCGCCTGAGATCACTGCCCTGTCCCCTGCCCCTGCGGGACCAGTGCCATGCAACCCGAGGTGCCTCCCGGCTGGGGATGTCGGGCCACCTTCCAGCGTCCGCCAGAGTGACTCTCCTCAGCCATCCATCGGCTTGCCTGGCAATACGCGGGTGCTGCGGCCCTGCACTGCCTGACCACCAGCTGCACCACCCGGAATGCTGGGCCGGTGAACTCCCACATCCGCAGGGCAGGCTTGTGGCCCCTGCGGCCCTCTGCATACGCAGCCCCTGGGGTTCTCACGGTGACCAGGAGGCCGCTCTCCCCACACTGCACCGCCACCGGAGCGGCGCTGCACGAACCTCCTGACTGGTGTCCTTGGCAGCCCGCTGGGCCTTGCGCAAGAGGGGCATCTCTACACTGCCCATCCGGCGCCTTCTCTACCTGGGCCACCGGACCGATGTCCTGCAACACCCGCGGGGCTGGATTGTCCCCCCTGCGGCTCTCTACATGCACAGTCCCTGGTGACCTCATAAGGATCCGCCATCTAACTCCCCCTGCACTGTGCCACTGCTGGAACGGGTGGCTGCCATCAGCGCATTGCCCTGCTGTGGGGCACAGACTACTGCCTCGTAGCCAGCCATTGCTCCTACGAATCACCGACCCGAGGGCCGGGGACCAGGCTCAATGGAGTGGGCATGGACCCTCTAGAAGCACCATAGGATGCCACGGGACACACGGGTATTGCCGCCCTAACGGCTACAAGGTGGGTGCTGGGGGTTTCCCCATATATCTCAGCTGGCGTTCCCCCCAATTGTGCTTCCACACCTCTACGGCACGGCAACCAACCCACATGGCTTTCATCACCAGGCAGGCCAACTGACCAATGCCCCTGCTAGAGGCTACCCACAGGCCAAGACTATCACTCTCTCCTAAGTGGAATTTGACCAAGGGAAACGGGCCACAACCCAACAGCTCGCAGCGCCCATTATTGCTGTAGCCCGTGCTGCCCCCATCGGCCTCGGGCCATTGCGGAACGCCTGCCTGAGCTAGTGGCAGTGCCTGTGTAGCCCGCCTCCCACCCGACTGGACCACACCTGCGCTACCATTTCCCCCGCCGGCGGGCGTACGCAGCTGCTGGTCTGGCTCTTTGTCACCCACAACACATCGCTAGAACTACTAACCCCGCTCCTGGGGGGCACATAGCCAGCACATCTGCTCCATTCATACACTGGGATTTGGGGATTTTTGTGTGGCGCTCCGAGGGCCCCAATCAACGTGACCCCCATATACCTGTTGGGCCCCACCCGCAGCCCAGCACTGCTTTAAGACCCAGACATCTGCCAGCGGCAACACCTCGCATCCACCTACAGTGCCATGTCCAGCAGATCTCGTGGAGCCAGCAAGACAGGGGCAATGGATAAGTGTGCCAAGGCAACCCCCACATTCGATCAAGGACAAGCATCTTCCAGTCATGAGGACTCTGCCCCCCCCTCTCCCACAATGACACCCGACCTTGTGACGATCTTGGACTCCATGACGAAGAACTTCGCCGCTTTTCACGAAAAGCTATACAATATCAATGCCAATGTGGCGTCGCTCAAATCACAACTAAACTATGCTGGCACCAGAATCACGGAGGCGGAAATGCGAATAGGCACCAACGAAGATAATATACTCAGCCTTCAGGACACCGTTACCTCTCTTAGCCAGGACAAGAAGGCAATAAAGGCCAAGTGCGATGACCTGGAATGAAGTTCCCGCAGAAACAACGTTCGTATAATCGGAGTGCTTGAAAATGCCCTCAAGGGCCGCATGGAATTGGTGGTGGAAGACCTACTGAAGGAGCTACTTGACAACCCCGCTCTCTCCCCGTACTTCACAGTGGAGCGTGCCCATAGAGCCCTATCAGCACAACCCGCACCTGGAGACTTCCCCAGGCCCAGTATCTCAATTACAGAGATAGAGACCTCATCCTACGTTTATCTCGGGGAAAAAGGAGAACTGCGCCTGGGGCCCCAAACCATTAGAATCTTCCCTGACTTCTCTGTGGGAGTGCAGCAAGAGAGACACCAATTTTTGGTTATCAAGAAAATGCTACGTGAACACAACATCCCATACGCAATGCTGTTCCCTGCGTGCTTGAAGCTCACATTCAAAGGGAAACTGTACTTTTTTACGGTCCCTGACGAAGCGGCAAAGTTCATTGAGGCACCGATAACGCTCAACGAAACTCCTGAGAATCGCATGGACATACACAATGCCTGACCCCCTCTTTGTCGCTTCTCTGGGTCTCTGATGCATCATCGACATATACCTTCCTCACTCGTCCCGCTATGCAGTGTTATCTGCTGATGGGGCCGCACCCCCTGCCCGGCTCGACTACGGGGTGGCATGGGACTGTGTAACACCCTCGCCCTCTGGCCCACACACTCATCAAGGAAACAACACAATCAACATACTCATAACACCGAACTCTCGTACCCTGGTGGTACTCTACATTCGACTTAATTCTCCTCATTGGCAACATGGCAACGGTGCACCCCAATGCAGTTGCAAACTCATTTTGGAATGTTCGACTGTTGATGGCCCATGTTGGGCCAAAGGGGTGGCTGGTCCAGGTTGGGATCGGCCAGCTGGCACCTGTCCTTTGAGGGATGCCGGACCTGGACGGGAAAGGGTGGGAGTGGGTGCTGCTGGTTGTTATTGGCCGGCGTGGGTGGGGGGAGGGGGAACTGGGGAAGTTATATTGGAAAAGGCAGAGGCGAACTGACGAGGTGCACAGTGTTTGGGCGATTTAAGAGCGACTATACAGGATGCAAGCCATGTCAACCAACATGGGATACACCCTAGACAAGTGAAATGCCCACTACCGTAATGTCATGGAATGTCCGGGGGCTAAGCAATCACACCAAGGCCCGTAAGATCATGACGTACGCCAATAGACATGGCTGTAAAATATTGTTGTTGCAGGAAACCCACTCCTAGGGCCGCCTGGACGAAAGTATGGTACCAACATGGGGTCCCAACAGTTACTTCACCTCTTACTCTACTCAAGCCAGAGGCATATTGACACTATCCAAAAATCCATCAAATTCAAGCTACACAAAAATTACACTGACCCTGAGGGCAGATATGTCATACTACACTGCACCATAGTGAATAGAGATTATCTCCTGGTGAACTCCTATGGGCCAAATGTGGACCCCCCGGAGTTTGTAGACACTGTGGCCACCATTCTACTATGCTATGTGTGTGCTCAGACTATATGGGGGGCGTATGAACTTTGAGCTAGATGCAGATCTGGACAGGACGGGAGTTGCCACTGACCCCTGACCGCGGCTGCACGTAGGCTACTCAACTATGGAGTAACACTCGACATCCGTGATGCCTGGCGGACACTACACCCCCAGCAGCGCGAATACACCTACTACTCCACAGTACACAACAGCTCCTCCAGGATTGATCTGTTTCTAGTATCCAGTGAGATAATGGGCAGGGTGGAGCGGGCACAGATCCTGAATTGCACACTATCAGACCATGCCCCGATCACTATATCAGTGGAACTGGGAATAACGGTCCCGTCACTCAGTACATGGCACTTTAAATCCTCAGCCCTCAGGGACATAGTGTTCAAGGCGGATATACTTGCTGATATTGAGTCCTTTTTTTAACACAATACCCTCCAGGCCACCCCTCTAGGTGTCAGGTGCGAAGCCTTCAAGGTATACATCAGGGGGATGTCCATATCCAGAGAAGCAGGTGTGCTAAAAACAATTAGGGCCGCTCTCGAGCGATCTGAAGCTAAACTATGTAGGCTGGAACAAGAGTCTTCAACCGCAGCTGATCCCGCCAAACTTGCCTTAATTGCAGACGAAGTTCAAGCATACAACACACTTGCAACCAGAGAGATCCAATACTTTCTCCGGCCCCAAGCTGCCAGGGAAAACACTCGCAACCCTTATGAAAAGAGAATGGGGACAGGCCCATATAGCCTCTATTAAAGATGACCAGGGCACTCCACAATGCTCGGACCTCCAAATACTGGATGTATTCACTAAATTCTATACGACCCTGTATTCCCAACCTCCCGAGCATACTGAACAACACATGCGAGAGCTACTAGATCAGATCCCTACAACGTGCTTCTCCGCTCTTACCAGGGACCAGACTAAATCCCCAATTACACTGGACGAGCTGGTAGAGGCCATCTCGGACCTAGCCAAGGGCAAATCACTGGGCCCGGACGGGCTCACAGCAGAATTTTATCAGTTAAATATAGCCTTATTAGCCCCTAAACTCTTGGAGGTCTGGGATGAATCGCTCCATCCATCCATTCTCCCCCCGTCTCTACATGAAGCTGTCATAACGGTTTGTTGAAGCTGGGCAAGCCTGATGACAACTGTGGATCATACTGGCCCCTCTCCCTTATGAACCTTGATAGTAAGTTCTTCGCCAAGGTAATAGCAAACCGTTTCCTCCCACTCATGACGCATCTGGTCCATGAAGACCAAGCTGGTTTCGTACCGGGAAGATCCACATCATATAACATCAGGCGACTGTTCAATGTGATGTCATGTATTGACCAGGCCGCACACGCGGTCGCGGTCATGCTGGACGCCCAGAAAGCGTTTGACATGGTCTCTTAGAGGTACATGAAGCTGGTACTGGAGACAATGGGTGTTGGCCCCAACATGATAGGATACATTAAATTACTATATATGTCTCCGGTGGCAAGGGTGCAAGTTAACTCCCTCTCATACCCCTTATTCACACTTTGCACGGGCACCTGCCAGGGGTGCCTGTTCTCCCCGATCCTATTTGCACCAGTGATAGAGTCAATGGCTGACTATACCTGGGCGCGCCACTCTCACAAGGGGATAAGGCTGAAAGATACTCCAGAAATTATATCCCTCTATGCAGACGATGTGTTACTGTACATCTGAGACCCAGACACCCACCTTAATCCCATTCTACGGGACCTCACACGCATAGGCACCCACTCAGGTTTTACGATTAATTATTCTAAGTCTGAAGTCCTCCCGCTCACTAACTCTACTCAACAACCTGTCACCGAATACCCACTCCGTTGGTCCCCCGGGGGAATTAAATACCTCAGAGTCACAGTGTCTCTAACCAAGCCCACCCTGCTTGCTGACAATTATCTGGCTGCAGCACAGATAGCTGAGACGAAAATTACACGCTGGCGCCCCCTTCCTCTGTCACTGGCCGGTAGGCTCTCTCTCATTAAGATGGTTCTACTTCCCAAGCTGCTCTATGTCTTTACCAATGTACCCATATGGCCTGGGGAAGAATACTTTATCAGATTGCACAAGGCGTGTGCACAGTTCCTGTGGCACTCCGGTGCAGTGCGCAAGAAATGGTCCGATATGGCCCTCCCATATAAACAAGGGGGGTTCACCGCCCCCGATTTGACTCTCTACTGGACAACAGCTCAAGCCCAACACGCCTCCCACTGGTATCCCGGCTCCCCAGTCCACCCACATGTCAAACTAGAAATCCTAGCAGCATCCGGCGTAAACATAATGACCTTCATACTACATCAATGCTATCTGCCCGACTCTCCCATCAACCCGATCAGCGCCACCCTGCGCGCCTGGAAGCAATTGCTGTGCCCAATAGGGGAGTCCCCTCCTTACTATAAATGGCTCCCAGTGTGGGCCTTTCCTGGATTAGAGCCAATGCATGACACTGCCCTTGCCCGGCACTGGGAGGCCCTAGGTTACCAAGCTCTATCAGACTTTTACCCTGAGGGTAGGTTTATTGACCCCCAGATGTGGAAACCGGGCCACATTGCCATCCTTCCCCATCGAACCCCCTGACACCCCGATACTTGCATATATTGCCAACTCGGGTGGGGCTCGTGACGTTGTCTCCTCCTTATACAAGCTGTCACAAACTAACGCCCCAACACAGGCCCTTGGGGTACATGAGGCTTGGGCTGATGAGCTGGGCCGGGAGATTCCCGACCAACTGTGGTAGAAGATGTGCTTACATACTCAAAAGGTTTCCCTTAACTTCCGATACCGGGCCATGCAATACAAGCTGTTGAACAGGGTGTACTACACCCCCAGCAGGATCTCCAGGTTTGGTCGTATGAATCCACAATCCTGTCCCCGCTGTAGAGAGGAGAGCGTGGATCACCTGCACATGTTCTGGACCTGCCACAAACTGCAGGAATTCTGGAGCAAAATTCTAGAGACACTCACCGGGATAACTGGCATTACAATAGGTCCCTCCCCACTGGGGGGTCCTGTGTGGTGTTTGGGAGGCCGACGATACCAAATGCATGGCTAAATTCCTCAGTATCAGCTGCATCGTAGCCAAGAAAAGCATACTTCAGAACTGGAAGAGCTCCTCCCCCCGACGATCCAGAAATGGATTAACTTGCTAAGATGGTCTCGAAACTGTGAAGAAGAGTATATTGGAATTCTCCATACCCACTGCCGTCCAAGGACATCTGATGGCATTCAGTACCTATCTCAACAGCCAAGAGGAGGGGTCAACCGAGGGAAGAACACCTCCCTCCCCACCCGTGATTGCTTGACCACTCTGTATCGTTCTCTCCCAACCCCCCCTCTACGTATAATACTATTGAGTTTGTGGGTTTGTATACTGTATTCATGTACTTGATGTATGCTCCATTGTTCTAGCATGTGTGTCTCTGTTGTAAACCTCTGCCAACAAAAATAAAAATAAAAAAAATAAAAATCCCCATGTGCTGACTCATCGGGAGTGGCTCCCTAGGCCTGGTCTTCAGGTGCTGACTCATCGGGTTTGACAGGGTGTGGCAGGCAGGCTAAACCTGGTGGACGTGGCTTCAGAAGCTCAGCTATATAAGCTGCTCCATCCCTAAGGCCATTGCTTCTCGTTACTGGGCACTTGTGTTCAACTTGACGCTCACCGCTGCTTGGACCAGTTTACTTACCTTTGAAACCAGGCGTTCTCCTGCATACTCTCCTCCAGGAAACCGGTGCTTCATCACTTCATCTGCAGACTCATCTCCTGACATCCAGTGATCTTGATTCTGACACCGCAGCACTGCGCTCCTCATCCACAAACTCAGACTCTTTGAAGAAGAAGAAAGACAAGATTAGAACATCCGTCCTAGACCCGCGCCGTATTTGAACCCGCGTGCCCCCTAGCTAACAACTTACCATCTACTGTACCACTGCAGCTTCATTCATCGTTACCTCCGGCTGCCGCCCCGAGCTCCGCAGCTTTTGCGGGCCAGCAACATAACCTGCAAGGGAAGAAAGCAAAAGAGCAAACATCAAAAGTAGAACGGACAGCAATACAAGACAACAAACTTTGCAATTCAACAAAAACAGACGAGGAAAGACAAAGGCGAACAGGAACACTTACCTGAAGTATAGTGGCTTAGTCGCAGCGGGACTGAACTACCATATGCAAGGGACCAGTGAAGGAACTCAGTCCAGATCATACAAGCGCCCCTGCCAGAAGCAGCAGGACGAAGTGCTCAACAAAGCTAATCAACAAGAGCAGTCCCGAACAGCATCACATATTACCACCAGTCACCACATAAGCACAGAGGGCGAAGTCAGACCCGAGCAACCTCACCCCCGGGTGGGCTGCCACCATGCCCCAACGCCTCTGCAGAGACCAGGTGAGCATAACACATTGCTTGTATTGTGAATTTTATAGATTGTAAAGTTGATTTATCAGCTAAAACAATATAAAAAGAAAAATTAAATGATTATTTAGACAGTACAGCACGTTTGGGGAATAATATGTGGCGTCAGCACATCAAAGAAGTGGGAAAACGGACATCCAAGCAGGATTGCTGTGTCTGTGCACACCTGCCTTATGCTATTGGTAAGTCTAAAATATTCAAAGCTATTGAAATAGATGTTCAAACAGCTCATTGCCTGTCTCCCCTTGTACTCTGTCATACAAGAGGTCAGTTCCAGGGCCGAACGGCATCCTTGGTATGGGTGACTGAATGATCAGCCCCCGATGAAGATGATTATGTTCACGATTTAAAGACAAGAGAAAGTGTGCAAACCAGAAATCATGTGATAAGATACCAACAGTCTGGAATGAAAGGAGCTGGAATCAGATGGGAAGTAAATAGAAGACTCAATTGTCAATGAAAGACTGATGAAGAAGTTTGAAGCTGCAAAGAAAGAGGCCAGATGAGAATCTGGGAAACAGTACTTTCTCCAAATGGTTGGGAAGAAGGCATAGTTGTATGCAGAGCTGTGGCAGTAACTGGTCATCATCAGCCAGTTATTGAACAAGTGGACATGGATGCAAACCTCTCTGGCTGAGACTTGCAAAGCTTCTAACATGAGTCGAAGACAAAGGAGGTCCATTGCAGATAGTTCCTCTGGCTAGTGCAGAACTTTGGTCCAGAAACAATGGTACGAGAAAAGATGGAGATAATCAACAGTGTGGTCACATTTGCGATGTGTAAAGAATGAAAGATGGAATGTCAGTGATAATGGATCACTACTGGGCCTGTGGATCCAGTGGATCCAGAGCTTACATGAAGCTACCCAGACATTGGGGAGGACTTTGTTCTGTAGTGATCATTCATGTTCCAGCATTAGTAATTCCAAAGAGTGACCTGAATATTGGCGAGTTTCTAAAAGCAGATGCTCACCTGAGGAAAAAGAGATCTGCTGAACTCCTAAATCAAATAAAGATGGAAGACCATGTCTCAGCCAAGTCGATGGAAGCCTTTGATGCTATTCCATATGAACACAGATTGTTCAGTCAAACTTCAGCATTTTTTGTTCTGTAATTTTTATGGCTGAGATTCATACAATGCCAAATACCAGTGTCATTTTACAAGTGTACAGATGCTGTAAACGCAAGTAGGCAAAGCAGTCTTGAGGCTGGCTACGTAGTGAATAGATTGCGGCAATGCACCAATGTATATGCAAAGGAATGTATACAACCTGGATGTTCCATGATGCACTTAAGCAAGGCTTGAAACCCTGTGTTTGCAAAGGAGTTCAGTGTGGCGCAGTTGGAAAATAGCTGATGGCGAAGGAAGAATTCAAGAAAGGCTGGCTGGTCAAGCACCAAGAGTCAAGGCCACTGTGAGCTTGACTGTCTGTTTAGTAGCTACAATGTACATGAGAAAGAAACAAACTTCTGTTTGAGGTAGAATGGAAAAACACTGAAAGCTTCAAGAGTTCGTCATTTAAGAGTATTTTATGCAGCAAGAAGCTCGAAAACATGGTCTTCAGTCACATGGTCGAGATCAAAATAACTTTGGGTCAAGCTACACCGAAACCAGAAGATGAAATCATGCCACAATACCTTTATTTCTCAGACTTATAGTGTTTCTGCAAGGCCAAGTTCAAAGCCTAAATTGACTGCAAGACCGCAAGAGTGATGATAGATGTTGGGCTAATTGAGTGGGGAGGCATGACCATGCCGAACCCACATGTACCTGGGGTGCCAGCCTCTGTGCTGCTAGCGTGTGGAATATTCCAGAAGGGATTGTCATCAAGAAAGCAGATAAAGGTGGAGGTATTGTGGTTCTTAATCGCACCGATTATGTCACGGAATGCGAAAGACAACTTAGTGATAACCACTATTATCGCCCTCTCGCTCTGGACCTGACACCGGAACTCATGGCACTCGTTGCAGATAAAGTTTCTAAAGCTAAAGACCGAGAGTGGATCTCGAAACAAGAGGCGGATTTCCTCATCAATAAAAAACCAAGCATCCCCACTTTCTACACTCTACCCAAAGTGCATAAAACCTTGGTGAACCCTCCAGGTCGACCCATTGTGGCAGGGATTAATTCTGTACTTGAACCCCTCTCTACTTTTGCGGACCACTATTTGAAGGGATTTGTGCAAAACATGCTATCCTATGTAAAAGACTCTCGAGATGTTATTAACAGTCATGAAAACTTGGCTTTCGATACAAATACCCAGTTGCTACTAGGTTTTGACATCGTATCCCTCTACACCAATATCCCCCAACAAGCATCCCTTGATGCGATTGAAGAAATACTTCTGGGCAGCATTGATAATGATCCGGTCCCTACTTCGTTTATCCTTTGGTGCGTTGAACTAGCATTAAAACGTAACTACTTTGAGTTCAATGGTAAGATTTTCCAACAAGTTGAAGGGACCGCGATGGGCGCCACTATGGCTCCGAGTGTTGCTAACTTGTACGTAGAGACCTTTGAGAAAAGCAACGTCTACAGCAACCTCAATCCCTATAGTAATAACATCGTGAAGTGGAGTCGCTACATTGACGACATCTTGGTCATATGGAGAGGCACCTTGACTGAAGCTAACAATTTTTTCAACTGGCTTAACAATCTTAATCCTCACCTTCAGTTTACTATGACGTCTAGTAACGAGTTTATTAATTTTCTCGACCTAACCATTTTTGCAACCAATGGAGTCTTGAAAATTAAGCCTTATCATAAACCCACCGATAAAAATTCTCTTCTTGATTATTCCAGCCATCACATTAAACATCTTCGTGATAATCTTCCCTTTGGCCAGTTTTTACGCCTTAAAAGGAATAGTTCTACGAAAGAAATATACGAGGCGGAGGCGAACACTCTCGTGAAAAAACTGAGACAGAGAGGGTACCCTAATAAACTGGTGATAAAATCAGCCAAAAGGGCTTTTAATAACAACCGAGAAGCACTATTGGAACCAAAACCTGTTAAACCTAAAGATGATCGTATTGTGTGTGTGAATACCTTTTCTAACCGGAGCTTTGAGATCACCAACATCATTAAGAAGAATTGGAAAATCTTTCAAACGACCTCCCCCTCTATGAGTGTGCCGATCTTTGCTTATAAAAGGAGCACGACGATAGGTAACAGGGTTAGTAACAGCAAACTTAAACCTATCCCTATCCAGGAACCCAGATTAACCACCCTATGGGGTCTACCTGAACCTACCGGTCACTATCCTTGTGGCTCGTGCGGGGTCTGTAAATTGACCTCTATAACTAAAAATGTAGATGTTGGCCTGTCAAAGCTCTCGACACAGAAAAACTTGACTAATTGTAACACCGAATTTGTGGTGTACCTGATCACTTGTAAATGTGGACTGCACTATGTAGGGAAAACAACCCGCAAAGCCAAAACTCGTATCATGGAACACCGGAGCTGTCTCAAGAACAGAACTGAAAATGCCCCCATGGTGAAACATTTCAATCTTCTGAAGCATCATCACGAGGATTTCAAATGGACAATATTGTTATCACTTAAAGGATCTAACTATGCCACCCGGGAGAAAAAATTGCTTTATATGGAACAAAAGATGATATATACTCTGCGGAGTGACATCAGGGGTCTTAACGAATCTATTGAATGGTACAACATATAATCGTTTACACTCACTTGATCCCTTACCATCGTTTTTTGTAGACTGTGTGCTACCTAGTGTACTAATTCCTTGTCCGGTCTGAGCCATTCCATGATGGCTGCCATGACTAACCACATTGCTCTACATCTCTTTTCTCTTCCAACATAGTTGTAGGACTACTGTATTTCCCTGACTACCACTCGCACATCGGTCGCCCAGTCCTGCTGCACTGCTGCCCGCATAACAGACGGCACTCTCCGTACTATCCACACAGCACTAGCGCTGGCGGCAGGATTATATCCTGGGGCTGTCGGATTTGGTCACGACTGACACTCTTACTGCCAACTTGAAGGTATTGCCTGTGGGATAGGTGTTTACTTTTGAGTGTTACTAGCCGCCTTCTGTCTCCTATAAACACACGAGATTAGAGACTATACCTTGAACTACCTCTTTAGGTTCTAGTCACCGACTTCTTCTCAACTTCTGGAATTATATGGGGCACACTGTGGATAATTCGTTTTGTCTCTCAGCACTGGGTTTCTCTCACCCGGACACCTTTTCATATTTTTTATGCGATACTAGTTTCGCTATTTGCTAAGCCTAAGCACATATCCTGCTTTTTTAGTGAGCTACTACTCAGCGCTCATTTGGATGTTTTTTCTATATCCTAGGTAGAGACGACCCTCAGTTCTACACCGCCTACTACCTTTCGAGTAGAGAGCACCCACAGGCATCAGTGGAGGTATTTATTTCCCTCTATTTAGATGCCTTGGTTCATGTATTTTGAACATGCAACAATAATGGCTAATTTGAAGCTCATGTTTTGCGCTTTTTTTGTTCTTTACTTTGCAGATGCTACGAATACTTCAAATGTCATCATTTCGTTTTTAAATGTTGTCTTGGTTACGTGGTCACCTGTATATCTCCTGATGAATGTTCCATAATAACTGTAGGAACTGAAACATGTCGAGCTAATACTCTGTACTGGCACCAGAGTTATTAAGTTTTTTGACATACTGATTCTAATTACTGTAGAGTACGTTGCACTTTCTGTAAAGCGTACCTCTTGATGTTGAGTGTATCCCTGTTTTTGATACACTGTCAATTAGCTAATTCTAGCTTATCACGTAACGACTGTTTGATATATGTTTAAATGTTTATGAATTGTATGTACTGTGGACCACACTATTTAATCACTTTTTAGGTCATAATTCTATTAAATCTGATGTTTATCATTTTAACTACGACTGGTCCTTTTGTGGCTCAACCAATGGGAGCTCTTTATATGTGTGGCATCTACACTATAGCTCTGTCTCCTCTTTAAACACGGATCTTTGTCCTCCCGGACTTAGACAGAGTATACGTTGCTAACCTATCTTAGTTAAACGTATACCGGGTTTCCTCCCCATTTAAGTTAACCAATTGAAGAGGGCCACGTAACAGAGAGCCCTATAGTTTGTGGAACCAATGAATCGTCGTGTATTTTGTGATGAGGAAGATAACTTGCACTTGGGATGGGCTTAGGTTGTCCACCTGATGTTAGAGACTCAATTACTACCCCTGTTAGTATGGATCGTATACTTAAATGTTCCCTGTAAGCCGGGTTTGTACTATGCGACGTCCGTTGGTGTCCGTTGTAACTCCCTGTTTTAGATTATTTCAAATAAGACAGCAGTGTATTTTGCCAACTTCCTGAGTCATTTTGATTATTGATGTCTGAGTAACTTCTGCATCCCCATCCACCTCTAAGTATTGCTGCCTCGTCTTAAAGGTCCCGGGTGTATGGGTTCAATACCGCAGCCACGGCATCTCAAATGCTTTGTTTTTAGCTAGTAGTTCCTTAGAGAAAAAAATCATAATTTATTTGGTGTTAGCCATTAACATTTTTAAGAACAAATTGTTCTGCCCTGGGTTTTGGTTTCTACAGATTCTTAACCGGTGTATATCATCCTCTAAAAATGATGTCCCCCAACTCCATATGAAAACCATAATTTTATGCAGACTGTGGCAGACCAAGAATTTAGTTTTTAAAAGAATATTCTCTAGCACGTGCAAATCATTTATGTTCTCATAACCCCATATAGAGCCCCATATGTGGCCACTAATCCCACTTTACTGAAATACACTTTTTAAATTAAGGGGGTAATTCATAGAATTCAGCGCACAAGTGGCGCACGCGGCTGGCGCACAGTGTGCACGTGCGACAATCTGTGCCATCCGCGTGTGCCAAAATCCATTTCTGCGCACAGCGTATTCGTGGATTTTAACATCCATTACCAACCATGGCGCAGAGACGCGCAGCGACCCTGCAGCAGCACCAGTTATGCCCCAACCCCTCCCCGTGCACCATTTACAGCGCACAAATCCCATACATGGCGCACAGGCCAGTGGACCAGCATACAGGCCCCCAACCATGAAAACGCCTGTAAAACTGCCTGCGCACCCCTCTGAATACACGTACCCCACTGCTTGGGGAGAATCACACGCGATTGGCCCTGTGCGAGCGCGGTACATCTATTTCGGGGGTGCGCAGGAAGTTTCACATGCGATTGGCCCTGTGCGAGTGGGGTACGTGTATTTCGGGGGTGCGCGGGAAGTTTCATACATGATTGTGCCTGTGCGAGCGGGGTACGTGTATTTCAGGGGTTCACGGGATGTTTCACATGCGATTGGCCCTGTGCGAGCGGGGTACATGTATTTCGGGGGTTCGCAGGAAGTTTCACATGCGATTGGCCCTGTGCGAGTGCGGTACGTGTATTTCGGGGGTTTGTGGGAAGTCTTGCACGCGATTGGCCCTGTGCGAGCGGAGTACGTGTATTTCGAGGGTGCGCGGGAAGTTTCACATGCGATTGGCCCTGTGCGAGCGGTGTATGTGTATTTTGGAGGTGCGCGGGAAGTTTCACATGCGATTGGCCCTGTGCGAGTGGGGTACGTGTATTTCGGGGGTTTGCGGGAAGTTTCACACGCGATTGGCCCTGTGCGAGTGGGGTACATGTATTTTGGGGGTTTGCGGGAAGTTTCACATGCGATTGGCCCTGTGCGAGTGGGGTACGTGTATTTCAGGGGTTCGCGGGAAGTTTCACACGTGATTGGCCCTGTGCGAGTGGGGTACGTGTATTTCGGGGGTTTGCGGGAAGTTTCACACGCGATTGGCCCTGTGCGAGTGGGGTACGTGTATTTCGGGGGTGCGCGGGAAGTTTCACACGCGATTGGCCCTGTGCGAGGGGTGTATGTGTATTTTGGGGGTGCGTGGGAAGTTTCACATGCGATTGGCCCTGTGCGAATGGGGTATGTGTATTTCGGGGGTGCGCAGGAAGTTTCACATGCAATTGGCTCTGTGCGAGCTGGGCACGTGTTTTTCGGGGGTACGCGGAACGTTTCACATGCGATTGGCCCTGTGCGAGCGGGGTACGTGTATTTCGGGGGTTCGCGGGAAGTTTCACACGCAATTGGCCCTGTGCGAGCAGGGTACATGTATTTCGGGGGTGCGCGGGAAGTTTCACACGTGGTTGGCCCTGTGCGAGCGGGGTATGTGTATTTTGGGGGTGCGCGGGAAGTTTCACATGCGATTGGCCCTGTGCGAGCGGGGTACGTGTATTACTGGGGTTCGCGAGGAGTTTCACATGCAATTGGCCCTGTGCGAGCGGGGTACGTGTATTACTGGGGTTCGCAGGGAGTTTCACACGCGATTGGCCCTGTGCGAGTGGGGTACGTGTATTACTGGAGTTCATGGGGAGTTTCACATGCGATTGGCCCTGTGCGAGTGGGGTCCATGTATTACTCGGGTTTGCGGGAAGTTTCACACGCGATTCGCCCTGTGCGAGCGGGGTACGTGTATTACTGGGGTTTGTGGGGAGTTTCACACGCGATTTCGCTGTCAGAGCGGGGTACGTGTATCCAGTGGGGTGCGTGGGGAGTCCCACACGTGAATTGGCAGTGTGGGTCCTCCCAGGTGTGCCCTCTACCCCCTTCACGGCCCCTGCAGGCAGCCGACACCACAGGGGACTACCCAGCACCCCTGCTCATGTCCCGCTCACAGCCCATCCACCATGGGCATGCCCCCAGCCAGCCCACATGTCACCTTGCACTAGTGATCACCAACTCATGTCCCGCAGCACCCCCGCCCCCAGCAGTGAGGGGCAGCTGCCAGCAGGCCCCGACTCATGTCCCCCAGCACCCCCACCCACCCAGCAGTGAGGCTAAAGCCCCGACTCATGTCCCCAGCACCGCCACCCACCCAGCAGTGAGCCTCAGGCCCTGACTCATGTCCCCCAGCACCCCCACCCACCAGCAGTGAGGCTCAGGCCCCGACTCATGTCCCCCAGCACCCCCACCCACCCAGCAGTGAGGGGCACCTGCCAGCAGGCCCCGGCTCATGTCCCCCAGCATTGACGGGCACCTGCCAGCAAGCCCCGACTCATGTCCCCCAGCACACCCACCCCCCAGCAATGAGGCTCAGGCTCCGACTCATGACCCCCAGCACCCCCATCCACCAGGCAGTGAGGGGCACCTGCCAGCAGGCCCTGACTCATGTCCCCCAGCACCCCCACCCACCCAGCAGTGAGCCTCAGGCTCTGACTCATGTCCCCCAGCACCCCCACCCACCCAGCATTGACGGGCACCTGCCAGCAGTACCCGACTCATGTCCCCCAGCACCCCCACCCCCCAGCAGTGAGGCTCATGCCCCGACTCCTGTCCCCCAGCACCCCCACCCACCCAGCAGTGAGTGGCACCTACAAGCAAGCTCCGACTCATGTCCCCCAGCAACCCCACCCACCCAGCAGTGAGCCTCAGGCCCTGACTCATGTGCACCAGGACCCCCACTCCCCAGCAGTGAGGCTCAGGCCCCGAGTCATGTCCACCAGCACTCCCACCCACCCAGCAGTGAGCCTCAGGCCCTGACTCATGTCCCCCAGCACCCCCACCCACCCAGCAGTGAGCCTCAGGCCCTGACTCATGTCCCCCAGCACCCCCACCCACCCAGCAGTGAGGCTCAGGCCCCGACTCATGTCCCCCCAACACGTCATCATGATCCACAATCATGGGCCTCATGGCCTCCCAAATCCCACTGCACGCCACCCCTGTGCAAAGACCCAACCAAGTATCCCATCCACCCACATTGAAATGCCCATTACATGATACAACCAAATGGCAAGAATGTACATCAACACATGTCTGTCACACACACACAATGGGTGCTGGTGATTGTGAAAACCTACACCGTGACATGCATGAAACCAATGAGAGAATACCACACATCAAAGTAATAAACCAAAATGTATTGAACACAAAAAGAATGTAATCAAATGAAAACATGAAAAAAATGTTTGAAAAAAAGATGAAATGCAGCATGTCCAAAACACAAAAAGAAAAACATCAAGTCTGAATCCAAATAAATCGAAATGAAAATGTGTCCAAAGTGTCTGGCCACCTAATCAAATCCAAAGGAAACGGAAACAGTAAAATCCATTGCTTCATGGTGAGAAAAATAATAATAGATAAATCCACTGTTGAACTATGTACAAAGAAGTAATCCAGGGTCCATGAGCCCAACGAATGATATGAAACCTAGCAAAAAAACTACCTAATAAAGAACTATATACAAAAAGGCGGGGCATAGTCCAAGCGCCCCAAATGAATGAAAAAGATAAAGGAAACCTAAAACTCCAAACTATATACAATGGCGGCGGGCTATTCCGACGGCTCACTTCCTGATTTCCTGGGCCAGGGTATCATCGAACTCCTGCTGGATGTGCTGGAGGCGGTCCTCTTCCATGGCCCCGAGGGTTTGCAGGGATGATGCAATGTTGGACTCCAACTCCATGCGAATGTCCTCGAGGCACTCAGCCTGCCTCAGTGCCCTCCGCATGGAGTTCTCCGTCCTGACCATTGTGAGCCGTGCCTCTTCTGCCCGCCGCTTCTCCGCATCTATACGCTGGCCCAACTGCAGCCACACGGAGACACACCCATTCCAGGGTGCTCCTGCCCTCTGGCCAATGCCAGCCCCTCTGATGTCGATGGCCCGAGCCATCATTGATCCCACCTAGAGCCTGCTGCTGCTGCTGCTGTCCAGGTGCCCTGTCCGATGTTGCCTGCACATCCTCCATCAGCTGGTCTCCAGTTGTTGTGGTGTCCACCCCTGCTGGACCGCCGACTCCCGACTCTGGCAGGGATGGGATTTCCACCAAGCTGGCGGTGTTGGTCAGGCCAGGTCCACAGGGGGCCCTGGTGGAATCTGGGCCGGAAGACGGCAGGGAGAACGACTGGCGCATAGTCTCCACAGAGGAGGAGAGGTCCGCCAGAGTGCACGACACATGTAGGAACCCACTGACCAGGGCCCCTCCCAACAGTGCCACGTCGCAACGCTGCTGTTCATGATGGCGTGCGTGCTCCACCCAGGAAGCACGCACGTCATCATGAATGTCATGCATGCGCAATGCGACACCAACCAGGACGGAGCCCATACGGTTGTGGGACCCCTCGTCCGCAGGTAGTGGAGAGACAGATGATGTGGCACTCCCCCCTACCTGCGGACGGGCCTGGGACAGGGCATCCCTGCTGGTGCATGGTGGTGCAGTCACAGGGTCAAGGACAGCGACATGCACAGGCCCCTCTGCGGTGACCTGTGCTGCCTCCTGACCCTGGCCCTGGACTGCACCACTTGCACAAGTGGTACTACCCCCACCAGACCCCATGTGCGGCTGAGTAGCAGGCTCCTCCTCCTCTGTGGAGACCACCAACCTGGATGTCTCCACACCGTCTTCTGCCATTGCAGTCCCCTGTGGGAGCTCACACGGCCCTTCCGCTACAGCCGTAGTGGCAGACGCGGCACCAGTCCCCTCGCTCCCGGATGATGGCAATTCCTGGAAGGGTGGCTGGGCCTTGCGTCGCCGCCCGGTGGAGGCATCCCCGCCGCTTGGCTGCACAGCGCCGTCTCCGCCCTCTTCTTCACTTGACGCTGCGTAGAGGGAGACATAGAACACAATCATCAGGGTACAGTATAATATTCCCCTAGGCAGGAAGCAATAACACATGAGTGGCTCTGTCAAATGTCACTTCCATCCTGTCCCTCCACAATACATGGGTGAATGCACACAACACACATTTAGAAACAGGCACGGCACATGGAATCAACATCAGCATCCGTGTATAAGGGCCTCTTTTAACCAAAATGTTGTCTTCAAACTCACATGCCTCATGGCTCACACTGATCCCATGCACACACATCACCGGAGGGTCATGCATCATGGCTTGTACACAACAGAGACAGTGGATAGACACAGTGGATACAACGGTGACCGCACTGCATGAGTGATCTACACATTATCACGGACATGTGTCATGCATCCATGGCGTTTGAAAGTCACACACACACTTCTCAGACACACACATATATGCTCCATACATGTACATGTGAGCAGCACCCATTCCTCACCCCCCTCCATGTCCAAGAACTGAGACTGGCATGCATTCATGTGTGCATTCCGCATACAGCTCCCCATGTTGCATTGGAACACATGCACCATCCATGTGGTTCACACATTACTGGTCTCACATGCATGACCATGATGTCCCTGCACACACACATCCATACATGGCCTATGTCACACATACAGGCAAGTATCAGACTACCAGCACACTGCAACATGCCCTGTCTCACACAGCAATGGGTCTGCCTCCGAATGATCTGGGTGTGGGGCGCTGGGCCTACGCATTCCAGGACCCTCATCTGGATGTTGCTCATGCTGACCCGGCCCCCCTCCGCGAGGCGCAGGGCCTTGTAGAGGGTCCTGACCTGAAGTCCTCCCAGCACTTCCGGACGTGCTTGATGTTGTGGGTTGCTACCTCCTCCACGTTGATGGCAACCACTGCGTCCTCCAAGATCCTCTCTTGTCCTTCCTTGTTGGCGCGTGATGTTCCGAAGATGGCATTATAATTCCCCAGGACATGCTCCACCAGGACACCAACTTCCTTCTCACTGAAGCTGGTGGCCCTCTGCCTCTCTGGCTGGGGGTCGGCAGTGGTCTCAGATGGTGTTTGCCCCAACATGGCGACCCCCGAGGCAGGCATGGGTGGGCAACTGGGTCCTGGGGCTGGGCTGTGGAGCGATGGTATCCCAGTTGGGAGTCTTCTGTTCCAGCATGGGTGGACACAGCAACTGGACCCCTGCAGATGGCTGACATACAGGCACCAAATAGCAGGGCACGTGGGCAGCAGGCAGGCAGCAGCAGATGGCTGGTGGGAGCGTGCTCGGGGGTCTTGGGGGCAGGAAAATGGCCTTTTAGGCAGGAGCCTGGTCTTCCGTGTGTTTTTGCGTGGCCAGCATGATACGGAGTGATTTGGCACAGGAAAAAAGTGTACGTCAGCATGAAATCTGAGGAAAGGCCCTTAGCGCGTAAGCGCATAAGTGACATTACATGCGTGGGAGTTCCCACAACACGGGTGCATTGTGAATCAGCACGTGAGAAAAAACTGCACATCACTGTGCTATTGGAGGAAAGGGCCTTAGCGTGTAAGCCGTAAGTGACGTTTCACGTGTGGGCTGGCTTAAAAGGTACGAGTATCACATTATTTTCTTGTACATGCTTTTTGTGGAGAGCGAGGGGGTGTTTCTTGTACTTCTTGGTGGTTCACACGTGATTACTTCACAACGTTTCCAGTTCGTATTCCCCGTTTCCTCAGACTGCGTTCTTTTCTTCTTTTGGCGGGGGTGTTGCCAACGTGCACACATGCGTCTTTTTCACGTTCTTTTTCAAGGCAGATGGTGCGTCGCGCATGGATTTTCCAACTGTGGTTGCCCCTGTGTGTCGTGCACCCCAGGCTGCGTGTAACACGCATATGCTTAGTTTTGTGTTTCTGGGTGCCACAGCGTAGTACAGATTCATTTTTCCACGCACGTGGTCTACCAGGGGTTGCGTGCACGTGTACATTTGTGTTTGGGGTGTCTGTGCATTGCGTGACCCGTCATCTTCCCCCAGGGGTCACATACAGCCTTGCTAGAGCACTAGGGTACGAATTCCATCTAGTACCCTACCCCTTTCACCCCAATTGCCCAGGACAATTGTTTACTGCAACTCCCATACTCACAACATCAGTGCCATGGTTGGGAGGCGACCAAGCAGTAAGGGAGGTAAAGGTGGCCGACATCCAAAAGGTGGGCATGGTGGGCCAGGATTTGCAGGGTGCCGCTAGAGCCCTGTGTTTGGAGGACCAATCGGGGACACCTATGCCCCCCCCAATGGTTGTGGGAAACATAGTTGACACCATTCCAGCTCAGCCCTTGTTGGAACGGCCCATTTTGTCACCTGAACCGGCACAGGATAACTCCCAGGCTGACTTCCAGGTCAGCAAGTCTAATCCACGTTTGGCGGTGAAAGTTGCTGTCACCAGGCCATGTGGATCTGGGGCAGCAATGTCATCTGCTGCCCCAAGTAGCCAGGGTGGGGAGGCTGCAGGTTCAGCTGCAGCTCAATCCTCCCCAGCTCCGAGTCTCCCAGCTGGGACAGTGTCGGTCCAGGTCCATCACACCGATGTTGGCCCTGCCGACATCACCCTGCAGCCAATGCCAGCACCAAGACATATGATCATTGTGCCTTTACAGGCTTCTAGTATCCAGTCCACCTGCGCTTCTGCCCCTACTGACCAGAGCGGCATAAGCCACTCAAGATCCGCACCACCTTACAAGAAGAAGAAGAAGGGTGCCCTTGCACTACTGGCTGAGAACCCAGACACAGCTACACACTCCGGCACGTCAAGGAAGCCTAGCTTCAATGACGCCAAACTTGATGCACTTGTGGCCTATGTGTCGGCACATAGCCGCAAAATGTTGATGACTGCAGGCTGTAAGACTATGACTGCTCAACGTAGGGCCCACTGGCCGACCATCGCGGAGCACATTAGTGCCCTTGGATTTGTGAGGTGCACATCTGATGATTGCTACAAGCGGTGGAATGACCTGAAACGCAGAGCAAAGAACAAGCTGGCTTCCAATTATGCCTCTACTCTGGTGACTGGCAGTGGGTCTCCACCAGAGGACGACCAACTCACTGAACATGAGTCTGTTGTTGGAACCTTCATCACAGAGTAACAGATCCAAGGCGTGGGAGACCTACCAGATTATGAGGCATTGTCCGGTGAGTGCCCATACAAGTGTGTGTAATCCATGTGTATGTTTCTTGGGTGATGTGTAATGATTGAGTGCCAGGTGAGGGTGTGTACTCCTGAGTGGTATGGGTCACCCAAGTGCTTCCTCCAATCCATTCACCAGCCTTGGGCATGACAGTATCCCTTCTGACCACAGTAGCCAATTAGCGCCACATTACTGCAGTTGCCCTTGAACTGTCATCTTGCAACAACATTGTTCTGATTTTTCAGTGTTCATTCAGCCTGATTGTTTCAATCCTCCCATTTTTGCAACACATGTTTCTGCCCTAATGCCACATATGTGACATGCTTCTGTCATAGATTACAACCCACATTGGCCCACATTTATTACCTTGTTATGGGAATGATTTGACCATTCAGGCTGATTGAGTAAGGGCCTGCTCACATTAATTTTTGGGGCCTGTTTGAATGTGGAACATGATTGTTGTTTCCTGTCATGTTGAAGTGACCAACCATTGATGTATCCATCTGCCTGCCATCACTGTATTATTGTACACTGGATGTGTTGCAGTGTGTGTGCACATGCGTATTTTGTCACACTATTTTGCATTTTTCATCTCATCATGTTTATCTCACATCAGTGGGTGACAATACTCATTCACTGACATATGGCTGTACTTGTCAAATGTACTATGGCCATGCTACATGCCATTTGTGTGCTGGCATGTGTCATGTATTTGTATTGGACATGCCACTCATAGGCTAATGTGTGATGCCAGTGCTATCCAGCATGCAGGCAGCAAATGTGTTGCTTTTCCATCTTGGTGTCCTCAGTGTCTGCTTTTTGCCTCTCCTTCCAACTCATTGACACTGCATGCATGCCAGGGTTGTAGTCATGTGGGAGATGTGTAATTCATGTACTGGATCTCTGGCTTGTCAGGCCTATGAGTGTGCTATGGTGCTCATGCCTGTTTCCATTTGTTGTCTTTCATGTTTTTGCAGGTGATGACGCACTTGATGCTGTAGAGGTGGAGGAGATGGTGCAGACCCAGGAGGAATCTCAGCCACGACCGGGCACCAGTGGAGGATGTGGTGTGGTTGTGGGTGAATACCCAATCCTCCTGCAGACCATATTGTCCAGGGGTGTCTCTGGGTGCACCCCCCCAGACCTCTATGATTCAGGTGCTGAATCAGATGATGAGACTTATGTGCTGTCGCAGGTGAGTGTTTCTGGCAGGGATGTTTCTCTGTCCAACCCACCTGCACCATGTGTAGACCCCTCTATGGGGATGTCAGTGTTGGTAACTCTGCTTTTGGCAGTTACGGATGCAGGGTCACACTCCACAACATCTGATCCTTTTCCTGGGCCAGCAGATCAGAGGGGGAAGGCAGTCCTGCAGCCTCAGGCAGAGCCAGCACAGCAAGGTGCAGATCGCCTTGCCCCAAACAGGTGTGGTGCCCGCTGACGCGGTGGCCGTGCGCCTCCAGGCAATACTGCATGGGAAAACTCCATGTACGGTATAGCAGCACAACAGGGAGCATCGGTTGAAATGATGGCTCAGGCAATGAGAAGGTGGCCACTTCCATTCTCCCCCCTGAAAGGCAGATGGAGCTCCAACAGCAGGCAACAGAGTCCATTTGCCAATCACACAGGGAGGACATGTTGGCGTCCAACAGGGACCGACGGGCGGCACTGGAGACTCTGCGCGAAGCCATATCTATAGAGTCCCAGGGCCACAGGGAAGCCCTGAGGTTAGAACTCCATTTCCTCTCGGAGAATCTGGTTGAACTTGAGACTTCCCGAAATTTTAGGGCAGAACAGCAGCTGGAGCAGCTCACACTTTTGCTCTCAGCTGAGCTGCAGGCAACTCGTGAGGAGATCCGGGCATCACGCGAGGCCATGCGTGCAGAAATGCAGGCAACCTGTGAGGTGCTGCATGGGGATCTCCGTACTATAATCCTCCAGAACCAGACCTTCCACACCCGCATGCTTGCTGCCATGGAGGACCATACCAGGGCTTTGTGTGGGCTGCCTCCCATAGCACCACCACCTCCTGATGTAGCAGCAGAGGGTGAAGAGAGCAAAAGCAGTTCTCCCACATTGGCGTAGCCGTGCAGGCCATGATCCCATGGAGGTATTTTTTTTTTCGCAACATCCACGCAGGTGGGTGTTGGTGTGCACCCTGTCTTCACACCTCCTTGGTGGCCTCCCCCACCCCTGGCCCATACATGGCCATTTTTTTTTTTTACAATGTGTTGCCTTGTGTGGCTCTCGTGGGCATCCACTGTGTATTCCAGCTGGGCACATGCAGGCTTGTCCTGTGTTTGGGTTAGATGCTTGGATTCCTTACACACAAACCCCTCCTGCTTCCCCTTTCCATGGGCTTGCAAAGGGTGTGACCAAGTGACAGTGACTTACACAGTGACATTGGGCTCCCATGAGCTTTGTGGGCAGTCTGTGGTCAAAACTGTGTGGACATCCCTAGTGGGGATTGTTGCTGTATTGAACACTGCATGGTGTATTGATATGTGCTTGTGCATCCACGTCTTCCTCCTTATTCACAGGTACCTTCTTCATGTCTTCACAAGGATGTCTCCTTTGAAGATGCAGTTCATGTTGTATGCAGTACACTGACACATTTGCCTGACAGCAACCATCTGCAGTTGGAAGGGGTCGATGTGCTGGCTTATTCAGGTTGTAAGACTTGCGCTACTTTGATTTTGTACTGTCATATTTTGCCACTGTTTCATCCTGTGTTGCTGTATTATGTTGCTGGTAAGTATTTGTTCATGTGTGCTGTTTGTTATTGATTACCTGGAGAATATTGTCTGTGGCCTGTTTCCATTTGGGACAGTGCACTTTGTGACACTTGTGTCATGTGTTTTGCATTCATGTGTTTTCTTTCACATTGCATGGAATGCCATTTTGTGTTGGGTAGCTGAGATGGGGAGGGGTTGGGTGACATGGCACTATTTTCATGTTGTATTTTGCAAGGGGGTAGTCATTCATGCAGCATACATGTGTGCCTTTTTGTGACACAGCATTGGTTGTCTTTCAGTAGGTAGGGATGCACACAATGTAACACTTCCAGGTGACCAATCTCAGGCTAGTATGGTTGTGACAGTTGACTGTTCCTTATGTCATCATCATTGATTGTCAGCTGGTATGTGCCAGGGCTGTGTGCACTCCACAGGGGTGTGATTTTAGGTGAAGTAATTAGCCACCAGCTGCGTACAGGCTACCTCACCATGTGCCCTTTCCCCTCCCATGTGCAGCGGCCGTGTATGTGGTTGGGGATGTGGGGGCACTACCATGTCCACCTGCAGGCCCCGGCGTGTTGCAACGTTGTGCAGGACACATGTTTCCACTATGATCCTGCACAATAATGGGGGCGCATATAACAGCTGCCCACCAGAGCGGTCAAGGGAGCGAAAGCGTGACTTGAGCACTCAGAATGTGCACTCCACTATGCCCCGGGTTGCAATATGGGCTGTGTTGTATCTTACCTCGGGTGGTGTGGTGGGGTTCCGAATTGGCATCATCATGTGGGTGCTCAGAGGGTAGGCACTGTCCCCTGGGGAGGTGATGATGGGTATCATTAGTGGGGTTGTGACATTACTCAGTATCTGACATGCATGCATGTGCAGAGGCATTTATACTCACCAAGCAGCAATGTATCGCCATGCCGCCCAACTTCTAGGTCCCGGTTTAGGGGTGACATTCTGAAAAAGAAACTGTCATGGGTGGACCCTGGATAGGTGGCATATACTGAGGTGATGATTCCCTTCGCATCACATACTACCTGCACGTTGATGGAATGCCAGTGCTTGCGGTTTCTATAGATATGCTCAGTTGCCCTGGGAGGATGTAGAGCCACATGGGTGCAATCAATGGCACCTAGCACTTTGGGGAAGTGTGCCACCCCATAAAAGTCCTGGACGGCAGCCTGCCTTTCTGCAGGTGTTCTGGGCATGTATATGGGCCTGCGGACTGAAGAGCGTGCAGTCATGATGGCCAAGACCTGGTGTAGGCAGCGTGACTGCGTGGCCTGTGACACCCCCCCACTATGGCACCTGTCCGCTGAAATGAACCAGTGGCCAAGAAGTGCAGTACATTGAGCACCTTTTCCAAGGGGCTCAGTGATTGGGAGCACTGGGTGGGTGATGTGAGGTCATCCTCCTACTCACTCACCTGGTCGAGTTTTATATGTGGTGGGAACCTGTACCTCCCATACACCTGGTCATCAGGCACCCCAAAAAGGCTGGTCCTGGGTGTAAAAATTCTGGGCCTGGCTATCCTCCTCCACCTGCGGTGTCCCACGACCACTGCTGCGAGGAATGGTATATTCATCGTAGCGTCTGAGCTTGTTTGTTGTTTGTGCACTTTTATGCTGTGCAGGGCTGTGTACGCCTGCTTCCTGCTGGCGTACGTGTTTCCGGATTAGTGCATCTTTTTTGGCGCACGCGTTTCCCCTGTTTGATTCCATGAATACGTGTTGTAGGCGCACGTGTGGGCATTCTGCGCATTTACCTCCTGTAATTCCCCATTCCGCGTGTTACGCCCCGTGATCCGCCTACTTTTGTTGTGTGCACCACGCTATGTGCGCTTTCGCTGTGCGCATAACGCACGCCGTTTGATGACGTGTGTGCCCACGTGTGCCACGCCGGATTTTAGCACACATCCTAGGATTTACACGTGCACGGACTTCCATGAATCGATGTGCGCAAATTTCGCACACGCTTGCGCTGTGATTCGCATACTTATGCACGCTTGCGCGGCGCACATTAATTCCATGAACCGGCCTGTCAACCTACGGGCTAGGATTTCAACAATTTCATAAATAGTCTTACCCCCTCCACTATAGTGTGCTTAAAACTATTAATTTGCTTAACGATGCACAATTTCATGGTCAATCTTGTTGAAACACTTTGCCCCAAGTAATGAAACTCCTTAACCAATGGAATTAGGCTTTTATTGCTACACATTATTGGCATCTTGGTTGGGGGTTTCTCAAGTGGCAAACCATGACTGCCAGTTTGCCTGTATTTACCTGAAGATTTAAGTTATTCATAAAAATGGGTATGCCGTGATTAACCCTTGACGTGCATGAGGTGTACAGGGTTTTAACACTGTATGTTAATGTTAATGTTAATGTTAAAGGTCATTTGTACCGCGCACTATCACCACCGAAGTGGTCCCCTGGCGCTCTGGCGGCTCTGAAAAGGGGAGGAGGGGGGGTGGGTTAGTAGGAATAAGCTGGAAAAGTGCAAGAGAGCAGTGATGTGCTGTTGGCAGCCTCAGCCCGGTGGGTCCGTCGGCTGGGCTTGGGGTGTTTTATGGTCCGTAGTCGTCGTGTGCTGTTGTGCAAGTCTATGTGTGGTTTGTTTTGTTGTTGCATTGTTGTGAAGTTTGTGCGGATTGCTGCGTTTAAGGCTTGTGGTTGTGTTTGGTTATAGTTTGAGAGGTGTATGCAGAGGGATGGAATTGTTAGTTGGTTGGTTAGTTGGCATTGCTGTCCTTGCAATTGTGGGATTCCATCTAGGTCCGGTACATGCTAACAGTCACATTTCTATCTAGATGTCGCGCAAGCTAGGTTCATAATTCTAAGTCATTGGCATAGGCTAAAACAGACAAACTCATTTTGCCCAGCTTTTGTACATCAGGACTAATGAGCATCAACATCTCAGGAAACCTGTTACTGAATAGAGAAATCAGTAAAGAGGCCATATCATATCTCTATCTATTGCCTTTTATTCCCACTTCTAATGCAAGCTTTGGTATCCTTTTGTAAATGAATCAATGGGTTTACTATTTCCACCTTGCACCCCAAGGACCTGAGCACAAGACACAGTTTTTTGCTGATTAACCTTGTCAAACTCTGTGCTCAGGTCCATATAGGCCAATTAGATTGGTTCCTGTTTCACAAAAACTGAGTTAGCAACTATCATGTTCAATTTCAGTGCCTGTTCACTTGTTCCCACTCCCAATCAAAACCCCAACTGTATGTCAGAAAGTATGCGATTAGTATCTGTCTGCTGTTCTATTATGCCTAGGCGTTATGTTATGATAATGGATATTTATACCGTGCACTATCACCACCATAGTGGTCTCCTGGTGCTCTTGCATGGCCAAATAGTTTAAAGAGCTGTCCCAGTAAGGAAATCGGGACATAGGATGCAGGGCTTTCCCCTGGCTCTTTTCTTGTACATTTTCTGAATTATGGCCAACTTTCTACAAATTGCATTGTAACTAAGAGTCAATAGAGGGCTCACAGATTAATCTCATCCTGGAACAAGTCCACAGGGATGCTGTCATGGCAAGTACAGTAATTGTGTTTTCTTGGTGATTATAGCATTGCTTATCTGCATATTACAAAATAGCAACGTTTGTAGTTCAGTGTCACCACACCTGATCATATTGCAATAGTTGGTTCCCTTTTGGGAAACAAGCTCCCTGCTCTGCTGATTCAATTATATGTTATATGGAATGGCAAAATGGATGGCCCGGTATTACCCAGGACATTTGTCTCCATCCCTCTCTCTCTCCTTTAAATTTGGGGCCCAGGGTCAACAGTACACAAAATGCCTTTGCATTATGTTCCTTTGCTGCGTCAACCAGTTGTTGATCAAATTCTTATACTGGGTCTGGCAGCTCTTATATGAGGTGTCAGGGTAGTCAAATTTTCAGTAATAGGCGCAACCTCCTTCTTGCACTGCTGCGTTATTAAACCACCCACCTTGGGATGAATTCCCTGGTTTAACGTAAACAGTCAGAAATTGATCTGAGATATTACACCACAGATTGTTGAATTCCAAAACCACAAGCAGCAGTTCTACTTTCTTCTCAAGAAAATAAGTAATTAATAGAATATTATTATTAATTATGCATTGTTGTGTCGCCTTTTTGTCACCAGCAGTTCATCTCAAGGTCTTTTTTGTTGGATTCATTTCTGCCATTATCGAATGCGGGTTATTCATACTATTCCTCCCTGTTTGCTATTTGAATTTTAAAGCTAGGGGATGGTGGTCACTTAGTGCATCCTCCTCCAAGTGAAAATCTTCTATTGAGCCACAATGTTCTCCTAAATGTATGCTTCCTGTGTCTATCGGTCCCTATTCACCATCTTTAAGGGCCTAAGGCACCATTCATACAACCAGGAGAATACCTTAAACCCAGTCGCACACATTCAAGGATCCATCATTAATGGGTCAAGTATGCTTTGGAGCCTGTCCTTAGTATGATCAAAGAGGTCAATGGGGGGACCGTTCTCGTGTTTTATATTAAAATCCCCTGATAAAATTACAGTAGTATTCCCTGTATGAAATGTAGACAGGGATTCTTCAACGCATTGTACAAAAAGGACAGACAGCTAGTCTCATTACATTTGTGTAGCCTGTTATAGAAATGGAAAATTGTCAGTTCATTGATTAATCTTTCCTGTTTGTAGAAATGATTTACTTCGCTCTAGTTCCAAAAGTTGGTAATCAAGAAAAGAATTAACTAATATTATAATTCCACCAAAAGATCTGCCCGTTGGCTTCCTTTGGACTGAGATTTAAAATGTCTGATATTCATCTATTAAAATATCCTCAGATGCCCATGTCCTCTGTCTCGCCTAAGCAGTTTCCCGAGCTGAGCACGGAAACAACTACCAATAGCGGCCACCATCAGGTGGAAGCCGGCCGCTCGACAAAGAGCCACTGATTAAGGGCCGGTCTCTGCCACAGCTTCAGTACCAGCATCGGCACCCACCGGGGAGGGCAGGAGCCTTCTCCACTCTAGGACCGCCACCTCGACGACCTCCCAGAAGCACCCTGCATGCTGTGCCGTGAATACAGGAAGAATCACCTCACTCCGTTTTGTTTCATATCACATGCCGGAAGGATCATCCACATTCATCCATTAGCCTACAGCACCTTACATTGGTGTACTGTAGCTTTGTGCTCTGCGTCCGACACAGCATTTGCCTAGCCATCAGGTGACTTCAATATGGCCGCTCTGCAAATCTGCTGAAATTCAAATTTGCTGCTTCCTCCGTCTCGCCTAAACTGTTTCCCGATAGACTGAGCGAGGAAACAACTACCAATAGCCGCCACTGTCAGGCGGAAGCCGGCCCCTCGACAAAGGGCAGCTGATTAATGGCCTGTCTGTGCCATAAAACTAAAAGAGGACTGGGGTTGTTTTTAGGTGGATAGGTCAGGACTATGCCCCAAGCGTAACATACTTTCTACAAAAAGAATCCTGCCACCTCTCGGGCACTCACCCTCAGGGATCTGGGATCAACTACCCAAAGGCCTTTTTTCAGAACTGCTTTCCTTATTTGCAACAAATGGCACTTACAATTGTTTTTTGAGAAAATATATATAACTATTTTATTACAAAAAAAATTCTTAAAAAGTTTTAAAAAAAATATTTTGTATAACGACCACAAACAATTTTAATGTGTGTACAAAAAGTGCCCCACATTTTTTTTAGGTCATTATATTTCTATATTAAGACCAAAAAATAAAGCTCAAAGAAAAAAAAAAAGAATTGTGCTACAAATAGATATGAATGTATCCAACAGTATTAACAACATTACAAAACATTACATCCAAATCAATACTAAACCAATCAGGTGACATAAAATATATTGTTAACATCTATGTCGGTATAAAATTATAATGTCTAATCTAAAGTCTCCTGTATGACTAGTGGGACTTTTAATAGTTCTAAGTACAATGCAGCTTCTAATGCCTTATTAAGACTGTGATAACATTCTCACAGTTGTATTAACCCGACATGTTTCATTCCCATTTTCCTTAGAAATTCATCAGGGGAGTACTTTTTAGTCAATAATTGGCATGTCCATAACTGAATGTGTTCTGTATTCTGTGCAACTTGGTGCAAATGGAAAGGCAGTTCTTTTTTAGGTTGCTTCTAATTATTGTACAGCGTAGACCTAAAGCGAGGGGGAGGAAACAACAGAACAAATCAGTTGTATTATTCTAAAGCAAAGAATATTTGTTGCTTCAGTCATTAGCCTACTTCCTGAAATGGATTCAAAACATGGAGGCTTACATCTCTGCAACTTATGAGTAGTTGCAGGGGTAGTGAAAATTCTTCTTATGTGGAAGGTCTGTTATCTGCAAAAGTGAGGCGACAAAAGCACACAAACGATCACAAAGGGGGAAAAAAAACACACAATCAAGTATGTGTTTCAAATTTTGTCAAACAGGTCCCACTACAGCTGTGGTCCTGTTCTTACGGCTAATAACCAACCAAGTATTTTTTTAAAACAAATTTTATTGAGTGGGCATATGTCAGAACGATATTCTAAAAAAGGTTTCTCAAGTTTCTAGTTGTTTTTTATCATGCTCCATATGTGGTTTTACAAATTCTTAGTTCAGATACCTCACAAAGCAATCTGTCTTCAAAGAAACATACATGACCATCGGTCTCGTGAGAAAACTTTCTGGGAGAAAGTTCTAGTTTTATGACGTGAACAACGGTCGAAGGAACACATACGTTGGAAATGCATAATGTTCTTAAAATTAAACCTACCGCTGCTAGCTTTTATTAGAGCGCCGTTCGGCGTATGCGCTGGCTCCAAAAGAAGAACAGCTGGTTGTGAACATTTCCTCTGACAGAACACTCTTTTAGAAGTCCTGCGGACTACTTCTAAAAAACCAAAGCAACAAAAGACTGCTGTGAATGTAGTCTGATTTAAGGAACGCTCGATTGCTAACAGTTGTTGATTCTTCTACACTAACGTTATTTATAATATAGATCTGTCACGCTCTTACCAGCAATCTAGTGCATTATAACCTCCAGTTCTTCCTGGCGTCTCCTCAAAGTCGCTACCGTATTCAGAACACGTAACTATTACGCATGTCGTCTTATCTTTGTTGTTATTATGAACACGTGGAAGAAATACATAGGCACAAATGACGGGCAACGCCGCTGTTGCTCCGTGTTCTCTAGTTGCCATATGGTGCTGAATCCAAGGTTTTTCCATTTACAAAAGACTCGAACTCTGGTTAAATATATGTGTAAGGAGTGTAATTGAGACCACCCCCAAGCATAATGACATGCTTATATAAGGTATCCATCCTCAGTCGTACGTTGTATCAATATGAAGATTTTCTAAGTTGTTTCCATCTTGTCATAACAATTCCATAACTTGGTCTGGAAGGCTCAATATTGGAGTCCCCATTTACTCTGTGTGTGAGGCCTTGTAAAAAACATATATACATATCAGACACAAATTTCATTATCCACTGCATTTTTTAGTTCTTACTGTAGGGCCTTTTCTCCAAAAATCACCCATACTAAGTTGTTATTTATTAAAAGGTATAGCGCACAAGGAATGGCATATCCATGATTTCGAAATGGATGACTTGCAGATTAAGTTCTATTGGTACAGACCCCAAAAGTTATTTATAAAACCACATTAATAATGTAGGGTCCATTAAGATTCTGTGAACTTGATATCTTTCTCATTAATGTTTAAAGTATATTCCAATCTATACATTCATTAAGTCCCAGTTCTACAGTATTACAGAGAAAGATTAGTCTTTGTTCTTTGTCAAATAATCTTTTCTTGTTTGAAGCTGTGTCTTCTTTCTGGTCCAATTGTAACAATACACTCCATGTTAAAGATTCTGGTGCGTGATCCATGGCCAAAAAATGCCCTACCAAAGGGGCCATTATGTTCTTATTCCTTATACAGCTTTTATGTTCTGTGATTCTTGTTTTAATTTTCCTTTCTGTCATTCCAATGTAAATTTTCTTACATGGACACCAGATCACAGAAACCACCATTTGCGAGTTACAATTGGTGAATTGACGCTGTTGCTAAGGCTTTCTTAGACCCAGATCTACCTCTTTTGTATGTTTTGTACTTGAGCAACAACTGCAACTTCCACACGGTGTGTGCCCAGTTGCTTTTGGCATCCCCCATGTCTCTGAGAAGAATTGAAAGAAATGTCTTTCCGAGTCACCAAATCTTTTTATATTTGGGCCTCTCTTAAAGGCGCATAAAGGTTTGTTAATCGGACACTCTCCAGTTACACTTAATAATGGCCGTCACTTTATTTTAAAGTGTGTTGAATGTACTAACAAACACAATTTGTTCATTCTCCTTTGGTTTAATGCAGTATTCTAAGAGGGCTTCCCTATTTTTATTCTTTGCTTGTTTACAAGCTCGCTTTACAATTTTTTCTGCTCGTAATTTTGAGCTTAGAGTTATTGCTTTTTGTTCAAAGATTGTCATATTAGAACTATTACTCTTCAGGTGCAAAAATTGTCCCACTGGTAAATTCTGTCTAATATGACCCGGGTGGCAGCTGTTAAACTGTAGAAAAGAATTGCAATCAGTTGCTTTATGATACGGTCTCACTTTTAAAGTATTTTCATTAGTATTTTCATTAGTGTCCACCCAGATTGTGATATCGAGAAAACTAATTTCTGCAGTGCTCGTTGTTGCCGTGAATTTCAGGAATTGGTTTTGTATATTGAGCCAATCATTGAATTCTTCAAATGTTGTTATATCTCCATCCCATATTAACAAAATGTCATCTATAAACGGCCTCCAGATCTGGAGGCGGTGTAGAAATGGGTTGGTAGTGTTGTAAATTACACTTTTTTCAAAATATTCAACAAACAGGTTAGCAGCAAAGGGGGCAACTGACGACCCCTTTGCTCTCCATAACCGTACGTGCTGTCGGCCAGAGACACTGCTACATCTACCACCCACCATATCCATGAGTGCCCCCTCTTTGAGCCCTATCCTATGGCTCCTACACTTTTGCTGGTCGCTTACTACCGTAACCCATATGCACCCACTCCCCACCACCTCAGCTTGCTAGAAAAAAGTACTCCACCTCCCAACTTTATCTTCATTTTTGAGGCAACAATCACTGGAGCCTAGGCATGCAGCGGAGCCGAAACCACCCCTCCTGCATCCGATCATGTTTGAGGTATGCCCTAACCTCCTAGTCTCTGCCCATACAACTTGCCAGTCATGCCCTAATACTTCTTGGTGGTGCCACACTGTCCGCTGAACTGTATTAGCCTCACTGTTATTGCTTGCATTTTGTGCTTACCACTTGCCGCTGATACACTGCCCGCTAATCTTTACTGGCCTTACCTATTGTTATTGTTGCATTTTGTGCTCACCACTTGCCGCTGATACACTGCCCGCTAAACTGTACTGGCCCTACTTATTGCTCACCAATGTATCCCACTACGCAGCCACTGGACTCATATATGCACACGCATCAGAACACACTTTGCACGGCCCCAACCTGGCATCTCCTGCTAGCGCCAGTACTCACTTTATTCACTTACCCGAACGCTGCTCCATCTATGATGCCTACTTCCAAAATGATCCATTCCCTTCACACTCCCCATCAGTTCGCTACCCCAGCTGACATTGCCTCCCTGAGGAGCCCCACGGCATCACTCTGCTCTCATGCTCACTTAGTATCCAGGATCACTAGGCTTAGGCCACGCACTGGATATCACTACACCCCAGCCCCCCCAGGCCTCCCAGCCCCACGACTAAGAGGAATCCCAGACTGGGCCCTTGCACTCTCCACACCTATGCAACTACATGCACCACTATGGTCAAGGACTCTGATGTTTTGCCTGAAACATTACGCATAACACCCTCCCAAATGACCCCCGACTTCCCTACCAATGCCACCTGCATGCTCAAAACACAAATCACTAAGCAAATACACTTGCTCTCCCCGCCGGTGACCCCCTCACTCCACCATTTCTACTCCCCCACTCCCCTCACTAAGAAGAACACTCCCTCTCCCGCTCTCAAATGTGCACTTATAAATGCACGCTCTCTCCCCGCCCATGCCCTGGAGATTAAAGACCTCATCACCATTCATGACTTAGATCTACTTGCCTTCACAGAGACTTGGCTCCATGAGGCGTCCGGCCCCATATCTCTCTAGCTCTCCCATATGGATACTCTATTCTCCGACAAGACAGACAGCTCTTGAAAGGAGGAGGTGTAGCTATTCTTACTAAAGATGCGCTGTCCATCAGGCTGTGCAACCACCCCTGGGAAGGTAACAATGACCTTCTCCCAGCCAAACTGTCCTTGTCCCCCAATTGCACTATACATTTACATATCTCATACAGGTCCCCAGGCCCAGACTTCTAAGAACATCTCCTCCACATACTAGGTAACAATTTTAAAAGTTCCCCTAAAACCATCTTACTCAGAGACCTTAATCTAGGTTTTAGTGACCACAAAGACAGACCTAGCTATGGAGCTCAAATATCTAGGGTTCCTACAAAAAGTTACTAGCCCAACGTACTGCAAAGGCCGCACCCTTGACTGGGTGGCAGACCACAACTGCTCCACCACCATCATCTCCAACTCAGCCGACCCATTGACAGATCACAACTGTTGCAATTCACCATTCCCACCGAACCTACCACTAAAGCACTCTCATATTCTCCTCCAGCTCAGGTTAGAAGCTCTAAAAAACGAACTAAGGATAACCTCTGTCCTTTCCTGGAAGTCCCTGAACTCAAACCCCCCTTCACGAGTGACCCCAGCTCACTTGCAGACATCTATGCCGACATCCTCACCAAAGCCATTGACGCCGTAGTCCGGATTGAATACAAAAAAGAGAAAATATCCATGCACACTAACTCATGGTTGATGGATGGACTACTAGCCTTACGTACCAGTAAACGTAACGCACTAGCTAACTGGCTTTCCAGACCTAGTGATTCCACTAAGGAAGAATTCAAAAGGCTATTCGCTCAATATAAAGAAGCGATATTCCAAGCCAAGTCTAACTCTTTTAACCTACAGCTCTCCAAGGCAATCCAAAATCTAAGTAAATGTTCTCCATTTTTAAAAACCTTATCGCCCCTTTCACCAGCCCCAATGAGATCACTAAAGATGAAGCATGGTGCTCCAGCATTCAGGTAGCCCTGCTTAGCAAAATTGAACTACTCCAAGAAAAAATACATGCGCAATTCAAAGCGCTACCCAAGCATGACCATCTTCCAGTGCCCAGTATCCCATTCCATAATCCGTCCAAGCTACTGTTCTCCGTCAGAGACATCACAGAAGTGGAGGTCATTGAACTCCTCCAACATCTTAAAGCATCTATGTGCAAAGGAGACATCTGTCCGCCCAACATTATTAAAGAATGCACTAATTCCTTGACTCTTCTCATCTTGGCATTCATTAATGCTTCATTTACAACAGGTATTGTCCCTTCCAGCCTAAAACAAGCCTGGTTTCGCCCCCTACTAAAATAAAAACACCCTAGTTCCCACATCCCCCAACAACTACCGTCCTATCACCACTGTCCGATTTATCCTCAAAATCTTGGATAAAGCAGCCCACAACCAGATCCAACACTTCCTCGATTCCAATGCCATCCTCTGTAAAAGGCAATCAGGATTCCGCAAAGGCCACAGCACCGAAACTGGCCTCCTGGACCTTAAAAACCAAATAACTGAAATCATGGACAGAGGCAAACCAGTTCTGCTCCTACTCTGGGACCTCTCAGCCGCTTTTGATATTGTTGATCACAAGATTCTTACCTCCCATCTCACCCATTCAGCGCACTTCACCAAACAGGCTTCCTCATGGATAACATCCTTCCCAGAAGACAGAGCCATGAAGGTTTTATCTGATCAGGCAAATGAAGCTACCTCCACCATCCACCGTGGAGTTCCTTAGGGCTCATGCACAGCACCCACTCTATACAAAATGTTCACAAAACCGCTCTTTCACAAACTGGACTCCCTCGGCATAGCTTATACCAACTATGCTGATGATATGAAGGTACTCTTCCCACTCTCAGGCTTGTATGACCAAGACGTTGCAGCCCTCCACCAGATATACACCACCATCCAAGCCTGGATGGCGGCCAATGGTCTGTGTCTCAACAGAGACAAAACTGTGATTATCCTTATAGGGCCCGACGAAACATTATCTAAACTTGACCAAAAATACTGTAACTTCACCATTGACAACTCCATCATCCCTGTCTTGTCCTCGGTGAAGACATTAGGGGTTTCCGAGATTCCACTCTGTCTATGGCACGATAGGTCAGTGCCATTGCCTCTGCCTCTGCCCCCACCACTAAACTAATAAATGCTGTAATACACTTCTTATCCAACCAGAATTGCCTTACCTAAACTAGATTATTGCAATGTTCTCTTAGCAGGCACCTTGGCTAAAAATCTAAATAGACTACATATAGTCCAAAAATAACGTGCTCAGAGCAGCACTCAATATCCCCAAAAGAGGCCCTATCAAGCAGGCTAGGTGAGCTGCTCACTGGCTCCGCGTAAAGGAAAGAAGTACCTTCAAGACCCTCACCTTAACGCATAAATGCTTAAGCCTCTCTGCCCCTCTACACCTATCAGAGACGCTAGCCAGAGACACTTCTTCACATCCCAAAAGAACCTGCTATGTAAGCCAACTGCGCATCCCACCCATCAAAAGGGCTAAATCAGGGGGTTTGACTTCCCACATATAGCACCTAAACTAAGGAATGCATTACCCAACGCACTCCGAGCTGAGGCTTCCCTCTTGGCATTCCGCAAAGGGGTAAAAACCACACTTTTCCACTAAGACAGCCCTCACTCGTTACCTACCTCCTCCCGTCCCCCCCTCATGCACTCCTCATGTAACCAAGTATGTATTATGCAATTAAGAACAGTGTTTGTAACATCACCACAATGCCCACTGGCTGCTGCGCGTTTTTTTAAAATCCTAATAAATAAATGTCTAGTGTAGAAGTATTATATCGTACTGATTCATAAAATTAATAACATCTGGTTGTGCAAATTTACACCTAGCCCCTGCGATGTTCCACGATCTCATAGTTATCACAATTATTCATTGGCATAATTTATCAAAATTGGTACTTTCCGTTCCTCAGGCGTAGCATTAGTAAATGATTATGTGGGCCGCGAAGCTAATTGGATCGTACAAGATATATTTGTTTCTACCATTAACCAGTCTATTTCCTCAAGTGAGGTCAGACAGACGAAACGGTTCCTGATTGGTAAGGTTTCTCCTCGTGGGGAAGGGCTGTGAGCCAGATTCGTTGAGAGTTTGACGGTTCCTGAAGGGTTCATTTTTTACTTTTGAGCTGCGATTGCCCTTGCTGCATGGATCTTGCTTCCATTTCCATACGTTTGCCTCTGCAGTAAATATTTTTCAGGAGGGTAAAAGCATGATAATGGTAGGATCCTGAGCCAAGATTGTAATGCCTTAACCTCTAGCTTAGTATTAGTAATGCACTGCGTAGATTGTTGGTTGGCATAAGTGACAACTGTACAGTGTCCTTTAAAACACTTTGTGCTTGTTCCCACCCAGGCGATCCTTCTAGCCATCTTCAAATAATGTGCATTTATTGATTGGTGGCTGTAGGTTGGAATGTATCTAATGGACCTTCTTATCAAAGAGTCGGTAGCTTCCATCTGGTTGGTTCATAAAACAAGGTACATATGTGATGACCTCGACCGGAGAAGCGCAGTCGGGGGAAGTTTCAGGGCTAACATATTGGATGGCATAGACCCATTCAGAATTCTGCAATGGCTGGTCTGTGAATTTAGATCCCCATGCCCTCGCGTTTCAGGTGAACCTCTGGGTTTGTCTCAACCAGTCGTTTGGAAAGCTCCTGCCCAGAAGTTAGGGTTTAAAGTTACTCATAAAATCCATGATTGATTGCATTTTTCCCATAAGGTCTAAGATAGCTAAACATGTTCCTTTCATAAATGTGGTGATCATTTGTTGGAGTGTATGGTCATTGCACACATTAATATCACAATAATGTTTATGGTTATTTGCATATGCAGAGCAATTTGCGGTACCGTTATTAGCTCTGAAGTCCCTTAACGGGTCCCATCCTTAACAGCAGGTAAGACCTGTCATTAAGGAAGGGACTCGCTAAGGGACCTTGTGGTAGGGCAGAAAGGGATTACTGGCACTGGTGCCCTTACCGGTGCCGGTAATCCCTTACCGCCTACCGTGTAATGAGGCCCAGTATCTTTTGATGTGTGTCTTTAAGTATGGAAAGTATATTTAAAGCAATATTGGTATTACTCAGGCTTACATTAAATTGCACTGTGCTACTTTTTGTCTTCCCTTCAACCTGGCCAAAAAAAAAAAATCATAATCTTTTTGCGTTGGCATATTTCTTTATGGATGCATGCATTTGTGAATTTGGTTTATGATGGGGTGTACCGAATAGTAGATTTAAGTAGATTTAAGTATTGTTATAAAGTATATATTTATGTAGACGAGAAAAACACTTTGTAAATTAAAAACACACTTTAAAATAAGTATTTCCATTCTTAATTGCATTTCTTTGTTGTCTACAGAAGATGTTTGTTTCAACACTGAAAGGAATTCATTAAATTCATTATCAGAAAATAAACTGTTCAATAACAGCACAGTTTGTATTTTTGTGCATTAATAGTTATTGGTTGTTCGGCAGGGCACAAGTATTTGTATTTATTTATTTTATGCAATCACAGTGAGGGGAGACTGGGATGTGTCTACATGTACTTTCAAATTTTGCTTTTGGCCCTGCCCATCTTTTGCTTTTGCTTCAGGGCACTGAAACACAAAAGGAGTCATCACAACATCTAATACTTAAACATTTACATATTTGAATAGGCCCCCCTAATAACAAAGAAACAACGTAACTTAATTTCCCAGTCAAGCTCTATTTACAAAGGCTGTGCCTTCTCTTTGCAGTCAAAGCCAGTGTCAACAGTGGGTGCAAGGACATTTACACCTCAATGTGAAATGCAAACCCTGCTGAGCGCCAGCTCCGGGGCTTCGGCAACTACTGGAGACGCGGATCACTGCTCCCTGTCCAACATATAACAGAGGGGTCGCAGGCACACAGAGGAGACTGGTTGCGTGGGACAAGTCTCACTAGACATATTTTTATGTCCCATCGGTTTTATCTTTCAAACAGACGTTGCAACTTGCAACTGTTTGCAGCCCATGCATTTACATTGATGATTAACAGCAGGGACGTAATTTAGGGGTCACCCGGGGTCACACTTGAGACCTCTGAGTTCTCCCTTGCTACCCCTGTGGTCTCCCTTGCTCCCCCTAAAAAACTTATTTTTGTTTACTATTTGATGCTCCTCTTTTTTTCTAGAGCGGCTGGCGTTCTTGTTCAGGCATCTTACAAAAACAGGGGGTTCCACAAGTGTAACACTTTGAGCAGTGACCCTAAATAAGAAAGAATAGGAATGACAAATAATTTTCTTTCTGAAATTCTATAAAATCAATTCTAGACTCATTAAATGTTTATTTCAGGAACACTTCAGGGGGTGAGTCACTGATTTAGTCTGTTCTTAAGCACAATGCAGACAAAATCCTCCAAAAAGCATTTAGAGTAGAATAAGCATCCATTTTGTACTATGTATTTTACTTTTCGCAAGTTGAAGTTATAGCATGCTTTTTTCTGCCGATACATATGATGATCCATTCTTGTATGAAATGTATATCACATTACAGTGATATTGTAAACATATTTTTCATAGTGTACTCAGAAACAATGCTACATGATGCCACTTCCTGTTTTGTCAAGTGGTTAACGGTCGTGTTCCATCGCTTCTCTTGATGTCACATAAGGGCGGGGTCAAATGGCATTACTTCATGTGATGTCATCGGAGGTCAAGGGTCATGTAATGTCACTTCCGCTACCCCTGCCATTTTGGTGAAATGACGTCCCTGATTTACAGCCGGGTGTCCCCGATTTTGCAGGTTGAAGCACTTGTTCATGGATTTGCATCCAGACGTGCACATGGCGGGGAGGCGAAAGTGGGTAACCAGACTCGGACTAGAAGGACCAATGGGGGGTACCTAATGTGACTGCTGATAATCCCTGCTTTTCGCCAATTCCTAATACTTTATTTATTCTGTTAATTGAATATGTCCCAGTGCACACAAGACCTTTTATGCTTACCATTTGTCGTATTTACTTTTTATTTCTTTTATCATTAACTTTTTTTTGTTACTCATTGGTATATTATTTCGGTGTGTTATGATGTACTTACTGTTGAAATACATATTCCAATGTTATGATCAACATTCTTTCTCCTGGACTTTTTGCAGATAACTTTATTTCCGAAACCCTAAATTAATACGAGGATTATATGTATGATCGAATTTGGTCCAACAATTGCCTGGATATAGAAGGACACAGCACTAATGTTTAAACTATTGTTGAGCGGTTTCGATAGGAGATCTTGGCATCTCTAGTTGGTATCTCGAAACACAACCCCTTTTGTTGGCAGCATGTGTTACTCTGTGTGGTACTGTGAGTCTTGCCATTATTTGAACCCACTTGCATTGATGGTCTCATATAGCACACAATGTACTGCTGCTAGGCGTCCTCAGTCGTAGGAGAGAGTTTGCAGCATGTTCTCTTGAGATGGGGGCGGGGGTTGGGAGTCAGTAAAATGAGGCAGTGTGGCATAGGGGCATCCAGCACGAAGCGACCGTCGATCATTTCTGCAGAGTCTGGTTTTTTGTTTTTAACCGTTATCCTATTTTTAGTCGGGGTCCCTTTCTGTGAATGTGGAGTGGCCTGTGAATGTGGAGGGGCAGTGGGGCAACAGACCCCGAGCAGAACAGCATTAATCAATTTTTGAAAGTTTATCTTGGTATTTTACATCGGTGCTGCACCGTCTCCTGGCCTGCCTGCCTCACGCAATCCTCTTCCTGCTGCTCCCTGCATCGTTGCCTTCCATCCCGCCGACAGCTCTGATGATTGGGCCTGAGCCCTCAGCAAGGAACACCATCTGACGTGTACCTGAGCAGCTAGCACTCCATGTGTGCATTTTCCATAGTTCTAGGCTAGTGGTAACTGCAGCCTGCTTAATCCATTTTTGAACGTTCATCTTGGATTTTACATCAGTGGCGCATCTGCGCATCGTCTCCCGGCCTGCCTGCCTCACACAACCCTCTTCCTGCAGCTCACTGCAACCCCAAGGCCCATCACGCCGACCGCTCTGGTGACTGGCCCTGAGCCCTCAGCAAGGAACACAATCTGAGGTGTACCTGAGCAGCTAGGGCACTGTGTGTGCATTTTCCATCGTGCTGGGCTAGTGGTAAGTGCAGCCTGCTTAATCAATTTTTAAAATGTTATTTGGTATTTTACATTGGCGGTGCCTCTGCGGACCGTCTCCCGGCCTGCCTGCATCACGTAACCCTCTTCCTTCTGATAACCGCATCCCCGCCTCCCATCCTGCCCACAGCTCCGGTTATTGGGGCTTTGACCCCTTTTAGGATCATCCCCCAGGGCAGCCCACTGCCCGTGCAGCCCCAGTGGCTAAGGACCCAGAGGCAAAGGATGGCTCCAGAAGAGGCAGCTCCAGACTGTGTTGGCCCGTGTTAGCCTGTGACGCCTGCAGCCGTTAACCAGCAGCAACTGACGAGGCAAGTGTTGGTTCTGGGCGGGACTCACAGCCACCACTGAACCACATATTGTGTTAGGCAGCCATACCTCACATTTGGCATAGTGGGTTTGGGAACCATAGCCTGCATATGGGGCAAATGTCCACTGTCTAGTGTTTTACCCCCATGTTTAGACGCTTTCACACTCTATCCAGGTGTCCCAAATCTAGGTGTTAGTGAATCTACTGTTGTACCCCCTTGTTAAGCACTTTCTCCCTCTATCCAGGTGTCCCACATCTTGGTGCCATTATTGCACTTACTGGTTATTGCATTTACTGGTTATTGCATTTACTGTTATACCCTCATATTAGGCGTTTTCTCCCTCTATGCAGGTGTCCAAATCTAGGTGTTGTTATTGCATTTACTTGTTATTGAATTTACTGTTGTGCCCCTGTGTTAGGCACTTTCTCCCTATATCCAGGTGTCCAAAATCTAGGTGATGTTATTGCATTTACTGGTTGTTGCATTTACTGGTTATTGCATTTACTGGTTATTGCATCTACTGTTGTGCGCCCGTGTTAGGCACTTTCTACATCTATCCAGGTGTCCCAAGTCTGGTTGTTAGAGAATCTACTGTTGAATCCCCATACTATGCATTTTTCTCTCTCTATCCAGGCATCCATCCCCTGGTGTTAGGCGCTTTATCCCTCTATCGAGGCGTCCCAAATAAGGGTGTTAGTGAATCTACTGTTGTACTCTGTAAGGAAGGCATGGCATCAGACAGTAATACAGACACAAGTGATCACACTTCAAGGGTGTTTATTGAACTTCAATTGGGTTTCAAAAATGCCTATCTAATTCTAAATCTAAAGTTGGGAGCAAGCTATGATCATCAAATAATCATAACGTAGTCCTAGTAGAGTCTGTCAAAATAAAAGGACGTATACTATATGTACACCTATTTCCAATCCTTACTTCCAAATACAAATAGTGTGGGAAACAATGTTATGCAAAAGAAAAGTGTTAAATACATTATATGTCAGGATATTCGAGCAGTTGGCTTCCCTTCCCCAGGTTTTCAGCACGGAACAAGGTGGAACACTCGAGCTTAGCACATTCTCTGGCTTCTCTAGCAAGAGGATGCAGTTCAAAACATCAACATCAGGGCCTTCTGTGCCAAAGTCTCTTTGCCATTATAAGTCTCTTATTTCAGAGGGCCTGATGCAACCTGACAAACATTAAACTTCTTTTCCTCTTAGGATTTCATGTATAACTTTTCAGGTGATTTTCTGTTCACCCTGGGTCCATCTCCACTGGGCACAGACCCACTTTAACACAAAACCTTCAATTGGTCTCCCTCCGCTGAGCTCGGACCAAATTTATCTACTTTTACAAACTTTCTTTACTTCATCAAAATCAAAGAATTTTGACTGTGTGCAGGATTTTGCTCTGCCTATCGCAGCACCACTTCGATTCACAATTACTCATTCTCTTCTTGATATAACCTTTTTCTCACTTTTACTTTTAACACTTCTCAGATGGATACCTTACAGAGATCTTCGATTGAGCACCCATGCAGTGCCGGACCACTCTGTCAAACGTATTGTATCTTGCTTTTAAAGTTCAATCCTCATCAGCAGTTCAACTTTACTTGCGTCTCTTATCAATGTTTGTTCCAGCGCTCGCCATACAATGTTACTGCTTGGCCGGTCTTGTATCGGTCTCCCCAACTCACCGGCTTTGTTGATTTCATTGATTTCATTGACGCTGCTTTAATCTTTGAGCCAAGGACGGTACCACAGTGGCTGCTGCTTCTCCCTGCCTTGATTATTGACACAGGAGGGTCCCGGGTATCTCCGACACACAATGCAGGATTCTTTAGCCTGGTTTCCTGGTCTTACGCTTTCTATTCTTGAGGTTTCCTGAAAGTAACGGTTCCTTGTCAAAAAGGTCAAGGAAATTTCCCTCCATGCAATCACCTTTTGTTTTGCTGTCTTTCTTCTCTCGTTCAGCTGCCACCTCGAAACTGCTGTTTCCTTGTGTGCTTTGCCTTGCTCAGAGTGTGCTCTCATGCTCTGCCTTTTGTGCTTGATTGGAAGCTTAATGGAAGTCAGGTGTGTGTGATGGTCAGTAATTGCCTGATCTTGCCTCACCATTGTATTGGGACACGGCAGGTATACTGCTTGGGTGTTGGTCTGTTTTCTCCCATAGCGGGCAGTCCGCATGAAAGTGTTTGTGTTGTAAAGGGTGGGCGGGGATAGAGTTCCTAAATACCCTACCTGGTTGGGTGGGGTAAAGGTGTTATAGGGAAGGGGATACCATGTCTCATTATCCAGTGTCCCACTCCCACTCCCGAAGATCTCTCACCAGGCGATCCTCTCGCACTGGTCTACCCCCAGGAACTGGATCTAAAACCTGGCCATCTGGATGATAGATCCACGGGGACTAGTGGGTGAGACACCTTCTGGTTTCTCGCAACCCCCATACTAGTCATGTTCTCCCTCTATCCAGGTGTCCCCCTCATGTTAGACCCTTTCCCTCTCTATCCAGGTGTTCCCCCATGTTTAGGTGCTTTCTCACACTATCCAACACCCCCCATTAGACAATTTCTCCATCTATCCAGGTGTCCCAAATCTAGGTGTAAGTGAATCTACTGTTGTACCCCAGTGTTTTGGTGCTTTCTCCCGCTATCCACCCCCCCCCATGTTAGGCACTTTCTCCCTCTAGCCAGGTGTCCAAATCTAGGTGTTAGTGAATTGACTATCTTACCCCCGTACTAGGTGTTTCTCCCTCTATCCAAGTGTCCCCCTGTGTAAGGCACGTTCTCCTTCTATCCAGGTAACCCCCTGTGTTAGGCGTTTTCTCCCTCCCTCTATTCAGATGTCCCCCCATGGTAGGGACTATCTCCCTCTATCCAGGTGTCCCAAATCTAGGTTTTAATGAATCTCCTGTTGTACCCCCGTGTTAGGGAATTTCTCCCTCTATTCAGGTGTCCCAAATTTTGGTGTTAGTCAATCTACTGGTGTACCCCATGTTAGGCACTTTCTCCCACTATCCATGTCTCCCAAATCCTGGTGTTGGTGAATCTACTGTTGTACCCCCGTGTTACGTGCTTTCTCCCTCTATCCAGGTGTCCCCCCATGTTAAGCGCTTTTACCCTCTATGCAGGTGTCCGCCCGTGTTAGGCGCTTTCTCCCTCTATCCAGGCATCCCAAATCTAGATGTTTGTGAATCTACTGTTGTATCCCTGTGTTAGACACTTTTTCCCCCAGTGTTTGGCACGCTCTCCCTCTATTCCAGGTGTACCAAATGTAGGTGTTAGTTGAATCTATGGTCGTACCCCCGTACTACGCACTTCTCCCTCTATCCAAGTGACCTACATCTAGATGTTCCTATTGCATTTACTGTTATCGCATTTACTTGTTGCATTTTCTGTTGTGCCCCCATGGTGGGCGCTTTCTCCCTCTGTCCATATGGCCCAAATCCTGGTGTTCATGGTTTTACTGTTGTTGCCCCCATCTTGGGCGCTTCTCCCTATATCTAGATGACCCCTTTCTAGGTGTTGCTGTGTTTACTGCCTGTGGCCAATCGTTAAATGCTTTCCCCCTCTATTCGAGATGCCCCAATTTGAGGTGTAATTGCATTCATTGACATGCACCTGTCTGAGGCTCTCTCTCCCATTATTAAAGCATCTCACATTTGTGAGTGTTAAGGTATCTCACATCTTGCCATTTACAATTACCTCCATAGTATCTAGTTTGAGCATTTCTCCCACTGTTTAGTTGTCTCACACCTAGCTAACAACCCACTACGGCTGCTGTGCAAATCCGGGCGCTTTCCATCCATCCAGGTGTATCACATCTGGCAGCTGACTGCCTGCTGCTGCGAGATCAGGTCAGTTAGCCGCTCCTACAGGTCAGATATCCCTGATCTAGCTTTTAAAGACTGCAGTGTCTTAGACTTAGGTGCTTCAGCCAAGTTTCATTCTGACCTAAGAACCCACTACCTGCAGCTATTCATTCTGACCAATACATCTCTCACTTGCTGCACTGCTCCATCACACAACCATGACTGGCAAGCTCAACCTTTCTGAGACACCATGGCTCCCAAGACCTCCTATCTGCCCCCACAACACTGATCCTTCTGCACCACACTCACCCAGAGTACCACTCAAGCACACAGTCACTCACTATATGCATCCCAACCTACAAACTAAAGGCACCCTCTGACAAATCTAAAAGCACCTCACCCAGCCCACAAACTTCGTACTAGCTCTTTCATTTACGAACCACACCTGCATGCCACATCACGTCTCCATCTCCGACCCCATCAGCACCTTCTCGAGGGAACTACCCTCCCAGACAAGCTCCTACCCTAATCACCCTCCGCACCAGCCAAACCCCCTAGGACCACTGCACTGCATAACACAGCATTCATCCGTATTTGAGGAGCTCAGCGTCACACCAATAACCTCAACCCTCCACTGACATGCATACCCTCCCTGCCTTCCACCTCAGTCCCACGCCAATTCACCACCAGCCCCATTCCCATGAAAATCTGATGTCTCCTAGACAGCACCAACCCACTCACACAACCCTGCACCCCGAACTCCACACAGTTGGGCAATCCTTTCTCTTCACCTGCGAAACCCTCCCCTGACCCCTCACATCCCCCTCCCACCCCTCCTCGGTACCCCCCTCACCTTCCATCTCCATCGCACAAATGGCGAGCAACCAAAAGCCTTCACAGCAGGTCTCTGTTCGCCGTCCATCACCGTAACTACAAATCTGAGATCAGAAAGGCCAAAAAAGCCTACTACAGTAAAAGAACCCTGAACTGCGGCAGCATCAGCAAAGAGCTCCACAGGATCATATCCGAATTCATGAAGCCAAACGTTCTGCGACTCCCTCTCCCAAAACTTCCACAACACAGCACTGGACAGGAGGGCCACCTTAATACCAAACCTTCTATTCTCACGCTCTGCCCCACACCCGCTCCTGTGATCCAACTGTTCCGACCCCTATAATGCCATTCTTCAACTCCTTCAAACCCATCTCGAGCGAGGAGTTCCTCAAACTACTGTCCAGCAGTGGACCCTCTGGGTCCCCTCTTGACACTTGTCCCCCCTCTCTCCTGAAAGAAATCTTCTCCTTCAGGAGAACAAGCAAGGTCCATTATCAATGACTCCCTCGCCTCTGGCATCTTCCCTGAACCTTTCAAAGTTGCGCATGTCAAACCCCTTCTGAAAAAAGCATCTCTCGACCCCCCTCCAGCCACTGAACTACAGGCCCATCTCCAACACCCAACTCTTGGTGAAACTCATGGACCTCTCTGGCATACTGTCAGCTCAAATGTTTAGCAGAATCCAACAACCTACTTGACCCCGCTCAATCAGGCTTCCGGTCGCGCCAGAGAACAGAAACCAGTCTGATCTTGATATGGGATGAGCTCAAAGTCTCAGCAGACTCTGAGGGTTGTGCAGCACTGGTTCTCCTTGATATCTCAGCAGCTTTTGACACCATTGACCACTCAATACTCCTTGAGCGACTCCACTTCCTTGGAATCCGAGACTCAAATGGATTGCCTCTTTCCTCAACAACGGCAAACAAATCACTTTCCTCTCCCCTTTTCTCTCAACAGCTCATCCCGTGAACACTGGAGTACCCCAAGGCGCTTGCCTCTGAGCTCTCCGTTTCAACCTCTACTCGACCACTCTGCCAGGGATCATCTGCACGCACAACCTCACTTGCTATAACTATGCTTCCGATACCTAAATTATCCTGAGAATCCCCAAAACAAGCTTCGATCCTCGACCCGACCGACCAGCTTGCCTTAGAGGTATAGACATATGGATGACAAGAAACCACCTCCTTCTGATGGTGTGCGGCAACACAGCTCTACTCCCACAACCACTCACATGGCCCCCCTCCCTCTGCACTTCCCCACGCCTACCTCCAACATAGTTAAACACTTTGGCTGCACTATGGATTAACCCTGTCCCACCAGATCAATAATCTATCCAAATCCTGCACTACCACCTCAGACCCCTGAGACGCATCTTCCCTCACCTAACCCAAAATACTGGCTGCTATTATTTCCATTGTCATGTCTTGATTGGACTATGTGAACTCCATCTATTTGGGTGCAACGGCCTACCAATTTAACAAACTCCAAAGAGCCCAAAACGCTGCCACCATTCTCCTTCTTGCACTAGGATGTAAGGATCACATCTCACCTGCTCTCTGCACCCTTCACTAGCTCCCTATGGGATGAATGGCCCCTTTCAAAATCCTATGCATCACCCACTGAGCATTGCACAAGACCGGCCCGGCATACCTACAAGAAAAGAGTATGCCCTACCTCCCAACAGGCACACTAAGGTCCTGCATGGCCCTCCTGCTAGTGATTCCAGTCTCCAATTCAGCCAGGATTGGAGGGTCTGCCTACTCCACGTTGGCACCAACACTTTGGAGCTCACTGCCTCCCTACTTTCGACACAACCAGAACTACATGGCCTTTCGTAAAGCATTGTAAACCTGGCTTTTTGCCTAAAACATTGAAAGTGACTGCCTAGGGCCACTGAACCCTACACCGATGGCCAGAATTTCAGCTAGTACGGCATTACCTCTAAAAGTAATAACAGCTGAGCAATAGAAGTGGGCAAGTAAGACATCATCATGGAAATAGGAACAGCCGGGACACGGAAGCCAGCTTTAGTGACCAGAAGGCTCTAGGATATGCAACTGCTGACTCTCTGTCCGCTGGCTCCACAACAAAGGCCTAGAAACCTCTTGTGTCAACAAATTGGCCATACCCCCAACCTCTCCATACCCTTACCCATGACTACAAACCCAAGACACAACATCACTATAATCGTATGCTTTTACCAGGCAAGATCACTGCCACCCGACCAGACATGCCCCACGCTCTAAGACCGGAAGATGCCTGTCTGTATATATCAACCTGGAATCCAGAGCTCAGCAGCACCCATAACTGAGTGTAATCACTATCTCCCCTCATGGAAGTACAGCACTATCACTCCAGGAGTGGCGGACCACTGTCATACCTCCAAATCCACAGACTCCGCACTGCCACAATCCCAGAGCGCAATTGCCCCTCATCGGGAAATCAATATGCAAACCACTATCCCAAGCCTCCCCTGTCAACCATGTCAAGCTCTAGCTATCAGGAACCAATCCACTGAACCGCTAGTGCAGAGCCCCATAGATCTATATTTCAAACATTATGATCAGGCCTTACCATGTCACCTACCAGGTACACAAGGTGGTATATGCTCATGTCAGGCTAGGAATAAGGCTATGGATGGCCCCGCCTGAAGCGCTATAACAACTATGCTCAACAGCCTCTGCCCAATATGTCCTCTAAAACCCCTGCCTCGATGGGACTACATTTATGCGATATAACTTCACACCTCTAACATGTCAGGAATTTCCCTGCCACTCGCCATAAACCATGACCAGTGACCCGGAAAATGGACCCTCTGAGACCTAGAACAGAGCTTCAGATTCAAGGACCCTCCAACCGGGAAAACATGTCATACTCTGCACCAACCTGAGAATCTGCTTCGGAGATCCACTACCGCGAACCACCAAGATGGACACGGCCAGCTCATCGGGCACCGAAAGTAATCAGGAAAAGAGGGCTCCTAACAATATGCCCAGACACTCACCACTCCTACCAATATGCTCACTCTCCACTTTACACCAACAAACATTAGATCAACTTCGACCTAGCTGCGCACATGCCTACACTACTCCTTGAACACCTCTACATCCTATGAAAATGTAGTTATACCCCACAATAAAATCGGCCTAGCTGCAAACATAAATATCTTACACAGGACCACGGCTGCCATAAAGCAGACTCGGAGACCAACCACCTTGCTGCTCACATTCCACTGATCTCTCACAACCACCACACTGCACATAACATTAGAATGTGGCCACCACTGCGCAAACCACAATGGCTGCACACATACTGATTGCACACCCAAGCTCTATATACTACCCTACTCTCTCCACTGACCTGGACTACGGCCCCCAAGGGCGTTCAACCCACAAGCGCTTTGAGATCATACCAATGCTATATAAGGTGCTATACAAATGCACAATAACATAACAACCCCTGTTTCTGGAGTGGCTGGCTTTCTTTTTCAGGCCTCTTAAAAAAAAAGGTGGTTCCACAAGTGTAACACTATGACCAGTGACCCTAAATAAGAAAGAATAGGAATAACCATTAATTTATCTTTCTAGAATTCTATACAATAATTGCTAGACTCATTAAAGGTTTATTTCAAACACACTTCAGGGGGTGAGTCACTGATTTAGTCTGTTCTTAAACACCATAAATTCACAATGCAGACAAAAACTTCCAGAAAGCATTTAGAGTAGAATAAGCATCCATTTCAGCATGTGCATTTTGCTTTTCACAAGTTGTGGTTATAGCATATTATTTTCTGCTGTTATCTGTTACGATCATCACAAGACATGCCATCTCGTTGCCCTCGGCTGCTTGACAAAATCCTAAAACATTTTGTATAGTATAGAAATATTTGACAATAGCATGTAAAGTGGCCCTTGATTTCATTGTGCCACAATGAATGCTTTGTTGTATTGTGTCTATCTTTCCTATCTCCGTGGCATGCAGTTCAGGATGTTTGTTTGCATGTAAGAGGTAACGAATGGCTGTGTGAGTGTGCTGCTTTCCCTGCGCTACTCTACATTTTTTAATACACAGTTATGAACCCTCACAATGGTATGTATTTTGCCAGCCTTTGAAGCCTGAAAAGTAGATCCACAGAGGCTTGACATATGGCCAACTTTGCACCAGACCTGCACATGAACTGTCCTGCTTTTAAATCTCAGTTACCCGTTTAATGGTATCCACTAAAGGGTGTAATTTGCTTTCTGACTTGAGAACATTCAGACATGTAATTGCTAATTGTACTATAGCCGGTAAAATAGCTATAGCTGGTAAGATACTTAAATTGGTTGAGCACTCGCTGCAGTGTGTGTGTGTGATCTGCAGATTGCAGGTTTGAATCCCTGGAAGCCCAACTCAGTTTTTCATCCTTCTGAGGTTGATAAATGAGCACATGTTGCGTCATGCTGTATGTATATTTGTTCTATATGAAGTGCTTAAGCGTACATGCACTATAATAACTCCACATTATCGTTTGGCCTTGGATATCTGCATGCATTCACAGTAATTTGGTATTACGGGCCTATGCACACTGACATTAACGATACATATGATGATCCATTTTTATATGAAATGTATATCACATTACAGGGATGTCGTAACCATATTTTTCATAGTGTAATTGGGAACAATGTAAGGCCACGTCCTGTTTTGTCAAGGTGTGAAAGGTTGTATTCCATCGCTTTCTGTGATGTCACTTCGGGGTCGGGTCAAATTACATCACTTACTGTGATGTCATCAGAGGTCAAAGGTTGTGTGATGTGACTTCCTCTACCCCAGGCATTTTGGTGAAATGACGTCCCTGCTTCTCACACTGCTTCGCTCACTGTATCCAAAATAAGCAGGAACGTTTTCAGCATTTCACTTGTCTTGTGTCCCACTCAGGGCACCCTCTGACAAGAGGTGTCATTTTGTGGGATTATTTAAGGCAACATTGATAACTGGACCCACAGCCCCTAGGCATAGGACCCACATATGGCAGTCCCCATCCCTTTGTCTTGGCCTCTAGTCCCAAGAAAGTCCCCAGATCTGGCAGGTGGCGATCTGGCTATGACTGACGGGATGGGGAGAAGTCTGGCCCCAGCAGTGATGCCGAACACATGCGATTGGGTCTGATCTGACAGCATAAATCCCAGCAAAGCAAGCATCGACCCAGGACCTGCTAATAGACTCCTATCAAAGCACTAAAACAATCTTGCGAACCAGATCCTGAAAGTTCACCTCAGAATTAATTTCCATCCAGCTATGACCATAGGGCAACCAGAGAGACACAGGTGTGGACAATACTGCCAATGCAGTAAATAAATCCTGACCCAGAGGTAGTAAGACGGACCAGCATCCACACTCACCCGATTACTGGACAAACAACCCCTTAAGAGCTACTGCAAGACCAGATCCCAGCTGCACCAATGTTGTTGCCTCAACAGTACGTTAAAGGCAAGCACCTTGAAGCCTTATTTTGCAACTTTGGGTAGATTGCAACTGCTGCTTAATGGGTTTGAAATTATTGGCTGCACTACATTGCATCATTGCTGACTGGAGAGCTCCAGGCAGCGGAGGAGGTCCTAAACATTGATAGTGAAGCCACCGTTGATAACCTCCACCTAGCGATCCTGGAAAGATGAGGAAGTGACGGTGAAAATGTAGGCAATGCCTCTGTGAGGTACGACAAAGACTGGATCAGAAGCCATAACAGCTTAGTTACCACATCAGAAATGTATTGCACAAGTGGCTAGGCCAAAAGATTGTCACAGATGCTAAAGCAAAGTCAATTCTAGAATACTATAGGAACTATTTGGTACTCTCCTTGCAGAGGTCAGCTCAGTAGCGCCATCAGTCATCCAAAATCTAGAGATGTCTATTTAAATGTCCAGAGGAGTATATCAAGCCCAGCTATTGTGGAGTAAAAAGACAGCCCCAGAGCGACAGAGATGGAGAGGCCATGCTAAGCCCCATTGTGAGAGTGAAGCTGGCTAAGTGTGGAGTTAAATTGAAATATAAAAGCCAGTACAAAACAGTGATTTCAATGTGAGGCCTAGTGAAAGAGTGAGAATGGGCCACCCTCCATTTCGTTAGAATGTAAAGGCACTCTTATGAAGAAAAGTGCGCCTCAGAATTGTAATATTTTTAACATTGTCCAATGGATTCGAAAAAAAAAAACCCGTGTGCTGCGGATGCTGAACTCATGTAAAGGCACATGTGACAGATTTAAGGCTGCCGAAGTGCACATGGAAGGAAATTAATACATTTGAAATATAGTGGATTTGGAAGCTAAAAAGGAGGAATGATGCCTTACATTTAAGAAATAGTCGAATGACAAATTGCATTAGTGAGGAATAAAGAGACTTAATTTCAGCACGTAAAATGACACATTTATAGGGAAGGGCCTATGTCATTTTTGCATAAATTAAATTGACAATCTTGAGGAGACTTAAAAAAGAAATGGATGATATTTTGTCACTAAGAGCAGAACGTAGTTTGTTCTACTCTCGTTGTGAATATTTTGAGTATCTGAATCTGCCATTGCCTCTATTATTGACATGGAAGGTAGGATTACATTTGACCCTGAAAAAATAATCTCAGTTTTTTGGGACTTGAAATTATATAGCACTGAGGCTGGCATCACAGGATGGGGGAAGAATTTTTTGGGAAAATTTACGCTTCCTAAGATCCAAGATGTTGAACGTAAGATTCTGGATACTGAACTGACGATCAATGAGGTTAAAAATGCAATTTCAGAACTGAATGTTTGTAAATCCCCTGGTCCGGATGGGCTTCCCTGTGAATTTTATAGAATTCTTCCGAATTTGGCCCTGGAACTTTTTAAAGATATGTTTATTGCTAGTAAATTCGGTGGGGCATTGCCTAGATGTGCATGTCATGCTTCTATCTCAGTTTTTCTGAAATTACCGTCCCATCAGTCTTATCAACACTGATAATAAAATTTTAGCTAAGTTTTTGGCCTTAAGATTGGAGAGGTTTCTTCCTAAATTAATTGATGAGGAACTATCTGGCTTTATGAAAAATAGACGAATGTCTAGTGATAGTCAGAAATTGTTGCTTACCATGGAAAAAGCTAATGAGGTTGATTGTGATGCTGCTGTCCTTTCCCTTGATGCTGAAAAAGCGTTTGACAGGGTTAGCTGGGACTATTTATTTTCAACTCTAAGGGAGATGAATCTTGGTGATGAGTTCATTTCTTGGATTGCGCTTTTGCATACCAATCCAATGGCAGATGTTAAGACGAATGGGGTCAAATCAGAACCCTTTGGTTTGGAACGGGGCCCTCATCAGGGATGTCCGTTTTCGCTGCTTCTTTTTATTTTATCAATCAAACCATTGGCTATTTGTCTCAAAGACGAACCAGGTTTACATTGTGTAGGCTGCTGGGGAGTTATGCAGAAGGCCTGGTTATATGCGGATGATCTCTTGTTGGTGCTTCAGAATTTGGATGAATCTCTCCCCTGCCTGATGCAGATTTTGTCTGGCTAGCATGATTCCTCATGTTACAAGATTAATTGGTTAAAGTCAGAGGTATTGCCTCTTTCCCATCGATGTGATAAAACTCTAGCCAAGGAATTGGGATTTAAATGGTGTGATATGCGGTTGCGCTATCTGGGCGTTTGGCTGACATCTCCGGTTTCAAATATGGTTGATGAGAGCATGTGTAAGATCATTAAAGATTGTAAAATGGATCTTGATAGATGATCTCTTCTTAATCTCTCACTGTGGGGTAAGGTAAATGCCCTTAAAATGAATTTGGCTCCCAAAATTTATTTCATAGCCAATATGCTTCCTTTGCAAATTAATAATAGTTACTGGAAAGATTTAGACCGTCTCATTCAAGAATTACTATGGGATAAGAAACCACAAAGACTCAGTATTAGGAAATTGCAACTTCCAGTTCATCAGGGTGGATTGGGGGGTTCTGAATTTTAGAGCTTATCAGTTGACCTTTTCTTCTCATTCATTCATTCCTTTTTTGAGTGGGGGGTTGGATCGCTGGGCGGTGGCGGAATCGAATGCCTTTGGTCCGGAAGCTTTGTTAACTACTAATGCAAAAGATCCTGGTAGTAGATCATTAGTGACAAAATTTTATGCACAGCTTGGAGTGCGTTGTTGGTGTTTTTGGGCAGAGATGCTTTTAAATGCCAGCGGGCATCAATTTGGCTGAATCCTAAGATTTCGAGACAATACCAAAACCATTTTTTGGCCTGATTGGTATCTTTCTGGCATTAAACAGATTTCCGATCTCGGTACGGATGGTCGATGGTTGACTGCGAATGAGATGAGAGAGCGATGGGACTTTGGTAACTTATCGGATTCTGCTTATAGGCGTCTGAAGAAGTCTGTGGGTGATGTTGATTGGTCAAACACTCTGGATCTGAACATGCTGTGGAGCTGTATATGGGTGAGAGGTTTTTGGAACGAAGTATGTGATGTTTGTGACACGATTACAGGTGGGGGTCCACCTTGGATTTCAAGACAATGATCCTAGGTGATGATTCTGGATTGTCTGATCTCTGCTCTGCCCATAAAAAAATGGCTTTTTAGGGGTGCCATTGTGGGCAAAAGATTGGTACTTGGAAGTAGGAAAAGCCGGATTCCTCCTTCATATGAGGATTGGGTCCAAGAAATGCAGTCTTTCAAGAATGGGAAAAAAATGATTTACAAATTGAAATGCAAATTGACCTTGTATGATAAGATCTGGAATACATTTACCAACTTCTTATAATGTTGTATTTATCTTTTCTCTGCTTTGATGTTTCATTATATTTGTACGGTTTTCGATTTGTTATATGTAATTGCTATGATCAGTTTGTTTTATTCTTGCTTATGTATATAATTGTAAATAAATAAATACAATTTTTAAAAAATGAACATTGGTTTCTTATGTAACTATGGCCTATTTATGTGAAGAATACCAAGAGTGAACTTATTTCTGTTTATGCAGTATATAAAGAAAGATTATATTGTGAACAACAGGCCCTGGTGGTGTATTGAAAGTTACATGTAAATGGTGGTTAAATGTAATATGCCAGCCTTTCAGAATTGTGAACTGCAACTTGTTTTTTGTCTGAGCTGAAACTTCAACCCCAAGACATTTGGGGCTGGGTTTATCAAGGAGCAGACTTGGAGCTTCAGTTAAAAATACAAGAAATGTTGCAAGATAGATTGGAACTACGGTGATACAGATAACATGACCAACAGAAATTACCTTTAAGGTCAAGTCTCCCATTACGGGTGCGCGAGCTCTGAGCAAAGACCCTTTGGAGCTCAGGGGAAGAGGGTAGAATAAACATTGGCCCGAGCACATGGCTGGTCACATGTTTAAGGAGAAATAGAAACCTAAGAATTTTTGGGGTCGATAAGAGTGAAACTGGTACCACCTATAATGCATTGTAATTGATTAAACATTAAATACATTTTCACAAATACAAAGTGCATCGTGTGTCCCATCAAGCTCATCCTGGGTTCATTTTTAAGGGGATAAAAAGCTGGTTGGGACCACGCAAAAACTATATTTTTGTGATGTAAATAACTTAACTTATGATCAAAATTATCATTCTGGCATTTTCATAAATCTGAGGAAATGGAAATATTGATGGAGTGATAGACAGTGAAATTAATGTTGGATGTATGTAGTGTCAGAGTTGTAACTATTATGGTGCAGCCACGAAGCTCGAAAACAGTGGCTCTGTCCAGGAAGGTTGTGCTGAAATCAAATTAGTATTTTCACCAAAAAATGTAGATTCCAAAAATATAGAGATTCCTGTAGTTATCTGAAAAAATGGCATAGCTGCCATGTTGTTAGATTGTCAGAGCCCAAAAAAGTAAAACCCACCTGTTATTTTTGGATGACAAATCATTCTCCTCTCTCAGCCTACATCATGCACACATCCCAACTCCTGGTCCTATCAGCAGCCAGTTGGTGTCTTGGTGGGAGGTTAAGAGAGAGTTCTAGCCAATCCTTACTATGGGAATTATGATAATGTATGAGTGTCAACAGCCCTATAAGAGGACAATTTTGCATCAGGACAGGGCTTTTTCCACTTTATTCCTGGAGATAGTCTACTGTCGGACTCTTGCAAGGAACAACTAGCAGAGAGGCTGCAATCCTTGCATTGGAGACATTGACAGTGACAGGGAAATCTAGAAGCTAGCTGGGACTCCCAATCAGACAGAGGGAGCCTGGATGCAGGAGAAAATCTTTGACTGAAGCCCTTGACCAGATCTGTGCTGTCCTCAGAGGAGCCCTGCTGTTTTTCCCTGACCAAGGCCTCCTATGTAAGTAGACTAATCCTAAAGTCATCAATTGTGTGGGGAGCTACCTGACATCATCCCTTTCCATTAGGGGGTCGGGGGGTGAAACTAGGAAGGCACTTGTATTAAATTCAATCAAAATCAATTCCACTATAGAAAATCACTCTATACATTTAAATTGAATTGTGTTGGGAACAGCCCAACTTAATTCGGTATGACGTCCTTTCATCACAGAATGACATTTTGCAGGGGTTTTCTCTGTGGATATTTTAATGAACAAAATAACATTAAAAGGGTTGGGTGTTTGGGGGTAAAACCCCCTAAAAAAATAAAGAACAAACTCAATAAATTTTTTCCTTAAAAGATCCACAGAGAAAAACCCAGCGAAATGCCATCCTGCAATGAAATGACATAGAACCCTTAATTCTTCCCATTAAATTCTGGGCAGGGGAAGCTGTGTAGATTCTTACCGCATTGAATTAAAGTTAAGTCAATAAAGTCCCATATAGAAAATCACAGGATGAGTGTTGTTAACTTTCCAAACTATCAAAGTTCATGCCTGGTGTGATATTGGTGGTATAGACAATAAGGTAATTAGCTTTCTGAAACCCCTATCTTCTGTACCGAAGGGGGGTGTCCATAATCCCAAAATAAGTAACCCCAAAACGCTGCTATTGAAGTGAAGGTAGCGGGGGCAAAACGAAATTCCCTGTGTATTCCCTTGCATCACAAATCAACATTACATCTCAATTCTGTATGTGTTGCAAAACGAAATTCCCCATTTATACCCTTGCATTCCAAACCAGAATTACCAAGCATTACATCTCAATTGTATATGTGTTGCAAACACAAAATTCTCCAACCTTGCTTTTGAAATAAATGTGGAAAAATGATTTCCCCATTTGAGTTCCTTTTCCCAACCTTGCCTTTCAAATAAAATCCTGAAAAAAGATTTCCCAATTTGAATTCCTTTTTCAAACCTTGCTTTTCAAATAAAAGCCGAAACGATTTTCCCTTTGTATTGTGAATGTTTTCTACTGGTTAATGTGCAATTAAATCTGATGTAAATTGTGATTGCATATTTCAAAATTCTACCTGTGTTGTTTTAAGAACAGAAAGTAATTTGGAGTTGTGATATTGTGTAGTGCCACAGCATTGGTGGTTTATGTTGGTTGCTAATCTTCTTTGTCAAACCTTATATAAATATATATATATATACATATATATATATTCTCACTATACACCAGACTGGTTCCTAGCTCCTTGAGGGCATAGAGGGTATTTGGTGGGGTGGTGCGAGACGGGTTGGAGGCCTCACTAAAGATGAATCTGTATAAGCGCTTTGGGTATGCACCACCTTGCTTGGGTGGGAAAGGAACTACCTGAGTTGAGTGAGCACCTGATTAATCGTGACAAAGCTCGGTGTTTGACCGGGATTTCGATGAGAGTCTTCACTTGAACTGTGCAGTAGCAGCAGACTATTCATTTGGGTGTGATTGCAATGCAGTGGATGGAAAGTTGTGTTGCATTGTAAAGGTGCCAAGTCAGACCTGTACCCCGGGTTCCAGGGTGGTGTATAGATAATCAAACAACAAGAGTAACAGGGGATACCAGGGATATCTCAATACTGTGACCTACCCCGGATAGAACAAAAAAATACTTAACAAAAAAGGTCAGAGTACTCTCTGTGTTTATATAGTGAGCATCAATGCAACCCATCCGTCTCTGAGCGCTCATTAAATCATGGCAAAGAAGATACATTATACAGCAACATGTCTTATTACAAACATTATGTTGGATAGAAGCAAATTGAATTCAATCCAGTCGACACACCAACACTATTAAATATAATTTATTAACATTTCTTTGAAGAAAAAAATTATTATCATAAAAAAACACACATCGTCAAAAGTGTTAATATTATTCAAAGTGTAAACCAGTCCCCTCAATTCATCCATGGGCTGGTACAATATAACATTCCCATCTTAAAACCACAAGACAACACACATCAACCATATCACATTCACTCACAAACCATTCATAAATTCATACACATATTACAAATAATTTTCATTATAAAAAATGATTGTACTAAAAAACAAGTTTAGCAATATAAGTCCAATATTCAATATGGATCATACACACTCACTAATGAGTCAGACTTAAATACTACAATCTGGTCCGACTCTAACTAGTTACACTTGAAACTGTTTATAATTAGCAGTATATTCCCCAACCCGACATGTTTCTTTCTGTATAGGTTTAAATAAACAGAAATTCTTCAGGGGTATTATGGTCCCGTATGGTCAGGTGGATAGTAGATGGAGAACAATAGAACGGATAGACTGCACTGGAACTACTCACCTAAATACAAACACAGAAAAAACAACATCAATCTGGCACAAATGCTCAATTTATCAAATTGATCTTTATCATCTCCGTGACATTTAGTTAACGGGATGTAGAGAAGGGGTGTTGAATACCCTCAATATGCCTAAACCACTACAAATATCTTAGAGGACCGAAAAATCGGACCCTAGAGGAACACACCATATTAGTTGGTGTGCCCTTGATGACACCACCACCACCAACACCACGTGGCAAGTTTGGATAACCAGCACCGTTTAGATAAAACCTCTTCAGTGAGGACGTGCAAGATCTTTCACTGGACACGAACACGTGCAATAATTTTATTATTTGCAGACAAACAGCTTACAGCAAGTTTCATGTAGTTGTCTCTATCCGTGCCGCCGAAGAAAAACACATAGGCCCAGTACTAGAATGCCCAAAATCGCTGCTTTAGATCAAACCTCAGCATCTAGGAGGGTGAGATACAGAACCAAATCTCTGGACAGATTGGACCCCATTTCGTTTCAATCAAACACCACCTACAAACAACATGGAGTAAGCAAAACATGGAGCTCAGTAACTCTTAATGTTTCACACACTGTTGAAGTGAAGAATGTAATACTGACACCTAAATAGGTGGTATTTTAACCTAGGCGATCAGTGTCTATACGAGGTAAAACTATATCCTCACAAAAACTGTGCACCCTTAAATCAAGCCCACTTAACGTGGCTTACCTCAATACGAAGGGTATGGAGCTCTCCGTTGTATGTATCAAATACATGCATACTAGTGGTGATCACCCCGGCAGCCAATGGCCGTAATCTGGTCAGTCGAGACCCGCGACTCTTGTATGTAACTATCAAATGTCAAAATAAGAGAAAAGAGACAAGCCATAGGCACCCATCAGTAAAAATAATCATAGTCACTGGTTGCGCTAATCTCTTAAATGACGCATCTCTGGCAAAACAAGCGAACAATAAGATCAAATAAGCGTAGGTAGAAAGAATCACTCTCGCAAGGTTTCCTAACATCGGCTATGTCGGCAAATCCATTCGGAACAACATTACTTACCTGAATTACTCTCAAGTGTGCTTTGAAGGAATCTGGGATCTTCCTATGAGCCCTCACGTCCAGTGTGTGGGCGAAGCGTACCCGCATTATATACGCAAGTACGGCCGGTCACGTGAAAATCACGTGATACGGACGTCTAGTGCGTTCATGGAAACACGTCCATCAACCGTCAATCTACTGGAACGGCTCAGCGCACCGACACGGCATCACAGCCGCATCATCACGCGCTCTGGACTAGGCTCCACAGAGCCCGCTCACCCAGCTGGATAAATGTACAAGTAAGCACACTACACTACACCATCGTGCAACAATACAAGCAACTTCATAGCACCATTGATCACATTACTTAAAACGTAATGAGTCTGAATACCCAGGACTTGAAGCCACATATGGAGCTTCATATATAAAATGGAAGAAAGACACCAACTCGTGTATCTTAAACCTTCACACCATAACATGTTTAGATGAATGTAATCCACATTTGAAGGTCTACATATATCCCTTGGCCACAAGACAACCAAATGACTATATCGTCAAAACTCGTCTATCTCAATAAGACTAAAAATTCCAGTCTATTGTCTCATTTAAACCAACACAATGACTTTTGCTCAAGAAAATGAGTTTTGTTTCCTCCCTTGATAAGGTTTGTTTGTCCATTGCGATATTGTTAGTTACCACAATTTTTTTCAGTACTGTCCATCTTAACTCATCACACCCATGGTTCCGCATTAGAAAATGTCCTACCAAGGGGGCTGTCAAATTCCTCAATCTGATACAACTCCTATGTTCACTTATGCGGACTTTAATTTTTCTCTCCGTTTTGCCGATGTAAATTTTGTCACAAGGACACCAGATAGCATAAATTACATGGCACGAGTTACAATTGGAAAACTCCCTTTGAACCCAAGGTCTAGCCAGACCGATGTCAACCTGAGTTGTGCGTTTCGTAAGAGGACAACACACACACGAGCCGCAGGGGGCATGTCCTCGCAATTTAGGTAGCCCCCACTGCTGGGTGATAGTGATTTGTTTATCTACTTTAATACTTATGTCATTCTTACTCACCAACTCTTTAACATTACGTATGGTGTATAGATAAAACAGTGTTGTTTTTGAGTTTTCATTGTTAGTGGAAACTATGCAGTAAAAGGGTTGAGATTTCTGCCATTGCATAGAGAGTATATCATGTGCGGAACACATTTCAGAATGAGCACCGTAGAAATAAATATGGCCAGGAAGCACCTCCTATCCAAATTGTTTATTAAAAGTGAATGGGTAGAACAAGACATGAAATGTGGCACGCTAGAATGATGCAGGAGGTTACCTCTGCAAATGTTGACAAGCGGCAGGATAAGGGGCTGTTACATCAGGCCCTGACAGACTTTTACATGACACAAACCAGCAAAGATGAGCACATTCAAATGGCTCAGCTTACAGCATACATGTACTTCCACATGCTGATCATGGAAGAAACAAACCAGGATAGTGTGGCCTCTGTGCAAAACCAGGCTGAGATTTTGAATCAAGCCTAGAGAGAGTTGAAACAATTAGAAGCAAAAGTGCAACAGAGCCAAAATTCAGAGTCAAAATTTGACATTTTATGTAACAGCTAAAAGATGAGTTAGCGGCACAACAGCAAGCAAATATAGGGCAAGAGGCTCAATTTTCTGCACTGCAATGGGAGTATAATATGTGTTGAAAATCTGACCACAAGTCAACACAAATTAAATGAGAAGGTTGTTCACAATATAGCCTGCTTAGAGGACATTTTCACATTTCAAGCACAGGTTACATAACTGAAAGCTAAAAACAGCCAGTTAATTATTAAGGGTGTTGATTCTCAGGGTGAATTCAATCAGATGCACCAACATCTGAACACCTTGAAAAGGCAGAGAGAGCAGTTGAGGAAAGAAATTAACAAATTAAGTCAAGAAAATAGTACCCTGTTTCAGGAAGTGCATCAGTTAAGGATGGACGTGGAGAAAATTAGTTATGTTCTCAGGAACTGACTGATATGAGGCTAGAAAATGCAAAGTTTATGGAACTTGTGAGTCATGCAGAGGTTTACATAGAGCAGGGAACACAGGCCAAAATTGCAAAAGGGGAGCAGATTAGTCTACTGAAAAAGAAACAATCTGAATACAAGACTCACGGAAGGAAAATGAGTCCCATTTCCAAAGAGAACAAGTGTAGCATCCCGGGTATGGTGTTCTGTTTGGCATAGGTAGAGAGGTATTCGGGCCATTTGTTTGTCTTCAACCAAGATGGCGCATGCTGCGCTGTTTGCAGGTATAGCATTTTGACAGCTAGTTTCCTGGTTTCCTCTCATTCCAGGGCCAGCACAGGTCTTATTCAAACTTTTCCAGCGTCCCGGCTCGTCGATAGTATTTCTCTGGATGCTTCATAAGTTTGCCTTCTTTGTATCCTAAAATTTCTATCCTTAAATTAAGACTGCTGTACTTTATATCCACTTCCTTCCTTCTTCATCTTAGAGCCTCTGCTGAATCTCAGAGATCACCCTGCATATTGCACATGACACAGACCTTGCAAACCTTTCGGTACGAACCCCAGTGTAGGAAGCTGACATTAACTTTTCATTCCTTTTCTCCCCTATTCTTACCTTTATGCTGTTCTTCCTTATTAGGGTGATACTGCCAGGTTTAGTTCCGGGACCCGAACACTGCACGAAGATTAGAGCAAGAAGTCAGGAAGATACTCCGGCAGCCTGCCCGCTGACATCCACATTGATATTTTACAAAAAAGGGGAAGCCCCCTGCGTGTTCAGTGAGAGTTCGGGGCAACACAAAAAATAAACACAGGGTTGTAACTCTCACTATCATAAGACCAAACAATTTATGGTCTAGGTTAATATATTAATTTTCCCAAACAATGAATGTTCTGCTTCTTGAGAAGTCATAAAAAAATTCGAAACTTCCAGAGTGAACAATTAGGGCAAACTACATGTATATATTTAGTCATACATATTGTTTATTAATGTAAACAAAAAAAGGGAAGTTTAAAATGTTTTCATTATACATTGAATTTAAGTAAAGAGTAATGGTTCTGAACAGTGCCATGAAAATGTACACATAAAATATTCAGACAAAAACTTAAACAAAGGGAAAACAAAAGAGTGACCACTTGAATGGTTAATGTTTACAAACAGGATAATTCAAGATATAAATGCAGTAAAGGGTAAAGAAACAAAGGAAAAAAATACTTTCATATTAAAGCAAACAAAATGCACAATTAAAATCAATGTTTGAAATACTGAATCAAACTTTCTTGTGGACAAAGGTACCTATCCTTTGTATGTACTCATGATCAGCATTTGATCATGTTTTGAATAAAGCTGCCTACGTGTCAGTTTTTAAACTGTAGATAGATAATGCATACACAGAGCCCCAGTTTTACAATCAAAAATACATGGGCTGTGCTAAGGGCACGTTTCGGCTTGTGGCCATTAATGTTGGCAGTGATTGAAGAGCCTTCCTCAGGGCAATTGGATCTGTAAAGAGTCCAAAAACAAGAAACACAGTAAAGGTTTTTAAGTGTAAAAGAAGTAAGGCAGATGTGTGACAAAACACAATCCAATAAATGGATACTATAGGCCCAAATATGTAAACAGGAATTCCTATTTTTATAGAACATTGTGGGATAATGGTACTGATGATACTTTTAAAACCAAAAGGTGAAAGGATTCTTACTGCACTGTACTCACCCTGTATAGAACACAGGGCAGAGCAGAGATTTCAGCCTATGGGGTTTGGCGGTGGCAGATTCCTTTACAACCTGCGTCTGCAAGGTCAGAGTCTTCGAGTAGGGACCCGATTTCAGGAGCAATGTTTTGGCACTCTGAAAGGGAGAAGGTGAAAAAGATCCACCGTTGTTACTGAGAAAAATTTAGAGTGGTGCAAACAATTTGAAAAACATGCAAAATTGCAAGGAAAAAAGGGAGGGGGGAGACGGATAGATTCCTAAGTGATTCCTAGGTGATTCCTAAGTGGTCTATACCTTAACGTTATAGTAATGGAGCCAGCAGTTTACTGTGGACCCATGGCGTTCATGTAGTGCAGAAGTCGCTGTTTGTGAGAGTGCTCGTGGTTGGAGCCGCCTTGAGAAATGCGGGTTGGTATAACACTGGGAAGTACAAAAAGGAAAAACGCTAAAAGAACGTTAGTTACTGGTAATTACTAAATGCGAGCAGGAGCATCTGGATGTGCTAGGGTGTAGATACTCACCGCATCAAAGAACAATGCAGAGGGTAAGGGAGAGGAGCGGGTTGGTCGCGTCTGCTTGTGCGCTGCGTGCGAGGCGTCCAGTTTGTCATGGAAACCGTGGGTTTTGTTGCTGACCCAGAATGCCGAGTGCTTGGGAGCTACCAATTCGCTAGACAGCTGGGGGTGAGTTACTGTGTGTGCCTTCCATGTGTTAACCTTGTGGTTAATGGCAAGATTAACATAGAATGGAATGGTAGAGGAAGAAGGAAAAGAAAGGAAACAGTGAGGAGGGATGCTACGTCCGGTGGGACCGGCCCGTACTATTAGTTACAAAGTAGGACCAGTCCATCGATGTAATGGAACGTTCCTCGCTCTGTTGTAAGCTGGCTCAGTGATTACAACCGATGCTCAGAGTGATAGGGAGATGTGGAACCCAGCAGGAGTAGCCTGTTGCGTGCGGCAATGGATGCCGAGATGAAAAGTTAAAGAGACGGTGGCGCACTGAACATAGAAGCAACCACGTAGCACAGAAGTCAAAAAACCATGACCGGAAGGATTAAGTTTAGGAATAAACCGGTCGGATAAGGCAATAATGGAGGTGTATGGGGCGCACTGGACATAAAAAGAATACATCATGGCGCAAGAGTCTATAAGTCATAATTGGAAGTCCAATTGGAAATAATCAATTCAGGTAGGGCAAATATATTGTTCATTAAGGCCATGGTGGAATGAATTAATTCTATAAATCCATTGGGCCTCTTTCTGTAATAGACTAATTTTAAGGTTTGTGGAAGATGTAATGGTGTCTACCACCCACCATAAAATGTCGTCTGCTGTGTGTCTGTATGCAAGATAATGTTTAACCAAGGCAGCACTCTCATGTTTACACCTTATTCGAGAACGATGTTCGCAGATCCGGATGTGGACTGGTCTTTCTGTTTGTCCGACATATCTCAAGCCACATGGGCATTGTATAATGTAGATGGCATTTTTGGTTTTACAGTTTGTCATGCTTCTTAAATTCCAGTGTCTATCCTCGATCGTAAATTCTTTGATTTTTTTGGTAAACTTGCATGATGTACAATTTCCACATGGGAAATGTCCTACAGGTGTTCTCAAGTCCACAATCCCAATCTCGGGGCAGGGTTTGAGAATTTGGAATGCACCAACTGGTCTCGCAGATTTTTGCCCCGCTTGTATGCGAAGCGTGGTAATGGCTCATTGGGGAGGCACAGTTTTGCCATAGTCCAGTGTTTAGTTATGGACTTTCGAATCAATGGTGTGTGGGCGCCATGTGTAATAACACAGGTCGTTCTCGGTTCCTCATTTCTATTGGCATTTTTATCCAGCAGAAGTGTGTCCCTGTTAGAGAATCTAGCTCTTTTCCTTGATCTGGATATTACATGATGTGGATACCCTCTCTCGGTCAATCTATGATCGAGTTCATTGGCATGGGCATAGAAATCTTGAAGTTCGGTACAATTCCTTCTTATTCGCAGGTATTGACCGAAGGGTAAAATTTCCCTGATGTGCCTAGGATGGTCACTATTGAAATGCAAAAGGGTATTTCTATTGCTGGGCTTGCGGAATAAATTACATTTCAAGGAACCATTGTTGGCTTGAATTTTGAGGTCAAGGAAGCTGATCTCGGAATCATTGCACTCCATAGTGAATTGAATGTTTTGGTCAACCTTGTTGAGCCATTCCAAGAAATTATTCAGATCTGGTTTGGACCCTTTCCAGATACAGAGAATGTTGTCTATGTATCTTTTCCAAATTTTGATGTGGTCTCTATAGGGATTCTTTGCAGATAGAATATTAGTTTTTTCAAAATCACGAAAGGCTGATCCAAAGTCCTACAGCTTCCGATACCAGGGTTTTCCTCCCCATAGGGATTTGCTGAGGCTGCTGCATCCCCTTCTTCTTTCCTTTACAAGGAAGACGTTTGCAGGGGTTTTGGGCAATTCTTCATTATTCACCACTCTGTACCTGATCAGGTTAGTTGCTTATTGTATATATCTGCATATATTAGGCTCAAAGGGGTTCATCAGTAGTTTCCTACACAGTATTCATAACAACAAGGGACTAAGAGTCCGATTGATAGCACAAAGTAAAGTGCTGGAAGCCACTCAAACATTGGTGTCAGAATTGAAAACTCAGGCCTCTGCATATCACTAGGAGATAGGGACAGAGAAAAACCAATGTGAGAGGTTGGAAATTTAAATAGCCAAATACAAACAGGTTTTGAGGCACCCTGACCAGTCAGTGTATGGAAAAGCACCCTCAGATTACGGAGTGATGATCACCTTAACAGGGACCTCAAGCCAATTTACCACCTCATTTGTACAAAGTGCAGCTGACTTTATACCTACCGCTTCTCAAGAACAGGAAACATGAGGCAGCTGAACTCGCCCAGCCACGGTCAAATTGAGCCAGAAAGCCAGTCCATATCAGGTATTGATGAATACTCATCTCTACCAAGCAGAAGGGAAGGTGGCCGGACCGGTGGCATCTGGGAGTTTAAAAATTACCTGTCAGGTACTTCTGACCAGGAGGGCTTCTATGATGAAAAGATCAGGGAGTTGGACTTGCAGAAAATGAAGTTACAAGGACCACCTGGACCTCTTTGGAGAAAGAGAAGGACCAGAGTTTAGGCCTCAAGAGAGTATTTTAGAAACCTCCCCCCATTCAGGCAGGTGAGGGGTATTAGCCACCATCCCTGGAAGGAGGGATGAGGAGGATGAGTACTTCCCCATGCGAAAAAGGGAGTACAAGGGAAATGATGAAATGAGAGTCCACAGCAACACAGGGAAGAAGAGACCAGACCCCATCATTCTGGGAGGGAGTCCCAGTCTCATAGAGGTAGGGAGCGCCTAGAGGACATGGAATGGACCACCAATAGCTGCCGCTCTGAGTCAGAGAGTGAGTGGACTCAGGTGCAGAGGAAAAGAAAGTCTGCCAAACAGAAAAGAGGTCTTGTGAAAGATCCAATTCGGCAGATAAAGACCATAAAGAGCTTTATGACTCCCTACCATAAGAACGGCAAATATTCAGTATGGGAGCATCTGGAGCTTTATGACCAAATGATGACTCAATTTAGTATTAAAAGTGATAATTCCATGGAGTTTGTCAGATGTACATTTTCTCCTGAATACTCCAGCTTCTTTGCAGATCTGGATGACCAAGAACACCAAAAATTGTCCACCTACAAGGCATCCATATTGAAACACTTCTACATACATAGGAACCCTTAGGAGGCCCGCAAGGTGGCAGAGAACCTGCAGCGTTGGGAAGACCAAGCGCCTAGAGAGTTTGTGCAAGAGCTGAAGCAAGCCTTTGTACCAACCTCTAGGTGGGTGAACAACAATAGCCCAACTAGAAAGGGATTTCCATGAGCGTAGGACCCTGGATTGAGTGTTAGAACAGGTCACCCAAATTTATGAGGTCCAAAAAGCCCTCTGAAAACAAAAAAGCCAAAAAAACCCAAACCATCAAAAAAATCTGCAGCTGCAAAGGTAGCAGAGGTGAAACATACTCCCACATTGGACTTGGAGATGGCGGGCCTACAAATACTCCTCCCACCAACAAGAAAAATGAGAGGCAGAGGAGACCCTCAGATCCAACCCAATTGGGTGGTAGCCAGGCAGGGTACCAGACCAACACTCCATTTGACCCTGCCACCAATATCAGTCCAAGATACAAGGTTAACAGACCCATCCTGGGTTATGTATGCACTCCCCTGGCACAAGGGCGGGGTGTCCAATCAGGTATGTACTACCCCAGGAAACATCCCTCAAAACTTCCCTCTGAACGTCCCTCAGGAGGGAAGATATACCCCACACCCAACCTAAGTTTCTTTCCCAGATACCCTTCGAACCCCAATTTCCAGAATAATCCTCCTCTCTCTCCCCACTTTCAGGACATTCCTGAACCTGGGAGAAGGGAGCCCTAGATTGGTAGGTTATCAGAGAAACTCTTAATACCCGAGCTATCCTGGGAGAAGGGACAGCTACCCTTTCCGGAAGCAGGAAAGGTATGATTCAAGACCTCCCTATTAACCAGAAAACATGTCACAACTGGAGCAACAAGTCACAACAACTAGCTCAAGACCTGGGTTGCATCTTGAGGGCTCAGCAGAACCCTCCACTGGAAACTGCTGCCTAGAATATCTCGACACTCAGGTCTGATGCCCCTGAGCAATGACAGGAAGAAACCTCCAACAACCAACAGGTTCCAGTGGATGGGGCCCATGTAGAAGGACCATGCAAAACCCTAGAGGAAGCTTCCTTTCCCCACAGAACAAAACCCTTGGAAACCTCTGAGCCTGAACATAAATCTTCTACTGCCGAAAAGCTAGAACCTAAAGAACACAGGGTAAGTAGGAGAAATTGAAAAGTCAAAGACAACCCACTTTGTGGAGGAAATCTGTATCATCCCATTTGAAGGAGAAGAATCACTGGAGGATTCAGGGAAGAGAATCTTCTCTTTCAGAGATGAAGGGATCTCTCCCAAGGAAGGGGTCTCAAAAGACCCTGATTTCGACGAGGTAAGTATGGAAACTGGTGCTGAGCAAGAAGCTCTAAAACCCACACAATGTAACCCAGATTACCCCGAAAGCACTGAGGTATCCTAACACAAACAGGTATGGGTAACTGTCTCCATGAAATGGGGAACAGCAAAGAATCAGGGGGGAAGAGGGGACTACCGAAATTCACTTGTTTCTGGGTGCAAAATCATTTTTTTTACAGATTCCCAGACTCCGACAAAAACTGTCCAAGATTTAAAAAAGTTAACCACTAAGCTGGCACAGAAAGCACAGAAAGCACATTTTCTTTGCCCCCTTGAGAAGAGAGAAGGAAGATTTTACGCTTCCGTCAAGGTGCAGGGTCAGTGGGCATTATCAGAGCTGGTGGACACTGAATCCCAAGCCACCCTCCTGTCCAAAAAGGCCTTCGACCAACTAAATCCAGGAATGTGGAGAGTCACCAAATTCCCCTCACAACTCTTCCTGGACAACTCCAAAACTCTGATGGGAATGATATTTCTGTCGAAGGGACTGAGGATCTGGCGATACAAATGTGGGCGACATAGGGTGAAACACTTGGTGATCGTCGTCATGCCAGAGGGCACACTGTGTCTAATGGGGAATGATCTCCTTTGGAGGTTGTCACCCCTGATTGATTGCATGGACAAGGTCCTCTGGACTCAGACAAGCTGGCCAATAAAACTAAAACAAATCACACAATATTTGAGTTTGAATGGCAGAAGCCACATGATTGAACAGCGGTCTGACAAAATAGAATTCCATTTTAGGAACAATCAAGTCCCAGATATACTGTCATCTCTGTAGGAGAACAAACTGGTGATGGTACCCCTTCTCCGTTTTTTTTAAAATAAACCTCCCTCCCAGTTCTAAGTGGAATTCTGCACTGGAGGCAAAAACTCTGAAGTTTTATACCAATCCACAATCAGAGGAAAACCCAAATCACATGACAAAAGATTATGAAAAACTAGCAATTTTTCCTCATTGAGATAAATTAGGGGGAGGAACCTGTTCTCGGCAGAGTACGCCTGAATAACAAAAGAAGCTTCATCATTGAAGCATTATTCACGAAACTCCCAAAGGATCAGGCCATTCCCACATTTAAATTGATTGAAAAGGGGGAAATGGGCCTGCAAACTCCAATTTACAAACATCTCCTGCCTAGCAGGTGTATCCTAAAAATGTCCTTTGGGACAAATGCATGGAACATAATTGTTGGGTTTTGAGAGATGTCCCCTCTGCCTTTTACTTAGGTAGTGACATTCTCAAGCGATTTGCAATTAATTTGTACTGCATTAATAATAAGGCCTAGTCCCAACTGGGAGGTAACCACATGGGCTTTAACAACATTGAGAAAATATTCTGGTCAGCTCAATTGCTGCCGTATGCAGTTGAAGTTCAAGTGAGAGAAGAGGTTACCATGCTAGGACAGGTGCGACAAATTACAATTCCCCTAAAAATTAAGTGAGGACAGAACCTCAAAAACATAGACACCTAAATAAATCTGAATTATCATCTCCAACAGCAAGGTTTGTATTGTACATCCAACACCCCTAGTTGACCTAGAACATGACACCATTCGGATTTTAGTGGTTAACTGCGATCCTCAAAGTATCATTTTGGGCACAGACACCTTTATTGAAATGGCGGTTGATGCCCAATATTGTTTTATTGATTTAGGTAGTGAGATCCTTGGGCCAATTACAAATGACTGCTTCCATATAGATGATGGCATCCCTCCGGAAAAGATTTTCACCAGGCAAGGGGGGAATTTCTTGATGTACTCTTCCTGACCTTATCGTGTGGAAGAGGTGCCCTGTGACATCAAGAAGGAAAGGTTGTATTCCGAGTCAACAGTGACGACCTCGCATCCTTGGAACCTCCCGATTAGGCTGACATCATAACAAGAGATCTCTATACCCAACTGGAGGATACCGCTGAAATTGCCAAGCCAGCTGTCTTTCCCTGCTTTAAGCAGATGGTCAAAGAACAAATCAATCTTGCTGATGTCTGTGAGACCGAGGAACAAAAGCGAGAGCTGAAATAGGTGTTTCTGGATTTTCAGGATATTGTTACGCTCACCTGGTCTCTGCGGAGGCATTAGCTGTTACTGGTCCTGCGCTTCTGAGCCTTGGACATCCTCTCTCTGGTTCCCAGACTAGGATGGTCCCGAACAACCTCCCCGGGTCTGCTCCTACGTGGACAGAAAGGTAAGTTGAGTCTTGACAGTTCTAGGGTGGTCTTAAACCCCCCTCCTGATCCTTTCAGTTTGTACCCCTTGGGGATGGGCAAACTGGGTGGCTCACCTGTTGTTTTGCAATGATGGGCTCCCCGTCCTGCTGTCTTCGCAGGGGCGCTAATCTTCAGGAACCCAGTTACTTCACTGGTTCCTAGTGAGGACTGTCCCAGGCAAGCTGTGGCATAGTCCTTAATTGTGACTTTTCCCCTGTTGTGGCAGTCCGGTAAGTATTTGTGATCCGGTAAGTATTTGGTGCCTTTTTATGTCCTTCACATCTGTTGCAATGCTGCTTGTTAATGGGGATTATCGTTCCTGTGCTCACCTTGTCTCTTTTCCCTTTTTTAGGTGCTGATGCGGCTCTGGAGCGTAGCGCGATGTGCTGAGGCGACTGCGATGAGTGGAAATGGGTCCCCGTATGCAGATGTCCACGTCGCGGTATGCAGCGACACGAGCAACAGGTAAGTGAAGCATTTGACGTGAGCGAACTTGGCGTTGAGCGTGCTTTCAAAAGTGTTGTGCTAACCTTTCTCTTTTCTTCTTTCCCAGCATAGCGGTCTGGACGTGGTGATGGATTTGTGGGTGAGTAATTGCAGACTTGGAGGTTTCCATGTTTCTCTGCTTGTGTCGACGAGGGCAACTGTGTGTCTCAAGGTAAGCAATTGCAGGCTTCTTGATTTCTCAGGTAACCATGATGATATATGCAGACAGAATTGTGGTGAGTGTCACGTTGCAAGACAAAGTAACGCGAAGCACGGACTGGAGCAGAGGCGGGGCTTAAATAGCATAGGCTGTAGCCACGCCCACAGGCGGTCTGGCTGTGCATGCCCTGCCCCTCCCGACACAAGCTGATGATGGGCACATCCTGCCATGCCCAGTGCATGATTCACATGTATAGATGGGTCTGGTAGGCTGACTGACCCAGTGTTCCGCATAGTTTGGCCATCCTCATGAGCCTGGCGCCCCAGAGGTGCCAGAACAAGGCCCACTTGGCTCCAGACACCTCCCATAAGAGACTTTGGGTCTTCCCAAGGGGCTCCCTTGCTGGGGTTGGATGGGCATGTGTGCCCTAGACTGGGTGGCCATGACAGCACTGCCCCTCAAGACCCCTCTCAAGGGTGGTTCTTTCCCTGGTCCTCGTTTGGTTGGGTGGTTGCAGTGGAACCGCTTAATTAACCACAGAGCATGGATGTGATCGCCTGTCTCCCAAGTCCTATCTTGAGGCCCATATCCCTTCCAGGACACAAGGTAAAACAACTTCGACCGGAGTACTTTGGAATGAAGAGTGTCTTTGACCTTGAATTTTGGCTCATCATTTATGACTACTGGTTCAAGTAGTGTGCTGATCCGTGTACCAGATTGGACTGGTTTCAGAAGGGAGACATGGAACACAGGATTAATCTGCATAGTGGATAGCAGATTTAACTTCATGGCTACAGGATTAATCACAGCCTTGATGGTGTATGGACCTATATACCTAGGGCAGAGTGCTTGCGGTCCTTTTACAGGGATGTATTTGGATGCCAACCATACTGCATCTCCAGCCTTGTATGCAGGCACTTCCTTTCAGAATTGATCTGCAAATTTCTTTTGTCAGTCTTTGGCCTTATTGAGGTGTTCAGTGGCTTCTTTAAGAACTCGAGTGATGGTGGCATGTAGAGTTGCTACTGCTGGCATTTCCAATTCTTCCTGCGTGTCAAAATCGGATGTACGTGGGTGTCGACCATATACTACATGAAATCGACTCAAGCCCAGTGCTGGTGTGAGTGGAATTGTCATAGGCATATTCGGCTAGCCACAGCACATCCTTCCATGTGTCTTCGGCTTGATGTAACCTGCATTGCAGATATTGGTCTAGGTCTGATTAGTTTGTTCAGTTTGCCCATCGGTTTGGGGGTGATGGCTTGTGGATAGACCCAGGTCAATTTTGGCAAGCTTGCAACTTCTTTTCCAGAACTTGGAGACAAACTGACTCCCTCTGTCGGACACTAGAGCTGATATAAATTGGACAATTTGTTCCATGAATACCTTGGCTAGAGCAGCGGCAGTCGGGAGACCCTTTAGCAGGATAAAATGGGCCATTTTTGAAAACAGATCCACTATCACTAGGATGCAACAGAACTGCAGATTTTTGTTTCTGAGATTTATCTTATGCGCAGATCCCACAGATGGAGATGAATCAGATGATGTCTTTACACCACGTTGGCCACCAATAGCCTCTTTTTATCTTTGCTAAAGTCTTGGAAATGCCTGGATGTACTTCTACAAAGGAACCATGGTAGTTGGTGATTATCTGGGTTTACAGATCTTTGTTTGGGATGTAAAGACACTGTCGGTAGAATAGCAGCCCATCGGTAGAGGTGTGGTCCTTCCCTTTGGTTACCCATTCCTGTTGCATCTCCTTGCTAACACAACTTTTAAGTTCTGTTTTCAGATAGTCTAACGTCGAGGTAAGTGCATCTAAAATCTTTTCCTCTGGTATGATAGCCACTGGATCTTGTGGAGCGTATGCGGCTTCCCCCTCGCCCATGCGAGATAATGCGTCAGTCTTGCTGTTTCGCACCCCGGGTCCATAGGTGATTATTCAATCATATTTGGCGAAGAAGAGTGCCCACCTGAGTTGTCGGGAAGATTTTGCCATGGCAGTTTTTAGGTACTGTAGATTGAGATGATCTGTTATTACAGTGACTATGTGGTGGGCTCTCAGGAGGTAGTGCCTCCAGGCTTTAAATGCTGCATTGATTGCCAACAGTTCTTTATCGGCGACAGCGTAATTCAGCTCCGGTGCAGTGAACTTCAGTGACCAAAATGCAACTGGGTACAATTGTCCTGTGTCTGGGTTCCATTGAGATAACACCGCTCCCATAGCGATGTTTGAAGCATCAGTTTCCACCACATATGGGAGGTCCGGCGAGGTTCCTGTAGTATTGGCGCCGTGGTGAATTCCCTTTTTAATTTGCAAAAGGCTTCCTCCGCTTCTGTGGACCAGCTGAAGTGCTTGTCTTTGTGCAGCAAGGAGGTTATGGGATGAACGATTTGAGAAAATCCAGGGATGAAACAGCGGTAGAGGTTAGCAAAACCAAGCATGCGCTGAACTCCCTTTATGGATGTTGGTGATGGCTAGTTCAAGATAGCATCTACTTTGCGTGTATCCATTAGAATACCCTGTGGCGAGGGGATAAAGCCTAGAAATTCCACCTCTCTCACATGGAAAAAAGATTTTTCTAGCTTTTCTTATAGATTATGTTGCCGAAGTTTCTCTTAAACGACGTGGACATGGGTGACATGATCCCTTTCGGTGGCCGAGTATATCAAGATGTCATCGATATATACCAGGGTGCAGATGTCCACCAGTTACCAGAGCACGTCATTCATGAATTACTGGAATGCTGCAGGGTCATTACAAAGCCCAAAGGGCATAACCTGGTATTCAAAGAGACCATATTTCATGCGAGAAGCGGTCTTCCTATCGTCTCCTTCTTTTACTCTGACCAGGTGATATGCTCCCCTCAGATTCAATTTGGTATAAATCTGCGCACCCTTAACTTGATCTAGGAGCTCCAGGCTGAGTGGTAACGGATATTGTTTTTTTACCGTTATCTGGTTAAATGAGCGGTAGTCGATGAAAGTTCGTACATCCCCTCCTTCTATGCCACAAAAAAGAGGGGCGAGGCCACACGTGACTTGGATGGACGAACAAAGCCGTTAGCCAGGTATTGGTCAAGAGATGTTCGTGGAGATTGTCTTGCTCAGTCAGGGCATGGATCCTACTGTAGGGAACATGAGCTCCAGGTACCAGGTGTATTTGGCAGTCATATGGCCTGTGTGGGGGTAGCCTGTTAGCCTGCTCCTTCTGGAAGACGTCCATGTAGTCCCTGTATTTTGGGGGCAATGACCTAGTCAAACCTAACACAGTTCCTTCTTTCTGGATAGTTGTACCTGAATCTCCGGTGAGGGATCCCCCATGGTAACAAGTGTCAGTGCAGTCCTTGGAGAAGGCCAGAACTCTTGTACGCCAGTCAATTCTAGGGTTGTGGGTCTCCAGCCAGGGCATTCCCAAGAACATCTGGAACTTAGGGGCCCCGATGAGAACAAAGGTAATGGGCCTCATTACACGGTAGGCGCTAAGAAATGTGATTTACCGTCATGGCGCTATTAGCGTGTCCGCCATCGTAGGTGACCGCTAATAGCGTTACATCACGAGTTAGCGGACACGCGCATAGGGCCATGACGGTAAATGACCCCACCGCCATGGCGGAAAAGCACCTTACTGGCTCCGACCAAAGTGCTGATAGCACCTCCGCCCTCATGCTGCACGCTATTAGCGGTCACCGCTGTTAGCGGTCACTGCTATTAGCGGTCACTGCTATTAGCGGTCACCGTAAAACACCGGAACCGGAAATAGCGTCATCGCACCGGAACGGGAAAGAGCCCGGCGGCCATCTTTAAAAACACAATCCATTGCCATCCCCTGCACTCAGGACCTGCAGCAACACCACGACTGGCAAAACCACATCCCAGAAGAACAAACAATGCCCAAGGCCCTAAAGAAAGCCGATGCGCGCCAGCGCAAAGAACGCTTCTCAAACGAGGAATTGAAACTGCTGGCAGACACCCTGGCTGCAAATGCAGACGTAGTGTTCGCTAGCGACATGCGGCGCCCGGCACTCCTGAGAAAAAAGGAAATCTGGGCTGAGGTGGCGCAGAAAGTCAGTGCGGTGGGCTCCACCCCCCGCACCGTAAAGGACGTGCGCAAGCGGTGGGATGATCTGCGCCTCCGTGTACGCAGCATTTTATCGGCCAACAGGAATCTGGCCATGGGCACAGGAGGCGGAGGTGGATCCCCGATGAAGATGCAGGAGTGGGAGGAGACATGTGCCAGCACCATTGGCATAGAATCCATCGAGGGAGTGGGCCGAATGGAGTGTGGTGTGGCAACAACGTCAGACGGAGGTGAGTGACCACGCAAGACACAGCAATGCCAAGCATGAGTCCCTCCCCCAAATGTGAATTGGGAATCAGCTAATGGATGGGGTCATCACACACACATGTACACAACCCTGCATATATGCCCTGCACATCCCCACACAACCACATGCATGCAGCACCTCACACACGTGTCACCCTGACACATGTCCGGATGACCCACCCATCTGGCCAACAACCTGCAGGCCCAAAGTAGATGTCCAAATCCAAAGAACTGCAGCAACAACAACATATGCATGATGCACGTTGACCCATCACTGATGTTATCCCTGTCTTGCTCCCCCACAGGGTCACAATCTGACAGTGAGGAGCTGGACTCTGCAACGCAGGCCCCACCACCCAAAAAGCAGGCCAAGGGAAAGGATGCAGGCACCAGGCCCAGTACATCGAGGGGCACTGGGATATCTGGAGTGGCCCAGCGTTCAAAAGCCACCCACGCAACGACCACACCAAGGGTCGAAATGCCATCCGACACTGTGGCAGCACCCCCACCACCCACCCCCACCACTCAGGAGCCAGTGCCAGAAGGCACGCCGTCCGCAGCCAATAGCTCCGTTGGGGAAGCAGCAGCCACGGCACCTATGAGTGATGTGGACGACCCATGTCCGACACCGGAAGGGCAGCGTACACCCAGCCCCCAGCTGTCCCCACTCCACAGCCCATGCAACACATCCAATGGCAGCATCCATGAGGTGCATGCCGGAGATGCAATGGATGGGTCATTCAGTCCCGTGGCGAGCTCACCTGATGTCGGCCACATGCAGCAAGCTGCGCCGAGGAGTAACAGGGGCAGGGCCGCAGACGACACCATGAGCCTGATACGCCAGCGCCAGGAGGAGCTCAATGCCCTGGTTGCCCGGCAAGTGAGCGAGGCTGCCTCGACCAGGGAGGAGATCCGGGTGTTGTCAAGGCACATGAAAGCTGCCATGGACAGCAACACGACGCGCCTATGTGACGAGATGGCCGCTGTGAGGCAGGTCCTAACGCGCATTGCTGAGGCGATGGAGAGCATGCGTCACTCACAGGGAGCAGATCAACCAGCCACGCCCTCGTCTACTAGCTCCGACCAGACAACCATCCTGCGCAGGTCCAGCCGGTCCTTGCGGCGGTCAGACTCACAACCCCCCAATGGTGGTAGTGGAGGAGGGAAGTAGGGCCAGCCTGTCCCTGTTGACACTTGGGAACTAATGCAGCACTGATGTGCACACCATGTTCGGTGGAGTTGTGGGGGGAGGGGGGTGAGGGTGTTCGGTGGAGTTGTGGGGGGAGGGGGGGAGGGTGTTTGGGGGAGTTGTGGGGGGAGGGGGGTGAGGGTTGTTGGGGTGGAGGGTACATGCACGTTTGAATGTCATAATGCTCAATACAGACGTAATGGCATGGATAATCACATGACTGGACATTGATAATTGTGTATGTGTGCTTTATTGTTTAAGGGTGCACTGTGATTATGCCCTCCATACACCCCGTGCCATGAGCTGAACACCAATTGCACCCTCCTAATCCATGTGCATCAGAAACAATGGTCTATCAGGTGCTGCCGCACAGCACGTCCCTCATGGGCATCGCCACCTGCATGACCTGCAGCCCCCTCTCCTCCATCCTCATCCCCGTCATCATCCTCAGACGGTGGTCGCAGTTCTATGTCAGGGGGCATTGGCACATTCCGTCTGATACACATATTGTGAAGCATGACACATGCGATGGTGATCTTGGCCACCTTCTCATGCCCGTACAGGAGTGCCCCGCCCGACCTGCTGAGGCACCGGAAGCGTTCCTTCAATAGGCCGAATGTCTGCTCGATCACCACGCGGGTACGGGTGTGTGCATGATTGTAGTCCTCTTCGTGCCTGTTCTGTGGGTTCCGCACAGGGGTAAGGAGCCACCTCTTCAGGGGATAACCTGCATCACCTGCATGGGTGCAACAATGGGTATGTGTAAGTGTCTACATAATGTGGAGCGTGCACATATCACACAAACAAACATTGCATATTCAACGACATCCACTGATCCAAGCACGCATGGCAATCAGGGTAACTGCAATGTGGGAAGGTGAGGTGGTCCTTGCAAGTGGACATGCACCATGCATGCATACAGCAGGGATTGCCATGTCCCGCCAGAGTTTAAGTGATTTGTGTTTCCTGGCCCTGGCAACGTTAGTGCCACACTGCTAGTACACTGCCATTCCTTAGTTGATGTCCCCATGCTGTTTGATGGCAATTCTGTGGTGGGGTACGGGTGTGCCTCACCACAATGGCTACAGGGGATCCATTTGTATGCACTCATGTGCGCGGACCATTTCTGATGTTGTTCAGCGTACATTTCAGTTGTGATTTTGATATGCATGTTGCTGATTTGTGTAATGGGGGAATGGTGTGTTGTGCGGTGTGCATGTTGTTTGGAATGGCCTGTTTGGCATAATGGGTTGATATGTTTGCCGTGGCACTCACTTCCGGCATGTGGTTTTGTCTCTGGTCCATTGTGGGCTGCCTCACTGTACAGTGATGCAAATATGTATGTCCATTCTTCTCATGACACAAGTTCACGCCCAGTTGGAGTATGCATCTCCCCCCCCCATTCACGGCCAGTTGGAGTATGCATCTCCCCCCCCCATTCACGCCCAGTTGGAGTATGCATCTCCCCCCCCCATTCACGCCCAGTTGGAGTATGCATCTCCCCCCCTCATTCACGCCCAGTTGGAGTATGCATCTCACCCCCCACTCACAATCCACATCACACTGACATGTGGTCGGCCTGCTACTCACCAAGTAGCCACGAACGTTGTCCAGCATGTCGCTCCATGTATCGTGGTATTGTCGAGTTCCGCAGGACCATTGCATCATGGGTTGAACCGGGATATCGGGCACAGCAATGTGTGATGATCTTATTGGAGTCACATACCATTTGGACGTTGATGGAGTGGTATTGCTTTCTGTTACGGTACACTACCTCATTGGCATGTGGGACCACCAGTTCTACATGGGTACAGTCGATGGCCCCGATGCAACTTGGGATGCCTGCCAGTGAATGGAAGCCAACTTTGGTGTTGGAGATCTCCTGGGCAGTCCGTGGCATGTATATGTGTTGACTTGTGTGCTGCAGGAGGGCATCGAGCACCTGGTTCAGTGTGCGTGAGAATACTGGTTGTGATATGCCATGCATCTGACCTACCGTATGCTGGTAGGTGCCTGTGGCCAAGAAGTGGAGCACTGTTACTACCTTCAGTAGAGGGGGGATGGCAGTACGGATGTCAATGAGACTCACAATGTCGTTGTATATCATGTCTACTATGGTGGTGATGGTATCCCAGTCCAGACGGTACAGGGTGTGTATCTGCTCAGGGGTTAGGTTGACTGGACTGGCTCTGATCCTGGGAATTGGTGGCTGCCTCTGTGGTATCACTAGGTGCACTGGTGGTGCTTGCTGCGCCTGTCTTGCCCTCCTCCTCCTCCTCCTGCGTCTCCTCTGTGCTGCCTGTTGTTGTAGCTGCTGCACAGCAATCATGTCCTCTAGCCCATGTAATGCTGCTAGTATTGCATCCATCTTGGTGTGGGAATGGGTGTGGGGAGGGGTGTGGTGTGCTCTTTTGTGCTGCCAGTCTCCATTGCCTCCACCTGTGCTGATTTTGTCCACCTGTGGCAGGTGGGAACTCTGCTGTGCTCTTTTAACGTGTGGTTTGCGATGCCGGTATTAGCGCCTTGCCGGTAAGGGTTCTTTGGGTCTACTACATGCCGGTATTGCCATGTACGCATGGCTCGTGATGCCGTGATATTAGCGCTATGCCGCTATTTCCGGTCTGAGGGGCCGCGCGCTCACGGACTTGCCGCTAATAGTGCCACCGTACTTTGCGGTGCCGCTAATAGCGGTATGTCCGGGTCGTGATTGGGGAGGGGATTTACCGTTACCGGTAATCCCTTACCGGTAACGGTATGTCCCTACCGCCTACCGTGTAATGAGGCCCAATGTCTTCCCGACGGCCATCCTGACATAGAAGCATGACCTTTTTGGTGTAATGCTTTACCGGTCTTGAGGATAGCTGGGAGCCATCCACTGCCATGACTTTTTCCGTGATCTGCTTCTGACAGACAGGGAGACCTATCATTCTAACCAGGTCCTGATCAATATTATTGCCAACAGCTCCACTGTCTATGTAGGCCTCTAGGGCATGCAGCTTAGACGGTTGTTTGTGGCTGATCAGGATTACCGAAATTACCAGTGCGAGGTCTGTGATGAGTCCTTCTCACTGCTCGACACGCAGACCTCTACGCTTAATGTGTATTGGAGTTTTCCGACTCAGGTTCTGCCTTCTCTCTGTCCGTGGCTCCCACAATCTTTTTTGGTGGTTTCACCAGGCATTCATGGAGAAAATGACCCGCTTTGCTGCAATACAGACAGAGTTGTTTCTGCCTTCTCTTTTTCTTTCTGCTTTGGTGAGTGGACTTTGCAATCCCCCTATTTGCATGGCTTCAGGATGATCGGATTGTTTGGTTGGCATTTTTTGAGGCCGTACGTAAACAAGTCACCCCTAAGACCCTGCACGATCCATCTTTCTGTCCTGCAGCCTGTGATCCAAATGCGCAGCCAAGTTGATGTACTCCGCACACCCCTCAGGCGGATTCACTACTTGAGCCAACACGTCTTTTAACTCTCCTTGCAAGCCCCGGTAAAAAAATGTGGTTCTTTTGTTCTCAGGCAAATTGGTCTTGGCTACTAATCTGTTGAAGGTGGCTATATACGTTACAAGATCCTGGTTGCCCTGATGGAGGGATAACAGTTCGTTGTCTAGGGCCTGCCCTCAGATCTGATGAGAAAACAGCTTCCCTAGCTCACGGTGGAATCCCCCGAAATCCCGAAGCAGTGGGTCGTCCCGATTTACCAATGGTATGGACCAGTCAGCTGCACTGCCACCAAGGTAGGGGAGAACAAATGCTACTCTGGACTGATCATTTGGGAAGGTTCTGGGTCTACATAGAAAGTGCAAGCGGCATTGGTTCATGAATATGGCATACATTTTGGGAATCACCTGTGTAACGTTCAGGTGGCGCTAATGGAACGGCCCCAGGAAGAACCACTTGCACAGGTGCAGGTTGTGAGGTCACTGTGGGTGGATCTGTTCCTGGAAGTGTGGCTTGACCGGCTTGGGCCTGAAGTACTTGTCTGGCCAGATCTTCAGTGCGTTCCCTGTTCACGATTAACTCTCTTCTTAGTGAGTTGGTCTCTTGTCGGGTGGCATGCACTTGAGCCCATAGTTCACCCAGCAACTGGGCTAACTGATCCGTGTCTGATGTTTACATAATGCCCACACAGTTCATAGTTGGCTTTGCGTTCTGTTACGCTCACCTTGTCTCTGCGGAGGGGTTAGCTGCTACTGGTCCTGTGCTTCTGAGCAATGGACAACCTCTCCCAGACTAGGATGGTCCCAAACAAGCTCCCGAGTCTGCTCCTATGTGAACAGAAAGGTAAGTTGAGTCTTGACAGTTCTAGGGTGGTCTTAAAATCCCCTCCCGATCCTTTCAGTTTGTACCCCTTGTGGATGGGCAAGCTGGGCGGCTCACCTGTTTTTTTGCAATGATGGGCTCTCCATCCTGCTGTCCTCGCAGGGGCGCTAATCTTCAGGAACCCAGTTACTTCACTGGTTCCTAGTGAGGACTGGCCCCGGCCAGCTGCGGCGTAGTCCTTAAGTGTGACTTTCCCCTTTTGTGGCAGTCTGGTAAGTATTTGTGATCCGGTAAGTATTTTGTCCCTTTTTATGTCCTTCGCATCTGTTGCAATGTTGCTTGTTAATGAGGATTATCGTTACCGTGCTCACCTTGTCTCTTTTCCCCTTTTTAGGTGCTGATGCGGCTCCGGAGCATAGCGCGATGTGCTGAGGCGACTGCGATGAATGGAAATGGGTCCCTGTATGCAGATGTCCACACTGTAATGTGTACACAAGGTAATCTCATACGCGAGCTAGACGTTGCCCTCTATGGAGGAAAAGTTCAACAATTGCGAAAAGGCCCTCCTAGCAATGGTGTGGGCATTGAAGAATTACCGCCCATTCATCCAGAAGGAGCACATCATCATGAAGACACCTCACCAACCCTTGCAATACTTACAGAGTGACCAATTCAGAACAGGGAATGTGAGTAATTCTAGAATTACTTCCTGGATACTGTCCATGCAAGGCTTTTCTGTGGAGGTTAGATATGGCCAAAACAAGAAGTCCTCAAGCGCAAGGATTGGCTGACTTGCATAGCTATGCTCAAGAAAACTGTCTCAAGGGCGTAAGTCTAAAGACTAATAACAATATGGAGGTGTACCTTACTTTCCTGCACAAAGTCTATGAGGAAGACATATGTCAGGGGATACCCACAGTTTATGTGGATGGGTGCTCCTACATGTTGGCAATCACAGGGAAAAATAACTAGTGACTGGTATTGGGAATGCCTGGGTTAATGACACCCCAGAACCCTCTGCTGGGTACAAAATAGGTCCCCGAAGTAGTCAGGTGGCAGAGTTGATGGCGGCGCTCACTGAGTGCAACACCAACTCAAAGAACTGGTCATAATCACTGATTCAGATTATGTCAGGAATGGTTTCGTGGAACACCTGATTAATTGAAACAATCGAGGCATGCTGTGTGCAAATAACAAATCGCTAAAGCATGAGGAATTAATTAAATCAATTGATGATCGGGTAATCTATAATGATATGACCATCTATTGTAAATAGAGGGACCAGACAAAACTGGAAATGAATTGGCTGACCAGTTGGCCAAAACCGGAGCCATTCACAGGGAGCTTATAGAAACTGAATCCCTCTTGGGGGAAAATGCAGGTTTCTGCTGTCACCAGGTCCCAACCCCATGCCAATAATGAACTCTCAACTGCCCAGCGGAATAAAGAAACCCCAAATGCAGATTTGATTACTGCACAAAAAAGGACACAATTATTGGGAAATGTTATCAACATATTGAAGACCCTGTGACTTTTCCTTTGACAGAATCTGATTATATCGGCACGGAGGATATGAAGGTGTTGATGATGTTTTCCAAAATGTTCAGAATCCAAGAAGGTTTTTTGGTACGGAGATCCATATCTGGATGTGACCAGTGGGTGGTCCCTAGCTCATTCTGAAGCCTTATGTTAAGTCACGCCCATGATGCGGCCACTGCCGGTCAAAAGGGGTTTCATAAGACATTTGAAATCGTGTGCAAGGTCGCATATTGGCCACACATGGGCCAGAACCTCAACATCCTTAAAAGGGTTTCTTGTGTGTGCTCAGTTTCAGCCAAGTCCTCTCACACACAGAGATCCCCTACAGTAAAGGGGAATGACACAGCCTTGGTCGGATTTGCAAGTCGATTTCAATGGGCCAGTGATCCGCTCCTCTAGAGCAAACTAGTACATGCTGACCATAGCATGCTTGTTTACCAAGTGGGTAGAATGTCTTCCTGCCCCGAATTGTAAGGCGGAGACAGCTGCCGCACTAATGATCAATCACATCTTCTCTCATTTCTGCCTTCCCCAAAGGATTGAGTCAGACAGAGGAAGTCTTTTTGCCAGTGAGGTGATGACCAAGATGTAAGAGATACTGGGGTAAAAAGAAAGCTCCATATTACCTACTGCCTAGCCTCCAGTGGGGCAGTTGAGAGATACAATAAAACAATTGCACAAAAATGCAATGACTTCTATATACTGTCACAAATACTTCCTTTTTAATGACAAGACAGAAGAAGAACAATTCAACACACAATGATAGCACAAGAGTTAAGCACTCCCCCTGTGACACTCAATCACTAAACATCAATTGCACTGGATTGTTTTTAATGGAAGGTAGTGGCAGCGAGTAGGAATACAGGGGGGGAAATCGGCTTTAAGGTGGTGCCCACAGAAACAATATGGAGAGCCAGCAAAGACAGAGAAAATGTGCTTTTAGAGCACAATGGAAGAATGGGGTTTTTAATGATTTCTCACAACTGCTAAGGGAAAGAAATAGAAAGACAGGGAACTTGCTTGCTTACACTTAAAAAGACAGGCAGGGCTTTAGAGAATACTAGTCAGCCGACATGGGGAATATCGTCTTAAGGATATTCAACACATGGGCAATGGGAAAGAAATGTAAATAGAAATGTGTTTTTTCCTCACAATAGGGAAAGAGGAACAGAAGGGGAAAATCATGTTTTGGGATATTAAACTCAGTTGTAATGGGAAAGAAAATGCAAATAGAATTAGTTTTCACTGAGGCTGAAAATGAAAGGTAGGCTCTGGGATAGGGGGTAGCTCACATAAGGAAAGTCAGTGTTTGGTTAGGATGACAGATGAAATGGGAAAATACAGCTGCATATGGAAATTCGTTTAGCAGGGCACAATTTAAACACAGGGACAAATTTGTTTCTCAGATCACAATGGGATTAATTCTTTTGGGCAACACTTTGTGTCTATACCAGTTCACAAGGCACTGGGAGAAGATGGTTGGTTTTGAATTCCAACTTGTCATGACCACGGGCCCCAGAACACAAAAACCACACCATCTAGTGATGGAGGCAATGGGTCACTTGACTGACTTATTTCCCTTTGCAACTCATAAACACAGGCGCCCTGGCTGGACTCAGCTTGATGCCGCTCATATAGAAATGTGAGCAGGAACCCTTTATTTCTGTTCAGGAGTGCTTTTCTTTTACTTCAGTGCTGGAGTGCTTTTATTTTACAAGAACTTTCCAGGTGCTGAAAGCCTTTATTCCAGAGAACATCGCCATGTTCTGACTCATCCGGTGTGGCTCTCTAGTCCTGGTCTTCAGGTGCTGACTCATTGGGTGTGGCAGGGCCTGGCAGCAGGCAGACCAAAGCTACTGGGCGTGGCCAGGAACAAGACATAAACCCACCGACACCTCAAGCACACAATTCATGTTACTTTTCTCCTCCGTGCAGCGTGACGCTCATAACCGCCTGGACCAGCTACTTACCTTGTGATCCTGCAAAAACAAAATCCTAACCTGGACCCTGGCTCGCATCTCACAGCAACGCTCTATCTTCTTGGCAGATCCCGAATCGATGCTGCAGCATCTGCGCTCTCTTTGCCACAAAGCCGAAGTCCTGAAATGAGAAAAGAGAACAAGACAAGGTTAGAACTCCCGAAAACACCCAACTCAAGGTTGCGCCACTTTTAAAACCCAACGTGCACCCTAAGGCACCATTAAAGGCTACTTACCAGTTGTCGGACCATCTCAGCCCGGCTCCTCCATACCGCCGGCTCTGCTTCTTCTACCCCAGCTACCGCCGGCATCGCTACACTACCCGCAAGGGGAGAGAGCAGAGAAAAGAGACATTACATACAAAGGACAGAGAACAAACTTTACAAATACAATAGTCGGAAAACAATCGGGCAAGTGAAAACAAGGGAATCACTTACCTACAAGAGAAGTGGATTAGTCTCAGCTGGCCTGGACTTCTGTTGGGGGGAATTATCATTCTATGGCTAATTTCCCTTACCTAGTGAGTCCCTCAGCAGCTTTGCTGGATTTATGGAGTTTATTTGTTTCCACTTGGTTAGAGTATGAGCTTTTCCGCCACTCTTAACTGTGTTTTGCCATGTTTATTTCATCTGTTTTTGTCATTGTGGACTCTGGAGTACACCACTTCAGTAGCCCCACTCTTTTGTGGGTAAAGGGTAAAGTTGCCACTAACTTTACATAGTCATTTAACCACAGATCCAGGACACCCCATCTTACATGGAGTATTGGAAAGGGTTAATCCTTAGCCCTTTTATCTGTACCTCCTGGAGCACTGTTTTGCTCTTTTAACATTTAGACTTGGCTGGTGGCAGTGGTATCTACCCTAACTTTCCTACCGCGATTATACTATATAAACGCGGTATTGTTTTAGGCTATTATATTAGCTCGAACATAAACCCGCTTGACCAAATACTCTTTCTTTTGGTGCCGTTCGGGTTTATTTGACATTTCTTTTTGTGTTTTACTTTGCGCTGCAAACCACGTTTGCCTTCTTTGTTCACCGTCTTTTGGCAGGCTTCTGCAAAGAAGCCCTCCTCATAGTGCCTGGGTATCTAGGAGGGCTGAATGTGAGGGAGCTGTGTAGTCACCCCCAGCACAGGGTATCCTAGGAAACCCAAGTCACACTTTGCCATGATTGGCTGAGGTGGTTGTCCGGGTTGGACAACCCCCCTGCTGCATGATTGACAGCCAGGCTGTGTGAATGGGGGTTCTTTCGCATAAAAGGCAGGACTCTTTGGCTGGAAGTCAGAGTCGCCACTGGAACTACAAGGAACTGAAGAGAAGCGGAGAAAAAGACGGCTGCTGCAACTACCCCGTCCCGGTGAAGCCCTGCTGCAGTCCTGAGCTATCTACCCTTCGACGACCAGAGAAGATCCAGACCGGAGTCTTCTTCCCTTGAGCCTGCTGGGGTCAACCAGCTTATCTTCCACAACCAGAGGATCCTCTTTGTGGTTGAAATCACTGCACACCGATGTAGTGGTCTGGATAACCATCTGAGGAGTCTCTCCTGTTTTAAAGCAGCGCACCTTTTATTCACCTTCTGCTGGCTTCATCCCTGAGTAGTGCAGTCCCCTGCAGAAGTCCTCCTTCTTGTCTCCACGATCGAAGCTCCAGGAACCGTGGGTCTGCGGGAAACTACCAGGAACAACTGCCGTGGCACCAGCTTCTTCATTGAATAAGGTACTGTGTCCAGCTTCGAGGAACTAGGGTGAATCCCTTTTCTCCTCATCCAAGGCTTGCCCTTGTCTTCCCTCTTTCTTATAACTTTTGCTTCCTCTGTTGACAATATCCAAGTACTCCTGGCAACATTGAATCTTGAACTATCTGTGTGATCCTCGACAACAGGAACCCGGTTCCACTTGATACTGGCTCCGGCCTATTGACTTTTGTTTTCCTGTCAGCAAGTGTTTTCTGATTCTGTCTGCCTTGACAAAAGTATTGCCTATGATTTTTGCCCCCTCTTTGGTTAACTCAGGTGCTAAGGGTGTTTTTGCCCCGGTAACATTTCTTTCCGCGGATATGCATATCTTTTGTAAGACCGAACTGTCATTACTGTCAAAAAGTGATCGCATATGATTCCCGGTAACGTCTTTTGTTTCACAACACTGGTCCATTAAAACATAGGGTACTTACCTTGAGTTGTTCAGTGCCAAGTGAATTGGTTGTGTGTAGTGTATTTTCGTGTGGTTTTAGTTCAATAGAAGTGAAGTGTTTTACAAACAGATGGTTTAGAAATAAATGTACTTTTACTTTTCAACCAAAAACCTTGAGTCAGTGTTTGCTTGAGTCACAGTAATTGTGGTCCTTTGTGTAATCTCTACTACTGCTCATTTGCTCTTGAGATAAATCTGGCTGCTCCGCTACTGCTACCACTTTAACATAGTAGTACGGGCTTGTACCAAAGGTGAGCTTGTATTACCACTTGTGGTCTTAATAGTCTGTAGTGGTCCTTAAGGGCACTGCAGAGGATTCTGCCTAACAACTTCCACGACAAGGGATCAGTGGAGGAACTCGGTTCCCTTCAACAAGCACCCCTGCCAGAAGCAGCAGGAAGGAGAGCTCATCATCATCATTCAGCAGAAACTGCACTGCTCATCACTGCAGTCCTCCACACAGATGCAGAGGGATGAACAGACATGAGGAGTTTCATCCCTGGGAGGGCTGCAACTGTGCCCCAATGCCTCTGCAGAAACCAGGTGAGCATAACACAACCACACAAATCCTGTGAAATGAATAGGGAAATTAATTGATTTGCTTAAAGAAATATACAAAGGATCTACGCAGGCAAGAAATGTTTTTTTTCAATGGAAAAATCTCCAAGGCAATTCTGAAAGAATATAGGGCTTATACAATCTATGGCTTGGGGTATGTATACTTACAAGAGAGGTCTGGACTGGACACCAGGGAGCATCACAACACCATTCCTGGGACAGCCAATGGGATCAGCCAAGGATTTTCTCTTTCCTCCAAGGGGTCCCAAGTCAGCTACTATGTCTCCTGGCTCCTCTGCAAAATTAGGCCTCACTGCTAGTGCTGGGATTGATCAGATTTCGGCAGCCGTTCACCTCAGATTTTAGTGGGCAAAAGTCCTTATCTGAGACAGAGTGACTTATTTATAAGGCAAATGACATCAAAAATGTGTCATTGTTCCTGCAGAAAAGATTGGTTTTGTGTCACTAGTCCACTCCCATATTAGTGCAGATAGGTCCAGAAAATGAAGGAATGTTTTCGGACACTAGGGGAGGAGACCACTCCATTATCTTGCTTCAACAGGGTCTGGTTCAGGGACATAGAAATCTCACTACATGGCATGTGCCCTTAATCTCCATCTTTGACATATATGAAGCCATTATTTTAACACTGTATTTTTCGGTGAATAACATAAGCTTCATCCGGTGTCTGTGCAATGTACTGGTGTAAAGAAACAGATTTTATTCATTTACTCCATAATTACATCAGTGAAAAATATGTCCCTTGGTGGGCAGCATATGAATCATATTTTACATGTTTTATCAAATGCTTATGGTTCTCACATTTATACGGAGGGCCACATTAAGTTTTCATTAATAGCTTTTGATATGTTGGTCTCACCAACATCGTTTTTAGATGGTGAGAAGCGACTCGGTGAGACCTTTTCAGAAATCCTACCATGACTATTGTGTGACAAATATTACCAATTTTAAAAGATGAAAACCATTTCTCCCAATTTACACAATAGACAGTGAAACCACTCCCTAAACCTGACCCCCCCACCCTTGCCATGTGCCTGTTCCATGCTGTGACATCAAGAGAGGTCCTGTGTTGAGATTAGCTTGCACATTCCAAGAGCTAATGGCCAGCTAAGGTAAGTTTTATTGCAGCCTAAGTGACATTGGTCATAAAAGCTGGGGAGCAGAGCTGCCTTTATCTCGTCCACACTGCAAATTTGATCTCTACAAGTATTTAAGTTGTATTTTTAAAGGAAGGCTTCATTTGTCTGCAGAGAGCCAGGCCTAAATCCCCATGACAACATGGGCTTTGGAATTTAGTTTCACATTTGAAGAAGTCACAAACAGAGAGAAACAAAACCAATGTCAAGCAACCCTCTAGCCAACATTACCTTTTCACTCACATTTTCACTTTAAAACGACTCTTGAAAGGCACACAATGGTAACATGGATAAATGTCCCTGCAAAGTTGTTCCCTGCATACGGTGGATAAATGAAGGCATCATATTTACACTTTTAGGGACTTTGGTGTAATCCTGGCTTTACAAAGTGTCACTTGGAGGCAAAATCAAAATGACATTGTGTTGCTTTCAGCTGTGAAAGGCCTTCATTTACCTGCAGCAGTTTAAACCCAGTGCAGCATCCCAGGATGACAGAAACCAAGTTCATATTTTGAAATTCTTGCAAACAATTTCATTAACATTAATTTAGTTTAAAGGGGCAAAAAATGAATATTCATGCATTTGTTTCTTTCACAGTAAAAATTGTTTCATTTTGCTGCAAAGGCTTAAAACACAATCTCGGCATTTTCATTTAACATTCTGGGCACTGCTGTTTCTGAGAAAGTTACTTCAGCTCTCCAATCGGTTGGCAAACCTTGCCAAATTTCTTCTCCTTATGCTAGGTAGGCATTCTTAAATGTCTTGACCTTTTGAGGCTCAATTTCACTCCTTCTCGCTTTGATTTCATAGCCTCATTTTCCACATTATTCCAGCGCAGGCCTTTTACTTAGCAGCATGTCCCCCACTGACTCTTTCCTTTTATTCATGGCATCCAGGCTATTTCACCCCACAAGTTCTCCCTCCTGGCTCTTTGATGGATTTATGCAGAGAGAAGAGCTAGGAGAGAGTGAGATATCCATTTCACGTTGCCTGGGTTCATCCCAGGAATCTCCTTTAGAGCACACCTGCTCTTGGGTTATTTCTAAGACTCTCCCTCAGAGCACGTCTGCTCTCTTCCTGGTCCTGATGGAGTAGTACTCTGGTGGGTCCTCTACTCTTTTCTGAAATTTTTTATCTTTCCATTAGGTATTTAGTCCTGGGCCTCTGCCGTTCTTGCGGCTCCTCCGCCGGCCTGTAGAGGTTAATAGTTATTTAATCTGCCAAGAAGAATGGAGAGATTAAGTATTTCATACAATACTATTTTCCCAGTTAGGGACGTGAAAATTGACAACAAAAGAACAGGAGACATATACCATATATACATTACAAACATGTTTTTCTTACATTCCTATCCTTCATAATCATTTCAAAATAAGCATAATTTTTCTACTCCCTGTTAATGTATGATTTTCTTTGTCTGGGTTCCAATTCTTTTACCTTTACTCTTCAGATGGTTCCTGGGCTCTACCTTCACTGGGTTCTGCCTGGGATGAGCGCCCTTCAACTGATTGATGTGAACCCATTTCTCTTCCATTTGTTCTCCTTTAGGGATGCAGATCTTATAGGCGACAGGTGAGATTTTATCTACAATTTCAAAGGTGCCGCAACAGGAGGGGAGGAATTTTTGCTCTTTTCTCTGGTTCCTTTGAAAAATGTACAAGTAGACCCTGTCTCCTACTTGGTACTCTTTTTAAGTAGTTTTTAAATCGTAAAGGGTTTTCATCCCCTTGGCCGACATTTCTACATTTCGCTGCTGAAGGTTTTTTCGCAAATTCTCAATGTGTTCATGGGTTATGGACCCGTTGATCAGGGTCTGCTCTTGAGTTCTGTAGAGCAGATGCTGAGGTAGCACAATTTTTCATCCAGTCATGAGCTTGAATGGAGACATTTTTGTCACAGAAGAGGGTGTAGACCTAATGGCCATCAGGACAAGTGGTAGTCAAATTTCCCAACTGCGCCCAGAGTCTGCCACAAACTTGTTTAGGATGCCCACAATCATTTTATTGTACCTCTGAACTCACCCACTCGAGGCTTGGCGATAGGCAATGTGGGGGTTTCTCTTTAGAACTATGTGTGGAACTTCTTGGGGGATATCAACTCTTAAACCTCAGCGCCCTTTATTTCCTTGTGGTTTCTTAAAGTGTTGCATGCATGTGAAGGCACAAACAGAGACACAAGTTCCTCTACTACGTTTCACATGACATAGTGTAACATTTCTTCACACGTAACCATGCACCACAAAAAAGCTATTTTAAACAAGGTTGTAGTAAAATCCAACTCAAGTTTTAATGTTGAGCGGTATTCATAAGTAAAGTGACCCTCTTTGACAGCACTTGTTTTGACAGGAATGCTGTCTTTCTCAAATCAGGCAAATCAAAATGCACTCAAAATATATGGCATATATTAGCCCAAAGTAAAAATTCACCTAATTGGTAAATAAATAACCCAAAAGGTTTTTTAAAAGCAAATCAAAACACACAACCAACATATAGTACATATTCAATGTTCAATAATATCATTGTTGTAGCATGTTGTCGACCACCAAATATACCATATGTCAATGTGACATTGTATTAATGTTTGTGCATTACATTGCTCAAAACATATCATTGGTCATATAGTACAATCAGTATTTTAGAGGATACTTGGCCTCATTCCAAGTTTGCGGGACAGTAACTACGGTACCAGTGAGCTTGCCGGTGCCATTGTTACCGTAACGGAAAACTACGAGTTCTGCTCGCGGGTGACTTCCCGCCCACCTGGACTGGCCTGCAGGGTGGACCGGCACCAATGAGCAGAGCATGCCGGATGCACCGGCACCATTCTGAATGGTGCCGGTGCATCCGGCCTCCCCATTCCCATTGAGGCTGTGGGGCTCAATGGGAATGGGGAGTATTTTTTTCTAGCGCCCAGGAATGGGCAATTACCGGGTCTGACGGAGCAGTAATGACCCGGTAATTGCCCATTCCTGGGCACTGGAAAAACAATTATACCAGCTGCCAACGTGCCCGTTATACCGACACGGCTACCACCGGTATTGTAATGAGCTCTACAGTATTTAGTTGTTCAGTAGTCCACAGAGAATTTGGGAGGTGGAAAAGGGTAGGATGATTAGGAATAAGTAAAACACATTGCCAATAATGGAAAAAATGAGAAAGAGAACATAAGTGGATGTTCATGTGCACAAATAGTCATGGCCGTGACTTAACATCAGGCTCCGGAATGAAGTAAGTACCATCCAGTGGTCACATCCAGACCAGGATCTCCGTACCAACAAACCTTCTTGGATTCAGAACATTTTGGAACACTGTTGACTTGAAATACCACCTCATCCTTCCTGATGTTGCAGGTTACCTCTTCCCCCCATAAGGGTGGGAAGAGTACACCAAGAAATTCCCCTCTTGCCGGGTGATAATCAGCTCTGGAGGTATGCCGTCTTCACAATTTTAAAAGTCGTTTGGAATCTGTCCCAGGATCTCATTCTCTAAGTGAATGAAAACATTTTGGGCATCAACCGCCTTTCCAAGAAAGGTGTCTGCCTCCAGAGTGATACTTCTAGGGCTGACGTTATCCACCAATATTCAAATGGTGTCGTCTTGTAGGCCAACTAGTGGCGTCGGGTTCAAATACAACCCCTGCTTTTGGAGGTGATAATTCAAATTGATATAAGCGTCCTGGTTTTTGAGGTTCTGTCCTCAGTACATTTTTAGGGGAATTGTGAAATTTCGTACCAGTCCTGGGATGGTGACCTTTTCTCCAGTTTGAACTTCAACTGCATAGCCTAGCAATTGAGCTGACCGAAATGCTTACTCAGGGTTGTCAAAGCCCATGGGGTTACCGCCCAGTCGGGACCAGACTTTATAATTGATTAGGTCCAAATTAATTGCAAATCAATTGAGAATGTCACTGCCTAAGTAAAATGCAGAAGGGACAAGGCTCACAACCCAACAATTATGATCTAAACTTTTGTCGCAAATGGACATTTTTAGCATGCACCTGCTAGGCAGGAGATGTTTGGAATTTTGAGTTTCCATGCCCATTTCCCACTTATCAATTCACTTAGATGTGGGAATGGCCTGATCTTTTGGGAGTTTCCTGAATAATTCTTCGCTGATGAAGCTTTTTCCATTATTCAGGCATACTCTGGTGAAAACAGGCTCTCCCCCTCATTTACCTGAATGCTGAGAAACAACTTTTGACCCTTTTTCTGGATATCAGCCAAACTTTGAGCTGGTTTTTCATCATCTTTTGTCATGGGATTTGGGTTTTCTTCAGATTGTGGATCGGTATAACATTTCAGGGTTTTTCCTTCCAGTATGAAATGCCACTTGAAACTGGGAGGAAGGTTGATTTTCAAAATGACAGTGATGTCGGGGACTTGATTGTTTCTAAAGTGGAATTCGACTTGGTCAGACCATTGTTCAATCATGTGGCATGTGCCCTTCAAATGTACGTAGTTTGTGCTTTGTTTCAGTTTTATTGGTCGGTTAGACTGCGTCCAGAGGACCTTGTTCACACAGTCAATCAGGGGTGATAACCGGAGCATACAAAAAGGTGTAAATGTCAGTTGACAAATACCAGCCCCTTTCGCATTTATGGTGTAAAAAAAAACCAACACTAGGACCACAATCCCTGGCACTACAAAACAGTTGCTTAAACGGATATAAATCTAGACAAAGACATGTATACATCTATTTTATTTTATTTTATTATTGCTGTACTGTAAGCTCATCAATGCCATCATAAATATATCTATATAACCACCATTGCAAAAGATCATTAACCATCTTTAAAATCTGAAAACTGTTAAAAAAACTCCACACCAACTAGTGACCATAAGTATCAAAAAACATTCATCTCATACCCTTTCATACCCATTCAAACCAATATCATTCTTACTTGTGCAAAACAAAATACATTCTATCTTATGTTCTAAAATAGAAAAAGAACAGCCAGTCTATCTCTTAGGCTATTAGATGCTGACCAATATTTCTAGTCATTAAGTGCATCAAAATATTCTGAAACTGGTGTATATTGTGTGGGATGTATTTACCCATGCATCCTAGCCCTACCTCAAAACTGTGCAGTACTGACATGAAAACATCATGATGGCCAGAGCTTCCCAGAAAATGCACAGGGAAATGCAGGAAGAATAGGCTGCCACCCATTTTTGCCGATGTTATGGGCACAGAAGGAAACTGCCTAAAACCACCATTGGACTACCCACACAGTAGTCTGAAACCATTGGGAATGGCAATGCTGATTGCCAAATGCAACCTAGAATTGTGGGGAATTCATTTTCTTAAATCCCAAAAATGGGTGCAGTACCAGTGCTCACCACTATCCAAAAGCCGGCAGTTTAAAACCACCCTGTGTTTCTCTGAAGGCAAGCCAAAATGCCTATTTTCAAATATTGCAATATGTGCAAAATATTTACTGAACACCAGCAGACATTTGGCAGAATGGAGTGTTGTGTGCCTACAAAATCTGGGAAATGAAGAGCCCAAAACAATGCTTATAACAAAACTGCTATGGAGTCAGCAGTTTAAGTTGCACTGGATTTAAAGACACTAAAATCGAAAATGTTAGATTAAATGAGTGACCTATGTTTGGTGTCACATGCCTTTGTAATTGTTTAAATGTCATAGTTTTAAACTTAGAATCAGCCTTCTAGCTGCATATGTAAAAATGTTTAGTTTTATTTGAATGCAGGAACTGGGGAACAAAAAGTGACATTTTATCTGAAACCTGGCTTAAGGAACTGAATTCTGCCTGGCAACTACCCCCATCAGAAGGGAAACTTGAGTAACAGCTGTGTTCCCAGGCCAACCTTCCTTTTGCTGCCCACACTAAGGATATGCCATCTATCTGATAATTGAATTATCTGTGCTCTGCAAGAGAGTGAACAAAGCCCTCTTCACTCAGGCAAAGGTTTTTATTACCGCAGTCGTAAATTGTAGCTTCCTCTTGGCAGGAGCTGGGAGGAGCACTGCCTGTGAGAGCAAGCTGGCTTGGCAGAAACTGGAAAGACTGGTTTCTATACCATGTGCTGAGGGTAAACCACACCCCTTTGGAGCCAGAACATAACTTTAAAAAGATGAATAACTCATAGAGCGGACATGTGAAAATTTTATAAAGGACACCATAATTCTTGTGATTTTTCTGCCCACATTTTAAGAGGTTTTTCGACCCGGTGGCATGTTCAGGGGGGTGTCAGCGGAAAAGTGGATATAACTCTAAATGTATGCATGTTAAAAATCTGAAACTTCATCAGTTAATGTCCCTACTCCCTGCACACATGTATGTAAAGTTGGGTCCATGTCAGAAATTGCAAAATCAGTTAAAAAGTGAAATATGTGCCAGTTCTGAATGCAAGCTCCCAGGAAGAGCAGAGTTTGAACAGGGGATACCTCCTGTAATGCATGATGGGTGCATATGATTTTAAAACAATATGTACCTCTGCAAATATGTATTTGTTTGAAATCTAGATTTGTGTGTAAGTTGACAGGAGGAGTGGACTTTCTGCAGGCTGTAAAATGACATCACGCTGACTCACAGTTCATTCCCCAATCAAATGATAAATGGAAGTTTGACCAATTAGAAGCTGAGAGAGAGGTAGGGTCAGTGATGCTAGAACACACCCACATTCTAAACACATAAAAGCAGACAGACAGGACAGATAGAGACTTTCCAAATCCATCTGCAGCGGGACGCTCTGCCGGAAAAATCCATACTTACCTCCATCAACCTCCAGAAAGCCAAACTAGAGACTTCAATCTATCCAGAACTAAGAGAACCAGAGAGAAAGCAGTGCTGTACCCAGAGAGACCCAGACCAGCAGAGAGAGCTGACCCAGATCACTGTGAAGTGCAGAGGCCAGACCAGACCAGACCAGAGTCCAGTCTAAAACCCTGACCAGATCCGTGGCGAGGCCCATTTCACTCAAGAATATAGTGTGAGTACCTAGAAAACTGTGCAGAACCAATCTCTTAGTTAAAATAATATAATTCAATCCTATTTTAATCTAAGTAGAACTGTCTCCTAACTGTCACCTGTCACTTGTAAAGCTGTCACCTGTGATTTGCTAGTTGCAAGCTGCACTTGTCATTTTGAGCTTTTGAAATTTGCAAACCCAAAAACGACCTTTATTAAATCGCTCATATCTCCGCGACCGTTTGGGCTAGAGACTTGCAGTAACTTTCCTCTGATAGCTTAGAAACGTAGCTTTGAATCGCACCAAGAACCGCATTCCTACCCCTTATAGTTTTACCGCAATCGCGGAACACGCATCCGCGAATTTTACCGCGATTTGCAATTTCTTCACATGTAAAAACTGCTGCTGCTTGCCTTCCATTTGCCAGAAATTCGTTTAACCTGCTAACTATCCCTGCCTCATTGCTAGTGTGAGCCTGGACTAATATTAACTAGATACCACTCACCCTGAACCTCTGAAAGGGAATTAAAAGCGTTTCCAGCATATTTCTAATTCATTGCCAGCACATATCAAAGCATTTTGGGCCTGTGTTTCCAAAAACTCCTATCTGTTTTCTGTAGTCTAAGCTTGCTGGGGTGAACTGAATTACAGTTGGTTGCATTTCTGAGAACTGTGTGCTTCCTTCCATTTCCTTGCATTGCATCAAGGGGGGGAGGGGATTGCCAGAGAAAAGTGATTACATTGTTTGGTTGAAATCATATTGAGTATTTTCTGTACTGCATTCATTGAATATTGCATCCACCTGAGCTTACATAAAGCATCCTCTACCACATTATACTTTTGTTCCTATTTACCAGTGTGCTACCTTATCCATTTCATGTCAACTCATTAGTGATTATAAGAAGTGTGCTAGTGCCAGATTCTCCGTTGTTGATCTTTATCATATCAGATTAAGTGTGCTATTCAATTATTAATTTATTATAAAGCGTGATATAATATATATTGTAAATTATCAAATAAACCTTTTAAACTTGCAAAACAGAACTACTTCTTGGCTCAGTGGGGTCAGGGGGATTCCAAGAGAGGGGTGTTATATAGGGGTAGTCATCCAGAACGCATGAACTGGACCTAAAGATATATCAATAAGGGTTTTCATTCAGTATTATAGACTAGGCGTTGACTTAGCTGTAGTGTTGAATTGAATCCTCTTACAAATTGGGGACTCGAGCCAAGACGTTGGGTTAGATTTACCACTTGTGCAGCTTAATACAGTGTGCTAACTGACGGGATACATACATCCGGTCGGATCACCACGCTGCATTACGCTGTGAAGTATTCCTCAAAAGGGACACTCCAAGAAAAGTTCTGTTCTGCAAAAATAAAATACAAACTTCTGTAAGTCAGGACAGAGACCAATCTCTAGAATGACGACCTTGGTAGATATGAAAATAGCCAGAGAGCACCTCTTTCATAAGCTATTTGTGAGAGGTGAATGGACCGAACAGGGCCAGGATGTGTGGTTGCAGGCCATCACACAACAGGTCACTGAAACAGGGTCAGATATATATAGAGATCAGGGTCCCTTACATGTGGCCCTGAGTGAACTATATATGGCTCCTAAGGCCAAAGATGAGCACGACAAGATTGTTAGGATAGCGGCATATTTATATTTATACATGGGAGCCATACAGAATAAATGTGCTGAAGGCCATGATCTGGCAAAAAGGCAACAGATGGCGTTAGAGAAGGCCCAATCTGATCTGGACTCTTCTGAGCAAAGGCTGCACAGAAGCCAGGAGTCAGAAAAGGACAGCAGACAGTACATCACTAAAATAAAGGAGGATATGGATGTGCTGCAAAAGGAAAAGTCAGAACAGGATACCAGATTTCTGGCCTTGCAGAAGGAACACCAAGAAGGTTTGGACTCCCTACTGCAAAGCCAGAAAAAGCTGGAGCAACAGCTAGACTTCAATAGGGCATGTGCTGAGCAGGTAGTCACCCTGCAAGGCCACCTAGATAGAGTGAAGGAGGAGAGCAATAAACTGATTCTGAAAGACCTGGATACCCAGGCAGAGTTTGATCAGGAGCGCCAGAAAGCTGGTGCCTTCCAAAGGCAAAGGGACGACCTGGCGGCACAAATGCAGGCTCTTAGTCAGGAAAGAGACGCCTTAGGCCAGGAAGTCTGCCATTTAAAAAGAAAAATGGAAGAAAATCACCTGGCCCACCAGGGGCTGGGTGATCTCCAAAAAGAAAACCAGAACTCGGTAGAGCACACCAGAAGGGTGGAAGATGCTCTAGCAAGAAAGGAGCAGGCCAATAGGGACATTGCCCAGGAGGTAAACCTCCTGCAGCAAAGACTGGCCCAGTTCTCCAGGACCAACCAGGAAGCACAGAGGGAGAATGAGGCCCTCTGTCAACACAATGATAGGCTCCAGCAACAGGTAGCGATGCAGGAGAAACTGATAGAGTCGAGTAAGGCCTTAACAGAGGAACTGAAAGCACAAATGCAGGCTCTTGCATTGCAACAGGGAGCAGGGGCGGATAGAGATGAGGTCCGCTGGGAAAGAGAGATTCCTGACCATAACCGCAGGAGCCCTAACACCAGGGGCCTTCATCTCCCCCAGTCCCTGGACTCTACCACCCCCATGTCCCCTGGCGCACATGAGCACAGGGCCGCAGGGATGGCAGATCACTATCCAGCTAAGAGTATGGGGCTCATAGGCCAGTACCACTCAGGAATGGAGGGGTGGGCATCCGGGTATGGGCACCCAAGTACAGTACAGTTCAATGGGGAACCCCAGGAGAGTAGGCCCATTAAGGGAATCCTGAAAACCTCTGCCAAGTTAGGTCAGTGGAGGGGGTACCCATCACATCCTGGCAGCAAGGAGGAATCTGAAGACTCCTCTGAACTGCGCAGGACACAGGAGACCAGGTCCCCACATTCTGCCAGCCATTCCCAGGCTCGCAGAATCCGGGAAAACCTGGAAGAACAGACGGGAACCTCTGGGAGCAGTGCCTCTGAGTCCGAGGAAGAATGGACAAGGGTTACCCGAACCAAAAAGGCCAATAAGGCAAAAAGGGCCTTGCTTAAGGACCCCTTAAAGCAGATTAAGGCGATCAGGAGCGTCATCACGCCTTACCATAAGAACGCTAAGTATTCTGTTTGGGAGCACTTAGAGTTGTTTGAACAAATGATGGAGACTTTCCATTTGAAGGACAGCCAAAGCTGTATTCAATATGTAAAGTGGACATTCTCCCCGGAATACTCCAGTTTCTTTGCGGGGCTGGAGGACCAAAATCATTTAAGATGGTCCACATATAAGGCGGCCATCCTGAAACATTTTTCTGTTCACAGAAATCCTCAAGAGGCTCGCAAGGCGGCCTACAATTTGCAATGTGGGGAGGATCAGGCCCCACGAGAATTTGTGCAGGAGTTAAAGCGTGCTTTTGCGCAAACCACCAGAAGGGTGCGCACAGATAGTAGAGAGTTTGTCAATACGTTTTTCCATGCCTTGCCCAAATATATAATGACCCAGCTCGTGAGAGATTTTCATGAGAAAAGATCTTTAGACTGGGTCATTGAACAGGCTACCCGGATCTATGAGGTGCAGAAGCCCATAGAAAATAAAAGCAATGCCCAGAAAAACCCCAAAGCCAACAGCACCCCTGCTGCTGTCAAGGTGGCAGAGGTAAAGGTCACCCCCGTTTTGGATCTGGAGATGGGGGGGCCTAAAAACCTACCTGCACCTAATAATGCTAGGCCCAGAAGGTCCTCGGGCCAGTCACAGACAGGGAGCCAGGGAGGCAGCCCCACAAATGGGGTCCCTCGCTCTACTGACTATGTAAGTCCTCGCTACAAAGGTAACAGACCCATCCTGGGTTATGTGTGGACTCCTCCAGCCCAAGGGGGGGGATCCAGCCAAGCACCTAACCCAGGGAACTTCCCTCCAAACTTCCCACAGGAGGGCAGAAATTTACCCAACCCTGGGCAGAACTTTTTCCCCAGATATCCTCCTGACTTTCAGCCCCAAAACCATCCATCCTTCTTTCCGCAATTCCCTGAGCCCAGACCACTGAATCCGGGAGAGGGGAGGCCAAGGGTGGAGGGGTACCCAAATCTTCCCAACCCGGGGTATTACCAGAGGAGGGACAGCTACCCTTCCCGGGATCAGCCCAGGGGAGAAAACAGGGCCCCGTATCAGCCTGAGCGGGTTTCCCAGTTAGAGCGCCAGGTTCAAAACATGGCGCGGGATATGGGCCATATACTGAGGGCGCAGCAGAACCCTCAGATCAGCATGCCGGCGCAGAACGCACCCAACTCTGGACCTGGTGCTCCAGAACAATGACGGGGGCAGCACCCCGATAACGCACCGGTTCCCAGGGAGGAGGCACAAGGGGAAGGGGGGTGTAAAGCCTTGGAGGAAGCTTCCTTCCTCACTTGTAAACAGCCCCTGGAAACCCAGGAACCGGAAACAAAATCTCTTGCCCCTGAAAGTCTGCCTCCTAAGGAGCAGAGGGGGGGTAGGAGAAACAAAAGACCCAAACAGACTCAGTTTGAGGAGGAGGTACAGATCTTCCAATTTGAGGGAGAGGGATCCTCAGAGGATCCTGGGAAAAGGATCTTCTCCTTCAGAGAGGGGGGAACTCCTCCCAAAGAAAAATGGGTCCCTAGGGATGCAAATCCAGACTGGGGAGATGTGGAGACTGAGCTACCGCCGCCCACCATCTCATCCCAGAACCAACCGCAAGAAAACCCCCTGGTTCAAACCCATCCTGGTGACTGCCTCCAAAAAGGGGGGGGCGGCCCAGAACCGGAACCAGGGGAACCCACAATGGCTCTGATCTCCAGTTGCCAACTTTTTCTTTCAGATTCCCAAGACTCTCCACAGAATTCTGCCCAAATCTCTTCGCTAGCGATGTCCAAAACCAGAAAGTTAGCCCACCAGTTGTCCAAAAATGTACATTATCTGTGCCCCCTTGAGGAGAAGGAGGGAAGATACTATGCCCCGGTACAAGTACAGGGGCAGGGTACAATCTCGGCACTGGTGGACACTGGATCTCAAGCTACCCTTCTGTCCAGAAGGGCCTTTGATGAACTGAATGCAGGAAGGGGAGAGAATTACCAAATTCCTCTCACCTCACTTCCTGGACAACTCCAGAACTTTGACGGGAAGGAAATTCCCGTTGAGGGGACTGCAGATTTGGACATTAAAATTGGGCGACATAAGTTGAAACACCCGGTCATAGTTGTGACCCCAGAGGGCACCCCTTGTTTACTAGGGAATGACCTCCTGAGAAGGTTGTCACCCCTGATAGATTGTGTAAACAAGGTCCTCTGGACCCAGACTAGCCGACCAATAAAATTAAAACAGAGTGTCAACCATGTTAGTTTAAACGGCACATGCCACATGGTTGAACAAAAATCTGACCAAGTAGAATTTCACTTCCAGAATAGCCAAATTCCAGACGTGACAGTAATAGCAGTAGGACAACAGACTGGTGATGGGGGGTCCTCTCTATTTCTGAAAATCAACCTTCCTTCCAGTTTAAGGTGGTATTCCACGCTGGAAGGAAACACTCTGAAATTCTATACCAATCCACAATCTGAAACTCCCACTCCTATAGTCCAGAAAGATGTGAAATCAGCTCAAAGCCTGGCTGATATTCAGCAAATTGGAGAGCAGTTGTTCATCCCTGTTCAGTTAAATGATGGGAAGGACTCTGTTCTCGCTCGAGTGTGTGTGAACAACGGTAAGAGCTTCATCAGCGAAGCCATGTTTCGCCAACTTCCAAAAGATCCAGCCATTCCCACCTTCAAACTGATAGACAAATGGGAAATGGACCTGGAAGCACCCAATTCAAAACATCTCCTGCCAAGCAGGTGTATGCTCAAAATCTCCATTGGCAACAAGAGCATAGTCCATAATTGTTGGGTCGTGCGAGACGTCACTGCCGCCTTTTACTTAGGCAGTGACATTCTCAATCGCTTTGCCATTAGTTTGGACCTAATAAACTTCAAAGCTTGGTCCCGATTAGCGGATAATCCCATGGGCTTTGATGATCCAGAAAAAGCATTTAGGTCAGCTCAATTGCTACCTTATGCAGTTGAAATTCAGGTTAAAGAGGAAGTCACCATCCCGGAAAGGACCCGACAATTCTCCCTGGAAGTGAAAGTCAAAAGGGGACAAGAATTGAAAAACCCTGATGCTTACATACATCTAAATGCTTCTCTCCAACAGCAAGGGTTGGGGGTAAACCCAACACCATTAGTCAACATAGAACATGACACCATTCCAATAGAGGTGGATAACAGCGACTTAAAGAGTATTACTCTAGCTGCAGGCACCATTATTGGAATGGCGGTTGATGACCGACATTTCTCCATTGATCTTGTAAATGATCTGTTAGGACCAATCCCCAAGGACTGTGTTGACAGTGACAGTGAGGACAATACAACACCAGACAGGATTTTCACCCGGCATGGGGGGAACTTCCTGGTGTACACTTCCTGCCCCTATGGTAAGGAAGATGTGACGTGTGACTTCAGGAGGGATGAGGTGATCTTCCAGGTACATGAGGGCTGCCTTTCCCACCTGAAGCCTCCGGTCCAAATCAGCACTCTGACCAGGGACTTCTCCACCCAGCTGGAGGAGGCCGCGGAGATAGCCAAACCAGAAGTCTTTCCAGGCTTCAGGCAGATGGTGGAAGAGAGAGTCAATCTAGCTGATGCCTGTGTGACTCTGGAACAAAAGCAAAAGTTGAAACAAGTTTTCTTGGATTTCCAAGATCTCTTTGCGGTAGACTCATATGACTGTGGCCGCACCGACATCCACACAACCACAATCCCCACGGACCCTGGCATGACTCCTGTGTTTGTGAAGCAATATCGCTTGCCTCTCGCATCAATGGAGTCCCTTACTGAAATAATTAAGAACCTTGAGTCCCGGGGAATAATCCGTCCAGTCCACAGCACCTTCAATAACCCGGTGCTGGGAATATTGAAGCCAAACGGCCAGTGGAGACTCTGCGCCGACCTCAGGGAACTCAACAAACGGGTCCATACTTCCCGATGGCCTCTGCCCTACATTGACCAAGGGCTGGCCCAGATTCAGGGGTCACAGGTATTCACTGCAATAGACCTGACCAATGGATACTGGACCGTGCCTGTCAGTAGGGAGGACCAATACAAGCTGGCTTTTACCTTTGGGGGCCAGCAGTACACATGGACCCGGACTCCCTTCGGATACCTCAACTCCGGCAATGAATTCAACATTTTCCTACATAAGGCCATGCCCGACCTGGGTGCGAGGGGTAACCTGGCTTATGTAGATGATGTCCTCATCAAAAGCTCAACTGTTGAGGAACACATAGCGGAGATCCGTTATGTTCTGACACAGTTGAGGGCCGCCGGATCAAAACTTTCCTTTCAGAAAGCACAGTGGTGTAAAACCCGTGTTAACTTCTTGGGGCATGAGATTACTCCTCAGGGTCTTTGTCCCCAGGAAAAGAAAGTGGAAGCACTTCAGAAACTGAAAGACCCCACAACTCTGCGGGAACTAAGGAGCCTCCTTGGACTGACTAATTACAGCAGAAAGTTCATTGAGGGCTACGCAGAGATCACCAGACCCCTGATTCATCTCCTAAAGGGGGGGGTCAAGTGGGAATGGGGTCCAGAACAAGCCGAGGCAGTAAGACAACTCAAAAGAAGCCTCTCACAATCGCCTTGCCTAGCTTACCCTGTCAGAAACAAGGAGTTCTTCCTGGAGACAGGGTTCTCTAATACGTGCTTGACGGCAGTATTATACCAAAAGCATGACAAGGTCAATAAAGTAATCTCCTATGCGAGCAAAACTTTATCCTCTGTGGAGGAAAAATTCAACGATTGTGAGAAGGCACTCCTGGCAACGGTGTGGGCATTGAAGAATTACCGCCCGTTTATCCAGGGGGAACACATCATAGTGGAGACTCCACACCAGCCTCTGCAATATCTCCAAAGTGACAGAATCCGGGCCGGAAATGTGAGTAATTCCCGAATTACTTCCTGGATTCTGTCAATGCAAGGCTTTCCTGTGGAGGTCAGATATGGCCAAAACAAGAAGAGTCCCCTCGCGCAAGGTCTGGCTGACTTGCATGATTGTGCCAGAGAAAACTGTCTCGAGGACGAAAGTCTAAAAATAAAGGACAACATGGAGGCATACCTTAATTCCCCCCACAAAGTCTTTGAAGAGGACAAGTGTGAGGGAATGCCCACTGTCTATGTGGATGGATGCTCTTACCATGTTGACAACGACGGGGAGAAAGAACTGGTGGCCGGCGTAGGGAATGCATGGGTGAATGAGTCCCCAGAACCCTCCGCTGGATACAAAATTGGTCCCCGAAGTAGTCAGGTGGCAGAATTGATGGCTGTGCATCAGGCCATCCTCACTGCTGTCCAGCATCAACTCCACGAACTGGTCATAATCACAGATTCGGATTATGTACGGAACGGGTTCGTGGAGCACCTGGTTAATTGGAAAACCAGAGGCATGTTATGTGCTAACAACAAACCCTTGAAACATGGGAAGTTGATCCAAAACATTGATGATCTGGTCACATCGAATGGGATGACCATCTACTGGAAAAAGATCAAGGGTCATTC